>NC_072421.2:38055000-39296250 GCF_028858775.2 Pan troglodytes | reverse complement strand
TCCTGTCTGGTAGCTTCCCTCTGATTGGACTAGCAGAATTTAAAATGAGAAAATAATGAGACATTATTGCCAGTGCCCTGTTGCCTTGTGAAGTCTGAGAAGAAAGCCAGTTGAAGGAGAAGAGTCAGGCTGAATCTCCAGATGGACAGAAATGGGTCTTGGTGACAGCACGAGAGTCCCTGGATCAAGCCTTACCTAAAGCCGGCATCTACCCTGAACTTCTCGACTATGCAAACCAGCACTCTTTCTCTAACTACCCCTTAAGACAGTTGGAGTTGGGTTTTTAAATACTTGCAAAGGGTCCTAGCTGATAAATTTTTGCAACAGAAATGTCCTCAGAACCATAGTAAAAAACAGCTGAATAGCCTCCAGGAGAGTGGAGCAAAACAAACACCAGAAGAAAATTAAACATAAAACAGCGAAAAGGTATTGCAGTCTCTAAGTATCTAAGGACAAATTCAAGTCCAATGTCCTTTGTATGATTCCAACTTCCATGTACCTTCATTTCATTTGAAAAATGCACTTCTTTATTCAGAGTTACTTAGAAACTTTTCACCTAGGCTAGTTTGACTCCCTACTCCCACTAAAAACAAAAACAAGAACACCACTTTCAGCAAATACAGGAAGCAAAGGTAGTTGTAACAGAATTTGAAACACAATGGTGTTGTTTACATTAAACATACAAAGACCCAGCATGAGGCTCCTTGAGAATTAACAGCTGTCCAAAGCCAGGGAGTTGTGGACCCGGAAGGCAACTGAGTTCATGATTTCATTTTAAAGGCCAAAACCATTTTGGTCTAAACCTGTGGTCCTCAGAGGGCCTGGTCTGGCTGAGTTCGCAACATTGAACCTGTAGCATACAAGTGGGTATCTGGGATATTTGTATAGTGGACTTTAAAGGGCAGCCTCAGAAGAGAGTGAGCCTCATCATTGGAAGTATTTAAGGCAGGTGTCCGGATAGCCATCAACAAGGGGCACTGTGGAGAGAATTCCTGCATTGTGTGTGTCTGTGTGTGTGTGTGTGTGTGTGTGTGCAGATAATACACAGCCTGGGAAAACAACAGAGTGTAAAGTTAAGGGAAGAAAAATAGGATTTTTGTTGACTTTAGATTGGGCCCTCTCCCACCCCTAACTCCCACTCTTCCCCCATCTACATGTCACATGATTCCCCTTACCTCTGACATGCAGAGAAGTTGCCTCTTCCCAGAGCCAGGCACGTCTCTTCCTAAGAATGGCTGGGAGACTAGAATGGCAGCTGTCTCAGAGAAAATGCAAGTCACTGGGGGCAGGAAAAAGAGGAGACACAGGACAGCCGGCTCACTCCGCTGCCTTTTCACCTTTTCTCTACTTCCTAAACCACCCCCTTGGCTGCCTTGTTGGCAGATGTGAACTGGAAAAGGCTGCTTGGGGTGCCATGTGAAGATCAGCCCCACTGCATCGGTGAGTCAGTCACAGGCTGTGCAGGGAACTCACTCACGGAGCTGGGTGGCCTGAGGATGGGCTGTCCTGGCTAGAGAGCCTTGGCACAACCATGCTCTCCAATGGAGGACAAAAGAGAGAAATACCAGGCTTGGGGCTGCTTTGAGTGGTCCCACAGTTGAAATGCCAGGGAATATGATTGGTGCAATGAACCATGTGGATCACCTACAGAGTTCCTCTGCGTGGAGGTCCAGTGTGGCTTTATTTCACAATCCCAAAAGCATGATGATGTTCCTTTCTGAAATCTGCTTTGGGGGCTCAGAATTTTAATCTAAGACCACTTGGGTATCTTCTGCATATTGAATAAAGGTAAGAAAGGCAGTGGGAGGGAGTGAGTAGTGAGTGGAGAATCAAGCAGTTGGGTCATTCTCAGGCAAAGGCAGAGGATCTCCCACAGTTTAGGTGAGAAATGTATCCTCCCCACAAGCACCTAGTGAGCACAGACAGAATAGATATTCCATGAATTCCCCAAATATATCTTAAAAGCAGTCTCAATAAACCTCATGACTAAAGGGCATTTAGTTAACAAACTCCCTCAGAGGCTCTCAACTTCCTCAGTGAACTGTGTGAGAGAAACCTTGACAACAGTGTCCAGGTGGGTTTCTGTGCTCTGTCCAGGGATGCCAGCCACTGTGCTAGGCTTCAGAGGCTATGCATGGAATTTAACAAAAACAATACTGCTTGTATCTCTAATTCCACACCCCAGCTATATCGAAGGCTGGGGCCAAGTGATTACCTTGAGTTTTGGATACAACACAGATAATCAAGTTCGGCAATTCCAGGCTAAAAAGAAACAAAAAAGGTTTCCTTCTTATTCAGATAAGAAATCTAAATAGATATTTTCCCATGTATCACATAACTGTGTGGCTGTACAGACTTACTAATAGCTCCTTGAAAGTCTTTTTTAAAATTCTTTCACAAGAACTCAAAAGTTCCACTTTTGGTGGCTTGTTTTTTTGTCTTTGTTTTTTTTTTTTAACGGATGGTTTTTGATAAAGACAGATATATTATAATTGCCGTTGGGATTGTTAGAATGTTTTATTTTGTAACTATAGATACAGTCAGTACATCCTCTTTCACCATTAGATATTGCATCATTCCTCTGTATTGTCTTGTGCCTATTTCCTCTCCAACCTAGGACTACTCACAAAACAAAACAGATATTCCTAAATTACATTAATGACAGTCCTGACTTAGTGTAAATAGACAGAAAAGGAGTCCAAGCTCCTCATGACTGGAGCCATGTCTCATCCTTTAGTGGGTTCCCAGTGCCTACGACATTCCTCCATGTAGAGCTGATGCCTAATAAATATTAGTTCAATTCACTGCAGGGGATTTCATGAGCTCCTAGCCACTTGTGAGTCACCAGTGTCTGTACAGCTAATTGGCAGTCAGGACCTAGGATATAAATGGAACTAGGCAACACAGGGACTGTGAGGCCACCCTCCCTCCATACTAAGATTTCTCCAAGTGTGGCCTGCCAACCACCAGCATCAAAGTCACCAGGGTGTTTGCTAAAAATGCAGACCCCTGGGCCTTGCCTTTAGCAAATTGTAATTTTGGGGATCAGGCCCAAGATGCTGGGTGCTGAGTTAGAGGCCCTGGGTTCTACACCCTGCATTGGGCAGGTGCTTATGATAGAATGCTACTTCTATTACAAGCTTGAACCCAAAAAGAGCGATATGGAGCAATCGAAGAGAAGCCAGAGGAAGGTTTGTTAAAGGCTGGACAAATAGCTCCTATAAGGAAATCCTAAAGGCAATCTAAACAGAAGGCCATGTCTTCAAGCACACAAAGGAATGCAGCTTTAGGGAGGGAGCTAGGCAGGCAAGACGCGGCACAGCCACTCTAGCTTTGAATCTCCGGAAGGCAAAGAGGGGCATGCTGTCTTGGAAAACATGAAAGCCTCAGATGTCTTTGCATCTCACCAGGAGCAGGCTCGCCCTTAACATCTGCAGGACTGAGCCAAGAGTACAAACAGAGGCCTACATACCATATGTGTGAATGTTTAAAAGTTATATATCAAGCTAACAAACGCTTAAATAAAAAAAAAGTTATTTCCTTCTATCTTGCCTAATAATCTGTCAGAACAATTTGGAAGGCCAGGTGTGCATTTAGAGTTTGGTGACTCTTTGGAGTCTCACACTGGAATTTGGAGGAGCAAAGGGAGAGAGAGAAAGAGAGAGAGAGAGAGAGAGCTGACATTCAGCCATCCCCTTTCACCCTTCACCCCCTGCAGGTCCATCCTGCACTGAGTGAGCCTGGTGGCCCATGTATGTGGCTATCTCAGCTGCCTCACCAAGTTCCTTCCACAGACCTCCATGTTCTGCCCTCTAAACAGACACACCCACCCTGCAGACTGAGGGGAACTGGCTGTACAGTCAGTTCACTGTAGGCCCCACAAGCAGGCTCAGGACTTGTAGGCAAGAAATTTAGGGGTCCAGGAATCCAGAGGGTATTATCAAAGGTGGGCACATCCCTTGACTTTTCAGAATCTTGCTTGGCAGAGAGTGGTGCAGTTGGAGAAAGGGCCTCTAATATAGTAGAGCAAGTCGTTAAATAATGTTGTTTTGTTGGGCTGGGCAAGGTGGCTCATGTCTATAATGCCAGCACTTTCGGAGGCTGAGGCAGGAGGATGGCTTGAGCCCAGGAATTTGAGACCAGCCTGGCCAACATGGTGAAACCCCATCTCTACAAAAAAAAAATATATATATGTATATATAATATATATATATATATACACACACACACACATATATGCACACACATGTATATACACACACACATATATATATAATAATTTTCATATATATGAAAATTAGCCAGGCATGGTGCATGTGCCTGTAGTCCCAGGCTACTTGGGAGGCTGAGGGTGTAGTCCCAGCTACTCAGGAGGCTGAGGCAGGAGGACTGCTTGAGCAGGGACGGTCAAGGCTGTAGTGAGCTGTGATTGCGCCACTGTGCTCCAGCCTGGGAGACAGAGTGAGACTCTGTTTCAAAAATAATAAATTTTTTAAAAGATTGTTTCATTCAATGTCCTTTTATTATAGTGTTAGTGAGAAGAAAAAAAAATTCCTGGCTGGGGCCACTGTCCGTGTGGACATTATTCCCATGTCTGCTTGGGTCTTCCCTGGGCACTCTGATTTCCTCCCACATCCCTAAGTTGTGTATGTTGGGTGAACTGCTGTGTCTAAATGGTCCCAGTGAGTGAGTTGTGGATATGTGAGTGCACCCTGCAATGGGATGGCGTCCTGTCAAGAGTGGGTTCCCACCTGGCACCCTCGGCTGCCAGCATAGGCACTAGCCACCCATGACCCTGAACTGGAATAAGTAGGTAAATAATTATCCTATGTGTTTTAATTAATCGCTCTTAAATGTATGTGTGGCTTACATTTATTTCAATTTTGGTCTTTATTTACAAATTTGGTGATGTTTTTGTGACATGCCACAGGAACTTAACTCTCATTTATATCATTAGCCTATGGGAAAATTGGTTTCATTATACATCATTTCACTTAAAGTCACGGTTTCCAAAAATCAATCCATTATGTCAAGGGAGGACTTACTGACTGCACTTTTCAAACTTTAATGTGCACAAGAATCACCTGGGGATCTTGTTAAAATGAAGATTCTGATGCCTTAAATCTGGGGTGGTGCTCAAGGTCTGCATTTTATAAAGCTCCCAGGTGATGCTGATGCTGCTGGTCCATGGACCACACTTTCAGTAGCAAGGGTCTGAAACCCCCAGGCCCCAGGCAGAGGTCCTTCTAGCTCTGGTCTGAGGATAGATGGCACTTCCCACACTTCCGGGACCAAGAGAAGTTTAATGAATGCCTGCTCAGTTATATAGATTCATTGATAAAGGGATGGTGGGGGAAGAATAAAAAGAGAAAGGAGGAGGAGGGAAGGAAGTAAACAAGGAGGAGGGAAAGGACCAAGGAAGATCTTTTCCCTAGAACTGGACATTGTGCTGGAACAGGAGTTTGTATTCACTGTGACTTTCTTAAAACTACCAGCCTTTTACACATTTAATTTTTTCCTCCTTTTCCCTTCTGTCTGTCCTCTGGTTTTCTAAGTCCTTTAAGGACAGTGACCAAGTATTCTAGTTCTTTTCTTTGTACTAACTCACTTTCAGCAAAGCCTACTGAAATGCAGGTATTGTGGTTTACAGACCTGGATCCTCCCCCCATCACCACGCTGTCTGCTAAATAGAGGAAATGTTAATTTGGAGAAGCTGTGAATCTTCTGGAAATTTCCATATCACTGAAGATTCAGTAAGTCAGTTCACATTCCCTCTGTACCCTTTAGTTATTAAATAATAAACTTTAATTCAAGGTATTTTAAAGGGCCCATAGGAATTTTAATTTGATGTGAATGACTTACAAATCTGAATAAAAATCAGATCATATAAAACTGTGCAATCTCTATTACTTTTAAATAATAGAACAAGTTGAAAAATAATCAACAGCCAATGTAAGACTCCTGTGTAATTCAATCAAACCCCTATTTTCTGGACTAATGAAAGAGGCAGGGAGGGAAGTAATTCCAAATCATTTGTATGTGACTTTGCATAAGATGGACACTGCTACTTTGATGTTACTTAAGTGTCTGTTTAAATTAGTGACATTCTTTAATGCTGTAGTGGGATAGCCCTGGCAATACCTGGGAGGTGTTAGCCTATAGCTTTTAGCATTGAAATCCAAACCAACAGGTGAATGTTAATGGAGCTCATCAGGAGGCAACCCTCCCTTGTCAGAACAAATGGTTTGCTGTATAGACACATCAGAGTGTATTACCCTAGACCTGCTTTGAGAGTAAACGTGGGGTGACCAATCATAGAGGAGACCTTAGGATGTTGGAGTGAGAGGAAGAGCTATTGTTTATGCAACAGTCTTTGTCCAGCTACCTATCAGAGTGGTGTCAGAAAAGATACAGACACCATTGCAGCCACGCAGCCTGGCACAGTAATCAGAGCAAGGGACCTCTTCCACATCCCAGATTACCATGCATAGGGAGCATTGTACATCCACAGAGTGAGTGAGATCAACCTACCTTGAGCTCAGTCGCATGGGAAGGGGCCCCCCATTGCTCAGACTCACAAGTTGGAAGAACAGTGGTTCTCAAACTTGAGTGAGCATCATAATCACAGTTCATGAAGGCCAGGCATGGTACACCTGGTAGCATCTCTTTCTCTACCTTAATCTTGACTTATAAAATTTAACAGCTGCAGACCAGCCCTCTGCTGCTTAATAGTATCCTGACAGGTGCCCCAAGTTCCATTAGAGATTGGCTCTTTTTTTTTTTTTTTTTTTTTTTTTTTGAGACAGAGTCCTGTCTCCCAGGCTGGAGTGCAGCAGCATGATCTTGGCTCACTGCAACGTCTGCCTCCCAGGTTCAAGTGATTCTTGTGCTCCAACCACCCGAGTAGCTGAGATGACAGGTGCACGCCACTAACATCCGGCTTATTTTTGTATTTTTAGTAGAGATGGGGTTTCACCATATTGGCCAGGCTGGTCTCAGACTCCTGGCCTCAAGTGATCTGTCTGCCTCGGCCTCCCAAAGTGCTGGGATTACAGGCATGAGCCATTGCACCCAGCCAAAATGGGCTCCTTTGGACTTGACAGTGTTGTCCCCTTAAAGAGGTCACTTTTAAAATATGAAAACACTTGGGAGAGGTCCAACCTTACCACTCACTATTTTAGTTCAGGGCTTCTCAAATGGCCCACTGAAATGCCTGACAAGCATTGAATATGCCGATTCCTGGGCCTTGTCCCAGTGATGCTGGTTTAATTAGTCAGGGTGAAGACCAGGAATTAACAGGTCATTCTTGAAAAGCTCTGATTAGGGGAAATAAAGGAGTGGGGAACTGGGTGCTACAGTTTGCATACAGTGAGATTAAAAAGCATTTGAAACAACATTGACTGCTTCACAGCTTTACTAAAGCCTAACCTTTGGCCACAATTATGTAGATTTGAAGAAATTATTTCCTCAACTTCAAGACTTGGCACTGACTGTGCCCTAAAAATAACTGGTAACGTGGAGTTAACTTGGCTGTGCTATCTTTAGAAATGTAGTTGCTACAAGGGCAGTTGCTACAAGGGCTGAAATGCATCTGGACAGATGTCTGGTATTTTAAAAATTCTAGAAAAAGGACTAGGAAAGAAGGTCCTGCTCCCTCTGCCAATCAAGTAACCAACACCTCTGGTCTAAGCACTAGCTTACCTGCCAAAAAAAGATAACAACATAGTCCCTTCCTTCCATGAGCTCACAGCATAATTAGTTGGGAAAAGGGTGGGAAGGGGTTGAACAAAAAATCCACAAACCAAAAGAATGAACATCACAGGTAGAGTATGCAAAATGCCTTGCTGCTGTCATACATCTTCCAGTCACCCCTTTCTCCTCGTTTCTTAAATATTTAAGCACCTGGTTCATGACTTCCTCCACCACTGGCACTATCATAATTCTAGTGGTCAAATTCATGACCACAACTCCAACAGAGTTGATCCTTTCAACTCTCCAGCTTCTCAGATCTTTGACCTTTTCTCCTCCAACAATTGTGTCTCTGCCCTACCTCAGCCACTCAGCAAGGTCACACTCTAGACCTGTCATCACCAGTGACTGCATTCCCAACATATCTCAGTTTCAAGTTTCCCACTTTCCAATTACCACTTTCTAGCTTTCCATATTACTCTGTCGTCTCTCAACTCCAACGATTCTTGAATCTCATTGGGAGTTCTTATCCACTGATCCTACCAGCTTTTCACTCCCCTTAACCCCTTTGGTAGCTTTGCTTCTGCTTCCCTTCTTACCTGGCTTTGATCCCATCATTACACCCACTCCCTTTCCTACCATTTCAACCACCTCAATTCCCTCACCTCTTTCTCCTACCTTCACATCCCTATGCTGTTTAAATCCACCTTTCCACTTCCTTGGCACCGGCAAGCAAGGAGTTGAGGCAGCTCCATTATGACTGGTCTCACTTTAAATTCATGACCACAAACTTGAAGTAGGTCTGTAATGCCGCCTAGAGTCCTACTACACTTCTCTAGTCAGTCTATCCTTTCAGTCTCTAAAATAACTCTATCACCCTTTTTCTTCTCTCCTCCAATCTTCAATACTCCCTTTCTCATTTTCACTTTTAGCTGATGATCTTGCCTATTTCACTAACAAAAGTATTCAGAAGAGAACTTCCATATCCTCCACCATATATCCCAGCCTCTCTGCCTCTGTGATCATATACTTCATCTTCTCTTCTGTCATAGTAGATGAACTATCCATGCTCCTTTCTAAAGCCAAAGCAATCTGTATGTTAATCAGATCCTGTCCCCTCCCAGCCTACTGAGACTTCCCTCCTGCCTGCTGCTGCGCCATGAAGTTAGCCCATCCTGCTAAAACACGCCCACCAGCACACAAACTCACTCTTATTATGAATGTAAAACACAACAAAAACAGAAATAAAAATATTCTTTGACCCCATATCTGCCTCCACTTACTGCCTTGTTCCTCTGCTCCCCTCTACATCAAAACTCAGAAGTTATTTCTACTTGCTCTACTTCCTCCTTTTTTCTTTCTTGCATTCACTCTAACAAGGCTTTCATCCTCACTGTCCCACTGAAACTTCACTTTTAGTATCACCAATGGTCCCTACAATTAAGTCCAAGACTAATTTTCAGGCTTCTCCCTAACTTGACCCATCAGCATCATTTCTCCTCCTGGAAATGTTTTCTTCTCTTGGCCTTCCAGACACCATCCCTTCTTGGATCTCCTCCTATTTTTGTTGATTTCCCTTCTTAGTCTCTGTATTAGTCCGTTCTCACACTGCTATAAAGATAACACCCGAGATTGGGTAATTTATAAACAAAGGAAGTTTAATTGACTCACAGCTCTACATGGCTAGGGAGGCCTCAGGAAACTTACAATCATGGCAGAAAGGGACGCAGGCACCTTCTTCACAAGGCAGCGGGAGAGAGTGTGAGTGTGTGAGAGTGCAGGGAAAACTACCATTTATACCATCAGATCTCATGAGAACTCACTCACTATCACAAGAACAGCATGGGGGAAGCCATCCCCATGATCCAATCACCTCCCACCAGGTTTCTCACTTAACATCTGGAGATTACAATTCAAGATGCAGTTTGGGTGGGGACACAGAGCCAAACCATATCAGTCTCCTTTGCTGGTTACTCCTCATCTTCCTGACCTCTAAATGACGGAGCATTCAGTCCTTGGACCTCTTCTCTTCTCTGTATACTCTTGCTGCCTAGGTGATCTCATCCTGAATCTCAGGGCCTTAAATATTAGCCATTTGCTGACAGTTCCCAAATTTATTTCTTTAGCCTTGGCAACTGTCCTGACCTGCTAGCTTGTATGTCCAATTGATTCCTCAACAATCTCTACTTAGATTACACTCCTCAAACTTAACATGGCTTGAACGAGGATCTTTATTCCCCTTACCCAAACCAGTGCAATAAATGATACCATTCTTTAGATAGCTCAAAACAAAAATCTTGGTATCGATCCTGAATCTTCTCCCTATTCTTATATTCTACATTCAATCTATCAGCAAATTCTGTCAGTTATAATTGCAAAGTTATCCAGGATCACCACTTTTCAGCAGAAACTACCATGACCACCAAGGTTTCATCTACCATCATTTTTTATCAGCACTATTGCAACAGACTTCTGGCTGTTCTCCCTACTTCCACCAATAACCCCTACAATTTCATCATAACACAACGGTCAGAATTGTCTTTTTGAACACTTAGATCATTTTATTCCTCTGCTCAAAACCCTCCACTGGTTTCTAAATCATTCAGGATGAAGTCCAGAATCCCCTCTGTAGCCTATGAAATCCTACATGACCTTGCCCTACTACCTCTAGGCCCTAATCATTTGCTCATTGAGCTCCAACTACAGTGAACTCTTTGACATTTATAGAATATTCCATATTTAGGCTTACTGCTTCCTCAGCCCCAAATTTTCTTCCCCTAAAAAGCCACATTGCTCATTCCCTTGCTGAGTTCAGGTTTCTGCTCAGAAGTCCTCACTTCATAGTTATCTTTCCTCACCTTATCTGTTGTAGCATTATTATCTCTCTATCTCCTCTATTTGTTTTCTCTTTCTATCATCTGAGATTATAATATGTCTCAGTTTCGGTCCCTGAAATCACAAATAAATAAACAGAGCCTCAGAGAAGGACTCCAGTGCAGATAGTTTATTAGGGGAGGTTATCCCATGAAGCAGGAGTGAGGAAATGGGGAAAGTGAGACGGGGAAGGAGAAAAAGCCAATGGCCAACGCAAGGGTACTTTCATAATGTTGCCACTTGGGCCATGAGGGCTCAGTTCCATTGAGACCTCCTGAAAAGTATACAGAATGCCTCCTAGAAATTTCAGCCGGAAGTGCTGAGCTTACCCCTGGTAATTAATGCACCCCACATCCAGGCTGCATTTGCCTGCGGGCCAAAAATCCCCAAGGTGTTGGAGAAGCCCCAGAGCTGAAAGTAACAATGCATAGAGTGCATGCTTGAGGAGAGATGCTGTGAATGTGAGACAAGCACAAGTTTGCAGGGGACTGTCCCCTGGAGCAGCAGGTGAAATAAGAGGTGGGCTGACAGGAAGTGTTGTGGGGCACAAGTGGGTCTGATGCATCTTATATATTGAGTCGTTAGTGTCTGTTACCCTGCTAGAATATAGACTATCATGGTTTTTTTTAAGTTATGTTTATTAAGGTACGATTTACATACAGTAATACGCAGCCTTTTGAACATTCAGTCCACATTGAAGAGTAAAGTTCAATGAGTTTGATAAGTGTATTCGGTCATAAAACTGCCACCACAATCAAGATATAAAACACTTCCAACATCCCAAAAGTTACTTTCTGCCCATTTGCAGTCAATCCTCTATTGCCACCGGCAACCACTGATCTACTTTCTGTTCCTATAATATTGCCTGTTTCAGAATGGGGTCATATCAATGAAATTGCAGTGTGTAGTCATTTGTGCCTGGCTTCTTTCTTAGCATACCTTTTAAGATTCATCCATGTGATTGCATTTACCGATAATTTGTTTCCTTTTATTGCTGAGTCATTCTGTCTTATGGATGTACCACAGCTAGTTGATCCATTCTTCAGTTGATGGGCTGTTTTAGTCTGTTATAAATAAAGCTGCTTTGATCATATGTCTATAGGTCTTTGTAGGAATGTATGCTTTTATTTCTTTTGGATAAATATGTAATATAAGCTCTGTTTTGTTCACCAGTGCATCCTTAGTGCTTAACTAATTGCTTGGCACATAGTAGGGTCTCAATGAATATTTGTTGAATGAATGAACATAGAAATAGCATATTCAAAATGATGAAGAGCCATCTTCATGCCCAGGAGGATTCAAGTAAAAGCTGAGAATTAAAGTAGCTGTACACTACATAGATGTTTATAAACATCTTATCTGAATAACTTCTGGGACAGCATCTATTTCCATTATGGAATTCATGGAACAGCACTCATCTATCTCATCAACTAATCCCCAGACCTCAGCAGGCTCATGCTTACTACACAGAGGTACAGGGCTTTTTAATGCTCTGCCCTGTACATGACTCATGCTTTGGTTTCCCTGTTTGATTTAAATTCTAATGCAACTTTCCACCACTTGATTTCTTTCAGGCCCTAGGCCTCTGGATTCATGCTGTCTTCCATGGCCACATTATCAACAGATGCAGGAACAACACTGTTAAACTCACAGCCTCCTCCCTCTTCCTAGCCAGTACAATTTTGTACTGGTTAATGGAATTCCATGGGTAGTTCCTACGCTAAGAGTTTCTGAACTTTTAAGCAATGTGCCCCATCCTTGAGTGCTATGTTCATGACACATTTTCTTACAGATATTGTTATTACTTGAGTTTTTCCTGGCTAAGCCAATGGTCCTGATGGACTTATATTACAAATAATAACAGACATTTTAGTCACCGCTCCCCCTATCCATAGCAGTTCTAGGAGGTCCCAGGGTTGTTTCACACGTGCTCATGAACAAGTTTGCTCAGATATCTCTATGTCTATCCACCACCCCTTGCTGTTAGCCGTATTTGTTCTATTACTATCCACTGAGCACAGTCATTAAAGCCTGGAACCTTGAGGCACTGGCAGAGCCCAACTGTCTGGAACAATAGATAGTGAATGCCTCTTAGATTTTTGAGGTACCCTCTATTAAAGGGTTCCCATAGCAAGGTGGCTTGGATGCTGCTGGGTTCCCAAATTGAATGACACAACTCTGTGAGTTTTTATTTACAGACCTTTTGTGAATCGGCCACTCAGCAAGCACTTATTGAGTATCTATGGTGCACCAGGCGCTATTTCAGGGTCTGGGGCAGAGAAATGAAAAGACAGGCAGTATCTCTGTATCAGGCACCTCATATCCATTCAGACTCATTTCTGATCCCAACATGGCTACAGTGAACAGTTCCAGACACACTTCAAGACATCTTGCCAATGAGAGGAACCTAAGTGAGACTGGAAAGGCAGAAGTTAGGAGAGGCCAAGAGGCTAATATTTTCAGAAAGTTATAGAAGACAGATGTGACATAATTTCCCAGAGAACTTTTGAGAGCCAACCATTTCAGTGCTTTGCTGCAGGCTGAGGTCATCGGGGGCCATTTCTCTGACCTTCCAGCTTCAGTCTCTTTGATCTTCACTCCCCTGCAACCTTCCATATTTGCGTAAGCTCTGATTCCTACATCAAACCCCTTTATTTCTGTAATATTATACTTAAAGGCTCTCTATCTTCTCAGATAGAGAACCTGCACCAAACCCTTGTCTCAGGCTCTGCTTCTGAGATGGAAGCTAACTAAGGCAGACCCCATACTCAAGAGGTAAGAGACAAACAATAAATTAATAAGCAAGCAATATCATGTTTGCCTGTGATAAGGACTAGGAGTAAAACAAAAGAGAATGATACGTGAGAGTTACTGGTGCATGAGAGGGCATGAGACAGCAGCCACTTTAGACAGAGGGCTCAGAAAAATGACTCTTTGAGGAGGTAATATTTAAATTGAGATCTGGAGGATACAGAGAGATCCCCCAGGGCAGAGTAATCAGGACAGAAGAAATAGCAAATATGTAGGCAGTAGAGTGAGAACGGGCCTGGCTAAGGAAGACAAAGAAGACTCTGTGGTTGAAAACTCAGGGCAAAGGGGTGAAAATGAGGTGGGAGAAGCCAGCAGAATCTGCTTAGGTCGGTTTTCTGTAGGCTCTTAGAAGGGGAGTTTTATTTACTGCTAAGTGGAGTGGAAAGCCATAGAAGGTTTTTAAGCAGAGGAGTGATCTGATTTATGATTTGGAAGTAGTTATCTGGCTGCTTCCTGGCAAATGGAATATAGAGAGTGGTGCAAGAATGACAGTTCATCTCTCACCAGGACCCAAACAGGAGTTCAGAGGCTGCACAGGGGTCAGTTTAGCATGCCAATGACCACAGGGCATGTACTCATAATCACACCTCCCTTCTAAAGTCCAAAGCTCTCTTACCAGGCCACGCTCCTTAGGCCTGGCTGCTTCATCCCTGGTTCATCCTTCTCTGAGGGGTTGTGCCCTCTTAGGATACTCCTTAGTTCCTCAAGCACAAAGACTTCCAATGGGCTTGTCCCTGCAGCCCTCCAGACACTCCAAGGCCATTGGAGTGCCAGCTAAGTTGCCACTGGCACCCTCCTCATATACCAGGAAAAGTCAAGTCAGAGGTACCCATGTGAGTTATAATTAGCCTGGGCTAGTTAAAAGAAACAAATGAGCAAAGCAGAGACCCGCCTTCAACGGAGCTGTAGCTTCTCAGCTGCTCTAACCATTTTGGCATAAGTAGATGTGCAAAAATGGTCTTGAGATTGTTAATGGTACCGAATCACAGAAAATATGATGGAATGGAAAGATCTCCAATGATAGACTCAAAATGGAGTTTTCTATTCTCGGTTTGGGAAACAAAATGAGGAGGGGCTAGCTTTCAGGAGATGGCCCCTATTTCCATAATTATGGGCAATTGCACAAGTTACTTAGAAAACACGAGAGTCATAAGGCTAGACTGTTTTTAGACCAAGCCATAATTTAGATGTGGGAAGTGATTTCACATCTTTGTATCACCACCACAACATACACTGTATTTCAATCTATCAGGAGCTCAAATTTGATCAGCTTTTTTTTTCTTTTTTTTAAGAAATGTGCAGCAAATTGCTTTTCCTAATTAAGGTAGATGAAGACAGAAGCACGCATACTACTTACCACTCCGGGATAAAATTGACTTTCAAATGATATTTAATGGACCAGCCTGATGGTAATGTTCTGCAGTTCCAGGCAGGAGGCCTGGATTTGATTCTCTTGCTGCAGGGAGAGAGGAATATGTGTGCGTGTGTGTGTGAGAGTGTGTGTATGCATGCATCTGTTTACAATAGCAAATAAGGAGGCAGAGGATGAGAATAGGTTATCAGAAAAACCTGTTTCTTTTGAAAAAAGTTAACATTTGTCATTGTGAAGAAAGGCAAAGAGGAGAAAGGGGATGAGGAAGTGAAATGGTGGGGGTGTATATGGGTAGGAACTGGAGTAGAGAGAAGGTATTATTGTGAACATTTAAAATTTTTATGGAAAAATTTTCTGTGTTTTTTACTAACATTTGAAAAAATAGGGCTAACCTCTCTTATATAGTGAGGTGTGATATAATGATAATACTAATAGCAACAAACATAGCTACTTTTTTTTTTTTTTTTGAGACGGAGTTTCACTTTTTTGCCCAGGCTGGAGTGAAGTGGCCCAATCTTGGCTAACTGCAACCTCCGCCCCCTGGGTTCAAGTAATTCTCCTGCCTCAGCCTCCCAAGTAGCTGGGATTATAGGCGCCCACCACCATACCTGGCTAATTTTTTTTGTATTTTTAGGAGAGATGGGGTTTTGCCATGTTGGCCAGGCTGGTCTTGAACTCCAGACCTCAGGTGATCCACCCGCCTCGGCCTCCCAAAGTGCTGGGATTACAGGTGTGAGCCACCGCGCCCAGCCATAGCTATATTATTAAACACCTACTATGCACCACAAACCACGCTAAAGGTGCTACACACATTATTGGGTTTAATACTCACAAAAGCCTTATGAATCAAGTGTAATTGTTTTCCTCAATTTACACAGGAGAGAATTGTTGCTTGCAAAAGTGAAGAAACTTGCCCAAGGCAAGTAGCAGAGCCAGGATTCAAACTCGGATCAGATCCAAAGTGCAAGGTGTAGACCACTACACCTCACCACCTCACTCAGCCCCTGGAATCCATGACAGAGCTCTGCTTGTGGTGTCACCATCTTTCACATCCGAGATAAGATGACTGGGAACAGTAAGCAAATGCTAGTTGGAGCAATCCAAATGCAAAGGCAAGCAGCGACTTCTGTGTAAGGTCAGAGGAGGCAAAATGATGCTCTTCATTTAGCTAGAATCCTAGTTTACAGCCCTTGACTCTACTGGAAAATAGATACTCCAGACTGCAGAGATTAGCTGAAGAGGAAGGGAAGGCAGTTCGTCTCACTGGATCTGTCCCACACCTCCTGTAGTTCTATTAATACTTATTCCATATAAACCAAGTACAACTGGATATCATCTGGGCTCTCTGTTTTTTGGGGGTCTAGGTCAACCTAAGCCCCCAGCTCTGTATGCAACAGAAGTTCAAAGCCCTCCCCAGAACTTTGGTGATCCCTGAGAATTCCTGCGTCTGCCTGGGTGATCAGTGGCCTTTGCCTCTCAAGTGTGTAAATCAGACCCTTCCTCAAGGGCCATGGAAAGGCCACTCCCAAAATACATTCTGGAATATACCTGACTTTACTGAAGCGTTCAGAGGGAAACATAGAAATGACTGACACTACGTGATTAAAAAACAACTTTTTGAGTTAGAGTAGGCATCACTGACTTAAAAGTGCCCTGTGGTTACCTTGCCACTATGGTTGCACTGGCCTCACCTTGTCGATTCCTGGCTGAGTCCCTCTTGGCTCCAACTACTTCACCCTCCCTCTATTATTTGCTTCCAAACTTAACCAAAAACTGGGCGGAGGCAGGGGGGCTTGTATTTCATGCAGGGGTTCCTAATCTGGTGACAAGAGCTCAGGGGTTTCATAAACTTGGATAGAAAAATGTTACTTTATTTGCACTAACCTCTAACTAAAACTTAGTGTTTGCTTCTATTAAGAATCTAATCAACAACCTACAGCAGTATTATCTGTACCTGAGACCCTTGCCACCAGGAGAAGACACAGATATTTTCACCCCATAATTGTTGCAGCTGAATCAAAATATTCTCTTTGTTCATCACCACTTTAAAATTATGCTAGTTATTAGTCTTGCCTGCTAGATCTTGCTATTAATAGATTAATTAAGAAGCACATATATCAGTTTCACATATTTGATTCTTAAAATTCTTTGATAACAAAGTTTCAAAGTAATTGGCTTCCTTTGAAATTCTATGTATTTTATTTTATGCATTTAAAAACATGATTCTGAGAAGGGGGTCCACAGATTTTACCAAATTGCCAATGGGGTCGATGGCATAAGAAAAGAGTAAGAAGCCCTGATTTAAAGTGGTAAAATTTTTATATGAATTCTATCACAATAAAAAATAGCCCTGATTTAATGAGACCTACTGTCCTGAGAAGGCCCTTGTGGCTACCAAGAATCATTTTTCCCCCTGTAACTCAAGTTTGAACGTCTCTGCATAACTCTCTCTCTCTTTTTTTTTTTTTTTCCCAGAGTCTCACTCTGTCACCCAGGCTGGAGTACAGTGGCATGATCACAGCTCACTGCAGCCCTGAGCTCCTGGGCTCAAGTGATCCTCCCACCTCAACCTCTCAAGTAGCTGCTACTACAGGCACATGCCATCACAACCAGCTAATTTTTTGTATTTTTAGTAGAGATGTGGTTTCACGATGTTGGCAGGCTGGTGTCAAACTCCTGAGCTCAAGTGATGCATCTGCATTGGCCTCCCAAAGTGCTGGGATTACACGCACGAGCCACTGTGCCTGGCCTCTGCATAATTCTTGTGGCCAAACTCTTCAAAAGGAATCTGAGCCAGATGCTGTGGCTCTTACCTGTAATCCCAGCAGTCTGGGAGGCCATGGTGGGAGGATCACTTGAGGCCAGGAGTTCAAGACTAGCCTGAGCAACAATAGTGATACCCCGTCTCTACTTATTAAAAAATACAAAAGTTTTTTTTTTAAGAATCTTTGCAGTCTCAGTTCACTTGCACAAGGTGGCTTTGTGTGTTTAAGGCTATTAACAATACCAGAAAGGTTAGCTGATGTGGGAAGTTCTGGCAAGATCCTTGCCTTCTTTGGGCCAGTGGACACTCAAAAATCTGTCTTTGGGAGTTACTTTCTTATAGACCATTTTCTGGATGCCTCGCTTACTGTAGACAAAATATGTTCATCACAACTAAACTCTGTGTTCACCTACATTTCATTGACAGCCCATCCTCTGCCCTTTCACACCACCTTACTCATTTGAAAACTTCTTTTAATTTATCCTCTTTTTGGTAACCATTGTGTCCTTGTTCATAACCTATAAATCCTCCAGATCAAAGATCTAGGCTCAGTTGGAATAAAAAAAAAGTTTAATAAATTAACATTTTAAATATAATGATTTCCGAACATGCCATTAGAAAGTGATTGCTTACCATCTGTCTTCTGTTGACCAGCATTAAAGGGTAAACAGCAATATCCTAGGCTGGAGAAGTGATGTTGTGATTAAGCATCACTGTGTGAGAGCCCACAGTACCCCTGAGCTCAGCTGATATTATGAAACCCATCCTCCAAGTACTGAAGGGAGTGAATGGGAAGGGGGAAAAGGTCATTTGGAATAACAGTGTGCTAAGGCTGGATGCTAATGTTGTTATGAAATCTCAAGATTCTGTTATAATTATACTCATTGAACTCACCCACATTTTCATGTTCAAATTATTTTTATGTCAGTTAAATTACATACCATTAATGTTGAATCTACTTCAGTTTTCCTGTTTGTTATTTCATTTTTCAATTTTTGCTCGTTTGTTTCAAGTAAAGCACCATATGAAATGTTGGAGACTATGAAGGTATTAAGGCAGAAGGTAGCAATCCTTGTCAAATACTGTCTTTGGGGGCCTGGGAGTGGAGAAAGCAGTGGTACCCCAGTAGGGAATAATATACATTTTCCATTGAGAAAAGGATACTTACGTGAACAGAAACAATCATTTCTAAAGGCCTTCTCCCAGAGGCAGCACCAGAAGAGACCTCAAGAGATTTCAATGCGTAACCATAGCAAGGAAACGTGATTTGTGGATACACACGTTATAAAAGCTACTTCTGTTGATTTTCTGTAAATGTCATGTGAAATAAATTGCTCTATAGCTTGAAGATTGTTTTGCAAGTAAAAAATGTTTAGGATGGCATTTTCCTTTAGAGGAATGAATTTATACTGAACTAAAAGCCTTGAACAG
Organism: Pan troglodytes; assembly: GCF_028858775.2. Taxonomy (NCBI): domain Eukaryota; kingdom Metazoa; phylum Chordata; class Mammalia; order Primates; family Hominidae; genus Pan; species Pan troglodytes. The sequence continues at coordinate 39,277,309 of NC_072421.2, read as the reverse complement.
TTTTTTTGCTTATTTTTTTCATGAAGCAAATACAATGTGCAGGCCACTGTGTATGCATACTGGACATGTCTTGCTGTCCATGTTGGAACACAATAAAGATGATGAACTGTGAGCACAAGAGTTGCTGTAAATGTTACCACGTAGCCACTACTTCTTTCTACATTTTGGTAAACATGAGCTTTTTGAGGGAGGGGAATTCCAGCTATAGCTACTATTCCAAAAGCCTATTTTTTATTACTTGAATAATTTTTGGTCATTTTCTATAAATCCAAAAATCGGCATGCATCTATTTGTCTTCAAATGATAAATCATTGTGTAGCCATATTACATAATGTTGTAATGAATTTTTCTGCCATGACCTTTTATGGCCCCCATACTTAGCAGCAGTTAATGCCAACAATACTTTTTCAGTTCTGATTACCAAAACAATAGACTGTGAAAAACAACTGAGGTTTGGGCATTTTATTTGAGGGGTGATCCCAGGAAGCATAATTGATAAAGTGAGATAAGAAATAGTGAAAAGACAAGGAAAGGGTGCTTTAATGAGCAGGCTTCTGCTGTGGGCAACTAGAGTTCAATCCTGAAGAGGATCCTCTTAGGAAGCTTATAGAACACTCCTCAGAATTTTCCCACCTAAGAACATGGAAGCTGGGGTACTTATTCATCAGGTCCCATTTCTCATGGGCTGACGGTTGTCCCAGCATTTCTAGCCTCTCCTGCAAAGAAATGTACAAGCTCCACTGGTAGCTAAGGAGGCCCTTGGGCAGAGAAACCAAGGAAGCCCAGCACTCAAAATGGGCACCTGTTGATGTGCACAGGAACTAGGAGGCACATGCAGGCAAACTCAGAGGAAGGCCAAGGAATATGTGGCAGGACATTAATATTGTCTGCTATAAAAGACATAAAATCAACCCAAATGCCCATCTATGATAGACTGGATAAAGAAAATATGGCGCATATACACCATGGAATACTATACAGCCATAAAAAAGAATAAGATCCTGTCCTTTGCAGGGACACGGATGGAGCTGAAAGTCATTATCCTCAGCAAACTAACACAGGAGCAGAAAGCCAAACACTGCATGTTCTCGCTTATAAGTGGGAGCTGAACAATGAGAACACATGGACACAGGGAGGGGAACAACACACACTGGGGCCTGTCGGAAGGTGAGGTGGGGGGACAGAGAGCATTAGGAAAAATAGTTAATGCACTCTGGGATTAATACCTAGGTGGTGGGTTGATAGGTACAGCAAACCACCATGGTACACATTTACCTATGCAACAAACCTGCATATTCTGCACATGTACCCCAGAACTTAAAATTAAAAATTTAAAAATAGTGTCTGCTATAATAGCCACCATTTATTGAGCACTTACTATATTCCAGATACTGTTCTAAACTCTTTACATACATTAGTTAACTTAATAAAGAGCATGCTTTAGTAACATGTCTTAAAGTGCCTTTGGCTTTGTTATTTACATAATCCGTTAGCTATTCTAAAGACGATTTCGTATTGCTGACTGCATCAGGCAACAGGCAAAGCAAGTAATTAAGTCACCCATCAGATGGGTCAAAATAGCCCAAGCCATCTTTCCAAAGCCTGAATGATATCATCTCTTTCAAGCAGTGAGGAGGATAGAGTAGTCATAGGATTTCTCAAACACCATCTTGTAGTCTCTGATGGTGTTCTAAACTTTCTCTGATGCTTTTCAAATTCCATTCTCTCTCTGCTTTCATTTCCCTTGGAAGGAAAATACAAGAATCTTCTCTAAAAGCAGGTTCCCCAGGAGAATGTATTCCTGTTTTCCAGAGACAGTGAAATGTACCTTCGCACAGCATAGTCATTGTTATATAACATTGCATCAGGAACACTCAGTGCTTTCTATCAATAGTCTCCCATCTCCCATTTCAGTCGTGTTGACAGGAAAACCAATCCAAGTTTCTCTGGAATTTGTGTTTGTCTTTTATCATCATTCATGTCACTCTCTAAAGTGACAGCCCCAACGGCACAGTGGTATTTATCATTCTCTCTGCTGGGTACACTGCAGAAGCTGAAATTGGGTAGAACTTTCCAGGCAGCAGTAAATCCCAATCTCAGATCAATAGGTACAGAGCCTGGCATCCTTTATTAACTCTTCTTCTCTGCTAACTTATGCATATATGAAAGCCCAGAACAAAGTCAGTTAGGAATGAAGTTTCATTGATGATATCTGCTTATCATGATGGACTAGACAAAAAGTCAGAGATAATTCCTTTTCTCCAAGGCCCGCTTTTTTCAGTTCTGTTAGTAAGGGGACTCTCTGTTGGACAAGACAGGAAGTACCAATGTTCTTTGTTAATGCTTTGTGTTTACATCTTAATTTTTTTTTTTTGAGACGGAGTTTCGCTCTTGTTACCCACGCTGGAGTGCAGGTGCGCAATCTCAGCTCACCGCAACCTCCGACTCCTGGGTTCAAGAGATTCTCCTGCCTCAGCCTCCCCAGTGGCTGGGATTACAGGCATGTGCCACCACACCCGGCTAATTTTGTATATTTGGTAGAGACGGGGTTTCTTCATGTTGGTCAAGCTGGTCTCGAACTCCCGAACCTCAGGTGATCCACCCGCCTGGGCCTCCCAAAGTGCTGGGATAACAGGTGTGAGCCACTGCGCCTGGCCTACATCTTAATTACTGTAGTTTTATGCTAGTCTGATAGAGGGCCACCATGTAACATAAAAGCATTTTTTCCCAAAATTAATGTGGAAAAGGGATGGAACCTTTGGCCTACATTAATTGCCATCTAACACCTTGTCTTCTGGCCACGAAACAGCCCCCTAATTTTAAAATTCAAAGGGGAAATTAGAAGAATCAGGAAGTATATGCCACTCTCAAATGTATTGGTTAGTGGCCAAATATGGCCAGTACCATGGAACATAGACTATGCCTTGTGCTTAACATGACTTCTTTGAGGCATGCTGCCCAGGTTGAAGTTAATCAGTTTCTTTCCTGGGAATCATGGTTAGAGAAAAGGGTTCAGTCAGTCTTGACAAAAACATACCATTCATGAGCAGAGAAGTCTATGCTCCTGGCCACCTATGGAATTCAGACACAAACTATTGTTCATGATTTGCCCAGAAACAAAAGGCATAGCCACCATCTGCTTTTGTTTAGATATTCAAATTTTACAAATAGCAGCCTCAGCCTGGTGAGGGTCTGCAGAGCTGAGATGCCTTCCTCAGTTCTGTAGTTTGGGGACTTCCTCAGCTACAACTGCCAGATTATGTTGGATAGAATGGGGAGATTTCATTGAAACCCTCAAAGCAGAGCCTCTTGGCTCATCCAAATTGGATCCCTGTGAAGCCCCAAGAAAATAGCCCAGAGAAGTGGGTAGCATTGTTGTTTCCTAAGAACAAGGATAGGCCCATACACACTGGTGGGCTGCTCTGCCTACTTGGTCAGCAGAGCTCGGTACAGGCAGGAGCCCCCGTCTCTGACTCAGATAGCCTTGGTGGTCTGATGGGACTCCTAACCGTCTTGAGGCCACTGTGCAGGCTCTAATCAGAGCCCACTCTCTGCTGACAGATTTGAAGTGTGCATTGCAAATTCTCCAAGAGAGGACCATAGCAAGAGAGGGGAACTTTCAAAATGCCCCAGAAGGGTGCCTGGGACTCTTCTAGTAATTCACATCTGCAGATATTAGGTGGTGCAGATGCCCACATCTTAGTCACGCTTCCCTCTATGAGCCCAGGCCGGCTGACTGCCAGCAATCTCTATCTGTGGGCTTTGTTTTATTGAAAAGACTTTATTTTTTACAACTGTTTCAGATTTATTTTTTCTTAAAAAACTGTAGCTATTGAGTTACAGATAGTACAGAGAGTTCCCATGCATCCCACACTCAGTTTCCCCTATTGTTAGCGTCTTGCATTATTAGTGTGGTACATTTGTATAGTTACAATTAATGAACCAATGTTGATATACTATTATTAACTAGAGACCATACTTTATTCAGATTTCTTTTTTCTGTTCCAGAATCCCATTAAGGACACCACATGACATTTAGTCATCATGACTCCTTAGGTTCCTCTTGGCTGTGACAGTTTCTCAAACTTCCCTTGTCTTTCATGACCTTGACAGTTTCAGAAGTATTTGTCATACGTATTTTAGAATGTCCCTCAATTGGAATTTCTCTGATGTTTTTCTCATAATGGGACTGCAATTGTGTGTTTTTAGAAGAAAGACCACCTAAGTGAAGTGCCATTTTCGTCACATCACTTTAAGGGTACACACCATCAACATGACTGACCACTGTTGATACTGACCCTTGATCACCTGGCTGAGATAGCATTTATCAGGTTTCCCCACTGTAAAGTTACTCTTCCCCCAGCTTTTCTATATTGTATGCTTGAAAGAAAGTCCCTGTAGCCAACACATCAGGAGTGGGAAGTTATATCCCATCCCTTGAAGGCAGAGAACCTACATAAATTATTTGGAATTTATCTGCACAGGAGACTTGTGTCTTTCTCTCCCATTTATTTATGTATTCAAGTACTTATTTATATCAGTATGACTCGTGGATATTTATTTTATACTTTTGGTTTTATTTATTTATTTATTTTCTCTTTTTTCTCTTTTTTTTTCTTTATTTCATACTTTTGGTTTTAAATCAATATTACTTCATGTTGTTTCTCAAATTTTTCCAACTTTAGCCACTGGGAGCTTTTTCAGTAAGCCCCTGTGTCCCTTTGACATATTCTCATCAATAGATTTTTTTTTTTAGCATTTTCTTACTTTTGGCACTCCAGTCAGTTGAACATTGAGGACCACTGTGCTGGCCATTGCTAGATATATGTATTTATGAAAAGTCTGCCATCCTTTGTCTATTTGGTGGTTATGCAATGGAGGGTGCAGCCTTGTTATCAGTGAGGGTTGCATAAGGAATTGTAGATTTGGCCAACTGAAGTTTTTGGCCTTGATTGAGTCTTTAGGGTTCTTTAATGAAATCCATATTAATCCACTTATGGTGATACTAATCCAAACAGCTGAAATTAGTAAAATGTATCTGCTAGCTCCTGCCGCTGGCAAGTGACAAAATAAGAGTCAGGTACAGCTGCAGTCAGGCAAGAGAAAGAAGAAACATCAGGGTTATGTCAAGGAGATTTTCAAAGAAATGGTGCAGAGCAAAATCCGCAGACACTTGAGCAAGAGAGAGCTCTTTCTGTGAGGCCTTGGCTCACTTAATGCCTGCAGCTTTGACAAAGAACAACCAAAGCACACTCCACCTCCACCCACCCAGCTGCTTTTATTTTATATTTTTCTAAGTGCTTTTCTTAAAGATGTTTAGAGTTAGGGTCAGACAAAAAGAGGGGATAGGAATAAGGGAGGAAAATGCTTAAAGATCAGGAAGTCCCTTTATACTGTAGGACTGCATGTGAGAATCATTTGAGCCCCTTCAGACTCTCTTCAAGACAACACATGAAAAAGAAAATCTTCTTTTCACCATACCAGCTACCGAATTTGGCTTTTGTGTATTTCTAGGTTAATGTGCAACCAGGACCTTTGGAAATCTGATAAAGCAGTATAATAAGCAGAGAATGCAATCCAGAGAGCTTGAACGTCTGTAGATGTTGCTTGATTGATATAAAACAATAGTTTTTCTCCCCCTACAATCTAGACTTCACTAGAAGCCCCATTTTTAATAGAGTCCCTCTCTGGTTATTTTATCACTGTGATTACTAATATCACATGCCCTGCCTGTGTTGCCTGTCTCTTTCCTATTCATCTTCAGATACAGTCTCTCATCGGATCATGTGTCCTTTGTTTCTAATGTAAGACTATGGTCATCATACCATTGTATCAGGTCCCAGATCAGCACTTTCCGCCTCCCTTCACAATGGTGCATCCCTGCCCTTGAATAACCTGCACTCAAACCAGGCTCAATGATGCCCAAATGCTTCCATTGTCCTTAGGCCTATGCTGCACCTGATCCCTATGCTTGGGCCAAGAACATCTCCTTTCCCCCATTCATCCCTGTTAACCGGGGTTTTCTTCCTTACTTCAACCAAAAAGGGGGGAAATCTACTACCCTCATCCAATTAAGGAAACAACTCACATCCTACTCACCACAAAGTCCTCCTTTCTTGATCTAAAGGTGACATCATGTTTTGTCCATGTCCGATATTCTCTAGTCATCTCTGCCTCCAACCATATCTTGCCTACCTTGTCCCCAAAACCCACCATAGATGAGCTATGCTAGACCTCAAAGGTCAGTCCAGTTTCCAAGATTAGATGGGGAGCCAGCAAACAAAAAGTACAATAGATGTCCTCAAGATCAAAGATACAAAAAAAGTGAATGAAGCTCCTTCATCTCACCTTCCTCTGCTCCATACAGATGCTCTCTAGAAGTTTGGTGATCATGTGGTTGTGTGTGCATGCACAACTGGGCACAGTCCACAGATTACAATTACTATTTAGAGAGGTTCACAGCCCCAGCCTCCATCCTGTAACTCAGCACAATCTGCACCCTCTCACTTGTTACTGTATCATTGGACTTACTAAAGATTTCCGTGCAAAAGATCTGGCCAAAGCTTTCCACAATAGGTCATACAGGAAATTTTTTAAAATACATTTCCTATCCTTCATTAACATATTGTGGGCTTTGGCTGCAGTCTTTCATGTTTACGTACTGAATTGTCTTTCATCTGGTTCTTATTGCACTTTTAAGTTCATTTTTTTTTGCTGCAGCACTGCCACATCATTACATAGCATTTCTGCATGAGTTTCTTGAGAGACAAGCCTAGGCCTCACCTGTCTTAAATCCTCAGTATTTAGCACAGGTCTTCTACAGAGCATTTATGCAAATGCTTGCCAAATTGCTGCTAAATGTTTTCACCACAGCACAGTGGCTGGTAAATTGTAAGTCCTCATAAAGAGGAAATTGTACCTATTTTATTTTCTGCACAGAACCTAGCACATGCAATGAAGTATTTAACAAGTTCTTTTGAAAATTGATGCTGTAACTTGTCTCAACTTTCCCTACCTGTCTATATTTCCTATGTGTTTCTCTTTGTTAGTCATACACATTTGCAAAAAGGTAAGGAAACCAGAAAGGCAGGGATATTTTGCCTGCTATCTCTTAAAGCCAAATAGGAACAAATCAGTATCTGTGACATCACTGTTATCTCCTTTTGAGATGAACATCAAGGACTATGGTTTTAGATGATAAGTAAATGACACTAAGACCAGAAAAATCTTAATAGATGACTGAGCCCATTTCACCAGCTCCCTCAGGCCACCTGCCAGTGCGAGAAAAGAACATGCAGTAACCCTATCAGCCCGCTTTACAATTAGAATGAATTCATGAGAAACAAAAGATCTTGTTTTCATGGGAAAATATCCTTTGTGATATCCAACAAAGGGAGAATAATTTTGAAAGCATGTGACTTGGGGTCCCATCCTGCAGTTTTTGCACAGACAAAACTCTCATTGACTCTATCAGTAGAATTGTTGCTACATAAAAAGTCTTCGGCAAAATTTCCATGATGCTTCAGAGCGCATTTTAAGTGCATCAGCCCCAGCATCCCAAGCCCTCCCCATTTTAATAAAGCTGGAGAAGGTTTCCCTTCGATTGCCCTATTGTGCAGCAGGAGACAAGCACAGCACAGGATTAGAAGCCAGTGGACACCCCTCACCCCTACCCCTGCATATATCATCATACCAAAATCCATGGCAATATAGAGAAGGTCAAATTTCAACTGAATTTCTGAGCTTGAATTTTCCATTTCAAATTGCTCTTGCCAGGTAGACAGAAAGCAGATTTCTTGCAGGCTTCAATAAATACCATCTCCAAGTAAAATCCACATTTTTCAAATAGATAACAGTATAATGATTGGTATTGCTATTCCAGCTATGGCTGAATAGCAAGCAGTCCATTCCTTTTTATGTGGTATGCTCCTTAAGAGCCTCAAAAGATAAAATTGGACCTTCAGTGCTGCTGGAATGAAGGACAATGGGCCCAATCTCTACTTTTGAATTCTCTTAGCAAATGTACTGCATAAAATAGAATGCAATGCTAGGAAAGACTTTACTTCTAAAAAAAAATAGCAGGCAATATCTGTTCTAATAGGTGATTCATTCACTCCCATACCGGTGATGTTGTTCATTCAATTGATACAATTTTAAGTTGGTGCTATATTCTTAAACTACGAAAAATTTTTTACTTTAATTCATGAGTTTTGCCCTAAAAAAGCTAATACTTACAGTATCACAAATAAACATAAGAGAAAAATTTGGGAGTCTGTGGCCTCTCCCTTGAAACTTTTAAGAAACTGAAAGACCCTTACCAGGCTGAGATGATATAGGCCAGTGGTTAGCCTCTCTGGGAGATGAAACCAAATTATGCAACCAGACAAAATTAAGATATCATAAAACCTAAAGCCTTAGGTCTTCATAAATACTCCAGGATATTTCTCTCTCTCTCTTGCTCTCTCTCTCTTTCTCTCTCACACACACACACACACACACCCTTATAGGGACTTTTTTAGCCTTTAAATGTTTACAAAATATATACTTTGCTCCATAACATCTGGATTTTAATTGCACACTTATTCTGAAGTTACTTCACATCTATGTATCTTGTCTTCACCAGAAGAGAAGGAACCTAAGGCAGGAACTATGTTTTCAATCTCACTTTTATTCTTTCACAAATAGTAATATTAATCAGAGTAATGACTGACATGTATTGAGTGCTTAATATATATCAGATGCTCTTCCAAGCGTTCTACATTATTATCTCATTTAATGCTCACTAAAACCCCATTGGGAAGGTACAAATCCATTCTACAAAAGAAAAAAAATGATGCAAATAGCAGGTTTTTAGCAAATAATTGTTGACTGATCTAAATAAATGGAGCCCAATAGGAAGTTCCTAAAACTATTAGCAAAGAAGCTGTGGCCAGTGACATTTCCTTAATGATTCTGTATTATGCTTACCCTTGGTCAACAGGTGTAACAGAGACAGCTATTAGCTTCCCAATAACCATTCCCTTCTTCCTCATTAGAAACGAAGCCCTGATTTTCCCCGCAGAATTCCTCACAGCTAGATATGACCTTATGGCCAAATTCTCACCAGTGAAATTTATAAAAAAGTGTTGTCTGGTATTTCTGGGAAGAACTTTAAAATGAAGGAGGCAGGTCCATCTTCTCCTTCCTCTTTCCTGCTGTTCAGAACACATATGTAATGCTAATATTCAGCGGCTGTTTTGGACCATGAGGTGACCTTAGGAATTGAAGTCACATACAGCTGAACAAGATAAAGGAGTGTTGGTGCCTGACATGGTGAAGTCACCATACCACTTCTGGCTACCTACATCCAAACTTCTTTTACTTAAAAACAGAGAACTAGGATTCTAGCTTGTTTAAGCTACTGTTATGTTTTCTTTTCTATTATATGGAGCCAAACCTACATCAAACTAACAGTTGGCATATACACAATAACAAAAATGTTTCTTTGATACATATAATGAAAGGTCATGCTCATATTCAAAGGGGAGATCAAAATGTTCTTTTAAAAAGCAAAGTCTTTGAGTTTACTCAAGATGAAAATTTTCTGATTATGAGAGTAATACACTTCTATTTGGAAAACTTAAAAATTTTGGAAAGAAATAAGATAAAATTACACATCTCTAATTCTACAAGTCAGAACAGAATTGAATTAATTAATTTCAATTAATCCCTGAAAATTAATATATAAATCATCAAATCTTGTGGTGGAAAGAGACCCTAAAAGTCATATTGTCTGACATTTTACTAAAGCCAGCATCCTTTTGACAGCACTTCTCCCTGATGTCTATCCAGTCTCTCCTTGAATAGTCCCAATGATAAAGAGCTCAAAGATTTATGAAATGGTTTAGTCCATAGTTGGAGTCAATCTGTCTTAAGTTCTATCCCACATTAATGAAAATTGGCCTCCTTGATATCTGAAGCAGCCAAAAAATAAATTTATTGCCTCTCAAACATCATGTTCCATTAAACATTTGAAGGCAGACATAAAAGCTATATTTTCCATAGTCAGTCACAAACTGTGTGCTAAGCATTGTAGCAGGAATGGAAATATAGGCCATGACTGAAAATAATCCAAGTGATATATAGTGATGGCAAACTATGTGAAGACAGGAGTAGATATGTTCCAAAGACCTTTTTTTTAATTGATGACAGAATCGGTGTCAAACTAAATATGGAGGGTCAAAAGAGCCAAGCAACAAGGAATATGATGATGTCTTTAATGAACAGAGAATACTCAAACAGCAGCAGAAGTACATTTGTAAGTGAGTAGTAGGGGTGGAGAGTCAGGGGAAGAGGTTACAAAGAGGTTAAATTTTGAAAATAAACCTTTGAGGTGCATATGGGACCCCCAAATAGGGATGTACGATAGAGTCAAAAACATATGTCTGGAGTATAAAGTGATGTTAACTCTTATATTGTCCTCTTAGTCCAGCTATTAGAAGTAGTAAAGGATAGGGTGCTGTGCTTCTGAATGGTAAAATGTCCCAAGAATACAGGAATATTTATAGCCCACTCTAGACACTGCCATCCTCCCTTGAGAGGGAGAGGTTCATGAAAGAGACACAAACACACACACAAAAATAATGAAACAGGAAAAATGAAAGAAATCCTTATTGATTTCTGAATTTAGATCCCAAGCTTCCAAAAAAAGATATTGTAATATTTGGGCTGGGCCACGTGTAGCATAACCTTTTTCCTAGGCTACTTAGCGTAAATGCCTTCAGCCCAAAGCAGGCTGTGAGTGAGGCCTGTGAATGTTTTTACCTGCCCCCAAATTTTAGATCTAACCATACTCCAGTCCCACGTCAAGAAAAAAGAAAAGTTAGTTTGTTGGATATACTCCAGGAGAGTAAGCCCTGAATTCGCTTATCATTTCTGGCATATGGATGGCAGATAAAGAAGAGAGAGGAAGAGAGTCTCTAATAGAAAGTAGGCCCTGACCTTTTCCACTTCAGTAGTATTTCCAAGAACAGCAAAATAGTCACACCCAAGTGCTGACCTGTTAATACACAGTGACTGTGTCCACTGGCAAACATAGCATAATCATGTCCCAGATTTGAATCCAAAAAAATACTCCTCCTCGGATATAGATTGAAGGGAGAAGGAAAAACAGGCTCTTCTTCCTAGAGTAACTTATAGCCAAGGGAATCATAGCTTTTGGATAGCTTTGTAGACTTACTGGTTTGTATTAAAGTTGGAACCAATTAAATCCCCTAGGTCATTTTAATAAGAAGTCCTGAGATCTCCTTCCAACTTACACTCAGGTGATTAAATCATGAACCCTTAATGAGAAGTTCGCACTTATCTCTGTTAGGTTTAATTTTGCTGCTTTTGTTTCCTAACTCCAATTTATGACATTATCTTTGAATATTTATTTTGTTCTCTGACTTATTTTCCAACACTCCCAGTCTAACAATCTCTTTCAGCTTTAGTTCATTTCTAAATTTGATTCATGAGTCTTTGGGGTCTTCATTCAAAGAGTTGAAGAAAGTAAAAAAAGAAAAGGCCAAAGTTAGAGGTCTGGAACCCACTACCAAAAACCTCATCCTAAGCTGACAAGAATCTAATTTTTTAAAAATGTTCAAGTAGCCATGAAACTTCACAACAGTAGAATTATTAGGATGTTACTTTTCTAAGTTGTCCACAAAGACATCATGACTAACAAATAGTGGTTTAAATCATGCTATTCCACTGGCCATTCCATTATCCTGTCAGTCTCAGGACTCTGTTTTTAAAAAGGAAATGAAAGTAGTTCACTTTTCAATTATACACAAATACAATACCACAGAGACAAGCTAATGAAAATACTCCTCACAGCCATTGTCTCCAAGAATCCACCTTTTCATGTGTATATGTGACAGATTATATCCCTAATCTGTTTGCATCAAGCTTGGAACAAAGAAATTTTATAACTAGTAGCAATATTTTGTTAGGTACATTTGCCACACAGAAGCTTTTTTTTTAAAAGGCAGAGCAATTAGCAATTTTATCAGTTTGTTCATGTATTTGCATTTTGTATATATTTGCATTTCATATTTAATTTGGTGCCCCATAACTGTTATAAAATTAACTAGACTCAACAGACACTTTTACTTACTAACACTGAGTGATGTACCCTTAAATTAATAATTAGATCTGAGATCTAATTATTAAATAGATAAATAAATAGAAGTACAATCAACAGGAAAATTGCTCTTCCATGCAACTGATATTGAATGCAATTTCCTTTAGTACAGCATACATAGAGGTAAGCCTATTGAGACACATATATCAAAATATATAATATTCTATTGTCAAAATGTTAAAACATTTGTTAGATCACTTCAGAGGATAATAATTTTTAATAAAATCTACAACATTTCTGCAAGTATCTTTAGATTTTTTAAAACAAGAAACTTTGGTTGCGTTATGTTTACAAGTGAGTCTTAGTGCCTGAGTCTCTGATATGAGATTTTAGTGACTAATTTTAACATATTTCTTGGAGAGCAACATTAGAGCAATTCATAGAAAAGCTTAGAACCACTTAACCTGCCAAAAATCTATTCAGTTTCCAATCAAACTAGTTCTGCTTCACGAATGTCACCCCACCTCTTTATGCTTGTCCATCCATCCAGCCTGTTATTTATTCCAGTGCTCATCCAGGCTTTCTCTTCTCCAAGCCTTTGTCTCCCTCACCCCATCTCCACCCAAACTTGGAGAAGGACTTGGCACTCTAAGCAGCAGTGGTAGGGCAGAGACACCACCAAGTCCTGTCAATATTTGCCTACTTGTCACCTGATTCACACACTGCTGACATTAGGATAAGCTCTGATCAGCATGTCCGGGACCAAAGTAATGAAAACAAAATGGCATCTTGAGTTGACCTCAAAAGCAAAATGGTAACTGGTGTCCACCTGTTTGTTCATTTGTTCTTTTAACAAATACTTTGGAGCATCTGCTATGTGCTCTTAGTAGTAGACTTATAAAAAGCATAATCTGTATCCCACTTAATACACTAAGACTTGGGCTCACACTGATAAACTTTTTCACAGTTCTTTGGCACCATATTTTTCTTTACAGCCATTTTGTTTGGGGTATATTTTACCTTCATGAATTATACCCACAGATGTAGCACATAAGACGTGGGAGTAAGGTGGAGTGGGAATTAGAAGGACAGAAGAGTCAGGGAGGTGAAAAAGAACTAAAGAAAATCCAAATGTACACAGCAGAAATGAGAGAGAGTGTGTAAGAGACAGAGAGAGACCTTTTCTCTCCATTTTTCCAGCTTTATCTCCCTTTCTCCCTGGCTCCTTCTTACTTCCACTTAAAAACTTCTTACTTCCACTTAAAAACATCCCTATGAAAAAACTTAGAGAAAAAAACAGTAAAGGATTTCTGTCCCCTGCATACCATTGATATAGCAGCCAGTGCCATGTTAATGATTAATTTGTCACATCGAACCTCTAGTAAGGACATAATTCCCTTTTCCTCATCCACAGATTATCTTTGAAACATGGAGTGGAAAGCACTTAGACTCATTGGACAAACCCATTCTCAGTAAAGCATTTTATCATCTGTTCAAGTAAGACGGTGTGGCTTATATTTTAAAATCAATTTGAAGATACCTTTTGCTCTAGCAACTCATCAATGCCCAGAGAGATTTGAGACAAGGGCAAGAACAGTATAGGAGGGAAAGTTCTTAGTGAACAAAATGGGAAGGAGCTCAGCGCTAGTTCTCTCTCTAGGACTCATTAGATATTTGACCATGGCAAGCCATTTAATCTTCCTGAGCTTCATTTTCCTCATCTATAAAATGGATACATGATCATGTTTGTTCTGAGAACCAAAACCATCTTCCTGACAGTCAGCTGAAATCACACCTTATCAGCTACACTAACGTGACTTTGCTATTCCACTGGCTTTATTAGTATGACTACTTTTCCAGGACTGTCATGACTAGGTAAATGGTTTGATTTTTTATTATAGGACCTTGCTGGAGGACTCATCACCACTTCAATGGAAAGCATCAGGAGACCATTTTTGCCCTAAGATCTCTCATCTCAACATCTTTTTTTATCTTAACCAATCCTGGACTGTCATATGGAAGGTCTTAATCAAATCCCCCTGCATGGAAATACCCACCTTAAAACAAACTTCCAATTCTCAAGAAACTCTGACCTTACCTTCCCCTCTCTGAGGGTAGTGTCCCTCTCTGAGACACTACCAAAGGAAGAATCTCAGTTTTGTCTTACCAATAGGTTGTATTGGTGATATTTGGGAAATCAGCTTTTGACATCCCTTAGAATCATTGTAATAATATGCATGAAAAAATGTTGAATGTCATGAATTGCAATAAAAATATGAAATGGGGGCCAGGCACAGTGGCTCACACCTGTAATCCCAGTGTTTGGGAAGCTTAGATGGGAAGATGACTTGAGGACAGGAGTTTGAGACCAGCCTGGGCAAAACAGTGAGACCCCATCACTACCAAAAAAGAAAAAAAAAATCTGTCTTGAAATTAGCCGGCCATGGTGGCATGTGCTGCCTATAGTCTCAGCTACTCTGGAGGCTGAGGCAGGAGGATCAGTTGAGCCCAGGAGTTCTAGGCTGAGTGAGTCATGATTGCACCACTGCACTCCAGCTTGGGCAACACAGCAATACCCTGCCTCAGAATAACCAGGAGCTAGCCTCTCCTCCCTCCTGTGTGACATCTTTGCAGAGGATCATAAATAATATTCTGCTAAATCAGAGGGTGTCAATATGCCAGAAGGGGACATGAACGCTCCTGTGAATGGCAACTCCTTGAAACTATTGTTAAGATGTTGGGGAATCTTACACTTACTATTGGAAGCAAAGAGAAACTTTTTCGCCTATACTTGTCTTTGGACTGTTCTATTTCACCTACACAGGTGACAAAGCGGGTACTCTCCAGTTACCAAACCAAAGTTGATCTTTTAATCTAAGACATAACTGGACAATGAGTGTATAGATGGGTGGGTAGCTACGACAAGATGCTTCCACTCGAGTTGCCAAATGTAGGACAGGCTTTTCAACCTAAGAATTCAAAGAATACAATCTTAATTTTGATCAAGTGCCCCAGCTTCACACATGCGAAAATTGTTTAGTTTGGTTTACATATTCTGCAGCTTATTCTGCCCTCCTCAATATTATTAATTAATCACTATCCTTCTCTTCTCTATACCTTTTGTAATGAGTCCATCCACCCATCTTGGCTTCATGTATGTATATGAAATTTAAATTCATACCATAAGAGTTTACTCATCCAGAATGTATAAACAGCATCCTCAACTCTGAAGAATGTGGCCAAAAAAAAGGAAGTTCGCAAAACAGGATTCAGATTACCCAAAGGAGGCTAAGTATTAACCAGAAAACCCAAAATATTTAACATTACCCTCAAGTTAAGCATTTGGCCCAGTGACTGACAGGAGAAGCACTCCCAATAAATGGTGTGTTACCAGATCTTGGATCATGTCTGCCTGGATCCCAAAGCATTCCTGTCATATATCTAGTAGAGTGTCTGGCACAAAAGTGGCACCTGATGATTGAAATATGTTGATTGATTGGCAGACTATTCACAAAAGAAGACAAATGCATGAAAAACTATTCAATGTCACTAGGTAACCAACAACATTTATATTTAAATGAGATATTATTATTTGCCAATTATGTTAGCACAGTTACAAAAGATAATACATAGTGCTCTCAAGGGTGAAGCCAGATGACCATGCTTATGCAACATTACTGGGGGTGCAAATGGTTACAACCGGTCTAGAAAGGCACTGGAATCAAGCTTTATGCCCTTTATCCCACTGTTAGGAATTTATCCTAAGGAAATAATTTTAAATATAGCCAAATATAATAACATTAGAAACAGCAAAAATATTGGAAACAGGATCCATATCCAACAACTGAACGATTCAGTACTGGCTAACATATATTTCACATTTATTATCTATGGGAACTCTGTAAGATATTGTTTCATTTAACCCTTACAGAGACCATATGAAGTAATTCATATTATACCTATTTTGCAGATGCTAAAACTGAAGTCATTTGTCCATTCACAGAGCTGGAAACTAGAGGAATCATGACTGGAATTAGGATCTGTTTGACTCCATAGCACGTACTCACACAGTACCTCTATACTATAAAATATTATGCATTAAAACTTTCAACGATAAAAAAATTAATGTTGAAGGAAGACATGATAGAAAATTGTATGTATTTAATCTGAATATTGTAATATGCATGCACACATACTCAGAGGAAAAGTTTTCATGAAATGCATCAAATATTAACTGTGGTTATTGCTGAGGAGTTGTTCTATGGAGAACTGTTATTTTCTATTTTATAATTTAAGTACTTTTTCTAATTTTCTACTACGATCAATATATGGCCTTTATAAACAGGAAAACAAAGATGTTGTTGAGAAAAACTAAGGTTTTCAGATAACATGGCTGAAATGAAAAAGTGAATATGACCTTTGAGAGGCATCCAGGTCCCACAGAGGTAAACATAGACTTATACAACAGTAAAGACCCTTCACTTGCTATGGAGTCTGGCCCTGGGAGCACCACCATACTTGCTTTGCTAGGGATCTCAAAGTAATGTATATTTCTTGGTTTTCATTTCTATGTCTTCATCTATGAGCACAGAATCATGTGGATGGATCAAGGTGGATTTTTTAATATAACCCTGCTTTTTACTGCATGCATTGTGAGAGGAGACCAGATGCCTCCTCTCCATTCCTTCTAACTAGCAGGTGTCACACACCTTCTGGTGCTTGTGAAGCTGCTCAACCTTCTCCAATCATCACATGTCAGAGATCCATGTGGTGACCTTAACAACAGGGCCAAATTAAGCAGATCATAATTCTCAATTTGAATCACTGCAGACATGCCACATGGGAAACACCTGAAAATACAAGGCCTTTGGCACCTGCACCCTGACTACAGTCTGAGCTGAAGAAATGTGGACACATGGCAGAAGCCAAGTCCATACAAATGCATACAGATCACTTTTATGATTGTTTTCTTGCTTGCTTCAGAGACTTGACCTGAACATGCCAGCAAAGGATAATTGTTAGGTAGAGGTTTGTGGTCCTGTTGTTACCATGTTGTTGTGGAAGCTTCTCCACTTGAGTCATACAGATAAGGCATTCATTAAGACATGGCAGAGAAAACATTCTCAACTAGTTGGAGACTCAGCAACATAAACTCTGGGGATTAAACTGATTTTTTTTTTTTTGCCATCTCTTTTCCTGTGACTTGGTTGCACAGACACACTGAGCTCTGTGCCCAAACCATTCATTCTTATTTTCACATGGTTTCTATACAGATGGTAGAGCCATCACAGTTAAAGATCTGTGACTCTGACCTTATCCATTCACTACCCTTCCAGCTGCCAGTTGGCTATAAATTATCTCGCTTCTCGTCCCATTCCTAGTCCATGAATTGGAGTTACTCTTAACCTCTGTTGCTGCTCCTGCTCAGTCTTATTGAACTTCTTTTGATACAAACGTAGTTAACTGCTTTTTTCCATACATGTTCATGATATAGTCAAGTTGGGCATAAACCTGCTTTATGAAATTGTAGGAAGAGAAAGAAGATGTAGAAAAACAGAATCAACTTGCATTACTATAATAGCATCCACAAAAGACAACAAAAATAAAGATGGCAGTTATTAAAGTGCCTAGGTTCTCATAAAAATGGGAAAGCAGTATGTTATATGGAGAAGAGAATAAATATACTAGGTGGCCTCTTCATGGAATCTTAGGGTTGGATCAAGAATTTTTGAGGTCATATGATCCAGTGTCCTACTTATAGGACAAGATATGTAAGCTATTCCAGTGAGATCATTCTGATTCTCCTCTTAAAATTCTTCTGGAATGATAACAAAGTCCTAGTTCAGAAATCCACCCTTGGGTTCTTTGACCCCAGCTGACAAGATGTCCTTATACTTGATGAAATTGTCCCTGCCTTATCAAAGTCTACTCTTTCTTCTCTTTCCATAAGCATGGAGCAGAACTTTCTAGAACTCTTCTCTATCTTCTTCTGACTCCTTTATATATTATAAAGCAGTCCTCAACTTTTGAAAGCACAGCCAGATGGATAGATGGGGAGTGAGGAAGTCCATGTTAAAAGACTCCTCATTAACAGGTAGATAACTGCCCCTGCTCTGGATTAATTCTGAATACTTGGAAAATCACTCATCTAGAGAAGTAACTTCTCTTAAGCAAACCTAGGCAAGAAGCTCCTGATGGCACTGCCAAAACTTTGTTTTGGAAGAAGGCAGGGAAATCAGGGTCCA
The DNA here is from genome assembly GCF_028858775.2 of Pan troglodytes. Classification (NCBI taxonomy): domain Eukaryota; kingdom Metazoa; phylum Chordata; class Mammalia; order Primates; family Hominidae; genus Pan; species Pan troglodytes. The sequence continues at coordinate 39,258,961 of NC_072421.2, read as the reverse complement.
AGTCACAATGTTAAGAGTTTCTGCTGCTAGTTACTAAGGATAGGAGTCTCTTAATTTTCTTACTGTCTTGACATTCCTCTCCTTTTAGGTCTGTGTATACACATGCTTGGAAGACTCATGTCCTGCAGTCATGGCCTAGTTGGGCCTCAGCATGGATTTCCATATACAGATTTTTTTTAAAAAATTATACTTGCATATGGCTGAAATAGAAATATTAGCAATGTTTCAGATAACATAGGTCCATTAGGCAACTTTGGGCTGGCTTATGAGTGTCACCACCTCAAAGAGTGTGCCTTTTATAAGGCGTGTAACAAGGCGGGGTCTACCTACCATCAAAGGAAGTACAGATGATCAGTAAAACAGAATCTAGTTTCCTGAGACACCATAGAGCTAGAAAACAATTTTGTTGTTAAAGTTCTGAGCTCCAAATATAAGCTACACTTGAGTGAACATAGCGACAAAATAGCAAAGAAACAAAAACAAATACCGTATGGATGCAGATAGTGGATATATTTGTTATGTATTGCTATGTAATATATTACCCTAAAACTCTGAATTAACATTTATTACCTTATACAGTTTCTGTGGATCAGGAATCTAGAAACAGCTTGGTTGGGCATTTCTGGGTCATGGTTTTTCATTGAGTTGCAGTCAGCATGTCAGCAGCCAGGGCTGCATTCATCTGAAGGCCTGATTGAGACTGGAGGATCCACTGCCAATATGGCTTCATCATACAATTGGCACATTAGTGCTTGTTGTTGTCAGGATACCTCAGTTCCTCACCACATGGATCTCCCCATAGAGCTGCTTGAGTGTCCTCATAACATGGCATCTCTCTTCCTTCAGAGCAAGTGATTCAAGAGAAGCAAGGTGAAAGCTGCAATATCTTTCATGACTTACACTCAGAAATCACACTCCTCAGAAAGCACTCTCTCCTACTGGAGAGCCAGGTCAGCCTTATTCCTATGTCCTATTTGGGAAAGTACTACACAAGGATGTGAATACCAGGAGGCAAGAACCAGTGGGGTGCCATGGTGGTTGGTTGCCCAGTGGCCATCAAAGGAATGATGGTAATTCATGGGCCCACTTGTTTTATAATATCACCCCAAAGAGGAATTTTTTGGATTCATTGATGGGGCCAGTTCCCACTTTCTCTCCTCTGCTCAAAGTGGGCAGGTCATCAATTTTATTTCTGGGAACAAAGTGAAGAGGGATGATGAAAATAAGTAACTGACCACTCTGAAACCAATTTCAGTTTCCACACAGTTTATAGTTTCTTTCTCTATAGCCAGTGTTTCAGTTGTCTATTCTCTTCACATAGCGCACCACTCTTCAAGGACTCTGCATGTTGCTTGAGTTTCTTACAGCAAGGGGGTCTCAGGGTAGTCATACTTCTTTAATAGTGGCTGGCATCCAAGAGACAGGAAATGGAGACTATCGTTCTGTTAATACCTGGGCCTGAAAACTGGCATGATTAAATTTTTATTATATTCTATTAGTCAAAGCAGTCACAAAGCCTGTTATGTTTCAAGGGAGGGGGCATAGACCCCCATGTCTCTAAGAAAAGAGAGTAAAAAAAAGTGTGGGCATCTTTAGTCCACCAGAACTGGGGATCTTAAGTGGATTACCTGCCCACCTGAGGAAATGGAACTATTAAAATACCAGAAACTGGCACAGATATCCTTGAGCCTCTGAGTTTTCTATCTCCACCAGAGTGTCTGTCTTCTGTGCTATGTGTGGCAGATAGAGCCTGGAGTGAAGCCCACATGTTCATTCAGTCATTTGACAAATATTTAATACGCACTCCCATATGCTATCCACTGTTTCAGGTACTTGAAATACATCTGAATGAAATTTTTAAAAATCCTGTCTTCTTGGAGCTTACAGTGTAGTGGAACATAAATGAAGAAATGGGATAAAAGAACAATTTTCATTATCAAGTGTTTGCTGCCCACCAGGCACTATGCTTGGCACTTAACTGTACATTATTTCATCTCATCCTCACAGGAACCTCCAAGGGAAGCACTGTTTCTTCCTACACAGCTGGAAAATAGTCAATCTGAGATTTAAACCCAGGGTCTCTCTGATTTTAAAGTGTATGTTCTTAATCACCATGCCATACCAATTCCCTTATGGTAGGTAACTTTCTAAAACTGCAAAGAAGCACAGGATAAAAGGCTCCATGTAAATCTCAGGTCAAGAAAGAGGCCTGGATAGTAAAAATGACCAATGTCTGCCAAACACCTAACCATTTATAAGGAGTTTTTGTTTACCCCAACTATCTTATGAGGTTTTAGGTTTTCCTTTCTTTGTAGATGAGAAAATGGAGATACAGGGAGTTTCCGTGATTTGTCCATCTGGTTAAACCTTCCACAGCTCTGTCCAGATGTAAGCGTAAGTGTTGGCCACAGTAAGACTCAGAGGTCAACAGGGCAGGAAAGCCTACCTGGCAGAATACAATTGTTCTTTGGTTGTTAATACAGGAAGCAAGTGTTATGGTTCACAAAACTCCCTGAACTGCTCCCACAAGCCAACATGGAAAGAGCAATGAGACCAATGGGAGCAGGTTGAAGAAAGATTCCTCCTTCCCATTGACCTGTATTTCTCTCTTTTTCAGAATAGTCCTTGGCCCCCGTAATCCAAGCCTGCACTCTTTCAGAATCACTGCAATCTGTTTTGGGGGAGACAAAAAGTCTCTCTCATTACACAACAATATTTTTCACCTTGATATTCCTGTAATAAATAATCTACCATTACACTAGATAATGCCCTCCTTTAAGACTCTGGGTTCCCGGGAAGCAGGGGCCAGGGGACCAGATCTCACCCATCTTCACATTCCTAATAACTAGTTCGGTGCCTAGCATATAGTAAGTGCTCAATAAATTTTTATTGAATTGGTTTAAATCTTACTCGACCCTAACATATATAAACCAGGTTTTAAGGTCATTTATTAGATCAAAGGTGTAGCAGCAGATGACAATGGCTTAATAAAAACCTTTGTCAAGTTTGTGGTTAGCAGTATTAAAAACAAAGACAAAACCAAAAAAACAGCAAAAAAACTAGATTTTTCTTTTTGTTTTTTCTTTTTAGTTTTATTTTGTTTTTAATTGACACATAATAATTGTAATATTTATGAGGTAGAGTGTGATGTTTTGATACATATGTAATGATCAAATCAGGGTCGTTAGCATATCCATCACCTCAAACATCTATCATTTCTTTGGGGTGAAAACATTCAAGATTCTTTCTTCTACAGTTGGGCAGGGTGGCTCATGCTTGCAATCCCAGCATTTTGGGAGGCCAAGGCGGGCAGATCACTTGAGGCAAGGAGTTCAAGACCAGCTTGGCCAACATGATGAAACCCCACCTCTACTTACAAAAAATAATAATAATACAAAAAATTAGCTCGATGCAGTGGCACATGCCTGTAGTCCCAGTTACTCAGGAGGCTGAGGCACAAGAATTCCATTAGCCTGGGAGGCGGAGGTTGCAGTGAGCCCAGATCACACCACTGCACTCCAGCCTGTGTGACAGAGTAAGACTTTGCCTCAAAAATAATAATAATAAAATAAATGTACTTCTGAATGATTCTTCTAATTTGTCAATTAAAAAACAAACAAAATACCCCAAATCCTTTCTTCTGGCTTTTTGAAAATATACAATACTTTATAGTTAACTATGGTCACCCTACTGTGCAATAGAATACCAGAACTTATTCCTCCTATCTAACTGTAAGTTTGTACCTGTTGAGCAGCCTTTCCCCTTCACAGCTTCCCCTTTATTCTCCCCAGCCTCTGGTAACCACTGTTCTACTCTACTTCTATGACTTCATCTTTTTTAGCTTCCACATATGAGTGAGATCATGCTATAGTTGTCCTGTGCTTGGCTTATTTCACTTAAAATAACGTCCTCTGGGTTTGCCCATGTTGTCACAAATGACAGGATCTTATTTTTCATGGCTGAATATTACTACATTGTGTATATGTACCATATATTTTTATCCATTCATCCATTGATATAAACTTAGGTTGGTGCCTTATTTTGGCTATTGTGAATAGTTCTGCAATAAACAAGGGAGCACAGATATATCTTCAACATACTGATTTTATATATTTTGGATATGTACCCAGTAGCGATATTTCTGGATCATATGGTAGTTATATTTCTATTTTTATCTTATTGTATTTATTTTTTTCTTTTTTGAGACAGAGTCTCACTCTGTCGCCCAGGCTGGAGTGCAGTGGTGCGATCTCAGCTCACTGCAACCTCCGCCTCCTGGGTTCAAGCTATTCTCCTGCCTCAGCCTCCCAAGTAGCTGGGATTACTGGTGCCCACCACCATGCCTGACTAATTACTGTAGTTTTAGTAGAGACAAGGTTTCACCATGTTGGCCAGGCTGGTCTTGAACTCCTGACCTCAGGTGATCCGCCTGCCTCAGCCTCCCAAAGTGCTGGGATTACAGGCATGAGCCACCATGCCCGGCGGTAGTTCTCTTTTTATTTTTTTTGAAACTCCACACTGTTTTCCATAATGTCGCTACTAATTTACATTCCCATCAACAGTGTGTAAGAGTTCCCCTTTCTACACGTCCGCGCCAGCATTTGTTATTATTTTGTCTGTTTGATAATATACATTCTAACTGGAGAGGTAATATCTCATTGTGGTTTTGATGTGCATTTCCCTGTTGATTAGTGATATTGAGCATTTTTTCATACACCTGTTGGCCATTTGTGTCTTCTTTTGAGCAGGTCTTTTCCCCATTTTTAAACCAGATATTTGTTTTTTTGCTATTGAGTTATTTGAGTTCCTTATATATCTGGATATTAACCCCTTGTCAAGATGCATAGTTTGCAAATATTTTCTCCTATTCTGCAGATTGTCTTCACTCATCGATTGTTTCCTTTCCAGTGTAGAAGCTTTTTGGTTTGATGTAAATTCATTTGTCTATTCTTGCTTTTTGTTGCCTGTGCATTTCAGGTTCTATCCAAAAAAAATCCCACCTAGATCAATGTCATGAATTGTTTCCCATGTGTTATCTATTTTTCTTTCTTTTTTTTTTTTCTTTTTGACATAAAGTCTTGCTCTGTCACCCAGGCCGGAGTGCAGTGGCACAATCTAAGCTCACTGCAACCTCCAACTCCCGAGTTTAAGTGATTCTCATGCCTCACCCTCCCAAGTAGCTGGGATTGCAGGCACCCATCACCATGCCTGGCTAGTTTTTGTATTTTTAGTAGAGATGGGGTTTCTCCATGTTATCCAGGCTGGTCTTGAACTCCTGGGCTCAAGCAATCCACTCGCCTCGACTTCCCAAAGTGCTGGGATTACAGGCGTGAGTCACTGCACCCAGACTCCCATATGTTTTCTTCTAGTAGTTTCATAACTTTAGGTTTTACATTTAAGCCTTTATGCATTTTTAGTTGATTTTTTGTATATGGTAAGAGATAGGGGTCTAGTTTCATTCTTCAGCATGTTTTCCCAGAACCATTTATTGAAAAAGACAGTCATTTCCCCAATGTGTCTTTTTGGTGTTTTTGTCAAAATTCAGTTAGCTGTAGGTGCATGAATGTATTTCTCGGTTCTCTATTCTATTCCACTGGTCAGTGTCTGTTTTTGTGCCAGGACCACAGTGTTTTGGTTATTATAGCTTTGTAGTATAATTTGAAGTTAAGTAATAAGATGCCTACAACTTTGTTCTTTTTGTTCACGATTGCTTTGGCTATTCAGGGTCTTATGTGGTTCCACACAAATTTTAGGATTTCTTTTATTGTCATAAAGAATGTCATTGGTATTTTGATAGGAATTTCACTGAATCTGTATATTGCTTTGGATTGTATGGACATTTTAATGATATTAATACTTGCAATCCATAAACATGGGATTTTTTTCATTTATTTGTGTTTTCTTGAATTTCTTTCATTAATGATTTATAGTTTTCATTGGAGAGAACTTTCACTTCCTTGGTTAAAATTATTCCTAAGGTTTTTTTTGTACATATTGCAAATAGGACTTTTTTAAAATTTCTTTTTCAGATAGTTCACTGTTGGCTTATAGAAACACTACTGGTTTTTATATGTTAATTTTCTATCCTGCAACTTTACTGAATTGAAATATTAGTCCTATTAGTGTTTTGGTGGAGCTTTTAGGATTTTCTCTATATAATATCATGTCATCTGCAAAGAAGGACAATTCGGTTTCTTCCTTTCCAATTTAGATGACTTTGATTTCTTTCTCTTGCCCAATTGCCCTAGCTAGAACTTCCAGCACAATGTTAAATAGAAATGGTGAGAGTGAGCATCCTTGTCTAGTTCCAGATCTTAGAGGAAAGGCTTTCAACTTTTCCACATTCAGTGTGACATTAGCTGTGGGTTTGTCATATATGGCCTTTATTTTGTTGAAGACTGTTCAAGTTTTCTATTTCTCTATGGTTCAATCTTGGAAGGTTGTATGTCTTAAGGAATTTAAAAATTTCTTCTAGATTTCCAATTTGTTGGCATGTAGCTGTTCATACAAGTCTATAGATTTCTAAATGCTACATAAACTCAATGTCAATTCTAAAAGGGCTTTTTTTTAATTTTTTTTCTTTCTTCCCATCCAATGACCTATCAAGGGGCTTAATTTTTAACATGAAATTTTTTATATAAACAAACCCTTTTAGAGTTGACACTGAACTTATATAGCATTCTGAAATCTACAGATTGCGCTTTTTGGTAAGTTTGTTGGGTTTTTTTGTTCATAATACTGCAAACCACAAACATGAAAACAGCATTTTATTAAGTCATTGTCATCTACACCTAGTCCTTTGATCTCATGAATGATCTTAAAACCTGCTCTGGTCATGTTAGGGCTGAGTAGGATTTAATTTGATTCAATAAAAAGGAATAATTTTAGATTTACAGATAAATTGCATAGAAAGTTCAGTGTTCCCATATATTCCACACACAGTTTCTCCTATTAACATCTTACGTTAGTGTGGTACATTGGCTGGGATTTAAGGACCAACATTAATATATTATTCCTTTTTAATTTTTTGTAGAGATGGGGCTCTCACTATGTTGCCCAGGCTGGTCTCCAACACCTGGGCTCAAGTGATCCTCCCACTTCAGCTTTTCAGAGTGCTGTGATTCGAATTGGAAAAAGCTACTTTAAAGTTCATATGCAACCAAAAAGGAGCCCACATAGCCAAGACAATCCTAAGCAAAAAGAACAAAGCTGGAGGCATCATGCTACCTGACTTCAAACGATACTACAAGGCTACAGTAACCAAAACAGCATGGTACTGGTACCAAAACAGATATATAGACCAATGGAACAGAACGGAGGCCTCAGAAATAACACCACACATTTACAACCATCTGATCTTTGGCAAACCTGACAAAAACAAGAAATTGGGAAAGGATTCCCTATTTAATAAATGGTGCTGGGAAAACTGGCTAGCCATATGTAGAAAGCTGAAACTGGATCCCTTCCTTACACTGTATACAAAAATTAACTCAAGATGGATTAAAGACTTAAATGTAAGACCTAACACTATAAAAACCTTAGAAGAAAACCTAGGCAATACCATTCAGGACATAGGCATGGGCAAAGACTTCATGACTAAAACACCAAAAGCAATGGCAACAAAAGCCAAAATTGACAAATGGGATCTAACTAAACTAAAGAGCTTCTGCACAGCAAAAGAAACTATCATCAGAGTAAACAGGCAACCTACAGAATGGGATAAAATCTTTGCAATCTATCCATCTGGCAAAGGGCTAATACCCAGAATCTACAAAGAACTCAAACAAATTTACAAGAAAAAAAAAACAACCCCATCAAAAAGTGGGCGAATGACATGAACAGACACTTCTCAAAAGAAGACATTTATGCAGCCAAAAAACACATGAAAAAATACTCACCATCACTGGCCATCAGAGAAATGCAAATCAAAACCACAGTGAGATACCATCTGACACCAGTTAGAATGGCAATCATTAAAAAGTCAGGAAACAACAGGTGCTGGAGAGGATGTGGAGAAATAGGAACACTTTTACACTGTGAGTGGGAGTGTAAATTAGTTCAACTATTGTGGAAGACAGTATGGCCATTCCTCAAGGATCTAGAACTAGAAATACCATTTGACCCAGCCATCCCATTATTGAGTATATACCCAAAGGATTATAAATCATGCTACTATACATACACATGCACACGTATGTTTATTGCAGCACTATCCACAATAGCAAAGACTTGGAACCAACCCAAATGTCCATCAATGATAGACTGGATTAAGAAAATGTGGCACATATACACCATGAAATACTATGCAGCCATAAAAAAGGATGAGTTCATGTCCTTTGCAGGGACATGGATGAAGCTGGAAATCATCATTCTAAGCAAACTATCACAAGGATAGAAAACCAAACACCACATGTTCTCACTCATAGGTAGGAGTTGAACAATGAGAACACATGGACATAGGGCGGGGAACATCACATACCGGGGCCTGTCGGGGGGTGGGGGGCTGGGGGAAGGATTGCATTAGGAGAAATACCTAATGTAAATGACAGGTTGATGGGTGCAGCAAACCAACATGCCACATGTATACCTATGTAACAAACCTGCACATTGTGCACATGTACCCTAGAACTTAAAGTATAATAACAATAATAATAATAATAATAATAATAATAAACAAAGTGCTGTGATTCTAGAAGTGAGCCACCATGTCTGACCAATATATTATTTTTAATCTAAGTCCATACTTTCTTCAGGTTTCCTTAGTTTCCTTGCCTACTATCCTTTTCCTGTCCTAAGACCCCATCCAGAGTACCACATTACATTTAGTGATCATGTCTCTTTAGGCTTCTCTTGGTTGTGACAGTTTTACAGACTTCCCTTGTTTTTGATGGCCTTGACAGTTTTGAGGAGTATTAATCATGTATTTTGTAAAATGCCCCTCTATTGGGATTTGTCTGATGTTTTTCTCATGATTAGACTGCGGTTATGTATTTTTGTAAGGAAGACCACAGAGATAAAGTGTCATTCTCTTCTCATCATCACATCAAAGGTACACACTGTCAACATGACTGATCACTATTGATGTTGACCTTGATCACCTGGCTGCGAAGGTGTTTGTTAGATTTCTCCACTATAAAGTTACTCTTGCCCAAATAAGCCCTTCCCCAAAAGGGCTTATTTTTATTTACTTTATTGAGGTATAATTTACATACAGTAAAATGAGCGCACCCATCCTAAGTGTACACTTTGATGGGGATTGAGGAACTACACCAGTAGTTCTCGACTGGAAGTAATTTTGCCACCCAGCGGACAATTTCTGAAGAAATGTTTGGTTGTCACAATAGAAAAGGGGTAGAGGCTGGAGACACTGCTTAACATCCAATAATACATAGGACAGCCCTCCTCAAGAAGAAATTATCTGGACCAAAATGTCAGTAGTGCTAAGATTGAGAAATTCCTGATATACACTCACATGACCACTACTCCAAATCAAGACACAGCAGTAACCCAAAAGTTTCTTGTGCTTCTTTTCAATCAATTTCCCCACTACCTGTCCTTGAAAACTACTATTTTTATGTGTTCTTCCAGAGAGTAGTTTCATCTGTTCTTGAACTTCATAGAAATAAAATCTTGCTTTATTTCCTCTTTTATCTCTGACTTCTTTTGCTCAGCATAATATTGGAAGTCATCCATATTGTGTTATGTATCAGTAGTTTGTTCCTTTTTTATTGAATAGTATTCCATCGTATGGCTATACTATACTAATGGGCATTTAGATTGGTTCCAGTTTAGGGATTTTAGGAATAAAATGAAAACTGTGTAGAAGTCTTTATGTGGATATATGTTTTTAGTTCTCTTGGATGAACACCTACAAATGGAATTGCTGGGTCATATGGCAAGTATACATTTAACTCAAAGGGGTTATATTTTTTTAAAAAAAGAAAGACAAAATAAATGGCATTTTATCTTATTTGGACTATATGGATTCTCTCACTACTTCTACTTTCTCATCTCAGCTAGGAAATAAGTTTTGAATTAAATAAGAAGGTGATGTCAGAGACATCCTCTTCCATTCTTTCCATCCCCAGGCAGAACTTCTTGGAATAGGTGATCAGACTTCATCAATTCCCTTCTCACTTGCACTGTGCCAAGCAAAAGTTGATGGCTCTTAAGATCAGAACCAGAAACAGCTGTGTCTCTGGTTCTTTGGGTAGTGTGTGTTTGATTTCTTTTTGAGAAGATGTTTATAGAAAATGGCCTGCGGTATTGGCAGTTGTGAGAACAGATCTAACTTCTGCTTGGAACTGCTATAAATTTTTAAAACAAACCAAACCCGAACATTACAATATGGCTATGTAAGGCACCTCCAAGCCAAATCCATTAAATTGGGAATGAAATATTTATTATGATCTGAATGAGACAACGACAAAGAAAGGACTTTAGATTTTCCTTAAAGTTGTAGTACCAAAACTTTGAATGTTTACGCTCTTACAATAGGTTTGAGTGTTTAATTTTTTATTTATATAGGGGCTCAAAATTACCATCAAGGAAGAAAAAGTTTACAAAACTCATAAAATAAAAATAAGATCTTTTCAATGTAAAAAGCAGAGATTTATCTTGCTAGTAAGCATTCCTAGCCCATGTGTGAAGTAAACAAACCTATTTCTTAGCCTGAAAAATTTTTTATTATACACATTATGAAATGATCCCTTCCCATAGAAACCAGTAACTAATATCCCCAAAATTTTAGAAATTCATCTCCAAGGATAAAATTGTAAAATAATATGGTAAAATTATTAATTTTCTGAGCAAATTAAATAATTTAAATAGGGACAACAAAGAATTCAATGTAATGAAAGAAAAAGATCTGTAAGTTGAGAGACCTAAATTCTAGTATTGCCTTTGTCACAAATTAGCTGATGGAAAATATACTAGGTGATCCCTAAGGTTCATTTTAGCTCTAATCTTTTATGAATTTCATTGTCTGGCTTTCAATACACACATAAATAATATACTGCATACATTTATATAAACAACTTTTTCATCAGGGTTTTTAACTTACTTCCAAGTAATCCTGGGGAGGTGGAATATTAGATTAGAAGCACTTCTTAAATTATTTTCTTACATAGAATTACTACTTAACTTATAAGAACTATAATACCAATATGTCTTATTATTATGATTTTAGTTACAATCTGATGAATATTTAGCATTCCCTTTTACATCTTTATCTTCAGGTAGACTTATGTACCCCTGTTGTAAGGTTCAACATCATTATGACACTTTAATGTTTACTAAGTTGTTAAGTATCATATGCAAGTTAATTCTCATAGGAGACTTTTAAAAGTGAGCCTGCATTTTTAACTGCTTTGGGAAGAAAGAAATATTTCCAGGAAATATATGCCACCTTAGTGTGAAACCATCATAAGAAGCTGAGAAGGGATACAACTATTGTTGGAGCAAGCTTCATTCTAGCAAAGCACATCGGTCCTCTTCCTAAGGGATAAATAGGTCATCTCTTAGGTCATTACTTTTCATATAGTCAAGATTAACATATTTACCTCTTCTCCATGTATCATATTACTCTTTTTATATCTGGTTTCTCAGTATTTGACACATTTCTTCCCACACAATATCCCTCTGTGAGATACATCCCTTATTCGGGTGATTGTTTTAAAGTCATAAACTCATCTGCTTTTCAACCGGGGGAAAACCTATGAGTGGGGACGTTTTTCATGTTACCTTAATAGTATGCACCTCAGTAACTCTCTTAGTTTGAAGATTTTGTAAAACCTCTAATCTATCCTATGAACAGATAGAAATAAACAGCAAGGTCATCTGCAATTTATATTTGCCACAAGAGAGCAACCTTGACTTCTTTGACTTAGGTGATTAAAATATCAGAGTCAAGTAACACAGTGGATTATTTTTGTAAATTTTAACTTTCATGATTTAAAAACAAAAGACACTGTTCTTTCAAGTTGAATAAAAATATAATACCTGCAAACATATCTGAATAAACCATATTTTAAAAACCATGATGCCCAGAATGAGTAAAGATAGTTATATTGTTAAAACAGCCTAAATAAATAAATTGTCCTACTATTAACATAGAGGTAACATTATTTATTTATTTTAGTTTTATTTATTTTATTTATTTATTTTTTTAGATGGAGTCTCGCACTGTCGCCCAGGCTGGAGTGCAGTGGCATGATCTTTGCTCACTGCAAGCTCCGCCTCCTGGGTTCACGCCATTCTCCTGCCTCAGCCTCCCGAGTAGCTGGGACTACAGGCACCCGCCCCCACACCCGGCTAATTTTTTGTATTTTTAGTAAAGACAGAGTTTCACCATGTTAGCTGGGATGGTCTTGATCTCCTGACCTCATGATCCACCCGCCTCAGCCTCCCAGAGTGCTGGGATTACAGGTGTGAGCCACTGCACCCGGCCGAGGTAACATTATTACCTGAGTTAAGAAATAATGTCCAATCAAAGGGCTTCTTTCTTATTTAACACGGATGCTCATGTTGTCATGACCTATCAAGACATGGTGCCCATGAATGCACAGAATCATAGTCTCATCTTGAAATGAAAATTTCTACCATATTAAATAATGATTTTTTAGATGAGACCATTTTCTCAATTGAGAGAAGAAATGGTTTCTTTTGGCAAAATGCTTAAATCAACAAATATAGACAATTATTTTCTCTTGGAATAATCATCAGATCTCCGTTTCCATGAGAGAAGAACTGCTAGTGAGAAACTGACCTTTATAGAGAAAAGGCTAGAATTCCTACCAGGCATTATATCACAGAATTAGGCTATTTCCACAGAACTACAAACACATCTTTGGGAAAGGAATTAGCTTGCTGAGGTAGGAATGTGTTTGATCTTACAAAAATAAAAAAAAAAAAACAAAAAACCAGACATCAAGACCTTTATTTCTACCTTTCTGAGAGGCATCTTCCAGACAAAAACATGTTGAGATAGACTCTCTCCCTTCCTCTAGTCTCATAGACCATGGCTCTGACCATGTGCATAGACTCCCTCCCTTTCCTGAACAGCAGGCTCATCCTACTCAGCTATGCTGTGCTCCTCACAGTCTCATTGCCATCATGAGAGCTGCCTTCTACACCAATCGTGCTGTCTCATCTTCTCTGTCTCCATTTCTCCACAGTTCAGTATTTAATCCCCATCCTTTACCTTCCTATTTTGCTAAATACTTAACATACATTTAAATGTTTTGCCAGGTGTCCATATTACTGTTGCCTTAGAGGTTTAGAAGAATCTTCATTTCCAAGTGTTCGTCACCTTAAAGATCTCTATTCTTCCTCCAGTCTTTCTCAAAATAGGTAAGTCGGAAATGTTAGAACTAATTATTTGGGTTGGCAACAATCTGATTATTGTGCCCTGGGCTTTTTATTAGAAAAACACAGGGGCCTCTGCTTAGCCATTACCCCTACAATAGAATAGGAAACTATTTGACCATACCACACTTCCCCCAAAGTTGGTTTGTACCAAGTTAGAACAGAGTTTCTTGGTAACTCAAGAGTTGGGATAAGTAGGGGCTCCCCTTACCTCCAACACATGTGCCACCACTGCAGTGCCACAGGCTGCATGGCTTGTGTCCCGCAAAAGCATTCACGTGTTAGCTGCCTCCTCATTGAGTAATATTCATCATCCCTTAGCTATTTGTCCTGCCTTGGGTTTAAGGGTGGGGCTTTATGTACATTTAAAAATTATACAAATCAATAATTTTAAAATGAGACAACAAAAAATAAGAGTCCTCCTGTCACTCAGGCAGAGATGACCAGTGGTTGGAGAATGTTGGATATCCCTAAAGTCTTTTCTATGAGATATATTGTAATATGTATATTTTGCCTTGTTTTTAAAAGTTATTTATGGACACGCCAAATTCTAGGAAATGATCGCTTGGGTTTTAGTTGTTTTAATTCCTGCAATCCTTTAATTCTGCTAGTTTATTAAAATAAATAAATTTAGTACATATTTCTGTCCCACAAAAGTTTATGCCTCAGAAAATATATTATTGAAATATACTGTAATTGTAAGTCCTTTTTACCTCTTTGCAGCAAAACTTCACACATGGATAGAAAGCATTATCAATGTCCTTCCCTGCAATGAAAATGAAAATAGAATGAAAAATATTAGAAACTCTGAACATGGACAGATTTCATACCCAGGCCCAGCAGAACAACTAGGTCTTGTCATGCTAAATCACCAAGAGACCACCCTGAGTGTTTATGGTTACAGAGGAAAAAGAAACAAGCATAAACATCAGGAGCAAGATTAAAACTTCAGTTTAGCTTTAATTAATCAAAGAGCAGAGCCCTCATTCCTGCATTTATTTCTCCTCCCATTTCCTACATGTCCAGGCTTCCCACATCCTCTACCCTAGCCTGTCGTTTCTTCCTACTACCTCACCAGTGTGGCTCAAAACCCAGGCTACCCACCACCCATTTCCCACAGTGAAGATGGGTCACATGGAACCAGACCCTGTGGTCATGCTGTCAGGGGATACGGGAATGGTGAGACCATCAAAATGAAAAACAAAAGATCTATGGCAAACACTACTAGCTACCTATGCCAATATCCAGTCTCCTCTTTCTCCTTAGTAACACAACTTTAATTTTTATCAGGGCTTGTTGCCACCTGTTTAAACAACTGCATGTCCCAGCCTTCATAGCAACTAAATACAGTTTCTCAATGTAAAAGCCAAATTCCTTCCAAAGGCCTTTAAATTATCAGTTGTGAGTAAGTTGCTGCTTATGATGGAACTGTCTCAATTGAAAGCAACTACTTAGTACTCCTCTGTTTCTTTCTACCTGTTCTGCTGGCAGCTTGAAACATAGACGTAATATCCTGAGCTCCAGCATCTATCTTGTGCCATGAAATATCCTTAAGGAGAGGTACTGAGGCTATGGAAGCATAAATTTCTGAGCCCAGGGCTGGATGGCACACCACAGGGCCACAATAGCACTCCCAGATAGCTTAACTTCACATTTTCTTTATCGAAGAGTGAGAAATAATTATATCTTGTTTAAGTATTTGTTATTTTGGGGTTTTCTGTTACTTTGATATCTGGGAAAAGAATGTTCCAGAAAAGAGAGCAGCAAGAGCAAGGGCTCAAGGGCTGGAGCATGGGGCATCAATGTGGCTGAAACAGAGGAAACAAGAGGAAGAGTGTGAGATAAGATCAGAGCAGTACTGAAGCCATTCTGCGAAGGGTCTGGAAGGCCTTTGGAAGGCGTTTACACTGAAAGATATGAGGCATCAGTGCAGGGTTTGGATCAGAGGAGTGACATATCACTTCTAAAATAGTGACATCCATCTGGCCACTGTAGAGGAAAAGCATAGATGCAAAGAGATCAGGTGAAATATCATGGTGGTTTGAACTAGCATAGTATCAGTGGAGGTGGTGAGAAGTGTCAGATGTTTGATATTTTCTGCAGGCAGAGCCAACAAAATTTCCTGACAAATTGAACGTGGATTGTGAGAAAGAGAGGAATCAAGGGTGTCTCCAAAGTTTTAAGCCTGAGCAAAGGATGGAGTTGTCATCAACTTAGATAAGAAAGGCTGCAGCCAGAGCTAGTTTGGGGATAATGTCTAAAACTAAAACCATCCTTCCCTCTAAAATCTACTCTTTTGTTTAGTGCTATCTCACGCATTCGACATAGACCTACTCAGTCACCCAGGAAGAATCCCAAAGGCCACCCTTGACTCTTCTCTCTCTAAAATCTCCATAAAGTCCCATCATGTGCTTTGATTTCTACTTCCTAACTATCTCATTTATCTATCCACTTCTTTGTCCACAGCCACCACTTTGTTTGAGGTCAGCATCATTTCTCACTTGCATTATTATAAGAGCCTTCAAATTGGTGATGAGTCTTCCCTGGATTGAACCTTGCAGCATGAGACATCTTTCTAAGCACAGCTCCCTCCAATGGCCTACCACTTCCTATTGTCCTTGAATAAAGTACTGAGCACAGTTTGTTAAAACTTTTTGTTTTGAAATAACTTCTGGCTTACAGAAAATTTGCAGGAACTGTGCCAAAAACTGTCCATATACCCCTCACCCAAATATCTAATTTTACTTCTCTCCCTCTCATTGCTTTCTTTCTGAATCATTTGAGAATAAATTGCAAACACAATGCCCTGTACCCATAAATACTTCAGTGTATATCTTCCCCTAAATGAGAAAAATAACTGTCACAATTGCAGTACAATGATCAAAATCAGAAAATTAGCATTGCTACAATATCATTATTTAATACAGACTTTACTCATATTTTTCAATTAAGCAAATTATGTCTTTTATAGCAAAAGAGGTGTAAATATACATATAGATGTTGATGTTTCTGGTCCAAGATCTAATCCAGTGTTACATACTGCATTCCATTTTCCTATCTCTTTAAGTGTCTATTTCTCCTAGAACAGTTCTGTCTTTACCTTTCATGATCTTGACATTCTGGAAGAGAATAGATCAGATATTTTGTAGAATTCCTCTCAATTTGGATCTGCCTGATGTTTCCTCGTGATTAAATTTAGGTTATGCATGTTTGGCAGAAGTGATGTGTCCTTCTCAGCACATACTATCAGGAAGCAGGTCTTTCACACATTTTTAAGCCTTCTTCATAATGTTGCTTCTGCTCATGTATTGCCTTCCTCTCTCACCCTCTGCCCATCGCTGCTCCCAGGCTCTTAGACACAGCCCCAGAGAATCCATTCCAACCTCATTGTTACCTAGTTAATCCACACTGTTCCCCCAGATCTCAGCACAGAGGTTACTTGCCAAGAGATGGTTCCTCAAACCCTAGTCCTCATTTGGGGCCCTTCCTGAGTATTCAGCACCCAGCCATCATAGCAGTTATTAGGCTGCATTGTAACTACCTCTTTGCTTGTTTGTAACCTCTTCTGGACAATAAGCATTTTAAGGTACAGACTGTGTAATGTTCACTATCATTGCCAGCACATAGCCCAGTGCCTGGCATATAGTAAGTAGGTGCTAAATAAATATTTGCTGAATGAAGTACCACTTCTGTGAAGACTCTTTGACCTTGCAAGCTTCCTCCTGCATGTTCCCCGAGCCCAGCATAACTCCATTATCTCTCTCATGGTATTGCTAAATTGTTTGTCTACACTCCGTCTTTGCAGTGAGCTTGAAAATTCCTGGAACCACATCTGAGTTCTTGCATTTGATTCCACTGCACCTTAACAGGCTGAGGAGGGAAGGAAGGAAAGAGAGAAGGGAGAGAGGGAGGGATTGGGCCTTTGTTTTAAAACTTTGTTCCTTCTGAGTTTGCCTTGAGCATGTGCAGACTGTTCTGGAGTGTCTCTCCCAGCTACTCCTCCCCCTCATACCCCACTTCCTGTTTACTCTGCCTCCCAGAATCGCAGTGGGGAGGGGAGGGGGATGGGAGCCAGTCCAGTTCCTTTAGCCTCTTTCCCAATTCCTGCAGGGCCTAGTTCAGGAATGATTGCTTTGAGTTTGAGTTTATGGTCTTTACAAGTCTTTATGAGTGTTATCAACAAGAATCTAAAGCTTTTAGTGTGAGTTTTCATCAGTGCATATACTAACAAGCAGTGAAGTAAATGAAGGTAGAAAAAAGAGGAGAAAGAAAGGCCTGGAAAATCTACAGATTAAATAACCAGTCAGAACAATCCAGAAATTAGTTGCAGTGTCTTATAAAGCCTTAAAGAACAAATCAGGTGAAAGAAAAGAAGCTCCTTCCTCAAGGATTTCTTTTTTCTGCCTTCCCTGGCCCTCATATTTAATTGACAACTAGCAAACACCACTTCTCTTATTATGATCCTTATGTTCACTGAGACAATATCTAATATGCTTCCCTCCTTTGAAAAGGTTTTATGCTGCATTCCAGACTAACTCATCACCATTCAATGAGAGCCAGGAGTACTAGGTCCCAATGGTAAGGAATCAATGGTGAGGAGCCACTAATCAACAAAGGGGCTGCACAACTGCGTCTTTCAAACATTGCTGGTGAGAGGGTAAATGTTGTAACAGCTGTGGAAAACTCCTTGGCAGTGTTAAATTAAGTTTAGCCTAAAGCTGCTTCCTGACACATTTTAAGTTCAGGCTAAAGATTTTACATAGTGAACTGTAACCTAACTGGATGTGTAAACTGACTGCAACCTACTCTCCTGCCAATCACCGAGTTTTGGCCAATCAGAGGTGGCCAACTGTTCAAACTGTGCTCAAATAAGGCAAACACCAAGCTGTAACCAATCCAGCTGTTTCTGTACCTCACTTCCATTTTCTGAACATCACTTTCCTTTTTCTGTCCACAAATCTTCAACCACTCGGCAGCGCACCAGTCTCTCTGAATGAACCCTTTCTGGTTCAGGGGCTGCCTGATTCACAAATCATTCTCTGCTCAATTAAACTCTGCTAAATTTAATTTGTGTAAGGTTTTTCATTTAAAGAAGTTTCTTATAAAGTTAAATATATACCTATCTTTTGAACTAGCAGTCTCACTTCTATGCATTTATCAAAAACAAGAAAGAAAGGCTTGCACTAGAATATTATTTACAGCTTTGTGCATGATAGCTAAAAAAAAAAGGAAAACAACTTTAATGTCCATCAACAAAAGAATGAATAAACACGTCATGGACGTTTATAAAATAGAAAACTACTCAGCAATAAAAAGGAATGAACTACTGACTTATGCAAGAACATGGGTAAATCTCAAAAATATTATGTTGAGTGAAAGAAGCAAGACATCAAAGAGAACACACTGTATGACTCTCTTAATATGAAGTTCAAGAACCGCCAAAACTAATTATATGAGGACAAAAATCAGAACAGTGGTTGTGTGGGAGATGGGGTGAGGAGGATGATTGATCAGAAAGGAACATGCGGGGGTTGGGTGCAGTGGCTCATGCCTGAAATCCTAGTGCTTTGGGAGGCCGAGGCAGGTGGATCACCCTGACTGAGGTCAGGAGTTCGAGCCCAGCCTGGCCAACACGGTGAAACCCTGTCTCTACTAAAAATACAAAAAATTAGCAGGGTGTGGTGGCGGGCACCTGTAATCCCAGCTAGCTGGGGAGCTGATGCAGGAGAATCACTTGAACCTGGGAGGCGGAGGTTGCAGTGAGCCGAGGTAACACCACTGCACTCCAGCCTGGGTGACAGAGCAAGACTCTGTCTCAAAAAAAAAAAAAAAAAAAGGAAAAAGAAAAAAAAAAGGCCAGGCGCGTGGCTCATGCCTGTAATCCCAGCACTTTGGGAGGCCAAGGCAGGCAGATCATGTGGTCAGGAGTTCAAGACCAGCCTGGCCAACATGGTGAAACCCCATCTCTACTAAAAATACAAAAATTAGCTGGGTGTGGTGGTGCATGCCTGCAATCCCAGCTACTCGGGAGGCTGAGGCAGGAGAATTGCTTGAACCCGGGAGGAGGAGGTTGCAGTGAGCCGAGATTGCGCCACTGCACTCCAGCCTGGGCAACAGAGTGAGACTCCATCTCGGGAAAAAAGAAAAAAAAAAAGAAAAGAAGAAGGAAAAAGAAAGAGAGAGAGAGAGACAGACAGAAAGAAAGAAAGAAAGAGAAAGAAAGAAAGAAAGATGCAGTAACTTTTTTAAAGTGAAGGTTATGTTCTGTACTTTGATTGAGGTGTTAGTCATGGCTGTATGCATTTATCAAAACTTAAACTATATATGTAATATCTGTGCATTTATTATGTGCAATTATATGGCAATAAAAAACAAAAATAATAATGAAATGGAGGCTACAGAAATAAATGCTACACAAAAGAATCACAAAATGTTTTGAAAGGAAAGAAGTAAGAATGGTGCATGAAGAAAGAGAAGTTGGGTCTAAGATCTTAATCACAAATACATAATAAATAGTGCTGCTATATTTGAAGCAAGGTTTTTAGTAATACAATGACAGCACCATAAGTAGTATCTTTTTATGCAGAGCCACTGTCACCAAGATTAGAGCTTAAAAGAAAAATCAAGTTTCCTTCACAAAACAAGACAAAAAGGACCTTTTAGTACTGTTTCAACAGGTTGTTGTGCTAGAAATTCTATTTTAACCATCCAAAAGGCAACAAATGGATTAGGTGCCAAGAATATATAACCTTTTTGTTTCCTGGCCATATGCTAGATACCAATAGAAAACTAAAATAAGTTTCCTATTGCTTCTGCAGGAAATTCTCACTAACATGGTGGCTTAAAACAACACAAGATTATTATCTAACAGTTCTGGAGGTCAGAAGTCTAGAATGGGTCTCACTGGGCTAAAATCAAGGTGTTGGCAAGGCTGCACGCCTTCTCCAGGCTTTGAGGAGAATGTTTTCTTGCCTTTTCCAGCTTCTAGAGGCTGCCTACATTTCTTGGCTCATGGCCCCTTCTTCCATCTTCACAGCCAGAAATGGCAAATGGAGTCATTCTCATGCTACATCCTTCTGATTTTGACTCTTCTGCCTCCTACTTCCATCTTTTAAAGGACTTTGTGATTACATTGGGTCCATCAAGGACCCATACAAGGCCATAATCCAGGATGATCTCCCTATCAGAAGGTCAGGCGATTAACAACCTTAATCACATCTGCAACCTTAATTATCCCTTGCCACGCAAGATAACATACTCACAGGTTCCAGTGAATGGAATATGGACATCTGTGGTGGGCCATTATTCTGCCTACCATGCTGAGTTTTCACAGCATTGTAAAATGTTACTTTGAGCACCTCTCTCATCATCCATCACTTCAAATCCTTCTGTTCTCAATGCCAGCCATTAGATAAATGTTTCCAAAGGTTCCAGGTTTATTATAAGTGGCTACTCAGGTAAATGAGATAGAACAGATCCTGCTCCATAGATTACATTCTACTTTCAATTGTTTCCATTTAGTTCTACACTCTCCTGAAATCTGGAAAAAATGTCTCTGTTCCAGTTATCCATTGCTGTGTAACAAACCACTCAGTGGTTTAAAGAATAAAAATATTTTGCACATAAGTCTGAAATTTGGGCAGGGCTCAACGGGGACAGCTTGTCTCTGTTCTACTTGGCATCAACTGGGGTGGCTTGAAAGCTGGGGGCTAGAATCATTTGAAGGCATCCTCACATGTTTAGCAGTTGATAGTGCCTGTTGGCTAGGACCTCAGTGGTGCTGTCTGCTGGAATACCTACAGGTGGCCTCTCTATGTGGCTTGGGCTTCCTCCAGCATGGTAGCTGGGTTCCAAGAGCCAGCATCTCAATATTGAGTCACACATCTCATACAAGAGGATGATATACCACCTTTTATAGCCTGGCCTTGGAAGTGACAGCCACATTCATTTTGTCAAGACAGCCCACAAAGCCCCACCTAAATTTGATTGGTGGAGACAGAGATTCTACCTCTTGAAGGAAGGTGGCAAGGTTGTAGAAGTACATGTAGGGTTGGAAATAACTTTGCATCCAGTTTTAGAAAATACAATTTGCCACAGACTCTCTGCCACTTTTTCATTCCCTCGCTTTATCTGTATATCCTCCTCTTTCTTCCATTCTATTTGTCTCCTTTATATAATATCCTCCCTGCCCCACCCCCTATCTCCTTTTGTCCCCTACCCCTTCTACCTCAACATCAGGCCAACTCTGAGTTAGTGAAAAATAGTTTCATAAAATGATGGGAAAATACTATAGCACACCCACAAGAGGGGTATCTAACTGCTGAAATCAGGGAGTATTCAACCATTTTGGTTGACCAACAAAATGACCATGTTGGTTGATCAACAAAAATGGCAATTTCATATGCTTCTACTTAATATTTGTTGCCTTTCGAGTCAGAGAAAAAGGTATCACAGCTGGCTATCAGAAGAGAACAATTTCTCCCCACTCTTCAGGTTTCCAATGGCCAGGAATGTCCTGAAACATATTTTGCCTTTCTCCATCACTCCTGTTACTCACACTGACCCAGGATGGGGGAGTGAAGAACCACATCTGGAAAATTTGGAAAGACTATATTAGACAGGCTTGTCTTGGTGCCTCCCTTTTTCCACATGGAGCCAATATGGCTGCAGGGAGCAGGCATTTTCTTCTGCTCCCAAACCCACTAGAAGAAAAGGGCTGCTGGTTCTTGAGATTCCTCCCAGACCCCAACACAAGATTTAACCATCTAAATTGGCACTTCCCCAAAAACATTTAAGCTATGAAGAAATTATCAACAAGCACTTATCACAACAGAAACAAAATTATATCCTCAAAGCATCTGTGAGTTATAAGCTGCAATGTCAATTAGATGTTATAAAATACTACACCTTCTTTTGAATGGCTAAACTACACTAACCACACTCCTTGCATTCTACACATACTTTGGCTACTATAGAACATGTATGTATTCTTTCACAATGTCTACATTTCATTTTTTAAAGCAGGGTTAAAATTAATATTGCGTTGTGAACAACTGGACAATTTTAAATACCTTGGTCAGAACCAGCAATGTGGTACTTTCGTTTTCATCTTTCCTCGACTACCAAACAGGAAATCTCCTCAATTAGGTATCTAAGAAGGGAGAAACAAGGCCCCAGCAAGTTCTGTCAGGTATTTCAAAATGGTGGAAGAGTAGCCAGGTTTTAATTGGCCCTATTGAGCTCGCCCACAAGCTATGACATTCTTTACCTCAGCAGTGTGGTATTCAAAAGGAGGAAAAAAAAAAAAACAACCCCACAAAGTTAGTTTCTATTTTTGACAACATCAAATGAATCATGTCCAGTTTCAACTGAATGCTCATTGATAAAAGTGCACATATCAACACCAGTAATATTGATATTGAAAAGTAAAATAGATTTTAGAAAATGCCCCACCTCCAACATTGTTTATTGTGCTAGGTAAAATAAAGAACTGGTTTCTATGTTTTGCTAGTGATTTCCTAGTCTTATTATCTACCGTGCATGTAACCATGGTGGAGAAAGTGTTCTCTAGACAGTCCAAGGTCAGAAAGTTCTCATGTGCAATCCTGTTCTTAACTGGGTGATTAGGATATTCTACAATCCAAATTCTTACCGGTCTGGGATTATTCAAATTGGGCACCTTGGCAGATATGTTTTGAAAACTGCTAGGCAAAGCATTCTGGAAGAATAGACAAAGAAGTAATAAAATATAACAAAAAGCACTGGAAGTTACAAAAAAAAAATGTTTCTCTTTAAAGTACAGAATGCCAAAACAGGAAGGATTGATAAGATAGTCGTGGTTTTAGGGGATTTCTTTCGACAGATGCACAACTCTCCATTTTCTGCTTTAACTTGACCAAGACTTTTAACACAAAAAGAAAACAGCTAACTCAATCAAGAAAAAAAGAAAAAAGATGAAAGACTATTTGGGGAGGTGAAATCCTCATGGTTGTAGGGAAGATGTATCTGAGTCCAGAATAACTACCTTTGCTGCAATCACCACTATTCAAGCACTGAATAGCAGCTGGAAGAGTTCTGTATACAGATGTGGGTTTTATTTTCCTCAATCAACATTTTATTAATTAAATATGATTCTTCAGTGGAGCAAGGTGACTCCTGAGGTATGTGGGAAATAGGGAGAAAAAGCATGGAATCCTCATTTGTTGAAACCAAAAAAGACCTTAAAGCTTGAGCTGCTCTTGTTTCCTTTCTGCAGTCTTCAACCCCTTTGTTTGTCCTGAAACTCAGGGAGATAGGGCAAGAGAACAAAACAGGAGTCTCCAGCCTCTGCTCCATCTCCTTATCTTCCTACCAAAAGATCCATTCTGCACCACAAAAGGCCTTGTATGCACAAATATGGACAGCCCAGTCTGCATGTCCAAGCTCCATCCACAGCTCCCCACCAAGCCCCAGGCCTAGGGGTGCACACGTCAGCAGCTCATCTACCACTGGAGAATACACCCAGGACAGATGCCTATGAAATCCCTGGAATGGGATCAGAGCCATTTGGACAGGGAACTCTGGGTATCCAAGTGCCCAGAGTGTGGTCTAGAAGTAGGGACACAGTTCTGGACATTCCTTTGGCTCTGAGGATTCTCTGCCCCATGGAGAGTGGCAAGGCCTTACGACAGTCAGAGTTGGGGTCTTGTATAGTGGAGAGTCCTGGGCATGAGATTTGCATGAGTCAAAAGATAATACTAGTTTTCAGAGACAAAAACAGTTGTTGGTAATACATTACCATCATGTCCACCACCTATCAGAAAGTACTACACAGCTCCAAGTAAACTAGCTAGAGGCCTAGTGAAAGTGTTCGAAGTGACTCAAGAACAATCTTTACATTTCCTTGAGTTATTAAAAAAAAAAAAAAGACTATGCCTGGCCTTAAAAGAAAAAATAAATAATTTTAAGTTTAAATTATTTTAGTAATTAAGCAATTTAGCCTTGATTAGAAGCTACATAAACTTTTCAACTTTAAAAAGACTAGTAATTAATTTTAAGAAACAAATCCAATATGCTACATCTTTAGAGTTTTCAAAAACTTGCAATCAAGTTTTTTTATTAGTTGGGAGCAAAACATTATCTCCAAAACTTTAAAAGAAAACATTCCTTCTGTCATTATTGTATCCAAAACTCTTCAAAATAAATCAAAGAAAGATGCAATGATTGGTAAAAATGTACTAGATGTACCATCAAAAGATAAATAGCTTTGGGGAAAAAGGTACATTGTTTGAGATTTGAGCTCTGAATCCACCAGAACTGTGTCCAATTTGCAAACATCTGAGAACCGTTGGCAATGCAGAACAGAGGGAGGAAGGGACCGGGGGAGGGAGAGAGACAAAGAGAGAGAAAGAGAGAAAGGGAGAGAGGAGAGGCACTATTTTTCAAATGATTTTTGCTCAGTAACTAAAAATAAGGGGAAATGATGAGGCATATGCAAATGCCAATAACCTTCATTTAAAAATTAAAAAAATTGTCAACAGCAGGCTAGTTTTCAAGTTGGTCAAAAGAGTAATTATGGCATGCTCTCTAACAAACTGTTTTCAGGTTCACAGAAAGAGTAAATTAGGCCAGACCACTAAGAAACATTGTATAAATGTAAAACATGAAAATCCCCATGTGAACAAAGCAGAAAGCTGTGTTTAGGGGCAAAACCAGGCCTTCTCAGAAGCTTTGGTACAAGATTTTGATGTAAAAAATTCTTACATTCTTATCAAATGTAAATATCTGGAGGGTAATCAATTGCAATCTACGCTGTTCCTTTTTGCCCAGTTCATCTATCTGTGCCTTCCCTTTAGTCATAAACTGCCATGGAGATGGGCACTGTCAGAGAGCAACAGTATCTCTGAGAGCTCTCTGAGGGGTATGCCACACATTGTATTCGATTCTTAAAATTCAACTTTATTCAACTCATAAAATCTATAAGTGACTTTGAGATTCCTCAGGAAAGACCTGAAAATATGAAGTCACTTATTGTTTACCTCAGAGGTTAAGCAAAATTTTCAATAGCTTGCAAAATTTTAACTGGTAAATCTTTTGGGAATTTGTCCTAATTTTGTTTCACAAACTGATCTGGAATAAAATAGTAGTTACCACTAGTGGAATAGTACTTACTGGGCCCGGAAACCTTATTGGTTCATAAATATCCCAATGCTCTTTAACAGCGAGCATCATTACTCCTAGGTCAGAATCACTGTTTACATATAAAAAGTCTCTTACATGAAGAAATATTTTCAAAAATAAAGTTAATAATTGATAACTCTTTAGAGTTTAGTTTTGCTATCTACATGTACTTTTCTGTATTATATATACTGCAATAATATTCCAAAAACAACTTTCAGTGAATGTCCCCAAAGTTCTTGCTATCACTTGCCCAAACTGTGATTTTTTTATTTTTATTTATTTATTTAATTTTGGTTTTAAGTCAAGTTCTCCTTCATGGCTTTGAAAAAGGAAATAATTTACTTGTTGCTTCACGTATGCAATTAAAATTATGCTTTTCCTTAAAATGGACATATTGTCCTAAGCCTCATATATTCACGAAGAATGTAGGGTGGGGGCAGAAATGGAGACATGAAACAACATTTAGTTTAAGAGAGAAATGTGCAGGTCAGCAGGCCCAAACCCCCACAGGCAAGCAAACGGACAAAACCAAGAGTAGCATGAAAGGTTTTTAAGCATGAATTGAGGAACAGAAGCAGCAGATGAGATGATTGGAGCAGCATTTGTTTCCCCCCCCAATCTAGAAATTTTATTTCCTGTGTACACTAGCCAGTGGTTGTAAACAACCATTTAATTGGTGTAAAGAACTTAATTTCAATATAAAGTGACTCTGGGCAGCATTGGTGATGCCGTTTCCGAGTTGTAGCCACTGTAATTGTGAATATTAACTGAGATAGTGAAACATGGTGTCCGGTTTTCTATTGCATTTTTTCAAGTGGAAAAGTTAACTAAATGGTTGACTCACACAAAGTGGTGGAGAAATTGTGCATATGTCATTTTTTTGCTAAAACCTTTTGTTTCAAACTATACTGCTTTAAGATCTCATTTCAGAAGGGCATAGTCTTCAGCCACAGTTGTGATGGTTGTAAATGCTCATAATTGGGCATTCTTAGGGTTTTTTCCATCCCTGGGGTTTGCATGTTGTTCACTTAAAGCATTCCTAAAATGGTTGGCTTCTGGTTTGCAAGCCAGCTGATAATGGTAGCAACCAAAGACTCCAGTGTGTAAGCATATGAAAGACTCTGCTTGCTTGTGCTAGAAATAACAGCATCTAAAGTGAAGACTTCAGAAAAAACTTAGTGGCTACTAGACTATCCTTAGGACTCTGCATTAACTCTATAATGTTATTGCTTTTTTTAAGCATATTTGTCAGAGTAGTCAATATGTTAAAACTGAACATGTATGAAAGTCGCTTAGATAAATGTAATCACTGTAAACATCAAAAAAGAGAGAAACTTGTAAAGCATTTCAGCAGTGCCTGAAGAAAATTTTAAGCCTCAAACACTTTATATATAATCTCATTTAATTCTCACTGCAACTCCATGAAGCAGTGTAGTTATTTTTATGCCTGATTACTAATGTGGCAACAGGCATGAAGTTAAATGCACACAATTAGTGGCAAGAGGATTTGCACAGTTTCTGGCTCCAAAGTCTTTGAAAGTCTTTGTGTTTCTACCATGCAGCTTTTTTCTTTTTTTCAGTTTCCTTTATTTTTTGCTTGCACTTTGATATTTTAAAGGGGACACGAGACAAGAGGCTGTATGCCTTACTTTTGGTGCTGCCTAGCTTATCTTTATACAAATTAAAGATTAACTTTCTCTGGCAGCTGGCAAGCACCCATCTTGACACTTCCACATTTTTTTTCACTGCTGCTAAAAGCTGATAGACTTGAACTGCCCCTGCCCGCCAGCACCACAAAACATTTTGCTTGTTTTTTAAGATTGCTAACTTATATGTATTTTAAATTCAAGCCCTACGAGCTTAGAGAATGCCTCATGACTTCTACAAGTTGATCTGACATTTATACCCCAAAACAAATAATGAAATAAAGAATATGCAGAGCACATTCTTTTACCTTTCCCACCATCCCAGCAGAGCATCATAATGGCATCTAAGCATTCCCAAGGGCTCCACAGCAGCCTTGATCAGAACTGCTGTCCACAATTGCAGACTGGCTCACTGAAAAACTGGAAGCATTACTGGACGCCGCTCAACAAAGCTTAGCCCCTTTTGGAACTAGTGAAATAAGTCATCGATCATGTTGTAATGCATTTAAATGTCTACTCAGATAAACATAAAAACCTGTAAGGTGTGTGCACTACGATTAGCTGGTCTTCCCTTCTAATTTTCACTTCTCAGTAACCAAGTGAAATTTCAGCCTTGTTTTTATGCCTCAAAACACTTTAGCTTGTGCTTGAGCTTCTTAAAAATTTCAAAATGTTAATTACGCACTCCAATAAGTTAGCCAAATTGGTTGAAAGATACAATATATGTACCTTCCCAAATATTTTAAATATTTCTGAACTTTTTGTTGAGATGTATGGTCTTATCTTGGTACTGAATTAGAAATAAAGTTTGGAAGTAAATTTTGTCAGTACCTAGTTCCCAAACAAAGCTAAATACTTGCACAGATGAATATCCACCACCATGAAATACCAGAGAGAACACAAAATTTACTTTTGCTAGTAAATCAATTAAATTGATTTTTATTTAACGACGAAACCATTCATTGGCAGATTAATGAGGACCAGACGCTTGTCCAATTTAGTTGACACATTTGCTTTTTTATTTTTTAGAATATAGTCTACATCTGGATTAAAAAAAGTTTTAAATAAATTTAAGACATACAACAACAGTGGAACCCTTCATCATTCTATGTACAACACGATAGAATGTCAGTTGGTTCCATTTCGGTTAAGTCCACTTTCTCATAATAATGTTATTATTTTCACTGAGTGGCAAGCTTCGTACAAGCTGGCGAAATGCCAGCTTATACACACTGGGGTGGGGGTGGGGACGGGAGTGGCACGAAAGGGATGGGGTGGGGGTGCCACAGGACTACTATACAGTGTAACAGAAAATCATTAATAAAGTAGTACCGATTACCGACAGACAGTGCTGTTTGTGCGCTTATCACAATGGAATCGCTGAAGTTTCAGAGCAAGAAGGAGATTCGAAATACTTCACACAGGGCCAATGTTACAAAAAGAAATAGTGCAAACAGGAAAACTGATGCAATCCTAGCAACGCCTGGGCCTCCACCGGCCCAACCGCAGGGCGGCGGGAGGCTACGCGCCCCGCCTTCCCCAGCACCCAGCTCCGGGCTGCTTTCCCAAGTGTGGCAACCCAGCGCCGCGCCCTGGTATGGCCCCTTCTCGGGCCCTCTCCTCCGAAAAGAACAGAAAAGAAACCCCAGGAAAGGCACAGGCTGAATGCAGGGCGTCAGCCCAGTCCCATTCCCACCAACATAGAATGCAGGCCCCCTCCCAGGAGGTTCCTTGGGCCCTCCCATCTCCGGCCACCATTTTCTTCTCTCTCACACGTGGCCCCCTCCTCCACGCAGCCCCACCGCGCCTCCTGCACGTACGCAGCCCCCCAGTTTGCAGTCTGTCCTTCCCGCCCCCCAGCCAGGAAAAAAAAAAAAAAAGCTTTGAGGAATGAGAGAGGGTGAGATGGGTCGAAGAAGGTGCTGGGCAGCCACGGGCGCCACGCCTCAGTGGCCCCAATTGCCGAAGCCGATCTCCTGCTTGTATCTGTTAGTGAGGATGTTGGCTTTGCGCGTGAGTTTTGAGAGCACAGTGTGCAGCCCGCGCAGGTGGTAGTGGAACTGCTGCTCCAGGTCTTCTTCGCCGGCGTCCGCACCCTCCAAGTGGCCCAGGTCCACCAGGATGTCCTTGGACTTCCAGGCACTGCCCTCCTCGCTCCCAGCCGGTGGAGGCGGCTGGTGCAGGACCCCCCACTCGATGTCGTTGCGGATGGACTTGAGAAGCACGTAGTGGCTGTACATGTCCCGAGAGGGCGCGAAAAAGCTGCCATTGGCGCTTCCCGAGTCGGGGACTGGGGGCGTGCGCTCCTCCAGGCAGCCGCCACTGCCGCCTACCTCCACGCCAACATCGTTGTCTAACCCGGGGTCAGCCAGGGGCACGTCGCGCAGCAAGCTGGGCACCATCACCGTCTGGTCCATGTTGTTCACGGCGCCAATGAAGCGATTCATGGCGTTAAAGAGCGAGTGCTTCTGGTTGTAGGTGTCGCAGATTTGCATCATGGTGGCCGCGCGGACGTTGGAGCGCAGGGACGCAGGGGCACGGGGATGGTCGGCCGGGTCAAGGGGATGCCCGCCTTCACGCGCTCTCCAAGGCCCGCGCTGGGGGCCTGGCTATAGCCGGTGTGGCGGGATTCCCGGCACTCCTCCGCCCTCGCCAACTCTCGTCTCGCTGGCAGACCGGCCCTGCGGGATGGGCGGCTTCTCCTGGCTTTGGCGCCCGGAAACTCGCGATGGCTGAGGGTGCTCTGTGGGTCGAGCCCTGGCCTGTTTGATACACGGGGACGAAAGAACAGATTAGATTATTCACCCTGCTAGGGGGCCTGGCGCCCTTGCCCGCGCGCACCCCCTTCTCTGGCTACAGCTCGTCCGGGACGGCGCCTGGGTGGCTCCCCGAGGCTGGGGAGTCCCACCTCCTCGCCCACCTACGGCCGCGGAGAGAAGGGTGTCCCCCCACCACCACCACAACTTCTCCCTCCGAAAAGCCTGAGCTCAAGCAACCAAGCTGGCCGGGGCAGCGATGGGGCGTGGGCACCCACCTCCTCTTGCGCCTTGAGACTCTCCTGCTCGTTGGCAATTCAGTGTTCTCGCTGCAAGCGGCTGCTACGCAAGGGCGCTGCTGCGGTCAGTGGCTGGACTGTGACTGCGGACGGCGGTGACTGCGTTGGCCCCCTACCCATCCCAGGTGCTCAATTTATAGTCCAGGAAAGGTGTCGCCGGCGCTCAGGGCCACCCCTGGTGTCTCCTCCTCCCGCCTCCCCCGGCAGCACCGAGATAAAAGGCCCAGGCCGGGATGACCGCGAGTAACACTCGCCCGGCCCTTTCTACAGCGGGGGCGGGGCGCGCCGGGCCAGCTCCGCCTCTCGCCTGATACCCGGGCTGAGGGAGGGCGCCGGGGCAGGCCAGGGCAGGGCAGGGCAGAGCAGAGCAGAGGAGGAGGGATTGGAGCAGCTGGACCCCGCCAGCACCAAGCCCTGGGCAGGCCAGTTGAGGAGGGCCGGGCACAGCGAGGGTCAAAAAGGCGTCGGCGTCCGGACCGACTGGAGGGTGGGGCTGGCATGTGGGGGCTGGGCGGGCCTTGCGCGCGCTCCCCGCGTGGGATGACCGGAATGCACGTGCCTTGGTTGCAGAGTGAGCCCCTCAACCCCGAATCTGGAGTGGCCGCGGCCGGGAAACAGGAACCCGGGTTTATTATTAGCCGTCGGGGAAGAGGGGCCGGCAGCAGGTACAACTCCATCCTGGGACTCTTACGTAATAAAGGGTGACCGGGCATGCTGGGTGCACGTGGACGTGCGGTGCTCCCGCAGTGGCCCTGGCCTTGGTCAGCTATGGGGGGAGGGGAGCGTCAGAGGCTTTTGCCTCCCTCCCGGCGGGGCGGGATCTTTCCCAATCTTTCCTTTAACAGTGGTTGCCGGGGATGAAGAGGGGCACACTATCAGATCTGCTGATTCTTTGAAGAGATCTGCAAGTGGCAATGGGGAGAAGTCAATTTTTGTCCAAGTCGGCTACACAGTGATGCTGGAGAGCCTGGGCCATGTGGCCTTTTGGCTGCCAAGAGGCCAGGAGAGGGTGACAGTAGTTAGGTCTAGTCTTGGGTGTCTTTCACCATTTAACAGAGAAATGGGGAGGTGTCTAATTATTTTTGAGGGTGCTTGTGTGAAGTGTTCCTTTCAAAAGATAGTTCTTAAAGCACTGGGTCATTTAATAGGGCCTAAGCTATGTACCGAATCGCTGGATTTAACTTTTAAGAGCCTTGCACCTTGAATTTCACTTTGAGACTTCCAAACCACAGCCTATTTAATTTTTCCCATCTCATGTCCCTTGCCATATTCCTCATCCACCAGTCCTCTCTGGCAGTCCTACAATTATGTTCAATAAGATTCAAGCTTCTCATTTTAAATCCCTTTTCTCGGCCTGAAACGGTGGGTCACGCCTGTAATCCCAGCACTTTGGGAGGCCGAGGCGGGCGGATCACAAAGTCAGGGGTTCCAGACTAGCCTGGTCAACATGGTGAAACCCGGTCTCTACTAAAAATACAAAAATTAGCCGGGCGTGGTGGCCAGCGCCTGTAATCCCAGCTA
This sequence comes from Pan troglodytes, assembly GCF_028858775.2. Lineage (NCBI taxonomy): Eukaryota > Metazoa > Chordata > Mammalia > Primates > Hominidae > Pan > Pan troglodytes. Next base: position 39,227,215 of record NC_072421.2, on the reverse strand, counting down.
CTCGGGAGGATGAGGCAGGAGAATTGCTTGAACCCAGGAGGCGGAGTTGCAGTGAGCCGAGATCGTGCCACTGCACTCCAGCCTGGGCGACAGAGCAAGACTCTGTCTCAAATTAAAAAAAAAAGATCCCTTTTCTCTAAAACTTAACAGAGGTCTCTGTCCCTAGTACAGTTTTTTCCCACGGGACAAAAAATGCCTAAGGAAGGGAGAACATAATAAAGGGGTTTCTTTCTCTTCCTCTTTCTTTCACATTAAGACCTACACTTAAATATTTTCCATAGAAAACCATCTTCCTAATTGTCTTTTGAATGAAATTCTGACTTGGTGCCACAAGGACTAATCTGTTGACAAAAAACAAACAAAACAAAACAAAGTCAGTGACCCTTGGAGACAGACCTAAGTCTGAGGATCCACTACCCCAAAACGTATTAGCTCTACATCACAGCCCATGTTTTCTTACTTGCAAAACTGGGATAGACCTATCAGGGTTTTGAAGGAAGATCAATGGAAAGAAAAATACAGGGAGGCGGGAAGCATTATATAACTTTGAAGCATTAAAATAATTTCACCTTCCTTCTCTGCACACATAGAAACTTTTCTAGCCTCGGTTTCTTTATCAAAAAAATGGAGCTTGTTCCATGGGCCGTGCCAAGGACTTTGATTAAGTTTAAATATGATAATGTAAATAAAAATCACTATGTAAATTGTAAAGTACAAAGATTAATTGTACCTGATACAGGACCTCATCATAGTGAGAGGTGTTTATGTGAAGAGTCAGAAACCTTAAAAGTGTGGAAATTGCCTATGATGAGCCACAGATCCTTCCACCCAACCCCCAGTGCTTAAGCAGGAAAATAATATAAAATATGTCCAATGAGATTGAAAGAGCACTGCAAGAAGAAAACTCGAGAAAAACAGATATACAGTTTCTAGTAGCTGATCTTCTCATAAATTAAAGCGTACTTTGTCCCCCTTCCTGGACCCATTTGGTATTTTAAGTACGTATGCACCCGGATGAAAACTCGGTATTCAGACTTAAGTTACTAAATGCCAAAATCTTGCCTCTTTTTCTCTTCTTCCCAGTTCCAACAGTGTGATAACACACGGAAAACGGAAATCCAAGAGATCTAGCAAAAGGATTCCACCCAGCAAAAACGCCAGCTTGGGAGAGGGCCCCTACCTCCTTCCTTCCTTCTGGCCTCCACCCCTCCCCTGATACGTTTCCTTCCGTCTAGTCTCGAGATAACCCTTCATCCCCCAGTTTCTTGACTCAGGCCGCTGTTCTTGAACATTTCTTAAACACTTTCAGAGAAAGATGGCTCATGCACCTGCCTGCAAAACTTCCCAAACCGGGCCTCCCAGCTCCCCCAGACCCCGCAACAACTCACACCCGCCGGGGAAACTCCAGAAGGAAAAGGTCCGCCGGCCAGAGCTCTGGGCCCTTGGAATCACCCCACCACCGCCCCTCTGGCTTCAGCCAATCAGAAGCCGTCAGAAAATATTATGCAAATGAATCCTGATGCTCCAGCCAGTCAGAAGCCGCGGAGCCCTCCCCCACGCAGCGTCCTCTTTCACCCCAGCCCCGCCAAGATGGCTGCCGCGTCCCTGGCAACCGGCGCGCAGCCAGTTCTCCACTACGCTTGGCTGTAAAAAAATTAAAATGGTTGCCTGGGGTCACATGGGAGGGGAGCGGGCTGGCCCAGGCCTAAGGAAGGTTGGAAACCTCACTGATTGCCCCAGGCACCTTCCCTGTCCCGATCTGGAACAGGCTGGAGGTGCTGAGCCACCTGCCCGGGATTCAGTTTGCCTCCAGAAAACAGAAGTCATCCGTTGAACAAATAACTTTCGAGTCCTTGTAGCACGCCAACAGCCTCAAAGCAAGAGGTCTTTGGTCTCTGCTTTCTATCCTATATGCTAAATTTCCGGTAAAAGCCTTGTCTGAGGTACCCATCCCCACTTCTTGGTTCACAGTTGCAATTCTGGAATTCTGGATCTCTTTTTTTGTTTGTTTGTTTTTTTTTTTTTTTGAGACGGAGTCTCGCACTGTCGCCAGGCTGGAGTGCAGTGGAGCAATCTCGGCTCACTTCAACCTCTGCCTCCCGGGTTCAAGTGATTCTCCTGCCTCAGCCTCTCCAGTAGCTTGGACTACAGGCGCGCACCACCACGCCCAGCTAATTTTTATATTTTTAGTAGAGACGGGGTTTCACCATGTTGGCTAGGATGTTCTCGATCTCTTGACCTCTTGATCCGCCCGCCTCGGCCTCCCAAAGTGCTGGGATTACAGGCGTAAGCCACCAGCGCCCTGCCGGAACTCTTAAATTCTGGTTCTTAATTCCCACTCTTTTAATTAAGCAACCTGGAAAGCATGCTTTGCTGGCTCATCTCCCCAAAAATGTCCACAAATTATCCTTGTACTGTGTCCCTTGGATAGTTTTTTTTTTTGGGGGGGGGGGGGATGACATTTTAAAAGTGACCAGAAATTCCTGAACAAAGTAGTCAGCAAGAGTAAACTGGTGCAAGAAAGTCAGACTGGATAAAGAAGAGATCTGGCCCAGAACTGGAAGAAAGATGATATTTTAAGGCAAGAAGCCAGCCCAACCCAAGATAGCAGAGATCCTGGATTATTTTGAGACAGACTTAGAAGGATCCATTTCATGAAAAATGTCCTAGAAATATGACAGTCAGACTCTCGTGTTAAAGGCCATGTAGTCCAACCATCCACTTGTGCTGAAATCGCTCACAACATCCCCACCAAGTGGTCGCCCTTGCCTACATTCTTGTATTTTCCGTTCTCCAGTGTTCTTCTATCTTTTGGAGCTCTACAGAAGGCCATGAAGCACACCATCAGATGTTTGAAGGTAGATATGGTCTCCTTAAGTCTACTATTCTTCAAGTCAGTTATCCCCAGTTCCTGTAGCCATTCTTCATGTTCTCTTTTGAGTCGCTCATCCATCCTAGTCACTAACTTTAGAAGTAGCTCTGGTTTGCTTTTGAGTGTGGCCCCTCTCATTCCAAGTACCATCTTTTCTAGGACAAAATGGAGTGGCACAGCCACTTATATTATTGTGAATGGTAATTTTTCTAGGTCATATTTATTGAGCACAAGTGCTTGGAAATTAGACTTGTTAACTCAAAAGACATGTTAACTCATTTTAACTTCACAACCACCCTGAGAAGAAAGCAAGGATCAAAGAGTTTAAGGGCCAAACTGTCAGAACTGGGATTTGACCCAGTTTTCTAATGCCAAATCCAATGTTCTTTCTACTACTCAATAGATAGCTACTGCTTATAATGCTGCCTAACATTTAATGGACTTATTTTAACAGCTACATCTATATGCTGCCATCTATGTAACAAAATTTTGTGTACCCTATACTTGAGTAGTGGGGATTTTTTGGACCAAAGTACAGAACTTTATATTATCCTACTTAAACTTTATCTCATTGGATTTGGCCCATTAGTTCAGCCTGTTTTATTATTTTGGGTCCTGATTCTGTGCTGTAATGCACTTGGATCTTACCCATATATTTGATAACTATTCTATATATTTATCCAAGTTATTGATAATAGGTACCAGGCACCACTGGGCAAGAGGCAAATTGCAGTAGAACATCTGGAGAGCTCCTTCAGTTTGATATCCGTCCATTAATTGGCACCTTTTGGCATATGTTGTTCCAGCCAGCTATGAATCATGTTAATTGTACAGTCATCCAGCCTATATTTTTCTTCCTGACCACAGGATATTATGAGAGACCTTGCTAAGTGCCTTGCTGAAGTCCCAAGCTAATAGCCAGTTTTCTTCCTGTGGAGTCAAGAAGAAGGGCATTTTTGTCATATACCACAAAGAAACCACCATCACATGATACAAAAATGCAGAAATAGCATCATAATATTCTGAGTTAAGATGGGGAAGGGAGTGTATCTCATTGTAATTGTCCTTACAGGAAAAACCGTCATGAAGATTTAGTTGAGAGAAGGTAGACAGAAAAATGCCAAAACCTAAGAACAGTGAGTAGTGAATCTGCTGGCTTCAGACCCACTTTCAGGTTTTGGAATGTCTGAATATGTCGTAGTTAGCATTTTGTCACAATCTCATTTTTTAAAGCGTCTTTAGCCTTGCGTTTGGAAGAAGTAGAGCACAGGGAAAGTTGAGAATACTAAAGAATACCTTTTGTTATGTTCTCATCATTTCTACATCTTTAAGAACTCTGAACCGTATACAGAACTGTACATTCAATTTCAATATGGTAGATGAGAAAAGGGCAAGACACATCATAGTTTTTCTTACCACATAGAAACTTCTCAAGTTGATTTTTCCTAGATCCTTAGGATTCCAGGACTTTCTTGTACCATCAGCATAGAAGGAACAATGAGAATGTTCTTTCTTCACTCTATCCTGTTAAAGTGTGTCAGCTTGGTTAGTTTAAATTCTGAAATTAGATTCAAAGTTTACAAATTATAACACCAAATTAACATAGGGAGAAAACACATAATTATCAATATTTCATATGTTCAAGTCCTAATTACAAATCCACATATATACATATACATATGGGTTGTAGCTTCATTTTGTTGAAGCTACAGTGTCATAAATACATTATCCAATGGAGGAGTTCAACAGTTACACGCCCAAGTCTTCCATAATTTACTCTTCCAACCTTAATAATAAAAAAACTAGACAAGGTACAATGAAGTCAAGGCGAATTCACCTACATCATATTAGACAGTCTGGACAGAGTTAGTACACAAAAGATGTAAGTCTAGAAGCAAATACAACCTACAAGTCCTTCCAGCTATAGAAGACCTTGATAAGAATAGAAAAATAATAAACAATTAGGAAGATTTGAAAAAGGATATTGCAGAGCAAAAGAAACAAAATTTGAACCAAACACATCACTAGAGAGTCAATAAATGTAATTCCAAACAAGGAACAAAACAGGCATGCCAGAAAATTCAATTACTGGCATAGGGCAAAAGGTTCAGGTAATCCCAATGAAAAGACACAAAAGAGTGAAAGAAAATGGAGAGGAAATGTTGGATAGAGAAGACAAAGACAACATAATATAGGCCAGGCGCAGTGGCTCACACCTGTAATCCCAGCACTTTGGGAAGCTGAGGTGGGTAGATCACTTGAGGTCAGGAGTTTGAGACCAGCCTGGCCAACATAGTGAAACCCCATCTCTACTAAAAATACAAAAAAATTTAGCTGGGCATGGTTGTGCATGCCTGTAATCCCAGCTACTTGGGAGGCTGAGGCAGGAGAATCACTTGAACCCAGGAGGCGGAAGTTGCAGTGAGCTGAGATCATGCCACTGCTCTCCAGCCTGGGCAACAGAGTGAGACCCCATCTCAAAACACACACACACACACACACACACACACACATACACACACACAATATAAGCTTAACTGATGTTTCCAAAGAGACCTCAACATGTGAAATAGAAGAAATTCAGTTGTAACATAGAAAATTTTCCTTGACAAGATGCATTCATCTGCAGATTTAATAAGCATACTATGTACCAGATAAAATTATGCAGAACAGTTGAAAAACAAGCTAGTTGTATTTTTCAACTTCAAAGAAGAAGAAAAAAAGCCTTCAAGTGTCCAAGCAGGAAAAGAAGTCACCAAAAAGATGGTGGTCTCAGGGGAGGAGAAAATCCAACCAGCTTTACAAAAACATTCCACTACAGGAGACAGTGGAGCTGGAAGAAAGAATGTATGATTCAAAAGTATTATATTACTCAAGCAAAAAACAATAAGCAGACATTCTCAAACATGAACTCAGGGTTTTTCTTGAGAAACTTACTGGTAGAAGCCTGCCAACAACAAAAAAAATTAATTTAAATGAGTAATCCAGGAATGGAGAAACCCTGATGAAGAGATTCATAGTGAGTTTGAATCAATTTAAATGCAGAAGTAAGGTAAAACAGTATGGATACTGGTTGCAGAATATAACGTAAATATTTTAAACCCGAAGATGAAAAAATAATGCAAGCAACAAAACTGGAAGATGGAGGAATGAAAAATAGCAGAGCTAACCAACTTTCATTGCAGCAGGTCAATCAATGATGCCTAAAACCAAATTGTGCCATTTAAAAACTAAAGACACAAACATCTTAAAACTTTACAAAATATTTTTTCTCAATTTAAAGAGATCTTTTAGGAACTAATACATTCCATAGCAAAGAGTCTGTTTTCTAAAGTTCAGTATTTCTTTCAGTGTAATTTCAAGTAAAATTAATTTTAACATTTCATTTAAAGTAGTGGGTATGATAATGTTCTTTTTCTTCATCTGGGTGCAAGGCGCTAGTTATACAGGTGTGCTCATCTTGTGAAAAATTGTTGAGCTGACACTTATGTTTGAACTTTTTTGCATATATCTTATACTTAAATAAATTTCTTGAAATTCCATTCACATAAAATTCTAGGGGGTGTGAAGAGAGGGGGTGAGAGAGTCAACAGTCTGAGGCAGTGACCTGGTTTGGAATTAAATGCTCTCAGTAATTTTTGCATAAAAACGTTTGTGAACCCAACTTAAATGGGAATAGGAAAGTAGTAAGCTCTCCAAATTTTGGACCCTTGGGGCAGAAACCATTGTTTTTGCTCTCTGCTCCTGTCAACTGCAGTTTAAGAAATCCAGTGTTGGGAGCTTCCAAGCTTTAGTCTTGGAGAGGAAATTCTATTAAAACAATGTTTTTCTGTAACCCCCCTAAATACTGTTTCTAAAAGTATATTTGCATAGCACATATATAGATGGCTATTCACCTTTCTTATTATGATCTATAGCTGATGATTCAAAATATCTGGAAAACTTATATCTACTCTACTTTCTACGAAGTCTGTAGTAGCTCTTTACTAAAGGTAGAAAAAATCATGTTAGTGGAGTTGTAGGAGTCTCCCTGTGCCCTCATCTATACCCTAAGTCTGGTCAGAGGTATACTTGCTTATCTATAGTGTATATTCTTTTAACCACAGTACTGTACAAAGATTAGCTTTAACAATTCGGCCTGCAAAGATTGGACTTTAGATCAGCATTAATCCTGGGCAGTCCAAAATTCAAATGGGGCACATGATTAATTTCCTTGTTTCCTAAATGGTTTCACAATTAATAGAAATTTGGAAATAAATTTATGGGTGTGCCATTAATAGACACCTTGAACTTTATTATAACTATCATTTTCTTTCTAGAAAATATATTAAACCAGGAAACATATATTTTCCATCTCTAAGGCACAGGGTGTCTTGTATAATTTTATTTTGCGCAAAGTGGGTGATTACCTTGGCCGGAAGTATAAGGTGCTTGTTTGTGGCATAGGGTTCAGTCAGTAATATTTGTCATAAATGTTTATTTGAGGCTACATGGTGTCTATCAAAATGACCTCATTAGTTTCTATAGAAGAGACTCAAATATCTTTCCAATCTTGATCTAAACTATTAGTAAATGTAAATACGAATGCTGAGGTGATTCACATAGTAATTAGATCTTGGGTTTTACAAAGAACAACCATGATTTACTTAACAAAAAGTCTATTCCTGCAGATCATATGAAGCAGAAAAAGAAAGTCTGATAAGTAAAAGAGAAAAAGAGCAGCATAGCCAGGTATTAAAACACATCACTCTCATTTAGTCTCCCCAACTAGAAGGAGATTATCTAAATCATTGGAGGAAGAATCCAGAATATTCCAAATTGATGATTCTTGGGAGTTTATGAAATATTAAGTTAAAAAATTAAATTAGTTTCAGACAGCACATTCAGCTTTGTTATATCCAGGTTGAAGCAAATTAGATACCATTAAAAATGGTCAGTTCAGCTGCTTTTATAAATGTTGTTCTTGCCTGTTATATCCAGGTTGAAGCAAATTGGATGCCATTAAAAATGGTCAGTTCAGCTGCTTTTATAAATGTTGTTTTTTACCTACTGTAGGGACCATAATTTTAATGTGTTCAAACAATTGGTTCAAGTGCTTCACACTTCTGTGTACCATTTGTGTAATTTCTCCATGACAGAAAAACAGAGGGCTTGGGTTTTTAATATCTAATGTCACGTTCATTCAAAATTCTATTTTTTATTTATTCAAGCACAATGTATTTATTTGCCTTCCTTCTAGAATATGACCTTCAATCTACCTTCCTGAAACAGTTTTCCTTGCTTCTCCCCTCTCTTTCCCCATCAAAAAGGCCAAAAGTTGAAATGGGAGGAATGGGAAGATAATGCACTCCCAAGCCCCTAATTATTTTGGAATGCTCTGTAATCTACTGAAAAAAGCAAGATGTACAAGGAGGTCAAGTTCACCTACAAGATACTGTCTAAGGCAATATAATAAATTAACAAAAAAATTAATAAACGGACCCACCAAAGTAAGTGACTAATTCTAGAATTATGACTGCATTCATATAAAGGCCATAAAACATCTGAGTAGATTTGTGTTAAAATATCAAAATTAGGTAGAAGTAAATCATCTCTAACAGACATTCTACTTACTTGAGAGGATGGGGTGGCAGCCCACGTAGTGTAATTAAAAAAGCAAAATGTCTGGAGTCAGACCCATCCCCCATACCCTCCACCCCCATGTAAATTACCTCTCTGCCACTTCCTAGCTTGTGAGCTCAGAGAAGACATGTACTCTGCAAGCCTCAGTGTCTTCACCTTGCAGAGTTTATGGAAAAATTAAAGATGAGGTGTGCTTCTTGTAGAATATCAGGTGCATGGTAAGCAGTAAATATTAATATGTTGCCTGGCTGGGATACGTTTTTAATGTATATTGTATTAATATGCATCATGATGCTGTTTATGAGAACTGTGATTGAAAATAAATATCTATATATTTTTGCAGCTCATCTATCTTTTGTAGTGTGGAATCATGATTGGGACCTTGAATCTTTTCTACTTTCACTTTTCCACTTGGGGATACATGAGGTACAGCCTGCCTTCCTTCCTTTGTCTGTCTTTCCTTCCTTCCTCCCTCCCTCCCTTCCTTCCTTCTTTCCTTCCTTCCTTTCTTCTTTTCTTTCTTTCTCTTTCTTCCTCTCTCCCTCCCTTCCTTCCTGCCTGCCTGCCTTGCTTCCTTTGTCTTTCTTTCTTCCTTTCTTCCTTTCCCTTTCTTTATGAGGCCCTCACTGTAGCCTCTTGGAAACTTTATATGTCAGCACACATTCTTAAATAATCCACAAATTTCTAATTATACATAATCTGAACATTTGTAACACTTGTAGCCTAAATCTCTCAGACTATATAGGCTGATAAAAGTGGCATTTGAAGAACAAGTCATTTAGAAAGAATTTATAAATTGGAGGAGAGAACATGAGCCATGCAGATTATCTGGGGAAAGAGCAGGCCAGGCAGCAGGAATAGCCACTGCAAAGCTCCTGAGGCAGAGGCATGCTCTGGGGCCAGAACAGAGTGAGGGGGAGAGTGTTAGGTGATGAGGTCAGATCACATAGGAACTTGTAAGCTATTTTAAAGACTTGGGGTTTTACTGGGGGAGATGGCACCATTGAAATATTTCAAGCAAAAGCATGACATGATTTCCTTTACATTTTAAAAGGGGACCTGTGTTATTATCTGAGTTGAGAATGGACTTTAGAGGAGTAAGGATAGGAGATCGATGAGTAGTTTGGAGGCTACTGCAATAATCCAGGAGAGATGGAAGTGGCTTAGCCAAAGGTAGCATCAGTGAGAAGTGGTTGTGTTCTGTGCATATTTCGAAAGTTGAGCCAGTACACTTTGCTGGCATTTTATTTAGATGTGAAAAAAACGGATTCAATGAAGTAAGTTTTTTACCCAAGCAACCAAAAGATAGTTAACACTGAGCTGGGAAAGACAGATAGCATAGCATGTTTGTGTGAGAAGATCCAGAATTCACTTTTAAGCATGTTAATTTTGAGATATTTATTAGACATCAAGTACAGACACTGCCTAGGTGTTCAGATATAGCATCTGAATCATAGTATTTTAAAGGTGCTGCCCTAAATTCTAGTGCTCGTAGCATTCAAAGGACCAAAAAGGTTTTTTATTATAAAAAATCCACCACCAACAATAAATATCCCTGGTCTCCTCGCCAGCTTCATCATCTCTCTCTTCGCCTTCATAGCCTGCCTTCTCCCAGAGTTGTCTACAATCTCTGTCCACCTTCTGTTCATTCTTTAACCCACCCCATTCTGGCTTCCAGTGCCATTGCTCCATAGAAATTGCTCCTGCTGATGTTACTAGCCACTGTCCATGTTGCAAATCCACCTTTCGATTCTCATCATACTTGACATTGCCAGCATTTGACACTATTAACCTTATCTCCATTGAAATGTGCCATTTCCTTAGCGTCCATGTCCCTATGCTCCTCTAGTTTTCCTCCTTTTTCTCTTTCTCAGTCTCCATTGTGAATTTATCCTTTTGTACCCAATCTTTAAATGTTGGAGCTCCTAAGGATTCTAAAAACTCTTAGACCCTGTTCTCTTCTCAGTTTTTACTTTTGCTCTGGGCAATATCATCCATCCATGGTGTCAGATACTATCCATATATGGTTGACTCAAAATATGTGTCTCTAGCCAAAATCCTTCTTCTTAGCCTCTGGTCTATCTATTCTATTTCTCCACCCACCAACCACCCCAACCCCCTCCCCCACCGCACATTCAGAGTCAACACATCCAAAACAATACTTTCACCCTGACAAACCTACTCTCCTTCACTACTGCCTTTCTCATGAAATAGGACCACTATCCAGCCATTTCCTCATGCCAGAAACTTGGAAGCCATCCTTGACACTTCTCTGTCCATTTTTCATATCCAGTTAGTCATCAAGCCCAAAACCCATCTCAAAACTCACCTTCAACCCCCTTGCCTTTGTCTGGTATCCTCTTCTTGTTTTGTTTGTGGGCAGCTCATTCTTGTCCTTTAGGTCTCAATTTAGAAGGGTCTTCCCTAATCATACTATCTAAGACAAATCTCCATCGGCGTGACTCCATACTCCATTACCCTGTTGATAGCCTGCATAGAATTTACCATAGTCAGTGATTATTAATTTGCCTATTTGTTTATTGTCTTTCCCCAACTAGAATATACGAAGATAAGCACCTTGTCTGTTTTATTAATTGCTATATACTCAACATCTATTTATAGTATAAGGCCTGATACACTAGACACTTAGTAAATTTTGGTAGGAGGAATGAATGATGTGTTTCTGCATTAAGTGTAATTTGATGCTGATAAGCAGATATGTTCTATAATATAATAACAGGTTTGAAAATCAGGAATGATTTTAGTCAAATGACTTGATAGCCGCTATTGAGACGATTTTACAGTTTTTACCTTTTGACCAGTTTGTGTGGCCAATTTTATTAATAGACTACCTAATATTAAACCATTCTTAAATTTCTAGATTAAACATTGTTTGGTTGTTGAATATTATTTTTCCATGTATTGGTGGATTCTGTTTCTCAAACCAATATGACACTGATACATAAACCTCACAGAGATGCTTAAAACACCACTATAGCCCAGTTACAGTAATGAATATTGATGTAAAAATCCTAAATATATATACATTCACACACATACACGTAGATAATAGAATCTGCCAATACATTAAAACTTAAACTTCCCAAGAGTAAAAAAATGTTGGGGCTGGAATTTTGCAAACTGCATTTTCCAGACTCCTTTGCCAGCCAGCCCCTGGTTAAGTCCTGGTAACAGGAGGAACTAGAGAGAAATTGGAATGTGAGCAGACAGAAGATGGACTTTCTTTACGTTTTCTGCTATTCCTGTTAGCACTGGCAGTTCACTCCAGCAGCAGCAGGTGGTTTCAACCTGCAGCTTCTTTGGTTCTCTAAGAAACAGCCTCATGGTATCCCCTAAGACCTAGCAGCAGTAACAGGGTAATGCCCTTCCTCAGAAGTCTGAGTCCCAGTTCTGAGCACAGAGACAATAGCAGCAGCTGGGCAGGGTCCTTCTTCACAAGTCTGGGCGTCAACTTCCCAGGGCCTCTTCTCTGAGGTCTTAGATTTTGGTAATACCAGCCTCTTCCTTCTTGTTTCTCCAGCCCTGCGTAGGGGTGGTAGCTGCTTTTTACAACAAGTATCTCTGCATTACCTCAATTTCTCCTTTGTGTTCTTTCACCCCTCCAAAGCCTATATAATCAATTCCCCATGTTAAAACCTTCCTATTGAAATACTGAAGTCGTTTCTATTTACTTGAAAAAACACTTAATAACACAACTTTGGTTATTAGTTCGTTCAGTTTTTTAAAATCTCTTCTTAAGTCAAGATGGAGTTTCGCTCTTGTTACCCAGGCTGGAGTGCGATGGCGCGATCTGGACTCACCACAACCTTTGCCTCCCGGGTTCAAGCAATTCTCCTGCCTCAGTCTCCCGAGTAGCTGGGATTACAGGCAAGCGCCACCACGCCCGGCTAATTTTGAATTTTTAGTAGAGATGGGGTTTATCCATGTTGGTCAGGCTGGTCTCGAATTCCCGACCTCAGGTGATCCACCCACCTCTGCCTCCCAAAGTGCTGGGACTACAGGCGTGAGCCAGCGCGCCCGGACAATTTTAATACTTTTTATCTTCCTAGAAAATTAACCACTTCATCCACAGAGATGTGCCAAATATTTTCATCTAGCTCTTTCAAGTTTCTCTGTTTCTATGATGATAATCCTAATCTCATATGTAGATTTTTGTATTTGTTCTCATATTCTTTCTTTTTTCTTGTTTAGTCGATCTGATTTTTCGTTTTCCTTCTGAAAAAGCACAACTGTTCTTGAATTTGTTTATGAACTTGCCATTTTTTCTAATTTGTTTTTCATTTATCTTATGATTTTTTTCCTTCGGCTTTCCTTGCTGGTTTTCACTGCTCTATTTTTAGCTTCTTAGGTTGATTATTCAATTCATTTGTTTTCATCTTTCCTGTTTAAGTCATAAAAGTGTTTAAGGGTGTGACCTTTTCTTTGATTATTGCTTTAGTTGTTTTAATTATTTTTCTTTAGATAAACTCTATTTCTGACTTTAGTATCTTTGGCCCAAGAATTGTTTTAGAGATAGTTTTACAAGTTCTATATAGTTAAGTTATTTTCGTTTCTATGTTTGTTCTTAACTTAGATTTCATTATTTTGTGGTCAGCAAATATAATCTGCATGATTTTTACCTTTAGGAATTTATTAACATTATCTTTGTTTATGCCTTATAGTATCAATTCTAATACATACCTTATTTTACTGCCCATTTTATTGATTCTGGTAAGACACATGAATGTCTCCGAAATGTGGCACCTTATCTATAATTAATGACATTTTACAGTTGTAATTGGCAGCGTTTTTACTTTCTTAGTGCAACATAAGATAGTGTTAGGCCTTGCAATCTGATGGCATCTTAAATTTAATGAATACGTTTTATTTAAATCATTCTAAAATGGTAACATATTTCACACCCTCTATTAAAAGAAAGTTGACAACTGTTAGGTTTTTTTTCCCCTGCATCTCCTGTTGGTTCATTAGTGTATCTTATTGTGGATGATATCTTGGAATTCAAGTTATTGTTTGTTTGTTTATTTGTTTTGCTTTATGGATACATAAAAAAGAAGACATATTCTGTTTTCAGAGTATAGATGACTTAGTTAGTTGGGGCTGCTATAACAAATTATTATAAACTGAATTGCTTAAACAACAGAAATTTATTTCTCACTGTTATGGAGGCTGAGAAGTTCAAGATCAAGGTACCAGCAGGGTTGGGTTCTGGTGAGGATCCTCCTCCTGGTTTGCAGATGACCATCTTCTTGCTATATCCTCATCCTGTAGGGAACAGAGAAAAAAAAAAAGGAAGCTTTCTCTTTCTCTTCTTATACAGGCACTAATCCATCATGAGGGCTTCACCTTCATGATCTAATTAAATTCCAAAGGTCCCATCTCCAAATACTGTCACTTTGGAGATTAAGATTTCAACATATGAATTTGGAGGAGACACAAACATTCAGTCCATAGCAACAGAGTTCAATATATATTTATCTATTCAATTGATTCTCCTAATTATGTGAGGTAAATCCTTTATTACATACTTAATTAGATTTCGATGATGGTAGTAGATGGGAAGTTGGTGGTATACTTGATGTGTCTTACTGCAGAGTAAGTCCAAATTTCCCACTTTTGAGCACATTATCAACTTCTCATGGTAGTTCCTTTTGGCTTATAATGTATGTATTTTGATTATATGTTATTTGATGCATAAATGTGTTAAGTCTCTACTTGAATTGTATCTTTTATCATTGAAAATTGATTCTTTTTGCCATTTTAATGTATTTTTTAAAATTCAACCTTATCAGATATTAATTTTGGTGCCTTATTTTTCACTTTGCTTCCACTTGCCTGATATGTTTTTGATCATTGTTTTAATTTAAATCTCTGTATATCAAACTGTTTTTGTAGTAATTGGATTTTACCAGCTCCTACATTCTATTATTATTATTATTATTATTATTTTAGATGGAGTCTTGCTCTGTCACCCAGGCTGGAATTCAGTGGCGTGATCTCGGCTCATTGCAACCTCCACCTCCCGGGTTCAAGCGATTCTCCTGCCTCAGTCTCCCTAGTAAGCTGGGACTACAGGTGTGTTCCACCATGCCCAGCTAATTTTTCTAATTTTGGTAGAGACAGGGTTTCACCATGGTGGCCAGTTTGGTCTCGAACTCCTGACCTCAGGTGATCCACCCGCCCCGGCCTCCCAAAGCGCTGAGATTACAGGTGTGAGCCACTGAGCTCGGCCACCAGCTCTGACATTCTTTGGGTCTTTTACTTTGATTCATCTCTTGATTGGCTGGATTTTGTCATCAGGTGATTTCTTCTTTTCCCAAGAAGAGCTTGTGGATGCAGTAGTCTCCAAATTATTACACTTTAAAAATAGCTTTCTGATTTTTTTTAATATCTGGACAACAGCTAGATTGACTATAATATTACCAGCTCATTTTTTCACCACTGAAATCTGAACACATTGCTCTACTGTTTTCTAAGTGTGAATAATGCTGTGGAGAAGTGTGAAGTCCACCTGATTTATTCTGGTTTTGTTTTATGGATGCCCATAAGATTCAATGTATTCATTGAAGTTCAGCAACTTCTCCAGTATTTGTCTATTTACCAGGCTAAATCAACTTTTTCCTTGAATTTGGTGTACTCTTTCAATCCACAGATTCATGTCTATCTTCATTTCCAGAAAGTATTTTAAAATTTTGTCATTGAATATTTTTTTCTTAGTTAGGCTTCCTGTTCTTTTTTTCTGGAGTTTATTTGCATTCTTTTGTCCCTCTTCCATAGCTGTCTCTTATTTTTCCTATTTACTTTCATTTATTTGTCCTTTTCCAATTCATATCGCATAATTTTAAACCTATTTCTGCATTATATGCTTTTGATCTTAGTAGTGTCTTTTCAACTTTTTGTCTTTCAAAGGCACTGTATTTTTTCAACAATCTGAAATACTTTATTTTTAAAAAGATTTTTTAAAAAATCATGACAAATATGCCAACATTTGATAAAACTGGGTTGTGGGTACATGGGTTGTTTGTTTTATTATTTTCCATGTTTTTCTGTATACTTGATTTTAAGAAAACAATTTACTTTATTTTATTTTATTTATTTTTTTGAGATGGCATTTTACTCTGTCACCTAGGCTGGAATGCAGTGGCATGATCACAGCTCACTGCAGCCTCAACTTCCCTGGGCTCAGGTGATCCTTCCACCTCAGCCTCCAGAGTAACTGGGACTACAGACAGGTGCCACCACGCCTGGCTAATTTTTTTGTATTTTTTGTAGAGATGGGGTTTCATCATGCTGCCCAGGCTGGTTTCAAACTCCTGGACTCAAGCGATCCAACCATGTCAGCTTCCCAAGGTGCCAAAGATTACAGGTGTGAGTCACCACACTTGGCTAAAAAAATATATTTTAAAAAGCAGTTTTAAGTTCACAGCACAATGGAGTGAAATGTACAAAGATTTCCCATATACACCATAACCCCACACATGCATAGCCTACCGGACTATCAACATCCTGCACCAGAGTGGTGCATTTGTTACTATCAACATCCTGCACCAGACTGGTGCATTTGTTACTATCAACATCCTGCACCAGACTGGTGCATTTGTTACTATCAACATCCTGCACCAGAGTGGTGCATTTGTTACTATCAACATCCTGCACCAGAGTGGTGCATTTGTTACTATCAACATCCTGCACCAGAGTGGTGCATTTGTTACTATCGATGAACCTACACTGACACATCATTATCACCCAAAGTCCATAGTTTACATTACAAATACGGTTTTTATTTTTAATAATTGTTTTGTTTTTATCCATATTTCCTGAGTTCTGCCAGCACATCTTATAGCTCTTTCTCTGCATCTTATCATCACTTACTATCTCATCACTGAGGCATTTTCCTGTTCCTCCTTAAAAACAACCTTTCCGTGTAATTTGTTTGTAATTGTACATTTCCTCTCAATTGGGGAAAGCTACCTTTTTCCGCTTGCTCATTTTGGCTCCTTTATATCTCTTCTGATTCAATATCTAACCCATCATACTGTAATCACAGTGGCTCGATTTTCAAAATATCTCCTGAATATGATCACATTTTATGCCTGCCCCCTTGCAACTAGGAGAGGTCAGTTCTGGCCAATGACATGAAAGAAAAAATTTCTCTGTGGCCGTCTGGAAAAACTTTATATAAAAGGACAGTCAACACTGGTATGTGTCTTCTGCCTTCTTCTATAATATTTGTTCTTCTTTTTTTACTGTCAGAAAAGCAGCTAGATACCTCAGGTACAGCATCCATTTATCATATAAGAAAGATAGCAACACATATTAATAATAAAGCATGAATCTATAAGAAACCTGGGTGTAGATTATATGTACAAGCTGCTGTACCAGCCATGAACTGTCTATCTGCATACTTCTTGTTACATGAGAAAAATGAGTCTCTATTTATTTAAGCCAGTAGTCAGTTTTCTGATACAGCTGAACACCATCTTGACTGATGGACACTACGTACACAGTACATATTTGTTCCCTAGGGATGCCATAACAAAGTACCATAAACTTGGTGGTTTGAAACAAAAGAATTATATTATCTCATTGTTCTGGAGGCCAAAAATCCAAAATCAAGGTTTCAGTGTTGCTGTCTTCTGGAGGCTCTGAGGGAGATTCCGTTCTGTATTTCACTCCTGGCTTCTGGTGGCTGCCAGCAATCTTTAGCTTTCCTTGGCTCGTATATGCATCACTCTAATCATTGCTTCTGGCTTTACATGACCTTCCCCTTTGTTTCTCTCTGTTCCTTGTCCTTTTCTGTCACTTATAAGGATGCCAGTCATTGGATTTAAGGCCTTACTCTAATCCAGGATAATCTCATCTCAAGATTCTTACCTTAATTACATCTGCAAAGACCCTTATTCCAAATAAGTTCACATTCTGAGATTCTGGATATATTTTTTTCTGGGGGGAGAGCTGGGGTGCTGTTCAACAAACTGTACAGTATGAAATTTTAAACATACATAAAAGGGCTGGCATACATGCATTTTTATTTTAGAGTGCTTCTTTTATTTATGTGTTTATTTATGCTTAATTTTTTGCTTTATTCCTGTCTTCCCACTCCAACCTACATCATACCACCCCATAATCCAGACTAACCTACTGTGTATCTTTTCAATTTTGTGCACAAACATCTAATCCTATACAGACAGTATGTGCATAAACAGATAAACACACACACATACACGGTATCAGTTAGTTATTCTGCATAATGAACTACCCCCAAACTCAGTGACTTAATATGGCTATTACTTATTATTATAGTTCATAAATCATGAGATTGGAATTTGGTCACTGTTGGCTGAGCTTCCTCACGCATTACAGGATCGACTGGGGCCTCTGCTCTAGGTAGGATCTGTCAGGGGTAACATAGTGTGGCTTCACTTCTCTCTCATCCTCCTCCTTGGATCAGTGGGCTAGACCAAGATTTTCCTACCTCATGGAGATAGAGGAAGTGCAAGCAGGCAAGTCCAATCACATAAGCACTTTTTAAAGTGTCTGTTTATGTGACAGCTAACATCCTTTTGGCTAAAATCATAATCAATGGGTGGGGAACTGTATTTCATCTCTTGATGGAAGAAACTGTGACGTTACATTGCAAGGGCATGAATACAGGAAGTGGTACAAAATTAGGGCATTAATTCAATCTGTCTCATGGGCAGATATGATAAACAAACACATATGCTTTCATCTGATCAATGTTTGCTTTACAGAAATAAGATCCTATTATGTTATTTGTTTGCATCTTGCTTTTCTCAACAACACCTTATGGAAATACTTCTAAGTCATCTTATTTATCTCTAATTCAATTGTTAAATGGCTGCATGTTATTCCATCTTATGAATTTACTATAATTATTTAGCCATTTTTCTCTTGATGGGCATTCTTTTTTTTTTTTTTTTTGCCACTTCAAACAGTACAGGAAAAAGATTCTTGAATATCCTTACATACAGGGACTTTTATCTCTTTAAGGTAATTTCCCTGGAATAGATTTCCTGGGTCAAAAAGTGTGTATATTGTTAATTTTAACAGAAAAGACCAGGATGCTTTTCAGATAAGGCTGCAATGCTTCACTTTTCCCAGCAATTTATGATACTCTTTCCTACATTGCTGCCCAGGAGAGATGGCATTTTTCTTATTAATCTTTTCTACTCTGTTGTATATAAAGTAATATTACATTGCTTTTTCACTTTTCATTTCTCTACTCACAGATTTGAGCATCTTTTCATGTAATTGGCCATTTGAATTTGCAAGTCTGTTACTAGTCTGTGTATATCCTTTTCTCAGTTTTTTACTGAGTTGTTTTTAATTTTCTTGTCAATTTGTAATAGCTCTTTGTATATTATTGGTATTAAACCTGTGGTTGCCTTCTGGGTGTATTTTTCCAGGTCTTTGTTTAATGAATTTGTTTATGGTGTCCTTTGTAATGTAAAAGTTTTGTCTGTGGCTGTTGTTACTGTTTAACTATTTATTGAATTAAATAGTTCTAAAAATACTTGTACTGCAGCTTAGCCAATGTAATCATTAGGAGGTTGAGTGGGAAAGGGAGGGTCATCTCTTGACACTGCCTGGAGCTTCCTCCAAATTCTCAGTGCATGCAAAAGAGAACTAAAATAGGATGTTTCAATTATACCTCAACAAAATGGAAAAAGGAAAGAAAGAACTGAGAAGTCACAGGTAAAGGTCATGTGAATGAGGCCCCAACAATTGTCATCTAACAGAAGAAATCCTACTTTTGGGTTAACTAGGACTAAAAGAGAAGCTGAACCATTGTAAGAAATTGTTACAAACTTGGTGTTTTAAAACAACAGTAACTTACTGTCTCACAGTTCTAAAGGTCAGAGGTATGAAATCAAGGTGTCAGTAAGGTTCGCTTTTTTGGGAGGCTCTGATAGAGAATCTATCTTATGCCTCTTTGCTAGCTTCTGGTAGTTGCTGACAATGCATGGTTTCCTCAGTTTCTAGATACATCATTCCAGTCTCTGCCACCATCGTCTCATGGCCTTCTCTGTGTGTCTTTGTTGTTATTGTTGTTGTTGCTTGAAACAGTCTCACTCTGATGCCCAGTCTGGAGTGCAGTGGCACGATCACAGCTCACTGCTGCCTCGGCCTCCTGGGCTCAAGTGATCCTCCTGTCTCAGGCTCCTTAATAGCTGGGACCATAGATGTGTGCCACCACACCTGGCTAATTTTTTTATGTTTTTGTAGAGATAGGGTCTCACTTTGTTGTCGAGGCTGGTCTGATTTCAAATGATCCGCCCACCTCAGCCTCCCAAAGTGCTGGGATTAAGAGGCTTGAGCCACCGTGCCCAGCCCCTTCCCTGTATGTCTTCATATGGACTTCTTATAAGGACACCAGTTATTCCATTTAGGGCCCACCCTAATCCATTATGACATCATCTTAACTTAACAAATTACAACTGCAAAGGTGCTGTTTCCCAAATAAGGTAATAGTCTGCGGTTCTGGGTAGACCAATTTTTCAGGAACACTATTCAAGCCACTACAGTCTGTCCTCTGTCCACCCCCTCAAAAAAAATCTGCATTCATTCTACATGCAGAATACCTCCCCCAAAGTCTTACCCCATTCCAGCCTTAACTCTAAATCCAAAATTTAATCAACTCAAAAGCTTCAAAATCTCAAAAAGTTCTAAATCTCATTATCTAAATCAGGTGTAAGAATTGGTATGGCCTATCCTGGGGCAAAATTCCTCTTTATCTACGGACCTGTGAAACTAGAAAACAAGTTACCTGCCTCTAAAATACAGTCATGTGCTGCATAACAATGTTTCAGTCAATAAAGAGCCACATATACGATGATGGTCTCAAAATTATAATGAAGCTAAAAAATTCCTATTGCCTAGTGACTTCATAGCCATCATAACGTCATAGCACCACGTTTGTGGTGATGCTGGTATAAATAAACGTACTGCACTGCCAGTCATATAAAAGTCTAGCACATACAATTATGTACAGTACATAATACGTGATAAAGATAATTCACAACTATGTTACTGGTTAGTACAGTTTTTACTGTAGTATACTTTTTATTGTTATTTTAGAGTGTATTCCTTTTACCGATTAAAAAAAAAAAGTTAACCGTAAAACATCCTCAGGCAGGTCCTTCAGGAGGTATTCCAAAAGAAGGCATTGTTATCATAGGAGATAACAGCTCCATGCATGTTATTGCCCCTGAAGACCTTTCAGTGGGACAAGATGTAGAAGCGGAAGACAGTGATATTCATGGTCCTGACCCTGTGTAGGCTAGGCTAATGTATGTGCGAGTGTCTTCATTTTTAATGAAAAAGCTTTAAAAGTAGAAAAAATAATAATTTTAAAATAGAAACACAGAATAAGGATATAAAGGGAGAAAGTATGTTTGTACAGCCATACAGTGTGTTTGTGTTTTAAGCTGGGTTATTATAAAATAGTCCAAAAGTTAAAAAATTAAAACGTTTATAAGGTTAAAAAGTTACAGTAAGCTAATGTTAACTTATTTTTATTTATTTATTTATTTTTTGAGACAGAGTTTCACTCTTGTTGCCCAGGCTGGAGTCCAACGGTGTGATCTCGGCTCACCGCAACCTCTGGCTCCTGGGTTCAAGCGATTCTCCTGCCTCAATTTCCCGAGTAGCTGGGATTACAGGCATGCGCCACCACACCTGGCTAATTTTGTATTTTTAGTAGAGACAGGGTTTCTCCATGTTGGTTAGGCTGGTCTCAAACTCCCGACCTCAGGTGATCCGCCCACCTCAGCCTCCCGAAGTGCTGGAATTACAGGTGTGAGCTATCGTGCCCGGCCTAATGTTAACTTATTATTGAAGAAAGAAACATTTCAAAAATAAATTTAGTGTGGCCTAAGTGGACAGGATTTATAAACTCTACAGTAGTGTCCAGTAATGTCCTAGGCCTTCACATTGACTCACCACTCACTCAGAGCAGCTTCCAGTCCTGCAAGCTCCATTCATGGTAAGCGCCCTATACAGGTGTACCATTTTTTAAATCTTTTATACCATATATTTACTATACCTTTTATATGTTTAGATACATAAATGCTTACCATTGGGTTACAACTGCCTACAGTATTCAGTACAGTAACATGCTGTAGAGGTTTGTAGCTTAGGAGCAACAGGCTACAGCATATAGCCTAGGTGTGTAGTAGGCTATACCAACTAGGTTTGGTTAAGTACACTCCATGATATTTGCACAATGACGAAATTGCCTAAAACTGCATTTCTCCACATGTATTCTCATTGTTAAGTGATGCGTGACTGTACAATGGTGAGAATGGCATAGTATAGACCATTTCAAAAGGGAAAAAATGGTCATAGAATCTGCTAGCCCCTCAGTGGAAAGCCTCATTCTAAAGGCCCCACCACTGAGGTTCCTGTCCCAGACAGAATAGAGTAATCCACCTCCACCATCAACAAGTGTCCTTACAACCTATGTACATTTTTGCACATGTATAGCCAAATATGCCTATCTTTTCCTTTATAGCTTCTGTGTTTTTAACCTTGGTTAAGAGGGTTCCCCTGACCCTATATTGTACATAGTCTCCTAATTTTCTCTAAAGATTCTAGTTGTTTAATTTGACATTTGCCTTTTTATATCTTCTAAAATTAATATTTTATTTCATGGAAGATGGAGTCCATTTTTATGTTTTTCAAGATGGACATCCAATTGCAACATACCAGTTATTTTAACAAATTCTTACTTTTCCCCAAAATGGGTTTGAACTATGACATTTGTCACTTATTAATTTCTCATATATACTGGGATATAATTCTTGATTCTCTACTCTTTTCCACTGATTACTTTGTCTTTTCTTATGTCAATATCATATTGATTTGATAAAAGTGGCTTTTTGGTATGTTCTGATGCTCAGGAAAAATCAAGTCCCCTCTCTGACTTGATTTTCTGAATGTCTCCTTTTTGATCCCCCAAGGAGTCCATGTGACAGTATAAAATGAGAGTACAGAGCGGCACTATCCAGTTGGTAGCCACTAGCCCAAATTAAATTAATTAAAATTAAATACATTTAAATTAATTAAAATTAAATACAATTAAAATTTCAGTTCCTTAGTTGCACTGGTCACATCTCAAGTGCTCAGTAGCCATATGTGGCTGGTAGTTCCTAAGTTGAACAATTTAGAAGTTGAACACTTCCATCATTGCAGAAAGTTTTGTTGTGTAACAGTGCTGACCTATAGTTCCTGACATTTGCTTGTTTCCAAGGATGATTCTTCTGATGTACATTCTTCCTTTGACATGTTTATTTTCTTCTCTTTTTCTCTTTTTGCAGGTGGCACGTGGGGTGATGATGCTAATATCGCTATACAAGCCATGCAGGGCCCTTTCTTCATTTTGCCCATCTTTAAAGGGTGGAAGTTCTGGAGAGAGTCACTACATAGATAATGTGAGGAGGATCTCTGATTCCCGCCATGACAGAGTAACTGGAAATGAACTTTCCTTCTCACCATAAACAGCTATAAAACTGGGAGAAAATATCCACGACACATATGTCTCACAAGAGACTTGTATCCAGAATTCTTAAAGAATGCTTTCAATAATAAAATGACAAAAATTCCAATTTAAAAATGCATAAAGTACTTGAAAAGAATCATGGTTACCAGGGGCTGGGGTGGTTGACAAGGGGTTGGGGAAATGTTGGTCAAAGGACATAAAATTTGGTTGAATAGGAGGGATAAGTTCAAGAGATCTATTTTACAATCTGGTGACTGTAGTTAGCAATATATTGTATTTTTGAAAAATGCTAAGAGAATGGATGTAAAGTGTTCTCACCATACAAATGAAAACGATGTGAGGTAATGCATATGTTAATTTGCTATATTTAGTCATTCCACAATGCATATATACTTCAAAACAATATGTTGTACAAAGTAAAGGCATAAAATTTTATCTGTCAATTTAAAGTAAATAAATGAATGAACAAATGCATAAAAAGACACTTCATGAAAGAAAATATATGACCGACAAGCACATGAAAAGGGGTTCAACTTCATCAGTTATCAGAGAAATACAAATTAAAACCACAATATGATACCACGTCACACCCACTAAAATAGCCAAAATTTAAGTCTAATAACACTAAAGTTCGGTGAGGATGGGGAGTAACTGAAATTCAGCATTGATGAGGGAGTGTGAAATGGTACAACCACTTCAAAAAACTGTCAGTTTCTCAGAAAGTAAACTATAAACCTATACTATAACCATTAACTCCACTTCAATTTACTCAAGAGAAATGGAAACCTATGTCCACAAAAGGAATTTTAAAAGAATGTTCACAGCACTTTTACCCATAATTACCAAAAACTGGAGACCAAACAAATGTCTATTAATAGAAGTCTGGATAAATAAACTGGTATATTCACACAATGAAATACCAGTCAGCAATAAAAAGCAATGAATTGCATATATATAGAATCTCAGAGACATTACGTTGAGCAAAAGAAGCCAAACAAGAAAGAGTATATACTCTATGATTATGTTGATAGGAAGTTCAAAAAAGACAAAACTATTTGGTGGGGATAGAAATCAGAACAGTGATTGCCTATAGCAGGAAAGCAGAAAAGGGAAGTTAGAGATTGACTGCAAGGGCACACAGAAAGGCTTTCTTGGGTGATAGAAATATTCTATTATGTTCTTGATTGGGATAGTGGTTACAGAGGTGTATACATTTGCTATGATTTATTGAACTGTACACAAGATTTGTACCTTTTATTACAGGTAAATTTTACTTAATACAAACAAACAAAAGTAACACCGAGGAAGAGAAAAGGGAACATCCCATGGTAGCCTTTGGTTTTAAATCTGGTATGATGGCTTAGAAAATTCTATGCCGAAATCTAGGTCTCTTCCGTGGGAGTGATACACATCTTCATCAGCTCTTGGCACATCCCTTAAGGGGAGGGCATCATTCACCTGGAAGATCTATTGGCTCAACTTTTGAGCTTACTGAACTTTTTTCTTTCATGGACTTATGGGTTTTTGTCTTGTTTCATTTTGTTTTTCTTTGCTCTCTGACTCTGGTAAACAGCAGTTTTAATGGCAAGCTGTTGTCATCCCTGTCTCATCTAGAGGAAGTTTATCTGGGCTGGAGAAAACAAAAATGGCATATCCATGGTGTCTTTTCTTCAACATTGATTCCCCTGTACTTCTTCAGGGTGGAAAAGGTCTGCACAGTGATAATCCCTGTTTCACCATGGCCCACTCACTCCCATAGCCCACCTACAACATTATATCTAAAGGCATGCCTTTACTTATGTGCATAGATATTTACAGTTTCCTTTAGATCTGGAAAGCTATCTGTTAGCCCCCAGCATTAACCCATCACTTTGTCCAAGTTTCACTATACTTAGCAAATATTCATCACTATTTGGGTAGTAGTATTCATTTCTTAGTTTCATTGTGGATGGAATTTTCCTTTGTTCAAATCTGTGGTGTTGGAGCAAAAGAGTGTAACAAAAATTCCTTTACTTCACCATCTTTTGTGGAAACCCTGAATCTAGAGTGAGTTTTTAGAAATCCAGACTTGGCCCTGCTCCATCCACGGTCAAAGCCTTTGACTGGGCTTTCATGGCTATTCAAAGATCCAATCTCAAAGCCCTAAGATAACTTCCAATGCTCTACATGATCTGGCTTTATTTAGCTCTCCAGTCTCATCTTGCTTCTCACTTGCCAAATCTAGATGCTTCATTCTTTCTCACCTTCTTTTATTCTTTAAGATAACATTTATTGTTTCTTTTCAAATTACGAAAGTAACTATATACACTGGTGGAGACTTGGAAAATATATATCAGTATAAAAAGATAAATAAAAATCACCTATTTGTTTTTTTTACTATTGAGTTGCATGAGTTTCCCAAATATTTTGGATATTAGCACCTTATCATACATATGGTTTGCAAATATTTTCTCCCATTACATAGGTGGTCTCTTCACTCTGTTGATTGTTTTCTTTGCTGTGCAAAAGCTTTTTAATTTGTTGTAGTCCCACTGTTTATTTTTTGCTTTTGTTGCCAGCACTTTTGGTTTCATAGCCAAGAAATTCTTGCCAGTGCTTGCCAATCAATGTCAAGGAGCTTTTTTCCTGTCTTCTTCAAGGAGTTTTACAGTTTCAGATTTTACATTGACAACTTTAATCCGATTCAAGTTAATTTTTGTATATCATATCAGACAAGGGTCCAATTTTATTCTTTTGCATGTGAATATCCAGTTTCCCCAACACTGTTGAAGAAACTTTCCTTTCTCCAATGCCAATCCTTGCCACCCTTGTTAAAGCTTATTTTATATGTGGGTTTATTTCTGGTCTCTCTATTCTGCCCCATTGATCTATGTGTCTGTTCTTATACCAGAACCATACTCTTTTGATTACTAGAGTTTTGTAATATAGTTTGAAATTAGAGAATGCGACATCTCCAGTTTTGTTCTTCTTTCCAAACAGTGTTTTGGCTACTCTAGGTCTTTTGGGATTCCATACAAATATTAGAATTGTTTTTACTATTTCTATGAAAAATGCCATTTGAATTTTGATAGGGATTGCATTGAATCTGTATTTTCAAAGATCACTTTGGGTAGTGAGAAAATTTATCAATATTAATTCTTTCAATTCATGAACATGAGATATGTTTCCATTTATTTGTGTCTTCTATAATTTCCTTCACATCAGTGCTGTATAGTTTTCAGCATACAGATCTTTTGCCTCCTTGATTAAATTTATTCCTAAGTATTTTATTCTTTTTGATATTATTATAAAGGGATCATTTTTCTTAATTTCTTTTTTGGATAGTTCATTGTTAGTGTATAGAAACACAGCTGATTTCTGTATGTTGTATCCGGCAACTTTATTGAATTTATTAGTTTTAATAGTTTTTTAATTGAGTCTTTAGGGTTTTCTATATATAAGATCATGTCTTCTGCAAACAGACAGTTTTATTTCTTCCTTTCAAATTTGAATGCCATTTATTTGTTTAGCCTAGCTTCTCTGGCTAGGACTTCCAGTACTATGTTGGATAGTAGTAGTGAAAGTGAGCACCCTTGTATTGTTTCTGATCTTAGAAGAAAAGCTTTCAGCTTTTCACCACTGAGTATGATGTTAGCTGTGGGTTTGCCATATATTGCCTTTATTATGTTGAGGCACATTCCTTCTATGCCTAATTTGTTGAGAGTTTTTATCATAAAAGGATAATTCAATAGCAAAAAGACAAAAAACCTTATTCACGAATGGGCTAAGAACCTGAATAGACATTTTTTCCAAAGAAAACACACAAATGACCTACACATATATATATGTAAAGGTGTGCAACATCACTAATGATTAGGGAAATGCAAATCAAAACCAAAGTGGTATATCAGCTCATGCTGTTAGGATACCAAAAAAGACAAGATATAACAAATGTTGGTGAGAATGTGGAGAAAAGGAAACCCTAGCATACTGTTGCTAGGAATGTAAATTAATACAGCCATTATGGAAAAAAGTATGCTGGTTCTTCAAAAAATTAAACATGGAACCACCATAAAATCTAGTAATCCCACTTCTGGGTATATATCCAAAGGAGATGAAATTGGTATCTCAAACAGGCATCTGCACCCCTGCGTTCATTGCAGCATTATTCATGATAGTCAGTATATGGAAACAACCTAAGTGTCCATTGACAAATGAATAAAGAAAATGTGATTGATATATGTGTATGTGTATAGATATTCCATTGTGTATCTATATAGCATATATTCATATTTATATATCATATTTATATTATTCAGCCATAAAAAAGAATGAAATCCTGCCATTTGCAACAACATGGATGAACCTGGAGGACATTATGATAAGTGAAATGATCAGACATAGAAAGACAAATACTGCATGGTCTCAACTTACATGTGGACTCTAAAGAAGTCAAACACATAGAGGCAAAGAGTAGAATGGTGGTTACCAGAGTACGAGGTTGGGGGAATGGGGACATGTTAGTCACAGGGTACAATCTATAAGATGACAAGTTCAGGGGATCTAATGTACAGCATGAGTGGTGATGGATGTGTTAATCTGACTGTGGCAATCATTACATAATGTATACATATGTCAAATTGTGAGTATTTTCCCATGCTATCATTTCCCATCATCATATTTTAAGTTATAGTGAACATTAATAAGCACTTCCTCTGTACACAGTACTACTGGGATAAGCAGTTTACATGCATTTTCTCATTGAATCCTCACAACCATCCATGAGGTAAATGTTTTGACATTCCCATTTCACGGATAAGAAAATCAAGGCTTAGGGAGGTTAAGTAACTTGCCCAAAATCACACAGCTGCTAAGTGCTAGAGCTGAACCTGAACCCACATGAATAAGACTTAAAAACTCTCCTGAAGTGTCAATTGAGTATTTTTAAAACATTGATTAAGTATTGAATAGATGGCAAAAAAATAATTATAACTTATATGTAAGTATAGAGAATCATGATACAAAGAACAAAAATAACCCAACACCCCGTTTAAGGCACACACACTTGCCTGTGACAGGTCCTCAAAATAGCCTTCATAGAAGTGATCACAACTGCAATTAAATAACATTGGCTCTAGGATTAAAACTCCTCAGTGTAAAGAAGACAAAATCTCCTCCACTTCTCAGGTTAGAGCAGGCCCTTTGCCTCTCCAGAAGGTCCAGATCAGTTGGGTGGTGTGAGTACAGTTCTGGTGGATGCTTCTCAGGTATGTCCTTCTCAGGAAACTTCCGCACCAAGAGAAGTTGGAGAAATCAGAGCAAGGTCACGCAGTGAGGCAGCTTTAGTGGCCTTAGGAGCAGGGGTATCAAAGTGGGCAGTGACTGGGGGATAAGTGGGCAAAAACAGCTCGTGATGAACACTCTAGGTGGACAAGGTAAGGATGACGGCATAGCCAGTGACAGCACCTGTAGTGGCAGCAGGAAAACTTAAGTAGCTAAGGAGAGGAGATAAGTTTGATTTGCTACCTAATTGAGTGGCTCTGAGTCATTCTGGGGGAAGTGAATGAACTTTGAGGTTTTAGCAACTCTGTGAGGTTTAGGGAGCTCAGTGCCAAAGCTCTTTCCATTATCCAGGCAATTTTTACCCACACCCCTGTCTGTCCACACTCCTGGTCGGTGTGCGCTGGGCAAGTAAGGATTAATCAATATTTAATAAAATGTGAGTTTAACTTCCCAGACTACTTACTTCATACAGCTGTAGGGGCTCATCCACTACTTTCTGCTGTCCTGTGGGTGAACTCTAAAATTGCATGAATTCTCCTTAATCAGGCAGTCAGTTCCAATAGACCTGGACAAGCAGCATTTAGAAGCGATACCTTTGCCACCACCAGTGTCTCCACCTCTCCTCCACCACCTTCCACCAGTAATGTAGTTCAGAAAACTTCTCATTCCTTGACTGAACTTGTTTGCAATGGCCTTCTAAGCATCATCCTTGCTTCCAGTCTCCCTGCTATATTTGCCACCAAATTTTTCCTGTTTAAATTATTTTTAATTATAGAAAATGGATCTATATTTCCAGTCAAAGTAATATAACGAGTTATGTTTAGAAAAATTTCACTTTAATTTCTGTGCCCTCCACCCTGCTTCCCCCTCTCCTCTATAGGTAAATATTTTCATTAGTTCTTCATTTGTCCTTAAGTGATTTTTTTCATTTTTGGCAAATACAAGCAAAATGTGTGCCTGTATGTATTTATTAGTATTTTCTCCCTTTCTTAAATATAAGATAGCATGCTAAATATGTTACGTTGTATCTTTTTTCTTAATGGCATATCCTGGAGATGCATTTATGTACAGAAATCACCTTTGTTCTTTTTTATGGTGGCATAATACTCCATTATGGGAATATACTATTCTATTTCCAACCAATCTTCTGTATTGAACATTTGGGTTATTTCAAATACTTTTATTGACACCTAATTTAATAAAAAATAAATTTGGTAGCAGTGTCACTCTCCTGCTCAAAAAACGCTGGCTTTCTATCACTTGCAAAATCCAAATGCCTTAGAAGGTCTTTTAAAGTCCATCCCAATCTGCCTTTTCACATTTTTTTTCTCCCCCATCCACCTTGTATTTTGTGTGGCAGTCACAGTGGAACCTGTCTTCTCCATTCCTCAAATTTACCCTGTATATCACTCATGCAGTTCCCTCAACCAGAATTATTCTTCCTTTCAGACCCTCCCCTTCCATCTCTGCCCTCCATGTTGATTGAAATTATTCCTCAATGCCTAGAAGAAAAGTAATTTCCTTCAGGACTCCTTTTCTGAGTCCTGTCCCCATCCACACCTTCCCCTAAGTAAAATTAGTCTCTTCCACCTTGGTCTTCCTAAAGTATCATGCTTGTATTTTTATATTTCATTTTTGCAACTTACATCTTGCAGTATTTTCTGGTTATTTATGTATATTTCTCCCCCCTCCACCCCAGTAGATCACGGAAAAACAATTTCTGCACGGAGCTTTTACATGGTAAGGTGATCAATGTATATTCCTTGAATTGTTTGTTTTTATTAAATGTCCGTAAAAATAAAGCACACATAATAACCAGGGTCAACATTGCTTATGGCTTTGAGAAACAAATGAATGTTGGGCGGGCATGGTGGCTCACGCCTGTAATCCCAGCACTTTGGGAGGTCGAGATGGGTGGATCGCTTGAGCTCAGGAATTTGAGAACAGCCTGGGCAACGTGGTGAAACCCCCATCCCTATCAAAAATACAAAAACTTAGCCAGCCACGGTGGTGTGTACCTGTGGTTCCAGCTACTCAGGGAGCTGAGGTGGGAGGATCGTTTGAGCCCAGGAGACAGAGGTTGCAGTGAGCTGAGATCACCCCACTACACTCCAGCCTGGGTGACAGAGTGAGACCTCATGTCAAAAAAAAATGAATGTCACTCATCCTTTTACTTGCTTTGTTTTACTCAACTAAGTGGTGGGTGAAGGCCTAAAGCAATTGCTGAAGAAATAAGAATTCTCTGAACAATGGAAGGTCATTATTTTTGTTTGTGCAGCATATTTATGTAGTTTTAAACTTACCATGCTTTGACCCATCAACTTTACTCTTAATAGCTTTTTGTCAGCTACACTAAATTTCAAATTAAGCTAGTTAGATTCCATCCAGAATGACTGCAAAGCACTTGTAGAGTTTAAGTGTTTTATTGATAACTTAAAATCAGCATTTAAATTTAAGGACATAACCAAACTCAAGATGCATAGATGCATATATTACATGTATGTATTTTTGGTACAGCAATTACACCCCAATAAAGCCAAAAAAATAAATCTAAGGACATGAATTATCACTGCCCAATGAAATTTACATGGCAGATTCAAACTATTTATGGGGTCTCTACCAGGTGTACAGATCTGATCTGTTAAAATACACTAGAAAATCTTTGGAAATATTTACTTCTTTCTGCTATAGGAAAAAAATCACAATTTTTATGAATCATTGTACGAAAAAGTTGTAATAAGCTATTTCAAGGGAAATTTAGACAATTCAATACGAAGTTTCTGATTCTCAGCCTGGCGCAGTGGCTCATGCCTGTGATACCAGCACTTTGGGAGGCTGAGGCAAGAGAATCGCTTGAGCTCAGGGGTTCGCGACCAGCCTGAGCAACATGGTGAAATTTTGTCTCCACAAAAAATACAAAAAACTAGCTGGGCATGGTGGCAGGTGCCTGTAGTCCCAGCTGCTCAGGGGGCTAAGGTGGGAAGATCATTTGAGCCCAGGAATTTAAGGCTGCAGTGAGCTGAGATCCCACCACTGCACACCAACCCTGGGCAACAAAGTGAGACCCTGTCTCAATAAATAAATAAATAAAGTTTCTGATTCTAGAGATAAAAGCCTTTTCAAACTTTTGGGAAGACTCCCAGGAATCACATCAACACTGACAGGATTCTGTCAAGTTCTAATTGACATGAATATTTTTGATGGGCTACCAAATGTTAGCTGTGCTGGGTCATATATTCAATTCATGTATAGATCATAGAGTCTATACCTTAAAAGGTTTATAATCTCATTAAATGTATAAAATTTCTCAATGAGAGAGCTGTCAAAATTTGAGGCCGTCTTTAGTCAACCAGGGACATGGTCCAAGGTGATGACCATGAAAATAAATAGAGCCCATGCGTAGCCCTAGCAGAGAACTCCCATTTGTAGCATTGTTCCTAGTACTTCATAAATATTTATGAGATTAACAAATACATATTGGAGATATTGTGGAGAAAAAAAACTAAACAGCTTGGCTTTGTGGTAAATTGTATGTGGGAGGAAAAGGAGAGGAGAAAAACAAAGTGATGAGGTTAGGAACCTGGGCAGCTGATGGGGGCCCTTGGATGGTAATACTGATAGCAATTTCAAGAAAGGAATATTATCTCATGTTTTGGCAGATTAGTGTTCAAAAAGCACTGAACCTGGCCCCAGAAATTGAGAATTAAAATTGTTCGGTCACGTCTTAAAGGTAAGGAACACAGATGAAGATTTGGAAAGCATAGAATTCCAAGCAACGGTTAAAAATGAAGCAAATGATTTCATCTACGGGAGAGACTATAGCAGAAACGATTTTAAGCAGTCATCTAGCAGCGCTGTTAATGAACACTATTACAAGAACATTTTTGTTGACCTTATTAGGGTTGTTCTCCCATTAGTGTTAGTAGGTGCTCCATAGAGATAAATAGTAAAGATACCCCAATTCTGAGAAAGAACCATTTTAGTGCCAGAATTTCAGAGGCTTTCCAAGTTGTCTGGTAAATTTGTGATCAGATGAAATATGGTCAATTCATATTCCATTCCATGTTTAAAGCTTACATTTTTCTAAAAACATTGATCTGGCTATCTGTAAGCCAGCGGAAGCAGAAACTTACTGTGAGTCAGGGCTGCTCTGGCTGAGGTTTATGGAGGGTCTCTTCCAGTCTCTCATTTAAATCCCTCCCTGCCTTCCTGTAGCACAAGTTGTAAAGTGCTCTGTAACCCCGTGACCAGGAGAAATGAGAGGCTCTGCTGAGACTGTAATCTCACTCTAAACAGGTCTCCGGCAAGGGCTGGTGAGTGGTGATACATCACGCAGCTCTCTCCTCTAAGGCGCCCAGTGTCACCTCCAAAGTGCTCCTCGCTCCTGCTGGAAGATAGGAGAGCTTCCGGCTAGCACCAGACCGAGGTCTCCTGTGCGGTAGCATGCACAGTGCATTAGCTGCTGAGCAATAGGCCTGGCCCACAGCCTAATTATTAACATTTGAAAGTCGGATGCTGGGCAACTACAGCAATAGCTTCTATGACATTAGAAAATATAGATTTTTAGGCCAGGCGCGGTGGCTCAAGCCTGTAATCCCAGCACAACGGGAGGCCGAGGTGGGTGGATTGCTTGAGGTCGGGAGTTTGAGACCAGCCTAGTCAACATGGTGAAACCTCATCTCTACTAAAAATACAAAAATTGGCCGGGCGTGGTGGCGGGAGCCTGTAATCCCAGCTACTCGGGAGGCTGAGGCAGGAGAATTACTTGAACCCGGGAGGCAGAGGTTGAAGTGAGCTGAGATCGCACCATTGCACTCCAGCCTGGGTAACAGAGTAAGACTCCATCTCAAAATAAATAAATAATCAAAGTAAAAATATAGATAGACTTTTCCTCTCATACTTACTGGACAGACCTATTGCATACTAGTTTCTGCATATACTGTCAGTGTGATTGGAGAAGACATCTCCACCATGACTACTGTGACTATTGATCACAGCAAGGACGAGGCACATTTTTCTGGGGACAATAAATACTAAACATGTATTGGAAAATAAATAAAAGAAATATTCACTTCACTATTATTTTTAAATACAAATAGTAATATTAATTATATTTATTTAACGATTTAGGTGCTAGGTCCTGTAAAAATCAAAACACCATTAAGACCCCCTCATTGTGGATAATATCCCTGTCCATAGAACTTTTTACGTAAAGCAGACAGACGTTAGAACTACATCTCACACATTCAATCAATAGGCCATAATGATTCATAAATACAGAGAATTCACTTAAACATCTGACCTTTCAGCCTCTGAAAAAGCCTTTGGAGTTCCAAGGATTTGCTAATATGCACTTAAGAGAATATTTTAGGCTGGACATATCAGACGCTGGACAATAGAGGTTAACTTCCAGAAAAGGAATTTCTTCCACGCCCTGTCCGACACATGAACCTCAACCGTATGTGGCTCTGGGGAGAGAAAAAGGGTTACTTAACGCCAGATCCAACATTTTCCTGCAGTCACTGACAGATTCTGATAAGTCACATCCTGAGTGTGGTTAGTGCTGTCATGTTGCTCCTTTCTCCAAGGAAGCTAAGGACCAATGCATCCACCGAGTGCTCAGCAGATCATGGGAGGGAAGCATCTGTTATAGAGACACAACAGTGAGATGGTTTGGAATCGCTCCCATTGTTAATTTTCATTGTATCTAGGGTTAACCCTAGATAACCCTCTCATTAAGGACAGGTGCTTGCCTGATCTCTGGTTCATTGATTGAAAGTCATTTTGTACTGCGGCTGCAAGGGGAATATATACATGTTTGAAATTATTCACTTCATTATCTTATGTCTCAGCTGTTTCACCTGAAAAGCTAAAAGAATAATAAGAAGAATATCCAGGACAAAGTGGCTGTAAAAAAGTAATGAATACAAATATTTAATAAGCACTTTAGGTAATAATAATAAAAATAATAATACTTCACATGTGTAGAATAATTTATACTAGGTAATGCTTTGTAAACCACTTTGCATACATTATATAGGACATTTAAATCTCAAAGCTAACCTACAAAGTGTACAAATACTGTATAAATGATAAATAACTAATACCAAGAGCAAATTAGTTTAAAAATTAACTTTACAGATGACGTTATTTTAAATGAATGGAAAATCATTCTTTTAGTAATTTAACATTGGCACCAACACCCCAGAAAGATCAACGATTTGACCTCGGCTTTAAAGTTGTCTTCATTGTTAATTTCCATAAAAACCTTAACATTGTCTAATTATAGGGTTCTGCATTCATTGATCTCACTAATTCAACTGTTTTATCTGAGTGCCTCTCCTGAATTGATAAATCTAAATTGCACATTTTCTAAACTGCTAAGCTCAGGAGAAATCTTGAAGGTGGCCCAGATGGCTGTTGGAGTCTTTTGCACCCATCTAGCACCATCTACTGTAATTTTGCAATATTGGATTTATTGTCCTTTTCTCAAACTCATGATGTTCCAGTTCCTTTACACTCTGTCCTGGCATTACTCAGTTCACCAAAGGATTAAATGCATGGTTAAATTGAAAACTAAGCAATTTTTGTAGCAAAACATACTGAAGAGGCATTTAAACTTTGTGTTACCATTCGATTTTATCATCAAGGAATAGGTTTCTCAGATAGCCTGGATCATCTTGAAGTCTGTTGTTGCATAAGCTATATTTTTGCTAGAAATCCTTCTAAAGGGAATGAGTAGTTACATATGAAAAAAACTATAAAGACTCTGCAATTGCTTTGTCCCAGAAGAATGTATATTCACATGATTCACACAACTTATCGTTTTAACATTTGTCTGCCTCCCTGGAAGTAATAGGACATAAAGAGAATGAAATCAATATTCTTTTCTACTTGCCTAGCACAAATTCATACTTACTTGGGGTCGATAGTCCTTTTTGAGGGTTTTATGTAATGTTCAAAAATACCTCTGCACGAGGTAGGGAGAGGCCAGAAGATGGAACGATAAGGGAAACATACAGTTAGCTGTGGTCATTACCAAGGTCCTGTCTTTTGTTTGGGGCTGTGGATTTGCAGTTGCTTATTACAGTATTCAAACTAACCAAATAAATAGAACGAAAAATTAAGGTAGGTCATAAATAGACCAGTGATGGAGTTAATCATGGACCAACTCCTTACTCCTGCTAAATGCTAAAAGAAAAAAAAATCCAGAGAAACTACTCCTACTTTGATTTGAATATTGGAAACTGAAGACTTTCAGCCTAGTGAGTTTTGCCAACTGAGGCAACAATCCAAGTTGGATCCTCAAGGCTAGTTAGGGGATGCCTACCTAGTTTCCTGATCTCCAAAGGAGTTTCCTGGTCACAAGTCTCTCTGTAGGCTACTCTATCTTTACGTGTTACTGTGACGCTGATTGGCCTAAAGTGCAGCACTCCTCTCATCAGGAGACAATACATGCATCAAGAGACAGGTACAAGAAGGCAACACTATTCATGGTAGCCCCAAACTAGAAACAATCCCAATATCTGCCAACAGTAGAATGGATCAATGTGGTATATTCACAAAAAGGAATACTCTACAGCAGGGATGTCCAATCTTTTGGCTTCCCTTGGCCACATTGGAAGAAAAAGGATTGTCTTGGGCCACACATAAAATATACTAACAATAGCTGATGAGCTGAAAGAAAATCTCAGAAAAATCTCATGTTTTAAGAAAGTTTACGAATTTGTGTTGGGCCACATTAAAAGCCATCCTGGGCCATATGTGGCCCATGGGCTGCGGGTTGAACAAACTTGCTCTACAGCAAAAAAAAAAATAAAAAATAAAAAGAACTACAGCTCCCACAACATCACGGATGAAGCTCACAAATACAACACTGAATGTAAGAAACCAGATGCAAAATAATATATACTACATAATTGCATTTACACAAAGTTTGCAAAACCAGCAAAATTAAACTGTGTTTGAGGAATGCATGCCTAGGTGGTAAAACTATAAAGAAAAGTGAAGATGTCATTATCGTAAAAATCAGATTAGTGGTTACCTTTGAGGGAGTGATGAAGTGATTAGAAGAACACCTGAAGAGGGTGCCCCTGAGGTGCTAGCAATGTTCTATTTCTTGACCTGTTTGTTTGTTTGATGCAATTTCTTTAGCTGAACACTTTTGATTTATATACTTCCCTGAATTTGTGGTATATTTCACAATAAAAAAACAGTTTAAAAACAAATAATGAAAACCTTCTTATGGATCTTTATTGCCCACCCAGTTCTTCACTGTATTAATTGGAGCTCCCTTTGTCTGCTCCCAGCTACTGGTCTTGTCTGGCTTCATCATCTCTCTATCATGACACCGTGCTCAGATCATATTGTACTCTTCAGTGACTTTTTTACTTTTTCCACTTCTATGCCCACTCCCTTCTCTAACCCCATTCCCACCCATTGAATTCACACCTATCTTTTAAGGAATAGCCAAACCAAGACTTCCTTCATGAAATCACCCTTGAACTCCTTGGTCAAAGGTAATATCTCCTGCCTCTGCATTCTCATTTCCATTTGGACCTTCCTGATAGCAGCTACTATACTCACCTTGGTGTTGTAGTGTGTGTGTGTGTGTGTGTGTCCTCTTTGTTCATAAGCAACACAGCTTTGAGCACAGTGAGTTCTCAATAAATGTAAAATAAATTCATTCTTCGGTAGAGAAATGAGAATTTTCTGTTTGGCTTGTCCACAGGAAAAAAGTCACTGTTTGTTATGGGGATGCTGAGAAATAACTCAACCCATCCAGCAGAGTTTACTGGCTGTTATGTGGGTTAGGCTACGCAATTCTGGGAACTAGCTTGCAGCTCCCAACTAGATTATACAAGTTACTCTATACTGCTGGTTCCAAATCAGTTTTGTGAAATATATCTGGAAGCCTCTAGAACAAGATTTTTCTACCTGCGGCCCACAGGCCACATGCGGCCCAGGATGGCTTTGAATGTGGCCCAACATAAATTTGTAAATTATCTTACAACATTATGAGATGTTTTTGCAACTTTTTTTTTCTCATCAGCTGTCATTAGTATTAGTGTATTTTATGTGTGGCCCAAGACAATTTTTCTTCTTCCAGTGTGGCCCAGGGAAACCAAAAGATTGGACGCCCCTGCTCTAGAAGCTAGTAGGTAATTCACAATGCACATTGAGACATTCTGTCTGCATGTGAGTGTTTATAGAGATCACACATAGAGCCATGACTCTGTGAGCATGTATATGAGTGTATGTGTGCATAGGGGTGGGCATAATGTGTAATTGCTTTGCAGATTACTTTGTAAATCCACAATTTACAAATGTGTATGTTATTTGGTATAATTCAGAACACCTCACCTTCCCCTCCACAAAGTCTATGGATTGGTCAGAGGAGAGAATAAAACTGGGCATTAGAGAATCTCGCTCTTGTCACCCAGGCTGGAGTGCAGTGGCGCAATCTCGGCTGACTGCAACCTCCACCTCCCGGGTTCAAGCAATTCTCGTGCCTCAGCTACCCAAGTAGCTGGGACTACAGGTGTGGCCCACCAGGCCTGGCTAATTTTTTGTATTTTTAGTAGAGATGGAGTTTCCCTATGTTGCCCAGGCTGGTCTGGAAGTCCTGGGCTCAAGCAATCCACCTGCCTTGGCCTCCCAAAGTCCTGGGATTACAGTCATGACCCACCATGCCCTGCCTAAAACACCACATGTTCTCACTCATAGATGGGAATTGAACAATGAGAACACATGGACACAGGAGGGGGAACATCACACTCTGGGGATTGTTGTGGGGTGGGGGGAGGGGGGAGGGATAGCATTAGGAGATATACCTAATGTTAAATGACGAGTTAGTGGGTGCAGCGCACCAGCATGGCACATGTATACATGTGTAACTAACCTGCACATTGTGCACATGTACCCTAAAACTTAAAGTATAATAATAATAATAAATAAATAAATAAATAAAAATAAATAAAAAAAAAAGAAAAAGAAAAGACTCTTAAGGCAACCTACAAAGTTATTTGTAAGTTGGTTAGCTATTTGTATCCATAAGGACATTCATAAATTACCCGGGCTGCTGTTTGGTTTTACTTTGAATTTACTAGTTTAAAAATGTTGCAGCTACATTTTTCTTTGGGTGTCTCTGAAGAAATGTGGAGTTTTGCTTTTGAATTGTAAGACTTTTCTTTTTTATTTTTATTATTTTTTTTACCATTGTCATTGTGTCATTGGCAGTTTACAAGTATTTTTCAGTTTTGGATGCTGAAGAAAATGAAATAAACCATAATAAAAATAATTTTGTCCAGGTGGTACATAAATCAGTTGAGGAAACACAGTTCTTTGTGGCAAATAAAAAACATATGTATTACCCAGTGCACTGAAATGTTAGTATTCATCAAATGAGTGTTATAGATGTGTTAGGATTTAGATACACGAGGAAGAAGAATATTTGGGTAGAACATAGCAATATTGCATATTTTACCTAATGTAGAATAATTGGAAACACGTATGTAAGGAATTTTATATGAATTAGACAGAGCCAAAGTTCATTTCAAGGATATATGGGGATTTCACCATCAGGAAGATTATTTGCTATTTTCTCTTAATTTACTATTTGTTTGGGTTTTTGTTTGTTTATTTGAGACAGGGTCTTGCTCTGCTGCCCAGATTGGAGTGCAGTGGCGTGATCATAGCTCACTGCAGCCTCAAACTTCTGGGCTCAAGTTATCCCCCCGCCTCAGCCTTCCAAGTAGCTAGGACTACAGGCAAAAGCTACCATGCCCAGTCACGATTTATGGATTACTACTCAACATTACTATCAAACTCGAACTAGAGAATTAAAAAAATAAAAGCAACAGTGGATACAATATAAACTAGAAAAATACCTGATTACCACTATAATCTGGAAGTAATAGAAATGTTTAATTATGTGTATGTGTCTATGTTTGCGTGTATTTAGAGTATATGGATATGTAATACATTTTTTCTTTGACTAGTTACTGTGGTACATAAATTATTTTTCTAAACTGAAACAGACACTTTTATCTATGTTCTTTCTGCATTTATGTATACAAATTGTGTTATATTATTTTATTTTTTCCTTATTAATGTATTATTTTATAATTTTCTGATTGTTTTGTATGTTTTGCTTCCCAGTTTAATTACAACTTAAAAATACTTTGTAACTACTTTCGTTACCTTCCTTCAACTACTCTCATAAACTACTTAATACATAAGATATTTAGGTACTTAAAATTGCTTTTAAGCAAATGAATGAATTTATTTATTTGCCATTATTTACTTTTGAGATATCTTAGTAAATTCAGCTAGAGTTTAAGAATCTGATGCAGGAATATAAAAACCTTTAGAAAGTTATACTTTACAGCCAATCATTTTTATATTTTCACATTTTTTTCATTTCTTTGCATATTTTTTATAATCTATGCCAATTTTGCATCAAAGGCAGGTGTTCCAGGTTTTACTGAAAGTAAGTGAAATATAATTTTGCTCCTTTGCTATGACATTTACAGAGCAGGAAGGAGCTATCTTAATTTTAATTTTTAAAACACTTTTCATACATTATTTTTGTCCTCAAAGTATTTCTTGATTTAACCAGGAGTTTTATAATGTATCCCAGATTCCAGCATCTAGTAGCAACTTTTTTAAGTGGAGAGTTTCTAATTATTTTTCTCCTAAACCAAAACCTATAATGTATTTGTAATGAATTTAATATGAATTAAATAAATGCTTTCATCATTAACTTCTTAAATGAGCTTGATATGTTTATCATTGAAAATGGAGTTTTGGCCTAAGACATTTGTTGATTTGTTATGCACAAGTCATTTAGTCTTTGATGATAAATTCAATCTCTCTATTTTTTGTTTATTTTATTTTATTTTATTTTTTTTGAGACGGAGTCTCCCTCTGTTGCCCAGGCTGGAGTGCAGTGGCACAATCTTGGCTCACTGCAACCTCCGCCTCCCGGGTTCAAACAATTCTCCTGCCTCAGCCTCCAGAGTAGCTGGGATTACAGGTGCCCGCCACCATGCCCGGCTAATTTTTGTATTTTAGTAGAGACGGGGTTTCACCATGTTGGCCAGGCTGGTCTGGAACTCCTGACCTCAGGTGATCCACCTGCCTCGGCCTCCCAATTCAATCTCTTCAAATTTCTTCTTACCCTCCCCTTCCTCCTCTTTCTCCTCCTCCTTCTTCTACTTCACCTGAAAGCCATAAGGGGGAACAAGTAATAGAAATAAATTCTCAGAGAGTTATGAACACCTTGAAAAATAACATAGGTTAGAAAGGATCTGTATGAATGATGACGCAAAACAAAACCAGAATGTTCTTTCTCGTGTAAGAGTATTTTACATTAATACATGTGTTTATTCATTTCAGCACACAGACTGGTTTAAAAAAATCCAAGACTTAATGGAATCAATTAATACAGGATAAAATTGTCACATGTGCAATATCATATTTTATAGCATCAGAACCCTTGATTAAACCTGTCATGATATGAAGATTCAGATTTAAGGAATATGTGTATCCCCTGTGGTTGTGCCTGAGTGTATGAGTGTGTTAGGTGGTCAAATATCAAATGGAGGAGACGGGACTTGACTGACATAGTGTTACTTGACTTGTCACTTAGTCACGCTGCACATAATGCTGGGTTTTAAAAGTGAAACAAACTGATGATTAGAATATGTTGGCAGGAGTTTCTTTTTTTCTTTTTCTTTTTTTTTTTTTGGAGACAGGGTCTCGCTCTGTTGCCCAGGCTGGAGTGCAGTGGCGCGATCTCGGCTCACTGCAAGCTCCACCTCCCGGGTTCAAGCCATTCTCCTGCCTCAGCCTCCCGAGTAGCTGGGACTACAGGCGCCCACCACCACGCCCCGCTAATTTTTTGTATTTTTAGTAGAGACGGGGTTTCACCGTGTTAGCCAGGATGGTCTTGATCTTCTGACCTCGTGATCTTCCCACCTTGGCCTCCCGAAGTGCTGGGATTACAGGCGTGAACCACCACGCCCGGTGGCAGGAGTTTTTATCTTGAATCTAGCTTAGTGCTTAGAACATGGTTGAATGTGCTGAATTAATGAATATTTGGATGAGGCATGAACCACTTTGTTAAAGAGTTAAGATTGGCCTATTGCCTTATAATTCTGGATCCTTACTTACCAATAGAGGGTAATATTGATTTGGAAGGTGCTTTAGGAAGTCTTAGTCACAGTTGGTGTGTACTTTGTGGGATGTGTAGTGGAGGGTAATGGTGGCAGGGCACATTCTTCACCTCATTCAGCTTTGGGACCAGAAAAGCAGGGGCAAGTATTTCAAGGAAGTAGGGAAATCAAAGAACTGATGGCTTTTTGGTGGTTAAAGGCACTCAGGTTTTATGACATTTTCAACATCCTCTAGTGAATATAAATAATGTCACAATTTGTCAGCTGTGTGGTCCACCAACCTTGTGCTATCTCTGAAGGTGATACCAATGCTTTCTAAGAATGTGGCAATTTGTATCCACGACATCATCCTCAGAGGCTAGGGAAGTAACCTGAACCTGCCTAATTTCCCCTCAGTGAACAGTTATGATTCTGTTATCAATGAATTTATCTAAATTTGCCTTGACCACATTTACCTTCTCATCCTGCCCAGCTTAGTGAGTATAATGAGTTCCATGTGTTTAATAGTTACTGCATAGACAATTTCTTCATGTTTCTTCCAAAACCATACCCTGTAGTTTTAGGGTAGACTGTGCATTCTAGACTTTCATCAGTAAGTTCATGTTCACCCTGGTCATACCTTCTTGATGTCTTGGGTGTTGATCACATCCCATGTATTGTCATACAAAGGAATTAAGTTTTTTACATCTAAAATACACCTGTGTATTTAAAGTTCTGAAAAATTCTTTCATAAAGAAAAGAGTTTTTCAGTGTTAGATTTTGGAAACTCCCAACTACCTCACAATAGATTGGTTTTGTAACAAAGACAAAGATCTGGTATGCAAACACTCCTAGCCAGAGCACATACAGGCTTTCATAATTCACTCAGATATACCAGTCTAACCCTCAATATGTGATAAAAATTGATTATCCATTTAAAGTTGTTTCATGGTCCATGCATGTGTTTCCACTGGTGTTTTAAGTGGCTTTACACAGAGTGAAATAGCATTACTTAAACAGTAAAGTATAAACATAATATGGCTCGTTTATTAAGGTCCCAATGCTGCAGCTGGAGGGGATCTCAAGCAGTCTTGATGCATAGACAATATCAATGTTCTTCATTTCATAACTACTGAAACAATTTAGACACCTCACTGTGGACTATGATTCTTCTCTTCTTCCTCTCTTGCAAATGATAAGACCCTGTGCTTTTTTTTTTTTTTCTAATCCAAGCCATTTCAAGTCAGCTATGCATTGCTCACACAAGTTGTTTGGTAGTAAATGTTGTAGCTTAAATTTCAGAGTGAATTGAAATCCATTTCAATGTAAAAGGCAGGAGTTGTTATCTTTGTTGATGGTTGTTGAGAAGAGGGAGTTTGATCAGCAAGATCATGAAAAAAAAGCAAATAAAACTATTGGGTTTTTGCATAAAATCCTAGTGAGATTACTCAAATCTGGTCTACTTTGAGCCTTGGTTATATCCAAAACATCAGGGATGCTTGTTGTAGCAGACACTGTTAGTGCCCCAACTGGACATTCACGATCTCTGTGCAAGCCAACCAGATGGCCCTCAACTGAACACAGCTGCAACTCTTTGTCTTTGGACTTTCTTTGGTTGCCAGAGACCCCTTAGTTCACCTGTTTGTCAACCTGGAAATGCCGGAGAGTCAACAATGGAAGTTGACAAATATCCCATCTTACCTGTATCCTGAGGTGAAAATCTTGAGTGAATGCTTTATTGGCTTTCTCCCCTTCCTCACTCCCGTATCAGTGCTTCCCGGCATTACCTCCCAAATAAACTGCATGCTCTCACATTCCTGCCTCAGGGTCTGCTTCTGAGAGAGTCCAATCCTAGTCTTATATCTACACACACACACACACACATATATATACACACACACACACATATATATATCATGGTGATATATGATATATTGTATATATGATACACATATTTCATAGTGTGTGTGTGTGTGTGTGTGTGTGTGTGTTAGGTGGTCAAATATCAAATGGAGGAGAGGGGACTTGATTGACATAGTGTTACTTGACTTGTAACTTAGTCACACTTATATATATACATTTTTATATATATATACGTATTTTTATGTATATATATACACACATATTTTTTATGTATATATATATACACACACCATGAAATATATATTTCATATATATATGGAAAAACTTTAAATGGATAATCAATGTATATATTCTCTGGTCCAACCTCAGGTCAACTGAATCAGTATCTGAGGGGAGCGAGGTCCAGGAAATCCATACTTTTAATACATACAGTTATTCTCATGTGTAGCTCAGTTTAGGAAACACTGCACCCTTTCACCACAATTTCTATTTCCCAGCAGATCTCAACAGTGAGAAGGAGAGCTAGAAATGGCTTTCAGAACATGGCCGCTGTATTAGTCTGTTCTCATGCTGCGGACATACCTGAGACTGGGTAATTTATAAAGGAAAGAGGTTTAATTGACTCATAGTTCAATATGGCTGTGGAGGCCTCAGGAAACTTACAATCATGGCGGAAGGGAAAGCAAACACATCCTTCTTCACATGACTGCAGGAAGGAGAAGTGCTGAGCAAAGGGGGAAAAACCCCTTATAAAACCATCAAATCTCGTGAGAACTCACTCACTATCACAAGAACGGCATGGAGGTAACCACCCTCATGACTCAATTACCTCTCACTGGGTTCCTCCCACGACATGTAGGGATTATGGGAACTACAATTCAAGATGAGATTTGGCTGGGGACAGAGCCAAACCATATCAGCAGCCATAGTGAAGTGGTATTCACGGTGCTAAAACATGGTTTCTACCACATTCTTCTTGCTGGGAGTCCCACA
Organism: Pan troglodytes; assembly: GCF_028858775.2. NCBI lineage: Eukaryota > Metazoa > Chordata > Mammalia > Primates > Hominidae > Pan > Pan troglodytes. The sequence continues at coordinate 39,182,907 of NC_072421.2, read as the reverse complement.
AATTGAAGGAAACTGTAGGTGAAGTTTGGATTGGGGCAACCTGGCCACATATTTCTAGACTTGAGGAGGTCATTCTGTTTGTTTTCTTTCCCATGTGGATGCTGTGGGTTAAACAGAGGATTCTGAGTTGGCTACACATCAAAAACACTGGCATGTACTTAAAACTAAACTGCTTATTTATAATTTACTCTGGCTGATCCTAAGGAAAAAGGTGGTCTTCTACTATGCCATTCAAGACAGAAGCCCTCACTATTTAACAGTGAAGAATAATGCTAACTGAATTTAGGGGCAAGAACTTTGTTGTAACTATTAATGTATTTTACTAAATAGAAATAAAATCAATCCAAAACCCACCCCAAACCTGTGCCAAACCAAGAATAATTGGTTCACAATCATTCACCAGGAAGTATTGATGTACCTAGAAGTATTGATAGTTCAGAATTCACCAGGGCCATTTCTGAATCCCTAGCTTTAAAGATACATGAATAATTTTGAGAAGTCCGAACAAAGTCACTTTGAATCCTAAAGAACGAAAAGATTTTTCTGGGTTGAATGTAGAAGGAACTATGTTTATTTAATCTGGAGAAGATACTACTAGTGGGGGATAAGAACAAATTGTCATCGAACTGGGTCTTGAAGACTGCGGCTTCTTGTAAGCATATATTTTAAATAAAGATTCATTCATTTAATTCAATTTATGCCTTTACGTTTCTAATATGGACTCAGTGCTGTACTAGAGATATGGGATATGAAGGTGGGTTGGATGTGACTCTGGTTTTTAATAAATTCACCGTCTGGTAGACAAAATGAAGATCTAGGGGTTTTTTTTCTTACAATATAAATCAATAAAGCATTGCATTCTTGTAATGAACAGAATGCCAAAGAACTGCAGAGGAGAGGGGGGCTAATTAACATAATGTATATAAAAAAAGTATGTGCAATTGCTTTCAAACTGTAAAGCACTACATAAATGTTCTTATTTTGGGGAACAGTTGTGCTTAGGGAAGGGTGAAGGTGGTGGTCAAGGAAGATTTCAGAGAGAAAGTGACTTTTGATCTGGGGCTTGAATATGGGAAGGCTTTCAACAGGCAGGGGAAGGAGCAAAGGTCAGACAGGCAGTGGGACCAGTGTGGGCAAAGCTTGGAAACTGCTAGGGTACACTGAGAAGTGTCATTCCAGGCCTCTCCAGATGCTTCTGCTCCATTGTTTCTTCCAGTTTTCCAAAGGAAAATCCCAGATCCCATGGAAACTTTTCAATACCACTTACAAAGTCAAGCCAGGAAGCACAATGACTGTGTAGCACATGCCACTGGTGCTTGGCCCATAACCTATCTGATCCATAAAACATTTCCATGCACCTCAGCCGCATTTCCAATGATCAGTACCTACATCTTTATGAGGGGATTGTCATCAGGCTGTTGGAATCCCCTGTGCTTGGCCCATGAGAGAGGGTTGATCCCTGGGGACAGAGGAAATAATCAATGACTGCCGGGTGTGGGGTATGGGTAGCCCAGCCTCCCCATCTCTCAGCTGGAATATCTTGGAGGCAGGCAAAAAAAAAAAATCAAAAGGCTTGCAAGCTTGTGTTTGGGGCCTGTTGCTCATTGTCTATCAAATTCTAGATGTTTGTTCTAAACATTTTCCACTCTCCCCAAGGCCACCAACTTCTTCCTGCCTTCATTTGTCTGTCTTCACCAACACAGGCATCCACGTGAACTTGCTGACTTTTCATCCTCACAGCCTCAATATCTCTGGATCTTTATCCACCTTCTCCTCACTGATATCAGAGAAGACATGCTCACAAACTGCAAATGCAGCACACCTGCTAATGTCTGTTAGCCAAATCTCCTACTCCTAGGCCAGCCCCTTCTTCTGTGTCCATGATCTCATCTACTTCTTCCTCTTTGTGATGCTTCAGCTCTCCCTGGACACTTCCCTGTCATCCTAAGTCATTCTCACTCTGCTGATTTTTTTCTTTTTCTTGAATTGCATATTCACATTTCCTCTATCTTTAAGAACAAATAATACTCCCAAAATATCCCCCCCCAAAATTTCCTTTACCTTCCCTCTATGAAATACTAGTCCAGCTCCCTTCCTATCTTCCCCAGGCTTCTAGAAAGCTTAATATACACCTGTTCTCTCTGCTTCAATACCTATTATCTCTGATAATTCCTTGTAACCTAATTCTATTTCTTCATAACCAATCTCCACCTGGCCTTAAGGGTTTGCCAGGGACCATCTATGGCATCGATGGAATTTGCAACCCCTGTGTCCATTGGCATTGCAGGCATCTCTCTACTCTTCTCCGATGTGTTTTTCTCCCTCAGCTTTAAGGGGAAGAATTTACTCCTTTAAACATCCATTGTCTACCCTATCTCTGATGGATGCCAATGTGATGCAAATATAAATGAAGCTCATTTTCTCCCTTAAGATGTTTACCCTCAAACACTGACAACATGTTAACATGTTGGGATAAAAGAATGTGCCTAGGACTCCTGGGATGGTGAATAGGAAGTGGTTAATTGAGCCTGGTGCTTGAAGAAGCTTTGGGGGTGATCCCACAGGCAGTTGTAGCCTAAATGGCAATGTAGACAGTCAAGGCATTAACAGAAGTCAAGAAACCAGGAGGGGAAACTCTAGTTTGTGGATGATGAGTTAATATTTGGCTGTGTTTTGGGTAAAATGACAGCTGGACATCCAGGAAGTTGAGCCAGTCGGTCCACTTGGCGAAAGAAAGATTATAGAGGTAGAAGAGATTTGGAAATCAACTGCGGAGGGGGGTGGCTGACACCAGAAGAGTAGGTGAGGTCACCAGAAGATAAGGCTATAGAAAGAGAAGAGAAGAGATCCAAGGGCTGAGCTTTGAGGTGAAGAGAGAAGAGAAGCTAGAATTGCCCAGAAGGAGGATATCTTCCCTCCTTCCACATCCTCCTCGATGCCATCATCAGAGCAACTGTTTTGAAGTGAAGACCTGTTCTGGTCACTTTCCTGCTTAGAGACTCTCAATGGCTTCCATATTGCCTACAAGATAAAACAAACAGCAAAAAAAAAAAAAAAAAAAAAAAATCTCCTTAGCACAAGACCCTTCAAGGTCGAACACCTGTGTACTTCACCTTGTTTATCAACCCTCCCTGGCAGGGCCTACACCCTAACCCAGTGGTTCTGACCTTGGGCTTGTATCAGAATCACATAGAGGGCTTGTTAACACAGAGATGGCCAGGTCCCCTCCCCCAGTACTTTTTCATTTCCTAGGTCTGAGGCAAAGCCTAAAATTTGCATTTCTAACAAGTTTCTGGAGATGCTGATACTGCTGGGGAGAGCAACACTCTCACCCTTTAAGGATCACTGCTCTAACCATGGCAGGCTTCCCCAGCCAGAACAGAGTTCTCTGCCTCTGTGCCTTTGCTGATGATACTCTATGCCAGTAATATCCACCCTCTCTTCATTGCCAGTGGCAAAGTTCGAGAAAACATCCTAGACAAATTCTCTTCTTTGGTGGCTACGCACACTGATTCCTGTCTCTTGCTAACAGTTATTCGGCACCTCTGATAACGCAGGCAATATGCTAGATTTGAGTTGCCAAGACAATTCAGAAAGCAATAGAAACCCAGCCCTGAGCTCTTGCTGCATGGAGCCCAGTCTTAATATGTTGATATACTGTCTGCCCTGGTCAGGATCTTGGGTGGTCCCAAGGCTTGCGAGGAAGAAAGGAGGGGGAAATCAGCAGCTCTCACCACGAGGCTCTGGAGAAAGAATGATTCAGGCGCTGAATGTTAACAGTATTGCTGCATTTGTCTTTTGTCCCCATCTAGAACACAGATTTCTTAAATGTCAGAGTAGAACTCTTTGTGTTATGTGCTGCTTACGATTGCCTTGTACATAAAAGCCGCTTATTTTTGAATGAATGAAACGAACAGCGGTGTGTCCAATTTGTTATTTGCTTCTAAGTTTATTTAAACAGAAGAGGCCATGCCAGATGACATCTGCACCATATACATTTGTCACATTTATGTTAACATGCAGCTTTTGAAAGTACATTTCATACTATCTCTATTATCTTCTGTTATCCTCCCTTTTTTATCTGATCAATTAGATGGTAGCTTTTGACCAGATGGTCATTAGGCAAGAAGACATATATTTACCTACTTGAGAGAGCCTGAAAGACTTGGACAATTCAAAATAGGGCATTTCTAAACAATGATTTTTTTTAAAGTAAGTTGTTAACGTCACATAGAACTTTGTTTTCCTAAAATAAATTTAGAAATGAAAAAGAAAAAAAAAGCCCAGTAGATTTGGATTTTTTTGGAAGACTTACACCAGGCTTTTTCAGATCACAACACAGTAACGTAGCACCACTTTGCCATCTAGTGTTGTGGGTCAGTATTACCTGTGGTGGCACCAATAAGCAGTTTTCTTCAGACTTTATTAAAGCGCACAAAGATGCCTACAGGAGTTAAATATATCTTAGAATGCCATGGATCCTATTTCGAAAAAGTCAGTCTTCTTTTCCATTCTTCCCTTCTCAAAGTCTTTGGAAAACAACCAAGCTGAACTGAATTCAGAGCATATTGCAATTTTTGCTCTTAGAAATCCCCCACGTGCATCTGCAGGGTGATATCCTTAAACATGGGAGAGGATGGTGGAAGAGGACAGAGCAGCTGCAAGTAGGTCTAAGTTGCTCAGCTGCAGCTGACAGGAGAGCTGAGCACGGCCTTCAAAGTGGACCCTGGTTGATGAGGAAGCCCAGTGTGAAGATTACACAGGTAGTATCCGGAGCATTCTACCAGTGTTCAAATCCTTGTTCTGCCATAGTACTAGCTGTGGGAACTTGGGCAAGTTCATTTAGCCTCTCTGTACTTTAATTCCCTCACTTGCAAAATGGGGATGTTCTCCATTCGTATGGCTGTTAGTATTAAATGAGTTCCTATGTATTAAGCCTACGTGCTGTATATTGACTGTACAATCTTTGTTAGAATGGCTGGTCTATAACTTACTACTTGTGTAATTTTAAGCAATTTTCTTAACATCTTTGAGCCTCAGTTTCCTTATTTGTGGAGACAGATTTATTTTTATTATAAGCAGTAGCATACCTCGCATATTTGACATCCAGAGTAGATTATTTTCACACTCCCTTCCTCATATAACAAAATCATTTTCAGTAACATTCACGAAATGAAAGTAATAATTGTAACAGTCCCAGAGAAACACAGATAGTGAAAATATTTTTTATTAAATTTTCACACCAGGAAAAAATCAAAACAAAAATAAATATTACAGTACCAAAAAGGAAAAATAAACTGAATTAATATTTTTATTTATAGTAATGTATTTAAAGGAGGGGGAACCCACATGAAGAAACATGTCCAATTCATTGAACACCACAAGATTCCGCGAGTGATGTGCACACCGAATGACAGATTGAAGCATCTCAAGTTCTTTTTTTTTTTCAGCCACGGTCCTCTCATTGTGATTTCAAAGCTACCGTTTAAATGTAGGAATATGTAAGTACCACAGCAAATGGAGAGGCAAATTGCATCTGAAGTGAGTTCAAGTGATTCTGAACCAACATGAACTTACTCTAGAATCAAATGGATTGTAGCTGAGTCCACGTAGGTCAGCAGCCTGCTGTGTGAGTGGGGGTTCTCGCATTATTGTCCATGCAGAAAACACTTTATTAAAAGGGTAAGTCATGAAAATATGCCAATTTGAAACTTACATATGTTCTTTAAAACTCAGCGCTAACCTCTGCAATTGTAGAACTTGATCCAAAAAGGTATTTTGGAGGTGAAGGAGGAGTATTTTATCATTGACATTGTTTAGAATTGCTTAGACATGCTAACAAGAAAATAGAGACCAATTTGTGGTTGGTTTTAGTGTTGTTTGTAGTTTCCTCACAGAAAAATGTGTCCTCCTCTTGCCTGTACCCTGAGCCAGCTGTGCCCATTGCCTTGCCTTTAGTACCCATTGTTTCTAAGAGTTAAGTGAGAAAAGCAGCCAAGACAATACATTCAATATTGAATATTTAACATCTTCAATATATTCTTCTTTCATGAGTTATCTCATCATCCCTCACCTCTTACCCACTCAAAGCCTGCTCTCCATCCCTTCATTCATACATACGTATGACTAAATGATTTTGAGCCTTCAGGCGACCAATGAGTGACAAGCTAACTGACAAATCCAGCATCCTATAATGTTTGATAACAAATAATCAACAGATTAGGTCTTCATTCAACACAGGCCTCATTTGGAGTTCTTCTCAAGACATCTCTCACACCAAAAGGTAGAGTCATTCCAAGCTGTCTTAGCATGTGTGTGTGGAGCTATCACTGCAGGGTTTGGTCCATGAGCCTGTCATTCACCTCTACTCTCAGACCTATACCCACCTTTTTGTATCCTCCACTCTGTATCACAAGGCACTCCATTTCCCTGGCTTCCGGGAAGGTTGAGCCAATAGAAAACACAGGCAGAAGACTGGAGGGAGAAAAGAGGGAAGAAGCCAGGTGGTCTCCCCACCCTCTCACTGCCTCAGGCAGCATCTCTGCAATAGCTGTGTCTCCTCCACAGAGACGAATTTCCTGAAAAGTTAATGAAGCTGAAGCTCCAGGGCCTCTCACTTGTGCAGACCTCTTCCAATGCCCTGTGTGTATCATTTTTTAACAGCTTTATTGAAATATAATTTACATACCATAAAATTCATCCATTGTAAGTGGATGTGGTTCAATGGTTTTTAGTAAATTTATCGAGTTGCATCACCATCACCACAATCCCGTTTTAGAACATTTCCATGACCCCCAGAAGTTCTCTCGTGTCTGTTTTCAGTCAATTCTGGCTCCCAACCCCAGGCCCCGGGAACCACTAATCTACTTTCTGTCTCTGTGGATTTGCCTATTCTCGACACTTCATGTAAGTGAACGTGGTCTTTTGTGACTGGTTTTCTTCACTGAGCCGGATGTATTTGAGGTTCATCCACATTGTAGCATATACTGATGCTTCATTCCTTTATATTGACGAATAATATTTTATTGTCTGGATAGTCCTCATTTTGTTTAAACATTCACCGGTCGATAGACCTGTGTGTAATTTTGTATCTGTAATTTTCATTATTTTTCTTAAAAAGCGTTCCCCAGATGGTGTTTCAGGCCCCCAAAACCTGAAGCTGCCTCCACTTCTATGTATCCAGCCCCCTGTGATCCCGGCCTCCTAGTATCCATGCCTTTTGTTCGGGCTGGACCTAATAGCTTTCTTCTAACAATATAGCTGAAGTACTGGGATATCACTTCCAAGATTAGATTACAAAACAACTGTTACTTCCATCTTGCTCTTCCTTTCTCACATGCTCTCTCTCTCTTGCTCTCTCTCTCTCTCTCGATTTCACGCTGTAGAGGAAGAAAGCTGTCATACTGTTCTAGTTTAGCCCTGTGGAGAGGGCCACACAACAAGGAACTTATGTCTTCAACCAATAGCCAACAAAGGCTTGAGGCAGGCCAGCATCCATGTGAGTGAGCCTGAAAGCAGACCCTCCCTTAGTTGAACCTTAAGATAACTGCAGCCCCACTGACACCTTGATTACAGCTTCATGAGAGGCCCTGAGCCAGAACCATCAGCTAAGCTCCCAGATTCCTTACCCATAGAAACTGTAAGGTAGTAAGTTTGTTGTTTACAGTGGCTAAGTTTGGGGATCATTTGTTTTGCAGCAATAGACAAGTACAATCCCCATCTGGTAGCTCTACTTCCCACAGTCCCAGCACCCACCTGGCAGCCTTCACTACATCTCTGGCTTCTGCCCTATGGCCCTAACTTCTGATCTCTGGTAACACCACTGCCTCCCACGTTGCCCCAGTCCTAAGGGTGGTAGCAACTTACTGCTGTGGCACATCTTTGTGTTGCCTTATGGGTCCCTGTTTCACTTCTCACTCTTCTAGGACCTATGCAACAAGCTTCTGGTAGTATCCCCAGTCTGTATGAAATACCTAGAGTGGTTTCTGTATCTAACATAGCAAGGCAAAACATTTCATCTTTGATGACATGTAGCCTCACTTGAGCCTTCACAAGTCTGTTTAGAGAAAGAAAAAAATTAGTGTGGGACTGAGAGTTCTGTAGATCCTTGAATCAGTCTTCGCAAATAAAATAGACTAAGACAGGAAAGCACCCGCTGAGCTACCAGATAGCAAAGCAACAGCTCTGAAAGGTGATGACAGAGTGACTGAGCAGCTCTTCTCACCATCCCACTCTGAGGTGAGCATTCTGGAGCAGGGAGAGAAGGTGTGTGAGCAGCCATCCTTGGGATTCCCCTATGCAGAGTCTCACTGAGGCTACAGCAGGCTGAGGAGAGGTCAGAGGGATGTGCAAGGGGAGGACGTGATCATCATGATAGAAGGCAAAGCCCAATCCTCTGGCACTTGGGCAGCTTGACTGGGGGGCTTCATGCTGCTTATGCCGATGGCCTGGCTGCTCTGGGAATGGACTTAAGCCCCCAACGTGAGGAACCAGTTCCCACAGGCTGCTGTTCTCTGCAGACTGGTGCTCCAGGAAAGTCGATGCATCCTTCTCCGCCAGTTGGACAAATAAGCTGCTTTTTTCTAGACCAACTGGGAAAACAGAAAAGAAGCCTTTGGGCTTGATTTCGCATCTTTCAATTCCTACCTTGGTTGGGAGGAAGGGCTGTTTGCTGGGGAAGATGTTTTCCTAGAAAGCTCTTTTTTTTCTTTTTCTTCTTTTGCTCCCAGCCCTCAACACTGTTATTGCCTCTTCTGGGTGGGGGACCAAGAGTAGGCCGAGCAATAAAGACAGGCCCCTGGCATCTTTTGGCCCCTTAAAGGCTGAGTGTCCTGAACAGTCAGCCATCATTCTTCACTGACACCCTGTAGCCCTCGATTCTCTCTCCACTACTTCTGGCGGCTTCTCCCTTTCTCCTGTATTATTTCATGGACCAGCACCTTCAGATGCGCCCCCAAGCTCTGACTGAGGAATTGGCAGCTTCTTCTGACACAAGTGAGCTCAGCGGCTCTCCCCACATCGCAGAGGTGATGAATTGCCTTGGAGTCATCATGCCTCTCTCGTCAGTGCAGACACCCAGCTGACAGAGGGACAGACAGAATGTTGGCAATAGGCAAGTCTGATGTCAGAAACCCTATGTGGAGTTTGTGTCTGAGTGCAGTCTGAAAGAGAAAAAGGGCATACAAAGAGGGAAATTAGGAATAAAATGGCTAGGAGGATTATAAGATTGATTTCACTCTTGCTGCAATTGTCAGCTGTTTGGGGAATCTGAGCCCAGGCCTCAGCTAGAGCTGGGGAGAAGTTAAAGAACAATGGCTAATAAGAAAGACAGTTCCGCCTCCTTCTACAGACCACTGCTGCTTTCTCTTGCTGTGATAGATTTCACCAACAATTCAGTATTGACTCTCATCATTTACATCTTCATTAAATATTAATCAGATATCCTGTAATTGTTCATTGCTTTTAAATCTGGGCTGGATTCTTTGAGGCACTGTGCTGGTTTGTTCTGCTCTTGTTTGGGCCTCTGATTTCTCTGGGATGTCATCCTCAAAGATTATTGGGCACCAGGCTCAGGTACAACGCAGGGTACAAGCTCAGAAGCAAGGGAGTCACTCATTGCTCACCAGTGTGTTTGATGGTTATTACTTATGTAATGATGGGGAGTAATGTACATTATGCAGGCTCTCAGAACTCTGCTGGTGATACGTATCACTTTGTCCTTTAGTCTGTTAGCACATTCATAAATTACAGCAAAGCCTGGGCAGAGCTTACATGGAAAACCACCATTTAAAAAAATCTTTTCTAGTGTCTTTAATTTGGGGACCACAAATCAATTAGGTCACCAGTTATCATAAACTCTAAATGAGTTGAAAAACAAAAACCATCTTCATTTTGTGGATGTGGAATATTTGAGGACAAGCAGTGGTGAATATGGAAATGGACTCAGCGTTTGGTGAGGACCCACTTCTCCAGTGGCGGCTTATTGTTCCACATTTTGTGGGGTACATTAAGGGCAAACTGATTTTGAGTTTTATTGAGATATTTGAAAATGAGAGCACTCCTTTAGTGTATTGGTTTTAATGCTTTTGGCTGCATGTATCTAAATACCCAGCTAAAATAGTTTCATCATTAAGGATACTTCTCATTTTTAATATACCAAGATATCTGGAGGTGGGTGGTGTCAGAGTTGGTTTGGTGGTTCCACACTGGCACCAAGTACCCAGGCTTCTTCCATCTTTCTGCCCTGACCTCCTCAGGGTATTTATGGCTACCTAGGCTTGTCCTTTCATGGTTGCAAAATGGCTGCCATGGGTTTAGGCATTGAATGGAAACACAACAATGCCCAACTGAAGAAAAGAGATGTCTGCACTCGTGAGGGATTTCTTATTGGGGAAGAAGTCTTCCCAGGAGCTCCCCTCCTCAGTTCTCATTGGCCAGAATTGGGTCACATGTCCATGCCTTAGCTGCAAGAGAGCCTGTTAAGTGAGAAGTTGGTATTTTCAATCTCTGGGAAGAGAGGTTCTCTGCCTTCAAGAAAGGAGGAGGAAATAGCCTTTGTGCGTATAACCAGTAGTGTCTGCCACACTTAGATTCAATTTTTATTGTATTCTTAGCACATGTCTAGCACTTTGTTAGGCACTCACAGACATTACACTTTTTACCTAATTAAGCTGTAATAAAGTTAGAATGGTCAATGAATTATCTTCTATGGTCTTAGAAGCTAGTTGTTCACCTATTGATCTCTTGCAGCCCTAAAGCTGTTCCTTGGCAAATAACAGCTACCCAACTAACTATCCAACTAACTCTAACAACCAAGGGAACTGAAACTCTGTATTGAAAAGAAGGACTGAAAAATGCTATTAACATGGGTTCAAACAGTCTGGATTATTGAGACTTCAATTTTCTTTGTTTCTAGCAGAGAATTAACCTAAGAATGAGAGTGAATGGGCCACATCTGATACTTAGTGTAAAAGCCACAGGGAAAAGGTCTTAATTCTTCTTTTAAGTTAGGTAGTACCCAAAATGGCTGCAGATACAGACTCACCACAAGGAATGTCTCAGAATAAAAGGGTTCAAATACTGTGGTGCTCCAGAATATTAGTTTAGGTTGACCCCATCGGCTGGGCTTATTCATTTGAACCCAGTGGGAATACATTATCATTCACCTATGTATTGCATTGAAGTTTCTGTCGACAAGTAATCAAGTCTCTCCAGATGTTTCACTTGCTGTAACAAAGCCACTGTCACAAACAATAATGCACAGATGTTCCCTTTGAAAACAAGATTAAAAATGTTTTTGTTAATGTTTTCAAATTATCAAATGAATTGAGAAGGATATGGATGCAAAATTGGTTTCAGGAATATCTATTCGAAACTGGATATTTTAAAAATTAATTAACTATAACCTCTTTGAGTAAGATTAATCAGACTTCAACAAATAACTTAGAAAAATAAACATTGTAGGTTTTGTCGTCAAGCAAGATTCAAGAGGATGGAGATGAGGAAATTTGCTTTTTCACAGAGGAATTTTATTTCTGTTTGTTTCATTTTTTCCTATCTTCTCTTTCCCTTACTGTACTTTACATGGTTTATATTCATTCTTGTGTTACTCTGAGTCTTTGTTTTTGAAATGATTTTTTCTTTGTTTGCTGACTGTGTTACTCCAGTCCATTTATCAAGTGAGCTGAAAGGCTACCAGTTTTGAGTGGGGTCCAGAACAGGAGAAGGCTCTGCAACAGGTCCAGGCTGCTGTGCAAGCTGCTCTGCCACTTGGGCCATATGACCCAGTAGATCCAATGGTGCTTGAGGTGTCAGTGGCAGATAGGGTTGCTGTTTGGAGCCTTTGGCAGGCTCCCATAGGTGAATCACAGCGGAGGTCTCTAGTATTTTGGAGCAAGGCCCTGCCATCTTCTGCAAATAACTACTCTCCTTTTGAGAGACAGTTCTTGGCCTGTTACTGGGATTTGGTGGAAACTGAACGTTTGACTATGGGTCATCAAGTCACCATGCGACCTGAACTGCCTATCATGAACTGGGTGCTTTCTGACCCATCTAGCCACAAAGTGGGTCATGTACAGCAGCATTCCATCATCAAATGGAAGTGGTATATAAGTGATCGGGCTCAAGCAGGTCCTGAAAGCACAAGTAAGTTACATGACGAAGTGGCTCAAATGCCCATGGTCTCCACTCTTGCCGCCCTGCCTTCTGTCCCCCAGCCTGCACCAGTGGCTTCATGCGGAGTTCCCTATGATCAGTTGATAGAGGAAGAGAAGACTAGGGCCTGGTTCACAGATGGTTCTGCATGATATGCAGGCACCACCCAAAAGTGGACAGCAATAGCACTACAGCCCTTTCTAGGACATCCCTTTAAAAGGAAATCTTCCCAGTGGGCAGAAATTTGAGAAGTGCACATGGTTGTGGACTTTGCATGGAAGGAGAAATGGCCAGATGTGCGATTATATACTGATTAATGGGCTGTAGCCAATGGTTTGGCTGGTTGTCAGGGACTTGAAAGAAGCATAATAGGAAAATTGGTGACGAAGAAATTTGGGGAAGAGGTATGTGGATGGACCTCTCCGAGTGGTCAAAAACTGTGAAGATATTTGTATCCCATGTGAGTGCTCACCAGTGGGTGACCTCAGCAGAGGAGGAGTTTAATAATCAAGGTGATAAGATGACTCGTTCTGTGGACACCACTCAGCCTCTTTCCCCAGCCACCCCTGTCATAGCCTCCTAGCTTACATCTTTCTCCCGTGCTGGATGCTTCCTCCCCTCAAACATCAGACTCCAAGTTCTTCAGTTTTGAGACTAGGACTGGCTTTCCTTGCTCCTCAAGCTTGCAGACAGCCTATTGTGGGACCTTGTGATTGTGTAAGTTAAAATAAACTCCCGGCCGGGCGCGGTGGCTCATGCCTGTAATCCCAGCACTTTGGGAGGCCGAGGTGGGCGGATCACGAGGTCAGGAGATCGAGACCATCCTGGCTAACACGATGAAACCCCGTCTCTACTAAAAATACAAAAATTAACCGGGCGTGGTGGCAGGCGCCTGTAGTTCCAGCTGCTCGGGAGGCTGAGGCAGGACGGCGCTAACCTGGGAGGCGGAGCTTGCTATGAGCACAGATCACACCACTGCACTCCAGCCTGGGTGACAGAGCAAGACTCCATCTCAAAATAATAATGATAATAATAAACTCCCCTTGATACATATGTATTATATATATCACTTTCAGCTCACTCTAATATATATATATCCTATTAGTTCTGTCCTTCTAGGGAATCCTGACTAATACACTGACTCTGTTTTAAGACATAAAATTTCTTTTTTTGTGTGATACAAGGACTTACTCTGTTCCTCCGGCTAGAGTGCAGTAGTGTGATCATGGCCCAAAGCAGCCTCAAAATCCTGGGCTCAAGCAATCCTCCTGCCTCAGCCTTCCAAGTAGCTGGGACTACGGGTGCACACCACCAGCCCTGCCTAATTGTTTTTTATTTTTTGGAAGATGGGGTTTCACTATGTTACCCTGGCTGGTCTCAAACTCCTGGGCTCAGGTGATCCTCCCTCCTTGGCCTCCCAAAGTGCTGGGATTACAGGTGTGAGCCGCCACACCCAATCCTGAAAGCTCTTTTCACACACTCTTGTTGGTTAGTTATAGCATTTCAGAACTTTTTCATTTCTGGTCTGTGCTGCTGTTTCTTTTCATTGTTTTAAATTTCAACTTTTATTTTAGATACAGGGAGTACATGTATGTACAGATTTGTTACATGGGAATATTGCATGATGCTAAGGTTTGGAGTAAGGATTCCATCACCCTGGTAGTAAGCATAGTACCTGATAGGAAGTTTTTTTAACTGCCTCCCTCCCTAGTAGTCCATGGTGTCTATTGTTCCTGTATTTATGTCCATGTGTACTCAATGCTTAGCTCTCACTTATAAGTGAGAACATGCAGTATTTGGTTTTCTGTCCCTGCATTAGTTTGCTTAGGATAATGGCCTCTGGCTGCATCCATGTTGCTGCAAAGGACATGATTTAATTCTTTTTTATGGCTGAATAGTATTCCTTGGTGTATATGTACCACATTTTCCTTATCCAATCCACAGCTGATGGGCATGTGGGTTAATTTCATGTCTTTGCTATTGTGAATAGTGCAGCAATGAACATATAAATGCGTATATCTTTTTGATAGAATAATTTATTTTTGGGGGGGTACATACCTAGTAATGGGATTGCTGGGTCAAATGGTAGGTCTGTTCTAAGTTCTTTGAGAAATCTCCAAATATACGCTGCTTTTTTGTAGCTTTATAGTTTTCTTATTTTCTTTGAACTTCATTTTGTAATATTACATAATAGGTTTCATTTGTCTTTTTGTTGTATTTTTGTCTCCAGTGTCTTCATTATCTGCTGATATGTCATTTGCTTCAATCCCTCTTTTTACTTGTTATATTTTTGTAAGGGGTTTGATCACAATCTTTTTCTGTGGTTCATGTTTAAATGAGGTGGGTTTTAAGGACAGGGACCTTGAGTAGGAAGTAAGCAAACGAGAGCTACTGTTATGGACAGAATGTTTGTGTCTCCCCCAAATTCATATGTTGAAATCCTAACCCCCAGTGTGATAGTATTAGGTGGTGGGGCCTATGGGAGGTAATGAGGTCATGAAGGTGGAGCCTTTGGACAGAGACTATGGCGTTTTCTAGATATAGAATCATATCATCTCTGAAGAGAGATTGTTTGACATCCCCTCTTTCTACTTGGATGCCCTTTACTTCTTTCTTTTGCCTGATTGCTCTGGTAAGGACTTCTACTACTATGTTGAATAGGAGTGGTGAAAGTGGGCATCCTTGTCTTGTTCCAGTTCTCAAGGAGAATGCTTCCATCTTTTGCCCATTCAGTATGATGTTGGCTATGGGTTTTTCACAGATGGCTCTTATTATTTTGAGGTATGTTCCTTCAGTGCTTAGTTTGTTGAGGGTTTTTAAAGTGAAGTGATAAATTTTATTGAAAGCATTTTCTGCATCTATTGAGATAATCATGTGGTTTCTGTCTTTAGTTCTGTTTATGTGATTAACCACATTTATTGATTTGCGTATGTTGAGCCAACCTTGCATCCCAGGGATAAAGCCTACTTAACTGTGGTAGGTTGGCCTTTTGATGTGCTACAGGATTAGGCTTTTGTTGAAGACTTTTGCATCTATGTTCATCAGGGATATTGGCATGAAGTTTTCTTTTTTTGTCATGTCTCTACCAGGTTTTGGTATCGGAAAAATGCCGGCCACATAGGATGAGTTAGGGAGGAGCCTCTACTCAATTTTTGGAATAGTTTCAGTAGGACTGGTACCAGCTCTTCTTTATACATCTGATAGAAGTTAGCTGTGAATCCATATGTTCTATGGCACTTTCTGGATGGTAGGTTTTTTATTCCATGCTCATGGCTAGGAAGAATCAATATAGTTAAAATGGCCATACTGCTCAAAGCAATTTCCGGACTCAGTGTATTCCTATCAAACTACCAATGACATCTTTCACAGAATTAGAAAAAATTCTAAAATTCATATGAAACCAAAAAAGAGTCTGAGTAGCCAAAGCAATCCGAAGCAAAAGGAACAAAGCCAGAGGCATCACATTACCTGACTTCAAACTATACTACAAAGCTACAGTAACAAAAAAGCATGGTACTGATACAAAGAGAGACATACAAAGCAATAGAACAGGCTAGAGAACCCAGAAATAAAGTTGCAGACCTACAAACAGCTGATCTTTGACAAAGTTCACAATTATAAGCAATGGGGAAAGAACTTCCTATTCAATAAATGGTGCTGGGATAACTGGCTAGCCATATGCAGAAGGTTGAAACTCGACTCCTTTCTTTCACCTTATACAAAAATAAACTGAAGATGCATTAAAGTCTTAAATATAAGACATGAAGCTATAAAAACCCTAGAAGAAAACCTAGGAAATACCATTCTCGACACAGGCCCTGGCAAAGATTTCATGACCAAAATGCCAAAATTTTGCAATAAAAACAAATACAAAATTGACAAGTGGGACCTTATTATACTAAAGAGCTTCTACACAGCAAAAGAAAATATCAACAGGGTAAACAGACAACCTACAGAACGGGAGAAAATATTTGCAAACTACGCATTTGACAAAAGTCAAATATCCAGAATCTATAAGGAACTTAAACAAATTGGCAAGCAAAAAAACAAACAACCCCATTTAAAAATGGGCAAAGGACATGATCAGACACTTCTTGAAAGAAGACATGCACATGGCCAATAGACATATGAAAAAATGCTGAACATCACTAGTCATTAGAGAAATGCAAATAAAAACCACAATGAGAGACCATCTCACACCAGTCAGAATGGCTATTATTAAAAAGTGAAAAAATAACAGATGCTAGCGAGGTTGTGGAGAAAAGGGAATGCTTATACACTGCTGGTGGGAATGTAAATTGGTCCAGCCACTGTGGAAAGCAGTTTGGAGATTTCTCAAAGAACTTAAAATGGAACTGCCATTCAACCTAGCAATCCCATTACTGGGTATATACCCAAAGGAATAGAAATTGTTTTACCATAAAAACACATGCATATGTATGTTATTTGCAGCACTATTCACAATAGCAAAGACATAATATCAACCTAAATGCCCATCAATGGCAGATTGGATAAAGAAAATGTGGTAAATATACACCATGGGATACTATGCAACCATAAAAAAGAATAAAATTATATCCTTTGCAGCAACATGGATGGAGCTGGAGGCTATTATCCTAAGCAAATTAACACAGGAACAGAAAACCAAGTAGTGCATGTTCTGTCTTATAAGTGGGAGCAAAACATTGAATACACGCAGACACAAAGAAGGGAACAATAGACACCAAGGTCTACTCAAGAGTGGAGAGTGGCAGGAGGGTCAGGATCAAAAAACTACCTACTGGAGGCCAGGCACGGTGCCTCACACCCGTAATCATGCACTATGGGAGACAGAGGGGGGTGGATCACTTGACCTCAAGAGTTTGAGACCAGCCTGAGCAACATGGTGAAACTCTGTCTCTACCAAAAACACAAAAAATTAGCCAGGTATGGTAGTGTGCATCTGTGGTCCCAGCTACTTGGCAGGCTGAGGTAGGAGGATCACTTGAGCCTAGGAGGCAGAGGTTGTAGTGAGCCGAGACTGCACTTCAGCCTGGGTGACAAAGTGGGACTCCCTCTAAGAAAAAGAAAGAAAAGAAAAGAAGAAAGAGAGAGAGAGAGGGAGGCAGGGAGGGAAGGAAGGAAGGAAGGAGGGAAGGGAGGGAGGGAGGGAAAGAAAAGAAAGAAAGAAAGAAAAAGAAAGAAAGAAGAAAGAAAGAAAGAAAGAAAGAAGGAAAGAAAGAAAGAAAGAAAGAAAGAAAGAAAGAAAGAAAGAAAGAAAAAGAAAGAGGAGAAGAGAGGAGAGGAGAGGAGAGGAGAAAAGAAAAGACTACCTATTGGGTACTATGCTCATTACCTGGGTGATGAAATAATCTGCACATCAAACTCCTGCAACATGCAATTTATAAATACCCATGTAACAAACCTGCACATGGACCCTGGAACCTAAAATAAAAGTTGGAAAAAAAATAATACATGATGTGGAAAAAATAATTTTTGGTTTTGATGCCCTTACTACAGAATCATTAATCATTAACTAGTTACTGCATCATATTTTCTTTTTTAAAAAAACTAATATTATTTTTAATTGACAAATCATAAATGTATACATTTATGTAGTACAATGTGATGTTTTGATATATGTAAACAAGGTGGAATGATTCACCAGATTTTCAAAGACTGCTTTCTGTAACAGTCTTACCCAGGCACATATCATCCAAGAGACTGAAATATAAAGTAGGAAGAGATGTGATATAATTCTAATTGGCAGGGCACATGTGATCTCATTTAAGCATGAAATGGTAAAATAATATTTTAATTTGGAACAACTAAAGCAGACAAGATTTGCCCAATCAACACCTAGCAAAAGACACACCATTGTTATTTAAATAATTCATTTATGTTGTAAATAAAATGAGCCAGTCATACATAATTTTTACTCAATATATGCAGCACTATTTATTTAGGCTGAATAAAGCTGGGGAAGTCTATGATTCTAATCATGGACCACCCACCAAAGTCCTTTCTCAACCAAAGGTCACCTGTCATTTATTCATTCATTCATTCACCACTTATATGTGAAACTCCCATGTGCCAGAGATGTTTAAATGAAAGGACAGAGCCCTTGCTTACAGGAACTAGGCAGGTAGCTTCATAAATTCTCAGAAAAATGTGACGAGTGCTCAAAGAGGGAGCAGAAGAGGAAAGCCTAAGTCAGATTAGGAGATCAGAGAGGACTCAGTCCCATACTCTGTTTTGTTTCTGCTATTTTCTAAAGCCAAGTATCCCTCCTAGCTGAACCAAATCACACTCTTTTTTAAGTCTTTACAATTCTATTCATCAGCTAAGCCTTGCCTCATTAATGATACTTTATAGTGACATTTACCTTTCTTTGAATTCTGAAGCTCGAAACATATTGTCTTATATTTGTCTACATTTTATTTTAGAATCATTCTACAGTTGTTTTGCTTTTAATTGTATATTTGTACATTGCTTTTCTCCAGCTGGATTATGAGGTTTTCTATGGTATTCTATTGCTTTTTATCTTCTCTGATATCTAATGTGATACTGGGCACATAATAAACATTTAATAAATGCTTGTTAAAGAAGAGAACAAACAAGTGAATAAATGAAGTTGTAGAACTCAATTTTGCAAATTAAACATAATATTTGTTTTTCTTGTGATGGTTTGCTACACGAAATTGATACAACTGGTTATGCATCCTTCAAAATACAGGAAAACAGAGCTGCTTCAGAGACTTAAATGATGCAACCATATTGGCTTTCTTTTGCAAAGTGGATACATATCTGGTTCAAAAATATACCTTCTTGTGAATTAAACAGTTCAAAGTATACAGCTTGTAGAGCATATAGTGGCAACACGTGGCAGGAAGAACATAAACTTTGGAATAAGAAACACCTAGAGTCTGATGCTGAGATGTCATCCACCAGCTAGGTAACCCTGGAAATGAGAAAGCATCACTCAGTCTGTCTCATGTCTGCTTAACAGGGACAATTATACCCTACTGCACTAGACTATCTCGAGGATTTGATGAGATAACTCCTGCAAAGGCATTAGTCCAGTGCCAGCACATAGTAGGCAGTTAAGAAACAATGTCATTTTTATTCTGCTCTTTTCATCCCATGCAAGGATCGATAATTTTTCCAAGATTGATGATACAACAAAATATAATCAACATTGAAGGGCATTGAACACATCCTTTTTGATGATTCAGAAATGATGTTAAGATCTTGCAATTCACAGTCATTATTTTAACCCAAATATTTCACCCATTATATCCTATAATCATTATTTTAACTGATTATGATTAATTTTCTCTATCTACCTAGATGGTTTAATAGGTATTTATGAAATAAAAATATCAGATCAGCCAATTTTTCTATACATGAATTTTATGTGCATTTATGGTTTTGCATTCTTCTTGATATACTCTGAACTCAGCCCAATATAATAAATTTGGAAGTCCCAACAGATGCTATAAGATTCACATTGACATACTGAAGTTGGGTGAGTGTCCGCAAAGTTTCTGCAGTTATGGGATGGACTTGGAAACTAAGTCTTTAGCTTTCTATCACATAGACAAGATCTTTCATCCCATGCCTCAGTGATCTATGATTAGAATACTGTTTGGAAAATCTGACAACTGAAACTTTGTCAAAAAGACAAGCCTAATTCTTAATCTCGTCATATATGCAAGGCAGTAATTATAGGCTTGAGAGCCATAGAATTTTGTACTGTGCTTGATGTAAAAAGGAACAAAAACAAAAACATAAGTGGGGCACCTCAGCCTGTAATAAAGAGGTCAGATTCAATTCATTATTTGTTTGCCACCATTCGGCGATACAGGTTCTCTTATGCTGTGAAGTTTGCAGGAATAAGATCACAGGAATGTTTAATAAAGCAATGAGTTTCTCCATATTTCAGCTATTTTCTTGTAGGACTACAAAGCTAATAAGAATGTTTAAATAGGTTGACAAGAAAGAAACCAAGATATTTTAAAGATCTTTTCTTTCATCTATTACCCTACGTTTCGTTCTTGCCACCAAAACCTCATATAGAGGTCAAACTGAAATGCTTCATTCATAGATGTTTAGAACAAATGTTGTTGTCAATTAAACACCACTCTTATGATTTACAGCTCTATAATGCAATGAAAATAGCAACACGTAGATGATGAAATCATACGTTACAATAATTCAAGAAACTGAGAAACAAGTCGGCATGATGGCTCACACCTGTAGTTCCAACTTCTCTGGAGGCTGAGGTGGGAGGATTGCCTGAGCCCAGGAGTTCAAGGCTGCAGTGAGCTATGATAATGCCACTGCATTCCAGCCTGGATGACAGAATGAGACCCTGTTTCTAAAAAGAAAGAAAGATGTTGGAGAAATAATCTTTCCAAATAATTTACATCAAATCTATTTTCTTTTTAGAAAACCCCTACTCTCCCTCCATCCCTCCAGATACATGCCTGTGGTGTGGGCACACACACACATAAACATATTTAAATAAGTCAAATGACACATGATGTAGAGTAGTACAATTATTCCTATGGAGTAATTTTGCTTAGTAGTGAGATATTTGACATTGTTGAGACATATTTATGATCAAGTAGTCAATTTTTGTATGTATTCTTAGGTATTCTTGAGAAAAATACCTATTTGCAAATTGTTGGACTCAGACATATGCATGACCATTAAGTAAAACGTATTAATTGTATTGTATGAATCCTCTATATCCTTATTAGGATTTTACCCTCTTAATCTATATATTTCTGAAAGAGATGTGTTAAAACTCCCCACTAATTGTACAGTTTTTAATTTTTCTATGCAATATTATTGATTTTTGCTTTATATATATTGAAAATCTATTGTTAAATGCAAGCTAATTCATGACTGTTATATTTTTCTTTTTATAACTGTGTAGTGAACAACTTAATATCAAATAATGCTTTTTGTTTTGAAGTATATTTTGTTTAACATAAATATTGCCATATCTGACTATTTTGTTATTCTTTGGTTTGTATATCTTCTTCATCCCTTTACTTTCAATATTTTTGTGTCATTATGTTTAAGGAGTTTTTCTGGATTAAAAAAAATCTAAAGTGAGAAACTATTTTATAACTTTTGAGTTTAATTCACATGTATTATTGTGGTTCCTAATATATTTTTATTTATTTCTAACATTTTATTTTGCATTTCCTTTGTATCATACCTTTTCTTGTTTTCTTGAATTGCTCCTATTTTTTTTTTTTTTTTTTACTGCTTTCTCTTTCTTTCTTTTCTGGTTTAGAAGTTATGATTCCATTACTTTAGCGCTGAATCTTTTTTTCTTTTCTTTTCTTTTCTTTTTTTTTTTTCTTTTTTCTTTTTTTTTTTTTTTGAGACGGAGTCTCTCTCTGTCACCCAGGCTGGAGTGTCGTGGCGCGATCTCGGCTCACTGAAAACTCCGCCTCCCGGGTTCACGCCATTCTCCTGACTCAGCCTCCCGAGTAGCTGTGACTACAGGGGCCCACCATCACGCCCGGCTAATTTTTTTGTATTTTTAGTAGAGACGGGGTTTCATCGTGTTAACCAGGTTGGTCTCGATCTCCTGACCTTGTGATCCGCCCGCCTCGGCCTC
The DNA here is from genome assembly GCF_028858775.2 of Pan troglodytes. Lineage (NCBI taxonomy): Eukaryota > Metazoa > Chordata > Mammalia > Primates > Hominidae > Pan > Pan troglodytes. The sequence continues at coordinate 39,161,135 of NC_072421.2, read as the reverse complement.
CCAAAGTGCTGGGATTACAGGCGTGAGCCACCGCGCCCGGCTAGTGCTGATTCTTAAATGCTGAACATGCATGCTTGACATGAAAAGTTAGTATATCCACCTTACTCTTGAACAAGATAAGACCTTGGAGCACAAACTCCAAGCACGATCCTCCCACCTTCCACGTTTTTGTTGCCCAGTATTTAGTTGTCCCCTGTTTTTAACATCCTATTACTCATCATCGTTGCTATTGTTTTTATAGTTAATGTGTATTTAGATTTTAACTCCATGTTGAGCAATGACCTAGCTCACATTGTCTCTTGTATTCCACTTCTTCCTTCTGGGTTCAGTACCCTTGTTATTGAAGTGTATCCTTTAAAGTTGTTTTTTTTTTTTTTCCAGCAAAGGTCTATGAGTGGTCAGTGCTGTCATTCTTTGTCTAAGAATGTCTGTTTTGTCTCAATATTGAATGCAAATCTCGCTGAGAATAGAATTGAGGTTAACAAAGATAATATTCAATTGTATTCTGGCACTATTGCTGCTGCAGCCACTAAGTCTGTTTTGAGTCTAATTTTTGTTCCTTGGTCTTTTTTCTCTGATTACGATTTTCTATATGTTTTCAGTATTTTTCAATTTCATTGTGATGTTTCTGTATTAGGATTTTTTAAAATTTCCTATTTTTGAAAGAGATGATTAACATCTTTCTTCAGTTATGGAAATTTCCCATTCATTATTTCTTCAAATATTGTCTCTACCTCATTTTCTCTAATTTCACCTTTTGGAACTCTTATTAGATGTATGTTGGACCTTTCAGTTCTCACCTTCATGTTTCCTAATCTCTTTGACGTATTTTCTATCTATTCATTTCTCTTTGCTGAATTATAAGTAATTTTCTTAGGTTGGTTCTCAGCTGTGTCTAATCTACTAATTCAATTTTTCATTCTAATGACTCTATTTTTCATGTTCCATTTTCAAATATGTCTCTTTTTTCATAGTCTTTTCCTTTTATTGTAGTTTTGACTCCTTCTTTTATCATGTTTAAAATGTCTCATTTTATTCATGTAGCTTAAAAATCAAAATGACGTATTCCTCCCTGCAGTAACTTCCTTTATTAGTTTCCTGTGTACCCTCCCAGTGTTTCTTTGTGCAAATATAAGGATTTTTGAATTTATATTCTGATTTTTCCCTTTTTTTTTTGTTTTTTTTTTGAGATGGAGTCTCACTCTGTCACCCAGCCTGGAGTGCAGTGGCATGATCTCAGCTCACTGCAGCCTCTGCCTCCCGGGCTCAAGCAATTCTCATGCCTCAGCCTCCCGACCAGCTGGGATTACAGGCCTTCACCATCATGCCTGGCTAATTTTTTATTTTCAGTAGAGACGGGGTTTCACCGTGTTGACCCAGTTGGTCTCCAACTCCTGGCCTCAAGCGATCTGCCCACCTCAGCCTCCCAAAATGCTGGGATTACAGGCATGAGCCACCATGCCCAGCCTGATTTTTCTCTTTCTTACCTTAAAGTAGTATTATATATTATATAGATGGTATTGTATCTTACTTTTTGCACATAAAGTCATGACCTCATTCATTTTTTGCAATGACATAGTATTCCATTGTGTGGCCATACCATAGTTTAACCAGTATCCTATTGCTAGATACATGGGTTGTTTCCAGCCATTTGCTCTTACAGATAATACTGCAGTAAATAACTTGTGCGTGTGTTTGTTATTATTTTATGTGTGCTCAGGTGTATCTGTGGAATAGAGTCACAGAGGGTGATTACTGGGCAAAGGGTACCTGCATTTATAATTTTGATAGATATAACCCAATTGTTCTCCATAGGTAACATTTTGTTAGGAGTTAGAAACTTGTGTTCCCACTAACAATGCATGAAAGTGCCCGATTCACCACACTCTCATTAGCAGAGTGTGTTGGCAAACTTCTTTAATCATTCTTAACATACCTGATGTATAGTATCCTTCAGATGGTTACATTGTTGCCAGTTCTCAATATCTTTCTATTTCTGTGGACTTTTCCTTCATTGTGGGCCATTTCTTTTCATGTTTATAATTTGTGTTAATGAGCATCTCTTCAGCAGATACTTTTTCTTCCCCTTTGTTCTGTTTGTCTGTTTCTACAAATTCTCCCAAAACATAGAGGCTTAAAATAACTATTTTATGTTGCTCACATTTGTGGGTCAGAAATTCAGGGAAGGCTTGACTAGGCAGTTTTTGCTTGGATTCTTTCATGCTGTTGTAGTCAGATGCCAGCTGGGCCTATAGTCAACTGAAGGATTGACTGGGTTACACGTCCAAGATGGTTTACTCACAGGGCTGGAAACTGATTCTAGCTGTGAGCCAAGTGCTCATCTGACACTGTAGGTGGGAACACCTACATGTGGACTCTCCAGCATGGCAGTCTTCTGATGGTGAATTTTTTTTTTTCAGCAAACAAGATGGTAGGTTCAAGACTTCTTAAAGCTTAGCCTTAGAAATTAGGTAGCATCACTTCTGCTGTGTTCCGTTTGTCAAAGCGGTCACAAGTTTGCTTGGATTTATTTATCTTTATTTTTGTTTTTTATTTTTTCTTGCTTCTTTCAGGGTCCTAGTAGGAGCCTGCCTGGTTTTAAGTAGAAGGAACATAGACCCCAACTCTCAGTGGAATATAAAAAATATTTTGGCCAATGTTTTTAAAACATCTCTGACATCCCCTATACCCTGTATTGTGGGATTCCTCCAAAATTGTTTTTCTATTTCTCTCGGCCAGATGGCTCAGAGATTTTGTTGGTCTAACACCAGTTTTTATTTTAATTTTTTTAGACTTTCATACTGTATGGGTAGTAAAAATTTATATTCCATACCCACTTGTGGCACATACCTCGGGGTTCATTTTCTTCCAGGAAACTTTTTTTAAAAAATCCGTTTAGAGTTTTGGGCAATGACAACCTCCCTTGTTAAATTCTTGGGCCAATCAGTAGAGTTTTTCTAGTCCACCTTCATTGAGGAGACAACTTTACTGGAGTCCTTGCTTTGTAAAATGAAATAAGTTCCAACTCATTATTTATGGATCCAAGGCCATGTCTTCTGCTCCTATATGGACCTTTAATCCTAACGCCTGGCCATGAAGACCTCCATCTGGGCCTGACACTGCACCCTGCCCCCATCCCAAACCCATGGGGCTTTGCTTTTGATTTCCTCTTATTTTTGTACTTGCAGGGATTCCCCTTCCTTTATTTGATCTAAACTATATATTTAAAAGTTATTGGTGATGTATTTCATCCAGCATCTCTGTGTGTTTGCAGTAGGAGGATTATTTATAGTAACTCAGTCCACCACAGTCCCAGAAGTCCTCAGTTCTCAGTTTTGTAGGTTAGAAAAGGGAGAATTAGTGAATTCCTAATTAAATAGAAGGTAAGTTTAAGAGATCACCGTTAGTGGGCAAGAATGAATGTTTCCCCCCACTGGCATGCTTTTTTGTAAGGGCAACTCCTTCATATTTTCTGGTCTAGATCAATGGGCAGATGCCATTTCAGCCAACCCTAAATGACAACTGAAATATGTGTAGTCACTGCATTTTTGCCATCCAGCATAGCTATTCTTCCTGTCTTAGATTTGGCAGGATAATCAATAGGACCCAAATGGCAATCAATTTCATGTGATTGCACTTGGTTTCCCATCAATTTCAATGCTGACTCTATGGCAGAATAATGAGGAAAATCTGATGCCAATCATTGACTGTGAATGCCACTGCACATCTTTCTAGGTGACTGAACAGCATCAAAAAGAAGGGGAAGAGAGAGCTGTGCTGGCAGAAAGGTAGAGAGAGGACAGAGAAAGCCCCAATGCTGGAGATGAAGAAAAACATGTTGATGGAGTTGTGAAAAGGAAAGCTTGAATCATGACATTCCTCTGATCCAGCACCATGGTAAAACCTTCTGGGGTTGGTACAGTGGAGATAAAATCAGCCTCCAGGCCACATAGGCTGATCAAGATTCCAAGGTATGTTTCTCTAACAATCATGATGTTTAATGACTTAATCTTAGTGAGGAAACCTGCTGTAAGTTCCCACTAGGAGCTGATGTGTCAAATCTCTTTTTGACGATCAAATGTCATTTTCCTGAAGCCAAGGGTCACATTTTTGAATACCCACAAAATACCCAAACATCCTCCATTATATGAATTCTCAATGAATAACTGATGGAAATATATGTTGTAACTGTTATCTATGTATATCTTTCTTCTAATCTATGGACCTAATAGGTGTAATTAGCATTCTCTGGACTTCTCCTTTTAACAATTACATTTTAATATGACATATGACAGGATCATCACAACAAGCAAAGGATCACAATAGATCCTAATAAGGAGGCAAAGTTTGTTAACAGGCTTGTCTTGTTAATACAATGAAATACATTCAACTTAGATTTCTGTAATATATATTTAAAATTTTTATTTATATTTTTTGGAAAGGAAATGCATTCACAATAGTAGAACGTTAAAGTGATACAGAAAGACATATATTAAGGCATAATTCCCTCTACCACCTTCCCCATCCACCCCTTTCTCTACTGCTCCCTTTAGGTAACCAATCATACTAGTTTCTGTGTTGCAGTGTTTTTCCATAACAGTGCATAGAGTAGAGTGTCTGTTCTATTTCAGTAGCCACATGGTATTCCATTGTGCGGATGTGGCAAAGTTTGTTTAATCAGTTCGCTATTGTGAGAGTTGGATTGTGCCCAGTCTTTTGCTATTACAAACAGTACTTCAGTGAATAATTATAAACATGTATCACTTCTTATATGTGCAGGTGCATCTGTAGAATGAGTTCAAAACGTAAACACATTTGTAATTCTGATAGTGTCAATTTGCATTTCCACCTGTAATATCTGATACTTGTTGCTCATAACCTCATCAATAGAATGTGTTGTTACACGTTTAGATTTTTGTCAGTCTTAGAGGTGAGAAATAATACCTCAATGTGATTTAATTTTCATTTGTATTTCTATAATCATAACAACTGAGATTAGGCATATTTTTACAGGTTTTAGAAGCCATTTATATTAGTTCTTTTGTGATTCATCTATATTCTTGGTCTATTCACTCATATTTCTTGAAATGCTTTTATGGTTTCTTTTTTTTTTCTTCTTGTTATTTTTACATTTAAATCTATGAATCATTTAAAGCTTGTTCTAGCATACAGTCATATGAGATATATTGAGATATGGATCCAACTTTTGTTTTTAGATCACAACCCAGTAATCCAAAGTCCTTATGAGCCTACTGATTAGAGATGCTACTTTTTTCATCACTTAACTTTTTATTTTATACACACTGACAGAGTTCTTTTAGGCCTATTTAGGTATAGAAGTGACAAATAATTGTGAGATTGCGAGGTACCATTGAGTTCCGAGATATTAAATCCCAAATTCACAGACGTCAATGTGTGAATAAATGTGCATCTTAGAACTGACGAAATATAGTATACCTCGTCACTGAGTGTGTTTGTTTGCTTATTATTAGCTTCTACCACATTACTACAAGCTCTTCATTCTAATTCCTATTTTAGACTAAACTTAGAGATGCTATTTTTGTCATGTAGTAACATCATGTACCTGGTTCAATTTTTGGACTTTCTATTCTCTCTCATTGGCCTCATTCTTTATTCACCCACTTTTCCAATTGCTGAGACATACATCACTGCAGATTTGAATTTTTGGTAGGGTTAGTGTCCTCACATTGTTTTTCTTTTTCGGAACTTCACTATCTTCTCTAGCTTATCTTTCTAGTGAATGTCTTGTAGTTCTCTTTGTGATCATTTAATCTTGGGTGTAAGGACACAAAGAACAAAACAGACTTCTACATATGTTATAGGAACTTCATTCTAGATAATTTTTCTTCTCTTATTAAAAAAAATTGAAACCGACTCTGAATGAACTTTCTAATGTTGCAGGACTTTTCCTCAGTTCAGCTAAAGATGGGGTCCTTGTCTGTCCCATGGCCATGAAAATTTAGGCTTGCAGATGGTTTAGAGGGTGAGTAAAGCAGGGTTTTATTGGGTGAAAAGGGGGAAAAAGTGGGAAACAGGGACTCTTGCAAGGCCAGAGTCCCTATGCTAGAGCGCTTCCCACCAGGCCCTGCGGATCCTGGGTTCCACAAAGTCCCTGTGAACTTCCCGAGTCTCCATGTCAGTGGGCAGGCTGGTTGGAGTTTCTCTAGGGACCCCCTCCCACCTGGCTGTCTCATCCCCCCCTGTAAAGAAGTACATCTAACTGCCATTAGATTAAGGAGAAGGATGAAGACCAATCTTAACTGCTTCCGGTTGACAGGGTCGCTGTTTTGGGGAAGCGGCAGTCAGATCTCCCTCAGAGGCCTAAGGGTTCCCAGCAGAAGGGGCCATTGTCAGAGGCTTTGGTTGCATGACTGTTTGGAGTCTGATGGCCTGAAGGCAAGAACAGACAAACTGGGTTATTAGAAAACATGTATCAAAATGAAACAAGGGGAGGGGTAAAGACAGCTCAAAAATCCCGAGGGCTTTTACCAGTTTACACAGAGAGAGGCAGGTCAAAAGCCCGACTGGTAATAAACTTTACCCTTTTGCTGGCATGTTGGGCTTCTGGGTTCCCTTCCCCCGAGTCCAATCCTAAGCCAACCAGTTTAAGGTTTGGAAAATTAACTCTTTTCAGGTTGGAGGATGCATCTGAGGGGAGTGTCCCATAGTACAGAGACACAATTACCTATCAGTGAAGAGAGGCCCAAGGAAAAGAAAGGAAAAAGAGAGGGCAACTTTTAAAGCAGTCCCAGGGGTTCAGGATGCATTTGAAAGGGGTACAGACTAGAGATGAGTGACTACCCATCTACAAAAAGGAGAGCAGGCATCCCTGGTTCCCTTCTCTTCCTAGCAGATACTCATGGTACATGAGGAAGAAAGGGAAGAGCGTCCTCTTTCCATCTTTCATCCTTGCATCCCCGAGTCCCGGCTTCCTTGGCAGGTCCTGCCATGAGTGCCAAAGTGGCTTGCACCAATGAAGCGGGGCGGCGGGGGGGCTAAAGAATAGGAATTATCTGCTCTCAATTATGTCTCTTTCCCACCTGCTGTCAGTAGCCTTGGAGTTCCCTAGAACTCATTTATACCATGGATATTAACGTGGCCTTTATCCATGAAACAGAAAGCTTGGGCTTGGCTTAATAAGCAGGAATCAGCCATGCTCACCTGCGCTGTGCCTTTTAACCTCTGTTGTCATTTGCCTCTGGATCCCTCAGATCCAGTTTTCCTTCCTAGGGCTTTGACATGAAACTTGGGATTCAGTTTTGGACAAAAATATGTCTCGGGGGGTTGCATAGACACCTTATCATAAGCCGAATGCTAAGTTAAAACTGTGGAACTGAGTCCTCCTCCAAAGATGGAGGGGAAAGGATGTTTTGTGACAAACCCAGATAACTGGTGGCTGTAGTTATGCTTGCTAGGATTTGGGCACATGGCGTTTGTCTTTGGTTAGCTCTTTTTTGGTCCTACTTTCCCTAAAGGAAACTTCCGGGTGATGGGCATCCTACTTATTCCCATCACCTGGCAGGATTGGCAGGATAATTGCTCAGAACTAGAATATTGATCCAGATTTCTACATTACCCATCCTTTTTGTTCTTTCTGAACTGCAGCCAGAAATTACTGGTTGGTTCACAGGAACAAGCAGGGTTAGTCTAAAATGTAAGCAAAAACTTAAAAACAACTAGTGAGTTTAGAATTTAATGACAAACATAAGTTTTGAAACATGATTTCTCTCTCTCCAGTCCTCATGTTTGTTAAAAAACAAATCATCATAGGACTGAGTGGTTTGCAAAATAGAGTTTAGTTTTATATTTGGCCTGATTATTTGCATAAAGTACAGCAAGAATAATTATTTCTACATATGCCTTTTGGATTGGCTTTGATGGAATTCTGTTCCACAAGGAATCTCAGATAGGACCTTTTAAAGCCAAGCCCAACCATGGGTTTGTATCCTCAAATACCTGTGAGTTGGGTGATCCTCTCCTCTTAAGGTCCCAAGATAAACTTGGAGCTCCTAGACCTGTTAGAAGGTGACATTCTTTACTGACCATGGGTCAGGAACCCTGTCCAGGAACTGTGTAGGCAGGGGTATGAGGCCAGTTTCCCCACGGGGCTTTTAATGGCTCTCCAAGTCGAGCTTGACTCCTTAAAGGGAAGCATATCCTTCCAGTCAAAGCCTTGGCAAAATAACCATTTTCTCCAATTGTGTCCTGTTGCAAAAGAAAAATGAATTCTTCTCAGTGCACTGATGCAAATAACTATATTGCCATAAGTTAAGAATACTCACAGAGAGTTTCCAAACTCTAGAGGAACCAGGCAGAGAGAAACAAACATGCTCCAAATTTTGTTCATAGGAGTATACCTTACCCAATTATTAAAGGCTGTAAATAGTTTTAAATAAGTTTCTTTGACTATGAAAAACCAAACAAGGATCAGCAATATTACAACCAAAAGTCAAAAAGTTTGCTTCAGCTTTCTGAGTTCAGTCCATTTAGTTAACTTTTGTTTTGCTTGATATTCGTGAACATTTCAGCTCTTCATGAGTCTGTGCGTTTTCCTTTATTCCAATGTTACAATTTCCAAAGTTATCAGAAGCCTGTATTTGAGAGCACCTACTACAGTTTTATAGCTTATTATAAACCATCTTTTGAAAAGAAAGAAAACAGGACAATTGTCTGTGAACAGCAAAATATCCAGGGTGGTTACAGTTAGAAACACAATTGACAAAGAAGTTTGGTTATCTCCGTGGTTTACAATAACTTAACATAGCAACCTTAATTATGATTCATAGCATATATTCAGACATCAGAATTTTAGAAATCCCATACAGTTTTGGAACATATGTTAGTATTATTCACAAAAGTATAATCTGAAGAAGACTGAAGATCATTTTGGCAATCCCATGTACCTACACATATCACATAATCCTGTTTACTTCTTTTTTCTGGATGTTTCAGGGGCCCTCTGAAATATTTGAAAAGCCAGGTGTCGGGAAAGACAGTTCTAAAAACGTAAGTTTGATTTTGAGAAGCCTTTTAAATACATTTAAAGCACTTCATATTATGAAATAGAGTTCCAGGTTACCATAAACTATTTATTTTCCCAAAATGATGACTCAGACATTTTAAAGAAGCAAAAACCTTTCATAACCCTTTTGAACTTAGTTAATATGTTCACACAGAGAATCTCTTCTGCAAGATTGATTTCCACTTTTCCACCACTTGTTTGAACCTTCAGCTTTCCCTATCTAACTCAAAAGAATCGTTTAACCCTAGGCAAAAGTTTACATTTCCGGGCTGGGTGCAGTGGCTCACACCTGTAATCCCAGCACTTTGGGAGGCCGAGGCAGGCGGATCACGAGGTCAGGAGTTCAAGACCAGCCTGGCCAACCTGGTGAAACCCCATCTCTGCTAAAAATACAAAAATTAGCTGGGCATGGTGGCACGTGCCTGTAATCCCAGCTACTTGGGAGGCTGAGACAGGAGAATTGCTTGAACCTGGGAGGTGGAGGTTGCCGTGAGCCGAGATCGTGCCACTGCACTCCAGCCTGGGCGACAGAGTGAGACTCCGTCTCCAAAAAAAAAAAAAAAAAAGTTGACATTTCCATGCCTTCTTATAACCTTTTACATAAAAACACATTTTACTATTCTTATACCCCTTGCATGTAAATTTATTTTCAGTAGTTTCAATTACATGTTATAATCGTAACTCCTGGCAATTTTTAACTTTAAGGTAAAACTTGGTAAGTTGCTTTAATTGTGTGCTAACTGCAGCCAAGGTTTGCCTTCTTAGGTAAGAGCCTGGTTAGTTCCACATGTTCCCAGGCCTTACCAATTGTGAAGCCAGCAAGTCAAATAGTTCTCAAAACCCCACAAGCAGTTTGTAACCTTAAAACATTTAGCAAACCTTGCATCTGACCTGCATTTTACCAATAAGCTTGAAGTCTGTTTTCATTTCTTAAAGATTAAAGTCATGTGAACTGAAAGGTATCACAGATTTTACATTCCCATTAAAAATATTTGATTCAAGCACTTGTCTTTCTTTGGGCCAAATTAATTAGAGCTTTTTTGGACAGACATTGCACACAGTTCACACACAGACATGCAGAAGAAAACCCAGTCATTGGGTGGGGCCCTTTAAAAGACAGGGCTAGGAAAACATGCAGACATCAATTCGGAAAGAAACGTATTCCCTAAGGCAGGATTGCTAAACAAAGCCTTGCCAAACAGTTACAGGCCATGCCCCCAGGATGTGAAACAAGATGGAGGCTTGCAGCACAAACCATGCACACATGCAAAGCACATCAGATTGGCCACAACCCAAGACTAGCCCCACAAATCCTTTTCCACAATTAAACCTTTACAGGAAGTATAAACAGTGATAGTTGGGGGGTCTGGCCTAGTAAAGGGGAAAAAAATAAACTTTAAACGTTAACTGCTGACCGGGTGGAGAAGAGGAAAGAAAAAATTTTTAAATGCCTGGGGAAGAACCTCTTATTCTTATGCAACTGGTTCCTTCATCAGAGAGAAAAGATTACGCTTAATTACTGTCCAGTGGAGTACAACCCTTTGGCTGGGGAAGGGGAAGGCTACCACCATGGCTTGTGGCTGGGAAACAGCCAGCGGCTGTACTGGATCCTTGGGCCATGCATCCCAGCCCTGGCAGGGAGTGGGGAGCGGCGGGGAGCTGCTGCTCACCGATGGGTCCTGAAAAAGGAAGGAAAAGGTCTTGAAAAGACCCGGGAGTAATGGGGGGTGGGGGCGTGTTTTCCCCCCCCCTCAGAAGTCTCAGGATGAAAAGGCTTAGAAACTACAGTGAGAGGTTTTGAATCCCTATTTCATTCACCGCTTCTTGAGCCCCACATTGCCAAAAATGTTGCAGGACTTTTCCTTAGTTCAGCTAAAGATGGGGTGCTTGTCCATCCCACGGCCACAAAAATTTAGGCTCCAGGCTCCTCCCTGCTGCAAACATCGTGAACTTCCCAAGGCTGCACCTCATTGGGCAGGCCGGTTGGAGTTTCTCCAGGGACCCCCTTCCACCTGGCTGTCTCACTAAGTTTAAATGAAGACTTTTCTTGTGACTCTAAGGCCAACTCTGCATTGGCCAACATAACCCAGAAGAAGCATGCTCTGAAGAATTAACTTATCTCATTCAGTAAAATCAAGTAGGTGAGCCCAAAGTAGTCAGAGACAGATCTTCCCAAATCCTAGCATGGACTAAGCCAATAAGAGCTAAGGCTTTGGCTTCTGGTCCAACAGCCTTAAGGGAAGAGGTACAGAAAGCAGCTGTTTGGCTCTGATAGACGAAAGTGGGGAGAGATGCCATGATATTTGTGAGTAAACCCTGCACCCAGACTGGGGCAGGTATTACATGCTCTCCTACCCTACCTTCAGCTACCCCTTTCTCAGGCTGGAAAATGGTAGCCCAAGCAGCTAGGCATGGCCCAAGAGGAGTCATTCACAGCACATAAGCTGAGCCGCAAGTATCCATCCCAGAAAAAGCCCATTTGCCTGGGGAGGGACTAGGGTTTGCAAAAGTCAGGAAGGACATCCGATAGGAAGGTCCACTTGAACTAGATCTTAAAGGATGAGAAGTTTCCTGATAGATGAGTTTAGAGAGGGCATTCCAGAGAAAGGAAACAGCACAAAGGCACAGAGGTTCAGGGTTGCATAGTGCATTTTGGGAATAGCAAGTAGTTTGGTGGGGCTGTAATGAGGCACTCCGGGCTGTGGGTAGTGCCTATGTGGACAGACAGATCCTGCGGTGTTCTCCATGTTAACACCTGAACACTAACTCTAACCCTTTTCTCTAGTCTACAAAATCACTGATCCCCAAAGTATTCTTCATTCAGCCTGTTTTGTATTATAAAAATCTTACTTTCACATAGTAAAAATTTAAACAGCACACATGTCTTTCTTGCCCCCCACCCCCCCCAAAAAAAACACTGTTACTATTTCTTAGACGTCTTTTCAGGATTTTCTTTCCAGAAACACATATTATGGGTATATGTCATTTTTTTTAAGATGCTTTACTTTATTTATTATTATTATTATTTTTTATTATTATTATACTTGAAGTTTTAGGGTACATGTGCACAATGTGCAGGTTTGTTACATATGTATACATGTGCCATGTTGGTGCGCTGCACCCATTAACTTGTCATTTAGCATTAGGTATATCTCCTAATGCTATCCCTCCCCCCTCCCCCCACCCCACAACAGTCCCCGGTGTGTGATGTTCCCCTTCCATGAACAATGATGTCCATGTGTTCTCATTGTTCAATTCCCACCTATGAGTGAGAACATGCGGTGTTTGGTTTTTTTCCTTGCGATAGTTTGCTGAGAATGATGGTTTCTAGCTTCATCCATGTCCCTACAAAGGACATGAACTCATCCTTTTTTATGGCTGCATAGTATTCCATGGTGTATATGTGCCATTTTAAAAAGGAGATTGCGCTATGTTGTTCTGCAGCTTGCCTCTTTTTTCACTTAATTACTAATCTTTGCTTTGCTATAACTGCTTTTGAAAAGTTGCACCATTTGGGGGATAACTTTTTTTTTTTTTTTGAGATGGAGTTTCACTCTTGTTGCCCAGGCTGAAGTGCAATGGCGCAATCTTGGCTCACCACAACCTCCACCTCCCGGGTTCAAGTGATTTTCCTGCCTCAGCCTCCCGAGTAGCTGGGATTACAGGCATGTGCCACACGCCTGGATAATTTGGTATTTTTAGTAGTGACAGAGTTTCTCCATGTTGGTCAGTCTGGTCTCAAAGTCCCGACCTCAGGTGATCCGCCCGCCTCGGCCTCCCAAAGTGCTGGGATTACAGGCATGAGCCATTGCGCCTGGCATGGGGGATAACTTTTTAAAAAAAATTGGCATACTGTTTCTTCCACAAAACATACTAAATAAATGCATTATAATAAATGGAATTTTTATATTATGGTTTCAGGCAAAGATGCATTCACCAGTTTACTTGAATAATGGTTTCTAGTCAGAGATTCTTATAAGGAACTAATTGGAACTGTGCACAATGCATGGGTTAAGCCAAAATGTTTTGCTTTGCATACACAGACCAAGTGAGAGGGGTGAAGTGGTGCATCTCCCACATATTTTCAGTCTGTTGTTCATATGTGTTATTTCAACATGATCAAAACACTCCATGTTTAGCCTTTACTCTGCCCCAAAAATGTTTTTCTATGCTATAACTTTATTATTATTATTATATTAGAGACAGGGGTCTCACTATGTTGCCCAGGCCGGTCTCAAATTCCTGGGCTCAAGTGATCCTCCCACCTTAGCCTCCCAAGTATCTGGGATTACAGGCATGGGCCACCACATAGCTAACTTTATTTTTATTTATTTATGTATGTATGTATTTATTTATTTATTGAGACGGAGTCTCACTCTGTCGCCCAGGCTGGAGTGCAGTGGCGTGATCTTGGCTCACTACAACCTCCACCTCCCAAGTTCAAGCAATTCTCCTGCCTCAGCCTCCTGAGTACCTGAGATTACAGACACGTGCCACCACACCAGGCTAATTTTTGTATTTTTAGTAGAGACAGGGTTTCACCATGGTGGCCAGGCTAGTATCGAACTCCTGACCTCAAGTGATCTGCCCACCTCAGCCTCCCAAAGTCCTGGGATTACAGGCATGAGCCACCGCGCCTGGCCAGCTAACTTTCTTTTTAAGAAGAGTTTCAGCATAGGATAATCATGAGCCCATATCATGATGAAGAAAACACACAGAAGCCAAATTCCCCTTCCAAGGAACGACTTCCTTGCATGCCACTCCACCGCCACCATCCACTGTCAAGTCTTTTTTGGGCAAGAACAGTGGACCTTCATTTTGTACATGCTTGCAAATTGCTGTTTATTACTTACACAAATTTGTTTTCATAGTTCAAATTGATTTTTTTTTTCTGTCTGCAAAACATTTTGGGGTATTTGGGTTGGGTTAGAGCACAGTACAATTTTTTCCAGTAAGACTAATGTAGGCAATTTTTCAGGAAACAGCTCTTCGCATAGTGGCAAGGTTTTCAGGAACAAATAAGAGTCTTTAAAAGAGGATGTAGAGGTTCTCTAGGGATGTAGATCACGGACAAGGCCACACCAGCACACCTCAATCTACAAGATTTTGTTTGCGATTTCCCATTGACCAGCGTATGTAGCCACCACAGTGACTCTACTCAGCCCCCTCTTACTGGATGAGCTAGATTTTGTTTTTAAAAAAGGAAAAAGAAAAATCTACAACAAAAAATATGGCAGTGGATATCCTTTTACACACATCTTGAAGCACTTGAGCAAGAATATTTGTAGGAGAAATTTCTAGGAGTAAAATTGCTGGGTCAAGGAGTGTATGCGTTTACAATATGAAAGTGAGTACTGAATTTCCCTCCTGGAAGACACACCAATTTACACTCCCATTAACATTGCATAAGAGTCCCTACACCCTTACCAACAATGGATGATAGCAAACATTTTCAGATGTGAAAGCAGCAACCTGGCTTTTTTATATGCACTTCTTTAAATGTTAGTGAAGTATAAGAGTGAAAGGAAACGTTTTTCATGTGCTTATTGCCATACGCAATTCTTTTTCTTTGAAATGCCTCTTTATGCCCTTTGCCCATTTTTCCATTAACTTGTTAGCCTTTCTTTTATTGAATTGTAAGTCTTCGGGATTTTAAATAGGAGTGGGATACAATCGCATTTTAGAAAGTTCTTTTGCTTTAAAGTACCAAATTGATATTAGAGTTTATCATCCACTTGGCTAATGTGCTCATATTTTAGTGATTTCTGAAGAATCTAGGCATAGGTTTCTCTGAGGCACTGTGAAGTAGAAAAGCTACTATTAAAGCATGAAGTTTATAAACTCTAATGGGCTAAGTCTCACTGAGATAGTGTCTTATTATATTTTGTTGTTGTTGAAGTTTGAGGGTTAAGCAGAAAATAACAGTAACCAGGAAATTTGGCAACAAAGAGAGCAGATAAATTATATCGTCTGAAAATGAAACAAAAGCGGAATTTGTCAGACTATTTCAAAAATACATAATAAAAGATACACCACTGTTGTATTAATTTCTCTGAAATGCTCCTTTGATTTGTCTCTGAAGGGCAGGAACATTTCTTCTTACTCCTCTTTGGAGGATACACACGTGGTCACGGTTTGCTGATAAAGATAGTCCTTTTCCTGAACTTTCCATTTCCCCTTATGCAGCATCTGAATTCCCCAAGGCAGGCACACATGCCTTTAAACACCTGGGTTTGAGCTACCTCTCCAGTAGGATCCGTCTCGATTCTCCAATGTGAAGTGGCTGTCCCATCCACAGTAAATACTACATTGTCCTCCTCTTGGCCTTTGTATCATGTTCTCCTGTGTTGGTGCATCCTCCACCTATGGCCCATTTGGCCCTCAAGGTCAGCCAATTTCTGCTTCTCTTTAAAATCTTCTTGGCTCCCTTACTCCCACAGAGTCCTCCAGATCTCACTCTCCCCAGCTGTTTGGCTCTTCTCTGGGCTTTCATTTGACCTCTTTTATGAGTGTGGTTTGTTTCTCCCACTAGATTAGAGGGCTCTTGAGATCAAGGGTCCTGTGGTAGATTTCTTAGGATCCCCTCTCCTCCTATAATGACTTTCATAGTACTAAATACTCAAATATTTACTAAATGATAATGACATGAGTAGGATGTTTGGATACTTTTAGCCTATCATCTGAGGTTCTTCTTGGCACTTTCTGCCACAAGATGTCTGCTTCTGACTGTTCCTTCTCTGCTCCAGCCTGGTGACCCACATCTTCCACCTATCCCTTCAATGCTGGGGTTCTCTGAGGGTTTCTTCTTGTCCTTTTGCTCTACTCATTCTCTGGAAAAATTTCATCCACTCCATCTTTTCTGCTTCTGGTGACTTAAGATTGCAGCCTAGGCCAACTTCGTGAAACCCCATCTCTACTGAAAATACAAAAATTAGCCGGGTGTGGTGGCGGGTGTCTATAATCCCAGCTATTCAGGAGGCTGAGGCAGGAGAATCACTTGAACCCAGGAAGCAGAGGTTGCTATGAGCCGAGATCATGCCATTGCACTCCAGCCTGGGTGACAGAGCGAGACTCCGTCTCAAAAAAAAAAAAAAATTTGCAGCCTAAACGATCTCTGGAGCCATACTTTTAGGTCCACCTGGCTGATATTTACATGCCTGCCAGATATCGGCACCTAGATATCTCTGAAATACCTCAAACTCCCAAATTACCTAAAATCCAACTCATTGTTGTCCCCTAATTCTGCTCCTGTTCCTGAGTTCACCATCTCCAATGGTGGTCCCACCACCCTTCCAGCCATCCAAACTAGAAATCTGAGTCATTCCTCATTACTCTTTCACCCTCACCCCATCCACATATCCAACAAATGACCAAGCCCTGCCAATCTGAATCCCAAGATGTCACCCCTTTTGACCCCAAGTATCAGTGCCTTAGCTCAGGCTTGCCTCATTTCTGGATAATTGTACCACTTCCTAACTAGTCTCTCTGATCTTAATCTCATGCCCCTCAAATCCTTCCAGAGCAATCAATTTCCTCTACTCAAAACAGCTCCCAGCTCTTTGTTGACTAAACGTTGCAGTCCCTGACCCTCCAGCTGGTGTATAAGGCCCATAGAGCTCTGTCCTTGTCTATTCCTGCTTTGTCTCTCACAACTCCCAGTGAACACAGCAGCAACATAGAATTTATGTGGTATCTACCCACCCCACCACCACCATCACACCCATCTTATTCTTGCCTTGCCTCTTACTACAAATGTCTGCCTTGGCTCTAATGCTCTTCCACCTTCTCTTTACCTGGCCATTTCTTTTTTTTTTTTTTTTTTTTTTTTTTCCGAGATGGAGTTTTGCTCTTGTTGCCCAGGTTGGAGTGCAGTGGTGCAATCTCAGCTCCCTGCAACCTCTGCCTTCTGGTTTCAAGCGATTCTTCTGCCTCAGCCTCCCAAGTAGTGCCTGCCACAACGCCCGGCTAATTTTTTTTTTTTTTTTAGTAGAGACGGGGTTTCACCATGTTGGCCAGGCTGGTCTCGAACTCATGACCTCGTGATCCCCCCGCCTCGGCCTCCCAATGAGAGACAGGACTAGCTGGATTTCCTAGGCCAACTAAGAATTCCTAAGCCTAGCTGGGGAAGGTGACCGCACCCACCTTTAAACACGGGGCTTGTAACTCAGCTCACACCTGACCAATCAGGTAGTAAAGAGGGCTCACTAAAATACCAATTAGGTCAAAAGCAGGAGGTAAAGAAATAGTCAAATCATCTATCATCCGAGAGCACAGGGGGAGGGATAATGATTGGGATATATAAACCCCAAGCATTTGAGCTGGGAGTGGGCAACCCTCTTTGGGTCCCCTCCCATTGTATGGGAGCTCTGTTTTCACTCTATTAAATCTTGCAACTGCACACTCTTCTGGCCCATGTTTCTTCACGCTCGAGCTGAGCTTTCGCTCACCGTCCACCACTGGTGTTCGCCGCCATTGCAGACCCACCATTGACTTCCAACCCTCCAGATCCAGCAGGGTATATGCTGCACTTCTGATCCAGTGACGCGCTCAGTGCCGCTCCCAATCAGGCTAAAGGCTTGCCATTGTTCCTGCATGGCTAAGTGCCTGGGTTCGTCCTAATCGAGCTGAACAGTAGTCACTGGGTTCCACAGTTCTCTTCCATGACCCACAGCTTCGAATAGAGCTATAACACTCACCGCATGGCCCAAGGTTCCATTCCTTGGAATCTGTGAGGCCAAGAACCCCAGGTCAGAGAACAAAAGGCTTGCTGCCACCTTGGGAGCGGCCACCACCATCTTGGGAGTGGCCCACCACCATCTGGAGAGCTCTAAGAACAAAGACCCACCCGTGACACCAAACTGCTGGGATTCCAGGCATAAGCCACCACACCCAGCCTTACCTGGCCATCTCAATTCACCCTTTAACACTGAACTTAGGGTCCCCTTCCTCAGGAAGCAAAGCATTATCTGATATCTGATCCCTCTCATCTCCCTCCCCTACTCCCAGCTAAGCAACACCCTGTCCAAATCACTGATTTTACATAAAACGTAATATCCTATTTATTTATAATATTCCTTCTTTTCTATATCTGGCTTTCTACTTGACTGCAAGCTCCATGAGGACAGGGCTCATATTTTTTACATCTTTAGTCTGGCACATATTAAGTGTCCAGTTTGCTGAATGAAAAACCATCCATTTTTATTCCTCAGCATATAGACAACAATTGCAGTGATATATGGATGAGATTGGGAGTACTTCACAATCCAGCTTTGACCACCTTATGGAAAGTTATTTCTTCATGGGCTTATGTAGGATGAAGGTTTCAGAAATTGGCAGGAATTACACGATTTACTGCATAGGTCTGACACTTAGTTTTTCTATCTTTTGTAACTTTTCCTGGCTAAGCTTCAACACAGCATTATGTAGTGGGAGGAGTGAACTCTTGCCTATTATGAAATGACTGTGGTGTAGGTTAAATGTGTGTGGCAATGGGCTGCCTTATAAAGTCAGATTTGTTTGGGGATATTGCTTCTGGAATCAGACCACAAGTCATCCAGTGATGAGGGGAACCACAAGGGTAAGCCAGAATGCACCCAGTGCCTGTCAAGATGTAAAGGACTGTAAAACTGGAGTTGGAGAGGAATAGAAATAAAACTGTATTGCCCTTGCATTCACGTAGCTGCTATCACGGCCCCTGGGTCAGTATTCCTTACAAATGGTTACTTAAGCATCATAATAAAGACAAAAGAAAAAAATGGGCAGCTTTATTTTGGTTTCTGGTTCTTAGTAAGGAAATAAGATAAATGTAAGTTCAACTTGACATATAGGAAGCAATTATCAGCAGTCTATCTCAAGTCGCTGAGTGTGAATGGGTTCTCTGGTAACCTGTTGGTCAGTTTCTGTCTGCATCTGCCCCCTAGTGGTTCATCTGGAGTAGCTGACACTCAATCTGTGATATTTTGAGCCATTTTTGGCCTTTTTGTTCAGGAAAGGGAAGAGGATTTTCCCTAGAAATGTAGAAAAGAGAGTGTCTTTTTGTATAGACCCTAGCATCTTAAAATTGAAATTTATGGAGTATATTTAATTTCTTTTGTAACTACCCAGTAACTACCCACTCCTGAAAGCCTAGTTTAACCTACAGAGAACTACATCAACTCTTATTTTACACAAGCCTGGCCATGCCTTCAAAAAATATTGTGTCTTCTTGATTCTGGTAGAATGATTGACACATTGATTTTATTACCTTCATCCCGTCTAGAATTATTACTAGTTCGTTGTTCTGCTTGATCTTCCTTCTCGGCTAATCTTTGTGAGATTTGTGGTTTGTAATCGTTATGTAGCCAGCATTCTCAAATAACATAGTCTTCATTTTATATTAATCTGAAATGGAATGTTATTGGGTAAAATACCCCTTAGGCGTATAATGAAAAGGACCCATTAATTTTCAGGGCAAGAGGGCTAATTACTCCCCTCCCCCCTTAAGTCTGTACTAATTTATAGAATTAAGTACTGAAGCTAATTTTGATTTCTTCATTCCAATGTACAGCTCTTCTGAAATGCTTGGCCAGAACTTGGAAATGCTTGGAAAAGGAACTTTAGAAGATCGGGTGCTTAATAAATATGATTTATGATGTTGCAGTTTGTAAATGAGTCAAAATTGAAAGAAATGTGGGGCTCCATGAGGGAATGCTCATGTTTTTAATTAAACAGAACTGTAATTGGGTGACCTGAACATTTTATGAGTGCACACATGGGCAATGCTTCATAGGAGACACTTTGTAGCATCGTTATAGAAAATAAAGAAGGGGCAGTATAGCATGGTGGTTAACAGCATAGCCCTGTTGTCAGTCTACTGATTCATTGAGAATTCCAACTTCACTGGTGTGACCTTCTGGAAAGTTGCTTAACCTCCTTGTTTTTCAGCTTAGTAATCTGTAAAACGGAGATGACAAGAGCACTCCCCAATTCATATCATTGTGAAAATTAAATGAGATAATAGTGCATACAAAATCTTTAGAACAGTTCCAAACATTAATGCCAACAGTGTTAGCTATTCTTAGTATTAAAAGACATTCTCAGATTTGCACACTCATATTCATAACAACATTATTCACAATAGCCAAGAGGTAGAAGCAACCCAAATGTCCATGGAGAAACAAAATGTCGTATATACATATAATGGAATATTATTCAGCCTTGAAAAAGAAGGAAATTCTGCAATTTGTGATGGCATGGGTGAACCTGGGGGACATTAAGCCAAGTGAAATAAGCCAGCCATAGAAGACAATTACTGTATAACTATACTTGTATGAGATATCTAAAGTAGTCAACATCATAAAAACAGAAAGTAGGATGCTGGTTACCAGGGGATTGGGGTGAAAGAAGAATGGAGAGTTGTTTAATGGGTATAGAGTTTCAGGTTTGCAGAATAAAAAAGTTCTCAAGCTCTTTTTCACAACTATGTGAATATACTTAACACTACTGAACAGTATACTTAACAATGGTTAAGGTGGTAAAATTATGCTATGTGGTTTTTACTACAATATTTTTTAAAAGACATATTTTACTAAAGGTGAGGGAGTTTCTGGGATGCTGGGAATGGTCTGTATCTTGATGTGGGTTCTAGTGATATTAGTGCACTTATTTTGTGAAAATCCATCCAAAAAGAGCTTGTTATATAAGTACTTTCTGTATGTGTTTTGCCTCGATGAAAAGTTTTAAAACAAAGATACTCCCTTCCTTTGCTGATTTGCACTTGCTATCACATAGCCAGAAAAAGCACACAAGTGCTTGTAGAAACAATTTTTAAAAATATTTACATATATGGAAATGACTATTCAGAGGCAAGCAGGTGTGCTAAGAATTAAAGGAATTCAAACATCCTTCATATATTGTTACAACCTGAATAAACTTAAGAAAATATGACACAGTGCAATGGAGATAGAATACTTACTAACCTGTACAAGAATTTTATTCACTTTTTTAAAAACAACCACCCTTAGGGTAAGACTCAGAAGAATTCGGTAACACAAAGTATACCTTTTAAAAATAATTAACAATTCATAATCGACATACATATTTTTATAACAGCTTTACTGAGATGTACTCCGCTTACCATAGAATTCAACCATTTAAAGTGTACACTTATATTCACAGAATTGTGCAACTATTACCACAATCAATTGTAGACCATTTTCATCACCCTAAAAAGAAACCCTGTACCCTTTAGCAATCATTCTCCATTTCTCCACAACATCTATCCACCCCCAGCCCTAGGTAACCACTAATCTACTTTCTTTCTCTATTAATATTATTTATAGCTTATATAAATGGAATTGTATAATATTTGTCCTTTTGTGACTGGTTTCTTTTATTTAGCTTAATGTTTTTGAAGTTCATCCATGTTGTAGCATACACCTGTACTACATTCTTCTTTACAGCCCAATAATACAGACATGCCTCGACTTATGATGGGATTATGTGCTGACGAACTCATTGTACATTGAAAATATCATAAGTTAAAACTGCATTTAGCTGGGTGCTGTGGCTCATGCCTGTAATCCCAGCACTTTGGGAGGCCAAGGTGGGTGGATCATTTGAGGTCAGGAGTTCGAGGTGAGCCTGGACATGGTGAAACCGATCTCTACTAAAAATAGGAAAATTAGCCAGACATGGTGGTATGCGCCTGTTATCCCAGCTACTCAGGAGGCTGAGGCAAAAGAGTTGCTTGAATCCAGGAGGCGAAGGTTGCAGTACCACTGCACTCCAGCCTGGGTGATGGAGTGAGACTCTATCTCAACAAACAAAACAAAACAAACAAATTTACAAGAAAAAAACAAACAACCCCATCAAAAAGTGGGTGAAGGATATGAACAGACACTTCTCAAAAGAAGACATCTATGCAGCCAACAGACACGTGAAAAAATGTTCATCATCACTGGCCATCAGAGAAATGCAAATCAAAACCACAATGAGATACCATCTCACACCAGTTAGAATGGCGATCATTAAAAAGTCAGGAAACAACAGGTGCTGGAGAGGAGGTGGAGAAATAGGAACACTTTTACACTGTTGGTGGGACTGTTAACTAGTTCAACCATTGTGGAAGACAGTGTGGCCATTCCTCAAGGATCTAGAACTAGAAATACCATTTGACCCCGCCATCCCATTACTGGGTATATACCCAAAGGATTATAAATCATGCTGCTATAAAGACACATGCACACATGTGTTCATTGAGGCACTATTAACAATAGCAAAGACTTGGAACCAACCCAAATGTCCATCAATGATAGACTGGATTAAGAAAATGTGGCACATATACACCATGGAATACTATGCAGCCATACAAAAGGATACGTTCATGTCCTTTGTATGGACATGGATGAAGCTGGAAACCATCATTCTCAGCAAACTATTGCAAGGACAAAAAAGCAAACACCACATGTTCTCACTCATAGGTGGGAATTGAACAATGAGAACACTTGGACACAGGAAGGGGAACATCACACACGGGGCCTGTCGTGGGGTGGGGGGAGGGGGGAGGGATAGCATTAGGAGAGATACCTAATGTAAATGACAAGTTAATGGGTGCAGCACACCAACATGGCACATGTATACATGTGTAACAAACCTGCACGTTGTGCACATGTACCCTAGAACTTCAAGTATTAAAAAAAATAACTGCATTTAATGGACATAACCTACCAAATATAGCTCAGCCTAGCTGTTCTTAAGCATGCTCAGAACACTTATATTAGCCTACAATTGAGCAAAATCATCTAACACGAAGCCTATTTTATAATAAAATGTTGAATGTCTCGTAATTTTTTGAATACCGTACTGAAAGTGAAAAACAGAATGCTTGTATGGGCACTTGAAGTACGCTTTGTACTGAATGTGTATGGCTTTCACACCATCATAAATTCAAAAAAATTTATGTCAAAACATCATAAGTCAGGATCATCCGTATTTCATTGTATGGACATACCACCTTTTATTTATCAATTCATCAGTAAATAGACATTTGGGTTGTTTCTGCTTTTGGGCTATTATGAGCGATGCTGCTGTAAACCTCTGAGTACAAGCTTTTCCATGAACAGATGGTTTCATTTCTCTTGACTATATGTATACCTGAGTGAAATTGCTGGGTCTTGACACACATATTTGACATAAATTAAAGTGCACCCATTTAAAGTGTATAATTTGATAAGTTTTGACGTGTGTACACACATGAAATCATCACCACAATCGTGATCATAAACATATCTATCAGCCCCACTCCAAAAATTTCTCATGCCTTTTTGCCCCTCGCTATCCTAGACCTGCCCCCAGGCAACCACTGATATGATTTCTGTCACTATGGAGGAGTTTGTACTTTCCATAATTTTATTTAGATGGAATCACACAGTACATACTCTTTTGTCTGGTTTCTTTCAGCCAGCATTTTGGGATTTATCCATGTTCTTATGCATATCATTAGTTCATTTCTTATTATCCATTCTATAAATATAGTAGCATTTGTTTATCTATTCACCTGTTAACAGACATTTGTGTTGTTTACAATTTTTGGCTATTACAAATAAAGCTGCCATGAACAGCTGTGTACAAATTTTTGTATGGACCATGTTTTTATTTCGCTTAGCTACCTAGGAGTGGAATGGTTAGATCATATGTAGGTTTTTCTTTAACATTTTAAGAAATTGTCAAAATGTTTTCCAAAGTAGTTGGATCATTTCACATTCCAGCCTGCAGTGTAGGAGCTTTCCAGTTGTTGTGGTAAATCAACACCTGGTATGGTAAAATCACTTCAATTTTAGGCATTCTAATAGGTGAGTAGTGATATGTTATTGTGGTTTTAATGTTCATTTCCCTAGTGACTAATGAAATTAAGTGTGTTTTTATTTAATTACTTCCCATCTGTGTATCTTCTTTGGTGAAATGTCTGTTCAACTATTTTTCCCATTTTTACTGCATTGTTTTCTTATTGAGTTTTGAGATTTTTTAATATATTAGAGAGACAAATTATTTATCAGATTCATGCTTTGTAAACATTTTCTTCCAGTTGGTAGCTTGTCTTTTTATTCTCTTATTAGTGTCTTATCTAAAAAATCTTTGTGAAACCAAAGGTGAATATTTTCTCCTTTTTTTTTCCTAGAAGTTTTATAGTTTTAGGTTTGACGTTAGTGCTGTGATTCATATTCATTTTTCTATGCAAGGTGTGGCTATAAATTCATTTTTTTTTTTTGCATGTGAATATCCAAATGTTCCAGCACCATTTGAGGAAAAGGCTATTTTTATCCACTCTGTTGCTTTTGAAACTTTGTGAAAAATCAGTTGTCCATATGTGTGTGAATCTATTTCTGGACTTCTATTCTCCATTGATCTCTTTGCTGATCTGACTCCAATACCACACTCTTTTGACTACTGATGTTTTATTTAATTCTTGAAATCCAGTAGTGTTAGCCTTTCCATTTTGTTACTCTTTTTTTAAATTTTATTTTACTTTAAGTTCTGGGATACATGTGCTGCATGTGCAGGTTTGTTACATAAGTATACATGCGCCATGGTGGTTTGCTGCACCTATCAACCCATCATCTATATTTTAAGCCCCACATGCATTAGGTGTTTGCCCTAATGCTCTCCCTCACCTTGGCCCCCACCCCACAACAGGCTCTGGTGTGTGATGTTCCCCTCCCTTGTCCATGTGTACTCATTGTTCATCTCCCACTTATGAGTGAGAACATGCAGTGTTTGGTTTTCTGTTCCTGTGTTAGTTTGCTGAGGATGATGGTTTCTTTTTCAGAGTTATTTTGACTATTCTAAGTCCTTTCGCATTTCCATGTGAATTTTGGAGTGAGCATGTCCATTTCTTAAAAAAAAAAAAAAGGCTTCCAGGATTTTGATTGGCATTGTATTGAATTTATCAATTCAGAGGAAGTGACATCTGTTCAATTTTGAGTCTTGTGAACAATTAATAAGATATATCTCTTCATTTATTTGGGTCTTCTCTAATTTCTCTTAGCAATATTTTTTAGTTTTCAATATATAGCTCTCGTATACCTTTTGTCAAATGTATCACCAAGTATTTAATATTTTCAATGTGCTGTGAATGGTATTTTAAGAATTTCAACTTCTGAATATTCATTGCTAATTCACTTGTTTTTAAGTTTTTGAGATTGCGTTATATTTCTTACATAGAAAATTATATTTTCTTTCAATAAAGACTTTTATTACTTTCTTTCCAATCTAGTTGCCTTCTATTTCTTTTTCTTATCTGATTGTCCTGCCTAGAACTTCCAGTAAAAGGTAGAAGAGAAGTGCTGATTTCTGGGATAAATAAATGCTGACTCTTTGTCATAGTGTATTATTGTTTTTATATATTGTTGGATTCAATTTGCTAAAATTTTGTTTACAATTTTTCAACTCATGTTTATGAGGGATATTGTTCTGTAGTTTTCTTTAATGTCTTTTTCAGGTTTTGGTGTTGGAGTAATGCTTTCCTCACAAAGAATTAGAATTATCCCCTCTTTAAGAAAGAATTATCCTCATAAAGAGAGAATTATCCCCTCTTTCTCAGTTTTCTGGAATAATTTGTGTGGAATTGGTATTATTTCGTTCTTAACTGTTTGGTAAAATTTACCAGTGAAGTCATCTGGACCTGGATTTTCTTTGTGGGATGATTTTAAACTACACTTTTGATTTCTATAAAAGGGCTGTGTACATTAAATTTATCTTCTTGAGTGAACTTTACTACTTTCTGTTCTTCAAGAAATTTTCAGCCATCTAAGTTGTCAGATCTATTGACCTAAAGTAGGTCAAAATTAGTCTGGCCAATATGGTGAAACCCTGTCTCTACTAAAAATACAAAAATTAGCCAGGCGTAGTGGTGCACGCCTGTAATCCCAGCTACCTGGGAGGCTGAGGCAGAAGAATCACTTGAACCCGGGAGGCAGAGGTTGCAGTGAGCCAAGATCATGCCACTGCACTCCAGCCTGAGTGACAGAGCGAGGCTTTGTCTCAAAATACTAATACTAATAATAATGTAGTTCTAAACATTTCATTGTTAACCTTTCAATATCTGCAGAATTTGTACTGATGTCATTTTACTCATTTCTGATATATTAGTAAGTTGTGTCTCATTTTTCTTCTGATCATTCTGACTATAGATTTATCAATTTCATTCTTCAAGAATGAACTATTGATTAAACTGATCTGTTTACTGTTTCTTATTTTTCTGCTTCATTGATTGTCTATCTGATCTTTATTATTTCCTTTCTTCTGCTTATTTTGAGTGTAATTTCCTCTTTCTAGTTCCTTCAGGTAGAAATTGCTATCATTGGCTAGGGAATAAGATTTGATTATTTTCTAATATAGGCATTCAGTGCTATAGATTTCCTCCTAAGTGTTGCTTTTGTGGTATCTCATAAATTTTAATATGTCATCTTTTAATTGTATTAAATTCAAAATGCTTTCTAATTGCCTTTGGATTTCTTCTTTCAATCACGAGCTTTTAATAAGTATGTTTAGTTTTGAAATATTTGGGGAATTTCCAGAGATCTTTTTGTTATCGATTCCTACTTTAATTCCATTGAGATCAGAGAATATACTGTGTATGAGTTCGAATCATTTTAACTTTATTGAGACTTTTTCTGTGACCCATAATATGGTCTATCTTGGTAAATGTTCTATGTGCACTTGAAAAAAAAAATGTGGCCAGGCCTGGTGGCTAACGCCTGTAATCCCAACACTTTGGGAGTCCGAGGCAGTCAGATCACTTGAGCCCAGGAATTCGAGACCGCCAGAGCAACATGGAAAAACCCCATCTCTACCAAAAAAAAAAAAAAAAAACACACACAAAAATTAGCTAGGCATGGTGTTGCATGCCTGTCGTCCCAGCTACTTGGGAGGCTGAAGTGGGAGGACCACCTGAGCCTGGGAAGGTTGAGGCTGCAGTGAGCCATGATCACGCCACTGCACTCCAGCCTGGGGAACAAAGTGACACCCTGTCTCAAAAAAATAAAAAATATATATTTTGCGGTCGCTGGGTGGAATGTGCCAAAAATGTCACTTGGGTCAAGTTGGTTGATTTTGTTGTTTAAGTCTATTATATTCTTGCTGATTTTTAAAAATTTATTTATATATTGTTGAGAGAGGGACATTGAAGTCTCTATAATTGTAGATGTGTTGATCTCTCCTTGTACCTCTATCATTTTTTACTTAATTTATTTATTAGTTCTATAAACTTTCAAGATAGTTATTTCTTCCTGGTAAACTGATCCCTTTATCATTATGAAATGATCTTGTCGAACCCTGGTAATATTCTTTGCTCTGTAATCTAATTTGTCTAATAGTGATATAGTCACTCCAGCTTTCTATTAGTGTTAGTATGGAATAACTTTTCCATTTATTTTACTTTTAACTTATTTGTGTCTTAATAGTTAAAGTGTGTTTTTATAGACAACATATTAGTTGACTCTTGCTTTTTATCCAATATGACAATCTCTACTTACTAATTGGGGTATTTAGATCATTTATATTTAATGTGATTATTGACATGGTTTGGTTCATATTTGTTTTTATTGGAAATGAGGTCTCACTATGTTGCCCAGGTTGGAGTACAGTGGCTATTCACAGGTGTGATTGTAGCATACTATAGCCCTGAACTCATGGGCTCAAGAAATCTGCCTGCCTCAGCCTCCTGAGTAGCTGGTACCATGCATGTATGCCACTATGCCCAGCTTAGGTTTAAGTTTATCATCTTGCTACATGTGTTCTTTTTGTGCTTTATCCTCTTTTTTCCTTTTTTCTATCTTCTTTTAGATTGAATATTTAAAAAATTCTATTTATCTCATCTATTGCCTTGTTAATCATAACTTTTTTATTTTATTTGTTGGTTTAGAATTTTTAGTATACATCCTAACTAATCACAGTCTATCTTCAGGTGATATTATACCACTTCACATATAGTAAAAGAACCTTATAAAAGTATACTTCCATTTCTCCCCTCCCAGTCTGTGTGCTATTGCTGTTACACATTTTATTCTTACATATATTATAAAACTTACACTACATTGCTATTATTTTTGTTTAAATAATTATCTTTTAAAGATATTTAAATAATAGAAAAGATTTTATTTACCCAAGTAGTTATCATTTTTGGCACTCTTCATTCCTTTGTGTAGACATATATTTTCATTTAGTGTCATTTTTCTGTCTGCTTAAAGGACCTCTCAATATATTTTATAGTGTGAATTTGCTGGTGATTAATTCTTTCAACTTTATGTCTGAAAAAGTCTTTATTTCACTTTTGCCTTAAAAGATATTTTTGCTGAGTATAGAATTCTAGGATGAGGGTTTTTTTCCTTTCAATACTTTAAAAAATATTGTTCCACTCTCTTCTCACACTTTTTTCTCAAAGAAAAGTCAATTGTCATCCTTTTCTTTGTTTTTCTGTACATAACCTATTTGTCCTCTGGTGGCTTTAAAGATTTCCTCTTTATCACTGGTTTTGGGCAATTTGTTTATGATGTGCCTTAATGTAATTTTCTTCATTTTTCTTGTACTTGGGGTTTGTTGAGCTTCTTGGATCTGTAGGTTCATAGTTTTTATCAAATTTGGGCAACTCTGGCCAGGCTCAGTGGTATGCACCTGTAGTTCCAGCTACTCTGGAGGCTGAGGCAGGAGGATCACTCGAACCTAGCAATTTGGGGCTGCAGTGTGCCATGATGGCATCTGTGAATAGCCACTGCACTCCAGCCTGGGAAGCATAGTGAGACTCCTGCTTCTAAAAATAAAAAGAGGGCAATTCTAGCCATATTTCTTCAAATACAGTTATAGTAATTATTTTAATGTCATTATCTGCTAAGTCTAACTAGTATTTTAGTTCTGAGTTATTTTTCATTGATTGCTTTTTTCCTCATTATGGGTTTATTTTCACACTTCTTTGCATATTGGTAAATTTTTATTGAGTGCCAGGCATTTTGAATTTTACCTTGTTGAGTCCTAGATATTTGTGTATTCCTGTAAATATTCTTAAGCTTTGTTCTGAGACACAGCTCAGCTACTTCAAAATGATCTCATCTTTTCAAGTCTTTCTTTCTTCTTTCTTTCTTTTTCTTTCCTTTTTTTTTTTGAGTTAGAATCTTGCTCTATTGCCCAGGCTGGAGTACAGTGGCACATTCATGGCTCACTGCAGTCTCAAACTCCCGGACTTAAGTGATCCTCCCACCTCAGCCTCCTGAGTAGCTGGAAGTACAGGCATGTGCCACCAGGCCTAGCTAATTGTTTTTAATTTTTTTAAAGATGGGGTCTCACTATCTTGCACAGGCTGGTCTCAAACTCCTGGCCTCAGGTGATCCTCCCACCTCAGCCTCCCAGGTTGCTGGGATTACATTTGTAAGCCACCACACCTGGCCCATGTCTTTCAAGATTTGTTAAGGGGAACAGAGCCATGTTTATTCTACAGCTAATTATTCCCCACAACTGAGGCAAAAACCTTTGAGTACTCTCTACTCAATGCTTTGTGAATTATGAGTTTTTCTAGTCTGGCTGGTGGGAAGGGACACTATTCCTGGACCTGTTTGAGCCCCAAGTACTGTTCCCTCTAATCCTCTGGGTAATAATTTCCCCAGCCCTTGGTAGTTTTTCCACATATATGCACTGATCTCTACTTTACTGAATATTCAATTGGGTCCCTCTGTAGATTTCTAGAGTTCTCTCTTTGCCCAGCTATCTCCTCTCCAGTATTCTGTCCTGCAAACTCTAGCTCAAGCTTTACCAACCTGCAGCTCACAGGCTGCATGTGGTCCAGGATGGCTTTGAATGTGGACCAATACAAATTCATAAACTTTCTTAAAACATTTTGAGAATTTTTTTGCGATATATTTTTTAGCTCATCAGCTATTATTAGTGTTAGTGTATTTTAAGTGCGGCCCAAGACAATTATTCTTCTTCCAATGTTGCCCAGGGAAGCCAAAAGATTGGACACCCCTGCTGTAGCTGCTTGAGTCTGCTGGGATTCTCAGCTCTGTCTATTCTTAGAGATTCTGGCTCAGGGAGTTTCTTCTTCCTACATCATAACTTTGAAACTCTCTCAAGGCAGTAAGCTGGGGCACACACAGTGCTCTTCTCCTTTGTTCTCTCTCTCTCAGGGATCACTGTTCCTCTTTGACTGGTTCTAGTGTCTTGAAAACTGTTGTTTCATATATTTTTCCTGGTATTTGGTTGTTTCAGGCAGGAGGGTAAATCTGGCCTCTTGTACTCTAAATTAGCTGGAATTGATAGTCCCTTATATATACCTCTTTTAAAACTGAAATAATTTCTTTCCAGTTAATCCTTCACTGGTAGAAGACTTTTTTCAATATGAAGTTGTTATTTTATTTTTGCTGCTGTTATTCTTAATTCTGTGAATTTATAAGTAATATAGTCTGCATTTTAATTAATGCTTTCAAAATTTCACGAGTCACCCATCACAGTGAATCATGGAAAAAGGCAAAAATTCAAATCTAGAAGATAACTTTTGCTGTAGAAAGGTGATCTTCCACAAATTCTGCCCACAATGGCGTGTGTGTGTGTGTGTGTGTGTGTGTGTGATCCCAGAGACACTGTGTAGATGTTGGTAGGGAAGGGGCTGGAGACTGGGTCTTCACTAGTGGGATTGTCCCTAACTGGGGAGGCCTGGCTTGGTTCTCAATTGTCTTAACTCTGAAGAATCCTCAAAGGATTTGGGTGGCCATTGACTGACCAATTATTCAGCTATGTCAAAGTGGTTTTGTGGGTATTTAGAAACATCTCATCCCACCCTCACCATTTTGTAAATGAGGAAATAGAAGTGTACAGCTTTTAAGAGACTCACACAAGTTTCCCAGGAAGTTCTGAGATCTAAGCTGAGACTTAGGTTTCTGGACTCACATCTTGAGAGTGTTTCCACTATATGGCACCACAGCCCCTGCTCACAGATATGACCATATTAATGCAGTGGTAACAATAGCACCCATGGGGCATTTCTGAAACACCATTTTTGCTAATTGATGTTCAATTCATCCTCCTTCTTAATGTCACCCTACTTCTTGCTTGTGAGCAATTTAAACATTGGGGACTGGGATCGGTATTCCTAATCCAAGGATGGAAGAATGAGGCACTTCTTGATACCAAAGCAGTCTAGAAAATTAGTCATTGATGAAAAATGAGTTTGTAATATCCCACAGGCATTTACTTTGGAAACTAGAAGTTCTCAAGATGCTTTCTTTTCACTCTTCCTTTTATCACCCTAGATTAATGAGATATACTTGACAAATAAAAGTTGTATATATTTAAGGTATAGAACATGATCTTTTGATATACACATACACTGTGAAATGATTACCACAATTAATGTACTGAAGATATCTATCACTTCACATAGTTACCATTTTGTGTGTGTGTACTCAGAACACTAAGATCTACTGTCTTAGCAAATTTCAAGTACACAATACATTATTATTATTTTGTAGAGACAGGGTCTCCTTATGTTGCCCAGGCTGGTCTCAAACTCTTGGGGCTCAAATGATCCTCCTGCCTTGGCCTCCCAAAGTGCTGGGATTACAGGCATGGGTCACAGCCCTGCCTCAATACATTCTTATTAACTATATTCACCATGCTGTACATTACGTCTCCAGAACTTACTCATAAAGTGAAAGTTTGTACCCTTTTACCCAGATAGCCTCGTTTTCCCAGCCTGCCAACTACTGGCATTCCATGCTTTTTTTTTTTTTTTTTTGAGATGGGGACTCACTAAGTTGCCCAGGCTGGAGTGCAGTGGCACAATCTTGGCTCACTGCAACCTACACCCCCTGAGTTCAAGTGATCCTCCCTCCTCAGCCTCCCAAGTAGCTGGGACCACTGTGCACCGGCTAAGTTTTCTATTTTTGGTGGAGACGAGGTTTCACCGTGTTGCCCAGGCTGGTTCCAAACTCCTGAGCTCAAGTGATCCACCCGCTTCAGCTTCCCAAAGAGCTGGGATTACAGGCGTGAGCCACTGTGCCCAGCCCCATGCTTTATTTCTATGAGTTTACCTTCTTCAGATTCCACAGAAAGTAAGATCATGCAATCAGTAGTTGTCTTTTGGTGTATGGCTTACTGCACTTAGTCCACTCATATTGTCACAAATATTAAGATTCTTTTTTAAGGCTTAAAAGTCCATTGTGTGTATATACATATATACACACATACATACTACATTTTCTTTATCCATTCATCTGTTGAGGGACAATCAGGTTGTTTCCATATCTTGGCTATTGTGAATCATGCTGCAATGAGCATGAGAGTATAGAGATCTCTTTAAGATACTTATTTCATTTCCTTTGAGTATATACCCAGAAGTGAAACTTCTGAATCATGTGGTAGTTCTACTTATAGTTTTTCGAGGAAACTCCATGCTGTTTTTCATAATGGCTTTACTACTTTACATTCCCACCAACAGGGTACAAGGGTTTCCTTTTCTCCACATCCTTGACAACAATTGTTATTAAATTATTGATAATATCACCTCACACCCTTCAAGTTTTATTGAGATTTAAAATACACAAAGTGTACAAATGTTAGTTCAGTTTGATGAATTTTTACTATTTACACATCTGTGTAACCATCACCCAGATTAAGACAAAGGGGATTCCAGGAAGCCTTCCAGAAAGCTTACTCATGCCCCTTCCAAGTCAATACCTGCCCCTTGTAATTACTACTGTAACTTCTATGACTATTGATTAGTTTTATCTGTCCTTGAATTTCATATTAATGGAATAATATAATAATGTCTACTCTTTTTCATACTCTTTCACTCAACATTTTAAGAGATTCATCCACATTATTGTGTGAAACACATTTGTTTTCTTGGATTGCTAAGTAGTATTTTATTCTGTGAATATACCATAGTTTATCCATTGTCCTGTTGACAGACACTTGAGTTGATTCTGGTTTTGGACTATTGTGAATAAAGCTGCTGTCGATATTTTTGTAGGAGTCTTTTGGTGAAGATATGCACTCAGTGTTCTGAACTATATGCCTAGGAATACCATATTATGAACTATATCTGAAGGCTCTTAATACCTATATTGTAACACTGTTGATGATTAATTTTACATATCCAATTGCCCTTCTAATTCCCAAGGTGTTACTCTAGCTACCACCAAACAGAGGATACTATTCCTGACCTTCTTTTCTTCTTCCCCAAAGAGAGTCACTTCTCCTGCAAAGCCATCAAGAATTAGGATAGCTGGCAGCAGAGGAACCCTTGCACATGCCCCATAGCTCCCTTGGATGATTTTGAATGGAGCCCTGGTTGTCTTTCCCCTTAGTGGGGTTGATGATAGCAGGGAATCCTGAGAGCATGCCAGGGGAAAAAGCAGACTTGCCCTCAGGGAAAAAAATGAAAAATGGAATATTTGATTTCCTTCAGCAGAAGTAATTATTACACACCAAATTGGGCAAAAAGGAAGAAACCATCAAAGTAATTCCTTTCTCTCTAAAGAGACAGCAGCTTGTCAAGGTAGGTAGTGGGACTTAAGGAACTTTGGCCACATCGTTACGATTGTTTTTCTAGTTGAAGATATGAAACACCCAGAGGCTGGTTCTATAGTTGCTGGGTCCATTTCACTTTGCGTGATGCCTTTATTCATCAGGCACTAGGCAGAAGATAGTACTGAATTAGGATAATTATCCCTGTTATAGCCAGTAACTTTCATAATAACTTTACTGTCATATGAAAAAGCGGCAAGTTGTTTGCCTGAAGGACAACAGCTGTAACTGAGCCTCACCTTCTTGCCTATCTAGATGAATCTTAATATGTAGTTTTTTGAACTTTAAATAATAGCTTCCCCAAATCTCATAGAACTCTCTGGGAAAGAGGACATATATCCTCATTGTCCAATCTCTGCCTGGGAAGTTATTAATGACCCTTTGTCTTTTCTCATAAAACTGTTTTGGGGTTAGTCTCTGCTAGGCTGCTGGTTTGAAGTTAGGAGGTGGGCCATGAATAAGTTTGGAATAAATGTGGTGTGTCACCCTTGGGCTTTCTTTGTTGAACTATAGTTTTCTTTAGAACCTCATTTTTAGGAGTCTACATAGATAACTACAATAAGATAGTGTTGATGTTGAAGTAGAAATAAATCACTACTACTAGCCTTTGGGCTAACAGCTCAGACTTCATCATCATGTTTCAGTTGTGACCTAGAAACTAGGCACAACTGATTGTCAGTTCAGAGAAATGCCCTGGCCCCTGGAATATTGTCTCTCATATGTCCTAATGGCACAAACACATCTTTAAGGCTGCTAGCAGGACCTTTACTTATCTAAGGCTCACTAGGAAAAGCTATCGGTGGCCTGGAACATGTGATCCTAGAAGGTACTATGTAAAGGCAACTTAAAAAAAATCATATTCTCTCATTGACTTATGATTTCAGAGCCATGTGACTTCAGTTTTGGTAGATTTTCCATTGGCACTGCTACCTACTCCTTTGGCTTTATATTTCCTCTACATTTATTCAACGTAATCCATCCCAGGAAAATGGTTACATTAAGCCATCTTTGTTTTAAAGGTTTCAAAAATTGCTTACAATTTATGTTTAAAGTTAAAATTTGAACCAAGCTAGAGATGGCCTAGCCTTAAACCTACCTTTGTGGTCAGTTCCTCCACCTCCAAAGCATTTCCCCTGCCCTCACAAAAAAAATCTTCTCAATTCTTGCATTCAGAATTAAGAAGTGAATACTTGGAAGATTAATAATGATTACTTCCAAAGATCTATGTCATTAACATAAAATTATTTGGGGGGTATTGTAACAAACTCTATTGATATCTGAATCTTTTGGTTGATACAAAAGCAATGGTGTTATTCTCTCCCCTCCTTCTACCCCATTTCGTTCCTATGAGAGCACATTTTCCCTATAACAGTGAAAGTATGAAGACAATAGAATCAGGAAGATTTTTAAAAATTGGAAAATCTTCAAACCAGTTCACCATTTCTTGAATAACAAGAATATTACGGTGTACAGATTAGTTTAGAAGGAGTTAAATAAGAATAAAGGTTGCTGGGAAGATTAAAATTCTTAATTCAAAACAATTTGATTAAGGGTTATTTTGTGACAAACAGCCAGGTTTTAAATTTCCTGTGTCTTGCTTATAAGACCAGCACATACCTCCACAGAGAAAGGCAGGTCTCTCTTTCTTTTAAACATAACCATAGCCAACCAGTAGAGTCTCTTTTGAAATGAAATGCTATTATTTCAAAGGAACTGGGTGGATATAGAATCACTTGTGTCAACTGAGGAATGATGAGGTTCATAAATTTGTAAAGGAGAGCTTTATTTTTCATAAAAGGTTGCAGCCTGCAGGGTGGCCGTTTTGACAGGCTCAGAAGCACAGCCTCCAACCAGAAGCCAGAAACAGATACTTTGAGGGAGGGGAGAATAAGATGGGAATTCCGGCTGAGCGAGGTGGTCAAATGTACATATTCAATAAGCTATAGGAGGAGTCATGAATACTTATGAAAGGGGAAACATGAGCATGTACAATTGAGCTTCATGCCCTTCTATGGGACCCATGTTCAAAAATAATGGCAGTGTTAGCATGATCCAGTGGTGCAGTTTTCAGCCCTCTGATGTTAAAAAGTGAAGCAGAGGACATGAAAACCCTCACTGCTGCATTCTCTGTAGACTGGCCAGAGCCGTGGTTGGTGGTCTCTTATCAGGAAGGAATGCTGGTCGGTTGTTGTGCCAAAAGGGAGGGGCAGTGGGAGGTGGTTGGTCCATACCAGTGGTGGAGTCTTTCAAAAAGGCTGGTTTCTGTTTAGCCTTGAGGAAAGAAAGGCTAATGGTGGTTAGCAAGGGAAGAGGTATTACAAGGTGTGTCTGACCTCCCATCCTGTCAGGACCAAGAGCTCAGTTTTCAAGGTTACTCTGAGGTCCCCTTGGCCAAGAGGGAGTCCATTCAATCAGTTGGGGGGCTTAGGATTTTATTTATATTTCTCTGTTGTCATAACTTATTTACAAGTGGATTGACCACTCTACATTTGCCCATTGATCACATACGCAGTGGTCGACAAGCAATGGTATTTTCATAGTTAATTCGTGTGAAATAGAATTTACTGCAGCTCTGCAATTTAAGCATATTTTGGCATTTTCAGCTGTCACAGACACTGAATTTTAAAGATCACAACTCCAGGAAGTTTTAGTCCCTTCATCTAAGAAATAAAAAGAATACCTACCCTCTCAGGGTACCAGCTTTGATTTCTTGTTATTATTATAGCCATGCATGCATGAATCATACCAAAATCTCACTGCAGCCAGCTTTTTGAGCAAGAAGATAGAACTTCACACATACTTTCTCCTAGCTCAATTCTCTTTGAGTCTCAGTTAAAGTGACTTTGGGACCATGGAGAACTTAACATTGCAATTTTTTATTTATTTGATACAGGATCTCACTCTGTCAGCCAAGCTGGAGTGCAGTGGCACCATCACAGCTCACTGCAGCTTCGACCTCCCCTGGTTAAGTGATCCTCCCACCTCCCGAGTTGTTGTGGTTACAGGTGTGCACCAGCATGCGCAGCCCTTTTTTTTTTGTATTTTTTGTAGAGATGGGATCTTGCCATGTTGCCCAGGCTGGTCTCGAACTCCTGGGCTCAAGCGATCCGCCTGCCTGGGCCTCCCAAAGTGCTGGGACTGCAGGTATGAGCCACCATGCCTGGCCAACACTGCAATTTTAAAAGTGAAGTCTATACTTGCCTATTTCCATAATTTAGTTTTCATTAAAAAAAAATTGAACTGTGCAGATTGGGTTTTCTGAACCACATTTCTGGGAGACAGAGGAGTGGAAGAAGATGGTGGGGGGTTCCCCCAAAGGTGTCCTCTTTTGAGTATTCAGTCACCTCTTCTTTTCCCCAACAATCCCCTGCTGTTTGCTTTATAACTTAATGAATGCATGAGGCCATTCTATTTACTGCCTTCAGCAGTTTGAGCTATCCATGTGGCTTCCTCCCCTAGAGGAATTTCACAGATAAATTATTGCATACAATTACATAAAATAAATTTAAATTGAACAGGGTGAGTAGCAGGCAGGCTAGTCTGAGTGTTTCTATGGAGTTAATCCCTGGTGAAGAGGAAAATTGCTGCATATAAATGAGATCTCATTGCTGTCCTAAACCAGTTGATAAGTGATACCATCTGCTGGAAAGGAATTCTCAATGCCCTTGATACTTGCCCCACCCACTTACCAGAATAACCATTCTCCATTCACTATGTACTAGCTTTCATATGCTAGGAGGATGTTGGGTGGGCTGCTGTCACCTTTCCTTAGTGGTATAGGGTCCTAGCTGATTGACTTATACTATAAACCTGGTTCTCTAATGGCAAAACAGCCCATATTTTTAGGACAACAATCATATTAGGGCTCAGGCTGTGGCCTAAGTCAGTGTTTTCAACCTTGGCTGCACATCAGAATCCTCTGGGGAGCCTTTAAAAATCCCAATGCCCAGCCTATTCCCCAACTCCCAGGTGATTCCAAAGTACAGCTAAGTTTGGAAACCAGTGGCCTAAATCCTAAACCAGTACTTCTCAAATTTTTGTGACTACGAATCCCCAGGAGGGCTTGTTAAAATGCAGATTCAGATTCTGGGTGGGACAGAATCTCTGGGTTGAGATTCTGCAGTTATAACAAGCTCCCGGGTGGTGCCCACACTGCTGATTCAGACTACATTTTGTGCAGCTCTGATTCCTCTCATTAGTGTCATAATCTAACTCAGTGATTTTCCAACTTTTTTCTTAAAGCTTTTGAAAAAAAAAATAGCTCAAGCAGTCTGAGTATGTGCAAAGTTTAGCAGGCTCGCAGAGACGTTAGTATGGGACGTCAGTCATCCCACACCCCACAACCATGCTGGGGGACACTGGTTTAAAGTCATTTGTACCTGTCTACCTACCTCCTTCATTATGCTTATGCTCCTCGAATTTGTGATACAAAGAACAATGTATAGTCAACCTATAATTTATGTTATTTTAATGTAAATTCTTGGTAAGCAATTTAGGAACCTGCCTCTTTTTTTCCTTAAAAATCCACTTGTAGGCCGAGCATGGTGGCTCTTGCCTGTAATCCCAGCACTTTGGGAGGCCGAGGTGGGAGGATCCCTTGAGCCTAGAAGTTCGAGACCAGCCTGGACAATATAGCGAAACCTTGTCTGTACTAAAATTCAAGAAAATTAGCCGGGCGTGGTGGCACATGCCTGTAGTCCCAGCTACTGGGGGAGGAGGCATGAGCTGAGGTGGGAGGATCACTTGAGCCCGGGAGGTCAAGGCTACAGTGACCCCTGATCGTGCCACTGCACTCCAGCCTGGGTGACATAGGGAGATCTTGTCTCAAACAAACAAAAACACTTGTAACTGCTGCTAATTAGAGTATACATTCACAGCAATTTAAAGCTGTGGTCTAGGGTGGCTATCCTCTAACTCTGAGCTCGAATAAACTCTATACTTAATTATATCTTCTGAATTCATTATTTAAGATTGACACTATGAAATCCTTTCTTCAAATCCAACCTGACAACAAAGCCTCATATATACAACAGGTAGAACTGGGGTGCTTCCAATAGTGAAGTGCCAGAGCTGGTCCACAAAGCTAAATCAACCATGATTACAGCATGTATGTTCCTTGTTAATGTACATACCATGAACACTGTTATGCCCTTCTGCCTGATGTTAACTCTCCCTTGGAAGGGAATATCTATAATTAGTGATTAATTGAATTTCTGAAAAGTTTCGTTAGGGTCCTAATTTGCAAGAGGTTTTTAGCCTTGTTTGCATAACCATAAATGGCTGGTATCCACGCAGTCACCTGTGGCAACAGTGCCCCACCCAAAGCCTCAGGTATATATAAATCTGACTTCAGCCCATCTTTAAATTAACTCAAATGAGATGTCAGAGCCTGACTGCTCAGGTTTATGAACTCATTCAAACACATAGTTCAAAGTTAAGCTGTTAAAGTAACATCACCAGTGTCACTCATTTTCATTCTAAGGCCCATCACTAACTTTATTCATTCACACATTATCTGCCTGTTTCTATGAAAATGTAAGTTCCATGATGCTGCCATCATGGCAACCTTCTCTGGTACCTTCTCTGTCTTGTCACCACTGTAGCCCCACAATCAGAATAGTGCCTAATATATAGTAGGTGTTTGATAAATATCTATGGAACAATTGCTCAAAGAAACATCACCAAAAATTCCCAAGGCAGGATAGGTAATCAATGACCATGTTCTCTTGACTGAGCAACTGCCGCAACCATCGTGA
This sequence comes from Pan troglodytes, assembly GCF_028858775.2. Taxonomy (NCBI): domain Eukaryota; kingdom Metazoa; phylum Chordata; class Mammalia; order Primates; family Hominidae; genus Pan; species Pan troglodytes. The sequence goes on along the minus strand of NC_072421.2, from coordinate 39,121,784 downwards.
CCAGTCAACACAATAAGCTGCAACATTTGCATTGTAATTGAGTTCATTCAAGCAAAGCTATCTTCAGTAGGGACTTTCCCTTCTAGACAGCATGCACATTTTGATTTTATCTGTCCTCAAACTGACCCTTTGCTCATCATAATAGTAAAAAATACACCCTTGGGGTGGAGATTTAAGATGCTAATGAGACATGCAATATATGAACAAGTGTGTACAGGTACTGCTCACGTGCACCCGGAAGACCACCCAGAACATACTAACTAGTAACACCTCTTTCCAACTCCTTATGAATAATTATGGAAGACTCCATAAAGGGAGTCTCCCTAGTGCCAGTCTTTGCTGTCTCATCCTAATGAACAGCCTGCCCTGAATTCCCTCTCTCAGGGTGTACTGTTTATTCTGCACCTAACTTTCACAATATTCTTTTTCTTTAGCAATAAATTACTCTATGCCATACCTCCTTTGCTGTGTGTCTCTTGTTTAAATTCTTTTAAGCCAAGAAGAACTGAAGTATCACATCAGCCATCAACATTCCCACTTCTTTTAATCCAAACCAGACTGATTTGGACCTTCCCGCCATTTGAGTCCAAGTTGGTCTCACCATTACCACCATTCTGGGTTTCAATCCTACTTTCAGCCCTATGGTTATTGATAGTTGAACTGTACACATTTGTAGCTCCAAAGAAGAGTGTGAGCTAGATATTTGAAGACAGAAGTCACTACCATCAACATGGTAATTGAAGCAACACAGATGGATGAAATTGTCCAGGAGGAGAGCATAGAGAAGACAGACTGGGTTTGAGACTCAGGTACTCAATCTTTAAAGAAAATGGTTTCCTACGCTTTGCTGTACCTCCCTAATATGCCCCACCGCCATATATACAAACCTGTACAACCAGATTATCACAAATTTCTTCAACTGTATCCTAATTTCTAGACCCTTACTATTCTGGAGGGTATGTTGGACACAGTCATTTATCAGTTTATCAGTGTCTGCTTAAAAATGTAATATTTTGGCTACCAAAGCAATTACAAATAAAACAATGCTACCACTCCATTTCCTTGACAGTATCAACCATAACTTAAAAGAATCCTCATGAAGTAAATAAAGGTAATGGAAGAATGGGTAAAATCAAATACCAAGTTATTTTTAATGATTTTTAAGAGCGATTTTACCAAGAGATGTGTGGTAATACAGAATTGAGATAATTACTATTTTTTTACAAGAAGTTGATATCCAGAAATTAGAAAATCTCCCAAGATAATGGAAAAATAGCTTTGACATTTTGAAAAATTTCAGTTTGATTTTGTTGACTATCAGAACTTCCACCTTCATAAAAAAGAAAACAAACAAACAAAAACAAATACAAATAATAAAAAAAAGAACTACCCCCTAAAGAGAAATATTTGAGGAGGTGATGCCAAAAAAGTCTTGGCTGGTCATGAAAGAAATGAAAAACATTGGCCAGGCGCGGTGGCTCACGCCTGTAATCCCGGCACTTTGGGAGGCTGAGGTGGGTGGATCACGAGGTCAGGAGTTCGAGACCAGCTTGGCCAAGATGGTGAAACCCTGCCTCTACTGAAAATACAAAAATTAGCTGGGCATGGTGGCGAGCGCCTGTAATCCCAGCTATTTGGGAGGCTGAGGCAGGAGAATTGCTTGAACCCGGGAGGTGGAGATTGCAGTGAGCCAAGATCACACCTCTACACTCTAGCCTGGGTGACAAAGCAAGACTCCATCTCAAAAAACAAACAAACAAACAAAAAATGAAAAACATCAAGATCAATGAGAGTAGAGTATTAACTTGTAAAATGGTTCTCTTCCTTAGTTTAGTTGCTATTCTTTGTTAACTGTGAGAGTCACTCAATAAATCCCAAAGGGAAGTGAATAAAGTATAGTTGTGGCAGGTTGCCTGCAAGACAGCCACCAGTGGTCCCAGTTTCTTAATATTCACACCCTTGTGTCATCCTCCTGTGTCCTAGATTAACTCATTGACTTCTAACAAATAGACTATTACAGAAGTGGTAGCGTGTTAGGTTATAAAATAGTGACTTCTGTCCTGAACACTCTCTCTTTGATTGCTCATCTTGGGACAAGCCAACTACCTGGTGCTGAGACAGTCTTGTGGAGAGGCTCATGTGGAAAGGGACCCAAGGCCTGGCAACAGTCAACTGAATGAGTTCAGAAGCTGATTCCTTTCCCCCAAGTTGAGCCTTCACGGGAGACTACAGCCCCGACCAATAGCTTGACCATAACCTCATGAGAGAACGTGAAAGCCAGGGGCATCGAGCTAAGCCACACTTGGATTCCTGATGCACAAAAACCTGTGATAATAAATGTTTGTTATTCTAAACTGCTAAGTGATGGGGTTATGTGTTATAAAGCAATAGATAAGACAGTTATAGTCATAGATATCACATTGGCCTTTCACAATCAACTGTACAAACCTGAATTATTATAGTAGACTACTAGATTACAAGATCTGCTATATATATGGAAATTAATCAACACTGCTTGAAAGCATTTTCTTATTCTTCTTCACGTCTCATGGTCTAAATCCAGTAGGTCTTCAAATAATCATTTTTTAAATTAAATTATATCACTCCCTGGAAATGCCACACACTAGGTCAAAAGTTCTGTGCATATATATCATCCAGTACTGTTTGTTGCAGAGAGCTAACAGGGCCAGGAGGAGTTCATTTATCTGTTCTTGGACCCTTTTAGTGTTTATTAACATATTTTTACATGCTTTAGGTTCTATTAGGAAACAAAGACAACCATTTTTCCTCCTCCAAGGAACATAATTCTGGGGATTCTGGCTATAAGTCTACGTGAGAATCAGGGTTGGATCATACCAGTTCTACTCAAGACACATAGTTATTTTGAGGGCATTGGGAAAAATTATGACATAACTATGAGACAAAAATAGTGATGCATTAACTGGTAGAAAAGAAGACATGAGGCAAAAAAGGAATGCCACAGAATTCTAGAGATAAAACCGCAAATAGGACGTAAGGAACAACTGAAATAACCTAAAAAAATATATTCGTATAAGACCGGATAAGCTCTGGCACACAGTTTAAGGACTTGGAGTTCATTCATTCGTTACTCATAAAGTAATTTGAGAACCTGGAAAGTGCTTAGTTCTGTGCCAGTCACTGGGGGGATACAAAGACAGTACTGACATCATCCTTGCCCTCAAGAACACTATTAAAAGATCCTAATCAACTGTGAATAAAATTACTTACATGTAAAATAATTAGAGAACTAGAAGGCAGCATATAATACACTGCAAATAATATAATATACATCCTGGCAACATGGCAAACTGGAAATAAATGGACCTAGATACATTAGGCAAAACGTCTAATAGTGGATTAAAAATATGTTTAGGAAATAAATATACACTGCTAAATGAAATTTACAGGAGGCCATTGTTTTGGACCAAGCTTCTGTTCTAGGCCCCAACAGACCAGACTAAAAATCCAAATGAAGTCACTTATCCTAAAGTCACTACTAAACCTAAACTAAGTTGTTTTCTGACATTGCAAGGAGAAACAGCTAATTTCCCTAGCAGGCCAGTTTATAATCTTCAATAGGCTTGATAATGAAGTTCCCTCTGCTTTAATTCTTACACAAAAAAGTGTCCCCAAGTAACCTGATGTTAACTATTATTTTTCTGTTGCCCTGTTTCCTTGTCCTGCTTTACAAGAAAAGTAGATTTGAAAGGACTACTATGCTCTTTGTTCTTTGCTTCTGCTTTCTTCAGACTTTCTCTGTCTATAAAGCCAATTCCTTCTGCTCATCTCATTAAAACACTGATTCTGTTTCACGGAATGAAGTGTTGCCCAATTCTGGAATCACAAATAAAGCCAATGAAGATCTTTAAACTTAACTTGTTATAATTTTGTCTTTTGATGATACTTTACTGTTGCAAATTGAGATTATTTACCACATATAGATCTCTGAACCCAGAAGGATTAAGAGGCAAGAAGCAATGGGGCAAACACAAAATGGTACACATTTAGGTAAGTCTAAATAAACTGTAAAGCCACTAATAGTTAATATTCATTTGGGGAGATGGTAGAAATAAAATGTCAGGCAACAAAAATATAGAAGATAAGTGAGTGGTGACTAGAATTAAAACAATCCAAGGTCTTTTTGTTATTTTGGAGAAAGAGCCCTATCTTTCTCAAGAATCCTTGTTCTGATTAATTTTAAATGCAAATATTCATGTTAAGAGATTAACGTTAACCTCTAAAACAATAAAAATATAATCTATAATTTCCAAAGAAGAAATATATATATATCTGATTCAAGAGAAGACAGAAAAGAAGCAAAATAGGAAAGAAATGAATAGTAGACAGAAAAAATAATATGGTAGAAATAAAACCAAAACATCAGTAATAACACTTAATTGTTAAAGCTTTCTCAGACTGGACTGAATAAGAAAACATAATGCAGTTATGTGTTGTGAAACACACATGTCTAGACATGTCTAACTCAAAAATATTACAGACTGAAACCAGAGAGATATAGAATAATACTCTTGGCAAATACTCATCAAAAGAAAAAATAATTGTAACTATAATATCAGACAAAATGAATGTTAAAGAAAAAAATCATAATTGAGGGAAAAGAAAGTCCATAATGACAAAGGAAATGATTCATCTGTGAGACATAATCTTAAACTTGCATGTCCCTAACAATAAAGCTTAAAAATATATAAAGCAAAAACTGAAAGAATCTACAGTCATAGTGGGGGATTTTAATGCATCATTCTTAAAAACTGAAAAACAGATAAAATATTCATAAGAACAGATGATTTTACTAATATTCATAAAATTTACCATTTGAATATATTCAAAGGCTTGTCCTAATCCTGCACCCAACAATTAGAGAAGATACATACTTTCAAGTACACACAGAACAAACACTGCCCACATACCCAAGCACAAAGCAAGTCTCAACAAATGAAGAATCTTTATTATACAAACCAAGTTTTTTGAACAAAAAAGCCCTAAAATCCATGTTTGGAAACTTAAAAAAAAATTCCCATTGTATGGTTCAATGCATAAATTCTAATGGAAACTGCAAGATGTCTAGAACTGAAAGACAACAAAAATTTCAAATTAAAACTGAAATGCAGTTAAAGTAGTACTTACATGAGAATTTACAGCCTTTCATGAAATTATTAGAAAAGATGGTTAAAAATATTAATGAGCTAAGAATTGACAAAAGAGAAAATCCAGGGAAACCCAAAGAAAACAGAAGGAAGAATAGATATTAATGAAATAAAAACCAAACAATAGAAAGGATGAAACCAAAAGGCTGGTTTTTTGAAAATACATAAAATAGACAAATTTTCAGCATGAATGGAAAAAAGGAAAGAAAGAAATAATGCTAGGAATGAAAAAGGGAACAAAAGTAGGTGTCATTAAAATTTCAAAAATAAGACATTACTATAACAACTTTATAAACTTGAAAGCAGGAAAAATGGACAACATTCTGAAAAATATTAATACTTGATTTAAAATGTGGGGCATAGAAGACAGTTGCCACAGTAGGCTAGGACTGCAGTTACCAAAAGAACATCACAGATAAGATGGTATTTGAAGATGGGAAGCCTTGGGAGAAGGCATGCCAAACAGGGAGAATGAAAGCATGGGATAAAAGAATCTCAAGTAAATGGGACAGACACGGAGCACAAGGTGAAAAACGTAAGCTGAAGCCAGATTCTAGTACAGCGTTTCCCACTCTGCCCGAACATTCCAATCAACTGGGGAGTTTTAACAAAGAAAAAGCTCAGGCCAAACCTCAACAATCTCTGCGCTGGGCTATGATTTATAATCTCAAAAATCTATTACCTAAGTTTTGTTCAAAGGCTTTTAACATTGACAATTAAATGTGTGCAAACAAGAAAACCTTTGTTTTGTGTATTTTGTTACTTTAAACCTAAATTCCTTAGCCTGTCCCCCAATATTTTTTTCTGAGTCTGATTGCTAGGGGATGCCCCAATATTTTATTTCATTTTATTTATTTTATTTTTAGAGACAGGATCTTGCTCTGCTGCCCAGGCTGGAGTACAGTGGCACGATCATTGCTCACTGCAGCCTCAAACTCCTGGGCCAAAGTGTTCCTCCTGCCTTAGCCTTCTGAGTAGCTCGGATTACAGGCATGAGACACTGGGCCTGGCTCCTGACATTTTCAAATGACACGTTTTAATTATTTCCTCCTCCCAGCTGCAAATCTTTATATTTGTAGAAAATGTAAACTAATTACATTAGCATAAGCACAACACAAATAAAAGGCAAAGCTCCTTCTAAAGTCAACCAACAAATAGTGGAGGCATTGTGGAATCAAACATTGCTCTTGCTAGGAAGAAAGGACTTTTAATATTTTGAATTATTTGTGTCATTGCTTCTACATCTAACCAGATGTACTGTTAATCCAGAACTCACTTTTCTTGAAAAGGCAAGTCCCAGGCTGGGAGAAAAGATTTGCAATACATACATCCAAGAAAGGACTTGTGTCCAGAATATAGAAAGAATTCCTACAAATCAATAAAGACAACTGACTTTAAAATACACAAAATACTTGAACATCTTACAAAAGAAGAAATCAAATCTCCATGTGTGCTCCCACCCCACCAAAATAACATCAGGCAGCAGGGAAGCTAAAGGGTTAGATGTTTAAAATTATTGTTATGGACACTTCAGAAACTTTAACTATTTATCATGAACAGAATACAATGAAATAGTCAATGTCAATGAAAAAGTGAAAGTGTGAGGCAAATTAAATCTAGATAACACTATACATCTATAGAATGGCTAAAATAAAACAGACTGAGAATAGCAAGTGTTGGTGAGGATGTGGAACAACTAGACCTTTCTTACATTGCTGATGGAAGTATAAATTAGTATAACCACTTTAGGAAAATGTTAGGTAGTACTTTCTAAAGCTAAACATACCTTATTTCCAAGCAATCTTACACGTTTATTTATGTCCACCAAAAAGCATATACCATAATGCTCATTGCAGCTCTATCATAGTAGCCCAAACCTAAAAAACAACCCAAATGTCCAGAAGAATGGGTAAACTGTGCTATATTTGTATAATGTAATCCTATACCACAATGAAGACAAGACTATGTTTACATGCACCATGTAACTAACTCTTGCAGACACAATGTTGAGTGAAAGAAGGTACACGAAACAGTCCACACTGTGTGATTCTATTTATATGAAGTTGAAGAAGAGACAAAACTAATCTATGGGAATATAATTCAGATTAGTGGTACTCCTGGGCAGGGTCGAGGGGATGTGAGAGGGCTGTGGTTACTGACTGAAACGGGACACCAGGGAACCTTCGAGGGTGCTGAAATACTCTGTATATAATCTGGGCAGTTGTTTACACTGGTTTGTACACATGTGCAAGTTCAAGTTGCACACTTCACATTTTGTGTTTTTTACCATAAGTAAATGTTATATTTCAAAAAAAGGGCAGGGGAAGATAATAAAAGAAAACAAGAAAGTATTTCAATTTGTGTCTTTTAAGTTTCCTTTGAAAGAAGAAAGGACATTACACACAAGTCACTCAGAGTTGAAACATGAACACTTGATAGTTTTAAAGTAAAATCAACCTTGGTCCAAATGTTTCACATTAAAAGTATGTTATTCTGAGATCTGAATTTAATTTAGAAAGTATATAGATTTCTTACTTACCAAAGTATACCAATAAGCACATAGTTTGCAAAAAGATAAACCATGGGTTGGGCTCTATTTAGGATTTTACAGAAAAGCCTCATTTCGATATATAATGAAATAGAAATTACAAACAGAAATGTGAAAAAATTTTGAGCTACATATATTTCCGTAGAAGAGCTCTCCTTAATTCACTAAAAATGCTGACCTTTTGAAGAGGGTATACTAAAGGTTTAAGCAGTGTCCTTTGTCAATGTTGTAGTAGGGTTTACTCTATGCAGAGATCAGGCTAATAAATGCATACAGTTAGAAAGTCATCTCTATTCTAATTACAGTCTGTGCTATAGAGAAGAGGGAGCCTTTTAGATCCACTCATTTTGGTAACAGATCAATTTATGCTTTTACTAGGTTTTTGTTTTTTGGATGACTCATCAAGAAGAAATGGATTGCAAATAATACACTGCACCTATTGGTAAAATGCTCTTTAAATCAAGTGTAAGCATTCCATACTTCAGTACAAACTGGGACATTGGGATGGCTGAATCATAGGATGTAATCTCTTCTCTAGATTGTGTTTTTTCAATCCAACACAGAAAAGAAAGAGGAAAGAGGAGAATTCATGCTCATTAGAAGCGATGAAGGAAAGAATAGAGGCTCATTTCCTTTTTAAAAAAATGAAATCCAGACTTTAAAAACTCAGCTGAAATCTTTGTATTTATTTCACGGATTTCAGGCCCAAGGATTTCAGAGGCCTGAAATGATATGAAGGCTCTATTTCCGCAGACAACAATGTATTCTGTTCATGATAAATGGTTAAAGTTTCTGAAGTGTCCATAACAATAATTAAAAAAACCTAACCCTTTAGCTTCTCTGCTGCTGATGCTATTTTAGTGGGGTGGGAGCACACATGGAGAGGTGTGTCAGTGTGTGAGATGGTCCACCTGCCTGCGATGTCCTGAAGAGCAAGATGGAATAGAAATGTGTTTTAAAACTTTCATAAGAACCAAAGAACAGAACCAGAACACAGCTGCTTGTAATTGCTCTATTTATTAATACATATATCACAAATGTTCACAATATCAATGCATTCTTGTTGGCATGCTAGACAGAGGCATTATTTTTGAAGATCTTTTAAAAATATTTTGACTTGTTCCCCCTTCACACTCATTTTTAAATTGTTTGGATGAGGTCCTCAATGTCTATAATGTCAATACAAGAAAAAAATACAGAGAGAAGTAGTAAAATAACACAATAGCAATTAATTGGGGAAAAACAAAATATCATGGCCTTCACAAGAAGCAACAACACAGCTTTGTAACAGGGTTATACAGGTTTCAACTGAGAGGCAAAGATGCACTAAACTGCCTACACATACCCAGGTATGTAACAAGCAAGGAGGCCACCTCAAGTTCAGTTTCCTTCATGCATGACACATGCTTTTTTTCTCCTCATGGACAATTATTGATGTGTTTGTTTACATGTCTTAGGCAGCCTGAAGAAGGTAGGAAAGCCTTAGTAGAGGGAAAATCAAACCAAATGAGATTAAGTCAAAAGAACAGATAACTATCGTCTGCTTATCTACTTAAAGGTGTGTGGCATTTACCACAGTGAGGAGCTAACAGGAGCCTCCCACACTACATGCAGGGCCCAAAGGGGCCAGCGATGGTGTGATAACCAGTCACCGATGATGAGTTGCAGTTGGACCAAGTACAGATGGAGGGGCTGGCCCATGCAGGGCCTCGGGGTGAGGTTCACTAGGACTAGCTGCAGGGGGACCTGGCTACACTCTGTGGCACAACAGGGCTTCACAAAATGGACACTACACGTGACGTGGGCTGAAAGGTGGAGCAGAGACTGGGTGGGAGTGTCAGTTGCACGTTGGGGGGTAAGGGGTAGAGGGAGCAGGGCAAGTGTATTATGTACTGTGCTCTAACATTCTTTGGAAGTCTTTCAAAGATTGCTGCAGTTCCTTTTTAAAACAGGTCTCTTATTCCGTCATTCTTGAAAGACTAAGAGAGAAATGAGAACATGTGAGTGATTCACCAGTAATAAGGACTTGAAAGATAACAAGCTGAAAAAAGCATTTCCACATTTTCCACAAAAGAACCAATTATACCTCCTTCCCAGAACCACAGAAATGAGATTTCTGAACATGGACAAGTGCCACCAAGATCAGGTAGCTCAATAGCCAGGGAGTACTCCTGCACATTTGAAGGGTAGTAAGTGTCCCAAAGGGGACCCCTCAAAATTAAACACTCCCCACTGTCACCTACCTTCTCCTTACACCATCTCATACTGATTGGCCGTGATGAACCGGGACAGACAGCAGGCCAGCAGCATGCCAATTAACTGTTGCCAGGGAGAAAAACGAAAATGAGAATCTCAAGTCACCGAACCACACCCTTTTAATATTTAATTAACAATTTTATATATTTATGGGGTATGTGATTTTTGACATATGCGTATCACTAGACATAATTTTTTAACAACCAAGTGTTTCTGTATGTAAATGGGGAAAGGGCACTAGAGCAAAAGATAAAACCAGATTTCAACCATGGGATCTCAGCTGTTGGGAGTCTAACTGCAGAGTCAACTGGAAGTTCTCAAACTGGCCATCATGTTGCAGCTGTAGCTCACTCTGGATATTTAAGAACAACTTTTGACACTTAAGGAGTATTAAAATTTGTTCATGTTATGAGAGTAATAAAAAAATTAAGGAACACAGAATTTAGTGATATATTAACTAGAAGGCTAAAATTTAATTCACATCTATAGCACATGCATTTGGAAGATTTCTCAGCATACTATGATGTCTCAGCCATACCCAGCTGATAAAATAATAGTTCTTTCCTTGAGGCAAGAATAGAGACACTATTCTTGACCAGGCACATTCACCAGTGAGGTAAGAAAGCCAAGGCTTATGAAAAGGTAGGAGGGGCTAGGGGAAAGTGGGGCTTTATATTCTGTCTCTCGGCCATGTAGATATCTTAGGCCTAAGTGGGCTCATCTACACCCAGGGCCCACCTCCCAGTTTTTTTAGGGGCCTCAGGACCACCAGTGATGTAGTACCTCCACCTCCTCAGAAGATTCTAGTCCTCCACTTGTCTTTGTGCCTTGATCTAAACTGTGGCACAAGTGAATCTAATAAAGATGATTGTGATACTCTCAAGACACCCTTAAGCACATCTTGTTCTGTTCATTAGAAAAGAAAATTTCCATTCATGAATCTGGAGGATCAGCATTCTTTAGAGAGGAGCCCAATTGTGCACTTGAGTCTACAGGCTGCTTTCTCTTGGCCAATGTAGTCCCTCCTCCTTAGATAACTGGGCATGTTTTACTGGATCAGAGGTGGGAATAAACTGTTTCACTAGAAGTGTGACCCCAGGACCAAGAGCATCACGATCACCTGGGATCTTTTTAGAAATGCACATTCTCAGATCTCGCCCCAGACCTGCTGAATCAGATATGCTGGGGGGTGGGGCCCAGTAACTGGTGTTTTAACAAGTCTTCCAGGGCAGGGAACTGCTCATCCAGTCCACCTAGTCACCCTTATCTTATAGGTGAAACACCTGCTGCCACTTCAGGTCCCACTGTTGGTCAGGGCAACACCTGAAGTCCATTCTCCTGGCTCTTAACCTATCCATGCAGGTTCCAGTTCTCATTTCTTATCTTCCTTTTTCAAATTAAAATTGTGCTGTGAAATATGCAAACTATAACCGCTTTCAGGTAAGGAGGCATCATCATCTTATTGGACTCGTTCTATCTCCTACCAAGGCTCTGGCCAACATCATTTGGTGCCATAAAATACATAGTCTCATGCACTTACTGCCAAGTGGCTGAAGATACCATGGCTGTAACCTTTAGAATATTCTGCCAAATGAGAAACTAAAATATGAGTGTAATGACCTTGAACCTTATAGCTTGTCTTTTTTATTAGAACTTCCATTTTCCAGAACCAACAAACACCAGAACACACTTGATAACGTCAAAAATCAAATAAGTGTCAGAGGTACATAACACATTCAGGTAGAACAGATTACAGTCATCCCTTAGTATCTGTTGGAGATTGGTTCCAGGACTTCCCAAGGATAGCAAAATCCTAGGATGCTCAAGTCCTTGATACAAAATGGTGTAATATTTGCATATAACCTATGCACATCCTCCTTTATACTTTAAGTCATCTCAAGATTACTCATAATACCTAATACAATGTAAATGCTGGGTAAATAGTTGCTATACTATATTGCTTTTATTTGCATTATTTTTTGTTGTATTGTTATTTTCAATCCATAGTTGGTTGAATCCATGGATACAGAACCTGCAGATACGGAGTGATGACTATATTGAATATCCAGGCTGGAGTGCAGTGGTGCAATCTCGGCTCACTACAACCTCCACCTTCCAGGTTGAAGTGATTCTCCTGCCTCAGCCTCCTGAGTAGCTGGGATTACATTTGTGTGCCACCACACTCAGCTAATTTTTGTATTTTTAGTAGAGATGGGGTTTTGCCATGTTGACCAGGCTGGTCTTGAACTCCTGGGCTCAAGTGATGTGCCTGCCTCAGCCTCCCAAAGTGCTGGGATTACAGGCATGAGCCACTGTACCTAGCCTGTACTGAATATTTACCACAACCTGTACAATATTACAATCTCAGTTTTCCAGATAAGAAAACTGAGGGTTATGAGAGGTTAAAGAATACACCCCAAGCTACACAGGTAATTCTCAGAGCTTAAGGTTGTACCCTCTTGTCCTATCTAAGAATAGCCCCAGCTCTGTCCTGCCCTCTACATAGAAAAGGTAAACAGGTCTTCTCAAGGGCCCCCCAAAAGAAAAGAATGACCAGCACATAATGAATCACCTTAGCAGCATTTAGACCCTGGAGGAGGCCAGACAGGAGGGTGAGGGTTAGAAAATGGATGGGTAGTAATAGGGTCTGTGTTTTCTTATGAGTACCTTTTCCTTTTGAATTTCACAGACTGAAGTCTTTTTGTTATAAAAGCACAAAATGAATTCCCTTCAGGTGCTATCAGTGGCAGGAACAAGGGTGATCTCTGGCCTTAAAAGTTAATACAGCAAGCCAGGTGAAGAGGTCAGAATTATAATCCTGGATCTATAGTAGCTGCCCAACTTCAAGCGAGTCACTCAACCCTCCCCTTCTGGAAAACAGCTCTACTGTCTTTACTCAGGACTATAATATTACATGATATGGGGAATTAATCCAGCCTAACAGGTTCCAAGTCTAGCAAAGCCCTGGGTCTATTTAGACACAGAAGTACTAAATACAGAAGCCCAGAGGACACCCCACCACCCCACCACAGACACACATGCATATGTACATATACACAATGTCACAAATTGAACAATAAACATGTCCATGCCCAGACATCCCATGGCTCTTGTCTTCCAGGCCATTTTGAGGGTGGGGATAGGACCCGGGTGATGTGCGTGCATGCTCCATTTCTCACTCTTCCCACAAGCCCTTGAGTGAAAGAGCAGTTGCCAAAGATGCAGCGAAGAGGTACCCTACTAAACACACTCAACCTTCTGCTATAAATTTATAGGGCAGCAGACCCTGCCCATCAAGTCCAGACAAATGAGGTTTACCTTGAGAGGGCAAAGGTAATGGACGTTTGTAGAGAGAAGTGTTTAATGCTTGACACAACCCTGCTGCTGTTCAAAAACAGCACTCAGGAGCTTTCAATTAGCTAAGTTAGCTAACAGGGGACAAAGTTCTTGCCCAGTCTATTAAAAGGCTAGACCCAGCTTAGTTTTCCTAATACTTTATACCACCTTTAATCTTTGAGACAATAGATGTGCATGGCCAGTTTCTTCCAAAAGATGATAGCACGGAGGTCACAAGAGCAAGCAAAGCAAAGGGCAAGAAAAGGGTCGAGGGCAGGAGAGCAAAAGTGGGAGGGAGGAAGAGAGAGAGCGAGCTCTGTTCTTTCCTACCTACTTTGTCCTCTCTGTGGCCTCTAACTTAGTAGAGCCTTCTTTATTGTAGGAAGGCTAAGGCATAGGCCAACACAACTGGTTCATCAATATCAGCCAACATTTGCTAAATTTTACTATGACATTGGCTCTAAAATTTCTGAACACATGTAGCCAAAGGTCTGGTTCCAGGTCACTGACCAGAATCAGTAGGGCTGGTTCTTTGTGAACCGGCATCTGGTAAGTGGCCACCATTGTCCCAGGGATGCCCTGGATCTATGGACGTCTGGAAGCCAACTTCAGCTTTCAGGACCCCTGAGGCTGACGGCACCATAAATAGCTGCAGTTCCTGGTGCATCTGGCTGGCAAAAGCCAGCCATAGCCATTTCTCTCCCTGCCTGAACCTGGGAGCAGGTCTCAAGTCTCTGCCCTGCTGGACCTGCCTGGCCACATGGGTGAGCAGTATGGGCACCATGGTATGATGCCACTGGGCTTTGTGTTTTATCACCCCAACAACTATGTGGCACCTTGATGAGACTTAAACTCACTGCAGAGAGTTTCAGAGTTGGGGTTCCTTAAGGCCAAAGCCGCTCTCTTACTGGCCTAGAGGGTCACAGTGCATATTCAACAATTCACAAATCACAGATTTCTTTAAGGTAGCACAGAGAGATTAATCAGGCCAGATAATTGTTTGTCTAATCATACATTTCTTCATTGGGATGTGTGAGAGAAGAGTGGAAGAGAGGTATTAATCAGGTTCATTACTTGGAGAAGGATCCATTTGATTTGATTCATCTCATTAATGAAAATAGGATCCTCTTAATACCACACACACACTCATGCTCATGGCCACATGGGAATATTCTTGGATGATAAGGTGTTTCATTCATGAGATTCCAGGTTCTTTGAGGCTCTCTTCTCCTAATGTACAGTATCAGCATAATGTCCCTTTATGGTTCTAGGATAGCTATTAGGGGAGACTTCAGCAATATTTTTTTTTCCTCCAATGGGACAGGTCTCCTCAAATGCCAAACACAAGACACCCTTTTGATGTTAACAATATGATGCTACACATACATATGTTAAGTAAACAGGATGTTCAAGGCTGTCAAGTGCATCTTGCACATTTGCATCAGTCACCAGGGTTTGGGGATCCTCTAAAATGTCCCTCAGTCATTAGAGTGATGTTGCTGAGTATTATTATTGAAATATTATAGCAACTAGAAGAAATTTCAGAGTAGCAATGACTTTTCAAATGTCTCTGGAGACTGAGTTAATTTGCATTGTTTGTGACCCCACTCTGGTTTGTCTATGTGTTGGAGTGTTGAGGGTTTAATTCACTTCATGAGCTGCAAAACAAAAACAAAAAATAACAAAGCATGGTAAAAGATAGTTTTGAAATTGCAACAAGAAACACATTTGTGTTGGCTGAGCCCACGTTCTCTTGTGAGATAAAATGTCTCACAGGTTTTGTAACTGCTTAAGAAGAAAAGCTCTTCTACTTCTCTAAGGCTGTCTAGTAAAAAACAAACCATCAGGCTAAAGTTCTATTCCTTAATCTTAGCGAGGGTTACACAGCTATGTTCATTTTGTGGTAACTTATTAAGCTGTAAACATAATTTATGCACCTTTCTGTATATTCCACATTTCAATTAGAAAGTTTTAGGAACAAACTGGAATAAAATTAAAGTGCATCTGCATTGCTAAGCAGGAGGGCCAGAGATACAGATGGCTAGGGAAAAAGTAATTAGAGTCTGAGATAGCCTATGTAGAAATTAGAGTTGTGGTTTGTTGTAGACACCAGGTCCTAAATAAAAAGAAATAAAAAAATAATAAAAAATGAGAGCTGTGGAGACATTACTCAGACAACATTAATCGAGCTTTGTTTGAAACATGATCTGTTGGTCTGAACAAAGTCTGAGTTAAACATAAACAAAGTTTGCTCTTGCTTGTTAACTATACATGTTGATTCTTCTACCCAAAGCAACATTATAGCAAGGATGTATCATTTGCCTGAGAGATCAGAAGCCTGTGGGACCATGCCCTGCCTGGTGGACGTGGGCTACATTTTAGATTTAGCTTAATCTTATTCTATCCTCCAGTGTGTGTGGTTTACTTAATTGGCATAGTACTTCTCCCATTGTTTTTTTTGAGGGTAGGTACAGATAAAGGGATATAAAATTTAATACACAAAATTTGATTTCCTCTTAAGAAACCACATAAGAATAGTCAAACCTGTTACGAATAGCCAAACTTAGAAATTAAAATAATGATCACAAGTTGAAGTTTGCTAAATTTAGGCTTTCTTTAAAGGGAGAGATCTCATCCGTAATACATAGGAACTAAGAGAGAGCAAAAAAGGGTTAGGTCGATCAGGAAAAAAGCTTCCCCCAAATCCAGATCAGCCATTTGATGTTTTGAGTTGTTTATGATCCAATTATGCCAGCACGTTATTCAGTTAACCTCCATTTGACCTACAGAAGTAGCCAGTTGTTTTTCTGGAGCTAGTCATTAGTTTAACTGTAACTGATATTCCCTTGATGACAAAACTTCATTTGAGTTGAAAAAGAAAAATCAATAAACAGATCACCTGAAGACTAATGAGCAAGGAGCTTTGACCCCATCTATCAGCTTTTCCCAAAGCACAGGAAGGCAGGCAGAGAATCTGGAGGCCAGGGAGGCAGAGGAAAGGTTAGACCAGGTTCTGCACAATTATGTAGGCTACCTGGGAGAATGCGATTCCAAACGCCACTCCAGCGATGATTCCCATGTTAGTCTCCATGAAACTAGTTACCAGATCATAACAACCCTGGAAAGAGAAAGACACTGTCTTGGAGACATGTTTTCACTCAGACCAAGCTGGGCTATGTGTACTCGAAACACTCCCAACATACACTTCAACCTTAATTCAGCAAATACAATTGCAACTCACTCTAGGGATTTATTAGCATTCTTTTCAAACTTAAAACAATAAGAAAAGGTTTCAAACATACGCAAAAATACAGAGACACATGACCCTTCCCCTAACATCACAAATTAACATTTGGTCAATCTTGCTTCATTGGAACCTCCCCAAATCCCATCCTATTTAAAGCCAATCCCAGACACAATTTCATTGACAAATGTTTCTGTAGTAGGATTAAATTTAGCAAGAAATCTGTAAGATCTATGAAGCAAACACTATAGAGACAAAGAAGTAGACTTGAAAAGACATTCCGCATCCTTGAACAGGAAATCTCAGGATCATAAACATAGTTACTAGCATTTTGACAATGAATGACGAAATCTTGAATAAACAAACCGAAATCATCTGGCTAGAGGGAAGTGTTTGAATATCTGCCAACTTTATGGAGTTTTAGGGTTCTTCCTAATGAGACCATTAGGATTTTTTAAATAGGGAAAACCTATGTTCTAGGGTCATCTTTTCCAGAGAGAGAGAGAGAGAGAGAGAGAATTTGTAAGTATATTTATTTGAAACTGGCCAAATCAACCTAGAGTCCTGAACTGACTTATTCAGCTAGGAAGACATGGTCTTTTTCCAGTTTTCTGGAAAAGGGCTTCAACTAAAATGTATAAAGTCTGCGAAAAATAAAGACATTAATTTAATAAACAGATTAAAGCTGGTTCTTGTTTATCAAGAATGGCACACTAAGTTTTAATAACATTTGAAGAACAAAAAAAACCCAACCATGTTTCCCCTTTTTAAGTTCAAATTTAACAATTTAACATTTCTTATAGCTTGTAAAATATTCTGGCAATGCTGTGTCTTCTATTAAGTGGTATCTATATACATTTGTAGTCTGCGTGCAGGAAAAAAAAATGGTGCATTAACTTACCAGTAGTGCTTTGAGACATGT
Organism: Pan troglodytes; assembly: GCF_028858775.2. Classification (NCBI taxonomy): domain Eukaryota; kingdom Metazoa; phylum Chordata; class Mammalia; order Primates; family Hominidae; genus Pan; species Pan troglodytes. The sequence goes on along the minus strand of NC_072421.2, from coordinate 39,104,292 downwards.
TTTCTTTCGTTTTTTAAGTTCAGGGGTACATGTGCAAGTTTGTTATATAGGTAAACTTGTGTCATCGGGGTTTGTTGTACAGATAACTTTGTCACCCAAGTATTAAGGCTAGTACCCATAGTTGTTTTTCCTGATCTTCTTCCTCCTCCCACCCTCTACCCTCCTATAGGCCCCAGTGTGTGTTGGTCCCTTTGTGTGACACATGTTTTCAATGCAATTGACAAACTATACTCCTTAGTTACGTGATGCAAATTTGAAGGCCAGGGTAGGAGTGGGAAAGGAAATACATTATCACTCATGGGGAGTTTTGAAATTTGATTCCCCATAGTAGAAGCTTACTGATTTCACTTTTACTAGTGAGACTGTATATCACACAATTTTTTTTCATTTTTTCTTTTCTTTTCTCTTTATTTTTTTGAGACAGAGTCTTACTCTGTCACTCAGGCTGTAGCTGGGATTACAGGTGTGTGCCACCATGCCTGGCTAATTTTTGTATTTTTAGTACAGATGGGGTTTCACCATGTTGGCCAGGTTAGTCTCAAACTCCTGACCTCAGGTGATCCACCCACTTCGGCTTCCCAAAGTGCTGTGATTACAGGCATGAGCCACCGTGCCCAGCCTCACACTATTTTTCAAAAGGTAGTAGAAGAGAGAAGAATTTGTGTTAGAAAGAAGACAAAATGAGAAGAGATGTGGATATTCTAACACTTTCCCAAAAGGTAGCAGCTAGGACAGCAGTTTGCCAGGCTGGCCATCATTACTATATCTTCTCCCTGCAGTGATGATGGGGCTAAAGAATGAGGTCCAGATCAGCACCAGTGTTATGTAAGCTCAAAATTTGGAAACACAAGCCTGATAATACAACTCAGAGAGAACCAGAATGAGCTATTTTCTTATTCTGCAAAACAGTTTGGCATAGATTTTTTTCTGGGCACTTCAATTCTACACTTAAGCTGAATATATTTTCTAAAGTATGATTTCTACTTCATTCTAGAAGATTTTAGACTTGGTCACATTATTTTTGGTAAGGCCACTCCAACCAGTAGGAGAAACCAGAAAAAGGAAATAGCTGCCTGGCATTAGTACAACTGAGCCGAAATAGTTCTCTCTAAACCTTGTTCCTCAATCTATGGATCTTGAATGAGCAGTATTTCTTCACCTAGGAGCTTGTTAGAAATGCAGAATTGGAGGCTCCACCCCAGACCTACTGAATCAGAATCTGCCAAATCCATGGGTTATTGCTTTTGACATATTTTTAATGAATTTTAACCAGATCTCCCGACACTTCATATGCCCATTAAAAGGTGAGAAGCACTCTTCTATAAGAAATGTTTTCTCATTATTTTTTACTCCAAATAAGAAAGCAAGTTAATGAATCATATCAGTAATAGGATTAATTAAAATAAGAAGATATAAGTGACTTAGTTTTTTTGTTTTTAAACAATAAGAGACCAATGTCAAAATAAATGTTTTCCATCTCTGGATTTTTCCGTTATTTACTGCATGAACCCCAAAGTTCATTTTCCATGTCTCAGCACAGATCCGCATACTGCAAGAGCTGATTTAATACTGCAACCACAGGCCATGTTTGCATTCAACCTTAAATTTTCCCCTAAACTATGATCTTATCTACTCACAACAATCTCTCTCAATTTCCTAATATGAAAGTCGGTTGTCAGGTGTGAGATAAATCTACACAGACCTGCTAAGTATCCTAGGAAACACTCAGAACAGTTCATTTGCTCACCCTCTCAGCACGTCTAAATCAATAGTCACCAATGGAAAACATCTGCAAGTGACCGACTTTAACTACTAGAAGTAGAAAACTAGTTCCAGACAGGTTATGGGAAGAGGTATCTCTGTAGCTGCCAAGCAAAGTAACTATGTTCCTCTTGCCCTTACGAACTGTCAAAGAATTCCTATGAAGTAGGATTTCAGCCAATGCTATTAGCCAACTGAACGTGCAGACATTTCATCATCCTGCTAGTAAAATCAAAATAAAACCTGTCCCCAAATCCAAACAATAAATATCCTATTTAACTGTTCATATTTTCCTCCTGTTCTCTCCCAGTTATCTGTACAAGACAGGTTTCTCAAGCTTCCTGGTAAGAGCCAAGAATCATCTTTCTGTGCTATCAGAGTAAGTACAGGGTCCAAGACACCACAGGATCTACAGGGATGATCCACTTGTTCTAAATCATAGGATTCCATATAACTAGAATGTGGCAGTAGTTAAGCTTCCTAGGGGAAGGAGTCACTGGGAGGAAGGGTAACATTTATGAGCATCTACTATTACCCCATTCCAATCTTCCACCTTGTATAGATTAGGTGTCTGACATTGAGTCAGGAAAAGTAATTTGTCTCATAAGTTCAGGTGGGCATTAAATAAGAATGTCTAAGGAAACTTGCTAGACAAATTTTAGTTTTCATTCACTTTTTCTCCTCTGAGGGAGCCAGGTTGGAGGCTATAAGGTAAGTAAGAGAGAAGTTAAGCAGATCTTCTAAGTATCTGAGGTGGCCAGGAAAATATAAAGTTGGATTATAGTGGGAAGGTGGAAAGTGAGGTCAATGTGTAGGTTTATCAATGAAATGAAAAAATGTGACCCCATCTCTATTTCTGGAAATAATTGTAAGGATTATAGATGCACTATAAGATACGTCTCCAAACTTGTTTTTACATACTAACAAAAGATCCTCCCTATAAGAAACTGCTGCATCATTTTTAATAAAAGACTCCATGTGATACAGAAGACAAATTTCACCATCATCATTTGTATTACAGTTAACATGTATCACATCTGTGTCATAATCTGTGCCAGGCACTGTGCTTTTGACACTTTATCTCATTAAATCTTCAAATCAAGCACAAGGAACATGTACTATTATTATCCGCATTTTACAGACAAGAAAAGCAAGACTGACAAAGTTAAGTAACTTGACCGAGATCACATAACCAACAAGTGGCTCAGTCAGAATTTCTACTGGAGCCTGACACTAGACCCTGTGCTCCTGACTTCTGGATCCTCAATTTTCACAAAAGAAGAGGAAGCTTGAGTGGGGGAAAAAAAAAGACTTGGGTACTGCTTTCATGAACAACCTTCTGAAGCTCTGTTATATCAAATATCTCACTGCCATAGAGTACTTCTTGCCTTCCATAAATTGGAGTATCTACCACATGCCAGGTATGCTTAGCACTTCATAAAATGGAAGCATAATGACACGTATGGGTACTCAGTGGGGATGTCCATGAAGAAGCCAGAAGTTACCTTATTAACTAATAAGAGATGAAGGAAGCCTCAATGTTTGGGTTCATAAGAAAATTTAAATAGAAACAGATGTCCTTTTAACTTAGACAAGAAGCAGTCAGTACTGAATCTTACTGAACTATCTTTTTTTCTCTGAATTATTCAGTAGCTGGTCCAGATCACATAGAATTTTGAAGGCATCATATGAACAGAATTTTACCTTAGCAAGAAAAGATTTACCCCTTGACTGAATAACAGGACGTAAACACAATAGTAGGTTTTTTCCTCCCTTTTGTTTACCAAAATATATGTTATATATGGTATTTCTCTAAACATTTAAGATGTAGATAATCTTCACATGCAGTTATATCATGTCTTCATCGTATTCTCTGTAAAATGGAATGCAGAATTGATTTTCTTCTTCTCTGACTACTAAAACTTCATTTCCCTCATTTTCACTATGTACTAACTTTTAAATTTCGTTTAGTCCTCTTTTTTCCCCTCTCTAATTTCTTTGGGAGTCGGGAGGTTGACAGTGAGTTGAATCGGAGTTGCTGATTTCTTTTCCTATGGCAGTAAACTCCCTAAAATAAAGGCCACCCTCCTAGCAGAAGCAGATGCTGTTTGTCAACTCTACTCCCCTCTTGCTGTCAAAGACTGACACCCAGCTGCAAACAATTTCATGTTTAGATGGTATATTAAGCAGAAGACGGACACCCCAAAAGAAGAAAGCCAACGCTCGCTGTCTGACATAAGCATCAGGGTTAACAGGAACTGCTTACTAAACCTTCCTAACTATGCCTGGTAGATCCTTGCTGTGGGAGAGAAAGACAAGGCTGATCTGAGTCACAGCTTTCTCTTTTAGAAGTGAGAAGCCTCAAGTGCCTCTCCCAGGCAATCAAGGAACCACAAAGTAAGATTCTCTTTCCCTTGACTACTATTTCAAATCTATTTGTCATAATTTCATGGAAACAAAAAAGCCCCCCCAAACATTCACCACTGGTCCCATCTGGGCCGGGAGAAAGCGGGTACCTTCTGGTTAACTTTGGTGGCGGCCACAGTCAGATTGTGTAGATCCTGGGGATTACAATCAGTTTCGTTCATGCAGCAGCTGGGGGGGATGCCATGCTCCAGGAAGTAGGGGCTGGTGCTCCAGTTGGTGTAGTTCTGCACACCACAGCAGCTCAGCTATTAACAGGGAAAGGAAAAGAATAAAAAAATGGCAGATCAAATGTGGTCTCCTCAATCACTGCCTTGTAACTTTTACAAGAGAAACACAGGCAAAAGCCCTAAGACAACATGTGCAGCTTTGGTGTGTCAAGATGAATGGAAGCTCCAATAACAATTATACCCATATTGATGCTTGTTTGATCTCCAAGAAGGAAGTTCTAAATTATATATCACATTGGCTTTCTTATCGCCTCCACAAAGCAAAGCAGTGCGTCTGTGTCCAACTCACAATTACCTATTGATATAGATGTATTCATCCACTAAATCAGGACTATTGATTGGTGAATTGAGGCAAATATGGTTTCAAAAAACTCTCCCCTGGGATATCTACTAATAAGTAAATAAATAGTTCTTAAGAAAAAAAGATGCACATACAGAAAGGGAGAGCCAAAGCTGGTAATCTATAGCCCAGGAGCTACCTGTTTTTGTAAATAAAGTTTTACTGGGACACAGCCACAACTATGTGTTCACATACTGTCTGTGGCTGCTTTTGTGCTACAGTGGCAGAGATGAGTAGTTGTGACAGAGTTTATGGCCCTCAAAGCCTAAAATATTTACTATTTGATCCTTTACAGAAGAAGTTTGCCAACCCCAATGTAGAGAATATTAAAGCAAACGGGGCAAAAATATAATTAATTGGTAAATCTGAGTATACAGTTCCTTGTAGTATTCCTGAGACTTTTCTGTATATGTTGGAACTTTTATCAAAATAAATTAGAAAAAAGACTTCTTCTGAAGTAAACAAAACCAAGAAAAACCAAAGCAAAATTCTCCTTAGTGATTCCTGATGGGCAGTTATGCTTGAGTGCCAGCACTTGCCACCCAGACAGGAAATCTCTCTTCTATTTCCCCCATATCCTCTGCAAAGCATCAGGCAGCTCACCACCTTCACATACCTAACAGAGCCTCAGTTTCTTCTAGGTCCACTCTATGCCCACTCCACTGCCCCAGCCAGTGAATGCAGCTCGCCTGAGCTCTCCACCCAGCCTGAAGACATCGATTCCAGAAAGCCAGCCTCCGGGAGCCAACTCTAAGCAAGGTGGTCACACACTCACTGCCTAACTCCTTCCCAAGGGTTCAGATCTGAAGAGCAAATGAGCTGTCCTTGGCATACTTGCAACCCTTACTGATACAAGGCACACTCAAGGGAGTGGTCCTCCTTGACATTAATTACCTGAATAACTGGAGCCTGGACAAGGACTGGGTGTCAACTCTTGGCAATGGAACTGGACTAAGAGTTGAAGAACGGGAACAAATAGCAACTACTGGGCCAACCTACAGGCAGTCCATAAGTCTAAGCCTAGACCTCATAGTTAGTTCACACCCTCATCTCCTCTGGAACTTACGCTGCGCTGCACATGGTCCACTGCCCGGCTCCTCTCATCATTGCCATTGTAAGTCTGCATAGCGTCCGTGTAAGTCCTCAGGAAGGTGTCCTTGATCTATGGAAGACAAGGAGGGATGTGATTGCAGTCCACCACAGCCCAAACTGACTCCAATTCTTACCAACTTCTACCCTAACATAGCCTCTTCTGAAAGTCTCTGTATAAATGTAGGCCAGGGAGGCAATGCCCCATTTTCTGAGATGGAAAAGCTCAGAAAATTCACCAGGGGGTTTTTAAGCTCCGGAATTTAAAAAATTGTTCCCCTCAGCCTCAATCCAGAGAAAGCCTGACCTGCTGAATGACCTACTGGAGGGGCCTGTCCATTTCTGAAAGGGCTGTGATGGTGAGCTGCCAAACCTCAGGCATGAGCTTTCTACTTATTTTCTTTGAATTGAGTAATACCCATCTTTCTATAACTTTCTCTGCCCTTACACAGGAGGCTCATAAAAGACAAACCACTTGGGTGGACAGGATGACTGATGTTTTGGTCAAAAACTGATCCCCGTTTTACCATAGGAGTGAGGCAAAACCAACTTTCACTTACCTGTCTTTATTGAGGCAAATTAAAAAAAAAAAAGATAATAAAGGACAAGAACTTAAAAAGGTTGGCTAGGTGCAGTGGCTCATGCCTGTAATCCCAGCGCTTTGGGAGGCCGACATGGGCAGATAACTTGAGGTCAGGAGTTCAAGACCAGCCTGGCCAAGATGGCAAAACCCAGTCTCTACTAAAAATACAAAAAAAAAATTAGTCAGGCATGGTGGCAGGCGCCAGTAATCCCAGCTACTTGGGTGGCTGAGTCAAGAGAATCGCTTGAACCCAGGAGGCAGAGGTTGCAGTGAGCAGAGATTGTGCCACAGCACTCCAGCCTTGGCAACAGAGCAAGGCTCTGTCTCAAAAAAAAAAAAAAAAAAAAAAAAAAAAAGTTAACAAAACCTTTTCTGTTACCACATTTGACTTTGGGGTAACTTTCAAGCTCTGTTTCCCTGGAAACCTGATGAAGGTGGAATGTCGAATGTGTTACCAGGCCACTGAGTTTATGATAAAACTGACCCCCAATTGGTAAAATGCCTCCAGATTGGGAGGACAGCAAATGACAATAACTACTTGGTGGGAAGCTTAGGGCTAAGTATGGTGACTCTCCTAACTAGGCATATTCTTTGCTAAAATGCTGTAAACTATGTCCATGGGACAGTTACAAGAGATAGAGATACCAGTTACATGCAGCTTCTAAGCTAAGGTGGCTACCACACCCAGCTGTGTCATTTCATTTCGCTACACTTAAGCTGTCTCTTAGGATGGGGGACTGTACACAGAATAGGCACTAGACTATTTTGAGGACTCATGGTGGAGAAACAAGCCCACTACTGCCTAGCAGGCAAACTGTGCTTCCTTTGTTATATCTTTCCGCTTTTGTTAAATGGCACTAAGTGAGACCTATTGTCATCATGTGAGTTTGACTAGCCAAACTCAAGACCAGCGCTGGTGGTCAGAGTGGCATTGTACCTTCCTCCCACAACAGCCCTCAGGGTTTCAGCCAAAAGAGATTAGGTACATGAGGATTTCCAGGCCCTAGGCAGCAAGCACCATTAAGAGAAAAACCCCTCCACAGAGCACACTCCCAGCAACAAACAAGAGGCTCAGGTAGGAACAAGCCAGGCTGCTCCTGGTGTTCATACATGCACGAGGGGCACTTATTAGGGCTGTTGAGGCTGAAACTTCATCAGGTCTCACTTCACTAGAGACTATGAATGGGGTTCTAATTCCAAATGCAGCACCCATACAAACTGGGTTCTGGGAATCAGCTTTGGCATCTGGGATACTGTCTTTGGTAAAGGGGAAAAACAAGGCAGTAGGGGAGCAGAGAGCATACAGTCAAGCTCAGGGGGAACTGAACTTGGCCAAGCACAATAGTGGGATCTTTAAGTGTGCAGCAAGATGGGTTAATGAAAAAATTTTTTTAAAAATTAAAAAAAAAAAAAAACAGGGCCTGGGAACAGATGATGCCAGACTTTCGAGACCCACAGTAACACTCTCTGTTTTCCACCTGTATATATTTTTTTTCTTTTTCTTTTTAACACATGTGTATCTACTTCTGGCTTTACTATTATTTATGGAGAGTCAATGATAAAATTTTGAGGCAGCAAGACAATTAGTTTGGCTTGCCTTTATAGTCTTAGAAATCTTGTTATACAGATATACACTTGTGCCTTACTGAAGCAGCTATTTTTAAAAACAAAAAATAGAGACAGGATCTCACTCTCTTGCCCAGGCTGCAGTACAGCAGTGTGATATTAGCTCACTGCAGCCTCGACCTCCCAAGCTCAAGTGATCCTCCCTCCTCAGCCTCCTAAGTAGCTGGGACTATAGAAGCAAGCCACCACACCCAGCTAATTTATTTTTTTTATTTTTTAGAGATGGGGTTCTCACTATGTTGCCCAGGCTGCTCTTGAACTTCTGGCCTCAAGAGATCCTCCTGCCCCAGGCCTTGCAAAGCTCTGGTATTGCAGATATGAGCCACCATGCCCAGCCTGAAGCAGCTATTTTTAAGGAGTATGAAATCCATATTGAAGGTCACTGCTTTATAACGGGAGAGAATCATTTTATGCAATGGCTACACAGAGAAACAGTGAAGATCAACAATGAAGGTTTCAAGCTTGGTGGAATTCCCACATTTAGAATTTCATGAAAATTTCAGGTCATATGACATGATCTTTGGAAAACAACAACACCACTGAGGAAAACAGCTAGCCTATATGCACCCTTTACACATTTCAAGAGGTTTCAAGAATCCTCCTCCCAAACACCCCTTAACTGAGTCCTGCATTTTGTGTATACTCACCTCATGACGAAACACAAACCCTGAAATGCCAGCTACGAGCTCAGCCAGGAACACCAGGGACAGAAACATGGCATACTGAAAATTAAGCACACAAAGACAAAGTCAGATACATCAGGATTAAGAAGAGGGCTTCTTCAGGGTAGGTTACTTTCAATCAGCGGGAATTAGACAAGTCCTCACACTCCTAGACAAAGTTTAGAAAAAATATAAAACATTCTTCTCTAAATTTACCCACATAAGCCTCAATCTAGGAATGTGTGTTTAATATGCATATGCATTTTGGAGTACACAGGCTGGGGAGAATTCACTGAGAGACTGGCATTGTGCCTATCAGCTTGGCTCACCTGGAGAAATCTGGAAGGAACTTTCACAACTAAGGTATCCACTATTTGTTACACTAGAATCTTTGAGCTAGAAAAAAACCAAACTGCTCTGAAGGTCACAGGACACATTCTGCCCTGTCTGGGGGTCCTTTTTTTACCAACTTCCTCACGACGGTCTGCAAGCCAATTCCCTGCGGCCCATTCCATTTTGAAACTGTTCCAATTGTTGGAAAGACTTCCTTTCCCTTTGGCCACAAGTCTGCCTACTTCTAACTTCCACTCACTGGCATTGGTGCTGCTTTCAGAAGAAATAAGAACCAGCCCAATGTCTTTTCTCTAACGCTAGCCCATCATGTTTGTGAACACGGCCAGGATGAGAACCTGCTGCCTAGGCAAACGCCTCCAGTAGTCTCAACCACATCTCAGATGAAACAATTACAAAACTGCTTCATTTGGAATTGTATCCCTCCCATCTGGGCCCAAGAAGCCAAACGTGTGCAAGATGATGTTCCTCTTCAGACTGGTGGTCATCACTGGACACAGTAGCCACTGCAGCTTTCCTGTGGAGTTGCCTGCCTTTCTTGTTCGGGATGCTGCATGGAGTTTATAGCCTTTCAAAAAGTAAATGCACTATACTACTAATGACATTTGCAAGCATCTAACGTCTTTAGTGCTTTTCATCTCATGCTGCTGATACTTCTCAAGTTTTTTGCATGTGCATGCACGTGCAAGCACGCCTAAATTCAAGGGTAGTACATGGTATTTATGAAACATTAAGGATAACTTTGAAAGGCAGATAAAAACAAGAATTGATTCCTTACCTACAAGGCACATGTCTTACAATCTGCTTCTTATTTCAAAATGAAATATAATGGTTTTGAACATTTGCAATGGCCCTAAACAATGCTGTGGAATTTGGATAGATTGCATGTGGCCACATTACTTACCTGTAAAGTATACACATGTCTCATAAACTATACATATGTATGCTGAGTCATAATTTTTTTTTCTCATCTAGTGGCACATACATCGAAAAAGGAAATGTTGGCTTAAAATATCAATTTCTTTCTAAATATTAACAACATTCTCTAGAAAGCACAGCCACTCAAATACTAAACATGTAGTTATGAGAATGCCCCATGTACATGACTTCTTTCCCAACTTCATACAAAATGCAATTCAAAACAGAGTTTGATGTGAGACTCTCCCATTTTGCTGATGGGATAAGCCTAGACTCTTCCAGAAAGTTGGGTGGGAAAATAACTGTTAGCAGGCAGGTGGAAGAAAGGGCATTTATCTCTGTAGTCAGAAGTCCTCCTAGGTTTGAATCCCATCTTGTTATGAACTACCTCTTAGAAAGGAGGCAGCCTCTCTGGGCTTCCATAAAGTAGACATAGTTATTTTCAGTTGTTTTGCAATTAATGAGGTTATATAAGGACTGCAAAATTCTAGACTGACAGTTAATCAAGTGACTTCCGCTCTCATCAGCCGAATCAGCAGTTTTCTGTGTCTGGCAAGTTTCCTGCCTCTAGGAGCTTTCAGAGAGTGGCCGTTTTACCTACAGAAAGCATTTGCCAAAAGCCTATTGGGAAGAGCTTGTACTAAATACAGGTCAGTAGGGGTTAGAGCTTTTTTCCCAAATGTAAACATTGGAGTTGAAATAGTCCTAGCTTTGGAAGGAAACATACAAGGGTTCAAATCCCAGCCTTCCATACATTAGCTGTGTGAATTTGGGTGGGTTATCTAAACCCCCAAGTTCCTATCACATTACATGAAAATATAACCTACACTGCATGGTGGTAGTGAGGAGAAAAATAAAATGTCATATGCACCCAGTATAGCCTCTATCACATAAAAGGACCAAATCATATTTTAAAAATTTTATTGTTTTTAACTAACATATAATAATTGTACATATTTACGGGGTACAGTATGATGTTTTGATACATGCATACTGTGTGTAATGATCAAATCAGAGTAGTTAGCATATCCATTACCTAAAATATTTCTTTGTGGTGGGAACATTCTAAATCCTCTCTTCTAGCTATTGCTAAATATGTAATACATTAACTATAGTTACCCTACTATGCAATAAAACACCAGATAATTCCTCCTATCTAGCTGTGACTTTGCACCCATTGGCCAACCTCTGCTCCTCCCTCCTCCCCTGTCTCTAGACAAAAAAAATAAATAAATGCTGATGAGGATGTGGAAAAGGGAGAACTCTTATACACTGCTGATTGGAATGTAAATTAGTACAACCACTATGGATAACAGAGTAGAGGTTCCTCAAAAAATTAAAAGTAGAACTACCATATGATCCAGCAATCCTACTGCGGGGTATATACCCAAAGAAAATGAAATCAATATGTTGAGGAGATAGCCACGCCCCCATGTATATTGCAGCACTATTGACAATAGCCAACCTAAGTGTCCATACACACTGGACACAATGTGTCTATACACAATGGAATACTATTAGGCCATAAACAAGAATGAAATCCTGTCACTTGCGACAACGTGAATGAATCTAGAGGATTAAGTGAAATAAGTCAGGGAAAGAAAAGACTAATAACTGCCTGATCTTACACATATGTAGAATCTAAAATTTGATCTAAAAGACATTTTTAAAGACCCAAATTAAGCCCCAAACCAAAAAACTTCTCTACTTCCCAAAATGCTCACCTGCCAGCGAACTTGTGTTAGGAGAAGAAAATGGTAGTGTGGTGTGAAGCCACCTCCAGAAGAGGCCAGAACTAACTATTCCATTGTTTATACACATATCCTATTTTATGACATTATACTCAGCTATGGGATACTTCTGCCCCACAAGCAAATTTAGAATTAGAACATAAAAATATCACCTCTCCCACCCCTCTCCAGTCATAGTATTTGGGCCAGGAGAAACTTTGGTGATTTAGTCCAATTCTATTTTGTTACAATTGGAGACAAAGGTCCAAGGAGGTTACATCCTTGCCGCTAAAGACTTTAAACAGTTAGTTGGAATCAGTCAGGTCTCAACACCACATCACTTCCCTTCTTGTTTGAATGGATGGTTTTTTAGAATTTTTTCTTTTCTCTGCTTTTGAAGTTAATTCTCCTCTTGCTACTCATTGTGCTAAACAAAAGGTTCTCAATACTGGCTACAAGATTGAATCCTCTGGAGAGCTTTTTAGAAAATAAGATGCCAGGGCCTCACCACCACTGAGGAGTCTACTTCAACCAGCTAGCGGTGGGATGCTGGCAAAGGTTTTTGCAAATGGCTTCCCAGGTGATTTAATCATGTATCTGGAGTTGAGGACTACGGCACTAGACCAAAAGAAACCCTAGTGTTTATGAGAAGTACTAGAAGGTAGACTCAGGGTGTTAGTATAGAGTGCCAGGTGACAGCAGCAGAAGCCTGGCCCATAATCAGGATGGGCCTCATTATGGCTTGCCCATCAACCTGAAGAATCAGTGGCGGCTGAGGCATCAGCCTCCTGTATGGTCTGCAGGATAGAAAATGGCAAAGTCAAGCACCACTTCTATGAGGTTGACAACAGAGACTGACTGCCCAGTGCCAGTTGGGAAGACGGTTCCTTTGGAATGAACCACTCTCACACCCACATATATCACTAGATGGTATTAAATGTTACTACAACCTAGGGCTACATAGGGACAGGCAACATGGCCCTGATGGAATCTTTGCTTCTCCCTTCACGGAGTAAGATGCCTGAAATAAATATTTTTAAACAAAATTTTATTTTGAGGACAGGTCCTTGCTAATTTTTATCTATAAAATCCTTTACCATTAATCCCCATCAGTGAAGAACATGAACAGTGAATAGAGAATTAGTTAACTGCTGTACCTAAAAGTTAAAAATCACAGTAATAGCCTTTCAATAGTCTGCCCTTATCATCTGGGAAGCATCACTGCTTTATCTGTCCCATGAGAGTATGCACCCTGCACTGGTCCTGGTAGCCAACACTTGACACTGCATAAGTCCTCTGGGTGGCAGGCTCTGGCTTAGCTCAACTCTCATAGCACTGAGACAGGGAGTACAGGTTCAGAGAAGACCACACACATGCATCCATGCATGGCCAGGCTCAAGGAGGTGGAAAGTATTTCTCCAATAGGAACTTGGAGGTGAAAGTCTGCTTATGTTCAGGATGCTGCCTTGCCACCAAAGCTGCATATCACATGCTTAAGGAGACTTCTAAGATATAGTTCAAAATTGAAACAGGGCGAGGCCGGGCACGATGGCTCAAGCCTGTAATGGCAGCACTTTGGGAGGCCGAGGCAGGTGGATCACGAGGTCAGGAGATCAAGACCATCCTGGCCAACATGGTGAAACCCCGTCTCTACTAAAAATACAAAAAAATTAGCTGGGCGTGGTGGCGGGCGCCTGTAGTCCCAGCTAGTTGGGAGGCTGAGGCAGGAGAATGGCATGAACCCAGGGGGTGGAGCTTGCAGTGAGCAGAGATTGCGCCATTGAACTCCAGCCTGGGCAACAGAGCGAGACTCCATCTCAAAAGAAAAAAAAAAAAAAAAAGAAAAGAAACAGGGCATCTTGTCATGAGGATACAAATGGACTACTGCAATCACTGGCCACTGCTTTGTCATCATCTACCCGGAGGGACTGGGACTAGATTTAGTGTGCCAGGCTGTGTTTGGGGTTGTTTTTACCTCTAGGGGATTAAAGGATGGATTAGGAAAGAGTCTGGACTGAAATTGTTAAGGTCTTGTCTGTGACCTCAAGACGAACCACTTCACCTCCATGTAATTTATATTTTTACAAAAATATAGTTGAGAAAGCAGTATTATGTTGTGACATACTCACCAGTTTCAGCATCCATGGGCTACCACGACATGTAGCAAAGCATCCAAACAGGCCAAAGACAACAATAGTGGTGCCAGTTCCGATGAGCACATAGGGAGCATTTGTGGAGTTCTCGGCAATAAGGGAGATATAGGTGCCCAGAGTAAGTTTGCCCCAGACTCCAACAGCCAGCAGGATCACCCCAGTGATCTGAAAGAGGGAGAGGAGAGTGTGAAGCTATTGCCAAGAGAGGTGAGAATCAGCACAGAGCAATGTGGCCAAATTTGAAGACTCAAGTTTCCGTGAATAAGACGGTACTTGCTGTAGGATTCCTTGAGCAACGAGAAATGTCAGAGTGTTAACTAAAATCATCATAAAGACACTTCATTTATTTTCCCCAATAAACATGCCCCTTACACAATCCCATATGCAATTATTGTGTTAATTAGAAGTCAAGCCAACAATAAAGAACTTCTTTTTTAAAAAGCAGTTTACAAAGCACATCATACGACAGGTCTGAGAGCCTTCCCCCAGCTGCTGCCTGACACCAAGCTGGGTATAACCCCATGAAGAATGACAGCTGCCCTCTTTGATGGCATGTGTGTACACAGTATATTTTATGGACATCCTGCACAATGTTTTCAGGAACACAGTGATTCCCTTTGACTATTATTGCAGAAATTTCCACAAAAACAAAATATTCCAAATATTTTTGAATCCCTATTGATGTGCTGTCTTAGTATTTTATTCAATATAAAACAACAGAAGAATCTGCATAGTTCCTGGAATTAGCTGTAATGCGATTTGCCAAATCCCACTGATCAGTCCAAAGGAAATCCCTATAGCATGTCTAAACTAGAACCCTGCATCAATCAGGCCTTTACTTTATGGGATAGATTCCAGGGTGCATACTATGCCTAACACCCCACCCCCTGCAGGCCACACGCCCTGGCAGCTTTAGCTGCTAAAGCCACTGGGGTTGCTTTATGTCTCTAACCATCTCCCAAGCTGGTCTTTCAGGTCACCAATAGCTTAGCAACTCAAACTGACAGCCTTGTAACTGCTACCACTTCTGATACCGCATGAAGCTTGAAAGAAACCTGGGTGTCCAAGAAAGACCATCTCCAGTTTGGCCCCACCCTAGAGCCTAATGTCTCATACCAAATGCCTTGGATCCCTGTCTAGTTTGCTCACTCAAGTGAGGAGTCAAGGTGAGAAAACTGGAGAGAATTGGCATGATACAAATCCATACCCACCTTGCCAAGGTTTCCCTTGTCAATCAATACACAGTTCCTAATATCTGTGACCACCACCAAATATATGCTATACCATGAACCAAATGGCTGGGCCAGTGAAGATGCTTAGACCTCTCTCCTTTATACTCTGAAAATACTTTCTGTAATTTGGAACCATCAAGCTACATTATCAGATTTTTGTGTGTGTGTGCAAGACGAAGAATGGTCCCTGTACTTTTCACTGCATAAGCTAAGTGTGAGCTTTACCTGTATGGGGGGAGAGGTCAGTAAAAACAAGTAGAGTTTGGTGACACTTCCCCACCCTGGCAGCCTGTCTACTTTGTAGAACCTTCACCATGAAAGACAGAATTAAAGGTTTTAAATCAGAAAAAGATTGAGGAACTAGTGCTACTTTTATTAGGCAAAGATAAACAATCGTGATGCAGTGTTGCGGTGAAAGTGTTTGACACTAATATTTGGGAGAAAGTGGCCCCGTGGAGGTTGACTGCCTTTCAAAAATTCCAATGGAGATGGCCTAGCGAATTAAATCCAAGAAAACCAAGAACACAGATGTTGCCAAGAGTTCTAAGTCCTCTGCTGACACCCGGTGGTTGTTTAAAAAAGTACTTTCCTTGAGCAGCCTCTTCTGCCATACTCCCCAACACGGAAACATAAAATGCCTTTTACCTGCTAAAATCAAATTTTAAGAATCAACTGTCAAGTCATTAGGGGTAAAAATGCAATGGACACTATGTAGAAAAGGACAGTGCCTGTGCCATCTTTTACTAATGCCTAGCACAGTGCCAGGCACAGAGTAAATGCTTACTATTCCATTGAGAAAAAATATATATATTTTTCATTTCTCTGGGTCTTAGAACCTGTATTTTATAAAACAGAGCTTATCAGATACCACATACTTACACAACTTCTACATCTGGTAAATACTGCGAGGTGATTTAAAATGGGACCAAAGAGAAATTTCCCCCATACTTTCCACTGTAGCATTATCAGCCTAAGCTGTAAACATCACAATGTAAATGTATTGAACAAAAGCAAAAATTCAGTTAAGCTAGTCGGTGTTTAGGCTGAATATATGCCTCATTCGGAAACTTGTGACTTCATAGTATTGCTCCCAAAGATACACGAACACTTCAAATACAAACTGAGCAGCTGCATTCCGTGAACTGCTATTGCTGGTCCTTATTGGAATGTGATTGCTTTAATGAAAATGTATACTGCTAATCAAGTATGAGAGTCTGATAACTTACATTTCTGTGACCAGTGATTTCATGAAGTTCAGTTACTACCAGAACAAATCTTACATGCAGTATGTCAAAGTTAACACAAATCCTGATTTTAAGGCAAACAGTACCAAGATCATTTTAATGCCTTTTCTTTCATAACATAATTTATCCTAATGCAATCATTGCTTTGTATATGAACCCTCTCCTCATGTAAGTGCAAAACCTATACCAGTTTGTTAAAATGGTCATAAAATGTAAATTACACAAATACTCCATTTTCAGAAAAAGACTTTTTAATTTCAATAGGTTTTTGGGGAACAAGTGGTGTTTGGTTAGATGAATAAATTCTTTAGCGGTGATTTCTGAGATTTTGGTGCACCCATCACCTGAGCAGTGTACACTGTACCCAATGTGTAGTCTTTTATCACTCATCCTGCTCCCATCCTTTCTCCCCAGTCCCCAAAGTGCATTGTATCATTCCTATGCTTTTTGCATTCTCACAGATTAGCTCCCACTTATGAGTGAGAACATACGATGTTTGGTTTTCCATTTCTCAGTTACTTCACTTAGAGTAATGGTCTCCAATTCCATCCAGGTTGCTGCAAATGCCATTACTTCATTCCTTTTTATGGCTTAGTAGCATTCCATGGTGTGTGTGTGTGTCTCTGTGTGTGTGTGTGTGTGTGTACACCACATTTTCTTTATCCACTCATTGATTGATGGGCATTTGGACTGGTTCTATATTTTTGCAATTGCGAATCGTGCTGCTATAAACGTGTTTCTTTTTTGTATAATGACTTCTCAGAGAAAGACTCCTTATAAAGACCTTGGTGGTCTTTATAAGTTTGCCAGTGGGTGCAAACAAACACAATACTATGAACACCATATTGCATGGGAGAGAAAACATCCAACATTCTAACCTTGACCAAGTCAAGGTTAAGCCTTAGAGGGACTCATGTTCCTCTCAATAACGTGGAAACTGGGTTAGACACGCCCCTTCCAGCACTCATGTGCTAGGAATCTAAGAATAACCAGAAGAGGAAGGCCTTCTCCAATATTGCTATTGTCATACTCAAACACTCCTGATGAACCAGCTCTGTTCAGAAGCTTGAACTCCACTCTATATGGTTCCAGGAAAACAGCTATTCTCTGGGCAGTTCCCAACCTTTGTTCATGATGATCCTCTTACCTAGAATTCTATCCATCCTATCTTCTTACCTATCCATCCTATCACTCTATATCCTAAATTCTTATGGTACACACTGTACTCACTCCCCTCAGCCTCCTCAAAGTCACTCTGCGGTATACCATGGTCCTTCTGTACCCTACCCATCCTTCTGTGCATATCCAGGAGCACAACCTCTTGAGGGTGGGAGCTGTGTACCTTGCACACAGTCAATGTTCTGTACCTGTCCATTTAACAAATGAATAAGCAACCAATTGTAGAGTTAAGAAAGGAGAAGAAGTTTCATGTTAGCCATCTATTTGCTATACCCTCTGAACCTCTGTGAAGAACTATCAGAAATGGTAAGAATGCCACTCTGGACCAGAAAGGGCCAGTAATCTGGGGAAATAACAAGGCTAAAGACAAAGAAGAAAAGATTAAACAGACAAGGGAGAAAATGGTTAGGTTGCGGCATACCCTTAGGTGACTAAGACCATATGTGGTGGTAGTAGTGGTTGGTGGTGGACGTGAAGTGGGTGTTCGAAGAAATTGCCAGGTAGTTGAAGGAAAAAGCACACCTACAAGCAAAGGGCTAAAGATCCATAAAACACTCTAACTGGCATTTTATCACATTCTTCTTGCTATAAAAATGTTTCTCACTAAGGATAAAAACCATACAAAGATAAGCCCAAGACAAAAGCCACTATCATATGTATAAATTTTTTCTTGGCTCTCATCAACACACATTCACTCCACACATGTACTTTTGCAAGCACCCACAGGAAAGTCATGTCTCAAACATGACTTTCGAACTGAAAAGCAAGGGACTTTTTTTTTTTTTTAAACATCTCTCTCCTGCTGTGAGGTGCAATGAGTAAGTTCGGAGTTCACCAAAGCAATTGTGTGTCTGAGCTCCTCAGAGACCTCAAATCCATAAATCAATCATCAGCATATGTTACCTTTCTCATGGAGGTTTTGCTTCTTTCTCAGAAGAATTGATCAGCAAGCAGCCAACGCTGTGGTTCGGGGAGGAGAGAGATAGGAGACCATGGATAAACTACATGACTGGCCTGGTGAAGGACCAGCACCAACTTATATGCTCCCAAATCAACCACAAGCCAGGATGGCAGGCCCAGCCTTCCATCAGAAGTAACCAGGCTGAGGCTCTCCCTTTCTTGCTTATTCCTGGCATCTCATTTTCTGTGTGCTTACAACACAGCTCAAATTTTATGGGTAGCAAAGTACCACTAGCTACTATTAATTTAGGCTTGGTGATGAGACAGAGT
The DNA here is from genome assembly GCF_028858775.2 of Pan troglodytes. Classification (NCBI taxonomy): domain Eukaryota; kingdom Metazoa; phylum Chordata; class Mammalia; order Primates; family Hominidae; genus Pan; species Pan troglodytes. The sequence continues at coordinate 39,085,540 of NC_072421.2, read as the reverse complement.
AAAGCTATAATCATGGCATCAGAAAAGTTAGATCAGAACTGAAAAGGCTTCTGTGTGATGATACATATTACTTTAAAATTATACTCAAAGAAAACTTACAGATAGGTTTGGCAATATGCCAAGAGGTATCCAAAATGCTCTGAAACAGACTTACTAAGGTTTATTTTCATCCTAAAATGGCCATTAGGGGAGCGAGTAGCCAACATAAACAATTCCCCTTGCTCTTGCCAGGTCAACCTGGCTAATACTGATAAGTCTCTCTGCGGATATCCTGATCTTCAGAGAGGTGCCAGAAATAGAGGGCTTCCATCCTTCTCACCTGTCCAGAGGCATTTTACTTGAGCCCACGCTGTTTTGTGCGTGCAGACCACAGACCTTATGATGAAACTGCTGCAGCTGCTGTGCCAGGTCTGAGAGGGCAAAGTCCTTATTTCCTCTCACTAAATCCTTAATACAAGGTTCATAAGCCCCACCTTCTATGTGAATATATGCACATTATTCTAATGATGGCACAAGTTCATATCTACTATATCATTCAATTAAAGAAAAAAAAGACAACAAAAATTGAATCACAGAGGTACAAGCTATCAAAAAGAGACTGCTTACTAAATAGCCATATGGAATAGAAAGCACTGCATCTAAAAACCAACAAAAAGAAACACACAGGCGAGATCGTAGGCAGAAGTCTTAGCTAGATTGCATTTTAGTTGACCCACAATTCAATCATCCCAGAGGTTTACAGGTTAATTCCTTCATAGCAACTACACACAAAGGTATTGTGAAATATCCCCCAGAGGATTCTGTAACTCAGAAGAAAATGCGTGACACTGAAACTCCATACACATCATCAATAATTAAAATCCACGTTCCTCAGATGTTAGGTTTTAAGAGGAAAAGTACCTGACAAACTATTCTCTTAGCTGATTCTTATGTGAGTGTGTGTGCCTAGGGGACAAAGAGGAGGAGAAGTCTTTGCACAATGTTGGGACCTGATTAGGTAGAGGTGGAGAAAGTAACCAGAAAAGCAAAGAAACCAGCAGCTTGTATAATGTTATGGTCTTATTTTAAGAAGTAACAGTGTGCATCCATTATATTTATAACTTAAAATTTTATTACAAATTGTATGTATACCTAGTGTTTTTAAAATAGACTAAGAACCAGAATTTATTGGGATTCTTCACTGGGCTTGAGAACCCATTCCAGATGAGTGGCAGAAAGGGACTCAATATATTTAAAAGAACATTAGCTGGGGCCAGACGTGGTGACTCATGCCTGTAATCCTAGCACTTTGGAAGGCAGAGGCAGAGGTGGGCGGATCACTTGAGGCCAGGAGTTCGAGACCAGCCTGGCCAACATGGTGAAACCCCATCTCTACTAAAAATACAAAAATTAGCCGGCTGTGGTGGTGCGTGCCTGTAATCCCAGCTACTTGGGAGGCTGAGGCGGGAGAATCACTTGAACCCACAGGGCAGAGGTTGCAGTGAGCCAAGATCATGCCACTGTACTCCAGCCTGGGTGACAGAGCTTTACTCTGTCTCAAAAAAAAAAAAAAAAAAAAAAGAAAGAAAAAGAAAAAGAAAAAAAGGATGTTAGCTGAATGTGGTGGCTCACGCCTGTAATCCCAGCTGCTCAGGAGACTGAGACAGGAGGATCACTTGAGCCCAGGAGTTCGAGGCCAGACTTGGCAGCATAGCAAGACCTCCATCTCAAAAAAAAAAAAAAAAATTAGAATTAAAAATGTTAGAGCTCTTGGCTGGGGTTTAGAAGACCAGGACTTCAGTTGTAGTTTTGTCATTAATGAGCTGTGTGACTTTGGGCAGATCACCTGATGTTTCTGGGCCTCAGCTCACTCTTCAATAAAATCAGGAAGTAGAGAAACCTGATTGCCAGTGCTTCCCTCCCAGCTCTAACATTCTGATACAACAAATCAGAATCTCAAACTTGACACACTCAGTCACGCTGAAATATATTTATAGCTGTGCCTTTAAGCAAACAAAAGAGAGTTTCTAAGATTCTCCCTGTATCTGATAAACCACCAGCAGCAGGGGTAGGAAAGTTGGCTCATTTCTGGACCTGAAGCCCACTGTTCTGTCAGCTTCCCCAGGTGGCGAGAGGCTCCTGGGTAAGAAAGGGTAGGAAGAATGCCCAGCAGGACATGCGTTTGTAGTTTTACACAGACACGCAAAAATTTATAAGCTCACTAGCATAACAAAAGCTTTACTTTTTATAAGAAGATCCCACTGTTATCAAGACATGTGCTTTGAACTCTCTCTAGGCAAGTATTTTGACCAATTCAACCTTTTTACTCCATTTTTGTCTCTTGTGTACATGTATACATGTGTATGTCTGTGGGGGTGTGTGTGTGTGTGTGTGTGTATATGGAAGATAATACATGTTATATGGCTGACAGGTTGGTGGTATCATTAAAAGGAGACAGGGAAGTTAAGAAGCGGGAGAGGAGTGAGATAATCTTAAGTGCTGACTTGTTAAAATTGAATCTGAGAACCAATAAGAAATCCAGAGACCGTCTGGTCCAGGCTCTGTTTTCTATTGGGTTTGGGGTGACCAAAGGTCACAGAGGCAACATGTTCAGAAGGCAGTTGTGAATGTGGGGCTTGAATTTAGGAGTAAGTCAGAGCTGCAGGTGAGGGCTGAGGCCAGAAGTGACAGCTAAGCGGGAACAACAAATCTTGGGAAACAGAAGCAGAAGATGGTGGGAAGTTCAAGGACTAAGGCTTGAGGAAGACTGTCACTAGAACATGAGAGGACAATGCTGGAAGACAGGGGACAGCAAAGAGACGCAAAACAGAGTGGACAAGTCTATAAAGGTGGCTGCCAATGTGAGAAGTAGGACATGGAAGAAAGAGACATTTTCTCCTTTAAAGATTTATTGGAAACAAGGCCAAGCACAGTGGCTTGTGCCTATAATCCCAGCACTTTGGGAGGCCAAGGTGGGAGGATCACTTGAGGCCAGGAGTTCAAGACCAGCCTGGGCAACATAGTGAGACCCCATCTCTAAAAAAAAAAAAATTAGTCAGGTGTGGCAGCACATGCCTGTAGTCCCAGCTACTTGGGAGGCTGAGGTGGGAGGATCACCTGAGCCCAGGAGGTTGAGGCTGCAGTGAGCTAAGATTGTACCACCACACTTCAGCCTGGGTGACAGAGCAAGATCTTATTTTTTTTTTTAAAAAGACTTATGGGAAACAAAACACCAGCACAATTCATTGATCCTGCATACACTAATGACCAGACAGGGTACTCTTTTTATTTTTGTACCCAGTACAGCCCACTGAGATTACATTTTGTATTTTAATATTATTACATCCTAGATCCAATTCATAGACTTCAAGTTTCAGGAGCTAGGTCATGAAGCTAGAGTGATTTGTCACAAACTCTAGCTTCTATTTGGATTTTATCAGGGATCAGATAGCCAGAGTCTAAAATGCAGATTGTCTAACAAGGTATAACAAATCACAGATGCTTTTGAAAATATGAAAATGGCTTTGAACAGCACTATGAAAAGTCAGAAATTCTAGCTTTGACTGTGGGTCTATTACAGTCTCTTCATATGCGTAGTGAAACAACTAATCATTTCATAGGAAATGGCTCCAGGCATGCTGTAAGTCCAGCAAACAATACTTCTTCTCTAAGTTGCAACCACTAGCTTACACCAGTCATGTTGCATATCTGTGTCTTAGTTCATCATCTACAAAGTGGCAGGACTAGCCCCAGGGCCCTTCCAGTGCTAGAGTTACTTGTTTCTTTGAATTGCCCAGTGGTCCTCAGAGGGGCAAATATCAAATTCAACTGTTAGCTCAGATGCCAAAGACTGGTCAACAGCATTCACCAAGGGGCTGCACCTGCTGGGCTCTGTACTCATCCTGGGGAGTTTAGCTGGAGGGTGGCTCAAGGAGGTGGCTGGCTAGAGACTGAATACTCTCTAATGTCCTGTGGGCCCATGAAGTGGTAAAAATGGACCCATATGGTGACAATATTTTCAGAATTAAAAACAGAATCTGAACACGGTAAAGATCTTTGAAATTGGTCTGTCACAGAAAATCAGGGCTATACAGCTGCTAAAATAATAATAAATGCCACCTTGTTAAGAGAGCCTTTTACTACTTGAATAACTAAACTCCTTCAAATGAGGCCCACACAGCTCTACCTTATACTTAATTCCATTATTCAACAAATAGAGTCACAGAAAATTCCTGAACATGTTATTAGGTACTCTGTATATCACACTGGGAAAAGAGAAAAAATGGTCAGCCCTATTGAATTGGTTTCTCATTTCTTTTATATTACCCTAAAAGCTTACAGACTTTAGGTTTCTTCTCCCTTAAAAACTAAATTCCCCAAAAAGGCCCAGAAGCAAAAAGAAAAGAAAGAATTTAACTGCACACATATCCGTACATTGAGAAATGTTCTGTTACATCAGAGAAGAATGTTAAGGGTAGCTTATTCTGAGCCTCTTGGCATTATTTTTTCTTTATAAGCATTGTTGAGTTCTCCTAGCAAATGTTTAAAACAGGACTTAGGTTTTTGATCTATACTAATAGTGAAGGTCTTATTTCAACTTTGAGAGTCCAAGAGCATGTGAAAGGAAGAAGCAAGCAAACCAGAGGTTAAGACTATATGAATATAGCTCATACCTCTGGTTTCATGATGACCCAGATATATAAATAGACATAATATAGGTAAATGCCTATTAGGAACTGGGGCCAGCAAAGCCACTTACCAGGAGATTTATGTACTTAGAAATCTGCACCAGCTGTAGTGGCTAAAGTGACAGAAGCTTAATGTTTGGGGGATTCCCTGTATGCCCCACCTCCTTTATCTTTTGGCACAGTTGAATACACACTAAGGCCATGTGAGTGCCAGGAGCACTAACAGTCTTAGCGCCATTAGCAGATAGCCAACCACCACTGAAAGAAGAGTTACGGCAAGAAACCCCTTCCCTTGCTTCCATTCCTCAGGTAACCAGCACTGTGAAAAGACGGATCAAATTCTACACTAATAAGATACTTTTTAAAAAGATCATGTCAGAATAAGCTTATAAACAAGAGCCACATATTAATGTGTGTTGACAGAATGTTTGTACTGACTACACATTTGTTCTGCCCTGTATTAATTGTATTAATACATCAAGATTTTAAGAGTCATGTGGGGAAGGAATAAATCCTTTCCTCCTTTATATCCACCAAAGCCTCAGCCATACCTCGTACCTGATTTTCCAAGACAACATGCTGTTCAAATATTCTGTCCTAATATCCATCAAACAGAATCAGCTCAATAAATACAGAATGAATCTTAGTGACGAGCTCTTCTTCAAATTCAGCTCCCTTTTATTGGCTGTGTCCTCGTGAATTTTGGATGGGAATGAATCTGGAAAAACGAATCGTAACAATTTTTCCATAAATGCCAATCTGACAGTGGCACACTTCTTTCTCATAATTATGTTGAACATATTTGGCTTTCCTGGAGTTCTATTATTTTCAAAAGGGAGAATCTTCTTTGCATAATTTATATATAGGATTATCATCTTCAAAATACTGAAACCAAAACCATAGTCCTAATAAATACTTTATACACAGGAAGAAGCTAGAACTCAGATGGCAAAAAAGTCACTGAATTCCAATGCTTTATGTGGCTATGCATTGATGGGGTGTGATGAGGTGGGTTGGTTTGAAGAACTCATGCCTCCTTTCATGTGAAACTGGAGCCAATAAGACATAATGTTAGAAGAGGACCTACTATTAAATGTGGAAAAACCTGGAAAAGAAAGCATGTATGCAGTGTTCAAGAGCAAGATTCTCATATAAATAGTAAGGTAGGATTCTCCTTTCAATGATCCTAACTTTCTCATGAGGTGATTTAAGGAAAAAAAACTTAAAAACTGGTATTAGTGACTTAATTAGCTTTCCTTTCAACACTCATATGTCCACACTGCATATATATATACACATATATATATACGCACACATATATATATATACATACATATATATATATATATATATATGGTACTGCTACTAAATGCAATGTACAGGGAAAATTCAGATGTCTAATATTGACAGAGTACTATGAAAAAAATAACTTTAAGGTAATAGTAATATGTTTTTGGCCCCCCCAAAAATCAGACATTTTGGAAAAGCACAAAGAGGACACTTCACCACTTCTACCACTACCACCCTAGGCCAAGCCTCCATCTCCCCTTGCATCCACCCTTGCCCCCATTCTCTATTCAACACAGCAGTTGAGATGATCCTGCTGAAACCTAAGTCCAATAATATCGTGACTTTGCTCAAAATCCTCCCACAACATTTCATCTCTCAGAGAGAAAGTCAATGTTCTTATCCTGGCCTGCAAGGTCCTACTTGACCTGCAGCCCCCACTGGTTCACTCTGCTGCAGCCTCACAGGCCTCTGTGCTCACCCTCAAAACTCTTGGCATGCTCTTGCCTCAGAGATTTCACACTTGCTCTTCCTTCTGCCTGGAATTCCAAGATCTCTCATTTCAGGTCTCTGCTCCTCCATGAGCCCTTCCCTGATGACCGTATTTGAAACCAGAATTCCACTCCCCCACGGGGCTCCTGCTTTATCTTTCGCCACTGCACCTATCACCTTTGTATACTATTTACCTTACTCACTTTGTCTGTCTACCAAAATGAATGTTAAGTTCTGTGAGGGCAGGATTTTTGTCCTATTCATGGGTGTATCCCCAGGGCCAATACAAATGCCGGCTCACAGGAGGGGCTTAGTTAAATATTTGCTAACTGACCAAATACAAGACAGCAGGCAGGTAAGTAAGTATGAGCTTTGGAGGCATAAAGTCTATTGTCACTAGCACTGCATCAAGGAGGCTAAATGGTGGGCCTGACTACTGTAAGGCCCTGGCAGTTGCACTCAGATAAAAACCTGTTCTTTAGCCAATTGCTTCTAATCCAGCACATTGCTTCATAAATGTCTGCTTTTGGCCACAAGGGGGACTAAATGAGAAAGCATGGGAATAGTTCCTTCTAATCCATCACCACTAATAGAAAAGTAATTTGAAGCTCTAATATCCTATAACTCTATGAGGTCTGTAGCTGATGGTTAGGAGCCAAGATATGAACAGCATTTAAGTAAGATTTCCCTGTCTCTTAAAAAATGTACAACTGAGGTGCTTACTATCTATGTGCCCTGTACTATGCTAAGTGCTTTAATGCTTTATCTGGCTCAATCCTCTTAATAACCCTATGAAATGTGCCCAAGGTCGTCGCCACTAAATGGCAGAACAGTTACTCAAAGCCCTGACCCTCCACTACTGCTTTCCTTTAATGTCCTCTTTAGCCTGTCTGTAGAAGGTTCTTTCTCCTCAACCCTTTACTCCTAACTCTTCCATAAGAGGAGTTCATAAGCCAGCATCGTCCATCCTGGCACTGATTTTTCCTTGAATCAACCCTGAGAATTTGGCTGCCATAATTAAAAATAAATAAGATCTATAGGCATGGCCAATAATTCATTTATCTTAAAAGGCTATCCATTAGCATTAGGAGATATACCTAATGTAAATGACGAGTTAATGGGTGCAGCACACCAACATGGCACATGTATACATATGTAACAAACCTGCACGTTGTGCACATGTACCCTAGAACTTAAAGTATAATAAAAAAAATAAAATAAAAGGCTATGCATTATTCCCCTCTTTCAAGCAGGTAAATCTATAGAAATGAAAGCATGTTCCACTCCAAGCTATAGTTTGATACTTTAAAAGCCAGTATGGGAAATAAATATCTTCATGTGTATGTCGACGTGAACCAGAAATGTTCAATATCATTAGCACCAGGAACAAACCTATGGGAGGACTGATCTGAAGAATCAATAAAGCTTGACAAACACATGGAAAACTGTAGTGTCTTGAGTATTGGTTTTCCACCAAGCACATTCTAGAACGAAAGCTTAAGAAACTTAAGTACTCTGGTTTTGGCCCTGAGAAGAGAAACAAGAGGCCACAGGTGCAACATATATGAGAAGAATCCACTCTGAAACTGTGGAATTGCCTTTCAAAGTAGCTCTAACCAAAAGCGATGGGCTGAGTCACCAGATAAGGCAACCGCATCGTATCTGCTCACCCCACAGCCTGGGAGGGGGATTTGATTGGCTGTTCATGAACGAAGGGCACAGTCTGGAAACAGAGTTAACCATGTATGTGTGTGATAAACGACATTTATTGAGCAGTACCGTGCTCCTTATACGCTTCATCACATTTATTCTTAATCTCTGTTTTGCAGATGAAAACCTGAGGCTTTCGGTTGTTGACTTTCAGCAACGTGCTCAAAGTCACAAAGCAAATAAGTGGTATAGCCCGGAGTCCAATCAATTTCTGTCCAACTCGAAGGCAGTTTTCCTGGCCATTATTATATTCTGCCTCTTGCGGCAGTGTAAGTAACAGCAGTCAAGGCCAAGGGCTGAGTTCCTCTGTCCAATATTACCCAGTCACTGACCCTCTCCTCTAGGTAGGTGAACGCTAAAGAGAAGCCTGGTTTTCTTTATACTGCCTAAGGGCTTCCTACGAGTGAGCTGTGAGGAAACCAGTACCCTGAACCAATTTCCACAGCGAGGTTTCTTGGGCAGTTTCTAATTGTCAATAGCCAGGAAACATGGGTAAACGCAGAGTGGGAAGAAACGGACTCTACAGACTGACCCTGGGAGCACTGGCCTTTTCCCTTCTCCTTTCCTGGGACGGGCCTCCCGTGCCCCTTATTGGGCATACTCCATTTTATGAACTGGGCTGTGTTCTGGATTATTTATACATTACTTGTTTGAAACTCAAAATGTATTTTCTTTGAGAAACCATGTTATACCTGGTGGCTTGTTTCTAGGCCAGTCCTCAAAAATCTGTATTTAAGCCAGTATTAGGGAAAGTTATAGGGAAACAGATTTTTGGCTCATTACAAGGAAGAACTTTCTAATAATAGGCACTGCCCAAAATGGAGTGGGTTGCCTTGGGAGGTGTTACAACAGAAGGTAAACAGCTTTCTGGGCAGCCCCATAGAGACTCTGGATGCAACCATGGGACAGAAGTCCTATGACTGGGAACCCAGCAGGAAGGCCTAAGTTACACTGTTTCTCAAAACCTGTTCTCATTCTGACTATTGTCCCAGAAGACTTGTGCTAGCTAATTGGCTAGCCTTTGCTAGCCAATTATCTCCCTGGATTTTCATACATGGATGAATAGGAGCATTAACAGCACAGAGAGTGGGGAAACCATTTTCCCAGATCTGGAGTTTCATTTCCTTTGATCTTCAAAGGAAGCGATAGGTCATATAATTTTGACACATTAAGAGCAAGAGAAAAGCCTGTTCAGTGTAATGGGGCTGCAATGAAAATGAGCTGTGTTCTTTAAAAGAGGATATGGCACTGGAAGGAGTATTTGCCTTATTATTTTAATTCTTCTATTTTCCATAAGCAAATACACTCTACATCACTTAGAGTCAGAAATCCTGGATGACTTTAAGAATCAGTGAAGCTGGTTAAAGATAAATTTACAAAAACTATAGTTGCAACCTTCATACTTTTCACATATAGACAAGGATTCTGTCAAAAACCTGACATATATTGGAACTAAAAAGAGGAAGTGTCTAATAAGGTGTTATTAGTAATGGTATGTTGCACCAGAGATCTATTCCTATAGAAAATTACATAGCTCGTTACATGGCTATGGGGGCAAATACAACTCCACTTTGGACCCTGAGGCAACACAACCATCAAGCTTGCTCCTGCAGGATACATGCAGGGCTCTACCTGCTCAGCCCTCCTGCCCCATCGCTGCTCAGCCAGGTCCTACCTGCCTTTCAAAGCACAACGAAGATGTCCTTTCACCAAGAGGCCTTTCCTGACACTCAAAGACAATAATCATTTCATCCTCTTCTAAATGTGCTTAAGATTTTCCACATACCTCTTATGACTGACTTTTTTTGGGGGGGGATGGAGTCTCGCTCTGTTGCCCAGGCTGGAGTGCAGTGGTGTGATCTCAGCTCACTGCAAGCTTCGGCTCCCGGGTTCATGCCATTCTCCTGCCTCAGCCTCCCGAGTAGCTGGGATTATAGGCGCCCGCCACCATGCCCGGCTAATTTTTTGTATTTTTAGTAGAGACGGAGTTTCACCGTGTTGGCCAGGCCGGTCTCGATCTCCTGACCTCATGATCCACCCGCCTCGGCCTCCCAAAGTGCTGGGATTACAGGCGTGAGCCACCGCGTCCGGCCATTACTGACATTTTTACCTTGTATTCTAAGACTTTGGGTACACCTTATCTGCATCCCCAGTCATCTGCTCCCTGAAAAAGAGATGAGTCCCTCATGGGATTGTTATTAACCATATATATATATATATATATATATATATATATATATATATATATATATATATAAAATCACATTTCTGATAATGAAATATGACCAGAAAGAGTGCTTTGTTTGCAAATAGCTCTCATCAAGGACACATTAACAGGGCATTTTTCTTTGGTTTCTGAGGTTGCTAAGAGGGCATGAGATGGGAGAGGTTGGGCAGGGATCCTTACATGTAAAAAAGGCTAGAGAGATGCAATAGTCAAGTCTGGAAACAGCATCAGAAGCTGTTGCATTCCTTCCATGTTGTGCTTAGAAATAAATATGACTGTTGTGGTCTTAGACAAATGAGAAGTCCAGAAAAGTATAACCTGGTAATCAGGTCCCTCAACTCAAAGACCAGTGATATAAGCCTCTTCCTTCCCCAAGAGTCACCAAAACAACTTATTTTAGAAAGCTAAGGCTTCTCAGCAAGAAGCAGAAATCCTTCCCCTTTGACAGTGTCAGCTGAAAGTGACTGGCCCAGTGACCACTCTTTAAAGCTGCATCGAAGGGCCAGAATGGTTGAGTCCTACCTGTGCTCCACACAAGTTATGGCCAAGGACATGCTTTCCTGGGCACAGGAAAGCCCCTGGCTCTTACCATATGTCTTCACTCACAGCCAAGGGCTGTCTGAAGCCCTGGCATACACTGTGAGTGACTGTGACCAAGGACTGCACTGGCTTGCTGGCAGGATGGACCAGCAGGCACCATGGCTATATTCTGACCTCTTACATCAATTGATATTATTTTTAGTAAACCATTCTCTCAACTCATTTTGCCTCGCATTATTCAAACGTAAAGTATCTTAACCACAAATCATGTGGCTACTAGCAAGAGATGATAAAAGCCACCTTGAGCAAGGGGCTTCCTGAGGGCCATGGGCATCCTGTGGGGAAGCACAAGCCGCTGGCACTTCCTGGGACAGGAAGCCAAAGGAGCTACCCTTCCCTATAGTCAGGGCTCTGGGATGTACTTCTCTTGCACATCAGCTGCATTCTTCTCTATCTATGCACGCTGGCTCTCTCTGTCCAAAAGCCTCCCATTAGAGCATTCCCAATTCAAACATCCAACAGAGACTGATGAGCAGCCTTGAACACAAATTTCAAATTCATGGAAGAGAGAATCTGAGGGGCCTGTCTCAGGTCAGGTGACCTCCCGGAAGCCATCAGCTGTGATGAGAGCAAGGCCATGTCCCAATGCCCCATCTTATCAGCAAGTGCTAGGAGAACAGATGGTCAGAAAAGGCTGTGAGCCGGGCAACCCACAGATTAACATGCCTGTCACTGCGAGACTTGCCTATCCCTTTCCTCCTGAAATAAAGGATAGGGACTGTGAAGCAGCCTATGTGTTCAGCCTGACTTTAAACACTGCATCCTGTACAGCATCAGAAAACTGTGGTGATAGACCTATTAACAGCACAACCCTTTGCCCTGAACGGACCCTGGGGAAACCCAACTCAGGTAGCCACAAGCGGCCTGTACCAGCGAGAGAACAGAATCCCTGGTTGGCTAACCAGGGGGCCTACAAGGAGGGTGCAATACTGGCAATTCTCAGGAGGCCAGACCCTTCCCTCAGCTCCTCCCAAAAGTGTGGCTTAGGTCCTTGATCACATAAGGCTACATGCCAAGTGACTTCAAATAAATGAAGACACTATCTTGAAGGAATTGGCTTGTTGCCAAACTCACCATACTCTATGGACCATTCAAAGTAGGTCTCTCTTAAATGATCCAATGGCATTGGCAGGATCCTTTGGATATCCTTTCACCGTCACTGAGCCTCTCACCACACCTCTTGAACCACCACCCCCCTTCTGACTTGTGAGCTCAGCAAGTGGCTAACATTACTGCAGCAGGGACTCTTCCCATGCAAGAATGAGGGCTTGGCGGTTATGAGAAATGTGTCAGTGTGGACAATACAGCATACGAAGAGGTGTCACACTGTGTCACAATCTGTTAACATACTCATTTGGGGTGAAGAAAGGGCCTAAGGACCAAGCATATATAAAATAAGTGCCTTCCAAAATGCTAGAGGGTATAATAAAAATAAATGTTTAAAAAGTAAATAATATAGTAAATAAAAAAGCAAGCACATTTGGGATTACACCAGGGACCCTCCTTACCTAACAGGAATAACATAATATTGGCATCTGTTACTTCTTTTTTTTTTTTTTTTTTTTTTTGAGACAGAGTTTTGCTCTTGCCCAGGCTGGAGTACAATGGTGTGATCTCAGCTTACTGCAACCTCCACCTCCCGGGCTCAAGTGATTCTCCTGCCTCATCCTCCAGAGTAGCTGGGATTACAGGCTTATGCCACCATGCCTGGCTAAAGTTAAAATGCAGATGCCTGGCTGGGTGTGGTGACTCCCGCCTGTAATCCCAGCACTTTGGGAGGTTGAGGTGGGAGGATTGTTTAAGGCCAGGAGTTTGAGACCAGCCTGGGCAACACAGCGAGACCCTGTCACGATGACAAAAATTTAAAAAATTAGCCAGGCATGGTGGCCCACACCTGTAGTCCTAGCTACTCCAAGGGTGAGGCAGGAGAATCACTTGAGCCCAGGAGTTTGAGGCTACAGTGAGCCATAATTGTGCCATGGCACTCCAGCCTGGGCAACAGAGCAAGATCCCAACTCTAAGTAATAAATAAATGTAAATGGCTCAACTAAGCTACAGCAATAGAAATCCTAAAAGTGACTGTCCATGAAGGGGTCAGGAATAATAGGAGGGGACACATGTAGTGATGCAAATAATCTTTATTTTGATTGGAGTGTATTGTGAGGGAGAACCTCAAAACACAAGCAGAAAAAGAATAAGTGAAAAAATGTTATTATATAATCATTAGAGACAGTAGGAGAAAGAAAAATGGCTCTTGGATTTTATGCAACAAGTGAAATTAAAATATCCTCTAACATTTGTAAGCTGCTTTACAGTTTATAAAGTATATTCATTCATAAAATTCCATTTAGTATTCATAATAATCCCATGAGGCTCACATAATCAGCATACCCATTTCAAGATAAGAATGCAGGCTCAGAGAAAGTTAAGTATTGCTCCATGTCCCACAGTCTGTTAGGGACCAAGACAAAGCAAAAACCCAATGTCCTTAATCATAGGCCAAGTCATTTTGACTACACCATGCCAGGAACTTTTATAAGTTAGTTTTCTTGGTTACTTGGTATAGTTAATTGTATTTTGTGTATCTGACTTGTGCTCAACCTGGTTCTCTACACTGTAAGCTCCCCTGAACAATGAATTTATTAACATTATCCAAACGTATAGCAACCAGAGTTGACAAGCTGCCGGAACCACAGGACTCAATCTGTGACTAACATTCAGCATCTTGGACTCTTCCATAATCAAACCATGAGAATAAGGACTAAACATCAAAGGGCTAAAAGAAAGCCTGTTCAGTCAATGCTGCCACAATTATGTTGCTTTGCAGATTACAGTTTCAATTTGTCTTGAAACTTCACAAATGTCCATCTTGTCCTCTTAATAGCATGCAAACAATTGAGGTTAGGGACCAAATCATTGTGTTTTACATTTCCAGGAGCACCCAATATGGTGTCCTAAATTTAGTACACACTCAATAAATGCTTATTTTATAGTATGTTTGGTACCTTCTAGAAAGTAATAGTGTTAAAAATAGAATTCTGTGACACAAAATTTTGTATCACAGACAAGGCTGGGCACGGTGGCTTATGCCTGTAATCCCAGGACTTTGGGAGGCCGAGGCAGGCGGATGACCTGAGGTCAGGAGTTCGAGACCAGCCTGGCCAACATGGTAAAGCCCCATCTCTACCAAAAATATTTCAGTAAAAAGATATTTCAGTAAAACTCAGGACAAATGTACCATGAGGGTTTATGTATTAACTGCATGTGTTCTATCCCTTTAATCCAAGTGGGGGAATAATTTTACAGAGCTTAACTGAAGGATTTTAACTAGCAAAACCAACCAGTAGAAGCTTCTGTGTTAAAAGAGTAGTAAGCATAATTTTTTTAAAGTATGCATTTCTGGGTGAATGTAATTAGAAGAAAATCTATAGGCAGCACAGCCCTCTCCAAACTTTGATGCCTATTTTCTCCCCTAGTGTACCCCTCATTCTCACTGAAAGTCAGATGGCTTTCAGGCTGAGTTATCTTAAAAGATACACATTAGCACTGTTCTTCCTAAGTGGAACACTGGGAAATTTAAGCTCTGACCTCAGTGAGGGACCGTGAACTGAGACAATCTGTTTTCCCGTGGCCACTAGTCTCTGGCAATATGAAGACACAAATGTCCCAGAAGTACAGATAAAAGCAATGAAGTACATAATTGCACCTGTGCTTGCACAGTCTCGTTCTTAAAGGCAGAATTTTAAAATAAATATTATCCCCAAATTCTATCACCTTAATGCAATTTTTGAAATTTGGGGACATTCCACTCCACATGAATGCATACAATTACAGCATGTAAACTACACATCATCATTCACTTGAACAAGGAAGTAATTAGAGCTTCTCAACTTTTGGTAAGCATAAAATACCTGATGCCCTCCTTTAAGATTATCTGGCATTTCACAAGTTCTTCCAAGCGATGGTAATTGCGAACGCACTTTCTCCAACTACATACACCTCCCTCCTTTGGTTTCTGACATGCCCCTGCTAAGAACCCCTGTTTTACGTGCATTCACTGCTCCTAATATTTCTACTCTATTCCACTGCCACTTCAGGGAGAGTAAAAACAAACACTACCTTCACAAAATCCCACAGCTACACACATTAATATTTGTAGGAGCCAACCCTGCAACAAAATTTACTTACCAAAGCCATAGCCACATCCTGTCTGCCACAAAATCCTGCAGCCTTTTCTTTCTTTTATGAACATGTAATACAAAAGATATTATAGAAAAGCTCTATGGTATTGGATCTATACTTTTTGCCAGATTACTTTTTCCAGAGTTTTAATGTATTTACAGGTTTTTTTTTTTTTTATAGAAAGTACACCAACTATTACTAGTTTAAAAACCAGAGTTTTAAGTCTGTTTGACCAATAAGTCTGGAATTTATCAGGTCAGTAATTCACTGCCAGGTAATTGACAAGAAGTACCTTAACTTAAACATAAATTGTGCAGGCACCCAAAAAACAACCCTATACTTTCAGGTTCTTCATATGTAAACTGTTGTGCTGATGAAAGGTTTAAACAGATAATTCCTCTAATATACTAACCAGGCATTCAGGTCTGGTAAACAGGAAATGTCAAACAAAAGCAGTAATTTTCCCATTGCTATTTTTATTATTATTTATGTTATTATTGAGTGCTTCCAAGTATTTCCACAGCCATGCATGCTACCAAGAATCTGTACCGTCCAGAATCCTTTTATGTTCTGAATTGCCTCCTGAGAGAATCTTTAATTCTGTTAAGCTTCTAGACAGTTATAAATCCAGAGGTTTGCTCTGGCTTTTGGGAAAAATAAGCGTTGTTTTGCAGCTGGAAAATAGTCATCTCCTTACTTTCTGCACAGCCCCTCCTATGCTCACTGTTCAAGAGAAAGTTTGCTGTCATTCGCTGTCATTCATTTTCTTTTTTTTTTTTCCTTCAAATCATCCCTTGAATACAAGTTTAATTAATTTGGAGGCGAGAGTCTTGCTATTTTGCCCAGGCTGGGCTTGAGCTCGCCATCTTCCCATCTCAGCCTTCCAAGTAGCTGGGACTACAGGTGCACAGCTTTGTCATTCATTTGCAAATCAGCAATAGCAGCTGTTTTAAATTGAGCTCTTGGAAGAGGCATAAAATTTGTCAACTCCTTTGTTTGCAGGTCTACCATAGGATTACTGTGGGGACCCTGTCAAGGTGGACAGACCCATCCAGGAAGCAATGGGCTCACAGAGCAGCAGAATTAGAAGCTCCTGGGAATTAGCAAGGGCTCCAAGGCTGCCCCTGTCCCTACTCCAGCCAACTGAAGTGATGCCAAACATCACAGTAGCAATGAGCAGCCTGAGTAGGATCAAACTGGTGTTGGTGTATGAGTGCAGATGGGTGGGGTGACTTCACTGCAAATACGGATGTCATGACATTTTCTAAACCCTCACTGGATACCACATTAGACATCACTGTCAGCAGCAAGACAGTGAGGGGCAGGAGGCCACAGCGGCCATGAGAGCAGGCTTAGGGGTTGTCTTCCTGGGTTAGAATAATCCTGTTCCACATCACTTACCGGCCGGGAGACCTTTGGCAAGTGACCTGTGTGTGTGCATTCCCTCATCTGTAAGAGGGAGTCAATGATGATCGAGTACCTGCCTGACAAGGCTGATGGGAGGATTAAACAAATTGATATTTATAAAGTACTTGGAATAACACCTCGTACATCAGAAGCATTCAATCAACGTTAGCTACTATCTTCATCAATATCATCTCTAGTCCAACCCTCACAATTTTACAAATGAGAAGATTGAGGCTTGGAGAGGCAAAATATTTGCCTAAGATCACACAGTGAGTTGGAGGCAGAGCCAGGACTAGAATCCACGTCATTTATTCATCCCTACAGATTGCTTCAAAATGTCACCTTTAAAGGCCTCTAAACAACTTCTATTACAGACGGGGGTTGAGGGCAGTGTAAAAGAGTCTCTGGGGAACAAGGTCAGCCTTATCAGGACTGTATATAGTGACAATACTTAATTTATTCTGAAAATCAAAATTCATTAAGGAAATGCAAAAGATATAAATCGAAAGGGACACTCATTATCTGAAAAAACAAGCTATGATAGACTATATGAAGATTTATTTTGATACTAGTATGCTTTCTCCTCATTCCCAGTAAACTGTCTGGTCACACAAGGTTGAAATAAAGATTTAACATCATAGAATGTCACCAGAACAACAGTGCAGCTATTCCTTAAGCTCAAGGTCAGAAGCATCAGCACTTCTCAGCAAAATGTTCCCCCAAACAGGTGACTCAGAATAATTTTAGCCTATACATCACCCTACTGAAACAAAACCTCTCTCCTGTGCATAGTTTACTGAGGTCAGCACAGTTTGAGAAGAAGAGGGAGTTTGGGCCCCATTAATTTTATTATACCCACTGGAGCCATCTATCCTGCACTGAAAGCAACATTCATAGTGTCAGAGTGAGAGAAGCACAGGGCATTGTCAGGATTCCACAAACCCCAGAGATTTACCTTGTTGGTCTTTTACAGGCAAGATACCACCCTTTCTGCCCCTCCTTCCCATTATCTCTCATTCATTACCACCAAAGCAAAAACTGGTTTATTTTTATTTTATTTTATTATTTTACTTTTTGAGACGGAGTCTCGCTCTGTCGCCCAGGCTGGAGTGCAGTGGCGCGATCTCGGCTCACTGCAAGTTCCGCCTCCTGGGTTCACACCATTCTCCTGCCTCAGCCTCCTGAGTAGCTGGGACTACAGGCACCCGCCACCACATCTGGCTAATTTTTTTTTTTTTTTTTTTTTTTAGTAGAGACGGGGTTTCATTGTGTTAGCCAGGATGGTCTTGATCTCCTGACCTCATGATCCACCTGCCTTAGCCTCCCAAAGTGCTGGGATTACAGGCATGAGCCACCATGCCCGGCCCTGGTTTAAATTTTTTAAAATTTCACTCCTTAACCTATACTTTGTCCCTTTGGAACTGATCTTTTTCCTGTCACACCCAGCTTCCATTCTAACAATTTTGCTTTTCTTAGTAAAATTGGGGAGATTTTAGTTTAATATAGGCTAAATCTCAATGTGATGTTTCAGTATTAAGTACTTTCTGCTGAGTCTTAGCTACCAACCACATTGCAGACACATTCCCCCCCTTGTGGCTTTTTTTGCTTTCTTTACACATCCTTTTTTATATTTATTTGAACAAACAGCCCAATTGTATACCTTTGTTCATACTGAAAAGCCCTCCTCCTCAACTACTAATGTTCTACCCATCCTTTATAGCCCAATGTGGGTTATATCTTCTCCCAGGATTTGAATCCCTTATACTCAAATCTGATGCTGCAACAATACCCAACAAGCTGCAGCCCCCTTACCAACCTATCATGTAATTTTGTGTCTTTCCTCATCATCTGCCTGGACATTTAAGAAACTTTGCTAAGGACCCATTGTGCAAGTTTCCCCACTCTCCATCCCATTCTTCCCCAGCAGAGGTTCTCTCCCCTTTCTGGGCTGCTGGTCACTGACACCATCATCATCACTATCACCACAGCATACAAAGCACTGCCATGGGCTAGGAACTCTCAGAAGCATGTATCAACTTATTCAACCCTTATAATGATCCTACCTCATGGGAGGTAGGATTATTACTCCTCATTTTACAGATGAGGAAATGGAGGTAAGGAGTGGTTAAATAAACTGCCCAGGATTACATGATCAGGAAATGCCAGGGACAGGATTTGAACCCAAGCAGCATCACTGCAGTCTATGCTTTTAACCACTGCCCTCCAGCTGCTTACTCTTGTAGCTGTTTGTATTATGTGATTACACTCTATCTTAATCATTTACATGTGCACCTTCTCAGTAGCAGGAGCCTTGGTTTGGTCAGAGGTTGTTTCTTATTGAATCTTTCATCCTCTGAATTTTGCGGCATTTAAGTCTATTTCTCTGAGCACCATAGATTACAAAGGCCACTGTTTATAGCCATTTATTCCTTCCTTATTTGTTTCATGTGTTTAGGTCTTTGCTCTCCAACTAGATTTTAAACTCTTGGAGAGTAGAGACAACCTCTCAGCTTTTTCTGAGTCAACCTCAGTACTCAGCACAATAATGAGCAAAGCATAATTGTCCTATAAATACCCACTGGGAGATTGGGTGGCTTTTTTCCTCTCATGATGGTATTGTCCACTTGTCCTTATTCAACATCATTTTGTTGAGTTTTTCAATTAGTCACAGTCACCCTGAATCCCAAGTCCAATCTTGAAATGTCCTAGCCACAGCTGCTCAATTTAATCATACAAATAACCTCAAGGTGTGCTCCCTTTAATCTCTGGGAACCACTGCAGACAGGGTTGAAGAGAAGCTGTACATTCACTCTGGCAACACAAACGCACACCCCAGAGCATGCCGGAAACAGAAAAACAGAAATTGTTAATGGCTTTCAGGAGAAACATGACAAGTATCTACTGTAAAAGGAGGAGAGCTCTTTGTACCTAAGTGAAATAATGATTTTATACTTTGTAATGAAAATGAAGAGGCAGTAGCAGCATGAGGCATCAGCTAGTGGAGAAAAGCTTCATAAGGCCTGAGAAAAAATGGTAAGAGGACTTTCCAAAAGACTAGAAGGAGGAAATTCCAGGAGAAAAGCATTTCTTCTTTCCTTTTCTGGTACCTATTTACTCTCTCTTTCATCCTACCTTTGCTGTGATCTTGGCTAAGACCTCCGAGCCTTAACCTCCAATCTGCAAAATGAAGATAATGTCTGCATCATGGGGACAAAATGGGAAAGCACCGTGAAAATTACATACCATCAGACAAAATTCAGACCTTATTGTTGGTGAGAGTTTGAAGGAGTACATGAACAAAATTTAAAGAAAGGATCAGAAGGTGAATTAAGAGGGGAGAGTGAAAGGAAGGAGGAGGAAAGAGGCACATAGTTCTTTTCTAAGATTTCAGTTTTAGGGTATACCAGAGAAGGGCATCACAGAGAGAACCCCGCTATCGGGTAGAGATGGTCAGAGGACAGCTACTTCCTTCAGAGAGGGGTTTGGACTCCTTTCGTCATAGTTAACTCTGTCAACGCCACCCTGAAGGTAAAGATAAGCAATAATAGGTTCAGCAATTAAGAACAACATACATGCCTTCCCAAGGGAACTTGCATTACTAGTATCACGCAGTTTTCTTTGTTCTTCAACTACAAACACACACCTGGAAGAGAAAACCTTCACTTGTGAAAGTTCAAAGCCTCTCTTCAGAACTGCAGACAGTAGAAATTCTTGGAGAGGGGGCTGCACTCTGGGCATTAATCATGCTGCAAACATACTTGAGATCTCCCACTGGGAGGTTGTGTACCAAGTATCCAAGGCCAAGATTCTACACACAAATCCTCTAGCAGAAAGACTGAGCACAGGCTTTGGCTTTTAATCTGACCAGGCACAAAACCCAGCTCCCATGAATACCTAACAGATGACCTTGGGCAAAGCCTCCCTTACCTCATGTAAATGAGGATAACCAATCTCACAGAGGTATAGTGGGTATTAAATGAAATATAGCTAAAGTGCTTAGTATTGTGCCTGAAACATACAAGTGCTTAAGAAATGTACTTCTAACCACTGTTATTCAACCTCCAAAGCAGAATCAGCCTCAGCTCATAGGAAGATGTCTCCTACTTAATGTGATTTGAGAAGCGTGAGATAGATCTTTCTCCAATCTTTCCTTCCCACACAGTAAATGCCAGACTTCTTATAATTTAATTTTAAATGCATATTCTGTAGTTAAATGTTAGCATTTTAAGAGAGAAAATACCTTTAAAAGGCAATAAAATAGTGACTCTTCTTAAAGAATATGTGATTTAATCAAGTCAGCTTTGGCAAGGGAAGGAAGGGCTTGCTTGTTGAGGAGATGTCCACTGAAAGTCTCTCTCTCATCACAAACAGAAAATTTCCAGGCTTCTCCTTGAACAGTAAATGCTGTGGACAAAGAGCTTTGGGGTAAAGTTGGCCTGGGTTCCATTTCAGGCTTTATCAGATAAGTAATAAGTACTTAGCTGATTTGAGTACAATCTCACTGAGCCTCAGTTTCCATATCTGTAAACACAATAAGATGCAATCTTGGGAGTTGCCCTTTTGTTCTCATATTTCGCTATTATGCTATTTATGAGTTTTGAAAGGGGGTGAGGAAGAAGCCAGGAGAAGTAGAAACATGTTAAATGTGGAGTCCAGCACAGAGAAGGGGCTAAAGAAATGGTAGTTTCCCTTCCCCTACAAGAAAGGCACCCTAAACATTCAATCCTGAAAAACTAAATTTCAATTACCTTCAGGCTTCTAAAATGCAATGAAAATTCAGTTTTCACACCATCATGTTTTAAACCTACTTCTGCTTCTCCTGGCATCCTCCTTGCTCCATTTCAAAACCCATGAAGGCACATGACAGTAAAATATGGGACAGATCCATTGTAGTACAAAACTGTCCATTTTTACTTGGGTATATATTTTTTAAAATCCTATCCCATTCATGGCTGAGTTTTCTAGAAGAATCCAGAAAGAAGAATCTAGAAAAATCTAGAAGAATTCTGGTAAATAGAATCACAATTAGAAAATAAGTGGTCCTCATATGAAATGTGGCAATTACAATGAAAGTGAGAAAAAAATACTCTCATCCCTTTAGGACATGAATCATTGCTCAGAGATGAGGGAAAGACTAAGCCTGAACTTGAAGTTGCCAAAGCAGACCCCACTGATGAAGACAGTGCATACATTCTCACCCAAACCAAAGAAGAAGCAATAGAACCATCCCATAAGAACCGCAACCCAAGAACGGGTCATATTTACATCTAACAGTAACCCAGTATGTGGCAGAATGTGATGTGCC
This sequence comes from Pan troglodytes, assembly GCF_028858775.2. Taxonomy (NCBI): domain Eukaryota; kingdom Metazoa; phylum Chordata; class Mammalia; order Primates; family Hominidae; genus Pan; species Pan troglodytes. The sequence continues at coordinate 39,063,663 of NC_072421.2, read as the reverse complement.
AAGAGAGAGACAACCATGTGCCACAAGAGTACAGAGAGCAGGAAATCACTTCTCACCAGGAAAAGCAAAAAAAGATTTCACAAAAGGTGGGATTCAAACTAGGGCCTACGAGATAGAATGGATTCTGATGGCTGGGGATGAACAAGAGAGAATATTCCAGGCAGAAGGGAAAATATAAGAACCAAATCAGACGATGTAAAGTGGCCATCTCACATGGCATATGAATGCTGGACTTGTGTGCTACGCTCAGTGGAATCCCTTCTCCACCACTCACAGGTATGTGACCTTGGACAAGTTACATAACTTCCTTAGTACCCAGTTTATTTTTTTTTCTCTGTAAAAGGGGGATGACAACAGACACCTCAGGGGGGCTGTTACAAGGATCAGATGAAATAATGTGAAGTAAATCACTTAGGTCTGTGACTAACACTAAATGCCCAATAACCCAGAGCTGCTGCTATTCTTATCTCATTATCACACGAGAAGTCCCTTCTAAAGACTAAATAAACATGCCTTTGAGGAGACTTTCTAGATGTGGCTGGGGAGAGCTTGCTAAAACAATTCCTTATCCATATAATCAGTCAGAGGCAAAGGGTGTCGTAAAGATAGCTAAATATATTTCTCCATGTACACTAGGAGGCTTCTTTCTACCTATTAAAGCATGAAAAGAAAAGACACTTAGTCTTTCCCCAGCAAAGTCCCTGCTTGCTGTATGTCTTAAACCCCTGCATTCCAGAGAAAAGCCTTGAATATCCAAAATGCTTACAGAGCATCATACTGGGCTAAATTGAATTTTCTTATTAACCAAGAATTAATAGAAGACCAATTTGTCTTAATTCAAAAAAATCTGAAGCCCATGAGTGCACCCCTTGCCTTAGAACATGCAGTGTGGCCATAATTTAATCTGTCTTTAATGATTTAAGACCTGGAGTGCCCAAGGCCCATATAATTAAGGAAGGTTCCACACAATTGAGGCTTTGCAGAGCAGGAGCTGGCCCAACTTTAAAGGCAAGCTGATGGGAATGGTAGGTACTTTGAGACTACGGTAGAAGATAGGGCTCTACAATCAGGGGCTTCCAGACTTGACCACGATCTACATAAAAAATCAGATTTATGCTGAATATCCATATACGTACACATATACAGCTTAAACATGGCTTTCTCAAAACAATACTTACCCTCACTATGAGCATGTATTCTATTTTCTACTCCATTGTATTCAATATTTTAAAATGTTGATCATGACTCACTAAGATGATCTTTGTAACCCACAGTGTGAAAAACCTTTTTATAGGTAGCACTCAGATTGTACCATAGGGGGCCTGCCCTGTGATTTTGGAGAGAGAAAGTCACATAGGGTGAAGGAGGTAAGTCAATACAATTTCAATTTTTTAAAAATGGGCAGAAGATTAAAGACTGTAGCATTTTACCAGAAGTGGGAAGTTAGCGGGGAGAGAGGTATAGCTCCCTAACGTGCAGTTGTAGGAAGGTGCTCATTCTCCCTGCTTTGCAGAGTTAGCCAGGGACCCATGCCATGCCCTACAAAGTAGGGGTACATAGTGTGGAATCCTTAACACTTTCATTAATAGGCCAATCATGGGTGGCTGCCTATAGGGTGCTCTCTGGTGGCTCCAGGTCTGATGTAACAGTCAGTGAAGTCCCCCGGGGCTGGAGCAATCTGTTACCTCTTGAGGGGCCTATAGAGTACACTAATATTGACACATCCTTCTGCTGCAAAATAAGCTAAAAATCACTAAAATATGAAAATATTTTTTCACTTATTCAACTGTCACATATGTCTGTGGGAACCCCAAGTACACCAGAGGCACTTCTCCACAAAGAAGCTTCTATCAATGGGAAGCCTAGTGTGTCACAGACCACCCGTGTGGCACAGCACTGCCATCCAGGGAAAATAAACTTGCAACTAGGAGAAAACCGTTGGCAGCCATCCACGTTGGCAAACTGCTGTGTGCATGTGGCACATGGGAAGATTCCTATCAGCAGGGGCTTACTCTCCTGTGGGGAAAGATGGCTGGGTTTCAAGAGGCACTGGGAAGGAAAAAGTGAGTTCAGCAGCCTCAACAATAACTAAGCAGCACATGAAGGAAAACAAGCTCTGCTGAGCTGGGCCACCCAAGGGATCTGGGGTTGAACTGAAGCAATGATAGCCATGACATTTCTAAGTCTAGGAGCAAGGACACAAGATTATATATCTCTTTTAGAATAGACTGGCCTTGAGCGTGTAAAACGGAAGCAAACTGGGGAGGGAGTTTTAGAGAAAGCAAATATTTGCCATGGTGCACAAGGTTAAAGCAACATCAGAATAACTGTATTCATGGGAACATACAGGTCATATGAATTAAAAGCAGTATTTTTGGAATTTTACAGGAAGGAAATCTGCCCACTAGAATACCCAAAGGCCAATTTGCAAGACACCAAAAGCAGCAGTAAGCTGAAATCCTAACCAGGACACAGGAACTTCCAGGGTTGCTAGCTAAGGAAACACCTCCCAGAAAGTCAGGATGTAACAATGAGCCTCAATTATGAAGGGGTTATTTCTTACATAGTCATGTGCTTTGTAACATCTTGGCTATTTGTCCCGTGATGTTTCTTCAACAGGACTGTAGTTTTATTAGAGAAATTATGGACAAAAAGAAATCCGGCCAGGCGTGGTGGCTCACGCCTATAATCCCAGCACTTTGGGAGCCCACGGCTGGCGGATCACCTGAGGTCAGGAGTTCGAGACCTCCTTTTTGTACTAAAAATACAAAAATCAGCTGGGAGTGGTGGCAGATGCCTGTAATCCCAGCTACTCCGGAGGCTGAGGCAGGAGAATTGCTTGAACCCGGGAGGTGGAGGTTGCAGTGAGCCAAGATCGCGCGATTGCACTCCAGCCTGGGTGACAGAGTGAGACTCTGTCTGACTAAAAAAAAAAAAAAAAAAAAGAAAAAAGAAAGAAAGAAATCCCTGCCCTACCCCTCATGCTGATTCTGTCACAGGGTATACACTCTTGGCCTCTGTGGGCCTGCCTCCCACCAGGTGCCTCAGCACTGTCCTCTACTGCTGGTGTTGTCTTTCACTTCTGCTCAATATGATAGCCTTGGGGCTGGAGTTCCACCATTTTCCATGATGCTCTGATCTTTGAGTTCATTCTCATCCAAAACTTATCTTGGGGATTTGCTTAGCAGTCTCACTGATCCTAAGTGCAAGAAAGTTGATTTTGAACAGGGACAACTGTTTGAACAGAAAGTAACTTGCAATTTTAAATGTTTCTCTACGAGAAGAGAATGAGTAACGGTTATTCACTCAAAGTCAGGGTGATAGTTATGAAAGAATTTTGTATGAGCAAGGGAAAAGAAAACAATAAAAGAAAATGGCTTCTGTCCTGCTGTTAAGTAGGTTGACTTATTAAACAGTGGACAGGGCAGGTATACTTAGCTGTTCTGATCAACAGTGAGAGGTTTATTGCACTCAAATGTGGCCTGATTCTGGGGTATAGCCCCCTTATGTTTTGCTAAATAAATAAATAAATAAATAACAAAATGGGAAAAAAAACCCTAATTAGCAAATGCATAAAATTAATGGGGCTACAAAGAAGGACTTTTAAAAGTTTCACCTGAAAATGAATAATCGAATCCTTTGCCAGAAATGGGAAGTCTGTGATGAACTTCATGGGGTACTACTCATAAAGGCCTGCACAGCACAGGGCCACTCAGAACCATGGCCTACCTCAACTGGAAGGGCCCACATAGCTAGTGGTAACGGTGTTTTAGAAAATGGGCTTTGGGGTGAGACAGAGTTGTGTTTGAGCCCTACTCTGCAATTTATTGCTGTAGAACTTGGGACAAGTTATTTCTGCTTCAATTTCCTCATCTACAAATGAAGATAATATTCATACTTTTTTCACAAGGTTATACTAAGGACTGAATGAGGTTAACACATAGCATGGGGCATATAGTAAGTGTTCAATAGACAGTAAGTATCATCATCATCATTTTAGATTATTCCAGAATTTACTTTTCCTCTCTTTCCGGCAAGGATGTTTCTAAGAACAAAAGAGCATTAATTTTCATCAACTGAGATGGGAAATGGTGTGAATTTCTTAAGAAATGTAACCAGAGACCTACATCATCTTCCTCAGGAAATGGAAATAGTATAGAAGATCCCTTTATGACACCACCTCTGCCCCCAAAAGTCTTGCCAAAGCCTAACAGAAGAGGTATTTCATAGTATTTTTCTACCTTTGAGGGCATCTTGGCCTCAACTAGAAAATCCTTGCACCCAAGGTAAAAAATTCAAACTAGATCTAGGGGTGTGTTTCATTTAAAATTAACTTAAAATTGACTTAATTGACTGGACGAATTAGCTCCTTTCTCTTCCAAACTTCAGGGTTCCAAGTAAAGGTATAATTTATTTTCATGGAAGGAAGTTATAAGTCATGGAAGTATTCCCAAGTACACATCTATATAAGGCAGATTAAAGAGAGAGAGAGAGAGGAAGGATAATCTGAAGAGACAGCAAGAGTCCAGGCAGCAGGTATTCAAGTTCACTGCCTGGAAGATCACCATGGAGTCAGAACCAGGGCTATGCTTGTTCTCCCACCCCGACCCACGGGCCACATCCTTCTCCCCTTGTGGCCTTTGCCCTAGATAAATGTCCTCATGCTTGTGCTTGGGGGAGGGGCTCACTTCCTGGATCCCTCCTGATCATGGCTTCTTATCAGGTTATGCACATGAGCGGCAGTAGTTCAGAAATATCATCTGGCTGAGGTTCAAGTGCTCATCCTTGCACCTCTTGAGTCTCAATTTTCTCATACCCCTGAGAGGCTGGAAGGAAGTTTTATGAGGACCCCTGGAGGCTGCAGAGAGTTGTATCAATAAATGTGAGGTCCCTCATGAAGGAAAAGGAGCAAGAAGGAAAAGAAAATCTGGATGCTGGGAATAAAGTCCCTAAGTAGATAGAGAAATTGGTCTGCTGCTACCATGGTGGTTTTCTCCAGCCCACTTATAAAACTCAGCCCATCTCAGAGACAGATGAGGTAGAATCAGGGGCCTAGCCAAAACAACTGGATGGAGATCTGTGGGGTGAAACACAGACCAGCAAGGTCACAGTCCTAACAGGAGAATGAGGCAAGTGCCAAGTCCCAGAAACGAGGAACATGGTTCAGTTTTAAATTAGCGGCAGGACAGATCTCTAACAGGATATGGACAAACGTTTTACAAAATTCTGCAATTCTTCACATATATGCATGAGTTGTGGAATGATACAGGAATAAGTACTTGATGGTGTTTACCTTTTAAAGCCTTATGCAGGTCTACTGGAGATTTTAGATTCTTAAGGATGTGTTCCAATTTGACTTTTCCTCTCCCCCAAATCTTCGAATACCTCAGTAGTCTCTCCTATCAGGCACCCAACTTCAAGGACTTTCTTGTCAGTTATTTCTTTGCACTAAGACCATCTGCATACATATTTAAATTAATTCCAATTTAATTATTCCGATTCGAATTAAAAGTGACAATGACTGGTCCTAAAAATTTTTATTTACATCCTTTCAAGCACCAGCCACCATGAACTAGAATAACAGTGCTATCTTACATCAATCTTTTACTAATATGAATGAAATAGTTCTGACAGGCATCTAGCAATCATCTCATGTATAAATTTGAAGGCTGTACTTAACAAAATCTTAAAGAAAATTTTAGCAAGAATAAACAAGTTAGTGAATATCATCTAAGAACACAGTATAAGAGGTCGCTTAAGCATTTTCTTAGACAAGCAGCAATATAATCTATAGGTATTAAAATATTATTCCTTTTATGGTCTACTTTATTCAAATTGACAAAGGACTTGCAAATGTAAACAGAAAAAAATTTAAGAAACCAAATGACACTAATCTATAAATAAGAAATGCTCAGTTAGCTGTGAAACCCAATAAGAAGTCCATGTTGACATGAATAAAGTATCAAAATTTCAAATTCTACAAAAAAAGATGGAAGGTCAAAATAAGTGCTTGCTTTGTCACGTGTATGTTGAAGAAAATGCTCATAGTTAACTAGTTAGATTTACTTGGAGAAGTAGCTATATTACTATCACACTCAATGTTATAAATACACTAAACAGTTAACATAAAATTTTTAAACCTAACATTTATTTTGCTAAAATAATCAATTAAGGATGTCTTTATATCATCATGTATATAAGAGTATTGGCCCAGTTTGTAACCTTCATTTGTGTATATAGCTTCTATTATTGGACAAGCTCCCTTAAGGCCAAATTTAGGCATTACTTAACTTTGTAGGGCCTTAATCAAAGTATGTGCTCAACAACTACTTGACGGCTAAATCAATTAGGAGAATCAGCTCCTTAATAGAAAAACTAAAATAAATCTTCTCTCTGAGAAATAGTTTAAATTGAGTTGGCTTCAGCATCACAAAAGTATTATGGATATCTTTAAATATCCTAAAAATCTATCACATGCAAGTACAAATAGATTTATTCTGCTTTGTTACCTAAAACAAAACCAAGACCAAAAAGAAGTTTCAACAAGACATACTTAAGAAGAATTTCCAGTAAGTAAACCTATGGCACACACTGCCTCAGACTACTGGGTGAGGTCGTACGCTCCCCATCTCTGGAGCTTGGATGCTCCTTGATCCAGGAAATGGCAGAAGAGACTTCTGTAGTTCATGAACTGGACCAGATAACCTCTGGTCTTTTATCATTGTATGGTTAAATATCCTCCTCCAATTTATCCTCCTACAGATTATCTTTCTTCCTCTCTATCAGTTAATGATCTGGTTTGTATTCTTGAGTACTGAAGCAAAAAAATCTCACTAATAGTGATGACAACAAGTAATACTGAAGCCTTATAGTGTTCCCTCCTGGTAACAGCCATTTTGTAGATATACACATGTGTAACACTTGGTAGAGACATCTTCCTGACAGTGTAATGGTGGCAAATGAAAGTCAATGAATGTTAAAACATTAAATTATGAAATTGAACCAGATTTCAACTTTTTCCAAGATTAATTCGATGTCATAAGGACAACCATTTCAAATCTTCCTTTCTGGCTGCCGGCAGGCAAACAGAAGTGAACTTGTAAAGTGAAAGTAGCTCAACAGAATTAGTAGTTGAAATTAACTCTGGTGGTTCTTGTTAACACGATTCTCTATGCCCCCAGCTCAAACTTAGCATTTTAGTGATTCAATTTTTTAGAATATCTTATAACAGTGTTGCTTAGAAATAAAATTTTGTATAAAGGGTAAAAAGCCACTGATTTTGGAGCATTTGAGTGTAGAAGGAGAGTTTTATGCAAACTAAATGAATAATATACTAGTTCAGAATCCTATAATATTGTCCAGGAGAATTTTACCAATTAGCGTCATCATTGCTACTGGTAGAAAACACAGATCAATTGTCTGCAGCAACTTCAGGATGCTGTGCTGTTGAAATCTTAATGGCATTAGCATAATTAGAAGGTGAGAGTTTATGCCAATTAAGACAAGTCTAATTTTAGAACCAATCCACTAGAGAATGTTCTCTAAATGATGTGTCTTCTCCATAGTTTAACACAGTCATCAGACCTAAAAAAAAAAATTGCAAAAGATATATCAAAGATGTGCCAGAGCTGAAAAAGCCTTTGGAAGTTTTACACCTATTGAAAGCATTGTCCTAGTGGGGTATGGTCACAATATGAAAGCCAAGAGTTTAGGTATGTTTAACTTTGCATAAGGTACAATGGATCATATAGCAAGAAGCAATTGCTGTTTCTTTAATCCACAACCCTCAAATTAGGAAAGCAACAGACAGATGTCTTGAAAGTGTAGCAATTACTCCATTTAAACCTGGGATTCTGGAAAAACATCAAAACAAGGAATGAAATGTGAATCCTGAAAGAGCCAATCCTTCAAGATGGATCCTGAGTGGCTAACGACCTAAATCCAAAATAGAGGCACATCATACACGTGCATTCCCAGAAAACCCCTAAACTCACTTAATTCTGGGACTTCCATAGCTGTCTGTTTCTGTTTACATTGTTTGAATTAACCAATAGTCTGTGGCCTGCATCAACCAATCAGAAGTAAGCAAGTTTGCATTCCTAATTTGCATAAGAGGATCAGAGTGGGAACTTTCTATATAAAAGACAACTCCTCTTTTTGTTCTCTCTGAGCACACCTTTGTTTTATACCGAAGGCTGCATTTCTCAAGTTTGCAAACTGTTCACTGGAATTTTCTCTTTCCTTTTTTTAAAAAAGAAAATTATTTTCAGTGAATTTGTTGGCAGAGGCCATGTTTATTCAAATGGTGTCTATGCAAATTGATGGGGCACTGAAATTCTCAAAAGAACTGTGGCAATTCAAAAACACATCCACCCCAATCCTCACCAGTTCTTTACATTTTTCTCAAACTTCCTGCCATAAAATGCACTGAGACCACCACTATAAAAATGCCAGAATTAAAACATTTATAAACAATGTTTAAAGACTCAGATGGTAAATATTTACTTTCATGTTTGGAGTTTTCAAAAATTAAGAAAATAAGCCACTTGTATTTTTTAAATTATTACATCTATGAATAATGAAGAATTCTAGCCCACTGATCATTTGCTATCCAATTTAAAGGGGAAAAATATATCCATCCCTCTTTGACTCAAAGAAATGTATAAATGGACAGCACAGATGAAAAGGTTAGTATTCAAGATTTATCTAGTTCTTGGTGCTGTATTTCTGTTCTCACATAGCGCAGAGGTAGAAATGAGCACTGCTCACTTGTCATCACAGATGGGGTATTTCTGACCAACTGTGGTGCTGATCACTGGGATCTTCTCAAGGCAACTTGGGAGTACAAAGAGATCATCTGGATCTATCCCAGATCACATTAAAAAGAGAGTTCTAAAGGTTAAAAGAAAAAATAAGAGGGATTTAAAAAGACATGCTGGCTCCCCAAATGGCCTAAAGGTATACCGTGAACATGACATAATCATTACATCAGAATAGTAGAGATGTATACATAACTACCATATTACACGTATTTGGTCCCCATTTGTATGTGTGGATTTAAAATTACATTATACTGAGGATACTGCTATACTCATAAACAGTCTTTACCTGGACTTACCAATGTGACATAGTCCTCACCATCAGGCCTAACTTTGAGGTTAGATGGAGGTAAATTCAGTCCTACCATAAGAGGTAGAAACAAACTAAAAAAAACCTTTTAGATTAATATTTGTTAGGAAATATCTGTGTATTTACCACCCTTTAAGCATGTGAGTTGCTGATTTCCAAAAATCATGAATATAAAGATGGCTACAGAACAGAGCAATATATCCATTATATATTTTCTTCTAGAAACAATTACACATTTGGCAATAAATCAAAATCATAAACTTAACAGGGCATGGTAACACTTTTTAGACTACATGAAGGACACAATCATTTTCTAAACTGATCTGGACATTTTGGATTGAAACTTGGCATAAAATAGCTAAATTAAAATGGGGAAATTTAAGTTATCCCCTTTTGTTCATTTCTCCTTAACAACATTCTAAATTTTGAAAACATCTCATTCTTCTCAAGCATAACCATAAGAATCCTAAACCTTCCATAGTACAAGATTGTAAACTGGAAGCCAAACTCATTCTGGCTGTAACTATACAATTAGGCCAATTTTAGAGCCCAAAGGAAAAAAATAAAAGTCAATACCTTTTAAATGAGAATGGACTGGTTTCCAGAGTCTATAGACAAGATTCTAAAGGCACTCTATCATTGTAGAACAGGAAATACTAAATTGAGCAGAGACTTAAATTGATACAAGTCTGAGTTTCCCCAGACTTTTTTTCTAAAAAGCCCAGGAGAAGGCCAAATGCCTGTAAGTCCTACATATACATGCAATGTTAGCCATACTTAAGGGGCACTGGAGGCCCTCAGGTCAGTGGAACATTAAGGTGGAACAAGCTGTAGTGCTCTTAGATATTTGGTCCTAAGCATCCCACCTCCCGTCCCTTTTTCCTAAGAGGAGTGCTCTAAAGTGGTGAGTCTTTTATCGTGTGTATGCATCCGCATAAATACTGTCTCTCAGAGCAGCTAGGCACAATATTTCTGCTTAGCTTTGCTATTCTAAAGCTTTTTCGGAAACAGTATAGTGGTTCTCAACACGTTTTCTTCCAGTGCTACTCAAAAAGCAACAAGGTGCTAAAGGGTAATCAAGTGAACCGTGTGATAATTAGGGATGCAATTTAAGTAATTCAAGTGTATTGTCCCAAATTTAATCAAGATGCTGCTGCTTACAACAACAACAAAGTACACAAACCGTGGTGGAAGATTCTCCACATTGTATCACATCACCGTCTTAATGCTACAGGTCTGTGTGATTCATTGCACTAGCCAGTGGCTACTGAGCACTCGAAATGTGGCTAGTGCAAACTGAGATGTGCTCTAAGTGTGAAATCCACACCAGATTGCAAAGAATATGAAAAACAAAGAATACAGAACATTTCATGCATATTACTTATTTCTTTTTACTTTTTAATGTGGGTACTAGATAATTTAAAATCACTCACAAGGCTCACATATTGTTTCTATTGAACAAAACTGCCATAGATTTTCTTTAAAAAGAAAACAAAAATATCAAGGGAGAAAAGCATTTGAAATACACAACATGGTTCTTGATTATATCTGTGTTACTTAGGACAGGCCCAAAGACCATCCAAGGCCTAAAACTTACTGGCCATTAAAAATAGCTATAAAAATGCAAAGCCACCTGCATTGCACAAACCTTAATATACTCCAGTGAATGGCATTCCTTTTAATGATGATGTCATCAAATCCCCCAAAAACAAATACCTGGTAAATGTGAAATGAGAATCAAGTAAATAAATTGATAAATAACTCAGTTTTCCAAATCCACCAAGGAATGGTCAAGAGGTCAGAGGTGTTAAAAACCATCAGAATACCTAGTTGACAGCTGAATATAACATAAGGGGCTTTGACATTCAACTCCAATATTGACCTGAGATGAAACAGAAGAATAAGGCAGATAGTACAATCTTGCATGCAGAGATATTTATTGTGCTACTTAAGTCAAAATGCACGACATTCATTTGAAAGCCTCCACAGAGGGGTACTATACTCTGCCCACTATGCACAGGTAAGGACTCTTTCCCTGCTCAGTAAAAGAGGACTGGAGTTGTTTTTTTCTCTTTTTATTTTTAACAGAATTGCCACCGTAAGTATTCCTAAGACAAAAAACAAAACAAAAACAAAAACAAAAACAAAACATATTTGCCAAAGTCTTTCCAAAGCCACATCCATAAATAGGTCCTCATTCATAGATGTGACCAGGATCACTCCTGGAGTCATTTGCATACCTTGCTTGGGACTTACAGGATGCTCCTGGGAGTCCACTTACCAACACAGCTCCCATGCCCCACAGCGGGCATTGTGGGGGGGGGTATAAAAAGAGTACTTGGCATTAATGCCAATGGACTCCTATTTCTGGACATTGCTCAGGAGAAGACAATAGGATCTAGAACTCTGCATCTAAAAAGCCTGTTCTAGACAGTAGGGAAGTTCACCTTCGTCCAAGGGAGTTCAGAGAGACAGCCCAGTGCAAGCCACTTGAAGTTAGGCAGACTTGCTTCCCATATTCAAGTCCAGAGGGCTCTCAGCAGGTGATCTGAAAGAAAGAGCTATAGAGTCCTACTGTGGCCACCAGAGGACTTAGCAAGGGCTGGGTGGAGGGCACTGCCCTCTAGAGGAAGCATGCATTATTACCAGTTTAGTGTCTGTACTCTGTGCCATCATATGCCAGATACATATGTATATCTGTGCCATCCCCCCACAAGGGGCAAAAACCACTCAGTTTGAAAGTATACTAGAGATAAAATAATTTTTAAGAGACTTTTTTTTTAAACCATAGGGTTTGAGTCACTTTAGCTTTGGCAGGGGTTTGAGACAACTACACAGACTTTACATGGTAATCTGGCCCCAACATTCCTCACTGTGGCTCTCATGATCTTGACTGGGCTTACTCACATGCCTGGGGACTAGCTACCTGGCAGTTTATCTATGCTGGAAAAGGGTATTGGACTAGTACACACATTCACACCTACCCCCATATTTTAAGTTGTTTACAAAATGCTTTCGAAAGTATTACCTCACTGACGTAACAATCTGAAAAGTGTTAGCATCTCCATTTACATATGCAGAAACTAAGGCCAAGAGGGTAAGTGGATCAGTTTCCTCTGAGGAGGCTCGGAGTGCCCACTGCCAATCCATCAGATGCCTACTGGAACCTAATGCTTCTGCCAGCCAACCACCACACTGGCTTAACTTACAAGTCATCCTTGCTCATCCCTCATTGCAAATTCTTCCAGCCATAGTCTCTTCAATTTCTCTCTTTATCCACTTTTCCAATGTGTGATAAATTGTAAAAAATGCCCCAATTCTGCACCTCTTCTTACATCCCTACCCTTTGCTACATAATTTTGTGACTTTGAAACTTAGCTATGTGACTTTCTTGGACTAATTAGATGTTAGCAAAGGCGACTCAAGCAGAAGCTTGAAGAGCACTTAAGCAATTCTGCTTGCTTTCATTCTTGTCTCTGTCTTTACTATGATAAGGCCATACCCAGGCTAGTCCATTGATCCCAGAAGAAAGATGAGATACACACGAAGCAGAGCCAAATTACCCCAGCCAAAGCCAGTATAGATTAGCTGACAGCTAGGTAACTCCCAGACATGTAAGTTCAACCAAGACCATTAGAGCCACCTAGGCACCCCCTCACCAAATCTGACTCCAGAAACATGCAAAATAAAGTAATTATTGAATGCTCTCTAGGATTTATGGTTGCTATGCAGCATTAATGTGGCAAGGGATAACTGGTACTCACTGCAGCACCCCTACACACCTACCCAAAGTCTTCCCATTGTTACTCAGTTATTTTGTTGAGAAATAAACTCCTCTCTTCTGAATGCGCCTTTCACTTCCCAGCCCTCTCTGGAACCCAGATCTCCTCTGAGGGTACTGCATCTTTTGTGGCCCTTTCTCCTACACCCAACACACTCATTGCCAGGAGGCATGGTTAACATCTTTCTCACGCCCCAGTGCAACTTCCGGATCACTGCACTTTCACTCCCGAATAGTCATCCTGCTCTCCTGATGCTCAGACCATCTGGCTATACCATATACCACACTCTATCACTTCCTATTAATGTCAAGTACCAATCTTTTTATATTTTTAAAGATTAACAGCTGGTTGATGGTTATACTTTATTCCATGCGCTATCATCCAGGGTGACTTCTTGCCTTTAGCATCTCAGTCCTGAAGTATTCCCAATGGCAATGATCTTCACCTTCATTCCATGTCTGCCACCTACTCCCATAGCCAGAACATAAAATTTTTCAGAACCTGAAAGTACCTCCAGAATAGTACCTTTAAAATCCCACTCTGTGACCACAGCCCTCTCATTTTTCCAGCTCTCACTTCTTTAGTACCACTATATTTATTTTTCAATCATTTATTCAAAGCCTGCCCTGTCCCAGGCACAATGCCAAGCACTGAAGAAATAGCAGTGAACAAGAAACAGTCTTTACAGTGACAAATTCACGTGATTCCCATCCTCAACAGATTCCTGACACTGTCTGCAATTTTCTCCTTTGGATCTCTTTTCCACTCTCCATAAGATAATGTTTTCCAAAACACTATCTCCTCAGACTACCTACTTGGTCCCACGAAGTTCCCACAGATGACTTATATCTTATACATCACAAAGAAAATTGAAGCTATCAGAAAGAAAATTGCCTCATACCTCTAAAATTTTCATGTATCCACACTTGCTTCATCCTCCTTCCCAATTCTCAAAATCAAAGATGTGTCCTGTTCAAAACTAATGCTTTCACCTGTGCTCTGGATCTCATCTCCTGGGATCTCTACTCTATTATTTTCCCCTCTCCATTGGGTCATTACTACACAGTAGTTATCTTCAGGTAGGACTAGCTGCTCAAACAGATAAACCCTCAAGTCTCTCCCTTAACATATTTTTCTTGTTCACATAGAATTGCACTGTGAGTATTTGGAAGGGAGCCATCCAAATATGGTCCTCAGTTGTAGCCGACAGATGAGGAAAGAATGGAAGATCACCTGGGGAGGCAAGGCTTGGAGGTGGCATACGTTACTTCTGCTTTCATTATCAACTAGAACCCAGCCACCTGACCACACCTAACTCTGAGGGAGGCTGAGAAAGGTAGTCTAGCTGTGTGCCTAGGAAGATGGAATGGGATTTGGTGAATCCTACTAGACTTTGCGTCAGTAGTTAAGAAAAGGAGTTTTAAATTCAGAAAGACCAGGGTTCAAATCTCAGGCCTGCAATTACTCGGTGGGTGGTGGTGAGCTGATCTTAGGATTTAGATAGATTAAGGGAGACAATAATAAGAATCTCCTAAGCTCAACAGGGTGGGAAATGTATCTGCTCCATGCCTTGGTAACTGGCTAGATACATGTTGCTAGTTCTCAGGGGTCTGGAAAAGTATACTGTTTACAGGCAAGGGGGAACTATTTTTCATCTTTATATCTTCCATAAATGAGTAAAAGATATGGAAAATTCCAAGGGTGTCTGGTCTCTTCCAGAAAACAAAAAATTAGGACAGATCTCTGCAAACTGCTTTCAAGACTTCATTGTAGAAACTCTCAAACCTTAGTTGTATATTAAAAATCATCTAGGGAGCTTTAAAAAATCCTGATTCCTGGGCCACACCCCAAACCAACTAAATTAGATTATCTGGGGGTGAAACCCAGGCATGAATATTCCTTAAAACCCAGGTGATACCAACGTACAGCCAAGTTTGAGAACTACCACTTTAGAGGAATGAATATTCAATATTGTATTTTTGCTTTCTAATTCAAGGGAGCAAGATACAGAAAGATTAAATACACTACTTATAATTGGGCGAGACAATTCTGCCTTGATTATTTGTTTCTTCTTGACTTAAATCTTTAGGCTCTAGTTACTATTTCTAGGCAATGTTTCTTAGCTTAGAGAACATTAATAACTGAAACCTATTTCTTCAGTGACCTGTAAGGTTACTGAGCACTACTAACCTTACTTAGAGAAGTCAACATTCATTAGTTAAAAAACAGAGAAGTCTCTCGACTGTTAACATAAATAATTTGACAACCTAAAAATAAATACAATAATCGTCCTTGCATAGTACCTTTCATCATGAACCTGGTTTTCAGGATCTCAAGAGATGTATGTGGTCAGAACCAATCTGGCAGCAACATTTCCTCCAGCTGGTAGACATAATACAGCTTTACAATGTGAAGCTTTAAATAACAACATTTTGATGGCTGGTGGGGGGCCATAGCTTACTGGGTATATAACAGAAATGCTGAAAGGCAAATTATGTCTCATACATTATTTGGTTGTGCCTCTTGCCTGGAGCCAGCCTAGGCTATCTATCTTTATAAATGACTACACTGTATGGATCAGAAACAAATGAAAACAAAACAAAAAAACACTCAAAAGCTCTCAGAGTTGTTTGCCAAGAGAATAAGAATCCATGCATCCCAAGTGTGACCTTGGGTCTGTTTCCTCATCCTTAAAATAAGCACAGTGGATGACAATGTGGGTTGTGTTTCAGTTCTAACACTGAGATACACTTATTTCTCCTCCTTGTGACTCTACCAAAGGCACTGAGGGGTGGGGGGTGGGGTCCATGGAGAAGTATCTAGAGATAAGTTAGGAAATAAAGAAGTGGGGGTTTAAGGACGGGTGCAGCTGTGGGCAGAACTGGTTTTCATTTTGTTTTGAGGGAAGGAAAATCTGTTCAGTTTGGGGACACATTGAGTTTGGGATATCAATATAGAGATGCTATGGAATATGAGTCCAGATTTCAGGAGAAAGTCTACGAGTTTTCAGGATTGAGCTATTAGGTTGGTGCAAAAGTGAGTGAAGTTCTTGCCATTACTTTAATGGCAAAAAAAAACCTCACTCACTTTTGCACCAACCTAATAATGTATAAAGTCATGAGATGGCATGAGGTCACCAAACGAGTATAGAGGAAAGAGCCACAGACTGAGACCTGGAACCCACCCTGCATTAAGGGAATGGGGAGAGAATAAGAACTTGTAAAGGAGGCTGAGAAAGAGCAACCAGTGAGATAGAAGAATAGCCAAGAGAAGGTGGTGCTTTGGAAGCCAGGTGAAGAGAAACTCCCAGAACGCACAGTGAGCTTTCAACTTCTCAGTGATTGAAGTTGAATCCTCTTCATGATTATTGGGAGGAATGGAAGCTGAGTTCCAGGAAGGTCTTTGATCTTACCACATGGCATTAACTTCAGTGCTTGCCTCATCATTCAAAAAGAAAGCCAAATTTCTCAGAAACCAAAGGGTCTGCTAGTAATGCTTACAAATAGGAGTAAATAAATCTGACAATGATCACACTTCAGGGTTTACAAAGTGCTGCCTCACATGGGCTCTCCTCGGATCTCCACAACTTCCCTGTGAGGTGAGAAGGGTTAGCTTCAACTGTACAGATAAAACAACAAACTACAAATCAATCAAGATTTAAGACCTACCATCTAGGTTGTAGAAAAGCCATAGAACTTAGGTCTTCTGACCTCAAATCTTCGGTTCCATCTTCCATACCATATTACTTGTTATGTAAATGAGGAGAAACCCAGCTTCTTATTCTCTTCAGTAGGCAAGGCTATCCCAAACAAACAGAAATATACACACAACTAATATTTGCATATCATTTTGCAGATCACACTAGTGCGTGATCAACATCAGAAAAAGAGGGGAAAGAACCAAGTCTGGACTAAACAAGTTATAGAAACCAAGATTAAAGACAGGCATGAGAACTAGGACTGCTTTTCTTTGCCTCACCATGGGCTTACTTTACATTCTACTGAAGGTAAACTGCCAACATGGCACTCAATCTCTCCACCTTCCCAAGTAGGACCCAATTCTGATCTAATGCAAGACATCACATACCAGTCAGAATCCTAACTAAAGTTACAGCTTCTTTTCTTTTCTTTTTTCTTTTCTTTAAATACAGGGACTCACTCTGTGGCCCAGCCTTGAGTGCAATCACAGCTCAGTAGTGCAATCACAGCTCACTGCAGCTCAGAACTCCTGGGCTCAAGCGACGCTCCCAACTCACCCATCCAAGTAGCTGAGATTGCAGGCACATGCCACCATGCCCTGCTACTTTTAAAAAGCATTTATAGAGATGGGGGTCTCACTATGTTGCCCAGACTGTCTTAAATTCCTGACTTCAAGCTACCTTCCTGCCTTGGCCTCCCAAAGGCATGAGGCACTGCACCTGGCCCAAAGTTACAGCTTCTTATTTAGAGCCAAGGATATTCAGTTATTCTGAGCCTTTCAGTCCCAGTCAAATCAAAGAAAGCATAGATCCTAGAACTAAGCATGAAACATTTCAAGTTATTTTAAAGAACTAACTTCAGGACCAATAACCAATATACTGTGGGGTCTGGCCAAGGCGTGGCAACTTGAAATTTTTCTGACTCACCTCAGGGATACAGAAGCAGAGTACTACATTAAATCAGTAGTTTTTGCCTTTATAAATTAGTTTAGATATTTGTGGATTATTAGCCATAAAAAGCCAAATGGTAGATTGTAAATGCAAAAGTTACTTATATACAGCATACCTTGGATTAAAATTCTGCATCTGCATCTGTTTCTGAAGTCAGCCTCACTGGAGAAAGTAATTATAGTACATCAGCAAAACTAAGTGGGACAGGTCACCATAATCACATCAGTTTGGATGCTATGTTTCTGAAACGCAAGTGACAGCAATTATTCCCTCTTTCTGATCAGGAAGCTACTGCATTTTCATTTATTTATTTCTGAAAGATCACAAATGAATGTAATACAAAATTTAAAAGATATAAAGGAATATATGGTAAAAAAAAGAATCTGCCTTTCACCCAGAAGCCCTAATCTCCGAATTTCCTTCCCTTAAGCAAACCACCGTTACCAGTTTGTGTTCAGGGGATAATTTGCAATATTTTGATGAGAATTCCTCTGATCTTCTACCCCTTTCCTTACAGCCTTACATTTTACTAGTTTACTCTTTGTCCTTTTCCCAGATGAGCTTTTGCTGTGTTGTTGGTTTTAGTTATTTTATTCAAAAATCCCCGTCAAAAGCTGTGGTCTGCCACTCTTCTCATATAGCTACAAAGGCAGACAACATCTTATTCAGAGGCTCAGGTTTAGTTTACTAGGACTATTTTCTAAAAGTTAAAAAGACTACCAATGACAAAATAACCAGGTATACCTGCCCAGGACTTCTCAAACTCCTGTGTCAAGTGAAGGTAAATGAAACAGGATTGTCTTTAAAAGTAAAAAATAAAGTGCTATATGATGGGCTGATCATCCTTAAAAATCAGTAAAGTTGTGTATTCTAAGGGTAAATTAAAATGTCTTTCCAAACCTATGGTATCCTTGCTGATATCTAGTCCTCATATCTTAAGCCTTCTCACTCAAGACATGGCTGCTTCTTAGAGTACAAGACTATAATTTTGTTTGGTAATTAATAGCTACAGAGTCTAACACCCTTGGTTGCTTATGCCTTTCAAGATCCATAGGCTGTCCCAATGTATTCAGAACGGAAAGCACCGCTAATTCTAACGGGCTTTAAGTACATATTTACTGGGCTTCTGCTATGTGCCAGGCATTGTGCTAAATGTTGGGAACAGATTGAGGAAAAACACATGTCCTGCCCTTCATGAGTCAGGAATTTCAGCGTGCCAAGGGGCAGAGACCAATCAGAAGTCTCCCCACATTCTATATTCCTCACCCAATGTAGTGCCAAGATATTCTTAGATTCCACCTGCCCTATGTCTAGTCCTTTTGCCTGATGGTGGGTTCTTCTCTGCTCTGACAGGTTGTGGGTTTCAGAACTGGGTTTGATCCCTTGAAGGTGGACAGTAGACAACAGAGGAACTGTCCACACCTTGTAGTCAGGTCTCTAGGGGCCAGATCAGGCCACTGCTGGAGTTGAGGAGGGGAGATTCTGATCCCTTTCATACCTTTTCTCCAGACAAAAATTGTAGGTCTGCAGTAACAAGTCCTCTGTCTCATTTGTGACACAGAATGAATTAAGATAAACCTGGCTCCCAATCTCAAACAGAAAAGGCAAGCAATTTCTAAACCAAGGGCCCTAAGAAAGGGATTTTCAAAAGCCACATGTTCAGAGCCTATCTCACAGGAAATGATTTAAAGACCAAGATGGGGCTTTGCTCAACAATAAGAGACAAGTGTTAGGTATGGCCATCCCATCTGCTCCCATGAGGAGGCGAATTCTTTACAGGGTGGTATTTAGGGTTTATAACATCCACAAAGAGGATTTTCCTGACGGCCTATCATCACTGATGAGTTAGAGTTGCAACTGAAAGGCAAGGAGAATGTCAGAACCGTGTACTTGTAGAAGTCACCCTACCCCATTCACAACCCTCTTACCTGCTTTCTCTCTATGTCCCACCACTTCTTTCCTAAAACATGGCTTCCACACTGCTACACAGGCAGACAAGTCCATCCACCCTCGCCATGTCCCTCAGGAACTTCCAAATGGGTCTAAATAACAATAACCACATCGCACTACTTTCTCTAGTACAGGGGATAGATACCATTGTCTTAGGGAAAAGAATGGGAAAATACATTATGTTTAAATTAGGAAAATCTGAGTAGCTTCATTTTTGGTTTGAAGCATATACTTCCTTAGTGATTTTTCTTTATTTAATTTCCAAATGTAAGTTTATAAAACTTCTGTATTTATTACTATCTGCAACCCCAAAATAAGATGACTTGTACAATACAGGAGAGCCTCCAATCATAAAAATTCATTCTTAAGTTATATACAATTTTACAGTTTTGTCGGAGTATGCTCTGTGTTGGCAACCCATGAACACAAAACCGAGAATGTCAATACTGTAGATGTCACAGAGCTGCTCAGATTTTCAATCTAATTTAGGAATGAAGGGTTATGAATCTAAAATGACAATATGTCCTGCCTGCTAAACAAGCTCCTACCCTTCATACAACTATCAGTCCCCTTAAGGCTTCTGTGATTAAAATAAGCAGCAAAGGATCATTCAGAGACAATGCAAAGGCCTTTCCTGTAGCTCTTGAGAGGGACTCAAGGCTGAGCCATGCCTTAGCTAATAAACACTGATAACCTACGCCATTTCAGGTACCATTTGGAGTCTAAACAAGGTGAGGGCATGAAGAATATCACCTGCAAAGAACACTTGCTGTGCTCTTTTAGGAAGCACCAAGTACTCAAAGCAGAGCGAATGCAACAAGGACAGCATCCCAAATTCCACAGTAGGGCAGACTCCAATGCTATGGGGGCCCTGGTATGAGTGGGGCCCAAACAGCTGGCATGGCTGCTGCCTCCCAGTCAAGCAGGAGGCCTGAGATATCCCAGGGGCAGCAGTGGCCACCACCTGGACACTCTTATCACTTAGGCTCTTGATGCTAGCAAAAATAGTACATTTCTTGGCTGTCTGAGATTTTTCAGTGCATGGTAACTTGACATTTCTGGCAAAATTGACAGGTCCTGAGATATAATCTCAGGACAAAGACAAGATAGGGATGAAATCCTTAGCAAGGCACAGGTGCCAAAGTGCAATGTCTTCAAAGACACAGTTTCACCACCAAGAAGAAAAGCCACCCAGCTTCCACTATAACACAACTACTTTGTTCCACAGTCTGTGCCAACCAGATGCCTCCCCACCTACCACCACCCACAGAGAGACCACCAACTCCCAACCCCATACAGCCAGGATTTGTGCCCATTGTCCAATGAAGCCCCTAGACCTAACACAGCATCTCACAGAGAATCAAATGAAGGAAAATGTCTGCCCTGTAAACTGCTGAACTCACTGAGCAAAGGAATTAACATGAAGACTCTCCTAGCTAGTATGAAATGGTACCACTCTCAAGGTAGCTCAGCGACTACAGGTATAGTCTGAGAAGCCAGACAGTTTGAGTAAAAGATTTGTGGGGAAATGAACCCTCCTTACTCTCCCACTCTCTCTCAGACACAAAAGTTCCCACTGGAAAGCAAATCAGAGGGGGAATTATGCCTCATGCACCCTGACTTGACAGTAACTTCCAAATACACGCTATCAAGAACATCCACCCAACCATCTGTCCGTCTGTGATTCCTTTGCTTATTCGCACAGAGAAAAAGCCCAGTAAAAAGGAAGTCAGCTGGCTGACAGTCTGGGGGCTTTCTGAACTTCCCCATTCTCCGGAAATGCACAAGCCAGGTCTGCTGTTCTATCCAGAGAGGAACAGCATTTGATGGAGATGAACAGTGGCTGACAGTTAAAGATCAGTAAGAAAGTAAATGTACAATGGATTGTGAACTTAACGAGTTCTGACTTCCCTAACATGCTTATTGAAGTCTCTGTACTCCTGATTATTTAGAATTCATGCTTCCTGTTCTCCTAGTCTGTACCACCCTATGGTCCTTCCCAGTGATGGCCTGATTCTCTCCATCTTCCTTCCTCCACCTTCCTGAGGTTCACTGCACCAACAACTTCCAAGGTTCATTCTTCCTCCATTACAAACACCTTCCTTAATCCACCCAAAATATTTTTAAATCATCGTATCGCTTAAGTCTCCATCATTTTGTCCTTCTCTACGATGTGAACAAACAAACAGTAAAAATGTAAGATGAGGCTGTTTTTCCCAGTAGTCAATCTTTCCCTGTCCCTTCCAATCCCCACAACAAAGAAAACTATCACCCATCTGATCAAATGGATGGGTAAGCCTCACAAGATGAGGGCTGATTTCCCTAAATCAGAAGAGAGGCTCACAGAGCAGAAGGAGTATTCTAAATAAAGAGAATAGCATACAAATAATGAACCAGTGTTGCTCAAAGTGTGGCATGAAGTCTTCCTGCTTGACCAATGCTTTGTGAGTCTGTTCAAAATGCAGATTTCTGAGTACAACATGAGACCTACCGAACCAGTCTCTCCAGGGTGCATAAAATGCAAAACTCTGTATTGTCTATAGAGCACATCCCTCTAGGTTATCAGGTTCTAAGCTCTCACTGAGTTTGAGCTATTTTGCAACTTCATAAGTTGCAGGCAACTGGAAAATATTAAAAACTCTGTCATTGTCTGGTTTTGCCTGACTTCCCTCCCCCTTTAGGGGAAAAATCAGTTTTGCTTCCATTTGCAATTCTATTCCTTTACTCAATATAAATTTGTGCTTTTTCACTTTTTCCCTTTGAACTGCTTATAACTTCTGCCAGGCTCCCTCATGTGGGTAAAATGAAATCTTTAAAACATGTTCATCCTTATCTGTATGAAAGTAATGATTTTGCCTTTTCTGAATATTATCTTTTAACAGAGGTAGGCCCAGGAATCTCTACTTGAAAAAGATGATTCTTCAGCACGAGAAAGTGGGAAAACCAGCACTCTCGGGCCGAATGCAACCAGCCAGGCTCTTTGTAGATAAAGTTTTCTTGGAACACAGCCACGGACACTGTGGCTGCTTTTGAGCCGCAGTGGAGTAGTTGTGACAGAGACCCTGTGCCCTGCAAAACCTAAAATACTATCTGGTCCTTTAAAGAAAAATTCTGCCAACCCCTGCTTTAGTGGAATAGCTTTCAAAGTCGATATTTATCAAGGAAATCTTTTAGAGTCACTGGAAGGTGATTGTGGACAGGCTGGCCATGCCATGGAAAGCTCAGTGAAAATACTGACACTGAGTATGGTACCAGCACTCAAAGGTGAGAGGAGGTTCATAGGGGCTCAAGGAAATTGCATAGAGTGGCTCTGAGGAAAAATACACTTTGCGTAGCAAGAGTAGCCCACCTCAGTAAGATATGGAAAGTGCTTCATACATCCATTCAGCAAGGACTTATGGAGAATCTACCACCACCTATAGCAGGCAACGGGTACTCCATAGATCAAGCTTGTCCAACCCACCTTATTTTGTTGTTGTTCTGTTTTGTTTTTAGGCTTTTAGCAGCCTGAAGCCATGGTTTTTAAGTTTCTGTCTTTAGTAATAAGCGGAAAAGAGGGATGAGGAAGGGGCTTTGCTGGCCAACCAAAACAGAAACTAAGAATCCATGACTGTATTCTTGCCCTTGGACACCCCTGCCATAGATGAATGAGGCAGGAACTCTGCCCTGCAGATGACCACGATTCAGAACATCATTATCAGCCACCCCTGTATAGTGGTTAAGGTATAGCCGTTGAGAGAGAGGCTCTGGAGCCAGTCTTTGTGGGTTTAAAGCCCAGCTCCACCACTTACTAGCTGTATAACCCTGGGAAGACTCTCTGTGCCTCAGTTTTCTCATCTGTAAAGTGGAGATATTAATATAGTACCTACCTTACAGAGTTGTTGTGAGGCTTTGGTGAGTTCATACACATAAAACTCTTAGAACAGAAGCTAACAAGTACTAAACGCTGTCAATTAGGGCTATGACTATGATCAGAACCCACAATTACACACCAGTTGCCACAGTAGGCCTCTGATGTACATTCTCTCTAAACCTTACAATAGCTACTCAAGCTGCAAATTATCCCCATTTAATGATGCAGAAACAGGCCCAGAGAGGTCAAATGACTTTTCCAAGAATGCAAGGTAGAGACAGGATTGAAACCTAGATCTGACTCTGAAGTCCAGTTTTCTTTCCAGTCATTCTCCCTTGTGCAAGGTTGTCTAGAGTGATGGTGACCCCAAAATCACAAGTCTGCCTTCACGAGGTCTTCTACATTTCTCATGGGATTTGAAATCTGGCTTTGGAATAGCAGATTTTTCTACAATGAGACACCTAAATATTTCTCTTTAGGCAAGAATGGAAGAGATGATATCCCCATGATGAAAAAGTGTTAAAAATAAAATATTTTAATACTTTAAGCATTTTATTCCTCTCAAATAAAATACTCATGGGATATGTTACCCATCATTTTTTTCTCTAGGAAAAAGGTCTAGTTAAATTTGAAAACCAATACAGTAATGCAGTTTACAGAGTGTCCTTGTAATGTTCTTTAAAAAAAAAAAAAAAAACTGGAGAGGACATTAAAAGACCCCGAATGTACATTTTAAAGCAGCTGAAATTGGTCCAGTGCTCTTTCAATCCCTTTAAATGAAAAGGGTTCTCTCTAAAGAAACTAAAAATAATTTGGCTTGACACACTGTATGAAAATGGAACCCCAGCTCATTTCAAGGTTTCATAGGCAGAGGCAGGTTGATATTACTTTGCATTGGGGGAAAAAAAGCTTATTTTCAGCTATGTGTCAGTATTTTATATTACATTCTTATAGGAAAAGGGCTAGCTATAGTTATGAAAAAGAATATAAACAGAATCTTGTACTTAACTAAGCAGCCATGCTTAGAAAGCTCACTGAAGCTGAAACCTGTTACAAGAATGATAACACCCCTCAACACTCGAGGGGAAAAAAGATTTCATTGTTTAGCAATATTTCCAATACTCTAATATTCAAATCCACCCAGTCCATACTTAAGGCTATAGGCAGCTCTTTAGTGCTGAAAACAAACAGTTTTTGATACATAATTTTGTCTGAACAATTTGGTTTGACAAAGGTTTACAAAAAAAAAAAAGAATAAATCTGTAAAGACTCTACAGCTCCCATTTATGGCTGTATTCATTTTGCAAATCAGTGACTTCATACTGTTGCAAAAAAAGCAAAACTCTCAATAGGGAAATGTGATGCTGGTGCTCATGACACTGAATGGGTAATGAGTTACCTAGCCTTGTGGCCATATAGAAAATAAGTCCTTCATTACTGCACAATATCACCCATAAGACACACATTCTACTGGGTGGGCCAGAAAACCATGCATGCTTTGTTCTCCAGATAGACGGCACAACAGTGCCCATGAATGACCTTCAGCCACACATCAAGCTAGCAGGGAGGCGAGAGTCCCTGCAGCTGGGGAAAGCAGGTGCTTCTCACACTTTGTGGGTGCCCCATTCACTTTGTAAATCAAGGTTACACAACTCAAAACATGTCAGAATAGTTTTCTCCTTCAAAGTCCAGTTAACTCATAGAGATCTTAATAGGATTCACAGGCATTATTTCAACTCGGCCCCTGGTGTACGGGAAGAACTGGACTTGGTAAAAACCTTCACAGGGTTTCAAAACACAAATCTTGGACTGCATTCAGATCCCAGTACTGCCACTTTTTAGCAGTGACCTTGGATGCACTGCTTAATCTGAGTTTCAATTTGTCTTTTGTAAACTAAGGATAATATCCATTCCTACTTGCATCTCTACACATGAAAAGAACTCAACAACAGTACCTGGCACAAAGGTGTTCCATAAATGGTCAGAAGCCTTGGGCTTTGGATAGTCAAAAATGTACTGGATTCAATAATGTAAAAAAGAAACAACAGTTCTACCCTTCAGGTTAAGTCGGTGGAAATACATACATCTAATTTCACTCTCTTGAAACCCCATAAAAAACACGTAAAGGAACTGTTTTTTAAAAGACAAACTCAGGAGAACAGGAGATGGGACAATAGGAACAACATTTTGGAAGCTCCAAAGCAGACAGATGAGTGGTAACCAACTCAGCAGGCAAGGGAAAAAGATGAAAAAAAAAGAAAAAAAACAAAACAAACCTCAAACCAGCAGTGAGCAAAGCTGAAAATGGGCACAGGGCTCCTCTGAAACTGGGGGATAAGGGGGTCTCAAACGTGCAGAGGCTGGAAAGGAAGGCATCTGAGAAGCTGTTATGTCTAGCTCCCCTTTCCATTCCACAGAGGGACTGCACTTTCCCCAGCCAGGAAAATATCCAAAGGATTATTTCCTAAAGAGGGTAAAACATAGGGTACCTATCCTGGGAGGCATAGTCAGGTCATGAGTATTCTAATGAAAATAGGGTCATTAAGTGACCAAATACACACTGAACCCTGAATGCAGAGAGACTGCCCTCAAGTCCTCTTTCCCCAAGAAGCTCCCAGACTAAGCACTAGACCTACCCTTCCTGCAGGAGACTTGAAGGCTTCTCTAGGGCATCTAATAACCCAAGGTGAAAGATCTAAAGATATATTGTCATAGGTACTTCCCAACAAATGCCCAACCCAGATCACTCTATAGTGAAAAAAAATTCAACAAGCTCCACCAACCTGCTTAGCTTCAGAGCAGCTTTCTAGTTCCCAAGAAACCAAGGATTACCAGACATCTGAGAAAAGCCTCTACCAAGGAAGACAGATCAAAATAAGCAAACAAAAGAGCACTGGGAACAGAAACTATACACCTAGGAGAAAAATTAAGCAAATATATACCAATGATATCCTTGGAGACATAAGATACTACATCCATAAAATAAGAAAATGATTTTTTTAACCCAGGAAACTAAAGAACCGAAACAAACACTTTTGGAATTGAAAATTATTATGAGAAATCAAAAATAAGAGAAGTGTTAGAAGATATTACTCCAAAATTAGAGCAAATACGAAGAGATGAAAAATAGGAGAACACAGAAAATCAGATAACTGTTATGGAGATTCCAGCTCCTGAGTGTTAGTTGCAGAATGAAAAGAAAAATGGAGAATAAATGTTTCAAAAATAATTTCCCAAAACTGAAGAATTGAGGTGTCAGAATGAAATGGCACATAGTATGTCATAGAATGCCCAGCATAGTGGATGAAAACAAACCCATGTCATGGCCCATTAGTGTGACATTTCAGATCCTTGGGGACAAAAAGACTTTATAAACTTGCAGAGAGAAAAAGAAATCAGGTCCTAAGTATCCTGTCAGGAATCAGAATGGCTTCATACTTCTCTACAGCAGTAGTAGAAACAGAAGACAACAGATCAACGTATTAATTTTCCTTTAGAGCTTTGAATTCTACTCCCAAACTCCCACCAAGTATGATAGTAGAATAGACATCTTCAGGTATGCAAGGCCTCGAAAAACTTACCTCCCTTGTACCCTTTCTCACAAAGTTACTGGAAGTGCTCCACTAAAACCAGCAAGCAAAACAGAAGATATAAAAAGAAAAGAAGCTCTGACTCAGGAGAGAGGCCAAGGGAAGCTCCGGATGACAGCTGTGTACTAAAAGAAGACAACCAGTCCAGATTGGTGCAATGTGACTCAAGAGAGGGGCACACTGAGAACTTTCATCACAAGACGCCTGCTGCCGTTAAACCTGAAAACAATGATGGGGTGAGCTGGATGAGGCTTCTTCTGTTTTGCTTTTCCTGGCATGGGCTGAGGAGATTCCTGTTCTTCTCCACTGCCTGAACCAGCAAAGGACTCTCATTTCACTCCAAGGCAGCCTTCTGAGAACTGGAGGCAGGCATCAAAGAGCTGAAGAGTAGGAAACGCAGAGCAGCCTGTGCCCCCACCACATTCCTGCTGGGCGCTCAGTACCAGTTCCACACTAAGTGTTGTCAAATGTCCTGCCTATCAGGAGACCCATTTTTCCTCAGATTCACTCATGGCTTTACCCACCAACTTCCCCACAATAAGCTCTGAAAGCAGAAGCCAGATTTCTCCCAGAGACTTGGTGGGCTTTCATCAAACAAAACCAATGTCTCTCTTTCCTTGCACAGCTAGGTTTGTGCTTGCTGCTTGGTTTTCAAAACCATACAATATATTGTTTAGGGATACATACATAACTCTGGATGCTAAAAAGATAAGGAAGAAAATGAGTGACAAGTCAGGGTAGTGGTTATCTCTGGAGGTTATGCAACTGGGAAAGGGAACAGAGGAAAGGTCTTTAAGGAGCTGCTATTTTCCCATTTCTTAAACTGGGGGTGTGGGCCCGTTAGAATTTTAAAATTATTCTTTATATTGTACCTATATCTACTAAACATTCTTTTGTATTTACAATACATTTTGCAATTTATAAGATGATTTGGGTCACAGATTATGTTACAAAGAGTACAAGAATCTATACCATTTGTCTCTGTTGTTCCCCATAACAGCAGTGGACAGTCTGTTCCCACCATCACGATCCTTTAATATGGCCCAAGACAGCAGTCACAGAACAGCAATTCTAGAAGACACTTTATGGCAGGAACAAACAGAAACAAGACCCTCTGTAATTAGCTTTCACATACAGCCATGAGAAATGCCCTGATGCGCCTCAACTAGTGGGGATTCCTGCAAGTTGACAGGCTTCTGAAACCGAAGTGTCTAGCCAAAAGAGATTGTTCTCACCATTTCCCCAACGTGACTTAGTCTTGTTTGAACAAACTGGCAATTCCAAAATAAATACCCCAGACAACAGGTTCACTTTCCCAGCATGATTCAGATGAAGCAGCAGAAATGTTTATTGTTAACTACTGACCCATGTTTGGTCGATTTCCTTAAACACTATGTATGCTATGCGCATACCACCATGACTAAAAGTCACTTTTCTTGAAAGGCATCTTGCTATTCGATTTCACTAAGCTGCTCCAACAGAAAAACTCTTTCCAAATTCTCATGTGCTGAATATTTTCCTTCCGTGTCTAGTCAAAGAAGGAAAGAAGTCATTCTACAGCATTCACAGAGGACTGAAGATGCTGCAGCCCAAGTCTCATGCTGTTTAGCCATCTGGCTGAGATGCGGCCTGCCTTCCCTACCCACCGATTTTCTCTTACCTCTTTTGGAATTCAACTCAAAATTCAGAGGCAGACAATCGAAAGCAACTGGGCACTGATTTGAGTAAGAGCATTATATTCCACTCACCTGACTAATAAAGTGAAACAGCTGGCTATGTTACATTAACACCAATGGATTTATACCTTGACTTTTCTAAAATATCACTGGAAACAGCATCTTCAGAAAGAATAATTTTTCTCAGACTTAAACTGCCTCCACTTGAAGAAGATTGCTCCATTGTGAATAGGCTCACCTCTGAGAAAACTCAGTGAAGTGTATCAAGACATGGCCACAGTACTCTTTTTCATCAGATGTTTCTGATAAAATATTGGCCATCAATAATGACTCTCCTCCCAGATTAGAGCTTCTCAACCGTGGCTGCACACTGGAATCACCTGGGGAGCTTTAAAAACTACTGGTGCTTGGGTCTCACCTTCCAAGAATGAGCTACTAGGTCAGGGATGTGGTCTGGGTTGAGTTTGGAAAGCTCCCCAGGTGATTCTAATGCGCAGTCAAAGGTAAGAAATATGGTCTATTAGAGAATAATAGTGACCAGTTTCCTCCTGTCGAAAATATAAGCTAACATTTCCTAAAAACCATTACTGCTTTAACAGTGTGTATGTTTACATATGCCATGCAGCATAGCTAAGTAATTAAGAACACAGAATCTTGAGTTAGGCTACCTGGGTTTGACTGCTGGCTTTGCCACTCACTGGCTGAGTGATCTTGGACAACTTATATAACTGCTCTGTGCCTCAGTTTCCTTATCTGTGAAATGGGCTAATATGAATACCCATAGATCACAAAATGGTATTTAATTAGTTGATATTTATAGAATGCTTAAAACAATGGATATGACACAGAACATGCCTTAGTAATGTTTGCTGGATAAACTGTCAAGCCAGTTTCTGTCAAGAACCCCAAATAATACAGAATCAGATACGACTTTCTTTGGAATGCCAAGCGTACATTTTTAGTACAAAAATCTCTCAGATTTTTTGTACTACCTCTTATTTTTATAATGGAACTTTATCCAGCTCTGGCCAAAGGGGCATTTTTTGAGGTCCAAGAGGAAAATTTAACATAACCTAGCGACATTTCTTTATTGCTGGGTCCAACCCTCTCTCCAGCATTTCAGACATCCATGTCATTGTTAATAACCTGGTGTGAAATCTGAGCACTATATTTGCAGGAATTGGCAAGAACGGCTTTAGAATTCCAAGTTTTTTTATTTTCAAATGAGTATGTAACTGTCTCACCTAGAAGATAAAGGAGTATTTTTTCAAAGAGTTCTCTGTAGCCTTGTAGGAGATAGAGGTCCTTGGATTTTTCTTACTTTAATTATATACATATATATATATGTATATATATATACACACACATGTATATACACATATACATATGTATATGTATATATGCTGCATGCCAAGCACCATGCACAGAAATTTATTGATTCAAAAAATATTTAAAACAGGAGATCAAAACTGAATGCAGTCCTAAAATGTGAGAACAGACACTTGGCTGCACAAGCTTTTCAACTACACAGATAAATATAAAATAGTATTTGAGGAAAAATAGTTTCATACACGTAGCTCCTAAACACAGAGGAAGCCTGATGGTAAACATTTCAGAGTCTCTCTGTCTTCCACTAATAATAGAACTGATTTATTATCAAGGCAGTGCAAAAATGATGCAGAAAGGTTGTGTGAAGAGAGACAGCTCCAAATAATATTCCCCAACACCACTTCAAATTCATTCAGCTTGCCAATGCTTTCATTCAAAAACCAACACTTAAATTCTCGAATGCCACAAAATCGCTTCTTAAAAATAATGAAAGCTCATTTTGAAACATGCAGATTACTCATCAGACACTGCTGAGAGAGTGTGTAAACAGGCTCATTTCTACAGGGCAATTTGGTACTGCGTATTAAAAGCATTTACAGTGTTTATCCTCTAACACAGGGATTTATCCTTAGGAAGTAATGAACACTCATGTGAAAAATGCACGTGCAAGAAAGGTCATCATAACATTGCTTAATAGCAAAAAAGAGCACTGATTACCTAGAGGGTGGTATATTCATACAATGGGGTCCTGTAGCATAGCAAAATATTGAGTGAAATGGGAAAATATCTGCGATAATGTTATCAGGAAAAGGTGGTTAAGTTATTTGGATAGCAGGACTCCATTTTTGTGGAAAATAAGGATATTAATCACTGAAAAAATATATGGAATGATGCACAGCAAAATGTTAAAGGAAGTTATCTTTGATTAATGGGATTGTGGGAAATTTTCTTTCAGGCAGTAATTTTTAATTATTCAATTATGTATGGCTGGCACAATAAAATGAATAAAATAGCTACAATTTTAAAAATAAAATGTAATAAAGATATATTAAATAATACTATGTATATAAAATAAAGAAGGGGAACAGACCACTTTTCAACTTTCCCATATTTCTCAAGAGTTGTCTAAAATAAGTTCAGTAATGGCACCAAGGAAAGTTACCACATAGTTCTTATCCACTAAGAAATGGCCAGAAAACAAAGGCAGTGGAACTGAACATTTTAAAACCAAATACTGTCTTCTGAAGTGAGGGCTACCCATATTGGATTGGAGTCAGCAGTCAAGTGTTTTAAAACCTTAGGTTCTCAAGACCCTAACTTTGGCACATGCTAACAGTTCAGTTACCTCACCATTTTTCTTTAAAAATATATATATATATATTTTTTGGTGGGGGGGCTTTCTGGTAAAAACCGGAAAGCCTGCTAGACAAATTCTAAAAGAGCTGTAACATTACTTTTTTTCCAACTCTTCTGGAAGTGTGAATTGCCCAAAGGAAACAGATGTTTAAAGGAACTGAAAGCTTAAGTGTCCCCAATTTACTTCGACTTATTTCTTACCACACTGCCACCGCCCTCCCCTTTGCTTTATTTCTCCAGTTCTCCCATATTTCCTAAAGGCTGGGGTCCTTCCCTACCAGGGACCAGGCTGAATCAGGAAAGATTCAAGGGAATCTAGGGTTTGGGGGTGCCCGGGAAACAGCTTTGAAGCCATTCAATACTCATTTGGTAATCTTAATTCTAACTCAGAATTGGTTCTTCTCTTTCCCACCTTTTTTTTTTTTTTTCCTCAAGGCTAAAACTAGATCCGAGACCAGTCTTTCTGCAGACACTAAACATAGCCATGTTTTGGTTTCTGCAGGATCAGGAAGAAGGTGAGTCCTAAAAATGGTTGGGCAAGTTCAATCGTCAGTGCTCACCTTTGGTCTCACACAGATGCCTCAGATGTCAGAATATGAAATCACAGAATTATAAAAAATTAGAGTTGAAAGTGGCTTTCTAAATATTATAGATGAATGCTACGAAAAGTGTGCTCACTGGTCTAGCAGCAGCAGTACTGCTTGGGTGCTTGTTAGAACTGCAGATTCTCCAGTCCCACCACAAGTCCACTCAATCAGCAGCTCTGCGTGTGGGGTCTGGGTACCTGCATGTTTACTAGCTCTCCAGGTGCTTGAGGCTCACCTAAGTGAAAACTACTATTATAGAGTAAGAAGCTGAAGCACAGTGAGAGTATCATTTATCTTCACAAAACGAGAGAGAGGAAAAAAAAGCAGTGAGACATCTAAATAAAGCTACACTATTTTTCTGTTTCAAGATCTGCAATGCTGTACCCGCAGGTCTCTGGATTATCTTTCATTTCCAGTTGTCTTTTCGTTTTTACATCACTACCCTTGGAGAAACTGTGGCAACCATTACAGAGCAGCCCAGTGCAGTCTCTGGAGCATGAAGGAGCATTTAATTCAAACTCTTTTTACAAATCACTAGATTAATGAAATTCATCATACATGCGAGTTCTGGGGTGTCGACTGCATGCAAATCATATCTAACAAGCTAAGCGCAGACTTCTAAAGTAGTTCCCAGAAAATCAGAGCAGCAAATGCTAGAATAGGAACTTGACTATATATTAATGTAAAAGAAGAACTAGAGTCCCTTATCTTATTTTCTCAGGCTGTCCTTCTCCACATCCACACCAAGACTCAGAGAGGAGCTCTGAAATGTAGGGAGTTCCAGCTCACAAAATAATTTACGTTTCCAAAAGATCATTTCTAAATCCTTTGTTTGAAAGCTGGACACATTTCCTCATTAAACAATGTTATAAATGGTCTTAAATGTCCAATCAAAATAGATTTACAATGAAATTGGCATTATAAAAAATCTAATCATTTAAAAATACTTCCTCTGGAAAAAAAGTTCAAGCTCCAATTTAGGTGTAACTTCACAAACGGGGCCCCATTAGGCATGGGGATCACAGCAGTAGCTTCTGGTGATGCAGAAATGTTGGGGGTGGATGTCTGGTGTTGCATTCATCACTTCCAGGTTGTAAATCACCAATATTATGGACTTAAGATTCAGGATCCCAAGACAAAAAGATCACACTTACTACATCAGCTACTATCCTAGAAAACTCTGACCTAATACCTTAAAGAAGGCTGTAGCTCTGGCTCGTCTGGGTACCAAGACCAAAGTCAACTGATGTCTTGTTTTTATTATCTTTTACATTTTCCAACTCTTTCACCCCCCAAGTTGGGCTAGGTCCTGCCTCTTTGTAACTCTAGTCTCCACTTAATGTTACATAAAATATATCAATGTCTTAAGAATTTAATATTTTTCAAAGGAATTAGTCTAATTTCTAATCCCTTTTAAAATATTAAATTCATTTGAGAAGTGTCTGTTCATGTCCTTTGCCCACTTTTTGATGGGGTTGTTTGTTTTTTTCTTGTAAATTTGTTTGAGTTCATTGTAGATTCTGGATATTAGCCCTTTGTCAGATGAGTAGGTTGTGAAAATTTTCTCCCATTTTGTAGGTTGCCTGTTCATTCTGATGGTAGTTTCTCTTGCTGTGCAGAAGCTCTTTAGTTTAATTAGATCCCTTTTGTCAATTTTGGCTTTTGTTGCCATTGCTTTTGGTGTTTTAGACATGAAGTCCTTGCCCATGCCTATGTCCTGAATGGTAATGCCTAGGTTTTCTTCTAGAGTTTTTATGGTTTTAGGTCTAACGTTTAAGTCTTTAATCCATCTTGAATTAATTTTTGTATAAGGTGTAAGGAAGGGATCCAGTTTCAGCTTTCTACATATGGCTAGCCAGTTTTCCCAGCACCATTTATTAAATAGGGAATCCTTTCCCCATTGCTTATTTTTGTCAGGTTTGTCAAAGATCAGATAGTTGTAGATATGCGGCGTTATTTCTGAGGGCTCTGTTCTGTTCCATTGATCTATATCTCTGTTTTGGTACCAGTACCATGCTGTTTTGGTTACTGTAGCCTTGTAGTATAGTTTGAAGTCAGGTGGTGTGATGCCTCCAGCTTTGTTCTTTTGGCTTAGGATTGACATGGCAATGCGGGCTCTTTTTTGGTTCCATATGAACTTTAAAGTAGTTTTTTCCAATTCTGTGAAGAAAGTCATTGGTAGCTTGATGGGGATGGCATTGAATCTATAAATTACCTTGGGCAGTATGGCCATTTTCACGATACTGATTCTTCCTACACATGAGCATGGAATGTTCTTCCATTTGTTTGTATCCTCTTTTATTTCCTTGAGCAGTGGTTTGTAGTTCTCCTTGAAGAGGTCCTTCACATCCCTTGTAAGTTGGATTCCTAGGTATTTTATTCTCTTTGAAGCAATTGTGAATGGGAGTTCACTCATGATTTGGCTCTCTGTTTGTCTGTTATTGGTGTATAAGAATGTTTGTGATTTTTGCACATTGATTTTGTATCCTGAGACTTTGCTGAAGTTGCTTATTAGCTTAAGGAGATTTTGGGCTGAGACAATGGGGTTTTCTAGATATACAATCATGTCATCTGCAAACAGGGACAATTTGACTTCCTCTTTTCCTAATTGAATACCCTTTATTTCCTTCTCCTGCCTAATTGCCCTGGCCAGAACTTCCAACACTATGTTGAATAGGAGTGGTGAGAGAGGGCATCCTTGTCTTGTGCCAGTTTTCACAGGGAATGCTTCCAGTTTTTGCCCATTCAGTATGATATTGGCTGCGGGTTTGTCATAGATAGCTCTTATTATTTTGAGATACGTCCCATCAATACCTAATTTATTGAGAGTTTTTAGCATGAAGGGTTGTTGAATTTTGTCAAAGGCCTTTTCTGCATCTATTGAGATAATCATGTGGTTTTTGTCTTTGGTTCTGTTTATATGCTGGATTACATTTATTGATTTGTGTATATTGAACCAGCCTTGCATCCCAGGGATGAAGCCCACTTGATCATGGTGGATAAGCTTTTTGATGTGCTGCTGGATTCGGTTTGCCAGTATCCATTTACGCAGCCAAAAACACATGAAAAAATGCTTACCATCACTGGCCATCAGAGAAATGCAAATCAAAACCACAATGAGATACCATCTCACACCAGTTAGAATGGCAATCATTAAAAAGTCAGGAAACAACAGGTGCTGGAGAGGATGTGGAGAAATAGGAACACTTTTACACTGTTGGTGGGACTGTAAACTAGTTCAACCCTTGTGGAAGTCAGTGTGGCGATTCCTCATGGATCTAGAACTAGAAATACCATTTGACCCAGCCATCCCATTACTGGGTATATACCCAAAGGACTATATATCATGCTGCTATAAAGACACATTCACACGTATGTTTATTGTGGCACTATTCACAATAGCAAAGACTTGGAACCAACCCAAATGTCCAACAATGATAGACTGGATTAAGAAAATGTGGCACATATACACCATGGAATACTATGCAGCCATAAAAAATGATGAGTTCATGTCCTTTGTAGGGACATGGATGAAATTGGAAATCATCATTCTTAGTAAACTATCGCAAGAACAAAAAACCAAACACCGCATATTCTCACTCATAGGTGGGAATTGAACAATGAGAACACATGGACACAGGAAGGGGAACATCACACTCTGGGGACTGTTGTGGGGTGGGGGGAAGGGGGAGGGATAGCATTAGGAGATATACCTAATGCTAAATGACGAGTTAATGCGTGCAGCACACCAGCATGGCACAGGTATACATATGTAACTAACCTGCACATTGTGCACATGTACCCTAAAACTTAAAGTATAATAATAAAATAAAAAATAAATAAATAAATAAAAATACAAAAGAAAAACAACAACAAAAAAATATTAAATTCATAAGACACTATTTTTATGTAACATTAAAGAAACCCTACATACCTTAACTGTTGCTCCCAAATCACCCCATATCCTCCAGTCCTAGGCAAATACTAATTTACTTTCTGGCTCTACAGATTTGCTTATTCTGGATCATTTTATACAAATGGAATCATATAATATGTGATCTTTTGTGACTGGCTCATCCATGATATAGCATGAATCAGTACTTCATCCCTTTTAATTTCCAAATAATATTCCATTGTATGGATATATCACATTTTATTTATCCATTTATCAGTTGATGGACATTTGGGTTGTTTCCACTTCTGAGCTATTATGAATAATGTGCCTAAATGCCCATTTATACACAAGTGTTTGTAAGGAAATATGTTTTCAACTCTATTGGGTATATACTTAGGAGTGAAATTACTGGATCACATGGTAACTCTATGTTTAACCACTTAAGGAAATGTCAGACTGTTTCCCAAAGTGTCTGCAGCATTTTACATTCCCACCAGCGATGTATTAGGGTTCCAACTTTTCTACATCCTTGCCAACACTTCTTTTTTATTATAGACATTCTAGTGAGCATTAAGTGGTATTTCATTGTAGTTTTGATTTGCATTTTCCTAATGGTTAATATCATGCGTTTTTCATGTGTTTATTGACCTTTTGTATACTTGCTTTAGAGAAATGTCTATTTAGATTCTTTGCCCATTTTTTAATTATTTGCCTTTTAAATATTGACTTGTAAGAATTCTTCATATATTGTTGATACAAGCCCCTTTTCAGATATATGATTTGCAAAAGTTTTTCCCATTTTGTGGGTTGTAACATCCACTTTTTTGCTTATCACACAGAATGTGTCTGTCTGAATAGTTTGGTAGTACAGAATATCAACTTATTCCCGAATACTCAGCTCAAGGGGTTGCAGTCACACACTAGCTGGCTTTCTCACTGCTTAGTCCCACCTAAGGACCTTGTCATTACTCTTCCCTCAGCCTGGAACACTTCTGGAGCACATGGCCTGTGCTCTCACTGCATTGAAGCCTTGCTTCAATGTTACCACCTTTGAGAGACCTTCCCTGCCCATTTTCTCTAAAATTGCAACTCCTCCCGCCCACCTCTCCATTCTCTTACCCTGCTTTTATATTATGTAAGTGCAAAGAAAATATATCAAGAATTGAGATTTGTCAGAAACTTTTGTTTGCCTTTCTTTGACTACTGGTTAAATTGAATGTTTTCTTGGATGTTTATTGGCAGCCATGTGCATATTTATATTTCTTCTTTGTAAATATCCCATTCATGACCTTTGTTGATTTTTCTATTGGCATATTTGTCTTTCTTGTTAATTGTTAGGAATACTATGCCTTTGTCTATTATCAATAATTTGCCCAGCTTGTGTTTTCCTTGTTTATTCATGCTGTTTGCCATATGAGAGTTCATTTTTATGGAGACTAGTCTATTTATATTTATTCATTGCCTTTGATGCATTCTTTTTCCAGGAATAAAAAAAGTGATTAGGTATTATACTTAAAACACTTATCATAACAATCCCTTTGTCATACTGCCCTATGATTTCTCATTCAGAAAGCACATACATCATACTACTGCAGAAACTTGGTTTTCCTTCATGCTCAGCTCTCATACCTCATCACAGCAACTAGTAGAGTTGCTTTCATTATATTAAAAGCATTTAGCAACTAAAAGGTCCACTGTGGGAGATGACTACATTAACAACCCCAGTAAGTCACACTTCCCCATATCTAAGCCCTTGTGTAGTCTTCCCTCCCACAGTGACACTGGGCTTGGTGATGTGACTTGCTTTGGTCAGTGAGACATGGGCCAATGTTATGTAGACAGAAGCATCAAGACTGCTTGTTCATTATTCCTGAGAACTCATCTGCTATGATGTGAAAAGCTTAGGCTGGCCTCCTGGAAGATGGGAGAGAATGTAGTGTGCCACCCCAGCTAAGGTCCAAATGCATGAGGAAGGCTAGATGACACCATGTGGAACAGAGATGGGCCATCCCAGCTGAGTCAAGCCCATACTACCAACTTGCCTAATTGTGAACAAATAAATTATTGTCTTCAGCTGCTAAGTTTGGGGATGGATTTTTATACAACAATAGCTAATCATTCCCTTACCAGTAGATGTATCTTATAATTCAGTTCAATGAAGTGCTATGTGGCCAGTATATCTTTCAAAACACACACAAAAACATAAAACATTTTTATGCTGGGTTAGAGGAAAAACATGGAAGATAAATATTTGTGTCAATGGGGATAAATTAAATGGTAGATGGTTTATGCCAATTTCCATAATTACTGATTGCATTTATATTTATTTCATGTAAATTTTACAAGTTTTTAAATGGAAATTCTTTTAGTAAAACAGCCTTTAAGATCCATCTGTAGAGTATCTATTCTGGGGCTTCTCCCACAACTATACTTACCCCATGGCAGGGACCACAGTCTCTACCATTGTGTTCTTAGAAATTACTCCCTTGACTCTTGTTTGAGCAGTTTTATGTGATTATCTAAGTCTCAAAATAATATCATCCTATCTGTATGATATACCCTACATGATATGTACTTCCAGAAAGGGAAGTATCCCTGCTTACTAATTAACAACTGCATATTTTCACATCCAGTTTCCACGCCTGTTTCAGAATATCATGGTCTTCTATACTCTACCTTGTAGTATTGATCCCTGTGCTGAGGTATTCATGAAGGGACACCTTCTGCAAAAGAGACTTGGGAAGGGCAGACCAACGTCTACTCAAGGGACTTCCCTATATGAAGGGAAATTTATAGAATTCAATCTAATGTGTACATCATGCTGGCTGATTCCTTGGATGATGGTGTTCATGAGGTCACAGTTTGGCTTAAACAGACAAATTAGCCTATTTCATGAAAACCCCACTCCCACCTTCTCAAAAAATCTTGTTCTAAAGCCACAATTCATTCAAAGCCCTGGGTATGTGATTTTGAA
Organism: Pan troglodytes; assembly: GCF_028858775.2. Lineage (NCBI taxonomy): Eukaryota > Metazoa > Chordata > Mammalia > Primates > Hominidae > Pan > Pan troglodytes. The sequence goes on along the minus strand of NC_072421.2, from coordinate 39,024,894 downwards.
AGGGAGGTGCTAATGTAATGCCCATTGCTATTAGAAAGAATATAAAGCAGCCTTCCTGCTTATTGGAAGAAAAGAACATCACTTTTTGTTAGAAACTGCCCAAATTCAATCAAGCAATAAGTCTATGACACTTGCTAGCTATGCAGGCAAGAGAAATGAGGCTTGGAAAACAAAAAACATTGCTAAATTATACCCTCTCATCCCTCCTATTTATAGGTTGTCAAATTGTAAGATTCCACTCTTAGCTGGGCTGGACAGATGAGACAGAAACAGCATAATATCTCTGGAAGTGACAAACAGCTGGCAGAGCTTACGTGCTTCCCTTGCTGATAGAAGAAACAGAACAAAGGGCCAAAGAAGTGAATGGCAGTCAGTAAGCCCGAAGTGAGATGCTTTTCACAAGTGGGCCTTCCATTTCTGTGCTTTACAAAAAAAGAATGTAGGGGGTTGGGGAGAAAAACAAGATCAAGGGAAACTTAAGACCCTTTGTATGTTTAGGCTTTCCAGCTGGGTACACAGCTCACCCAAATATCTATCCTCTCCTGCTGTTACTAAAAATATATGGAACAGCTCTTCCAGGAGGAAAACGGTCACATATCACCAAGGAGACAGGAAGATACTCATGATATGGTTTTTAAAATGACTTGAGAATCCAAGCAACCCTTGATTCCTCTCTCTGGACTCTGCCAAGAGGGTAACTAAAGTTTCTGCCTAAAAAGAGATTTTCTTCTCAGATAGAATTTTGTCTGTTCACATCTGATACTGGGAATCAGCTGAAATCTAAAGTGCCTTAAAACTAGTTCATTGTGAAGGCAGACATTCTGGCAGGAAAACTAGAAAATGCTGCCACCAAAATAAATGCACATTGTCTTGCACCAACTGCTACTAGAAAGAGATTTCAAGGATTCTAGCAGAAAAGAGGGGATTGACAAGAAATTGAGCATGGGAGTGCTATTGGGAGAAATGTAAAACAAAATCATTTTCAAATGAAGGGTATTTCTCACAAAATTGGAAGGCAAAGCTTTCTTTCTATGATATGCAACATGGAAGAAACAGGATGCATATTTTTCTCACAAGTCTCGCACAGTTGCTTTTCTTTGAATAATGCCCTTTGCTTGCTTCCTGCTGCCAAGAAAATGTAGGGCAAGCTAATACAAGCACTGCAAAATGGGGGACTCCATTAAACCTGATTGCAATTCATCTCCACATCCCCAGTACTTGATTGACTCAAAAAAGGCTGGCTATTTGTGTGATGTTCCCGTTATTTTCTCATTTTCATAATGCCTATTGTCTTTGAATTCACCATTAATATTACATTTTATATTTGGTCATTTTGTTCCCCTTCTTTCCCATACAAAATATGTACAATTCTAACATATGTGCTTAATTCACATTCAAGAGAGGATAAAGGGGTGGAGGCTCCCCTAAAATTTCCAAATAAGATTTTTTTTTAAATAAGTGTGGAACTTGGGTGAAGAGAATTAGATAAATCCTATTAATCAAAATCCTTGATTCATGAGGACTCATCATGGCATTCTTGTGTTTATTATATTAATATGCACATACACACATGAACCCACTACCCAAAAGAGACTAGAACATGGATAATAACTTACATCTCCCTATGTAGTGATCTCCATTTCCTTCCCCTGCCTCCCTCATCCCAGGATAGCCACTATTAAGAACCATGTGTTGTGTTGATCTTTGATATATTCCTGTCATGTAATCCTGGGTGACTTACTTTAACTTAATAAGATTCATCCGCAGTGTTGTGTATTGCAATAATTCATTCATTTCTACTGCTGTATACTACTCATTGTATGAATCAGGGAAAGCAGAAAGTAAAATTTAGAGTATGAATACTTCATTGCATTAATTTATTTTACATTTGTTACTTCTTAAGCAAACAAATGTTATATGAAGCATCACTTGTTTTAAAACAATTGACCATATATAACAAGTTGCTACTGTGTTTATTGTACTTTATAACTAATTTCTTCACTTTCCTTTTTTCATATTTTCCAAAATTGAATGCTCATTATGGGTTCTATACTGGGTTTTCTTAAAGATTAGTGATATTAGAACTGGTGCAGATTAGGGCTGCCAATCCAAAGTCAGTTTGTTATAACAGTAGTCAAATTAGACTCACCCCCAAATTCTAATTTATTCAACATTTCCAGTGATCTCATGGCCAGAAACTCCTATAAAAGATATAAGGCATTAGTGACACCAAGCTGAACAAAACCATTCCTTTTCCTCAAAGTTCTCACTGCCTAATGGAGGGAGGAAATAATAATTTTAAAAATCTACAATAATACAAGAGGTAATTGCAGAGTCTTAGCCCAGGAATCAACTTCCTGGTAGAAGAAGAAGAAAAAAAGGGCATACTAAACAGAGGGACATTATGCAAAGGCACAGAGGTGGGAAAGTTATCAAGTGATCAGAGGTCTCCAAGCACGGTGGTAAGAAAATCAAGAGTTAAAACTTAGAGCATCTTGAACTTTGTCCCAAAGCAACTTTATCCCAGGGAGCCACATAGAGATTTCACAGAGAGGAGGGATAGGATCAGATTTACTATACTACAAAATGGGTGGCACTAGAGAGTGGGCTATGGGTAAGAACAGTTAGAATACTAGTCTATGATCCAAGCAATACATGATGTGGACCTGGACTGAAGCAGCTGCATGGATCATGCATACAGGAGAGGAGGACACAGATTTCTGTGATATTTATGCAGCAAAGTTGACCAAAAAGAAGACACAGACTCAACAAAAAATGAGCTTAACATACACATTGGTGGTCTAAAAGTAACTGCAGTACAATTGTTTCAAGTGCCATGCCTAAAAGAATAAAAAGTTGCCCATAGGAAGAGAAAAGCCTCTCTGGAATATCGCTTCCATCCCAAGAAACCTTCCAAATACTGAAGTATGTTTTCATAAATTACCAGTTATTATTATTTGAAAATATACTCACAGAATACAACCCCAAAATTTCTTATAACAAGCTAATCTTGTTATCACCCACAGAAGAGAAAATGTGATACCCAGTTAAAATCTTAGTCTAATTGTGTTTTAAACATATAGTTCATTCTCAATATTCACAGCACTTATGTTTTATGAAGTCACCACAAAGACTGAATTAACAAATACTGAACCATTGCTCCTAGGGGAAATACAGGAGTAAGTTCCTACAAGCCTCTGGTCACAACATTTTTGTTACCTAATCAATACATAACCTTGTTTTATATGTGTTTGTTTAAAGACACTGTACTTAACATATATTTTTGGTTCATTATCATTAACTCGCAGCCAACACTGCTCTAACTCATACCCAAAGGAAGCTTATCTAATACACAAATTTTCTCTGTAAGGCACATCGCAGGCTTCTTGTGCTTAGGAACACTGAACAGCCCTTCAGCACTATAGTTAAAGACCACCTTAAACACCAAAATCAACAACATAAAGCACAAAAATCAGGAAAAACACAGCACTAAATAGATTACAAAAAAATATACTTGTTTATAGTATGAGAGCTGAAATAAGAAAGTAGAGTATTGCCTTGTTTGACTTTAACAGGGAATGTGCATGTCAGGTGACTCAAATTTTTTCACTTCTCTGTGCATGTCTGTGAGTGACAGCAAAAGCACCAGAAGTACCGATTTGGGGGTTACAAATAGTAATAGATTCTAGCAAGTCGGCAAATTTGCAAATATAGAATCCACAAATTATGAGAATTGACTATATTTCCAAGAGATCATGTCTTACCTTGAGGCCTCAAAAAGCACTTTCGTAGGTGGACAGAGAAAGTCAGTAACAATGCCAAACTTTTAGTTATGTTCTTTTCCAGAATGAGTTCAAAAGTGTCTCTCAGACTTCATATCAAGATGACCCCTTTGCTCATCTTCCATGAGCCTGGAAAAAGCTCAGTTTTAAATCAGGTTTTAAATATAAGAAGACCAAAGCTTTGAAAAATTGAGAAGCAAGTTCTTATTTCAGAAAAAAAGAATGAAAAGGACCAGGAATGAATTCTAGATGACCTGATTCCTAAACACCTAAACAAATGTCCCATCTTCTGTGGTAGTGCTTCTCAAACTTTAGTGTGCCCGTGAATCCCCTGGGAGCTTGTGAATAATGTAACTTCTGGTTCAGAAGGTCTGAGGTGAGACCTGAGGATTCTGCATTTCTAACTAGCACCCAGATGATGCTGATGTTGCAAAGACTTCGGGTAGCAAGTGTGTAGATCACAAGCTCCCCCAAGAAATTTATCAGCCTCAATATAGACCTACGTCCAATAGATGATAATTACTTAGATTTTAAAAAGCACTTCAGTTTAAGGTTATATATTAGATACTAAAAAGTAAGTAAACTTTCAGAATATCAACAGTTCCACATATAAAGCAGTCTAGAAGTGACAATGCCATTGATTTTACTGCCTAAGTCTATTAGTGTTGTATGGAAAATAAAACAAAGTAATTAGGATCTCAATACTGCTTTCCAAATAGAATTTCAGGTTTGGGAGTATTTTTCTCTTCTCTCAACTGACCATTAGCAGCATTAAGGAAGTAAAGAAACAGTCATCTGAAAGATACAGAATGCTTCATTTGCAGGCAACTGACACACAAGTGGGCAAAGTACCACTTGTCCATTTTAACATGCAGATAAGGGAAGCTGTTATCTACAGATAAAGGCATTTGCTTCTCATTGCCTCTATGCTCTTACCCCCAGATACACAGAATACATCAAAGACGACTTTGTGAAATAAAGGGCAGTAGAAGCACAGATCACACAACCTGTCATTTTGGAAGGAAATCTGGCACTAAAGAGCCAGCAAGAAGAGCAGTTTGATGCAAATGCCCCAGTGGAAATTTGATTTTTAAGATATAATTCAGAGGAACGTTAGTCTCCCATAAAGATTTGTAGAGCTACAAAAATAACCACAAACCAGATAAAAAGAAGACTGTGTTCACTACTACTGCAGAGGGGCAGACAATTGTAGAAGGCAGAAAGTAAGAAAGGCCTCTGGGACACTCAAGACTGATTCTTTCAGGCCACTGATTCCAACTTGATAGTTTGTGTTTAATAATTTAAATTTAACAATTCAAAGTTCCATTTGAAACCAAACATAGGGTTCTTCACCACTTGAGCAAGTCTGATTTTCCATGCTACTTGAGGACTGTTCATAGCTGTTTTATTTTCCTTATACCAATTTTATTTCAGTACACATGGTACCAGTTGCAATTAAGAAGAAAAAATAACTGTCTTCATTTGACCTCTTCTCACTAATGTAACCTTGTTTTTGTTGTATTTTTAAATCTGACAACAAAAAGGCAAAATGCAGATAATTATACTTCAAATGAGGACATCACATCTTAGCTCAAGCTATGAATTGAGAACATTTCAGAACATATGTAATGAGTTATGTGAAAATAAATGATTAAAGAAAGAGCAGAGATGATAGTAAAAATGTAATGCTCAAGGGATAAAAGTTAGATATTAGGAGGAGTGTACTTGAAACAATAGACACATTGGAAAATGTCCTCATCTATATTCCTGTACAAATTTGTTTTTGCTTTGCTCAAAACCATAGGAGAAAAGAAATGCAAAGAAAAGTTGCCATTTTCTGATACACATCAGAAATTCTTCAAGCAAATGGAGGGACAAAAAGAACTATTTGTCCCAGGAATCCCACTTTTAGGAATCTGCACTAAGAAAGCACCCCCAATAAAAAATACATATGTATAAGATTATTCGTTAAAAATAGTTTGCAATTACAAAATATTGGAAGCAACCTAAATGTCCATAAATAGGAGAATGGTTAACTATGATACAGTTACATGATGGAGTACCAAGCTGCTATAAAAAAAAGGAAGAGGAAGATCTCTATGAACTGATATGAAATGATTTGTTGGATAAACTGTTAGAAGTAAAAAAGGCAAAATACAGACTTTAAGTGTCCTCACCGCCACCCACTCCATGCATGCACAAAATGGTAACTCTGAGCGATAATGGATATGTTAATTAATTTGACCTTGGCAATCATTATACAATGACACAGATATGAAATCATCACATTGTTTGCCTCAAATATAGACAATTTTTACTTGCATAAAAACAAATTTTATTGTATTTCTATAAATGTGTAAACATTTTTAAAAAGCAAAGTGCAAAAAAGTATCTGTAGTATGCTACCCTTCATTTAAGAATGAAAACATTCATGTATCTTCTCATTTGTGCAAAATAAATACATTAAGAATAAACCAGAAACTAAAGATATTGGTTATCTAAGGCAATAGAGAAAGGGATGAAAAAGCAAGGGGATGGGAAGGGGTGCTAAGAACAAAAAGGAAATGACACTTCTGTGTATACTGTTTTGTATAGCCCTGACTCTGAGAAGCATTGTCATGTTTAATGTACTGAAAATATAAGTCAGTAATAAAATCACCCAGTGTGTTTGGGGGAAGGGGACAAAATGGAATATAAACACTAACAAAGAACCTAATTATATCACAAGTGAATAATGTAACCAAAATGAAGAGAGTGGGGAAGAAAAGAACTAACCTTATTAACTGTATAAAACAGCATCTTGACTGGCTACTGGCTACTGTATTTTAAGACAAAAACAAAAACAAAAAAACAAACAAAAAAAAACAAACAAGAAAACAGTACCCAGAACTACTCTAGTTAGTAAATGTGTTTCTTACAAGGGTACAGGTTAGCAGTTCTGAAAATACTCCATGTCTACAAGGATTAAAGAAATACAGACACATGTTTACATATATTGTAGATAATGAAAACCAGGTTTCTCACTTTCAGAGAAAGAAGGCTATAATGAACCATGTGGTATTAGATTAGAATCAGAGGTTTCAGTATGAACTCGTAGTTTTTATAGATGAATGAATAGATGGACAGATAAATAGATGGATAGAAAAAGAGAAACTCAGAAAATGTTTTAGTTCATTTTGTGCTGCTATAGCAGAAAACCTGAGACTGTATAATTTATAAAAAACATAAACTTATTTTCTCACATTTCTGGAGGCTGGGAAATCCAAGATTAAGGTGCTGGAATCTGGCAAGGGCCTTCTTGCTGTGTCATCCCATGGCAAAGGGCAAAGAGAAGGCAAGAGAGAGCCAAAAGGAAGCAACACCCATCCTCTTGTAAGAAACCCACTTTTGAAATAACAAACCCATTCTTGCAATGACAGCATTAATCCATTCATGGGGGCAGAGCTCTCATAGCCTAATCACCTCTTAAGGGTCCCACTTCTTAATACTGAATGACAATTAAATTTCAACATGAGTTTCGGAGGGGACAAACTTTTAAACCATAGCAGATAAATATAGACGTGTGTTTGCACAGTTATTACACTCAAGTATATTTCCTAGCTGTTGCTAGGGCCAAGAAGCAATGACACTCCAGTAGCAACAAACATACCTAGCACCCAGCCCCTAGTTTCTAAATACCATCCTTCCATAAAAGGAACCACAAAAGGGTGGGATAGAAAAAATATTTACAGAATTAATGGTCAGAATTTTCTAAATTTTATGCAAACAATAAGCCCACATATTCAAGAAGCTCAACAAACCCCAAGCAAAACATGAACTATACCAAGATATATTATTTAAAAATTGCTAAAAATCATTAAGAAAAAAAAATTAAAAACCACCAGAGGGGAAAAAAAGTTACATATGGAAGAACAAAGATAAGGATGACATACTTCTCATTAGAAACAATATAAGCAAAAAAATCTAGGAGAAACATCTTTAAAATACAAAAATAAAAACAACTATCAACCTAGAATCTATACTAGCAAAAATATCTTTCAAAACAAGATTTTTTCAGATATATAAAAGCTGAAAAAATTATCAGTGAATCATAAAATATGTTAAAATAAGTTGTTCAAGAAGAAAGAAAATGATATTAGATATAAATATGGGTCTATGTAAAGGAATGAAGGGCACTGAAATAACTGCTTGGGAAAATATAAAATTATTTTTTCTTATTTAAATATCTAAAATATAACTGACTGCACAAAAATAACAATGGAGTGTGGTGGTACCCCATAAGTACATACACCTACAATGTACCCACAAAAATTAAAAATAAATAAAAATAAAATGTATTAAACAATAGAAAAAAAGGCTAGGAATGGAGAAATGGCTGTATTTTATACTATCACAGGGTTCATAGACTATAAGCAAGGTGGTATACTATCACTTGAAGGTAGACTTTGATAAGTTAAATATGTATACTATGAACCATAAAGCAACAAATAAAAGCACAAAATAAATAATTATAGCTAATAAGCTAACAGGTAAGATAAAATAGAATCATAAAAATAAAAAATAAAGGAGATAAAGGAAATAAAGAAGAGATGGGACAAATAGAAAACATGGCAAGATAATAGATCTGAACCTAAAAATATAAACAATTATATTAAGTGTAAGTAGACTAAACATCCCAATTAAAAGGCAGAGATTGTCAGATTAAATTAAAAAGCAAGGGTCAACTACATGCTGGCTACAAGAAAGACACTTTACATATAAAGGTACAAATAGGTTTAAATTTGGAGTGGGAAGAGATATGGTTTGGCTCTGTGTCCCCACCCAAATCTCATGTTGAATTGTAATCTCCAGTGTTGTGGGAGGGGCCTGACAGGGGGTGACTGGATCATAAGGCGGATTTCCCCCTTGCTGTTCTCATGATAGCGAGTGAGTTCTCATGAGATCTGGTTGTTTAAAAGTGTGTAGCACTTCCCCCTTCACTCTCTTCCTCCTGCTCCAGCCATGTAGAACATGCTGGCTTCCCCTTTGCCTTCCACCATGCTTGTAAGTTTCCTGAGGCCTCCGCCAGCCATGCTTCCTATGCAGCCTGTGGAACCATGAGCTAATTAAACCTCTTTTCTTTATCAATTACTCAGTCTCAGGTAGTTCTTTACAGCAGTGCGAGAACAGATTAATACACATACTAACACTATTCAAAAAAGAACTGGAGTGGTTATGTTGTTATGTTAATATCAGACAAAATACATTTCAGAGGAAAGAATATTAACATGGATAAAGAAGCTTATTTCATAATGATAAAGGGCTCCATTTATCACAAGGACATAACAATCCTAAACATTTAAACATTATGCTTCAGAACAGCTTCAAAACACATAAAGCAAAACTTATAGAACTGTCAGGAGAAACAGACATATCCACAATTATAACTGGAGATTTCAAAAAGACTCTCTTTATTGATAGAACAAGTATTGAGAAAATTAGTTAAGGATATGAAAGGCTTAAACATTATCAATTTTGACATGACATTCCACCCAACAACAGTAGAATACACAATCTTTTCTAGCACAAATGGAATATCTGCCAAGATAGGCTACATTCTTGGCTATTAAACAAAACCCAATAAATCTGTAAAGGATTCAAGTCATACAAAGTATGTTCTTCCCACAAACAAATTAATTTAGAAATTAATAAAAGAAAGATCTCTGGAAAAATCTCCATTTGAAAATGAAATAATACACTTCCAAGTCATCCACGGATTAAAGAAAAAAATCAAAAGAGAAATTAAAAATAATTTTGAACTGAAGGAAAATGAAAAGACAACATATCAAAAATTTTGGGATGCAGCTAAAACAGTACTTAGGGAAAAATTTATAGCATTGAATGGCTATATGGGAAAAGAAGAAAGGTCTCCAATCAATGACTTCAGCTTCTACCTTCAGAAATCAGAAAAACAAGAGAAAACTGATTCCAAAGCAAGTAGAAGGAAGAAAATGAGATCAGAGCTAAAATCAATACAATAAGACAATGAAAGAACAAGAAAGAAAAATTAATGAAATAAAAAACTTGCTTATTGAGAAAATCAAACTTGATAAATCTCTAGTTGGACTGATTTGAAAAAGCAGAGGGAAGACATGAATTACCAATGTAAGTACTGAGAAAGGTAACAACACTACAGCTTCTACAGATACTGTAAGCATAATCAAAGAATATTATTAAAAATGTTATGCCAATACATTTAATACAAAATACAAAAATGAAAACAACTATCAACCTAGAATCTATACTAGCAAAAGATAGCTTTCAAAAACAAAGGTAAAAATTTTTTCAGATATACAAAAGCTGAAAAAATTTAATAACCTAGATGAAATGGACTGATTCCTTGAAAGACACAAACTACCACAGCTCCCTCAAAAAACCCCAGACAACCTGAATTGAACTATATCTAATAAAGAAGTTGAAATCATAGTTAAAAACTTTCCCACAAAGAAAACTCCAGGCCCAGATGGCTTCACTGGTGAAATCTCCGAAACATTTAAGGAAGACTGGTACCAATTCTATGTAATCACTTCCAGAAAACAGAATAAAAAGGAACACTTACCAATTCAGTTTATGAGGCCAGCATTCTGTTATTACAAAAAGCAACAACATTATAAGAAAACTATGCACCAACAACCCCCATGAAAATTGATGCATACATTCTAATTAAAATTTTAGCAAAATTACCAGTTTGGGCAACACAATGAGACTCCATCTCTACAAAAAATAAAAAATTAGCCAGGCATAGTAGTGCACACCTGTACTCCCAGCTAGTCAGGAGGCTGAGGTGGAAGGACTGCCTGAGCCTAGGAGGTCAGGGCTGCAGTAAGCCATGATCATGCCACTGTACTCCAGCCTGGGCAACAGAATGTCACAAAAAAATGTCACAAAAAAATTTTTAGCAAATCGAATCCAACAACATAAAAAGGATAATACATTATGACCAAATATTATTTTGCAGAAATGCAAGGGGTTATGTCATAAGAATGTTGGAGAAAAGTAGAATCCAGATCAGACCAGAAATTTGTAGTCACAATACCTTAGAATTATCACCAGTTAGGTCTTTATAGAGAAGTAAATGGAAATTAACATCAACCTACTCTATAGCATCATAGCTATATATGAATTTATGTTTTATCAAACGCATAATGTATTTAGCGTCTACCTCATAAATTAAGGGGGGAATGATAAATCTGGTTTTCTGCAACAAAAACAATGGATTGATAGCTTTAATGTATAAACATTCTAATAAAACAATCAAATACCACTAACAGAAGGTAGAAAAAGAGCAAAAGAACAGAAAATTCATAAAATACAAATAATTATTTAAGTTTCACCTTATAATATAAAAGCAGAGCAAAACAACAGAAAATTCATAAAATACAAATATTTAAGTTTCACCTTATAAAAGGTATATATCATTTACCATATTTAAATCTATACATTCCAAATTTTAAAAAATCTTTGTCAATGGCAACAGTGTGTTGTGATTGACATTTTCTTATACAATTAATGGGCATATTGGTAAGCATCCTTTGAGAAAGCTCTTCTAGCAAAAATTTTCAATATTTAAAAATATTCATGCTTAATTCTACCACAAGGGAATTAGTTTAAACACATAATGAAATGCGAAGACAAAGATTTAAGTGCTACTAATCATAATCTTATATTAGTAAAAAAGTGGAAACACCTACATATGCAACAGTAGGGAAATTGCTAAATAAATGAACCTCAGGATGAAAAAATACATGGCCATTTAATGGTATTGTTAAAGGATTTTTAAAGACACGAGAAAATTCTGATCGAATAAATATCAGGCCACAAATCTGGTACAGCAAGATTCCAAATCTGTCTCACACCCCAGGTTTTGAAAGTTTTGCACTGCTCTTTAGGCTCTTTCACCAAATTGTGGCCTGAAGTGGCTAAGCAACTAAAGGCTTGAGCAATACCAAATAGAAATTCTGAACTCAGAAAATCCAATCCATCCTTCTAATGCTAACCTGGCTGCGACCTGGGGTGAAATAGCCACAGATCCATTAGCAAAATGGCTTCCATGTCAAGAAGCATGCTGAAAGTAAACAGTAGAAGAGTACGCAGTGAAGAAGAGTAGAGACAAATGGGAATTTAAATGCCTGAGGTTTTTGTTCATATTCTAGTCCATTACAATGATAAACTGGGATCATTTTATTAGTCATTTCTTTCAAAAAATAGAATAAGGCCATTTCAAAATAGCACTTCAGGATAAGACACTCACTTCTGGAACTCGACTGCCAGTACATAAAAATAGCACCTTGGGCTAAGAGGCTAAGGAAGAAGGGACAGAGGATGAACATCCAAACAAAAAATAGTCTTTTATTGGAATTTGAAATATTGTTCCAAAAGAGTCCTGATTTTTCTCAAGTTGAAAAACCATTTTCATCCTCAGTTATGAAATACTGAGGTTACCATGCAGAGCGACACAATTCATCCCAAGATTACATAGTGGAATTGGCAGAATTATTCAACGTGACTTTTCTCCAACAATTCTTGATTGACGGATAAGGCTAAGAGAAGAAAACCAGCAAGCACAGCATTTTAAATTTGTGGGTACATTCTTTCTTCCTTTTCACAGAGTATCATTTCAGCACTGTTGATAGTTTGCCTAAAATAAACCCACAAATAAAAACAGCAAGATTCCTATGGTTATTCTGAGCCATAGCCTATAGTATTAAGATGTAGTTAAATACCTCTAAATGTTTCAGTGCTCCAGTGCTTACCTCATTTTTTGCCATCATGCAAAAATTGGTATATTCTCATTACACCACAATGATGAGGACATAAATCAAGTTAGACCACCCTTCTATCTAGCTTTTCTGTGTTTCTCCTAGAGACGCATTAGCAAACTCCCTATGAAACCTTGACTACAAATACCACCTTGATTTGGAAAGGGAATTAAAAGGAAAGAGAGAAAACACCTGCCAAGCAGATAGACACACTTATCATTTCAAGACTCATCTCAAACCATCTCTCAAGCTCCAATTATAGCAATTAGTGGTCAAGACAAACCTCTCACTCTAAGAAGGTGGTTCAGCAATGGAATCAAGGGTTTCCATCCACTTTACTGCAGACAACTGCTACTACTTACCAAGGTTAAATTCAACTACCAAAGCAACCAACATTCTGGAAATTATCCTTTAGGAAAGAAGTATATATTCTGTTTTTCCCTTCAAACACTCAGTCTTGTTTTATACCTGCAGGAATAAAAAAGACCTAGAAGATGCAAAGAGAATCTAGGAATTTGTGGACATAAAACTCAGTATTTTATGAGAGATGTTAATATAGATTTCCTGTTTCACAATATAGAAACTCCTCTCAGCCAATCATCCAGGGGTCAAATCATGTCCAAGTAAAATTAAGAATCTTTAGATTAATATTAAAATATGGTAAAATTCAGAAGTCAGTTCAAGGGTGTTATCCTTCATTAATTACCATGTATATTCTACCTATCAGTCACAAGCTACCTGTCAGTACCTGAATTACTTCAGGTTTCCTTCTGTCCTAGAATATAATATTATTTAATGAATGCATATTGGAAACTACATGAAATTTAAACATATCAAACACTGTTATGATGGTGGTCACACAACTGTATGCATTTGTCAACACTCATCAAATTATACACTTAAAATTAGCAAATTTTACTGTGTATATGTGTACATATATAGACTCTCCACAACAAAGCAGATTAAACAATCATATTAGAGCTCCACAGATCATAAATGTGAACTGATAATTCACTCACAAAACATGAAAATAACAGTGAATGGGGAGAAAATGTAAGGAAAGATAAAAACTTATTTCCACTAAAACAGGGTTTCTCAGTCTCAGCCCTACTGACATTTTGGGCCACATAATTCTTTGTCGTGCAGGGCCATCCTGAGCATTGTAGGATACTTAACCAACATCCCTGGCTTTTACCCACTAGATGCCAGTTGCACCTTTCCTCTTCAGTTGTGACATCCAAAGATCTTTCCAGACATTGTCAAATATCCCCTGTGGGGAAGGGAAAACCACCCCCAGTTGAAAACCTTTGCATTAGACACTTATTACAAAACCTATTATGTAAAGTCAGCTAAGGCTGGTGGTGAAAGGTAACAAACTGGCAGACAGGGAAAAAATGAAGAATATTCATGGCTGAGGGGTTATTTAGGACACTTTCAAATATAGGTAATCAATATGATCAATGCCTTCCTCCATTGCTAAAGAGCACATGCTAATCTGGAAACATCTCAAGTACATTTTTCCAGGAGTCATCATTATACTCATGTCTCAAGTTTTGTAGCCATAAATCATTGCCATTGACCAAGTCTCTCAACAACTTCATAAATTGGTCATTTGTTCCAGTAGAACACAGAAGAATTAAAGAATTGATCATATACTCTGAGGACATAATGAAAATATGCATTAGACTTTCAATAAATGATTTTTCAAGAAATCGGCTTTTTAAAAATTCAAGTCCCTGAGTTCAACATTTAGTCAAATTAAAAGAAAAATCTATACTACTCATTCCTACTCATTAAACTAACAAAATGCAGTTTAAATAAGCCCCTGTGTGGGACAGACTCCGGGCAAATAGGTCATTTAATCTTTTCATCTCCTAACATATGACATACCAGGTTAAAAGAAATACACTGTTTTATAATTCCACATTTGGGAATATATTCCAAGGAAATAACCCCCAAAAGAAATTAGATGAAAAATATTCAAAGCCTTCCTGATATCAAATATTGCAAAACTCCCAATTCTGCAAACTGAGGTGAAGCAAAAGACACAATACTTTATCAGACACATAAATGATGGTTGAAAGAAATCTGAGCAATCCATCTAGTCCAATGCCAGGTCTCTGAGCCACTGAGGGGACTTGAAGGTAGTAAAGAAGGCTCACTGGGCATTTTTAGGACTTAAAAGAAAATGCCTAGGCCAAGATTCCAGTTGGTGGTGATAAGCTGCAAGATTCAGAGAAGCAAAGAAACAAGATCAGTCAGAACACTATGAGTGATCCTGTATTCATTCATTTGCATTGCATTGCTATAAAGGAATACCTAAGACTCTGTGATTTATAAAGAGGTTTATTTGGCTCACGGTTCTGCAGGCTGTACATGGTACCACATGGTACCAGCATCTGCTTCTGGTGAGGTACTCAGGCTACTTCCACACATGGTGGAAGGCAGTGGGGAGCCCCCATGTCACATAGCAAGAAGAGGGAGCAACAGAGAGGGGAGAAAGGTTCCACGCTTTTTTCACCAGTTCTTGCAGGAACTCTCAGGAACCTAACAGAGCAAGAACTTACTCATTACCAGGAGGATGGCACCAAGCCATTAATGAGGGATCTGCCTCCGTGATCGAAACACCTCCCACTACGTCCCACCTCCAACATGAGGAATCATATTCAACATGAAGCTTGGAGGGGAAAAATCTCCAAACTATATCACATCCATTGAATAATTACATATTTTGTATTGTATTAAAATTATTATCTGTATACAAATATTTTATACATATTATATAAAAATTCCAAGAATTATAGAAATAAAAAATTTTCTTAAAAATGTAATTTATTAATCAAAAATCTTTCAACTTATAGAAGTTAGGGGAAAAATAAGATGCCTCTTATGGGAAAATGAAATATGGCCCAGAAACTGATATAAGAATGGGCAACAAACAAAAATATGTACTTCCTCATTATTACCCAGAGAATGCAAATTGAAAGCACATCTACCAGATTGGAAAAATATTGAGAAGTTTAATAAGAGGAAGTGCTGAAGAAGATGCAGACAACTAGAATTATCACCAATATACAACCATTTAAAAAACCAGTTTAACAGTTACATATTAAGTTAAAGATGCATCTATATCTTCACACATGTTCAACAGGAAAGAAAAGAGTGTTCGTAGCAGCATTATTCATAAAAGCAAATTGAGGACCACCCAAATGTCCGATAATGGAACAGATAATTTATGGTATAGTCATATAACTAAATACTCTACAGCAATGAAAAAGGATAAATATACCTCCAAGCAGCAACATGGATGGATCTCAAACAACGTTAAGTGAAAGAAGTTACAAAATACAAAGAGTATTATTCAATTTATATAATGTTCAAAAATACACCAAAAAAGAGAAAAGAATTTGGCCACTTAAGAGTTCATTCATAGGTGGTACAACTATAAAGAAAATCAAGGAGATGGTAAATAAGTTTGTATGGAGTTTCTCAGGAAAGGGAAGAGGGGAATGAGGAGAACATGATAGAGAGGGAGAGGGGAACTGAAGTGGCTTCTGGGAGTACTGACAATGTTCTCTTTCTTAACCTGGGAGATTAACTGTGTGAGTATGTGATTTTTAATTAAATTATTCTCTAAACTGTACATAAATATTTTTGCAGCCTTTTACACATCTCTCACAACATAAAGACTCTTTCAAACACAAAAAAGACACACAACCATTTATACATATGCAAGTCCACACCTGAATAACGTTAACTAGGAAAAGCAGAACTCCACACGTTTGAGATGATTTGAGAGATCAATTTGGATAAGAGAAATAAGTGGAGAAATTTTCAAGTTTAGATATAAGGAAAAAGAAGAGAGAAATAAAGGATCATGCGAGTTTCAGGAAATGGCAGAATGGCCCACCCTAATTTCATTAGTTCATCCCAATCACAATTGTATCAACAATGAAGTGCTTTAAATCATGGCCATCTTTTAATAATGCCCATGTGAACATTATCTAAAACAGTCCTTTTCCATTTCTACTACATTATTTATATATCTCCCTTAAAAAAATCAGGTTTGCCAGGCGCTGTGGCTCATGCCCGTAATCCTAGCACTTTGGGAGGCCGAGGCGAGTGGATCATGAGGTCAGGAAATCGAGACCATCCTGGCTAACACGGTGAAACCCCGTCTCTACTAAAAATACAAAAAATTAGCTGGGCATGGGGGTGGGCGCCTGTAGTCCCAGCTACTCAGAAGGCTGAGGCAGGAGAATGGCATGAATCCGGGAGGTGGAGCTTGCAGTGAGATGAGATTGTGCCACTGCACTCCAGCCTGGGCGACAGAGCAAGACTCTATCTCAAAAAAAAAAAAAAAGAAAAGAAAAAAAAGAAAAAAAATTCAGGTTTATGTTTCTTCATGCTAAAATAATTGATTAGAAAGGTAAATCTGGCGTTGCTGTCAACGCAGGGAGAGTGACAGCAAACCAAAACCATAAACTGACTTCTAAGTTACGTGCTTCAGCAGATATCAATAACTAGAACGATCAGGTTAACAATGGTCAGCAAATAGCAAAAAACACTGAATTCTGCATCATCTGAATTGTAGATTATGGACCTTCTTATCCATCAGTACTCAGCTCAAATGTCAACTCCTCAGAGAGGCCTTCTGTGATGACTCTATCAAGTAGGCTCCCACACCAGCACCTTGTGAACTCTTTCCTTTGGAACACTTATCAATGCTTGAAGTTAACATATTTATTTTCTTGTTTATTGTCTATTTTCCTCCCTTCCTGACAGATCATCTTGTTCATTTTATTCACAATTAAATCTCAGCACCTGGATTTGAACAGGCACTCAATATTCCTAGCATATTTCTTGAATAAATGCGATGAGTAATTGAGGAAGGCTGACAGGTAAGCAAATGATTACGATACAACATGAGTACTATGATGGATGGGCAAAGTTCAAAGAAGGTATAAAGGAAAGAAAATGACTCTAGAGTGGCAGGGAGAGCGTGTCAAAAAAGGCAAGGCTTCCCACAAAATGTGACATTTGAATGAAATCTTGAAGACAAGCGAGATTCGCTAAGCAGAGGAACTAGAGCTGGTGACCAGAATGAAAGCTAAAAAATGGGGAGGAAGTACAGTGAGGACCATAATGGGTCTTTTATCAGCACATGCATGGAATTTTGAACTTAGTCTTGTAGATAACATGAAACTACCAATTTCATCACACTGGCTTTATGAGATTGTTTTAGAATAACTATTTCAACAGAATGGATGGGATAAAATGAGGCTAGAGGTAGGAAAACCAGGAAACTGCTGTAAAGGTCCAAGTGAATGAAAAAACAGTGGTGAGATGAAAAGAAGGAAAGGGATGCAAGAGCTACTAATTTAATCTAAGAATGAAATTCACCACGGCTTGGTGATTCATGGGATGTCAATGAGGCTGAAAGAAAAAACCTAGGATTTATAGTTGAGGCAACTGGATACAATAGACGCAAGAAAAGATTTGTGAGAGGCAGGAGTGAGAGAAGAAAGACAAACTCCATTCTTTAATTGTTGGAGCAGGTGTAGGGGGTTACTTTACACACAAAAGGTAACACAACTTTACACATTCTGCTAAATTTAGACTTAATCTGAATGCAGCTTTCTCAGTCTATCTGATCAATGCCCCATCTTACAAATAGATTGTTTTTAAAATACAAATCCTCCAAAATCCTTATTAGTCAAACCTTTACAATCATAGAGACCTCGTGCAAAGGGAGGTCAGAGGCCCCAAAGCAGGGTTGGAAAAATATTGACATGGTTACAAATGAACACTCGATTTAAGCCAGGTCTGTTAAAGTTAGACCCCAGGGTCTATAACACTTCCTTCTGCCACTCGATAGATCTGGGACAGGAGAATGGTATCTCAGTTTGGTGTGATGGTAGTAATAGAAGTAGAATACATGTGCATTAACTAATATAACTTAAGAAACATTTTGTGTTGAGCTTTGTATTTGTAACATATGATAAATTATTGTCATTGATGTTGGCGTGTAGCTGGTCTTACAAGCAGAAAAAGAGGTCCATCTATAGGATGTAATTTTAACAGCCTGGGAGGAATTTCTTTTTTAAAACGAGACTTTCTCCAATGCTAATACCTTAAATTCTCACCAGAGGTAATATAGCTAATTATCCTGATACAGGCAGGAATTCCTGTTACCATTCATAGGCAGTATACGTGACTGGTCAAATTATTTTCTGAAAGCAGGTTCAGGTAGAGGAGGCAAGATCATCCCAGCTGACAAACTTTTACTTGGCCATGTGCTAATGAGCCTTACCTGTGTGTCCATGTGCAGATTACTATGTCTAGCTAGTGTCAGCTCATAGGAAAATGCCTGAAGATTCCCATTGCTTTCAGCTTTGTTTCTTTAAAGCAAAGCAAAAGTAAACCCTGCATCTCCAGCAGCTTTTAATGCCTTGGCTTCTGTCTTGTTCAAAGTGGTTGGGGGCTTATAGCCATAGGAGGCAAGTTCACATTCTTACTATATTTCACAGCAGCAGGAGAAATAATACCCAGGTGTCTGAGCCAGCAATTTGGAGTGTTTTAGGCACAAGGTAATTTTGTTTTAAATGACAGAGTGAAAAGACTATCTATCCCCATGAAAGTCTTCAAGATTTCTTATGTCTTACCCACAGCAGCCATAAACTAAAGGGGAGAAGAAATATTTATAGATTTGATATGGTTTGGCCATGTGCCCACCCAAATCTTGAATTGTAGCTCCTATAATTCCCACTTGTCGTGGGAGGGACCCAGTGGGAGGTAATTGAATCATGAGGGGGGGTCTTTCCCGTGCTGTTCTTGTGATAGTGAATAAGTCTCACAAGATCTGATGGTTTTATAAAGGGAGTTCTCCTACACATGCTCTCTCTCTTGCCTGCCGCATGTAAGATGTGTCTTTCTCCTGTTTTGCCTTCCGCCATGATTGTGAGGCTTCCCCAGCCATGTGGAACCGTGAGTCCATTAAACATCTTTTTCTTCATAAATTACCCAGTCTCGGGTATGTCTTTATTAGCAGTGTGAGAACCGACTAACACAAGAGTCAAACCTTTGAAAGTGAATGAGCAGTTGCTAAGTTGCTCGCAAGAGCACTGGGCCTGACATTAAGGTCCCTTGGACCATCTCCAGCATCCACTATATGTAAACCTTGAGAAACTAAAGTTTTGAGCTGGGATGATAGCAAAAAATGTGACAAGATGGACCTGGCCTAAGTTTTCTACAAAGGAGCCATGTGGAATAACTATCCCCACTACAGTTGTAAACTTTGACCTTTGCGGAAAACAGAGGCTTCTCCCTTGTGCATCAAGCCTTGGCCAGATTTTAGAAGCCAAGGCTGGAGTCAGTGAGAATTTATCCCTTGGGGCAGCAGGGATTCTCAGAGTACCCTCTAACCCATCTCTTCAAAGGTTTACCCCGGAGAACTGTACTCCTGGAATCGTGCACTGGGCTCAGTGGGGCTGGAGAGGTCCAAGTTGAAACCTCACTTTAAACACGACCTTGGGGCACACTCTGGACCTCAGCTGCCTCCTCTCAAAATGAGGAGTAATTACTTCCTCAATAGGTTGTTACAAGGAATAAACAAGATAATGCATGTGGAGTGCTTAGTACTATCCTTGACCTTTACTAAATGCTCAATGATCATAGTAGTAGCTATTAATTGTAGTAACAACATCACCATAACCTAAGACAGTTAACTGCATGCAGTGGTTACTCCTTTGTTGCTGACAGAAAAATTCATAACTCTCATTTTGCTCCACATGGACCACACAGCCCTTTTCTCTCTTCAAGCAATAATAATCCACTTTGAGAAAAACTAAATCAAGAATAAAAGTATCTTCTCTCTCCAAAACCACTAAATAAAACATCTAGGAACAGAGCCCATAGCTGCCTTAAATTTATTTATTTTTTTGCTAAGTATGGAAAACGGGGACAAAATATATAAAAGCCAAATTGTTTAATGTTCAATAGGCTACACTGGAGACCCTCTCACAAAGAATGAACTAGACTAGGGGTTGGCAAACTTCTTCTGCAAAGGGCCAGATGGTAAATATTTTAGGCTTTCTGGGTCATACAGTCTCTGTTGTAGCTATTCAACTCTGCTGTTTTGGTGTGAAAGCAGCCATAGACAATACATAAAGTTTATTTACAAAAAGAGGTGGCTGGCTAGATTTAGCTCACAGGCCAAAGTCTGCCAGCCTCTAAACTAAAGCCAGGTCTGTCGACATGGAAACATATTAAACAATGTTGAGCAAAAATGCAAGTTTCAAAACAATATGCATGGCATGATTCATTTATAGTTTTAAAATATGAAAATACTGTATAATCATTATAGATATGTAAATGTTAATATGTGTATAAAAATAAGCCCAACTGATAAACTCTGAATTTATGACAGAGAGGAGGAGATGTAGGGGCAACAACTGTAAATTTTTCATATTTCTTTAAAAACTGAATACCTGAGGCAAATAAGGCATAATGCCAAAATCTACTATCTAGTAGGTGTAGTAGTAGATACACTATTTAGTTAGTAGATACACAGAAAATTATCATATCGTTCTCTGTTTTAGGATTACATTTGAAATACATCACCAAAAAATTTAAATGCCTAATAGGAACAAAATAAAATTCTTTATTTTGAAGAGACAAGGCTTAAAAATCAAGTTAATGCATTTTTGCTTTGCATTATTATTATTATTATTTTTTGAGACACAGTCTCGCTCTGTCACCCAGGCTGGAGTGCAGTGGCACAATCTTGGCTCACTGCAACCTCTGCCTCCAAGGTTCAAGTGATTCTCCTGCCTCAGCCTCCTGAGTAGCTGGGATTATAGGCGCATGCCACCACACCTGGCTAATTTTTGTATTTTTTTTTTTAGTAGAGACGGGGTTTTACCATGTTGGCCAGGCTGGTCTCAAACTCCTGACCTCATGTGATCTGCCCGCCTCAGCCTCCCAAAGTGCTGGGATTACAGGTGTGAGCCACCATGCCCGGCCTTGCATTAATTTAATCAAATCCATAAAATGCACTGGGTTAATGAACTACATTACAAATGAGATGTGGTGAAAAATAAAGGCACTCTACCTTTGAGACATAAAATTATATACTAGAAAATGTCCAGAGTAATTCTGATTTTTTAAAAAAGAATTAACGGTTCTCTTCATTATGAAAGTAGTTCATGTTATATATAAAAGGAGGAAAACACCTTGGAAAAGAAAAGCACACAGAAAGAAGTAGTATATTAATTGTCTTATCACCCAACCACAGCTGTTAACATTTGATGTGGATCCCCCTCAGGATTTGTTACATGCATTGTTTTCTTTACAAAAATGGCTTGCCATATATTTATGTATATGTGTGTACATATACACCCACATATGTATACATATATGTACATAATACATATACACATATGTACGCCAATACATATGTGTATATGTATACATGTGTACATATATACACATATGCTTATATATGTAATTTGTAGATAGCTCATTTGAACAGCGTTTTTAGTACAATATTCACTTATGTACCTTTCTTTTCCTGTATTTTTTTCTCTCAAAATTATTAGCATGCTATATCTCAGAGTTCACTTCTAACATCTTAGTTTAAAAGACTGAATTTCCAGTGATGTGGAGAAGTGTACCTGTCCTCCATTTGTCATCTAGATGAGAAAAAAGCCCCCCAAAGTGCTCATTGAGGCACCACTCAAAGAGCGGCCTGTTCTAAGTCATTTACATAACCCTCAGGCTAGCTACCACCTCTGTATACCAGGGCTATCTTTTGAAAAACACAACATACCAAGCAGTTACTTGTTTGTCCTCAAAACATCTCTGAAGGATATAAACTAAAACAACCTGCAGCCTCCCTTCCCAAATACAGCAGCAGCTGTTAAGGAGATTAATAAGTAACTTGCTCTTACCCTGTAGGAGAACCTTTATCCCTTAGACAAGTCTCTACTGGAATCGTAGGCATCCATTAATGCTGCCGGCCAAATGCTTTGCTGTACCTATTACACCTATTATCAGCAAGCAACTCAGCATTAACTGCATTTAGAACTCTGGGCTTACTGTGCAGTTGAAAAGAATACCATTTACTATCTTATGCCTCTTAAATGAACATATGGCCTTTCACAACTTTGTATCTCCACCCCAACCCCCTCCTTTAATTCCAATCCTGCCTTTCTAGCCACTTCAAACATCTACCTGATCACCCATTTTGGTTAGCCAAGGGGGTTTAAGAGAGGAGGAAATGAGGCGGCTAGGAATCATACCCACTCAGCCAGGCCTCATCCCAACTATGAAAAGCCACTCTTCAGGCCAGAAGGGAAAAGCATGGGCTACAGTAGAGCTGTCCAGGGGCCTACACAGTCTAGTGACCAGGAGTTCACTGGTCCAACTCCAGCTGTTCACCACTCACATGTCTCTGCTACTTCTCTGGGTCACTTTCTCCTTCTGCCCCTACACCAACCAGGTCTCTTTTTTTTTTTATACTTTAAGTTTTAGGGTACATGTGCACAACGTGCAGGTTTGTTACATATGTATACATGTGCCATGTTAGTGTGCTCCACCCATTAACTCATCATTTAGCATTAGGTATATCTCCTAATGCTATCCCTCCACCCTCCCCCCATCCCACAACAGTACCCGGTGTGTGATGTTCCCCTTCCTGTGTCCATGTGTTCTCATTGTTCAATTCCCACCTATGAGGGAGAACATGCGGTGTTTGGTTTTTTGTCCTTGCGATAGTTTGCTGAGAATGCTGGTTTCCAGCTTCATCCATGTCCCTACAAAGGACATGAATATCTTGAGTTTGAATGCCTAAAAAAGAACTTCTCCGTTCAGATCTTACAAGGCTGATTATCTCAAGTTCCACTGAACACCCAACAAACAAATATTTAAAGGTCAGATCTGCTCTCCAGGTCAATCAACTGTGACCATGGCAGATGGTGGGGAGGGTGAGGAAGTATAGAGATGGTCAAAAATAAATAATTTCCTAGGGCCACCTCTATCAATGAAAAATATAGGCAAACAAGCTTCTGAGAACCAGCCTATCTTTTAAATCTACCTTTGTCTCAAACTAAACACATGCAAAATGGAACACATCATATTAGTCTCAAACCCGCTTTTTCTAAGGTCTGCATTTTCATGAGAGTATCACCATCATCCATGCTCTTTAAGCACAGAATACTGGGGTTCTCTCTCACAAATATTCTTGCCACATCATGAAGTAGCTGTCCCCTGTCCTCCATTCTTCATTCCCATCGTCACCCTATATTAGACCTTCATTCTTACCTAGTTAACCTGGTTTCACCACTTCTTGCTTTTCCTATTTCAACCCAACCAACTTACTACTTCCAGATAAGGCCTGCAAAGTGTAGCTCCCAAAGTTACTGCTCCCTGCTCAAAAGTATGGACTAGTCTTCACCTACTGGCCAAAGCAGGCCCAAAACCCTAACTCATGCAATCAACCCACAATAAGGCTTATGCCTACTTACCTAGACTTGCTGCATGCCTCACTTTTTATTACAGCTAAACTTATTCCTGTCCTAAACACAGAAACCATTCTGCTGATAGCCTTCATTATCCTCTCCAAGAACCACTTGTCAAAATCCTGTCATTCTCCAAGTGAACTCTGTCCACATGACCTTTCCAAATTCCCCAGCCCCACAAGCTCTCTCTCTTACAGTTCATTGCTTACAGTTCATTGCTGTCCAAGAGGCACATATCTAACTTTAAATTAGCGTATTACAAAGCTTCAATCAAAAATCACATTCAAAGTAAAAAGAAACTGGTGAAATTAATCTTACTAGTATATTTAAACCACTATATCCAAAATATTACCATTTCAACATGCAATTAATGTAAAAAATGAGATATTTTACAGTGTTCATACTAACTCTTTAAAGTCTGGTATTTACACATAGAGACATCCCAAGTTTGGACTATCCACATTTGAAGTGCTCAGGTGGTTAATTTATTAGACAGTGCGTTACCAGCTCTTTCAAGATAAAAATCATGAGCCTTTCTTCATTCCCACTCCAATAGGCCCATATTAAACTTTAGATTTTAATTCTTGAGGGTAAGGATCGGACTTTCCTTCTAGTTGTATCCCCTAGAACAGGAATCAGCAAATTGTAGCCCATGGGTCAAATCTGGCTGCAAATAAAGTTTTATTGGACTATAGCCTTACTCATTCATTTACATATTGTCTATGCTGCTTTCACACTACAATGGCAAAGGTGACTAGTTGCAACAGAGACTATATGGCCCACAATATAAATAAAATAAAATATTTGCTATCTGGCCCTTTACAGAAAATGTTTGCCTACCACTTCTCTAGAGCAGTAATTCCCAAAGTGTGGTTAGTGGACAAACCAGTGTCTGGTCAGCAAACTGTTGTCAGTCCACATTGAGAAGAAGTTTGTACCAGAAAGTAAACAGACTTTTTTTTAAACAAAGCTTTCTGAATGAAGGAAGCAGTATATTAATTAATAGTCTGACAAGCTTTTTATCCCACTACAACTGTTTGACTTTATTGTACCTTTTGTCACATAATTTTTAAAAATTTTATAACCAAACACATTTATTTTTTATTTAATTGCTTCCAAATTTCCAGCTTACATAGGGCAGTCTCTCTCCTAATTTGTACATATGGTATGTACATTTTCTTGTAGGATTTTATTTTTATATTTGAGCATTTAAACTAATTGGAAGTTTTCATATCATCTAAGTGAGGGCTCCAATTTTATTTTCTCACATATAGATATCCCGTAGTATCAGGATCGTTTAAATCTAGTTTCTCTCACTGAAATGAATGCTCCTTTTCATTTATTAAATCATATTCACTAGAATTTATTTCTGGATTCTTATTGTTCCACCAACCTATGTATTTCTAAGTAAACATCATATTGAATTGATTTTAGAGTTGTATTAATTTTGTATTGCTCCATAACAATATTACCACAAATGTAGAAGCTCAAAACAAAACACATTTATTATCTCATAGTTTCTGTGGGTCAAAAATCTGGGCACAGCTTAGCTGAGTCTTCTGTTTCAGGGCCTTGCAAAGCTTCGATCAAAGCATCAGACAGGGCTGTAGTCTCATCTGAGGTACAAATGGGGAAGAATCTGCCTCCCAGATCATTTGACTATTGGCAGCATTCAGTTGCTTGCTGGTTACTGAGGGCCTTAGTTTCTTGCTAGCTGTCAGCCAGAGATTGCCCTGAGTTCCTTGTCATGTGGCCCTCTCTACAGGGCAGTTCATAACATAAAAGTTTGATTCTTCAAAGCCAGAAAGGAACAGAGTCTTTCAGCAAAATAGACTTTACAGTCTTATGTAATAAAATCATGCACACATAGTCATATGCATTTGATCACTTCATTATATTCTATTAATTAGACAACAGTCTCAGGTCTCACCCACACCCAAGCAGAGGGGATTAAACAAGGGCATGAATATCAGGAGGTGAGATTATGAGGGACATCTTATAGTCTATCTGCCACAATAGTATATTCTGATAATAAGGCATATACTTCCTTTTCCTCCCGAAAATATCTCTTGATTTCTCAGGTATTTATTCTTCTACGTAAACAATACAGTTTTATCAAGTACCATCTCCTCCCCCTCCCCCAAATCCTGTCAGTATTCTATTGGGAAATACATTAAAAACATTTTTAGAAAACTGATATTTTTATGATACTAAATCTCCCCACCCAAGAACATCTGGTATCATTTAATCTGTTCAGATCTCATTTTATGACCCAAGATAGGATTTTATTGTTCTTCATATAAGAGCCTTGCCTTTCTTATTAACTTTATTCTGAAGTAATTATGATTTCTGTTGCTGCTGTGAATGAAATGCCTTCCTCTCTTTCCTAAGGCTTATGCTAAAATAAAAAAAGAAATTAATTGTTGTATATTTCTCTTACATCCATCCATCTTATCAAATTCTCTTAGTAGTTTTTTCCTAACATCTCTTGGGTTATTTAGTTTACAACAACTACATCTGTAAAAAGATAATTTTATCTCTTTCTCCAATGTTAATTTTTTCTTACTGCATTTGCTAGATAAACCAAGTCATAAATAATAATGGTAAACAAGAATCTCTGTCCAGTTTCTGATCGGCTCAAATAATTTTAGTATTTTTCTACTTGTTTAAACAAATACTTACTGTTGGTTTTAACATTTGTTGAATGAAAATCATCTTTGTTAATAAAGATAACGGTAGATACTCCACCCTTAAGGAGATAGAACATAACTCTTCACATAAGTGTGGACTGTGCATTGTGATTTTCTTTGAAAGAGTACCGTATGAGAAGCGGGGAAAGAGCAACTTTACGGTGGAGAAACCTGACAAATTATCTCACCCCGGTGATCAAAGTCAATATCAACAGTAATAAATAATGTTGGTGGTATGTATCCTTAATATGATATGATTGAAATAGCACTTTACCTCTGTGGTCTTCTTCCCCAGAGCACATAACTACATTCTAATCATGAAAAAAACATCAGGCAAATCCAAATTGAGGGACATTCTACAAAATGCATCAGCAGTAGTCCTCAAAACTATTAACAGTCAAAAACAAGAAAAGTCTGAGAAATTGTCACAGCCAAGGGGAGCCTAAGGAGACATGACTACTAAATGTAATATGGGGTAGCCTGTAACAGAAAAAGGATATTAGGTAAAAACTAATGAAATAGGAATGAAGTACGGACTTCTGATAATAAAAATGTATCAATATTGATTAAGTATAACAAATGTATCATATTAATGTAAGCTGTTAGTAATAGGGAAAAATGGTGGTATGATATATGGGAACTCTATGCACTATCTCTATAATTTTTCTGTAAACTTAAAGCTGTTCCAAAAAGAAAAGCTTATTTTAAAAAGAATAATGGAAGTCACCAATTCCTCATTTGACTGTAAGTGTCAGACTTATATTTATTCATCCTAAATAGGAATACCTTTATCCCAATGACAGGACCAAACTCAGTGAGTCCTATTTTTGGTTCCTGTTCAAACCACTCTGTTAACTCAGCTCTCTTTGGTAGCAAACTATAAAACCCTAAAAGTGAATCATTCTTAATTTCCAGGATAGGGCATATTCTGACCAATTTATTCATTTAACAAGTATTGATACAGTACCTCCCATGTACAAGAAACTAGGAAAGAAACACTTTACACCCTAAGGAATAATGTTTCCAAAATATATATGTATCACACTTTAGTTTATAATGCACTTGAATGTTATTTGACCCTCAACACTTGACTGAGGTGGGTAATCATAGATATCCTCAATTCTAAAGAGGAAACTGGGGCTCAGAGAGAATAAGTGATTTGCCTAAGGTCACACAGCAAAGGTACTAGCTGAGACTTCACATTAAGTCTAATTTTAAATCCTCTGCAATAGAATGCAATGGTTAAAAGAATATCAAGTGAGTGATACAGTTCAAAATATGAAACAGAAATCTGGAGGAGCTAGAAGTCCGCAAAAGCTTCACCAGAAACAGAACTTTAACCCAAATAGAGATGGGGATGTAGAAGGGATGTTTAGCAACATTTTCCACAGTCTTATCAAGCTTTGGGTTCCTTTTCAACCCCAAAGGGGTCTACCTTTGGGAAGTCCTAGTCTAATCCCTGGAAATCATAAACAATCAAGTATTTATGGAGTGATTAGAACAATGAACTGATCCAGGAGTTCTACACATCATCATGATGATGTTTGAAGAATGAATGGGAATTGAGGTGCAGAAGCAACTTCATTTCACTAAGAAGAATAGCAGTCTGAGGTAAGAATAAAAGTCTCTGTATTACTGGTGAGAAAAAGATTGATTATTCAATAGCCATGGTAACTAGTAACCACCAGCACCAACTTTTAAACCTGTTTGATTGAGGGCAATTCACCTCAGACTAATCATCAATGACAACTCAACTTGCTTCAGGAACACACTTCTGGAAGCCAATTACAATGAGCTTCACACGATTCAAGGTCAGCAAATCAGCAGCAGACACACTGCAGTGAACATGCTTCTCAATCAACAATAGTCTCACTCAAATAGCCATGCTTCGAAGGTCAAGTTCAACCACTCATGCCTCTGTAACCAAAACACCACTATGTTTCCCAAAAAGATCAGTAATCTGCTTCACTCACAGACTATGCTTAACACAGCTGTCTCTTACTTTGGTAAGCAATGAATTCTGGGTTTTGTTTTACATGTTGGATTATGGTCTCTCTTTGACAGAGGTTTGTCTTTGACAAACCAAGACTTTTCCCTAACTTCTCAGAATAACTGTGAAAAAAAATAGATTCCCCCTAAGGAATGGAAACTACTCCAAACTCCAAGAGTTCACTTGAAGACCCTTGCCAAAGACCAATTAAGTGGGTAAGAAAAATGCTACATTGACTACATCTTGTTTTCTGGAATACTCTCCTCAATTCAGCTTTATGGTACCACAGATCATATCATAGGAAAGCATTCATGAGGTAAGAACTCATTTATATCAAATGGCATCACAGCCCCATAGAGCTACATCCCAGGAATCAGAATCACCTTGGGATTTTTTTTTTTTAACTCACACACCCAGGTTTCTCTTCATATCAATTAAAACTTAAACTCTATGAGATAGGGCTGAGAATCTGTGTTTTTAAATGTCCTTGGTGATTCTGATACACATTGCTTTAGTCAGGAATGATTAGCATGGTCTCCTAAGAGTGCAAGGCCATTTTGGTTTACTGAAAGACACTGCAGGCCTGGTTCCAGACTCTCAGGCAACGAAGACCAAATTAATATTGCCAGTACTAGGTTAGATACTCCGTAGCTACCTGCAGATCCAGGAGGCTCAAGTGAACCAAGCCTACTATTATCTACTGAGTTCTCCCTGGATCAATGTTTCTCAATCCTAATTGCACAGCTGAATCACCTGGGAGCATATTTTGGCATATCAATTCTGGCACTCCGTCCAGACCAATTGAATCAGAATCTCTTAGGATGGGGTCTAAGTATCTTCTTTAGGGCCCCTTAGGCAATTCTATGGGCAAACAGGGTGAGAATCACTGATCTAGTACCTGTGTCTGTTCACCAGTACCTGTGTCTGACTCATCTCATCATCCTCTAGTATAAGGCACCTGGAATTTCTCCTAGAAACAGATGATGATGGGAAAATCCCACTATATCTTGCAGAAAGCACCAAAGAAAATCTTTCAGAGTCAAAATGTGATGTTTAAACTATTTTAAATGCTTTACACTAAAAGCCCGGACTTCACCACTATGCAATATATATATGTAACAAAACTGCACTTGTATTCCCTAAATCTATAAAAGTAATAATAAATGTTTCAAAAGGCAATAAACAAATAAATAAAATGCTTACCTGTTTAACTGATCAAATAACCAAAAGGAAAAACAAAACAAAGAAAACCCTCTCCTTTTTCCTCTACATCCTTTTCTTGATGAATAGTGGGGTTCTGCAGTAAGATGAAAAAAATGTTCAGCCAAGAATGAAAATCATTCTGTCATGGCAAGGGGAATAACAGCCAAAATAAGAAATTTAAGAGCAGCATTCCAAAAATCTGCTTGCAATGAGGAGGTAACTCAGATTGGAAGCTGCTGTAATGGAACTAAAGGAGAAAAAGACATAAGAATATATTTTTAAAGTGTGTTTCAAATGGGTTTAGCAGTGCATTAGTCATCTATGTCAAGAGTTTAACATGTTTAAACAAAGAAACACAGTCACAATGACTTTCAATTTTCAGCACCTTCTGAGGTACTTACTTAAAGCAGTATATAAAGAACAATCACTGAATAAGTAATGCAACTCACAATAGGGTCAAATCAAGAACTCTAGTTGTGATTAGAATGGAGAAGAGTATTTCATTCTATTTAGACCAAAATTCAGCTAATTTCTAAGCAACGACTAAGTGAAAAAGACTTAATGTTCCCCAAATGTTATAAAAGGTAGTTCACACATCCTAACTGTATATTGCATATAGTAAATTAAGTTGATAAAATAAGAAAAAACTCCAGATTATAATGTACAAGTCCCATAATAACCATGAAGGGTTATCACTGTAGTAAAAGAAAAACAGCCAAGCAATAATCAGTTTAACATCAAGGTCCTCTCCCCAACACACACACCACACTATAAACACTAAATTAATCCAGCAAGGTCCGAATTAGGTCAGAAGACACATGGGACTTCATCTGGTGGGAAGAAATAAGAGGGGCAGAAAAAGCAGCAGCAACCTTCAGAGCTTCATTTCCATTTGTCCAGTCGCTGATGACCAGACGACCTTACAGAGGATGTGTCTTAGTAAGCCTGTTCCAACTTAGAACACTTCCCTTGAAATCCAAAAGCTTTTTAAAAATTGAAAACTGGGTACCAATATTTATTAGAATAGCTCGACTATTGCTGTTTTAGATGCTCTATTCAATCATTCACAATCAACTGGGCATTTAATTAGTACCATCTGATGTAGAGATAAAGATATAAAGGACTTCCAGTTAAAGATGACGGATTGAACACATCCATTTACCTTGGCTATCTCCCAAAACTCCACTGAAATGACACTAAAAGAATGTTTTTAACCTACAATAACAAAGAGAGGAGACAACCACAATGATCTCTTCAAAGCTGAGAAAAAGCAAAATCTTATGGCAGCTGTGAGAGAAGCACAAAATAAAATATTTGCACCCAAACATCCCCAAAAGACTCAGGGGTTAGCAGCTCCATGCACACCTGGAAGTAGGGAGGAAAGGGGAGCTAAAATAAGTAGGTTCCAGTAAGAGTTTTTCGAAAAACAATTAGATTCCCCACCCCCACCCCCGCCACCAACTTCCTGTCTCTGGCCTCTACTCATTCTACTATAGGTTCAGATTATTTATTCTTTGGAGGGCGAAAGAGATGGTCTCTGAACTGGGGAATATAAGCACAGTGGACATGGATTCTACACTGGAAACAGGAGCTTAAGCAAAGGTTTATATACTGTATATAGAGACTTCTATATTCTCACCTTCTTTACTCAGAGAGCAATTAGAAGATTCTTCTGTAGGATATCTGATGAGACCAAAAGAAGAGACCTAAAGATATTGACCTTGGTCCTAAAACTCAACTGCCCAGCCAAATCACCCAAATTACAATTGATAAACACGTACTTCAGGCTAAGAGCTTCCAATCAGCTTCGTAGTGCCCCCTCTTAAACATGTACAGAAAAGAGAGCAAAACATGACCATAAATTTGAGGTAAGCCTGTAATATGCCAGAAAACAGAACAGTCTGAAGGAAACTATGCAGGAAGAAGCAAACTCAAAAAAATTACTAATATTTTCAGAGAGATATTAAAACTATATTACACTCATGAAACAAAAACAGGATGCTAGGAAAAAGAACATTCAGACCTCAAAAAGAAGCTTCTAGAAATTAACATATGAAACAAATGAAAAATGCAATAGCAGCAAGATAAAGTGGAAGTGATCTCCCAGAAATAGAACAAGAAGAAAAAGAGGTAGAAAATAGAAGGGGAGAAAATTAGAGGATTAGTCTAGGAGGTCCAACATCCAAATAGGACAGAAAAAAATGAAGGTAAAGAAAACAAAAAACAAAAGAAAATTTCCCCAAACTCAAGGACCAGATTGAAAGGTATACAGAAAATTTCCAGATTGAAAGGGTACCCAGGAAATAGTTAAAAATAGACATATACCAGAGCATATTGTTGTGAAATTTCAGAGCAAGCAAGAGATCATAAGAACTTTCAGAGAAGAAAAGCAGGATTCAAGAAGAATCAGAATAACATCTGATTTCTCAACACTAACAACAAGAACAAGACTTGCAATAGGGAGAGACAGAAAAATTCTGAGGATAAATGATTTCCAAACTACAATTCTACACTAAGTCAAACGATCAAATTAAGTGCAAGAGAAAAATAAGATTTTCATACCTGTAAGAGCTCAAAAAATTAACCCCCAATACATCATTTTTTCCAGAAAATTATTAAACTTGCTCTACCAAAATGAAAAAAAAAAAAACACCAAGGAAGAGAAAGACATGACATCTCAAAAACCGAAGATCCAACGTAAAAGGAGACAGGATTCACCAGGATGATGGTGAAGGGAGACTATATTGATGTCCACTGTTTCAAAGGCCCAGAAAATACTAGTCCAGATTGAAGATCAGAAAGCTTTGGGAGAAATGCCTCCGAGAACAAGAATCTGATATGACACATGAAGTGTTTGAACAGACTGAGTGAAGAAACAGATCTTGGGGAAAGTACAGGGATAAATTAGGAGTGAGCACGCAACTAAAAAGCAAAGGACCAAACAAGGCAATTCTTAACTGCAGAGAAAACAAAAAGCTATGCAAGTAATCATAATATACACACTACATGGCTCAGCTGTGACTAGGTTTACCTAGTCATTAACATAACGAAATCACTGACGACCACTCTAACCAAAATATGACAACGATAAAATGATATACTAGGGTCTACTACAATATAGGGAAGATACAAGTATGGGAGAAAAGGGCAGGAGAGCTAAATCTTCATCTTCCATAGTGGGAAGACAGTACATAACATCTAAAACTGAAAAGTTGAGAAATAGAATACATGTGTTATTTTAAAATGCAGGTAAAATGCCAAAAGCAGCAGCTAGTAAACGTTGGTACACATTCTATTGACTACTCAATACCTGACATGTAATAGACATTCAGTGAATGACTGAATCGTATTGATGTGCAAAAGAATAACTATAAACTAAAGTATGTGCCTGATATGGATTGGCTGTGTCCCCACTCAAATCTCATTTTGAATTGTAGCTCCCATAATTCCCACTTGTTGTGGGAGGGACCCAGTGGGAGATAATTGAATCATGAAGGTAGGTTTTTCCCATGCTGTTCTCCTGATAGTGAATAAGTCTCACAAGGTCTGATGGTTTTATAAATGGGAGTTCCCCTGCACAAGCTTTCCTGCCTACCACCATGTAAGATGTAACTTTGCTGCTCATTCGCCTTCAGCCATGATTTTGGGGCCTCCCCAGCCATGTGGAACTGTGAGTCAATTAAACCCCTTTCCTTTACAAATTACAGTCTCATGTATGTCTTTACTAGCAGCTTAAGAACAGACTAATACAGTGCCCAAATTCAAACACTCTTTAAAATGTTAGGAGTTGCTCTTTAAGATTTTTCCCTCTATTTATATCCCAAGTACCTAAACTTTCTGGACAAAAAAAAAAAAAAAATTGTTTTAAATTATTTTTCCAGAAAAGATTAGTGATGTTTCTCAAATGAAAAACAAATCGCTGATATTTTGCCATAGAAGAATTTGATAGCACTATTGATAAGCTAATTACCTCCTTAGATAATCAAGGAAGAAATCAGGCCCAATATACACTTGAATTAAGCAAGGGGAATTTCTCTTCACACATGGTGGATTTAAATCTTAGCTTAGAACTCAGATGAGTATTTAAAATACATTAAAAATGTATAAATAAAACAAAAATTCACCTGGTAAGCAAAATATTTATTACATTTCTTTGCTTGATCTTGAAACAGTTACATTGGTTGTGAAGAAAGGATATTTTGTTATATATATATAGGGCAAGATCTTTTTTATTCATGCTTAAAAAATTCTAATTAAAAATTTAAGTAACCAAAATGTCTGACAAACTAACTGATCACAAAAATATAATGATTGAACTATCATTAGGATAAGCAAGTCCTTGTGAAATCTGCTATTCCATCTTTTCACATATTTATTGGAGGAGCACATTTAAATCACTACAGGTAGACTAGAAATAACATTGTTTTAAAAAAACTTCCCCATTGAGGTGAGTTGAAATAAATAACTGAGCCCAAGAGTAGTCAATAAAATTTCATTTATTCATTAATTCATTCATTCATTAAGGAAATAAGTATTTAGTGAGTAAACCTACTATGAGCCTGACATTGTTTGCTAGTCTTTAAAGCACAGGATAACTTACTCCTAGGTGTGTTTTTCCCTCCTCTTCTATAGACCTGAAAATAAAACATACAAATCAAGAGAAATTAAGGATCAGTTTACACAGCATTCAGGTGATATTATTTAACCAAAAGACAAATCATCCCATCCATTCGAACACAATTATATAAAGAGGTACCTACCTTTTGTCTTCAAATAATTATATAGTACACAATAGAGAATGTTTTTCTTCTCACGTGATTGTGTTGCGCATGCTCTGCTACGGTGGTTCCAAACACCAATAAATATACAGTTTTGCATAACGCTCCATTTTTTCTTCACAGGACTTACTGCTATGTAAGTCCAGTAGTGCAGAGGTTGGTGGCACTGTTGACATTTTGAGCAAGGCAATTCTTTGTTGTGAGGGGTTGTCTCATGTACTGTAGGATGTTTAGCAGCATCTGTGGCCTCTACCCACGAAAGGCCAGTATCATCCTCCCCTCCAGCTATGGCCAAAAATGTCTCCAGACATTGCCAAATATGGGAGGGGGGCAAAACTGCCCCCTTTTGAGAACCACTTTAGAGAAACACCTCAGAGAGAGAGTGTGATTATAGACAGAAGAGAAAGCCAGATAAAACAATAATCTCTCTTTCAAAAGTGTAGACTTCTGGTTTAACATATGCTCAAGTATGTCAACCTTTATGATGCTACTGCTCTACCACCATTTTAAGTTCAAATGCCTTCTAGTTCTAAATCTAAATTAAGGTAAAGAAAGGGAAAAATTCCTATTAAAACAACTCACGAACACAAAGGAAATAATTCTGTCTAATCTTTCCTCCACCTTCCACTTTAAAGAACACCAAGGTCGGCTGGGTGTGGTGGCTCACGCCTGTAATCCCAGCACTTTGGGAGGCTGAGGCGGGCGGATCACGAGGTCAAGGGATCGAGACCATCCTGGCCCACATGGTGAAACCCCGTCTCTACTAAAAATACAAAAATTAGCCGGGCGTGGTGGCACACACCTGTAGTCCCAGCTACTCGGCAGGCTGAGGCAGGAGAATCACTTGAATCCAGGAGGCGGAGGTTGCAGTGAGCTGAGATCACACCACTGCACTCCAGCCTGGGCAACACAGCGAGACTCTGCCTCGAACAAACAAACAAACAAACAAGACCAGTAAGGTCATCTTTTTGTAAATTACCTAGCATAATCCCAGAAGTTTTGACAAATATTTGAGTACCTACTATGTGCCAGACATAGTTCTAAGTGCTGAAGAAAGATTTACCAACTGCATTTACTGAACTGAGAAATAATTCTTATAAACATTTAACAGGTAAATATTTGTGACCTTGGTTTTGGCAAAGGATTCTCAAATATGACACCAAAAGCATAAACAAAAAAAAGAAAAAATAGGTAAGCTGGACTTCATAAAAATAAACTTTTGTACTTCAAAGGACACCATCTAAAGATAACCCACAAAATAGAAGAAAACACTTATAAATCATGTATCTGATAAGGGACTTGTACCCAGAATATATAAAGGGCTCTTACTACTTAATATAAAAAAACCCCACATCTTAAGATGGTCAAAGGATATGAATAAATATTTCTTCAAGAAAGATACACAAATGACCAACAAGCACATAAAAAAGACACTCAGCATCATTACACATCAGGGAAATTCATACCAGAACCACAGTGAGATACCACCTTCACATCTACTAAGGCTATAATAAAAAAGTCAGGCAATAACAAATGTTGGCAAGGATGTGGAGAAATTGGAATCCTCATGGTCAAAGGGAAGGAGTGCTTTGCTTTGTGAAACAGGCTGGCAGTTCTTCAAACAATTAAACTTAGAATTACCATGTGACCTAGCAATTCAACTCCCAGGTACATACCCAATAGAAATGAAGACATGTTCACACAAAAATCTGTACATGAATGTTTATAGCACCATTATTCATGATAGCTAAATGACCCAATCAACTCAAATGTCCCCCAACAGACAAATGGATAAACGAAATGTGCTATAATCATTCAATGGAATATTATTCAACCATAAAAAGGAATGAAGTACTGATATACACTACAACATGGATGAACCTTGAAGTAATTATGCTGAGTGAAAAAAACAGTCACAAAAGGGCAACTATTGTATGATTACATTTATATGAAATGCCTGCAATATGGAAATCTCTAGAGACAGAAAGTAGTGGTTGCTTAGGGCTGGCAGGGGGTGGGCATGAGGGTGGGAAGTTGAAATTTGGGGGTAAACGGGATAACAGCTAAAGAAACAGGTTTCTTGTGAAATGATGCAATGTTCTAAAATTGACTGGCGTGATGGTTGCACATATCTATGAATATACTAAATATACAGAAATATATACCACTTATATACTAAAATATGTGCTACTTATACTAAAACTCACTGAATCGTATACTTTAAATAGGTGGCTTTTATGGCATATGAATCATGCCTCAATAAGGCTACTTAAAAATAACGTCTTGTTTAAAATATCCTCACACAACCGAAGAGATCTTATTCTTTTGGTTGTAAGTATGAAATGATTACAACAACCAAAGCCAGAACTGGCTTTGGTATTTAAACTATTGAAAATGTTCCAGGTAAACATTTAAGACTATGAAAATCTTGAAAGTAGAAAAAATTAAAATGAAGGCATCAAGGAACTTCCGGAGGACATAAAATGCAGTGATTGTTTAAGATGTATTGGGGGCATTAAGTAATTAGATTCATAGGGGTGGAATGTAAGCAAGGAGAGTTAAAGTGCTCATATGAAAAGCCTCAGCCTGGAAGACCCCCTTCTTTACCAGCTTGCAGTGATTCTGAAAGGACAATATTTCTTCATGTGCACTGTTAACCTTATTTTTAAGGAAGATAAAAATACCTCCCCCCACCCCATATGATTTACTCCAGTAACAAATAGGAAATCAAGTAAATGATAAAGGGCCAAACAAAAAGAGATTTAAGGAAACACATAAAAAGCTAAACCAGTTCCCAGGAATGGCTACTGGGAAGTTTCAGCAATCAGCATGTGTTACTGCTTTTTACAGGCAGAGCATAAGATGATATGATCCGTGCATAGCTCACAATTCCACTACTGAGACATTTCAACCTGTGTCGTTGTCAGTCCAAATAAAGTCCGTTTCTGTGTTTGCCTTGTGCAATATGCCAGTTAATCTATCCTAGCTCATTGCAGAGCTCCTGGTACGCGTGGTCTGGGGAGTCCATATCTTCCCTGACTTGAAGAACCACCAACGCCAGCGATAAGGAAATGTCCGGGTGCATTAGGAATATTTTTGATCCTCAATAAATCTCTGCTTCTTCCTTGACCATTGCAAACAGTCCGGTTTGCCATCTAGCTGATTCTCGGTACCTCATACAGCACTGTGCTCCAGTTTCAAAGCAAAATTAGGGCTAATATGTGGTGGTGGGTGAGGGGCGGGGGTGAGGGGTGCAAGAAGAAAACAAGCAAAGGTTGAACTGGCTTTTCCTACAGAGCCTCAGATTTCAAAATGACTGCCGTCGAAGCTAAAATGACCCAGATTTGGGGGACAAGGGGGGAAGAGGGTCGATATTCATTCCCCTGCGGGGTAGCTGTAGCTTGATTATGGGAGTAAGGAACTAGGGAAGACGGGGTCACCGACATGAAAAGAGAAATAACAGGGAATGGTCTTTAAGTACCACGCACCTCTCTCAGTGAATCACTGCAGTGTCAGCCCTGCACTGATTCCATGATTTGCCAAACAGGATGAGGTAAGGCACAAGCCTGGAGCCCCCTCCTCCTCCTCCTCCCCCTCCTCCTCCTCCCCCCTCCCCCGCGCAGAAAGGCGCATCCCTCCGCGAGGTGCATCACGCAGCCCCCCGCGGCCCTGGCTGAGGGGTGACGTCACCCTTCTGCATTGAGCTTCAAGGACCGGCGGCAGCACTGGATAGATGGGGAGTAGAGTTGGGGCGCTATCTCTATCACCAAGTGGAGGGGACCCTCTGCCAGGGCGCTGCGGATTGTGCTCATGCAGTGACAGAACCACCAGATAGGGAGTGTAAGGATGCAGGGAGGTGGGAAAGGAATCCAAAGACTCATCTCTTGGGTCACCAAGAAACCTCAAAGATGCCCCCGGCTTATGTAAGACCCTCTCCCTTTCGTGCGCCTCCACGCGGTGACAACGCCTGCTCCCCATCGTGCGCTTGGGAGACTTCGGTCGCCCTTGCCCAGCCAGGCAGGCACGGTGCTTCTGGTGCCTCCCTCCCGCAGCCCCGTGGGGTCGGGAATAACTGGGAATCTGAGATTAAACCCCACGCTCCCGTGTCCTCTCCTAGCCGGCCACAGGTTAGCTCCAAGAGGCGCCGCGAACCGGCTGGTAGGGGAAGGGAGAGAAGGGTGTACAGCGAGGAAAACAGACGAATAAACCCGCAACTTTCCCCAGGAGCTGACCCTATCCCGGGAGATTATAAAAGAAACTAATGCATTAACATTTTTTTTTGGAAGGTCGACAACCTGCAGTCACCGACACTCCGCAGCCCCTTGCAGCCTGCGCGGAGCGAGGTCTAGGGTTCCAGCAGCCCCGACCCGCACCCTGCCATCCTGCAGCCCCGACCCAGCACCCCGCGCCTGTCTCCTTAAAGAGGGGTCCGAGATTTGATTTTTGGTTTGGGTTTTCCTCTCCACTTCTTTTCTCAGAGCATCATCATACGGACCGATGGACAGCGACTCGGCCACCGGCCCGGCGTGGGCACTTACCCAGAAGACGAAGGAGTAGATGATGAGGAGGGTTTTGAGACAGGTTATCACAGGTTTGGTCTCCATTCTCCTCGATGCCATACTACAGAGCTCCGGCGGCGGCGGCGGCGGCAGGCGGCGGGCGGGCGCGCGGGAGGGGGAAGAGGCGGGGCGGGGCGGGGCGGCGCGGGGCGGGGGCGCGTGCCGCGAGAGGCCTCGTGAGCGCGCAGGCGAGGCCGTGCGCGTGCGTGAGCGCGCACCGCGCGGGGCTCCTACTGAAAAAGCCGGGCCGGGCAGTGACTGCGCATGCGGGAAACGCCGCCCGCGTTCGCAATACTGCGCAGGCTTAGACCCCCAGCGGAGGAGAGAGGCGAGGCCAGGCGAGGCGACACGGGGCGCGGCAGGACAGTGGGGAGGGAATGGGAGAATTTAGAGTCCGGGTCAGAGGTCACGGGAACCTCTCCCAGTCCGCCCTGGCATTTAGATTTCTGCTTTGTACACAGTTGGGCGTTACATTTGCAGGTATGCCTGCACCTGGCTATGGGAAGTTTATGGGTGCCCCGCTGCTCATCAGTCACGTTTCTGCATTTTGACACCCCCCAGG
Source organism: Pan troglodytes (assembly GCF_028858775.2). Classification (NCBI taxonomy): domain Eukaryota; kingdom Metazoa; phylum Chordata; class Mammalia; order Primates; family Hominidae; genus Pan; species Pan troglodytes. The sequence goes on along the minus strand of NC_072421.2, from coordinate 38,985,013 downwards.
GCCTTCTCACATGGAAATGGCCCCGTAGTCATGTCCTTGGCAACCAGCAGGCCTTGTTTGTGCCAGGAACAGACAGGTGGCCAGAGATACAGCTGGAGGGATGGGCAGGAACGCCGGAGCTCAGACAGACCCCAAATCCTCGCCACCACAGGTATCTGCAGGCTCCTCCATTTTTCAGATTTGTCTTACATTTTGAAATAATAAAACGAAATGACAAGAAAGGTCTGTATGAGGCGTCATTCTTGCTGCGCATACAATGTTTAACAGAATACAGAAAAATGTTTAATATGTCTGAGAATCATTTGCAGCGCTCTAACAAGTACAGTCCACCTCCCTCCTGTAAAGGAAAGCTGCATTGAGGTCAAAAAATAATGTTCACAACCAATGTGGAGTTCCTTAAAAAGTTGAACAGAGTTTGCATATGATCTAGCAACTCCATTCCTGGGTATTTACCCAAGAGAAATGAAAATATATGCCCACACAAAACCATATACATGAATGTTTATAGCGGCATTATTCACAATAGCCAAAAATTGGAAACAACTCAAATATCCGTCAGCTGATGAGTGGATGACCAAAATTCGGTGCATCCATACAACGGAAAATTATTCGGCCACAAAAAAGAATGAAGTACTACTGGTAAATGCTGCAATGTGGATGAACCTTGAAAATATGCTAAGCGAAAGACGCCAGACACAAAAGACCACATATTGAATGATTCATGTATAGGAAATATCCAAAATAGACAAATCCATAGAGACAAAAGGGATTAGTGGTTGCAGCGAGTGGGAGGCAGGAATGAGGTGACTTTTAATGGGTAAGCGGATTCTTTTTAGAGTAATGAGAATGTTCTAGAATTACATAGTGATGATGGTTGCACAATACTGTGAATTACTAAAAACCACTGAGTTGTGTACTTTAAGAGGATGACTTTTATGATATATTAATTATATCACATTAAAAACGTACATTCCACCCAGATATGGTTTGTAGAGGAACACAGAGATTCAGTGGGAGATTTAGCTTGATTGCTGAGAGACTAGTCAAAAACAGCAACACTATCACAGGTTAACTCAATCGTGGATGATGATGTTAAGGATACATATTTGTGAAAGAGTGAAAAACAGAGTCAATAAGGCTTGGGAAAAGCCTGCCAAGGTCAGTTGTTACAGGAGTAATTATTACCTCTATCCAGTTATATGTGGTCTCAGGTCAATAAGGTAACTGTATGAACAGGACAAAAATATGAGGAAGAGGAGAACCTGTTTAAGGAAATTGTCAACTATAACAAAAAGGTATGTGGGCATACAAGGGTGGAATATAGGTGCAGGTGAAAGAAGGGACAGGTTGAGCAAGGTGTCTGTTATAAAGGGGTCTTGGCACACTGATTCTCGATGCTGGGTGCTCATTTGCATCACCTGGTGTTTTAAAACAATTATGAATGCCTGTGCCCAATCCCAGCTATTTGGAGTCATTTGGTGTGGGGTGAAAGCTCCGCTTTTTAGAAGCTCTTCAGGTGGTCTGAATATTAAGCAAGAGTTGAGGGGCATTGCCCCGTACTGCAATGAACTTAAACCCAACTTCAGAGAGGAGCTTTCTCTTTCATTCTTACAGACTCCAGGCTGATTCCAACTGCTGCAGCAGCAGGGAAAGGATACTGAAGACTTCAAGCCCAGTGAGTATCCTTAGCATCAAAAGATCTTGGCCATGTATAATTATTTTGTAAAGGGGTCAGAAATCTCAATGTTCAGCCCAACAGTGACACTGCTAAGCATCATAGATAATTTGGTGAGTTAATATATGACATTCACAAAAGACACCCATCAGTTTAAGCTAACTCACCGTCTCACAGTTTGGAGCATTTTTGGAATATCTCTTAGGTCCAGATTCTTGAAAACTTGGACTGTTCTAGCAAAAATAAACCATTTAAATATAAAGATAAATATGAATATTCAGTAATGTAATTAGTAGATAAATTAACATAGCTTGTAGCTAGATCCTTGCTCTCCAGTTGTGGCCCATGACATATATATAGGGTGACAAGCCATCCCAGTTTGCCCAGGACTGAGGGGTTTCCCTGCATTCAGGATTTTCATTGCTAAAACCAGGAAGGCCTTGCGCAAACCAGAACATATTAGTCACACTAACCTTGAGCTGGCAGCATTGACATCCACTGGAAGAGCTGTTTGAACATGCAGAACATCAAGCCCCACTCCAAGCCCATGTTAACAAGATCTCCAGGGGAGTCAGATGCACAGTAATGTCTGTCATGTATTATGGATTGAATTGTGTCCTCCCAAAAGATATATTGAAGTCCAGGCTAGGTGCGGCTGAAGTCCTAACCCCAGTACCTCAGAATGTGATCTTATTTGGAAATAGGGTTGTTGCAAATACAATTAAGACAAAGTCATACTGGAGTAGTGGGGGCCCTTAATCCAAGCACTTTTAAGGGCTCATATCCTTAAAAGAAGAGACACAGGGAGAGGACCATAGGAAAACACAAAGACACACAGGGAGAAGGCCATTGTGACAACAGAAGTAGAGATCAGAGTGATGCAGCTAGAAGCCAAAGACTGCCAAGGATTGATGGTCACCTCCAGAAGCTAGGAGGAGGCAAGGAAGGATTCTACCCAGAGTCTCAGAGAGAGGATGGCCCTGCTGACACTTTGATGTCAGACTCCTAGCCTCTAGAACTGTGAGATAATACATTTCTGTTTTTTTTTAAAGCCACCCAGCTTGTGGTACTTTGTTACAGCAGCTGTAGGAAACTATCACGTGTCTAAGATTCACTGATCTATAATGCATCAATATATAATCACAGCTGCCATATCACCAAGCAACTCACAGTAGCACCATTTACAATAGCCAAAATATGAAAACAACCTAAATAAATGTCCAGTGACAAGCAGTTTAATGAAATCTATTTTGTGGCATATCTATACTAGGGAATATTATTCAGCCATAAAAAGAGATGAAGTACTGATGCATGATACAACTTGGATGAACCTTGAAAACATTATGCTGAGTGAAAGCCAGATGCAGAAGGATGCATATGTATAATTCTATTTATATGAACTGTCCGTAATAGTCAAATCCATAGGCAGATTAGTGGTTGCCAAGGGCTAACCCTAATGGAGAGTCACCGCTTAATGGATATGGGGTTTATTCTTGTGGTGACGAATAAGTCCTGGAGCTAGATAGTGGTGATGGTTGTGCAACAGTGGGAATGTACTTAATGTTGAATTGTACACCTTAAAATAGGTAAAGTGGTAAATTGCATGTTATGTGTATTTTATAACACACAGAAATAATATGTAACCACAGCAAGTCCAAGTGTCCTGTGGCCTGAAGGAATGATGTAGGTTGCGGAGCTGAAGGAAGGTCAGCAAGGCTCAATAGCAGGAGGCAATGAAGGTATAGAGAAGGCTGGAGAGAGGCCAGCCCATCCAGGTCTTTTTAGGTGACATTAAGAATTTTAATCTTTTGCCTAAGAGTAAGAGAAGTGTTTGCTTTTTATTTGCTTCAAATTCAGCAAGTAGTTCAAGGAAAACTGGACTGCTACCAAAGCATCTACCTGGTCCCTCCTCCTACTGTTACCCCCTCTATCTGTTGTTCACACAACAACCAGAGTGATCTTGTTCAAACACAAACCATTTCATATCACTCTATGGCTTAAAATTATCTAGTGGCTTCTCATCGTTGCACTTGGAATCAAATTTTAACTCTTTGCCCTGACTTAGAAAGCATATATGAGGCCAGGCGTGGTGGCTCACGCCTGTAATCCCAGCATTTTGGGAGGCTGAGGCGGGTGGATTTCTTGAGCTCAGGAGTTCGAGATGAGCCTGGCCGACATGGCAAAACCCTGTCTCTACTAAAAATACAAAAATTAGCTGGGTGTGGGGGCATGTGCCTATAATCCTAGCTACTCAGGAGGCTGAGGCAGGAGAATTGCTTGAACCCAGGAGGCAGAGGTTGCAGTGAGCCAAGATCACACCATTGCACTCCAGCTTGGGCGACAGAGTGAGACTCTGTCTCAAAACAAACAAAACAACAACCACAAAAGCGTATATAAGCTGGCTCTGACTCTCTCTGCCACTACTCCCCCTTTGGATCTGTGCTTCAGCTGCTCTGGCCTTCTTTCTGTTCTTCAAACAAGTAGGCTTCATTCCACCTCAGAACCTTCACATTGGCTGATCCTCTCTTTGGAATGCTTTGCCCCTTAAACTTTGAATGATTGGTCCCTTCCTTCCTGTCATTCAGATCTCAGTATAAATGTCACCTCCTCAGAGAGGCCATTTCAAACCAAAATAGCCACCCAGTCACTATACGTTCTAATTCTCTGCATAGCACTTATCTAACATTTTCTTATTTATGAAAATGTGCTTAGGTGTTTTTTTCTTTCCTGTGTCTCCTACTAAAATGTAAGTTCTACGGGGAAAGGTATTTCTGTCTGTTTTGTTCACTCTTATCTCCTTAGCACCTAGATACAGTAGAACTCAAAAACTTGTTGAACTAATGAATGGTGCACAGTAGTCCCTCAATAGATGATTGTTGACTAGTTGAATAGGGATATGATATTAGAAATGGGCCTTGAAGTATGAATACGATGATGGTGTTCTTTGAGGATTGGAGAAGGAGATCATTACAGGTTAGGAACAGTGTGAAAAAAGGCAGTTTGAACAAAAGCAGAAAGCTCGCTAAGAAAAGTGGCAAGGCACACTAGAACACTGCTATGGTTTCAATGCCCCCATCAAAATCATGCTGAAACGTATTCCCCAATGTAGCAGTATTGAGAAATGTGGCCTCTAAGAAGTGATTGGGTCATGAGGGCTCTGCAGTCATGAATGGATTAATCCATTTATAGATTAATGAATTAATGGGTTAATGGATTAATGAGTTATAATGAGAGGGGAGCTGGTGGCTTTATAAGAAGAGCAAGAGAGACCTAAGCTAGCACATTAGCATGCTCAGCCCCCTCCCCATGTGATGTTCTGCACTGCCTCAGGACTCTGCAGAGTCCCCATCAGCAAGAAGGCCCTTATTAGATACAGCTCTGCAACCTTGGACTTCTCGGCCTCCATAACTGTAAGAAATAAATTCCTTTTCTTTATAAATTACTCAGTGTCAGGTATTCTATTATCAGCAAAATAAAACAAACTAATACAAGGACCTAGAGGAGGAAAAAATATGGAAATATAGGTTGGGCTGTGGTGGTAGAAGGCCTTGCTCAGGCCAAATTAGACTCACCAGTGTAGGCAGTAGGGAGCAGTGGAAGGTCTCTCAATAGGGGAGCTATGTGATCTGACCTGTGTTTTAGGAAAGTAACTTGGGAAGGAGTATGAAGGATGAGAGGTTGCCAAAGAAAGAGACGAGAAACAGGAAAAGAGTTAGGAGGTAATTGCACTTGCCTAATTGGGAGTTGAGGGAGGGCTTCACCTAGGGATGTGGCAGTGGGGCTGGAGAGAAGGGGCTGGCCTGACCACTTCATCTCAACTCTGGCTATATGAAAATCCACTGGGGAGATTTTAGGTATGTGAATACCTGAGGTCTATCCCTCAGGGATTCTGACTGAATCAGTCTGTGGCAGGACCCCAACAATCAGTATTTTTTAAAAGCTTCCCAGATGTTCCAGCTTGGATTAAAACCTCTGGGACAGATAAACCGTTTGGAAATAGAATAGACAGCACTCAGGACTGAGTGGATCTGGGTAAGGAAAGAAAATATGACTGACTTTTTATTCTGAGTAAACTTGCAAGACAGCTTTTAAAACACACAACCCTGATAATATGTGGTATATCCAAACAGTGGACTAATATACAATTATTAGAAAGCATGTATATGAAGAGCATTTGTAGTCAAAAAGGAAAAGTTTTGTTATGAAGAAAAGGGCAAACAACAACAAAAAAGTATATGCAATATGACTTTAACTATGTAAAAACATATAGAAAAGAGTTTGGATGAAAATGTGTATAAAATTTTCACAGTGGTGCCTCTGGGAAGGAGGTTATAGGTGATTTTATTTTCTCTATTTTATATTTCCTCTATTTCTGAACATTTCTAAATGATCATATATTACATTTGTAATCAGAAAAGAATATTCTATAAAGGAAGCCTTCTACCCCAAAGATTAAAATATTAAAGTTTTAGGATTTAAGGGGGGGAACCCTGAACTATCTTGAAAACTTGCTGATATGAAATTTGAACATACCCCTGTTCATCTGTTTCTATATTTATGAATATATCTGAGTATTTCTAGGATCCCTACCTGAGCAGCCCAAATGACATTTTACCCTGGGATTCAGAAACATCTACAGGACTGAGACTAGACCTGTCAAGGGTATGTTTGCAAGTCACTCGACTGAAGATGGGAAAGAACTGAGCTTTGAAAACTTGGTTCAAGGAGCCTTGGTTAGCGTCAGAGGATTAGAACTGTTCTGAGGATAGCCCAATATTGGCATAAAATGAATGATGTGAGCCCTTACCTTTCCTCCATAGGGATTTACCCTGAGCCTTGGGGGTTAATGGGATGATTTTAACAAAGCCAGATTAGAAAAAAAGTTCATAAAGATATTGGGAGCACAAAGTTTTGTAGCCAATATAGCTTGCTTAACAAAAAATAGCAGGGACAAAAGGTACTGTTCTCATTTCAACAGAATGACAGTTGAATGGATCAGAACATGAGGTAGAAACATAAGAGACTCAGACAACTTCCCCAAAACAGAACGAATTAAAAAGCCAATGCCACTTAGTAACAGGACTGCATTCGTGAGATTTTCAGTGGTAGCACTCAAGTGATAGCTAGGGAGATTGGGTTTGTAAATATAAGTGCCACCTCCCTTCACATTGGGTACTTCCTGAACATGGGACGAATTTGAGAGGGGTTAGAGTTCTTTAATTTGGTTTTGTTCCTTGACCCAGTAATTCCTTCTCTATGAATTGCCCTAGAAAGATAAATACATGTATACAATATATCTGCAAGAATACTAATTGCAAAATTCATTATTGGAATAGTGAAAATGGAAAATATCTAAATATTCATCAATAATGTTTTGCCATATATTCGTTCATTCTACAAATTTTTTAAGTACCTACTATTTGCCAGGCACTTTTCTTAGCACTGGGGATATAGCTGTGAGCCAAAAAAACAAGGCCCTTGTCCTAAGGGAGTTTGTACTCTACATGGGAAGACAAACGATAAAATAAATTTCAGTATATCCATGCTATAGAATTCTATGACGCAATTTTAAAATAGTAGATACATTTAACTGTATTAAAACTCAAGATCTACAAGGCAAAACACATTATACATAATTTTTAACTTCTAAGTTAGAGAAGAGAATTATAATATCCTACTTCAGTGATTATAATCACAAAATACATTAGAGTGTTTATGGGAAAAAATCAGGATAAACATACATGACCATCTCTGTATGGTATTAAGAAGAAATTCTACCTCTGCAGATGCTCACTTGATTTTATACAAGAATTATTTTTATAATAAAAATTAAAACATTTTTAAAATGTTGTGTATAGAGGCTACACCCTAAAAACACATTTTGAAAAAGTATTTTCAGGACCTTATAGTTATTCTGTGACTACTGTTATATAGAGCAATGCAAGTAAAATTTTTGTGTATTTCAAGGTACAAAAATTATAACTTAAGAATAATCTGCAGATCTCAACCAAATGGGAATATAATGTGAAGAAAACAATTTTTGAGGTCAACTATATAATTGTTGCTCCTCATGCACAGAACTCCAGTGTTCTTCCCTTTATAATGAACACAAATCTGCTCTTGGATGTCTAGAACAAAGTTACTTAGAGGTGCTCTGTTTTATGTATTACCTTTTTCTCGCTGAGCTGAAGGAGAACATATCCCTTCTTAAATACCTCTCCTAGAAATTAAATATCATTGTCCACTGGATTCAGAAACTGTCCCACTGATGGCTTTGCTTTCCACGCTTATGTTGTGTCTCCACACAGGAGATCAGTTTAAAACATTATATTGTTGTGCAGCAATTTTTCACTTGGCTCCCAGTTATACTTTCAATGTTCTCTCTGTATCACAGGGAGCTAGAAACCCACAAACTACATTTTTCAGATTCCTTTCCTAATTAGCCTCCTGTTGGGTTTGCCATTGGGAAGCACTGGTGGAGAGACTATGAGGTGAGGAGAAAAAGAAGCTTCTTTTTTCTGTCTCTGGAAATCCCTCCAGCAGTAATAGCAGCAGCAACAGTGACTATAGCAGCCATTTCTTTCCAAAACATCTGTGGCAGTTTTAACAGCATTAGTAAAGCTATGGCATCCTGTATTCCTACTCAGTGGGAGCAGCACCCCCAAAAGCAGCAGTGTTAGCATCACTCACAGATCAGCATTAAGTGATGGGTTGTGGGTCCCAGCTCAGGAGTAGTAGAGCTTTCTGGTCTCTAGGTAAAACATACTGTAATGAATTGTAAAACTAGCCAAAATTCTTTCTCTCCCTTTCCATGACCTTTTTCAATGTGACTTTGCAGCTCTTCCCATAAAAAGTAAAATTTATTTCTTCTCTCTCCGAACCTAGGCTGGCTTTATTCCTTACTTTGAACAATAGAAAACAGTGAAAATGACATTGTGATAGTGCTAAGCTTAGGCCTCAAGGGGACTCACCATCTTCTCCTCACTCTTTTGGAACCCTATGATTGCCATGGGAATAATCCCAGATTAACCTGCTACAGAATGAGAAACCATGTGCATCAGAGTCTAGCCAGCCCTCTTGTCTCCACTGATAACTCAAATATGTAAGGGAGCCCAGCCACAATCTGCAAAGTCAACCCAAAACCAGCAGGAAGGAGTTCAGCTGAGACCAGAGAACTACCCAGATGAGCCCAGCCTAAATTGCTGACCACAGAATTGTTTTTAAAATAAAACCAGTAAGTTTAAGGTGGTTTGTCACACAGCAATAGCTAACTGATACACACCTTTGTCCTTTGTGTTTTTTCAGTACTTTTTGTACCTTATAGCAAATTACTTTTTTTTTTTTTGTGAGCAACAAGGCTGTTTATTTCACCTGGGTGCAGGTGGGCTGAGTCCGAAAAGAGTCAGCAAAAGGAGATAGGGGTGGGGCCATTTTATAGGATTTGGGTGGGTAGTGGAAAATTACAGTCAAAGGGGGTTTTTCTCTTGCAGGCAGGGGCAGGGGTCACAAGGTGCTCAGTGGGGGAGCTTCTGAGCCAGGAGAAGGAATTTCACAAGGTAATGTCATCAGTTAAGGCAGGAACAGGCCATTTTCACTTCTTTTGTGATTCTTCAGTTACTTCAGGCCATCTGGATGTATACGTGCAGGCCACAGGGGATATGATCGCTTAGCTTGGGCTCAGATGCCTGACATTCCTGTCTTCTTACATTAATAAGAAAACATAAAATAGTGTTGAAGTGTTCGGGCAGTGAAAATTTTGGTGGGGTGGTATGGAGAGATAATGGGCAATGTTTCTCAGGGCTGCTTCAAGCGGGATTAGGGGTGGCGTGGGAACCTAGAGTGGGAAAGATTAAGCTGAAGGAAGATTTTGTGGTAAGGGGCGATATTGTGGGGTTGTTAAAAAGAGCATTTGTCATATAGAATGATTGGTGATGGCCTGGATGCGGTTTTGTATGAATTGAGAAACTAAACGGAAGACAGTGAGTCCTTTTCTGCATTAGATATACAGAGTAGTTTCTGCTTGCCTGACTAGATAACTGAATTACAAGTACTATGTTCATAGAATGGAATTCTATACAGCTATGAAATTAATATTGAAGCAGAATAATTTGACACAAGGAAATTCCCACAATATTTTTAAAGTAAAAAAAAATAAAATTACAATGAAAGCACCAATGACATTCTTCACAGAGATAGAAAAACAATCCTAAAATTTATATGGAATCACAAAAGACTTAGAATAGCCAAAGCTATCTTGAGCAAAAAGAATAAAACTGGAGGAATCACATTACCTGACTTCAAATCATTCTATAGAACTATAGTAAACAAAACAGCATGGTACTGGCATAAAAACAGACACATAGACCAATGCAACCAAATAGAGAACCCAGAGGCAAATCCATACATCTACAGTGAACTAATTTTCAACAAAGTTCCCAAGAACATACACTGGGGAAAGGACAGTCTTTTCAATAATTGGTGCTGGGAAAACTGGATATCCCTATGCAGAAGAATGAAACTAGACCCCTCTCTCACACCTTATAAAAAAATCAAATAAAAATGGATTAAAGAGTCACATCTAAGACCTCGAACTGTGAAACTACTAAAAGAAGACACTGGGGAAACTCTCTAAGACACTGGATTGGGCAAAGATTTCTTGAATAATACCTCACAAGCACAGGCCACCAAAGCAAAAATGGACAAATGGGATCACATCGAGTTTAAAAGTTTCTGCACAACAAAGGATACAATCAACAAAGTGGAGAGACAACGCACAGAATGAGAGAAAATATTTCTAAACTACTCATCTGCCAAGGAATTAATAGACAGAATATATAAGGAGCTCTAACAACTATAGGAAAAAAATATAATGATCTGATCAAAAATGGGTGAAAGACCTGAATAGATATTTCTCAAAAGAAGATACCCAAATGGCAAACAGGTATATGAAAAAGTAGTCAACATCATTGATCATCAGAGAAATGCAAATCAAAACTACAATGAGGTATCATTTCACCCAAGTTTAAATGGCTTTTATCCGAAAGAAGGCAATAACAAATGCTGGCAAGAATATGGAGGAAAGGGAACCCTTGTACACTATTGGTGGGAATGTAAATTAATACAGCCACTGTGGAGAACAGTTTGGAGGTTCCTTAAGAAACTAAAAATAGAGCTACTATATGATCCAGCAATTGCACTGCTGGGTATATACCCAAAAGAAAGGAAATCAGTATACTAAGGAGATATCTGCACTCCCATGTTTATTGCAGCACTATTCACAATAGCCAAGATTTGGAAACAACCTAAGTGTCCATCAACAGACGAATGAATGAAGAAAATGTGGCACATATACACAATGGAGTACTATTCAGCCATAAAAAAGAATGAGATACTGTCATTTGCCACAACATGGATGGAACTGGAGGTCATTATGTTAAGTGAAATAAGCCAGACACAAAAAGAAAAACTTTGCGTTTATTTGTGGGAGCTAAAAGTTAAAACAATTGAACTCACAGAGATAGAGAGTAGAATGATGGTTACCAGAAGCTGGGAAAGGTAGTTGGGAGGAGGGAGTGGGGATGGTCAATAAAAATTTAAAAAGTAAAAAGTAAAATTGCAAAATGAACTTACAGTGTGATGCCAAGTTGGAGATACACACACACACACACACACACACACACACACACACACAATTTGGAGATGTGTATCTATACATACATATAAATAATTATTACTTCGTGAGCCAATATCTCATCACTTTGTGTTTTTTCTTTACATTTTCTACATTTATTAAATGTTCTGTAAAAGCGTGACTTCTTTTATAATTAGAAAAAGTTTTATTTTGAATTGTTAATTTTTAGGTCATCGAGATTGATATTTGGTTTGAGAAATATGACATCCTCTGTAAATCCCTTTTTAGCAACATATTAGAAATGATTTTTTTTTTCCAAAAAATAGGTAACGTGAGAAAACTGTCTTACCCCTGCTACCGGTATTCTAAGCAAGGTTGCAACCAGTCTTGTTCCTTATAATCCATAATCATCCAATAGCATCTAAAGTAGGACTTAAACCTTTTTTTCTTTCTGCCCTCTTTCTAAAGCTTCCATGTCACCTTACAACACAGCAGCTGCTGAAATATCCTCCTGACACATTTCCCCTATATGTGTCCAGCTCTAAATAATTCATTCTGGAGGTATATGAATTTTTGATTACTGAGAATCTTTTATTAAAAGGATGTTGTGCTTTTACACTGACTCTAATACCTGTGATAAATACTTTATTCCTGTGAAAGGAAAGATATAATTGATAGAGACTTGGCTCAGAGGAATTTAACCAAAAAGATGATAGTTCCAGGTGTCCAGGTTCTGCAAATAATTTTTACCCCTTTTAGTCAATTGTACCGTGTTTATTGATCCCATTTTTGAAATCCAAAGGTTAATTAATGTTCACTGAATTTAGTAGGAATACTTTCTACATGATGGTGACTAGTGTATTTTTAGTTAGGTTTGTTTGTTAGAGAATTATCTTTGAGTGCACTTTAATGAACCCAATACATAAAAATGAATATGTTGAAATTCCTTCTATCCTATTTGGTTACAGTGAAGTGTACTTTAGCTGTTAAAGCATGCAGACGTTATGTAACCTAGGCCAGGGCCCCTTCTTATTGAAATGCATGAGTGGCTGCATTTAAAGTGAAGACTGGGTCAGTGTGGCTGAAGCGGAGCAGAACATTGAACTTATTATCAATGCGTTGAACTGCTGAATTCAGTCAATGTTGATGTACATAACCCTGGCCCTAAACTTCCTTTTGTGAGAATTATCCCCATTAGTGAATTTCTAATCACTGAGTATGTCATCGTCATAACTGAAAAGACATTGATCAACCATTGGCATCAGGATTTAGACCCAAACGGTCTGATACAGGAACCTGCACTCTTGACAATAGGGAGAATTATCCACATCAGTGAATTTCTAATAATTGGGTACATCATCATCATAACTGAAGACATTTATTGATCAACCATTGGAATCAGAATTTGAACCCAAACAGTCTAATATAGAAGCCTACACTCTTGACAATAGGTTTTGGAGTCAGATTGCCTGGATTCCCTCCTGGCCTCTGACATTTACAAGTTTCCACATCTGTAAAATGAGGATAGTAATAGTACCTACCTTATTGTCTTCACGTAAGACAGTCTATGTGAAGTGTTTAGAACAATTCTGGAATAGTGAATGCTTATTAAATGTTAGTTATCATTATAACAACTGTGCCACCTCCTAATTACAGCAGTTTAGATCTATAAGGGGCCTTAAAGATGATTATGTTCACTGTTTTCAACTGGACGTCACATCTGTTAGTGTATTATGAAATCAATTTGAGGGCTCTCTTTCATCATTTAATAAAAAGAATAAAAAATATCAGAGTATATCACATATAATAAGTGTCATTTCATGAAATGTTTGCTTTTGGGGGAATAGCAGATATGATGGATGCTCTGCTTATGTCACTCAGGTCTCTTCTACTGGTTCTGCCTATTCCCCAGCGTCTTTGTGCTACTCTCCTACACGATATCCCCTCAAGCTCTTCAGAGAACTACCCTTCAGCTATTGGAGCCACATCAACCCAGTGTATGATATTGTTTATCTATTGCTGCACAACAATTTTTTCAAAAACCTAGTGACTTAAAACACCAAACATTTATTATGTCACATGGTTTCTGAGGGTCAGAAAACTGAGAGCAACATAACTGGGTGGTTCTTGTTCAGGGTCTCTCAAAAGATTTCACTCAAGCTGTCAGCTGGAGCTACAATCATCTCAAGGCTTGATTTAGGTTGGAAAATCTGCCTTCAAACTCAAGTCATTGTTGCAGGCCTTGGTTCCTTGCTGGCTGTTGGCTAGAAGCCTCAGTTCCTTGTCATGAGAGTCCGTGTCATGGGCCTCTTCATTGGACTACTCAGAAAATGAGACCTTGCTTCCCCCAGAGCCAGTGACCCAAGAAAAAGAGAATCCAAGATGGATCCCACAGCTTTTTACATTTTAATCTCAGAAGTGGCATACCATCATTTCTTTTTATTTATTTATTTATTTTTCTTTTTTCCCCCTCCTCCTTCTCATCCCAACATACCACCATTTCTGCTGTATTTTATTGGTCACACAGACCAACAATGGTGTAGTGTAGGAGGGAACTATATGAAGGTGTGAATACCATGAGCTAGTGATCACTGGGGGCCACCTTTGGGGGACTGGCTACCACAAGTACCATGAGCTGCAATGCCTGGGATGTTACATGGTATTGGGGTAGCCTGTAACCAGTGATTGACTGGTGATGAAGTATGAAAGCCTCACTCTCTTGCCTCAAGGCTGATCAAATTATATGAAGTATTTTATGCTCTACGGCTCCCTGTGGAATAAGGCTGAGGCCAGGACTTCACCTGAAATCTCACACTTGGTTGATTTCTACCCTTTTCCTCCTCTTTCCTCTATTTCTTCTATTCCAGTACCAGTTTCTCCTGGGAGCATATCCTTAATAAATTGTACTCAAATCCCTATTTCAAGATCTACATCTGGGAAACCCAACCTAGGACAAGGTATGCTGGCAGTGGTGGTGGTGGTGGTGGTGTGTGTGTCTGTGTACTGGTCAATATAAAACATTTCTTACTTTTAGTCATGGTCAAAAACATTGACTTTAAAAAAACCTCTGATTTATATCAGTCCCTTTATTTTACAACTGAGTAAACTGAGGCCCAAACAGATGAAGTGATTAACCCAGGATTACCCAGTCCTTAGTGGTTAATTGATCCCTTGGTTTTATTTTTACTTCCTATGCTAAGCCTCTGCATGTAAAATCACTTACATTATATTAAACTCCAACTCTGCCACTTGATAGTTACGTGACATAAGTCAGTTCAGTCCCTCTAGGCCTTAGTCCCTTCATCTGTAACACGGGGATAATAACTGCTTTGAGTAGAAAGAAAAGGTTGGACAGATATCAAACTCAAGCTCCATCATTCACTGGCTTTTTTTTTCTTGTGGTAAAATACACGTAACATAAAACTATCCTAACCATTTTAACTGTACAGTTCAGTGGTGTTAAGTACATTTATATTGTTGTGCAACTATCACCAACATCCATCTCCAGAACTCTTATCTTGTAAAACAAACTCTGGCCAAGTGTGGTGGCTCACGCCTGTAATCCCAGCACTTTGGGAGGCCGAGAGGGGCAGATCATGAGGTCAGGAGTTCAAGACCAACCTGACCAACATGATAAAACCCCATCTCTACTAAAAATACAACAACAACAAAAAAGTAGTCTGGCATGGTGGCGCATGCCTGTAATCCCAGCTACTCAGGAGGCTGAGGCAGCAGAATCACTTGAACCTGGGAGGCAAAGGTTGCAGTGAGCTGAGATCGTGCCACTGCGCTCCCATCTGGGGGACAGAGTGAGACTCCATCTCAAAAACAAAACAAAACAAAACAAAAACTGAACCTCTGTACCCATGAAACAATAACTCCCCATTCCCCTCTCCCCACGTCCACTGACAACCACCATTCTGTCTCTATGATTTACCACTTACTGGCTTTTTGACTTTAAGTAAATAATGCATTTTTATTTCTCTCATTTTTGGTGAAAAGAGATTAATATCTTCTAGTGTGTATCATATACAACTAATGACAGCTGAAATTATTATCATGTACATGGAAGTACTTTGTAAACCATAAGTACCACAAAAATGTGAGTTATTGTAGTTATTGTTATGACACTACACCTAAGGAAGACCCCAAATTCTGGTGGTCATATGGAGTTATATATTAAAACATTATAAATTTTTGACCAACATCATGTCGTTATTTAAAAGCAAAATATGTTAATGGTATCACCAATCTTGTTTTCCTCTTTTTCTTTGAAAAACCAAATGAATTTTCTTTATGGATGAATTATCTAAAAACTTGTTCCTAAATGAGTTATTTTATATTTTCAGTAGTTTTTAGTTATGTAATAAAACAAAATGATAAATTATAAATGTATAAGGGTAATTTGTTCTTTGTATCTCACAAACTGGTAATATTTCTGACAGCGAGGTCAACTGTGATAATCTTTAGCCTCAAGGGACCCTTATTTTTTGAGTAAAGAAGTGGAAAAATTTTATGGTATGTATGAACATAAGCCTATCTTTCCATGTGAAGCTACCACCACTCTGTCCTGATGGTTCAAATATATCAAATTTTTAAGAAGTACTAGTTAAAATAAAATGTATCATGTAAATAGAAATTTAGCAGAAATCAAAAAAAAAAAGTTTCAAAATGTAATAACTTAAGACCTATGTTTAGGAAAAAAACCTATTTGCCCATGAGTTACCCTGTCTGTGAATTGAAATAATGAACTTGGCTCCACACAGAGAAAGTAAAGCCTGATTCTGGCTAAGGGACTCTAAAATGGGAGTTTTTTTGTTTGTTTTTTTTTTGTTTTGGTTTTGTTTTTAGTTAAAAAAAAAAAAAACGGAGTTCATTAAAAACTATGGCCCTCTCTGTAAAGAAACAAGCACCCATATATATTTCCAGTGGAAAATAGTACATCTCCTGTTAAAGGCAATTTGGCAATATTCATCAAAATTACTCATGCAGTTTGGACTCAGGAATTCTACCTCTGGATAGGTATATGTGCATACATGTATGCACACACATATATAAGAAAACGTATAGGCAAGGTTGTTTGTTGTAGCTAGGTTTTCTTGGTAATAGTAAAAGTTTGGAAGCTACCCAGTGTCCAACAGTTGGGGATTTGTCTAAGAAATTACCATACATGGCCAGGCGCGGTGGCTCATGCCTATAAGCCCAGCACTTTGAGAGGCTGAGGCAGGTGGATCACGAGGTCAGGAGTTCGAGACCAGCCTGGCCAATATGGTGAAACCTCGTCTCTACTAAAAAAAAAAAATAATACAAAAATTAGCCAGGCTTGGTGGCACATACCTGTACTCCCAGCTACTTGGGAGGCTGAGGCAGGAGAATCACTTGAACCCAGGAGGCGGACGTTGCAGTGAGCCGAGATTGCGCCACTGCACTCCAGCCTGGGTGACAGGCTTTTGAGACTTTGTCTCAAAAAAAAAAGAAAAAAAGAAAGAAAGAAATTATGATACATCCACACAGTAAAATGCTATGCAACTATAAAAAGATTGAGGATGCTTTTTATGTCCTGATATACTACAAACTCTAAAATATATCATTAACTAAAAATGCCAAGTTACAATATAGTGCCTATGTAACTTTTGTGTAAAAAAGGAGGAATTATGAATATTTATTTTCAAACACTGGCAGTATAAACATAAAACAAGCAAAAAATGTACACCATCTCAAAACTGAGCTAAAATAATAAAATGTATATGTTCAATCCTTCCCTCAGTATAACGAAATGTACTATTAATTGAAAAAATGTTTCCCAAAGTCTGCTGTTGGGTTCCTTCATCTGTCAAGATTTAAGCTAGATATCATGAAAGTCAATATGTAAATGTAAGTAAATCACACAGATATCTTCTATGTGTAGCAATGCCAAATTTGAATCGTCATGTAATCCCTTCTTCAGGATATAAATTGACTTGGTCATGGTACCTTAAAAAAAATTAAGCTCTTGAACCAAGCTATGTCAGAGATAAAAGGTGAAAGGCTCTGAATAGGAATGGCCAAGTGGAGAAATAATAGTGGCGGGGGGGGGCAGGGGTGGAAAGCCCCAGTATAAACCATACAAACAGATAAAGATTCAATAGTTGTGAATGCTGATGAATAGAAAAATATTCATTTTGATGACAGTAAAAGGTTTCCAAGTCTCCTCAAGTACTTACAGACACTGCATTATCTATATAATTTATTTAGTTATGAGAGAAATACTTGACATAATAAGCCATCCACTATCCTTTATGACTATCTAGAGGTGGGTGATGCCAAGAGAAATAAAAGGCATGTCCATCAGATTGAGTAAACCTTGCTCTGGCATCAAGGATGATCTAGGTAAAAAATGAGAATGATGAACATGATTGCCAGGTGTTTGGGCCGCATTCTGCTCTAAGTATGAATCTCCTAGGATTATTTTTCCTGCAAGCCCTGAAAATGGTAAAAGGGGCTAACACAGTCATGAATCATTAGGCCCATGAGCACTGGAGAAATAAAGCATCCATCCATTGTCTACATGGAGGGAAAAACTTGAAACAATGCAGGCGCTTTGCTCAGCCTGTGGGAGTAAGTGTGGAAAGGCTCTGGAATAGAAAAGCAGAATAGGATTGAATCCTCATGGGCAGAATTCCAATTCCACCCTTCCATTCGCCCATGGGAAAATTCAAGCACCCTTGCCCCACTGTTGCTTGAAAGCGAAAGTGCATCTCACTTCTAATGCAGTACTCTCTCAGTGTGTTATCAGGCAGGGTCAGCATCAGCCATATTCACTTTCTTTTGGATTTATCTCTGAGAGTGTTAGACATCAGTCTCCCAAGCTTCAGAGGCATATGTGAAGCTGAGTGGCCATCTTGAAGCCAATGTAACTTCAAGATAGATGATATCTTAAGGATTGAAAACTATTGCTTTTGCTCCATCCTCTTTGCAAGTCCGATGCCTCACTCTGGCATGTGAATGTATTTGGAATTTACTGGTTTTCCTCCACCTTTGGGAACTCAGCCAAAACCGAGTTTTATTATTTTATCCTCTTTTGCAATTTCTCTCTTCCCTAGCAGAAAGTGGAATTGAGCTTATCAGTAGCAACTCTTATAAAATTTTCCTGGACATCTCACCACTGAAGTTATTGGTTCTCTTGTTTAGTAAACCACAAATGAGCATTTATTCTTGTCTCTATATTCTTTGCCACACCTAGCACAAGGCCTCATTCAACAGATGCTCAGTACAGGTTTGCCTGAATTGGGCCACCTGCTTTATTTTACATTGATGAAATCAGTCAGATGTAGATAAAATGTTAAAATGAATTACATTTGAGGTGTAGAATTAAAATTTAGAACTCTACCTTCCTTTTGAAATAAGAAATGCTTATGTTAAAAAACCTCATGGCCGGGCATGGTGGCTCCTGCCTGTAATACCAGCAATTTGGGAGGCTGAGGCGGGTGGATCACCTGAGGATAGGAGTTCGACACCAGCCTGGCCAACATAGAGAAACCCTGTCTCTACTAAAATTACAAAATTAGCCAGGCATAGTGGCACATGCCTGTAATCCCAGCTACTTGGAAGGCTGAGGCAGGAGAATCGCTTGAACCCGGGAGGCCGAGGTTGCGGTGAGCCGAGATCGTGCCATTGCACTCCAGCCTGGGCAACAAAAGTGAAACTCCATCTCAAAAAAAAAAAAAAAGAAAAGAAAAAAAGAAAACAACTCAGTTTATCAGTTTCAAAAATATGCTCTTATGTTTTGATTACCAATTCCTAGATAATCAAGGCAAAATAATTTTCAACAAGTAATTAAATTATCTTTAGTTATTGGACAACTGCAATTGCCCTTTTAACTTTAAACCTTAGAAACAAAGCTTCTCATTGATTTCATTTTTCTTCAAATTTGGTATGGTTCTACGAACAAAATCAAATAATTGGTGATAATTATACTTTTTTTTATACTTTAAGTTCTAGGGTAAATGTGCACAACGTGCAGGTTTGTTACATGTGTATACATGTGCTGTGTTGGTTTGCTGTACCCATTAACTCGTCATTTACATTAGGTATTTCTCCTAATGCTATCCCTCCCCATCCCCCCACCCCACGACAATATATTTAATATTAGACGTGTTTTGGTTTTTATTTAGAAGTTTCTTGATGTTTTTGTGACCAGAAATATGCCATAGGAACTCTTGTTTATATCACTCGTGTTTATATCAATCTCATCACTCTTGTTTATATCAATTAGCCTATGGAAAAGTTGGCTTCCTTAGGCATTGTACCTAAAATTGCAGTTTCCAAGAACCTGTAGACAACGTTAATTGAGTTTAGGGGATGTGATGGTTTAGAGACCTGTCTGAAAATTCTTGATTCCTCCCATCAAATGGTGTTGTCTAATTCCCTTTTCCTTGAACCTGGGTGAACATTTGTGGTTACCTCCATGGTTGGAATGTGGTGGAAATGATGCTGTGTGATTTCTGATCTTATCTTTAAAAAGACTATATCACTTCTACATAGCTTTCTTTTGGAATACTCACTCTTGAAACTTAGCCACCATGTTGTAAAGAAGCCCAGGCCACATGGTGTCAAATGCTGGCTTCCCAAATATCACCAGAACAACACATTGAAAAGACTAAGTTGAATATATTGCTTAAAGTGATACTTCATGGAATCTGAGAGAGTCTCAGAACAGGAGGACAAAGTCTGATGCTATATTGAGAGCTGGGAGTTTGGTTTATGAGAGTCTTTCAACACAGGAGCTTGATTAGAATAGGATAAGGATCTTAGGATTGGTGGATACTACAAGGTAAGCGTTTTGAGGCTAGAGGCTCAAATAATCTTACGATGTAAACTCTTCTACTGAAGAATGATACAACTTTCAGGAACTCCTGTAAAGAGCAATAATTTTACTTGCAACTTTTGTCTTTCTGGGCAATAGTCTACTGGAATACCAAAGTTATACTAACAAAGACAATGGAATAGTAAAGTCAGGTTAATGTAGACAGTAAGCTGTGTGGGGGTAGACAGTTTGGTTCTTCGTGGACAGGCCACATGTAGGTGTCTGGCCAATGGCCTCAGTTAAAGTCTCAACCTGAAAGCCATCATCAGTCGCTAGACATGTGAGTGACTGAGATTTCATGTGATTCTATCCCCAAGCTTACACTGAATGAAACAGATTGTTTCTTGCCCAAATTTCACATTTGTGAACAAAATAAATGTTGCTTTAAAACATTAAATTTTGGGATGGTGTGTGTGTTATGGTTAATTTTAGGTGTCAACTTGACGAGATTAAAGAATACTTAGAAACCTGGTAAAGCATTATTTTGGAGTGTGTCTGTGAGGGTGTTTTCAGAAGAGTTTAGCTGTGAGTCAAAATAGACTTGGTGGAGAAGATCTACCCTCTATGTGGGCAGGTACCATCCAATCTATTGGGGGTCCAGAAAGAGCAAAGCAGAGAAAAGATGAATGTGTGGATCTGCTAAAGCTGGGACACACTATTCCTCTCCTGTCCTTGGAAAACAACTCCAGGCTCCCTGGCCTTTGGACTCCAACATAAGAGTATAAACTCAAATTCACAGCCCCACTTGCAACTACTGTACATAGATGTGACCCAGACCCAGCAATCAAATGCATCCATGTGAGATTGTGGTTTATAAGGCAGCAATCTTTGGTGCTTCCATTTCTTCTGGAGATGTGCCTAGCATCTACTGGTACAATGACAGCAGCTTTCTGGTGATTGCAAAGTTGAGTTCCTGCCTTAGATGTGGCGTAAGGATAGTGGCAATGCAGGCTTCCTCTAGCAATCAGTGGCAGTAGTTTATCAAGTCTGTTTTGAGGCATGGTTTCAGATCTATTCCTGGAAGTTTGGCTTCAAGCTCAATTTACCAGGGCTCTGAGCAATTGTGAGAACTATTAATGAATGACTTTTCTACTTAATAACCAACCTGATTGAGAAATTGGTACCAAAAGAGGTGGCAAGCAACAGATCCTCAGGAAAATAAGGGGAAATCTCAGATTTATTACCTCTTCTAATTGTTGTTGATATCTCTAAAGACTCAACCAGTAGTCCAAGACATGCTCAAATCAAAGAAATAGCTAATTATTATCTATGCTCATTAGTAATAATGTGCTCATTTTGGGCAAGACTCTGAAGGATCTAGTGGTAGTTGGAATAGAATAATATGAAAGGCATAGTATAGCCTAGCTGCTTCTAACTGAACTTGGCAGCTTAAAGAAAAGAAAAGCAACCTCAAAGCCTTAATGTCTTATATCAAGACAAATCCAAAAAATTGTGGAACTTCTATGATTTTTTTCAAAGAATCTCTTATCACTTGCAGCCACTGGAGCGAGATAGTTGAAAACAAAACTCAAATTTTGATTCTTGGGCTGCTGCATAAAAACATTGATTTACCAGATATTTTACATAAAAGTTATATTTGGATTAGGAGAGAGTGAGATCCCAAGAACTGAAATGGGGACATATGGCAAGACTCATATAACT
This sequence comes from Pan troglodytes, assembly GCF_028858775.2. NCBI lineage: Eukaryota > Metazoa > Chordata > Mammalia > Primates > Hominidae > Pan > Pan troglodytes. The sequence goes on along the minus strand of NC_072421.2, from coordinate 38,963,200 downwards.
CAGTACCCCAAACCATAGAATCTTCCTTTCTCTCCTGGTTGATGAGGCTGTTCCGCCATTCTTTGAAGACCCTGTAACAACCTTGCTGAGAGTGTTACCTTGAAAAGGGGAGAAAATTCTATTTAGCCCACTACCTCTGATTATTGCAACACCTAAACTAAAATCAGGTCATGGCAGTCTCCAGTTGCCAAATTGCAAATTTACTAATGTATATTGGCAAGAATCATAATAGGTTCAGTGGGTGCTATACCAATGAAGGAAGGACAAAATACTAGATAAGGCTGAGTTCATTGTTTAAGAAGCACTTACCAGGAGATTCTGATTCCATTGTGTTAGGTTAAGATGCTGGGAGTAGTTCCAATTGTTTGTTTAGTTGAACTCAATAAGGGGGCCAGAGTAAAGGAAGTTGAGATGTTAAAAGTTTCTCAGTATGATATAGGGAAGGAATCCAAAGACTTAGAAATTTTGTAGTGGATTTATTATGCATTACTTATTTACTCATTCAGCTCACATTGTTTGATAGATTTAGTAGACCTCCACTTTATGCTTGAAGCTTCTGTCATAATCTTTTGTAGCAGTGTGTAATATACATAGGTAGTGAACCAAGTTCTCGCCCTAACACATAGTTAAATCTAAAAAATGATTAACAATAACCCGTTACTCATTTCCTGACCTTTTTCAAACACAAAGAAACTCATACATTCTTTCTAAAGACAGAATGCAGGGCACTCGATTTGTGACTAGAGACAGCTAATGTTTCATGGCCTTGGAAGGTAGTGGGAAAAGTATTCCACATTGCTTTGCTTCCACTGGCCACTTGAAGTAGCAGCCAGTTGTGCTATGTATTAAGTTACAGCCTCAAGTTGCATGACACTGCCATGTCCCAATTTGTGAGATCAGTACAAAATTACAAGTTAGGTCAGTGATTTTCAACTGTGAGTAATTTTGCCCACTAGAGGATATTTGGCAATGTCTACAGACATTTCTGACTGTCAAAAGTGGGAGGGTGCTAACTGACACCTAGTGACTGGAGATCACAAATGCTGCTAAACATCCCATGATGCACAGGACAGTACCCCCCACAACGAAGAATTATGCAACCCAAAACATCAATAGTGCCAAGGTTGGGAAACCCTGGATTAGGTGTATGTAAAATATGTACTGGAAATAGAGGCTGACCATCCCTGCCATGTTACATATAGAGTAGGGGTCAGCATACATGTTTTTAAAGTGCCAGATGGTAAATATTTTAGGCATTGTGAGTCATAAGATCTCTGTTGCAACCATAGACAATACTCATAAATGAGAGCACCTGTGTTCCAATAAAACTTTATTTACAGAAACAGGTTATAGGTTAGATCTGGCCTGACCCTTGATATAGAGATTAGCCTGAATGCTCTTACTACAGTATTTTTTTCTTTATTGTATGATGCTAATCTACAATAATTTTATTGTTTGATGATGCATTTATTTTTTTTAATTATTATTATACTTTAAGTTTTAGGGTACATGTGCACAATGTGCAGGTTAGTTACATATGTATACATGTGACATGCTGGTGTGCTGCACCCATTAACTCGTCATTTAGCATTAGGTATATCACCTAATGCTATCCCTCCCCCCTCCCCCCACCCCACAACAGTCCCCAGAGTGTGATGTTCCCCTTCCTGTGTCCATGTGTTCTCATTGTTCAATTCCCACCTATGAGTGAGAACATGCAGTGTTTGGTTTTTTGTCCTTGCGACAGTTTACTGAGAATGATGATTTCCAATTTCATCCATGTCCCTACAAAGGACATGAACTCATCATTTTTTATGGCTACATAGTATTCCATGGTGTATATGTGCCACATTTTCTTAATCCAGTCTATCGTTGGACATTTGGGTTGGTTCCAAGTCTTTGCTATTGTGAATAGTGCCACAGTAAACATACGTGTGCATGTGTCTTTATAGCAGCATGATTTATAGTCCTTTGGGTATATACCCAGTAATGGGATGGCTGGGTCAAATGGTATTTCTAGTTCTAGATCCCTGAGGAATCGCCACACTGACTTCCACAATGGTTGAACTAGTTTACAGTCCCACCAACAGTGTAAAAGTGTTCCTATTTCTCCACATCCTCTCCGGCACCTGTTGTTTCCTGACTTTTTAATGATTGCCATTCTAACTGGTGTGAGATGGTATCTCATTGTGATTTTGATTTGCATTTCTCTGATGGCCAGTGATGATGAGCATTTTTTCATGTGTCTTTTGGCTGCATAAATGTCTTCTTTTGAGAAGTGTCTGTTCATATCCTTTGCCCACTTTTTGATGGGGTTGTTTGTTTTTTTCTTGTAAATTTGTTTGAGTTCATTGTAGATTCTGGATATTAGCCCTTTGTCAGATGAGTAGGTTGTGAAAATTTTCTCCCATTTTGTAGGTTGCCTGTTCACTCTGATGGTAGTTTCTTTTGCTGTGCAGAAGCTCTTTAGTTTAATTAGATCCCATTTGTCAGTTTTGGCTTTTGTTGCCATTGCTTTTGGTGTTTTAGACATGAAGTCTTTGTCCATGCCTATGTCCTGAATGGTAATGCCTAGGTTTTCTTCTAGAGTTTTTATGGTTTTAGGTCTAACGTTTAAGTCTTTAATCCATCTTGAATTAATTTTTGTATAAGGTGTAAGGAAGGGATCCAGTTTCAGCTTTCTCCATATGGCTAGCCAGTTTTCCCAGCACCATTTATTAAATAGGGAATCCTTTCCCCATTGCTTGTTTTTCTCAGGTTTGTCAAAGATCAGATAGTTGTAGATATGTGGCGTTATTTCTGAGGGCTCTGTTCTGTTCCATTGATCTATATCTCTGTTTTGGTACTAGTACCATGCTGTTTTGGTTACTGTAGCCTTGTAGTATAGTTTGAAGTCAGGTAGCGTGATGCCTCCAGCTTTGTTCTTTTGGCTTAGGATTGACATGGCAATGCGGGCTCTTTTTTGGTTCCATATGAACTTTAAAGTAGTTTTTTCCAATTCTGTGAAGAAAGTCATTGGTAGCTTGATGGGGATGGCATTGAATCTATAAATTACCTTGGGCAGTATGGCCATTTTCACGATATTGATTCTTCCTACCCATGAGCATAGAATGTTCTTCCATTTGTTTGTATCCTCTTTTATTTCATTGAGCAGTGGTTTGTAGTTCTCCTTGAAGAGGCCCTTCACATCCTAGAAAAGCAAGAGCAAACACATTCAACAGCTAGCAGAAGGCAAGAACTAACTAAAATCAGAGCAGAACTGAAGGAAATAGAGACAAAAAAAAACCCTTCAAAAAATTAATGAATCCAGGAGCTGGTTTTTTGAAAGGATCAACAAAATTGACAGACCACTAGCAAGACTAATAAAGAAAAAAAGAGAGAAGAATCAAATAGATGCAATAAAAAATGATAAAGGGCATATCACCACCGATCCCACAGAAATACAAACTACCATCAGAGAATACTACAAACACCTCTACGCAAATAAACTGGAAAATCTAGAAGAAATGGATAAATTCCTCAACACATACACTCTCCCAAGACTAAACAAGGAAGAAGTTGAATCTCTGAATAGACCAATAACAGGATCTGAAATTGTGGCAATAATCAATAGCTTACCAACCAAAAGAGTCCAGGACCAGATGGATTCACAGCCGAATTCTACCAGAGGTACAAGGAGGAACTGGTACCATTCCTTCTGAAACTATTCCAATCAATAGAAAAAGAGGGAATCCTCCCTAACTCATTTTATGAGGCCAGCATCATCCTGATACCAAAGCCAGGCAGAGATACAACCAAAAAAGATAATTTTAGACCAATATCCTTGATGAACATTGATGCAAAAATCCTCAATAAAATACTGGCAAACCGAATCCAGCAGCACATCAAAAAGCTTATCCACCATGATCAAGTGGGCTTCATCCCTGGGATGCAAGGCTGGTTCAATGTACACAAATCAATAAATGTAATCCAGCATATAAACAGAACCAAAGACAAAAACCACATGATTATCTCAATAGATGCAGAAAAGGCCTTTGACAAAATTCCACAACACTTCATGCTAAAAACTCTCAATAAATTAGGTATTGATGGGATGTATCTCAAAATAATAAGAGCTATCTATGACAAACCCACAGCCAATATCATACTGAATGGGCAAAAACTGGAAGCATTCCCTTTGAAAACTGGCACAAGACAGGGATGCCCTCTCTCACCACTCCTATTCAACATAGTGTTGGAAGTTCTGGCCAGGGCAATTAGGCAGGAGAAGGAAATAAAGGGTATTCAATTAGGAAAAGAGGAAGTCAAATTGTCCCTGTTTGCAGACGACATGATTGTATATCTAGAAAACCCCATTGTCTCAGCCCAAAATCTCCTTAAGCTGATAAGCAACTTCAGCAAAGTCTCAGGATACAAAATCAATGTGCAAAAATCTCAAGCATTCTTATATACCGATAACAGACAGAGAGCCAAATCATGAGTGAACTTCCATTCACAATTGCTTCAAAGAGAATAAAATACTTAGGAATCCAACTTACAAGGGGCATTTATTTTTCAACAAACCCTTTTAGTTACAATGAGTTTTTAAAAGTGAAGTGCAGGCCCTCTAGCCTGGAGCCTCCCTTCGGTGGGTGCTCCAAGGAGGAGGAGGTTTTTGTTGGCCAGGGTTGGGGAAGGAAGGTAGAGGGTGGGTGCTCACTGCACATGGAAGCAGAAAGCAGTTTCCAGTGGGCAGGGGAGTGTGCACACCACGGAGCCAGGCTGCAGGGGATAGGGGAGAGGTTAGGAAGAAGGGGAGGAGCATACTCCCACATCTACCAACCCATTAAGTCTATTAGGGTCTTGGCTGGTTATCTCTGAGAGTGTGGGACCTGTGCCCACCTCCTCTTTGAGAGGGGAGAGGGATAGAAAGTCCCTCACCTCTCAGCCTGCCTGAGTGGGAATTGGTATGTCTTCTAAAGGGTGAGGTGGCTTTGATCCTGGGTTGCCAGCCAGCACCATGGAAGAGGTAGCTGGACACCTGGAGGATAAAGAGAAAAACTGACTGCCCCACAGACCTGAAAATGGCCATCCCCAAAGGCCAAGACTGCTGGTACCAGGAAGACATGCTGACTTTGCCACAATGCTTGAAAAATTACTTTACAGTCAATGACAGCTCCAAGTTCAAAACTACCAAGTCACATATGGAGTGGGAAAATGTAGCATTTAAGGACTTTTCTGTAGACATGTGTAAGCTTGAATGGGTAGAGATTTCTAACAAGGCCAGGAAGTTCCATACATTGACAGAATTGATCCTCAATGCTCAGAAACATGTTACAAATCCTTACAAAGGCAAACAAACAAACAAACAAACAAACAAAAAACCCTGCAGATTTCCCAAGGAATTCCCCGCTTCCTTATTTCCCTTCTTCATGGAGAAGCACGACAAGTATGTGAAACTCCCCTTGAGATGAGCAATCTGGACCTGACCAAGATTATATCCAAGAAATCCAAGCAGCTTCTGGAGAAGAAGATAAAATATATGCAGGGCTTCCATAAGGAGAAACAAAAGTCTGTAGAAACCTGACCCAATTCAAAGAGGATCACTCTGACCCAATCCAGAATGACAAGAAGTCAGATATCCCCAAGAAGCCCCAAATTCCCCAGCAACTGTGGTACACTCATGAGAAGAAGGTGTATTTCAAAGTGAGCCCAGATGCCACTACGAAGCAGGTAAGAAGGTGAAGGACTTCCTAGGAAGCAGTGGTCTCAGCTCTGGGACAACAAGAGGCTGAAATGGATTAGTAAGGCCCTGGATCAGCAGAAGAAATATGAGGAGACCATGTGGGACTATATCCAGAAGCACCTTGAGCCGAATATCAGTGGGGTGGGCATCACCAAGTTCACCTTCACCAAGGCTGAGAATGGCAGCTCAAGGACAAGTTTGATGGATGACCCACCAAGCCACTTCCCAGCAGCTACTTGCCGTACTGAGAAGAGCTCATGGCTGACATGAAGGACACACCCAGCAGAGAGTGCATGGTGCTGTGCAGCCAACAGCGGAAGCTCCTCTCCCACAAGGAGAAGGATGCCTATCACATGAAGTGCATTCAGAAAAAGAAACATTATGAGGTGGAGCTCCTCCATTTACTTGAGAGACTTCCCCAGGGAGGAGCAGTAGTGGGTCCTGGGGAAGGAGAAGATGTTGAATAGCAACAAGAAGCAAGCCACCAGCCTGGCCTCCAAGAAGCCACCCCAAGATGGGGGTGAGGACAGCTCAGAGAAGCCTAAGTGGCCCATATTGGATGTGTTCATTTCTTTTTTTTCTTTCTTTTTTTTTTTTTTTGAGGAGAAGTGGTAGCAGCTGTGGGAGGAGCAGCCTGAGCTCCCTGGGAGTGAGTGGACCTACCTGCTGGCCCAAATGTGGAATGATCTGGGAAGAAGAAGGCCAAGAACAAGGCCCAGGGGGGAGCACCAGGCACAGGGCAAGCTGCCAGAGTCACCTAAGACAGCAGAGAAGATCTGGTAACAGAGCATCATTAGTGACTACATGGCCCAATTGAAGAACAACTGGGTGAAGGCCTCAAAAGCCATGGAGATGACCTGGAATAACATAAAGAAGAAGGAGAAACTGCTATGGATTAAGAAGGCAGCTAAACACCAAAAGTGATACGAGAGAGAGCCGAGTGAGATGCAGGCACCTCTGGTTGCTAGAAACTCTTCCAGGAAGATAAAGTTCCTGGGAGAAACCAAGAAGCCTCCCATGAACAGTTCCCAGGAGCTGCTGTCCAATGGGGAGCTGAACCACCTGCCACTGAAGGAGCGCATGGTGGAGAATGGCAGCCGCTGGCAGCACATCTCCCAGAGCCAGAAGGAGCACTACAAAAAGCTGGCCAAGGAGCAGCAGAAGTGTGCAAGGTACACCTGGGCCTCTGCATCAAGAGTCTGTCTCCCCAGGACCATGTAATTTACAAAGAGTACATCTCCAATGAACATAAGAGCATGACTAAGCTTTGAGACCTGAACTCCAAGTCCAGCTGGACTACCTTGAAGTCCAATTAGAAGTCTGAGGAGAAGGACAACAAGGATGAAGAGGAAGAAGAGGAAGATGATGAGACTAGTGACTCCTCTGATGGTGGGGACTCCTCCAAGTCCAGCATTGAGGATGAGATCAAAGATAGGGACAAGAATAAGGAGGATGACAAGGATAAAGATGATGAGGAGGATGGCAGTGAGGATGAAGATAATGAATCCACCAGCTCCTCCTCTTCAAGGGACTCCTCAGATTCTGACTCCAACTGAGATCAGCCCCACCCTCAGGCAGCCAGTGAGAGCCCAGGAGCTCACCTCACAAAATATGGTGGGAATATGGGGCTGGAGGAGTCCAAATCAGGATTCTACAGCCTCAGAGACATCAGCCCTGGGGGGTCCTCCAGGGAGAGCAACCACCTGACTGAGCCAACACCAGACCAGTTCCCCCCACCCCCACCTACCTGTGACTTGTGCTTCTGGCTTGGATGATGTAACAGGGAGCAGAAATGAGGGGTGCCAAAGAGTTCAGCAAGGTCCTCCACAACTGCAGCTCAAACCAAGGTGGGGTGGGAGTTTTGGGGGGGCCCTTTCTTTTTCAGAGGGGCTTCCTGCCTGGCCCCCGGTATTGGAACTGGAGGCATGGAGCATTTCGGGAGGGGAGGGTAAGTGCCTTTGAGAAAATAGGCACTGCCCTGATGGCCCTCTTCCCTACCCTCTGTAGGAAGGAGCTGCCTGGACCCGCTTATGGGGGAGTGGACAGAAGTGTGTTTTATATGCATATATATTAAGCTGTAAACAAGATGCTTCATTCTGAAAAAAAGATGAAGCACATGATTATTAATAACAACCGAACTACTGACTTTCCGTTTCTCAAGAAAGTTGATCATGGACATGTAATTTGCATAAAAGTTTAGGAGCCATTTACCAGCCACCCTGGGAGCCAAAATAATATTGACTGGCTATATAAAATCTGAGGAGGTAGATCTGTGAAAGATACATAAACATTTATTTCAAAATTTCGTAGTTTCCTTTTTTAATTTATTTTACTTTAAGTTCCGGGATACATGTGCAGAAGGTGCAGGTTTGTTACATAGGTATACATGTGCCATGGTGGTTTGCTGCACTTAGAAAACTTCGTAGTTTCAAAACTTCATAGTTAATTTAAGAAGCCTGGGCCCGAAGATGGCCATTTAACACGTATTAATACGTCTTCAGAAGGTGTATTTACATATCACTCAGTAAAGCATGACTTTTAATTTAGATCAAATCATCATTTTCCTAAATTAATGCCATTCATTTCTATTCCAAGTGTTCATGTGCATATATTAAAAATGAACTGATAGATGTTATTGTGTTCACTTCATTAGCAGAGCTTTGCAAAGAATTAAGTGAGGTCAGTTTTACATCAGTGATATTGAATGCTTCAAATAAAACAATCTGTTAATTCCAATGATGGCTAAATTTTTATCACCCAATTCGTTGTATCAAAGTAAAAGTTTTAGAAGTTCATTCTGTCAAAGGGAAAATATGATATTGTTTTGAATTCTATTGAAAATTCATTTTAAAAGTTCAACATTGAGGATTCAATTATTTGTTTTGTGATATAATATGAAAGTTATTATCATTTTTTGTGAAGCACAGTGTTATGGTAAAAACAAGGTTTTTTTTTTTAACTAAATGAAGTTGCCTATAGAGCAGAAGTGTACTTGAATTGGTTGACATGCACACGTAATTCAAAATGATTGCAAAAGAGCTATGATATTATACCACTCAGAAAAGGCAGTTGTCAAAATTTACCAAGGCTTTATAAGCGCGTGCATGTGCACACACACACACACACACACTGACACACACAGAAAGATTAACTGAAGTAAAAATATTTTCTGATAAAGTTCATATTGAATTAAAAAATGTAGTATGGCAGCACATGATTTCTCTCAAGCTGAGAAAAAATGTATATAAGAAAGTCTGAGGGAAATTTAAAAATTAAAATAAATTTTAAGTACAATTTTCAAATTTATATTTTGGCCTCCTCCTTCCCAAAAAGTTTGTAGTAGGCAACACCAAAGTAACATTTCTATGAAAATAAAATATTTTTTCTGGAAATATTTAAATGAGCTAAAATTTACATTTCCCTATATTTCAACATTTTAATGACTACTGCATATAACTTACTAGCTAGTACAGTTGTTTTACTAAGATTTGTGCAAGAAGTCACCCTAATCTTTTAACTTTTATATGTGTAAAAATATAATATATATAATATATAATATATGTAACATGTAACAAATGATGCTCTTAAATATTTGCTCTGGGCTTCCTGCTAACCTCCACAGAAAGCACTTGAACTGTTAAGAAATAAATACAATGAGACAGAACAGGTCACTAATAAGGAAATAAATTGATAGTCCCTCTCTACTGCTCAGAGCTGTTGTTGAGATGAATTTAATAATAGGATCACCAAAAAGCTGTTGAGCTCCAAATACAAGGTCTCTTAAGAACCCACTAAGAAGGGGGAAATGGTATTTTCTGGCCCTCCACTACTGTGCCCTGTGTTCCTGTGGATATTTGTTACTTTCCAGCTGCCCAGTATCCACTGCCACTTCCCAGGGCACCCCAATTTTCTTTTGGTGAATATCTCTCCCTGATTAGGGTAGTCTTGGTGTAAGGTAATTCCAGGTTCCTGCCCCACCCTTTGGAAGCCGAAGACATCCAGTCTTTCCTAGCCTTGCCTAGTTTGAGAGCCAGGAAAGAGAAGTTGGTCTGAGCTCCACAAATCTGATACTCTTTTTTTTTTTAAAAATGAAGAATAGCTATAGTTTCTGCCCTGTGAGAGCATACAATTTTAATAATAAAAACTCTTTTTTTTATTATTGTACTTTAAGTTCTAGGGTACATGTGCACAATGTGCAGGTTTGTTACATATGTATACCTGTGCCATGTTGGTGTGCTGCACCCATTAACTCATCATTTACATTAGGTATATATCCTAATGCTATCCCTCCCCCCTCCCCCCACCCCACAACAGGCCCTGGTGTGTGACGTTCCCCATCCTGTGTCCAGGTGTTCTCATTGTTCAATTCCCACCTATGAGTGAGAACATGCAGTGTTTGGTTTTCTGTCCTAGCGATAGTTTGCTCAGAATGATAGTTTCCAGCTTCATCCATGTCCCTACAAAGGACATGAACTCATCCTTTTTTATGGCTGCATAGTATTCCATGGTGTATATGTGCCACATTTCTTAATCCAGTCTATCATTGATGGACATTTGGGTTGGTTCCAAGTGTTTGCTATTGTGAATAGTGCCACAATAAACATACGTGTGCATGTGTCTTTATAGCAGCATGATTTATAATCCTTTGGGTAAATACCCAGTAATGGGATGGCAGGGTCAAATGGTATTTCTAGTTCTAGATCCTTGAGGAATCGCCACACTGTCTTTCACAATGGTTGAACTAGTTTACAGCAAGGACTTCATGACTAAAACACAAAAAGCAACGGCAACAGAAGCCAAAATAGACAAATGGGATCTAATTAAACTAAAGAGCTTCTGCACGGCAAAAGAAACTACCATCAGAGTGAACAGGCAACCTACAGAATGGGAGAAAATTTTTGCAATCTACCCATCTCACAAAGGGCTAATATCCAGAATCTACAAAGAACTTAAACAAATTTACAAGAAAAAATCAAACAACCCCATCAAAAAGTGGGCGAAGGATAAGAACAGGCACTTCTCAAAAGAATACATTTATGCAGCCAACAGACACATGAAAAAATGCTCATCATCACTGGCCATCAGAGAAATGCAAATCAAAACCACAATGAGATATCATCTCACACCAGTTAGAATGGCGATCATTAAAAAGTCAGGAAACAACAGGTGCTGGAGAGGATGTGGAGAAATAGGAACACTTTCACACTGTTGGGGCTGCAAAGTAGACAACTCTGATACTCTTTCCCCAAACTTTGGATCTTGAGGAATTGATGCAATGAAACAAATGTAGGTCATGCGTTTATTGGTTACTTCCTACTTTAAATTAGTTGGTATGAATTGTGTGGCCTAGGCCTACAGAGTGACCTTGGTTTCTGTAAGCCTAGGCCTGATTTTCCGGCCTCTGCCTTCGGTTAAGCCAAAGATCATTTCAATTACTTGCAAACAGGAATCCTAAATGACACCTCTTCCTTTAGCAGTGCTTTCCCTTACATCTATGTCAAGTAAATTACCCTATGACCTACCCACCTTGCTTCTCTCTGAGGGAAGTCATATTTTTCTAAAAGTAATGTGCACTAAGGCCTTAAGAACTCAGTATGTTACTCTTCCTAGGAGTCTTAGAATAGTGGAAAGTTCTTTAAGGAGAAGATGTTAGATAAGCTTTGAAAGGTAGATGTTCAGACATTTGGTCCCTATATGAATATAGAATGAAATGCTACAATTTATTGAATACCATATGGGTGTTACTGTGCTAAGTGAGCACTTTGCAGACAATCTCCATGATGATACTTTGAAGAAGGTATTATCATACCCATTTTATAGATGAGCAACAAGAGGCTTGGAACAGTAAGAATTTCCTCAAAGTCATCAAGCTAATATTTGGGAAAGCCAAAATTTGAATCTATGTTATTTGACTCCAAAGTCATTTTCTTAGCCATTAGCATGTACTGCCTCTCTGTATTAGGAAACTTCTGGGGAAAGAAGGATTTTCTCTCTTGGGCACTCTGTAAGCATGTTTTGCCATTTCTATGTGGGAACTAGCCCAACACATGCACCCAAGTACAACATGCCAACATGGAGGCTGACATTTCTTCCCTGTGTGAAGCTGGATAGTTTGGTTGGGCCAGGCCAGCAGTGTCCTTGTCCAGTTGCTTTTTTTTTTTCCAGGACCCAACTATTATTTTAGTAGATTAATGAGGTATAATTTACATATGGTAAAACGTGCAGATTTTATGCGTACAGTTTGGAAAATTTTAGCAAAAATATACAACATGTAACCACCCAGCTCAAGATATAGAACATTCCCATCTCTCAGAATTAAAGTCAGTTCCCCCACCCACAGAGGCAACCAGTTTTAAAATTACCACAAGTTGTGCTTGTTTTTGAACTTTAAATCCTTTTTTTGTAAGACAGGGTCCCATTCTGTCACCCAGGTAGGAGTGCAGTGGCACAAACATGACTCACTGCAGCCTGGACCTCCTGGGCTCAAGTGATCCTCCTGCCTCAGCTTCCCTAGTAGCTAGGACTACAGGTGCAAGCCACCATGACTGGCTAATTTTATTTATTTATTTATTTATTTATTTATTTATTTATTTATTTATTTATTTTGTAGAGACAGGGTCTCACCATGTTACCCATGCTGGTCTTGAACTCCTTTGCTCAAATGATCCTCCAGCCTTGGCCTCCCAAAGTGCTGGAATTATAGTTACAAGCCACCATGCCCAGCCTGTTTTTGAACCTTATATAAACGGAATCATACAGTATATACTCTTTTGTGTAGGGCTTCTTTCACCCAACCTAATGTTTTTGAGATTAATCCATGCTGTTGGATGCATCCTAATTAGTTCTTTCTATTGCTCATTGACTGTATGAATATACCCCAAAGTTTTTTGTTTACTCATTTTCTTGTTGATGGACATTTGGGATGTTTTCAGTTAACGGCTAGTCTGAATAAAACTGCTCTGAACATTCTTGCCCAAGTCTTTCTATGGATATATACATGCATTTCTTTTGGTTAGTATATACTTAGAAGTTTTGGGATTGTTTTTTGCTTGCTGATTTATTTGAGTTCTTTGTAGATTTTGGATATTAGTCCTTTGTCAGATGTATAGACTGTGAAGATTTTCTCTATACAAATGGCCAACAAGCATATGAAAGAAATACTCAACATCACTAATTATCAGGGAAATGTAAATCAAAATCACAATGCGATGCCACCTCACTCCTGCAAGAATGGCCATAATCAAAAAATAAAAAAAAATAGATGTTGGCATGGATGTGGTGAAAAGGGAACACTTTTACACTGTTGGTGGGAATGTAAACTAGTATAACCTATATGGAAAACAGCGTGGAGATTCTTTAAGAAACTACAAGTAGATCTACTGTTTGATCAAGCAACCCCACTACTAGGTATCTACCCAGAGGAAAAGAAGTCATTATACGAAAAAGATACTTGCACATGCATGTTTATAGCAGCACAATTTGTAATTGCAAAAATATGGAACCAGCCCAAATGCCCATCAATCAATGAGTGGATAAAGAAAATGTAGTGTATATACCATGGAATACTACTCAGCCATAAAAAGGAATGAAATAATGGCATTCACAGCAACCTGGATGGAATTGGACACTGTTATTCTAAGTGAAGTAACTCAAGAATGGAAAACCAAGCATTGTATGTTCTCACTCATATGTGGGAGCTAAGCTATGAGGGCACAAAGGCATAAGAATGATATATTGGACTTTGAGGACTTGGGAGGAAAGGGTGGGGGTGGCGAGGGATAAAATACTACACATTGGGCACAGTGTACACTGATCTGGTGATGGGTGCACCAAAATCTCAGAAATCACCATTAAAGAACTTATTCATGTAACCAAACACCACCTGTTCCCCCAAAAGCCTATTGAAATAAAAAAACTAAAAATTGAAAAAAAACCTAATGCAGGAACAGAAAACCAAGTACCACATGTTCTCACTTATAAGCGGGAGCTAAATGATAGGAATACATGGACACATAGAGGAGAATAACAGACACTGGGGCCTACCCAAGGGTGGCGGATGGGAGGAGGGAGAGGAGAAAAACAAACAAAAAAACAAAAAACCTAACTGTTGGATACTAGGCTTAGTACCTGGGTGACAAAATCTGTACAACAACCTCCCATGACATGAGTTTACCTATATAACAAACCTGCACATGTACCCCTAAACCTAAAATAAAAGTTTAAAAAAACAAACAAAAACAAAGTCATAACAGGAAAATATGGAATATTTCATGATTGTAGTTAACCCAATTAGATTAATTAGAATATAAGTTGAATCCTAAGCATTAATTATTATCACCATCAAACTCATTGAGTCTCATGTTTTATATTTGTTTCCTATAGAAATATCCTGTATCCACAGATCAATTTTCAAATGCTTTACTTTCGTTTCTGTAAGTTCAACTTAACGTGTTATGGAGGTTATGAGTTAAATAAACATTTGGATATGACCTGAAAAAAAGAAATTGCTAGGCAATGAGGAAGGAATGTCTTAAATTTCATTAGAAATGACAAGGATGTACAAGTTTACATTCCTATCAGCAATGTACGAGCATTCCAATTACTCCACATCTTCACCCACACTTGAGTGGGTGTTTTTTATATTTATCATTTTAGTGAGTATGTAGTTTTATCTCACTGTGGTTTTAATTTGTATTTTCCTCATGACTAATAACATTGAGCGCTTTAATATATTTATTGGCAATTTGGATATCTTCTTTCGTGAAGCGCCTGTTTAAGTCTTTTGTTCATATTTTTACTATTGTTGGCTGACTATGAAAGTGTATGACACCATACCTGACCAGCCATACAATCTTCATTCTAAGTGCATGTCAGAAATCTTAATCACCAACTCAGTGACATTCAATAGTTACCCAAAGCTAGGCTGAAAGAGGTCATATTTATAAGGATTGTCTTGCATTAGATGTTTCTGCCTACTCTTCAAGGCCAGAGGTTTTAAACTGGCAGCGATTGACCAGCTCTGGACTACAGAAGCATTTTGTTCAGTTATTATTTTCACTGATATAGTTGCTAATATATTAAAAGTCAAAATAAATCTGGCAACACAGGGCTTATGCTTCCCTCTGGGAATATTGGCTGAAGCTGAGTAGTAGTAGCTGCCCTTAGACTGTGCATGTGCTTTCCAGTTTGACACAGCCCCAGCCCCTACTCCCTATTGTCTTATTCCCAATCTGTTTCACTCACTTACATTACCTACGTGGCCTCCATAGACATGGGGGAATTTCCACTCTGGTCACAGAACCAGGCTGGGTTTCTGTGAGAAACTGGTTTATTATTTCCCTATGAGTGTTGTGAAATAGATAATTCACCACATTTCCCTCTTAACTCTACAAATGTACAGGCAAATTTGTGACTCAATTGCAAGAGACCTCATGCATTTTATATATTAAACCTTATATTTACTCTTGTCCCTAACCTTATCATTCTTTATCTTGAATTTTTTTTACTTAAAATATCTTGCAGAAAATGTATTTAATTTTTTTTTGGAACAAAGCCTCTGCATATCCATTAGGAGTAGTTTCT
The DNA here is from genome assembly GCF_028858775.2 of Pan troglodytes. NCBI lineage: Eukaryota > Metazoa > Chordata > Mammalia > Primates > Hominidae > Pan > Pan troglodytes. The sequence continues at coordinate 38,947,893 of NC_072421.2, read as the reverse complement.
TTAAAAAAGGAAAGCCAGCCATTAGCTATGGAGCCCACATAACTCATTTTCTTCTCCGTCTCATGAAGGATGGTCAAGGGGAACGAGGTAGTGTTAAGAAAAGAAAAGATCCCCTCACCATTTGACATAGGTGTGAAATTTCTTAGCAGGCCCTAGGCCTAGAAGCTCTGAAGAAAATAAGATCCCTGGTGAAAACAAGAAGGAACAGAGTTTACACATATCTAGTCAGATCATATTACAAAAAAAGTTGCTATATCACTACACACGTGTTGAAATGATAATGTAGAGACACTGGACCACTCATACATTGCTAAAGGGAATGGAAAATGGTATGGCTACTCTGAAAAAGAACATGACGGTTTCTTACAAAACTAAACACACGTTTATCACACAACACAGCAATTTCACTCTTGAGCATTTATCGCAGATAAATGAAAATGTATGTTCACACACAAAAAAAGTACGTGGAAGTTATAATATTCAAAAACTGGAAATGACCCAAATGCTCTTTAAGGAGTGAACACTTAACTGTGGTATATCCATACCATGAAATACTACTCAGCTGTAAAAAGGAACATGCTATCAATATGCATAACAACCTAGATGGATCTCCAGGGAATTATGCTGAGTAAAAAAAGGTAATCTCGAAAGTTTACATACCACACGATTTTATTCAGTCCATAATGAATGAATTTTATATAACATTCTTGAAATGACAAAATCATAGTTATGGAAACCAGATTAATGGTTGCTAGGGATTGGCGGGTGGTGGTGGCAGAAGGGAGGTGGCTGTGGCTATAAAGGGTGCATAAGGAGTTCCTTGTAATGGGACTGTTCTGTATTTTTAAAATTTTATTATTATTATTATTATTGTAGAGACAGGATCGCACTGTGTTGCCCAGGCTGGACTCAAACTTTTGGGCTCAAGCAATCCTCCTGCCTCAGCCTCCTATGTGGGACTATAGGCATGGGCCACCACACCCAGCTATTCTCTATCTTGACTATAGTGGTGATCACATAACACTACAAATGTAATAAAACTGCATAGAACTAAATACACACACATGACTGCATGTATAACTGGTGAGATCTGAATAAGTTTGGTAGACTGTTTCAACATCAATTTCCTGGCTGTGATATTGTACTATAGTTAGGAAAGATGTTACTATTAAGGGAAACTAGGTAAAGAGTAAATGGGATCTTCCTCTCTGTATTACTTCTTAAACCTGCATGCAAATCTACATTTATCTCAAGATAAAAAGTTAAAAAAATTGTTTGAGTTCATTGTAGATTCTGGATATTAGCCCTTTGTCAGATGAGTAGGTTGCGAAAATTTTCTCCCATTTTGTGGGTTGCCTGTTCACTCTGATGGTAGTTTCTTTTGCTGTGCAGAAGCTCTTTAGTTTAATTAGATCCCATTCGTCAATTTTGGCTTTTGTTGCCATTGCTTTTGGTGTTTCAGACATGAAGTCCTTGCCCGTGCCTGTCCCCTGAATGGTAATGCCTAGGTTTTCTTCTAGGGTTTTTATGGTTTTAGGTCTAACGTTTAAGTCTTTAATCCATCTTGAATTGATTTTTGTATAAGGTGTAAGGAAGGGATCCAGTTTCAGGTTTCTCCATATGGCTATCCAGTTTTCCCAGCACCTTTTATTAAATAGGGAATCCTTTCCCCATTGCTTGTTTTTCTCAGGTTTGTCAAAGATCAGATAGTTGTAGATATGCGGCGTTATTTCTGAGGGCTCTGTTCTGTTCCATTTAACCCCATCAAAAAGTGGGCAAAGGACATGTGCAGACACTTCTCAAAAGAAGACATTTATGCAGCCAAAAAACACATGAAAAAATGCTCACCCTCACTGGCCATCAGAGAAATGCAAATCAAAATCACAATGAGATATCATCTCACACCAGTTAGAATGACAATCATTAAAAAGTCAGGAAACAACAGGTGCTGGAGAGGATGTGGAGAAATAGGAACACTTTTACACTGTTGGTGGGACTGTAAACTAGTTCAACCATTGTGGAAGTCAGTGTGGCGATTCCTCAGGGATCTAGAACTAGAAATACCATTTGACCCAGCCATCCCATTACTGGGTATATACCCAAAGGATTATAAATCATGCTGCTATAAAGACACATGCACACGTATGTTTATTGCGGCACTATTCACAGTAGCAAAGACTTGGAACCAACCCAAATGTCCAACAATGATAGACTGGATTAAGAAAATGTGGCACATATACACCATGAAATACTATGCAGCCATAAAAAAGGATGAGTTCATGTCCTTTGTAGGGACATGGATGAAATTGGAAATCATCATTCTCAGTAAACTATCGCAAGAACAAAAAACCAAACACTGCATATTCTCACTCATAGGTGGGAATTGAACAATGAGAACACATGGGCACAGGAAGGGGAACATCACACTCTGGGGACTGTTGTGGGGTGGGGGGAGGGGGGAGGGATAGCACTGGGAGATATACCTAATGCTAGATGATGAGTTAGTGGGTACAGCACACCAGCATGGCACATGTATACATATGTAACTAATCTGCATATTGTGCACATGTACCCTAAAACTTAAAGTATAATAATAAAAAAAGTTAAAAAAACCCACTACACAAAAGTATTGATTAAAAACTTAACTTCAAGCCAATTTAACCAATATTAAAGCAAAAGGATTTAGGTAATTATTTACAATTTAATAACATAGTATATATTGTCCATTATATACTTTATTGGTCTGGCAAAGAGCCTGTTTCAGTTACTATGGCTGTGTAACAAATTACCCCAAAACTTGGTAGCTTGAAATAATGACAACATTAATTTTGCTCACAAATTCGTAATTTGAGCAAGACTCAGTGGAATGGCTCATCTCTCTGCTCCATATGGCATTGTTTGTTTTCTTTATTTTGGAGGGGAAGGGATGCCTAAAGACTGGGGGCAGAAATCATCTGAAAACTCACTCACTTACATGTTTAGTGATCGATGCTGGCTGATTTATGCTGAGATCATGGTGGGAAATGTCAACTGGGACATCTCCATGTGACTTCTCCATATAGGTTAGGCTTCCTCGTAACATGGGGTAAATGATGAGAGTCTCCAGAAAGATAGAGAGCCCAGTGGAAATTAATCATATTTATGAGCTAGCCTCGGAAGTCATGCAGTGTCACTTCTGCCATAGTCTCAGTCCTGTCCACATTTAAGGGGAGTAAACGTAGACCACATCTCTTGATACAGGAGTGTTAACATCACAATGTAAGGTGATTGTGCTGGAAGGGATATATTGTGGCCATTTTTGGCAAATACAATTTAGTACAGGACCGACACAGAATAAATAATACACAATTTTAATAAATGAAAGGAGAGAGAGAGTGACTAAATAAGTATATGCTTTGTTACCTCTTTTTGCACCACCCTTGCCCTCTTCTTTACCCTGCTGAGTAAATACCTTCAGTTCCACATTTTGAAAACCTGGTTCTCAGAAATATGTTAACACTTCTCTCCCTACAATATATTGACTATTATGACGGCTTTGGAATGTGTCAACTTGGCAAGGCTCAACTACATTTTTAAGATATCCCCTTCCTATATGTTTCTGGTTAAAGTGGGCCAGAAGATAAATTCTTATGTAAGATTTGGATAGCAGAAGAGAACAACAGCCATTTTGTAACTCACACATTGTCACTGATCTGCTAACTGTCCTCGTTGGAGAGAGTCAGCAGCTGGGCTTTAACTGCTCCACTCTCCCCTGACTCCTCTTTCCAATGCTTCTACTCCTGTGTAAGGTATGTGGGTTTAGCTCTGTGATGAAGGCTCCCCAGCTTCCACAGAACAATCATACTATTAGGTCCGTGCAAAGGTAATTGCAGTTTTTTGCCATTTCTTTCAATGCTAAGGTCAGAATCAACAAGAGCTGTCACAGGTTTCAGCCCATCCTTGTCTTCAGCTTGTGCTTGTGGGTTCCAGCTTATTGTTGCTTTCCCTCATTTCATAGCCATCTTCCCTTCCCTAACTGCCTGCCCTGTGGACTTTAAGCTCCAGCATCACAGGCGGCAAAGACAACCTTACCGAGACTACTTAACCAACTTCCACAATTGTGTAAGGTTAAATCTGTTTGTGTGTGTGTACGTGTGTATGTAGTGGTTTTCCTTCTCTGATTGAACTCTATATGATACAGATGGCATCAGAAGTCCCCAGATCAAGTATTAAACTTCCTGTGAATTAATTTTAAGCAGGTTTACTGAGGTCTAATTGGTATACATACATATTGATTAATTTTTTCATTCATCCCACATTCAATATATATTTAAGCCTCTTCTATATCTCTATTATATAGTCTTTATTTTCAATAAGGCAATTTCTTTAAAAGTGGGACAAAGTGTGATTTAACTTTTGATATTTTTGAAAGATCTGTTAAATAAATAGATGAGAAAATATTTTTTTGTGGGAAACTAAACCCCATTTTTCTGTGGTGGAAAAGAGATTCAAGTATTCAAGACTTTTCAGGAATAATTTTGTTTTATTTGGGGACTTTTAAAGGCCAGATGAAATGCTGGGATTTCAAGCTGTGAGATAGATGTTTTGGTTTTAGGCAGGGGAGGAGGAGGAATATTTATGTACATGCTGTTGTTTAGCTTTCACGTATGCTGTGTCTTTGTAGCACCTCCTGAGGAGCTGGAGAGAGGAAAACAACGAGAGAACAAAGAACCTCTTCACACACACCCACACACACACACACACACACACCCCCCCACACACACACACAGCCATTCCTGGGTATTCTTTACTCTTTGGCTCTGAGGAAGGGGAATTGAGTTGATTTGGTAATTTATCCAAAATAGTCTCCATCAAACCATCTCATGATAGTCTTACTGACACAGGCTACTTAGCTGCTTTTAAACTGCATAAATCACAATTTAAAATCTGTTTCACAGAGGGAAACATTACTGTGACTCATTTTTCCTTGAAGATGGATAAGCAGCAGCTCATGCATTTTTAGAGAGTTCATGTTTCTGTGTAGCTACATCTATTTTGCAATTTAAAGATTTCATTTTCGGCTGGGCACAGTGGCTCACGCCTGTAATCCCAGCACTTTGGGAGGCCAAGGCGGGGGGATTACTTGAGGTCAGGAGTTCGAGACCAGCCTGGCTAACATGGTGAAACCCCATCTCTACTAAAAATACAAAAATTAGCTGGGCATGGTGGTACATGCCTGTAGTCCCAGCTACTTGGGAGGCCCCAGCTACTTGGGAGGCTGAGACAGGAGAATTGCTTGAACCGGGGAGGTGGAAATTATGGTAAGCCGATATCATGCCACTGCATTCCAGCCCAGGTAACAGAGCGAGACTCCATCTCAAAAAAAAAAAAAAAGAGTTCATTTTCATGACTGATATTAAAAGCCTGTAAGACCCCTAGGACTTTGTTTAATTATGTGTAATGTCTAGAGCACCTAGCATTTTTATGATGTCTAAATATTGGAAGATTTAAAGCACATCACTTGGCCAGAGCTTCTGAGTCTTCACACATCAAAGTATACAAATGAAGAAAAAATGTACACCTAAGTTTTATCTAAATTAGACCAATGCAACTGCTGCACACCTGGGACACACTAGGACAACTGTCCCAGTTGTTAATATATTTAAATACTTCCATACTTGTTGGTCAAGAGACATTGCACCGAGCTCCACAACACTCTCCCTCCACCTGGCACTGAAACCACCTCTGCTTCTCCCCCAGGACCCCACAGAACACTCTTTGACCCAGAAAATAAAGAGCTATTGCCCACCACATTGGGCTGCCTTCAGGACCCTGCCCCAATACTCAGGTGGGTCTTCAGTCCAGTGCCTGTGCCATATACAGGTATTAAATATTTTGGCTATCTCTTGTATACAAATGTGGTGGAGAAGGGGCTGGCATGGAAGTTGGGAGATTTAAGTTAGAGTCCTTGATTAACCTCTGATATAGTTTGACTCTGTCTCCATTCAAATTTCAACTTGAATTGTATCTCCCAGAATTCCCACATGGTGTGGGCAGGACCCAGAGTGAGGTAATTGAATCATGGGTGCTGGTCTTTCTTGTGCTAATCTCGTGATAGTGAATAAGTCTCACGAGATCTGATGGGCTTATCACGGGTTTCTGTTTTTGCCTCCTCCTCAGTTTCTCTTGCTGCCTTTTGTAAGAGGCAGCAAAATGTAAGAAGTACCTTTTGCCTCCCTCCATGATTCTCAGGCCTCCCCAGCCATGTGGAACTGTAAGCCCAATTAAACCTCTTTTTTCTTCCCAGTCTCAGGTATGTCTTTATCAGCAGCGGGAAAATGGACTAATATGACCTCTCTGAACCTCAGTTTCTCCCATTTACTTATTTATTTAAAAAATTATTTGGCTGGGTGTGGTGGCTCACACCTGTAATCCCAGCACTTTGGGAGACTGAGGCAGGCAGATCACTTGAGGCCAGGAATTCGAGACCATCCCGGACAACATGGTGAAAACCTGTCTCTACTAAAAATACAAAAATAAGCTGGGCGTGGTGGCCCATGCCTGTAATCCCAGCTACTTGGGAGGCTGAGGTTTGAGAATTGCTTGAACCCAGGAGGTGGAGGGGCAATGAGCCAAGATTGTGCCACTGCACTCTAGCCCAGGCGACAGAGCAAGACTCTGCCAACAAAAAAAAAAAAAAAAGAAAAGAAAAAGAAAAAGAATATATTTTTTTAGAGACAGGGTCTTGCTGTGTCACCCAGGCTGATGGCAATGATCATAGCTCACTGCAGCTTCAATCTCCTGGGCTCAAGCAATCCTCCCACCTCATCCTCCTGAGTAGCTGGGACTACAGGGGGCACAACACCATGCCCAGCTAATTAAAAATTTTTTTTTAGTAAAGACAGAGTTTTGCTATGTTGCCCAGGCCAGTCTTGAGCTCTTGGCCTCAAGTGACCCTCCCACCTTGGCTGGCATGAGCACCCAGCCAGTTTCTCCCATTTATAAAATAGGAGGTTTGGACTAGATTATATCTAATGACCCTCTGAGTTCTATTCTGGGATTCAATGATTTAGACACATCTGAACATTTTTCATTTTTATCTGGAGGTTTTGGTGTCTTGCAGAGGGAAAAGAATGGCTAAAAGGAGTTGGATAACTTGTTCCAAAAAGCTGGCCAAGCAGTTGGACTTGTCAAGAAAAAAGGCAGTGGAAACAAAACAGAGAACATTGTATAAAATCCCTGCCCAACTATGCTGGGAAAAGCATTTGCAATTCTGATTCTAAAATCTCTAAAAAAATTCATATTGGAGGTGGAAAGTTCCCAGAGAAGGGCAGCTAATAGATTGGACAAACTGGTGATCTCTGTCTTTGAAGGCAGATGGAAGATTTGTGATACTTTTGCTTGGAAAAGCAAAGCTGAGTAACAGAGTCAAAGACTACACATTTTTGAAAGACATAGAGGGATGATCACTGACTTACTCATCAAGCCTTTATAATCCTGCACCTGGAAAACAGCTCTTAAAGATTGAAGGGACTAAATTTAGAGTCATAGTCTTCTCTGCACACTGATAGCTGTGAAGTCAGGGTGATAAACTTATGAAATTTGTTACCCCAAGAGGTACTATGAGCTGTTTACATTGATCCAAATAAGATAGATATTAGTTTATGGTGACGAATATATAAAACATGCAGGGACAGTGATGTTCAGGGCACATCAGGGAAGACAGTGCTGATCTCTTCTAACCCAGTATTGCCACTCTCCAAGAGAGAATGTAGGCCAAAATGACACCTAGATATGCTTCCAGAAGGGCAATTTGCTTTTCTCCTTTTCCCATTTTTTGTTTTTCTTTATTTTCTTATTATTATCTCATATAAGTAATGAATGATCACTTGCAACAAGAAAATTTAAAGGTTCAGAAGACCGTGAAATTAAAAGTAAGTTTTTTCCCCTGCCAACATCCCTCTTCTTACAGGTAATCACAGGAAAATGTGCATGCCCATTTTTACTTGTAAAAAAATTATGTATGACCATACCCATACAGTTAATAAAATATCTTAGGTATTTTATCCACTTATTTAAATATTTTAGTGGCTTTAGATTCCATCATGTAAATAAATCATAATTTATTTAACCTACTAATGAGCACTTAGGATGTTTCCAGCATTTGCCACATTTGCAATGTTACAATGAATATTTTTGTATCTTGTATATATCTTGTACCTCAGTCCACTTGTTTGTTAAGGTGCTTTTATACAATGAAGTTTCTGGGAAAAGTACTACTACATTAAATTATATCACATAATACATTTTGATAAAATGGCCACATTTTTCCACCAACTTATGCTCTGTTTATGAGTGTTCCTCTTTCCCTATGCTATCATGATATCGCAATTTCTGTATTTCCACATCTTTATGCATCTCCTCCTGGCTAAGCAGAAATGTATTCAGTTAAGTATATTACTACACTCCTAAAAGCACAGATGTTATGAGGATAGGAAAGTGATATAAATAAGAGTGGGAACTTGGAGAAATGCCATATAACAATATCTCTGTTGGCCAAACAGATACAATCACATAGAGTTTTCTGATGAATTTTATTTCCAGGTCCCCAAACAGGGTATTTGATCTGAATTTCATTTTAAAATTTTATTCTATTATACATATCATTCATAGAAAAGAGTAAGGCTTGGAAAGTATAAAGAATGAACACCTGTGTAGAATCTTGTTTATGGCAATTAGAGGTTGAGTTGGCTAAAATAATGGTAGTTTTTATTTCTGTCAACCTGATCATTAGGTAGATCACACAGCCTCCTCTTCCTGCATCATTCTTTGCCTCACCCTCCCTCTACATGTATACAGTAAAGTAGATGTGATTAATAGAGCTTATCCCTTTAATTTTGTGAGCATTTTGAATGAGTTATTTACAGCAAACATTGTGGGTTTGTTTGAATTAAAAAGTGAAGGGATTCAGATGTCATATATCCCAGGATTATATGCACATTACTAAAAACCAGAGGCTTACATCCAAGGAATGAAACACTAGCTGTGAATTTTCCAGCATTAATAAGCAGATGGGAACATAGTTGATGGGGTGGACCTGGAGAGAGATCTAGGTGAGGGGTGTATGTGTGTGTGTGTGTGTGTGTGTGTGTGTGTTGGGGAGGTGGGGTGATGGTCCATGTGCTTCTGAAACACACCTGCTGTCTCTAGTTATGTAATTTGGTGAAAGCATGCCAGGACTTGGCAGCTAAATGATGGTAAGAAATAGCTCTTCTCTCTCCTCTGCCTCAGCTTGCAGCATATGGTCCCAGAGACTATTACAGGCAGGAAGATAACCTGGATGTCCCATGCCTGAGCCAGTTCTCACCCTACTCTATCCCAGCTGCATGCTATAACACCACAGAAACACAGACCTTTGTGTGTCTGATCAAGAGGAAGGTATTTTTCAAGAAGGAATGTGGAACCTAGACTAGAAATTTCAGCAGGCTTATAGCTCTGGGCATTGGTTTGCCACTTCCTGGCACTTTGGTTTTTATTACTATGGCTTCACTTCCCACCCTGTGACCATGGCCATTCACTGGCTTCATGTTGCTTTTTCACTTGAACACCATACAGCATTTTTTAAGCCTCAGTAGTCAAAGGGATTTGTTTGCAGAATCTAATTCCCATACAAAATAAATAAATAAATAACAATCACTTCCTCTTTTGCAAGGCTGCCAACTTGTTTACTTCAAGGGGCAATTATGTCACTGCCAGAACCACACTGATAAATAATCTCCTTGTATTTGAATTTTAAAATGAAGCTCTCTAGAGGGTTAGGCTCAAAAAGAACCAGTGATAGCTTACTTTGCTGGACTCAAATTCAAGTTAAAATTTGATCTTGAGAAGAATTTATTTCTTTCTATTTTGGACTGAAAGAGAGAATAATGATGAAAGGGAGTTAAGACTTACCTTAGTAATTAGGGAGTCCCAGTGGATTAGACTTGCTAATAGAAGCCCAATTAAAACACATTTTGGAGGGATTTTGTTAGAACTTGTAAATACCCCAGAGCTGGTTCTGGGTTGTCAGCTTTTTTTACTTTTAAGTTTACAATTATGTTTTTGTTGTATGTTGAATAATAAGTAGGACTAGAGGAAATCGGTTTTTATTAAACCATGCACAAGTCTCTAGTACTTTAGAGCCTGAAATAGCTTCATAATTTCTTGTAGTCCACATGTCATGGCCTATCCTTTCCTCAGAGAAGCCTGACATGAGTAGAGAATCAACATCGCTTCATTTGTGTCTGGAGATTGGAAAATGCTGCACTTAGTAAGTTCACAGCCTCACTGCCAACAGGCAGGCAGGCACCTGCCAGGTTGAGAGGGTACAGCCATCTGGAACAGCAGAGAACGGGGCGAGGAAAGCTTTTTCAATTTGCAGAGAAAGCAATTACTACATAAAATGAGTGAGATGGAACCAAAAAATGAATGTCCTGTCTAACCACCTGCTGTTCTTGATCTAGAAATAATTCAATGCTTTGGTTATTTGCAGGGAGCTTTGGGAAGAAAACACATTTCATAAATCCCTGTGGCTACAGAGATTGCTGCAATAGTTATCATCATGCCTAATGCCCCTGGATTCCTGCAGACTGTTACATGACTCTGTTGACTCTGAGTCACCGGCACCTGCTGCTGTGAGGAACCTTTAGGTCCTCACTGCTGATAAACCCAGCATGAGAGTCTGGGAGTGATGGATCCAAGAAGATGAAATGGCTGCCTTGGGCTCATTGCAGGTATTAACACTCCCAGTTTTACCTCAGGTGCAAGTCAGAAGATTGCAATGATAAAGGTTATTCCTTTAACCCACTACACAACGAGTCTGAGAATATAAGTCATGGACCACATAACTTCAATGGGCAATTATGTCACTGACTCTTGAAATTGTCTTTCAGTCAACCATGGACCACATATATGACAGTGGTCCCATAAGATTATAAAGGAGCTGAAAAATTCCTATGATGTGTGCCTAGTGACATTGTAGCCATCATAATGTCATAGTACAATGCATTACATCTTTGTGGTGATGCTGGTTTAAACAACCTACTGTACTGCCAGTCATATAAAAGTATAGCACATACAATTATGTAGGGTACATAATACTTAAATATGATAATAAATCACTGTAACTGGTTTATATATTTACTGTACTGTACTTTTATCTTTATTTTAGAATGTACTCCTACTACTGATAAAAAAAAAAAAGTTAACTGTAAGACAGCCTCAGGCAGGTCCTTCAGGAGGTATTCCAGAAGGCATTGTTATCATAGGAGATGACAGCTCTGTGCATGTTTTTGCCCCTGAAGACCTTCCAGTGGGACAAGATGTGGAGGTGGAAGATGGGAACACTGATGATCCTGACCCTATGTAAGCCTTGGCTAATGTGTGTGATTGTATTTTTGTTTTTAACAAAAAGTTTAAAAAGTAAAAAAAGAAATAATTTTAGAAATAGAAAAAAGCTTATAGAATAAGGATATAAAGAAAGTTATCTTTGTACAGCTATGTAAAGTGTATCTTACACTGTTATTACAAAACAGTAAAAAAGTTAAAAATTTTTTAAGTTTATAAAGTAAAAAGGTTACGGTAAGCTAAGGTTAATTTATTATTGAAGAAAGAAAAATATTTTTATAAATTTATTGCAGTCTAAGTGTACAGTGTTTATAATATCTACAGTAATGCACAGTAATGTCCTAGGCCTTCACATTCACTCACTACTCACTCACTGACTCACCCAGAGCAATGTCCAGTCCTGTAAGCTCCGTTTATGGTTAAGTATCCTATACAGGTGTACCATTTTTATACCATATTTTTGTTGTACCTTTCCTATGTGTAGATACATAAATACTTACCTTTGTGTTACAGTTGCCTACAGTATTCAGTACAGTCACATGCTGTACAGGTTTGTAGCCTAGAAGCCATAGGCCATATCACATGGCCTTGTGTGTAGTAGGCTATGTCATCTAGGTTTGTGTAAGAACACTCTATGATGTTCACACAAGGACAAAATCTACTGACACTGCATTTCTCAGAACGTATCCCCATCATTAAGCCACTCATGACTGTACTGGAAAGAGCCTTTAATTGCATCTGTTCTTAGAATTCTAGGACTCTTTCCTGTGGTCTTCATGATGCCGAGCAACAAATATTCAGTTCAGTGATTAATCAGCCCAGTTCTTAGTTTTGTTTCCCCGAGAAGGAAACCGCAAGACAAGTATTCAAATGCATGTAGCTTGTTTGGGAGGTGATTCCACGGAACACTGTTAGGTGAATGGGGAAGTGAGACAGGTAAGAAGAGGAAAATGGGCTGGGTTTGGTGGTTCATGCCTGTAATCTCAGTACTTAGGGAGACCAAGGCAGGTGGATCACTTGAGCCCAGGAGTTATAGAACAGCCTGGGCGACATGGCAAAACCCTGTCTCTACACAAAATACAAAAATTAGCCAGGTGTGCTGGCACGTGCCTATAATCCCAGCTACTCGGGAGGCTGGGGTGGGAGAATCACCTGAGCCTGGGAAGTCAAGGCTATAGTGAGCCATGATCATGCCATTGCAGTCCAGCCTGGGTGGCAGAGCAAGACCTTGTCTCAAAAAAAAAAAAAAAAAAAAAAAAGGAAAACAATACCAAGTTCTCCAGCAAGATACCACTGAAGATACCACTGTATAATCTCCAGAGAAACTTCAAGAGATAATATAGAACACGGGTTGGCAAACTACAATCCATGGGCCAAATCTAGCCTCGTTTTGTATAGCTTGTAAGCTAAGAATGGTTTTTATGGTTTTAATGGTTAAAGAATATCAAAAGAAGAAATTTGTGATACGTAAATTACCTCCAAAAAATCAAATTTTAGTATTCATAAATAAAGTTTTGTTGAAATGCAGCCATGCTCATTTATTTACAAATCATTTATGGCTAGTTTTGTTGTACAAAATTACAACTCTGTACATTGCTGTAATCTCTGTACAGCAGAGTTGAGTAATTGTAATAGAGATGATGTCACTAGCAAGGCCTAAAATATTTAGTATCTGTCCCCTAACAGAAATAGTTTGCTGTCCTGTAATGTAGAACATGCACCTTAGAGTTATCCCATCTGAGGAGCTTGAGAGCTGGGGTACTTATCCAATCAATTTTCATCCCTCATTGGAGGAGGGCTGCTCTTGGACAGCTTTAATTTCCCAGCACTTAATAGTCTGCCTTGCCATAAATGGAGAATACCCAGGAATTATGAGTTCTATGAAAATTCGTTCTCAGCTCAAAAAGACATAATTACATATTTCCCCTAATTAAACATGAAAACATGCATTTTACAAATTCCTAGTTTTTCTAATTCCCGAGAAAACTCAGTTGTATTCTGGGCCCAAGACCACAGAGTGAATTAAATATTTCTGCCTATTTCTCAATTATGGATTGAATTAAGCAGTATAACAAGTTATATAGAGCCTCTGTGAAGGATGGCTGGTAGTATAAAGTACCTTTTCTTAATCAACAACAATCCATGATAATGAGTAAGTTGGAGCTGAGAATGTCTTTATCTTCTGCATAACTTCACCAAGTGGATAGTGAGCTATTTCAATTAGAATGATATCAAAACCCAAATGGAGATTATTGTTATAGATTTAATTTCATAATATTGTGCTTGTGAATAACTGAAAACGATAAAACATAAAAGGCAGAAGCATTGTCTAAATAAATGCAAAGCAAAATCAGTATTCACCGAGGCAAAACTTGTTCTGGTAGCAGATTCTAGACACCAGTCATTCCCAAGACTGTATATCCTCTGTGCAGCCACTTTCTTTTACTAATTCATTTATATTTTTTTAACTTTTAGGTTCAGGGGTGCATATGCAGGTTTGTTATATAGGTATATTGCTTATTGCTGGGGTTTAGGGTACAGATTATTTCATCACCCAGGTAATAAGCATAGTACCCAATAGGTAGTTTTTTTATTCTTATCCTCCTCCTACCCTCCACCCTCAAGTAGGCTCTGGTGTCTAATGTTCCCTTCTTTGTGACCATATGTGCTCATTGTTTAGATCCCATTTATAAATGAGAACATGTGGTATTTGGTTTTCTGTTCCTGTATTAGTTCGCTTAGGATAATGGCCTTCAGCTCCATCCATGTTGCTACAAAGGACATGACCTGATTCTTTTTTATGGCTGCATAGTATTCCATGGTGTATATGTACATTTTCTTTATCCAGTGTACCATTGATGAGCATTTAGGTTGATTCCCTATATGTGCTATTGTAGATAGTGCTGCAATGAATATATGTGTGCATGTGACTTTATGGTAGAACAGTTTATATTCCTTTGGGTATATACCCAATAATGGGATTGCTGGGTGAAATGGTAGTTCTACATCCTTTGAGAAATTGCCAAACTGCTTTCCACAACAATTGAACTAACTTACATTCCGACTAGCAGTGTATAAGCACTCTCTTTCCTCCACAACCTCAGCAGTCTGTTCTTTTTTGACTTTTTAATAATAGCCATTCTGACTGGTGTGAGATGGTATCCCATTGTGGTTTTGATTTGCATTTCTCTAATGATTAGTGACATTAAGCATTTTTAAAATATGTTTGTTGGCCACGTGTATGTCTTCTTTTCAGAAGGGCCTGTTTATGTCCTTTGCCCACTTTTGAATGGGGTTGTTTTTTGCTTTTAAATTTAAGTTCCTTATAGGTTGAGGATATTAGACCTTTGTTAGATGCATAGTTTGCAAATATTTTCTCTTATTCTGTATGTTGTCTGTTTGCTCTGTTCATAGTTTCTTTTGCTGTGCAGAAGCTGTTTAGTTTAATTAAGTCCCATTTGTCAATTTTTGTTTTTGCACAGCCACTTTTAAAATGAAGCTTAAACATACCCAAATTCATACAGCCTTATACCCTAATTTACTTAGATGTTCAAACACCATCAAGCACTTTCTTTCTTTAAAAGAACAGCAGCACAGCTTAAAATCCAAAATGAGAAATTCAGAAAATAGCCAATTAAAAACAAAATCAATTTCTTATTCCAAAATGACTTCAAGTTTTTCTTTGATCACTAAAACTAACCACAATTGTTTCCTCCAATAAAATTGTTAAAGGTTCATAAGTTTTAGATGTTGTTTATCTCCAAACATACCAGTATATTATTAAAAAGAAGAAAGTCTATTTGTCCAAGCCCAGATTCACAGTTAGAACAAACTGTACACTTAAATGGTCTTCTATATGACCCTCTTATTCCATGCTGTACATGCTAGAGAATGCCCAAATTAAGTGCTGCCAAATGTCATCATGCCCACATAAACTGCCCTCTACTAATTTGAAGGGTTAGCCTTCCTGTCTTGGCATTATCCTACAGACATACATGCCTCCTAAGCAAAACTGTCCCAGTTTTCTGGTCTTAGGAGGATGGTTGCTGATAGTAAAGTAGGAAAGTACTAATCTTATCTACGCTAGCCTGCTTCTGTTTTTCTGGCTTGTCATGTCTATTGTTCTACGGCCAGCAGGCACGTTTCTTTCCACTATTTAAGGTGGTCTCAATACTTCCACTCATTCATTCAACTATTTATTCTTTTGATAAATTTTTGAGTTCCAAAAACATGTCAGGCAACATCCCCTCAACTCTCCTCACTTCATCCCCAACTGCCACACACACTTGACTTGTCTCAGATAAAGCAGATAGGGGGCTGGAGGAGTGCGCTCTGCTAGGGTCTTCCACATTACCACAACCACCAGAACCACAAAATAGATCTTCACAACTTTAAATGGAAGAGCGAAGATATCGTTGCTGACTCCAGGCTTGAGACATTCTGGGTTGAATCCCCTGAAAAAGCTTTTCAGGAAACCAATGTGATTTTATCAGCAAGATTTACCTTGTGAACCTTGAAGGCCTTTAGATATCTGTGTAGACCAGGCTATCAAAAGAAATAAAAGTTATTAAGCATTGAGAGGTCAGAGTCCCAGCTAAGGTTTAGGCAGTATAGCTTTGTGGTTAATGGCATGGCTTTTCAAATGGATGATGATTCAAGTTCAGCTCTATCTATGCCTTTAAAATCAGTTTTGTAATCAATATTAGAAGAATACCATGTGTCCTCCGTTAGGCCGTGCAGTGTAGTATATGGCAATAGCAATATGAGTTCTGTTTCCTCTCTCCTTTAAATTATACCTAAATGTTTTCCTTAGGGTTCCAACCTTAGAATAGTAGACTTGCAAAAAAGGTTTATCTATTCCTAGTGTACCAGTGTTACATCTTTTCCTCTTCTATTGAATCTCTTTGTTTTAAACAATGACTAGCCTCTTATTTCCATATTCTCAGAAGGAGTCCATTATACCATGCATCAAATCTCATTGATGCCCATGAGATCATATATGCCTCAGAATATTAAAATATTAGATTGACTGTTTATTGCTTTTAATTATCAATACTCCTTGGGTTGTTTGTTATATAGGCAGAGTAACAAACACCTGGTAAGCATGCTCTAATCCCCCTTCCTGCACAGGGCAGGCATTGCTAATAAGCCATAGCTCTCTAAATTCAGCTTCAGAATATTTCCCAATACAAAGTTCAGGAATCCTTTATCAAGATGTAGTCTATTGGACATTCTTGGTATATTATGATATGAATCCTATTGTTAGGGGTTAATATCAAGAAAATTACTTTTGAGATAGGTTTGAGCCAGTTTTTAATTTGGAAGGGATGAAAAGAGAGAAAGAGAAGAGCAAACAGAGCATTGCTCATACAAAGCAATGTTTTTCTAAGGAAAATGCTTATCGGATTTAATTTCCATTCTAGCAGATGGGTTTTAACGTTTAAACAGAATCGCTTGGATTTGAAGGGACCTCTCGTGAGTTATTTAGCTCATATCTCAGGACTACCACAAGATAGATCTCATTATTTTTCTTAAATCCTGTCTTAAAAATGAATGAGTGTCTAATGAGTCTTTAAATAGTGATTTTACTACCTCCTGTGGTAGCATGTGTCATAACTTCTGTATTCTACTAGCTTCATAACTTCAGTGTTCTAATAGCTACCAATTCTGCTCTAATATTTATTTAAACTTTCCCTATAGCATCAGAAGTCTATTGCTGCATTTTCTACACTTGCTCTTTTTTTAACCTTTGAAGCTAGTTACAACTGGCAGTCACTGAGGAAACATAAGCTGCAGACGTCATGGATGGACTGGTCACCATAACCACCTTGGACTTAACAGTTGCTCCTGACCATTTCTTAGTTTGAACTTCATCTTCTCCTAAGTTCAAACATAAGGATGGTTGGCAATCATGCCTCTGGCCCTTTGAATTTAATACGGTACTGTTATCTTGGGTGTTGACTTTCCTCATTTGCCTGCTTCTCCATTTCTTTGTATCAGCCAGGAATCCCTGAAGTGCTTCTCCCTATTGTTCAGCAGTAACACCTGTATAGGAGGAATTGAGGCAAAGTCTTCCAAAGCCTCATTTAAAATGTTGACACTAAAGCATGATTAGATCTGGACTGTGCATGTCTAGATCTATAAATTTGGGTTCTTCCCACCCATAAATGAAGTGGGTAGTTTTCTTTTTGTTATGATTTGAGTTGATAGCCTTTCTGATAAAAAAAAATCTTCCTTACTTAGAAGTGCTGGAAATTGAATCACTGAAGAGTCTTTTCTCTTGATTAATCACAAGGCAAACCAAGGTTCTCTTTTAAACTGATGATGATTTAGAAGGGCTAATCCATTAGGTCAAAAACTCCTTAGTATAAATTAGATATTTTTCATCCCACTTTCCTCCCAAATAAGTGAGCATAAGTAGTACACTAGAGTCCTTGAAAGAGATGCTGAAAAGATAGAAATGACAGCAAAAATAAGTAATGGAAAAGCACCAAAGAAAAATATTGCGTATTTCTCCATGTGGCCATGGGCTAGCCTGAAGTCAACTCAAATCCACAAATGTAAGACTTTTTTCATTGTGTTTCCTTAAGGCTACATTCCAAATCAATATCCCTACTACTTGTCAAGTGTTCTTTACTCATTAATCCTACCTTTGGCTGCCTGGGACTTCAAAGATTACCTTCATGCTATCTTATTACTAGGGCCTGCCTGGGAGGTCTTTCTTCTTTTTTACTTTCCATCCAATCCTTGGCTTCTCCTCGAGGCCAAGATCATTACATACCCATTATAAAACCTTATCTGAGACTTCAGACCTTACTCTCAATTTACTTAGCAAACATAACTCTAAGGCATGCAAATGAAGAGGAATGAAACTATGTTCATTGTGTACCCACTATGTGGCAAGCACTGTGCTAAACATATATCATAAGGTATCTCATTTTAGTATGTACAGCCATATCAGGTAGGTGTAATTATCATTGTAAAATGAAAATGAGAAAATAACATTTTTTTATAGGAAACAGAAATCTACCTGGAAAACTGTCGCTCACCTAACAGAGTTGAGAAGGATGTTATGTCTTATGTTCTTAAGGTAAGCCATTAGATAGAATAGTCTGGAAGATTCTAATTCAAAACCTGTGAACATTTCACAAAAAAATTGTCTAGCTAGTGCTAGGAAGCTTTTTAGTATCTGGATGTCTGGAAGGTCTATAAGTGAGATGAGGTAAAACTTTTCTGGGAAAGAATGTAAATAAAAGAGTTATTAAGTAATTATTGGTGACATGTAGCTTAGATTCAGCAGCATGCCACTTTGCCAGTATCTGTTCTTTAAATATAGTCACTCCAGCTTTGTTTTTATTAGTATTGGCATGGTATTAATATATCTTTTTTCATCCCTTTAACATACCTATATCATTATATTTGAAGTCAGTCTCTTATAGACAGTGTATAATTGGGTCTTTTTCAAAAAAATCCATTCTGACAATTTTTGACTTTTACGTTTCCATTTAATGTGATTATTGATATGTTTAGATTTATACTTACTATTTTATTATTTATTTTGTGATTGTTCTATTTTTCATTTCTTTGTTTTTCTTTTTCTTCCCTTTTTGGATTATTTGGACATATTTTAATATTCCATTTTAATTTGTCTATTGTATTTTTACTGCCTTTTTATTTATTTATTTTTACTTTTATTGTGTTTGTTTTTTACTGATCAGAGAAAAGGAAAACACTACAAACACTATTTTTTTGTGTTTTTTCTAGGGATTATAATATATGCACTGAACTTTTCTGAGTCTACTCTGAATCGATATTTTACTATTTCAAGTGAAAAAAATTACCACCATATAGGTCCCTTTCCCCTACCCCCTTTATACTGTAAATGCATTTTATGTAGTACCTCTACATATATTGAAAACCCTATCACAAAATGTTATGTTTGGCTTTCAATCATCAAGCATATTTTAAAGAACTCAAGAGGAAAGAATATTCTATTTACCCAGATGTCTACCATTTCTATTGCTTTTCTTTCATTCCTGATGTTGCAACTTTCTCTCTGGTGACATTTCCCATCTGTCTGAAGAATTTTCTTTAACAATTCTTTCAGAAAACATCTCCTGGCAATAAATTTTCTTGGTTTTAGTTAATCTGATAATGTCTTTATTTTACCCTCATTACTGAAGGACTGGATTGACAATTCTTTTCTTTCAGCACTTCAAAAAAAAGGCATTTCACTTCCTTCTGGTTTCCATGGTTTCTGATGAGAAATTTGCTGATATTCAAATTGTTATTATCATGTAAGTCATGTGTCATTTTCTCTGGTGGCTCTCAAGATTTTTTCTTTGTCTTTAGTTTTCAGATGTTTGATTGTGGTGTTTCTAGGCACAGATTTTTTTCAGGGTTATCCTATTTGAAATTTGCTGAGCTTCTGAAGTCTGTAGGTTTATGTCTTTTGCCAAATTTGGGAGGTTTTCAGCTATTACTTTCTTACGTATTTTTTCTGCAGCATATTCTTTCTCATTTTCTTTTGAGGCTCCAATGACACAAATGTTAGCTCTTTTAGTATTGTACTACAGGACCCTGAGGCTCTGTTTGTTATTTATAAAAATATTTTTTCGTCTCTATTATTTGGATAGGATCATTTCTATTGATCTCCCAACAAGTTCACTATTTCCTCTGTTATCTCTGTTTTTGTATTGAGCCCATCTTGTGAGTTTTTATTTTGATCATTGTATTTTTTATTTCTAAATTTTTCATTTTATTCCTCTTTATATCCTTTATTTCTTTGCTGAGACTTTCTGTCTTCTCATTTATTTTGAGAGTATTTTCTCTTCTTTTTAAATTTTTAAAAAATGTTTGTGGGTACACAGTAGGTTTATATATTTATAGGGTACATGAGATATTTTGATACAGGCATACAATGTGTAACAATTGTATCTGGGTAAATGGGGTATCCATCACCTCAAGCATTTATCCTTTCTTTTTGTTACAAACAAACCAATTATACTCTTTAATTATTAGTGCTTTAAAGTCTCTGATAATTCCAGTGTCTGTGTCATCTTAGCGTTTGTTTCTGTTGGTTGTTTTTCCCATGAGAGTTGAGCTGTTTTTATGGTTCTCTCTATGCTGAGTAATTTTGGATTTTATCCTGGACACTTTGGAAGACTCTAGGTTATGAGACTCTGTGTCTTTCATCCTGTAGGGAATGTAGTTCATTTTGCTGTGATAGGCAATCAACTTGATTGGGTTCAGGCTGTACATTCCAACCAGCCTTCTTTGAATTGTGGTTCCAATGTCAGTTCAGTTTCCAAAGCTTTTGCAGTGCTATTCAGGTCTGTCTCATATGTGTGAAACCCACAGCCAATTTAGAACCTAAGCAGTGTCCTGTCCCATAATTTCATTCTCAAAATCTTTGGTATATTGTTTTGTGTGAGATCCATACATGCATAACTAGGGAGGGAGCCTAGGACTTCACAATTTTATGGGGTTGTTTTCCTCATACTTTCCAAAATGTCCCCATTACTTTTTCTTCCCTGGGGCTCAACTTACAGGCTGTGACCCTCTTACAGTCTAAGAAAGATGGGGCTTTATATAACTATGCTGTGCTGTGCACTTCCAACAACTGAACCTATGTCAGTCCTGAACTGAAACAGCAGGAGGGCAGATAGAAAGAAAAAAGGCAATGGGGATTCACCCCACCCTTTTGGAACATAACTATCCTGATTAGAAACAGTGGTTCTCCTCCCTCAGAATTTTAGGCATCCGAGGGCCCCCAGTGCTGCTGCTGTCTCTACTGCTACTGTAGTTACTGCAGGATGGCCTGGAGTGCAGAAGCACAGAGAAAAGGGAAACATCTCAGAGAACTTCCCCCAACCACCCTCTCTCTGAGCATCAGGAGATCTCTTTCTTGCTCTTCAAGACAGAATTAGAGAGCTTTTCTGTCCGTGCCTGAGTACCCACTTCTATGTTTCAGGATGCCTTGATTCTAGGTCGGGGATAACAGAAGAAAAATAAGTGATAAACTCAGTGTCAATTTGGTAGTACTTCAGATTCTGGCCTGTCTTCTCTCCTAGTCTACCCACCACTGTTTAATTTTTGGAGTCCTCAAATAGCTGCCCCATGCATTCTGTCCAGGTTTTGTAGCTGCATTGAGTGGGAGAAACAGGGTGGAGTTACCCCCATTTTACATGGAACCAGAACCTCCTATTTCTTTTATATCCTGCTACAAATATATCTCTGTATTTATCACAGTTACTTTTGTTATTTTTATAACATATTCCCCCTAGAAAAAGCCTCTAAAACACAATGTTTTGCTATAAATACACATAATGAAATGGTTAATATATCTATCAAGTCAACATATCCATTATCTCACAGTTACCATTTTTTTTAATGGTAAGAGCACCTAAAATCTACTTTCTTAACAAATTTCCATTATACAATATTAAGTATAGTCTTCATGCTGTACATTAGATCTCAAGACTTATTAATCCTACATAACTACATCTTTGTATCCTTGACCCACATCTCCCTATTCCCCACCCTCCTATGCCCTGGTAACCACTGTTCTACTCTTTGTTTCTATGAACAGGATTTGACTTTTTTAAGATTCCATATGCAAGTGAGATCACACAGTATTTTTCTTTCTATGCCTGGCTTATTTCACTTAGCATGATGTTCTCCAGATTCATCCATGTCCACGTTGTCACAAAAGGCAAGATCTTCTTTTTCAAGTCTGAATAGTATTCCATTGTGTGTGTTTGTGTGTGTGTGTGTGTATTTATCCATTCATCCACTGATGGACACTTAGGTTGGTTCCATACCTTGGATATTGTGAATAATGCTGCAATGAACATGTGCATGCAGGATCTCTTTAATGTGCTGATTTCATTTCCTTTGGATGTCTACCCAGAAGTGGGATTGCTGGATCATATGGTAGTTCTATATTTGTAGTTTTCAGAGAAACCTCCATACTGTTTTCCATAATAGCTATACCAATTTATTTTTCCACCAACAGTGTGTAAGTGAACGTCTTTCTCCACATCCTCTCCAACACTTATTTTTTGAAATGTTCTCAGGAGAAACCTGTAAGGAAGGAAGTGAGGGAAGCAGGAAAGGCAGGGGAAGAGGCTAAGCAAAGATATGGTTTCAGCAGAAGTCTAGCATCAGCCTGATCCCACAGGAAGTTCTATAGCAAAGACGGCACCACACAGTTGTCTCCTTGGAGGCAAAGGGACTGGATTTTTGCTACTACATACCAGTCTGTCATTGACTGTGCTGGTGGGTACATAACCTCTTAGGCATCTCTGGGTGAAGTTCCCATCAGCTGAGAGTAATTCTCAAGAGAACAGTGCAGCTGTGAGCTGTTAGCAGCCAACACTCATAGCTACTAAATATAAAATAAATAGAGCTAGTCACAGTGCTGGGTAAGATGGTGTAAGCAGCTGGGGATGGATGCTCTGGGTGAGGCATCAACACCATCATTATAATGACTAATCACACATTTCAGTGGTGATCGTCACTGAATGCTGCTATTTCCTTCCAAAACACAGAGAGAATCACTAACTAGTTGTGGCATTGCAGGAACCATGCCTGCGCTGAAATAATCAGCCTCTAGGGTAATGATTCTGAACATTAAGTGTGCATGAGAATTACTTAGGGAGCTTGTTAAAGATGCAGATTCCATCACCAATCCAGAGATTCTTATTCAGTAGATGGGCTATGAGAGCTGCATTTTAACAAGGACCCCTGTGATTCACTTTGAGATTATGGAGGTGGTCATACAACCTATTTCAATGATGGCAAACGTTATTCTGCTTTAATTGTGTTTCCTCAACTAAGTCTGAAGCTCCTATGGGCAGATGTTAAACTGCGGTAATTTCCCCTATTGTGATGTTCACAACCATAAAATGTTTTATACAGAATGTTTTAATGAAGCCCTTATCGATTCATTGTTCCTGTGATCCAAGTAACATAGGGGGCCTGAAATGAGGTGACTGTAGGTATCTGAGGCACAGATGAAAACTCTCAAAGCAGGTGCCATAGGAGTTGTAGAATCCTAGGAGGCAGCTAGCCCTATCAGCAGTGAATCATAACTTTTTAAAAATAATCTTCAGACAGCCCAGGGGTATCAGAGGCTTACTGACACAAAATGCCCATCTCTGCCAAGTGCCCTGCACCATGAATAGAAATGTATGGCTGGGATGGGCCTGGGAGTCTAGCATCTGTTTTCACAGCTGTGATTGTCCATTCAGATTGGGATCCGCATCAATTATATCATCTTTCACTATAAAGAACGGAATATTGATCAGGACTCAGTCCTGCCTAACAATACCAGCTCCAATTTGGGTAGCCAGACAATCTAAGATCAGAAATGAAACAGTATTTCTAAAAGTACATTAAAAAAACTAAAACGAATATGAGAAACCAATAGACTATCAAGTGTTCCTTTCATTCCTTTGTAAGAACTAGGCTACATGCTGTGACAGCAAAGGATTTGCTTAAGAAGATCTACTTAATTAGATAAAGTATCTTCCCTTAGTAAACCTGAAAAATAAGCAGTTATGCTCTGCTGCATTTTTATCTTCTAAGATTTTATTAGTTTATCCAGCACACAGTACTGCACACTTAAATAAGGCAATTATTTATTTATTTATTTATTTATTTATTTATTTTGAGATGGAGTCCCACTCTGTTGCCCAGGCTGGAGGGCAGTGGCACCATGTTTGCTCACTGCAACCTCCGCCTCCCGGGTTCAAGCAATTCTCTTGCCTCAGCTTCCCTAGTAGCTGGGATTACAGGTGCCCACCACCACGCCCAGCTAATTTTTTTTTTTTTTTGTATTTTTAGTAGAGATGGGGTTTCACCATGTTGGCCAGGCTGGTCTCAAACTCCTGACCTCAGGTGATCCGCCCACCTCGGCCTCCCAAAGTGTTGGGATTACAGGTGTGAGCTGCTGCGCCCAGCCATTTTATCTATTCTTGATGACCAAGTGGAAGTTATGAGGTTGATCCAGCTGTAGTTTAGGAAATCTGACATGCAAGGGAGCATGTTAAGATTTTATGGGCCATTAAAAGGACAGAATTTTAAATGATTACTGAGATCAAAATGTCATTTATTTTCATAACAAATAAGTGGTTTGGGATTTGTTATTCCCAAAGTGAGTATCACTGAGGCTTTGGGCATATAAATATGCCCAAAGGCATATTTATAAATATATGGGCCTTTACCAAACGTTTGAAGCACCTAGTTGTTTATATTCACTTAATGACTGACTCTTTGTCTGCTTCTGACGTGTAGTTAAATGAGCTTGTTGTTGGCTGATAAATCCTCCCAGGACTGAGGAGGTCAAAGTAAAGAACCAGCATTTTGTGGCAACCCATGATCATCTGTCTTACTTCCTTGAGGAAAGAGAAGCCCTGAGCTGAGGTGATCAGCAGGAGGCAAGAACTGATTAATAGGCATCATTTTTTTCTGGCTGCTTTGTGTAAGCAGCTAGGCTAGACTAGTCATGCCTCTGAGAAGGGGTAAAAAATGACAGGATGAATTGGGGAAGCAACCAGGGAGTCATAATCCTGGGAAGCCATTTTGTCACCTGGGTTTAGTAGTTTCTAGAGGAATCCTGTGACCTTGCAACAAGTGTCAGTGAATTGGGCTGGACCACGTGTTATAGGCTAGGCTTTTATTCTGGGAAGTCCACTCTGAGATGGAGCATAGGAGACAGGATGTTCATTAGGGTGCACCCTTGGGACCAATATCTGGGGAAAGGAGGGGAAAAAAGCAGGAGCAGGTAGAGGGAGAAGATAAACTGTGATGCAGGCCCAACAACAGCCTAGGCAGACCCCCAAGGTAGCTCTGAAGTTAAAATGGCCTTTCAGAATTGCCCCCAGTTGGGCCAAGGTGGCTGGGAATTTTTTTTTAATTTTTTATTTCTATAGGTTTTCGGGGAACAGGTGGTATTTGGTTACATGAGTAAGTTCTTTAGTGGTGATCTGTGAGATTTTGGTGCACCCATCACCTGAGCAGTATACACTGAACCCACTTTGTAGTCTTTTTTTTTTTTTTTTTTTTTTGAGACTGAGTCTTGCTCTGTCACCCAGGCTGGAGTGCAGTGGCATGATCTCAGCTCACTGCAACCTCTGCCTCCTGGGTTCAAGCAATTCTCCTGCCTCAGCCTCCCAGGTAGCTTGCCACCAGCCACACCTGGCTAATTTTTGTATTTTTAGTAGAGATTGGGTTTCACCGTGTTGGCCAGGGTGGTCTCGAACTCCTGACCTTAAGTGATCTGCCCACCTCGGTCTCCCAAAGTGTTGGGATTACAGGCGTGAGCCCCTGCGCCCAGCCCTCTAATTTCTGGCCTTTTATTCCTCACTCCCTTCCCACTCTTTCCCCCTAAGTCCCCAAAGTCCATTGTGTCATTCTTTTGCCTTTGTATCCTCGCAGCTTAGCTCCCACTTATGAGTGAGAACATGCAATGTTTAGTTTTCCATTCCTCAGTTACTTCACTTAGAGTAATAGTCTCCAATCCCATCCAGGTTGCTGAAAATGCCATTAATTCGTTCCATTTCATGGCTGAGTAGTATTCCATCATATATATATATATATATATATATATAAATATATATATATATATATATAATTTTCTTTATCCACTCGTTGATTGATGGGCATTTGGGCTGGTTCCACATTTTTGCAATTGCAAATTGTGCTGCTGTAAACATGCGTGTGCAAGTGTCTTTTTCCGAAAATGACTAATTTTCCCCTGGGTAGATACCCAATAGTGGGATCATTGGATCAAATGGTAGTTCTATTTTTAGTTAAGGAATCTCCACACTGTTTTCCATAGTGATTGTACTAGTTTACATTCCCACCAGCAGTGTAGAAGTCTTCCCTTTTCACCACATCCACATCAACATCTAATATTTTTTGATTTTTTGATTATGGCCATTCTTGCAGGAGTAAGGTGGTATTGCATGGTGATTTTGATTTGCATTTCCCTGATTATTAGTGATGTTGAGCATTTTTTCATATGTTTGTTGACCATGTGTATATCTTCTGTGGAGAACTGTCTATTCATGTCCTTAGCCCACTTTTTGATGGGATTTTTTGTTTTATTCTTGCTAATTTGTTTGAGTTCATTGTAGATTCTGGATATTAGTCCTTTGTCAGATGTATAGATTGTGAAGATTTTCTACCGCTCTGTGCATTCTCTGTTTACTTTGCTGACTTTTTCTTTTGCCATGAAAAAGCTCTTTAGTTTAATTAAGTCCCAGCTATTTATCTTTGTTTTTATTGCATTTGCTTTTGGGTTCTTGGTCATGAAATACTTGCCTAAACCAATGTCTAGAAGGGTTTTTATAATGTTATCTTCCAGAATTTTTATAGTTTCAGGTCTCAGATCTAAGTCCTTGATCTATCTTGAGTTGATTTTTGTAGAAGGTGAGAGACGAGGATTCAGTTTCATTCTCCTACATGTGGCTTGCCAATTATCCCAGCAGCAAGGTGGCTGGGAATTTCTATTCCTGCATTGGTAGGTCATTGGATATGGACAACCCCAGAAGGTTATCAAGGAAACTACCTCTTGGTCACAGTGGTTCACTTCAGCTGAGGCAATCCCTGAAGAAGCTTAGAGCTAAGGGCTGTCTGCCATCAGTGCTCCTAGCACCGGAGACAACAAGAACCTCATTGAAGAGGGATCTGGACAGTGCACCAGAGTGGCCAGAACACCTGGTAAAATTTGGGCTGTGGCTTATCTGAGTGATTATGCCGGGTAATGGGAACTAGGAACTGCAGCGCTAGTTATCAAAGGCAAGTCATGTCACTTGAATTTTGTTGCTTATGCCTCTAAGATACATTTTATTTCAAGACCTGACAGGGAACGGCAGACTTGAAGAGTTCTTGACCTGGCCCCAGCTCTGTCTACAGCGGTAGGGCAAAGCTAGATTGGAGTCAAGAGTGGAGGTGACACAAGGCTGGGTTGTGCATGGAACATCAGAATGGTGGGTGGGTTTGCCATTCAAGGCCTTCAGAAAGTGTCAAGCAGTCAAGACAGGGCATCTAATATGAAACATGGGGTAATAGTTGGAAGTCCATGCAGTCTATTGGGATGTAGGGGAAGGCGAAGCACTGGGATACAAATGATAGCAACTGCCCCTTGTTAAGTGCTTGTGTAGATAAGGATCCCTGCTAAGTATTTTACACATACCATCTCATTTAAAACTGCTTACAATTTTGTGTAGTATGTATTATTATTTTCATGTGTATGGGCAAATAAACCAGTTCAGAGAGGAGATTATTCAAAATTATACAGCTGGTAAGTGGCAGAGATTCTGGAGACAGACTGCCTGCATTTGAATTCTGTCGCTTACTAGATGTATGACATGGAGCAAATTACTTAACGCCTCTGTTCCTCAGTTTCTTCACCTTTATAATGGGAATAACACCTACCTCTTATGGCTGTTATGCACATTAAATGTATTAATAGCATAAGAGCCAAGAGCAATGCCTAGCACAACTTAAGAACTATATAATTGTTTATGAACTAAGTGAATAGGCCAGTCGAACTCCATAGCCTATGTTCTTGACTATTATGCTACCTTGGCAGGACTCTGATTCCCAGGATGTGCAGTGAGAGAGCTAGGCAGCCTAAGCAGTAGGAAGTACCTAAGATAGTAGGCAACTAATCACTCATTCATGTACTCATTCACAAATATTTATCGAGAATCTCTACATATGTGCTAAGCATTTTTCTGGGTAGTAGAGATAAAGCAATGAACAAAACAGCGAAATTCTCAACCATCATATAGCTTATATGCTAGTGGGGAGACAGGCACTAAACAAAATAATTGATAAATGTGTAAATAATGGCAGGTAGTGGTAAGAGAAATGAAGGCAGGGTAAGAGCACAGGGAGCCCTGGAGCTGGGGCTATGGGAAAGGGCTGAGTGTGTGTTATTTTAAAAAAAGAGATGAGGAAAAAGCCTTTCTGATGAGGCAACATTTGAGCAGAGACCTGAATGAAGTTGGGAGGAATTCAGGCAGTAATCTGGGAGACAAGCCCGGGTAGAGAAAATAACCAGAAAGGCAGGGATGGCCCTTCAGAGTTGCCCCAAGTTGAGTGATGTGGGCTGCCTTTAGAAGGAGAAGAAATCTTGGGTGGGGCAGTTTTCTTCAGTGGAGGCAATCTCCAAAGGGAGCTGACAGTGGATGGCCATACTCCTGCAGCTCTCCTAGCAGCTGGGGAAAGAAGTGTTTCATTCCTGAAGGGCAATCTGGGTGGTACAACTTCCAGCACCCTGTGCCTGTCTTCAGTAGCTTGTTCTACTATTTGGCTTGCTCCTGAAGAATCCAATCTTTCCTACCAAAGAAGTTATGCTGGACATTTTGAAAATTTCATCAAAGTTCTTGTGTAAAAGGGCAAAAGTTGAAACGTTATTTGGGGTTTAAGTACTAAAAAGTAAATATTGGACACTGATTCCTGAACAACACAGGGGAAAGGAGCAAAAATCTAAATCTGAAAAGTTTTTAGGAAGGGAGTACTTGGCAGATGGATGATTTTAAAATGTGATGCCATGAATTCTTTTGCAACTTGATAACACATCAGCACTGCCCACACATTCTAGAAACCATGTGAATGAAGAAGGCTGTCATTAGAGCTGAAAATTGCATTGTGATTTTGGCAATGGTTCACTCTTAGGCCAGGTTCAGATTTCCCAGTTTCTGAACTCTAACCAGTAATTGCTATTACTGTGTTTGGGAGATGATTGCTGGAGATTGTGGCAAAAAGATAGAATTCTCTGCCTTTTAAGGCATCTTAATCACAATTTTGGCAGCATGGAAGCCTTCAACTTAGTAAACTGAGCAGCCATTTCCATAGCAGAGAAATAAGCTACTGTTTGACTCAGAGATGGCGCTTTCAGCTGTTGTTTGTTGACCTGAGCCGAGGGAAACAAGATGACAGATTGGACAAGCAGCACACTATGCAATTTATGCCCTTCATGGACTGTCAAACATTAATTTAAATTAATTTTAATCATTACCATCTGGTACTTATATAGAAAGTCAGGCCCAGATAGATATTTCCTTATCTTGAATTGGTGAACAGAGCTGTGTTTTGGCCGGCAGCCATGTCCATACACCCCAAGGAAGGGGCAAGAACACTGTGGGAGGGCAGATTTGTATGAATGCCAGGCATGCAGCTATCATCAGCCCTGGATGCTGTAAAAGGGACCTGTTGGTGCTAGTCCCACCATGGGTCATGGCCCCTTCTCCTGTCCCACTCATGGAGGCATAAATGCTCAGTCATGTCTTTGTATTCCTTGACACTGAGAATGGGAACTGGCTGGGGATGGTCTCTGGATGAATTGAGGCATCTGACTCTGTGGCTTAAACCTCTTAAGCAGGTAAAGTGACCAGTAGCCACATTTAATCTGTTCATTAGGAAATTATTAAGCACTGATGACCTTTGAGGTTCCATTACTCTGAGCATCAGTTATTTTTTCTGTCAATCATGGTGCCAGACCCAGCAGGGAATATGGAAGAAGTATAAAGCAACATTCCTGTCCTAGAAGCCAACTCAGTCCCAGGAGGGATTCTCTTTTCTTCTCAGTTCTCAGACTGAACCTCAAGTTGTTGGTGGCTGGTAGGGAGTAGAAGGGTTGCCAATGAAGTCCCAGAGGAGTAAGGGAGGAAGAATGGATGAGAAAGCCCTCCATGTTCCTGAATTTTAATTTTTTCATGCAAAATAGCTTGGTGCCCATTAGACTAAAGGATGCCTTTCAGCAAGCTAGCTCTGGCTTCAGGAGACAAACACTGAGCCCTGTTCATTGCTTTGTGGGCAAAAATCATATGACCCACTTGAGAAAGGACAGCAAGTTTCCCCCTTTTCTTTGAAAATAGAAACAGGTCTTTTCCCCCCTGATTTCCTGCAGCAATGTTAAATACATGCTTATTGCCCCCAAAATCAGATAATACAGAAAAGTAGAAAGTAAACACTTGGTCACACACAGATAGAGACGACTGTTAATATTTTAGTATACACATCTTTATACACACACACAGACACACACACACATCATATATATATATATACACACAGATATATATACATATATATACACATATATACATATATATATATATACACTTATACACACACACATACATTTTTAAAAATTGGATCATGCTATAGTAAGGAAAAGCAAAATCTCCTGTCAGGTGATTTCCTTTTCCAACCAGATTTCAGTACGACCAGAAAGTACAATCGGGGGCTTCAAGCAGGGAAAGAGAGAGTGGCATTGCAAAATTTGCCACTTCAAATTTCAAGGCTGGATGTTGTTTCCAGCTCAAGCTGTATCTGTCCAACCCGCCTCTTGGCAACTGCCAAGGACAGACTTGCCAGCTCTTCTGAGATATGAGGCCACCTCTATTCAGGATATGAATCTTGTTTCTTTCTATGAAACATTACATTTTTCCTTTGAAAAAAGTAACAGAAAGCACTGTTCATCATGGAGGGAGAGAGGCAAATACAGCATGGAAGAAACATTTTCAAGAGTTAAAATAGAGCATGGTAAAGAAAGAGAGAATCACTTCCTGCCCTCTTTTCTGACTATAAGAAGTTTAAACCATATTTTAGATTTTTCTTTATGTTAAAAGAGAAGACTATTCATACAAAACTCATTTTGATCTATGTGCATCAAAATTAAATGGACGTGATCTACAAGTGTATTTTGCCCCAGGTCAGGATGAGATTGCAGCTATCTCCTTGAGGGGATTCTAAAACCTTCTGGAGAGAGACCAGAGAATAGAGGCCCACAGAGCCAGGCCATGTAAGGAATGGTGGAGTAAGCCAGGTATGTTTCCGTGGAGAAGGGGGAAGTCTTAGTTTAGTGGAAAGATGGGCTGGACTTATTTTTTATTCTTCTGGAAGCTAGAACCAAAATGAAAAGATCAAAAGTATTATGAGGTACAGAGCTGACACATGAGATTTGGGAAGGTGGAGAAGAAAAAGGCGTGAAGACAGCTAATATTTATTGAGCACCTACTATGTGTCAGAAGTTGAGCTAAATTCCTTGTATTATCTTATTTAATCTTCATAGTAATCTTAAGAGGTAGATAATATTGCTGGTATTTTATAGCTAAGGAGAGTAAGATTCAAAAAAGTTCAGTAACTTGCACAAGGTTGCATAGCCGTTAAGTGGCAGAACCAAGTTTAAATTCACGTTTGTTTGGCTCCCCTACATCACACCCTCTAAAAATGGTATGGGTGAGCTTCCTGAGCTAACGTGTTCCTGGGTACCTCAGTGCATTCAAGAAAAGACTAGATGGTTATTTGTTGGGGATGTTCTTCAAGGGATTTGTGCATTGGTATAGAGCTGGAACACATGGTTTCTAAGGGCCTTTCTAACTGCATGTTCTAACAAGGTCCCTCTAAAACATGCCACTCTTGCTTGTCTTCAGGACACCTACTGGGGGCATGATTAGAATTTTATTTTTGGCTAAGGCATCATCCTCAGAAAAAGAAACTGAAGATAAATCCCCATACATGTTCTCTTGGAGGACCAACTCCAGCAGACATTGTTGGTATGGTACTCATAACCCCTCAGCGCTCACCATGCCCATACATGCCCATGAAGGTTCTTCTGCAAACACCTACAACTCTCTATGTCAGGGCTTGCTTTTGGTTCTTCAAGGGCAGGCCGGAAGTGCCAGAAGTTAACATCTTTGGAAGTAGTCCTCAGCTA
Organism: Pan troglodytes; assembly: GCF_028858775.2. Classification (NCBI taxonomy): domain Eukaryota; kingdom Metazoa; phylum Chordata; class Mammalia; order Primates; family Hominidae; genus Pan; species Pan troglodytes. Next base: position 38,915,789 of record NC_072421.2, on the reverse strand, counting down.
ATGACAGAGGGGAATTAGAAGATAACTATTCCAGCTTCCATGGCCTTGTTTGGGATAACTCTAAGGCATGTTCCACACAATCTCCCAGAGTTCCTCAGCAAGAATGAGTCCTAGGTCCCCATAGGGGTAACTTGCTGTTACCCCCTCACTCTCTCATTTTATTATTATTTTGTTTATCCCTTCACTCTCTCATTTACCCTCTTCCCTACTAGTGCTTCCAGGGATCACCTTCCAAATAAACTAGTTGCACTCAAATCCTTGTCTCAGGGTCTGTTTTTGACGAAACCTACACAAACACACCAACATATACAGGGTTTCTCAACCTCAGCACTATTGACATTCATTTGGGGCTGGAGATGTACAAAATGACAAATACACATAAACCATTTTACTGTTTGTGTAACATCAGTTTGGGTTGCGAGGGATATTTTGACTTCTAAGTACTTGTGTGAAGCTATTTACATTTGTACATATACAGATGTATTTGTTTGTCTGATGCGGGGGAGAGACAGTGCACAGAACAGTGTCTCCCCTTAAATACTGATTTTTAAAAAACTGATGTAGAGGCCAAAAATGCTGCTCTACACAGTAGATACCAGTTGTGCCCTCTCCCCAGCTGTGACAACCAAAAATATCTTCAGATATTGCCAAATGTCTTCCAGGGGACAAAATCGGCCCCAGTTGGGAAGTGCTGCTTGCTTGAGGTACCTGTGGGAAGCACAGGGAAGGTAGGATTTGGGGAAGCAAACCTGTTAGGGTGGGCCATGGGCAAGCTTCTCAGTGATTTTAGTGGAGGGCACAGGTGGGGTGAGGAGGAGACTGAGTGTGTGTGTTTTGGGAGAAGAAAATGAAATAACTCTTATTTCATAACTGCCTGGTGCAAGGTGGTCCCTTGTCTAAAGCAGAACAGCTCAGAACTAAACTCAGTACCCCTTACAGTCTCTTTTAGAAAAATGACAAATACACAGAAACCATTTTACTGTTTGTGTAAAATCAGTTTTCAGTTTTCAGGTGAGTTCAGTTTGGATGACAGGTCCTTAAGCAGCTATTTCACAGCCTGTCAGTTTTTCGGTTGCCAGGGATATTTTGACTTTTAAGTACTTGTGTGAAGCTATTTAAAAAAATCAATATGTGGTTCCAATATGGGGAATGCTGTCAAACGGAGTAGAGGGTCAGATAAAAGATGCAATGCTTTCTTAGCTAGAGCTTTGGACCTGATTTGGCTGGTATGTTTACAAATGAGGACCCCTGATGAGAGTGACGGAGTTTCAGGGATGGTAAAGGAGACTACAGATGTAGGTTCCAAAACCGCTGTATTCCCTGTAAATGGAAGTAGCAAGGAAGAATAAATATAGGTTAATACCTATAAGACAGTCTTCATCTTATCTATTAGATTCCTGGTTAAAAAAAAAAAGGTTCTGATTGGGGTTCCTCATTACCACTGAATTCTGATACCTTCCAAGGTCAAGCAGGGTAGCAAGCTGGTGCTGGATACTGTACATGCCCTCCCCAAATTCCCTTCTCCCTGTTTGATATGCTCAGCACCCAATTTCAGGGTGCTTTTCTGCTAGTTACTAGCACCTGTGACCTTCTTTGGTGGCTTTCTCTTGGACTAATGGAGTTGCTTCACTTGTACATACCTCCCATGTACCCTGGGAGTTTTTTATCACCCTGGGGAGGCCCATGACCATTGGGCAAGAATATAAAAGCCCAGTTCCCTTGTCTCATGTTGAAATAAACTCTAGGTGTGATTTGCACCCCAGAGCTCCACCTTGAGATCATGACTAAGCTGTGATATTTCCTGACATTGAAGCTTTGTTTATTGGCTTCTTTCTCTGTCCTGCTTTCCCCACTTTGTTTTGGTCTCCCTGTGGGAGCACCTTCCCCATAAATCACTTGCACAGGAATCCTCATATCAGGGACTACTTCTGGGGAATCTGATCAAAGATTCTCAAGGCATCCCAAGCTTTATATTTGAGTGAAAGGGAAGGTGAATTTTACCACTCACGTGTAATGTTTCAGAATCTTACCCTATCCTACAAAATAGGCACTCATTCTTTTTTTTTTTCTGTAATGGATAATTATCTTGGTCTGGAGAACTGAAAAAACATACTTCTGCCACCTTTGCACTGCTCCTCCTGCTTCCACAACGATCAATGCCTCGGGAGGCATTGTTGATGCTTGCTCAGCCAAGGGAAGTAAGAGGAGCTGCCTTTGCTTGTGTTCTAAATGCCTTGATCTTGAACACTCAAAGCTGTACCTATGTGCTTTCGTGCTTGAAAGGGTGTAGCCACCCACAGAGGGTGATTCAGCAAAACAGGTCTAGCAGTGAGAAAACTTGGATCAAAAACATATTGGGATCTGCTTCTGATACTTACTGGGGTTTGAGAGGATCTCTGAAATTTTATTCCAAAACTGATCGATCATATAGCACCATTTTTTGAGTTCTTTCTACTTGTTTGGCAGCATTTTCTTGTGCATTTTATCACTTAACCTTTGTAGCATACTTGTGAGATATTAACATCTCCATTTTATAAGCAAGAAAGCTGAGGCTAATAGAAGTTATATTACCTGCCTAAGTTCACACTCACAGTGACGAAGCTGGGTTTTGAGCCTACCTTGGTCTGATTCTAACGGCTGTGTGCTTAACTACCTCCAGAGTATGGCTCTGATATTGGCTCTTTTTTTTTTTCTAAAGTAATGACGGAAAGATTTGTCAACATTTGCACAAGGCAGAAAACTATCTCATCTGGAAAGGTTTATATAGACATTTTTCTCTTCCAAGAGGAATAAGTAAATGTATAGGAAATTGAAATATATTAAATGACCCTGACATGCTGCAATGCAGATAATATTTTATATGGTGAAGTTTTCTCTAAGCTTAGCATTTCCTTATTATAAGGTCAATATGATGATTAATCGTTTATGTATAAGGTAGAAAACAATCATTTTCTTTGCAGTCATTTGGAGAGCATTGCATCTGGTTTAATTTATCTCTTATTTAGTTACCTGCTAGGGTTGTTCTTGGGTTTGAATTTTGTTTTTCCTCCTCCTCTACACTGCCAGCCTCTTTTCTGCCCTAGAACCAAGGCCAGGAAGACTGCAGAACTATGCACTCATGTTTTATCCAGTTAATTCCCCCGAAGATTGAAAAATGTGACTATTTCTGAATATTAACAGTTTTTGCAAACTTCAAATGCAATATGAGAATACTTTTGGACTACAACCATCCTTGAAATTAAAAATGACAATATATCCTGTATTTAGATAAAGGATATGTGTTCATATTTTACCTTAAGCAGTAAAGGAAGACTCCAGGCTTCTTTTTGAAATTTTAAGATGTCAGTTTTCAGCAACAGAGAAAATACAAATTGAAAGCTGCTGAAAAAAATGAATTTTTATTTTTATTTAGTCCGAAGTCCAAAGTTCAAAGCAAAACTCTCTTCTCTGGGGTTCAAATCTTGTTTACCCTGAATAGAATACGCCTTCTTGTTTGTTAGAAAACACACAAAAGTGTTCTAATTGTGAAACAGCACCAGACAAGTGGTATTTAGGAAAATAAAATACTAAGCATGGACTCACAAAGCCAGAGGATACCCTGTGAGAACATCTTCCAACAGGAAATGGCCAACTCATTCAACTTATATGGATTATTTTCTATTTTGGTAGGATTTATAAATCTGTATTTTTTGTCTTTTGCGCTCATTCACATGATGTTTCAGTTAATGGAGCAAGGTCCTGAACCCTAAGAAGCCACCAGTACCTAACAAAACACCTGGTACATATGCCATTCAATAGAACTTTCTAGAAGAAATAATTAGGTCAATGAATAAAAAATATAAAGTGATGAATAGAAAATTTATGATAGGGTTCTTACTGGTATGATTAAGTCATAAAATAGAAACAAATCATGGTCAAGTTCAATGTTTTACAAACTCTATTCATAGTATAGGTTTTCTTTTCCTTCTCAATGGGTAAGGTGACCATGTAATATATATTCCAAACAAGGACCCTTTTGAGAGGGAAAGGGGTGCTATTAATCATTGTACCAAGACAACAGGACCACTTTGGACAAACTGTAACTAATGGTCACTCCCAATGAGGGATTAGGAGCAGGAAAAAAATATGTGTATAAGCCTCTAAATTTAAAAACAAGGGAGTTTTAACTCACAAATGAAGATTTAGAGGGATTTCACTATGAGTACTTTTGATGTTCTTACCTCATCTTAGAATCATGGTAAAAAATGAGCCAAATGACAAATAAAGACTCCTTTCTAACAATTAGGAAAGAAAGAGGAATTAAATAGTTATCAAAAGCTGCAAGGAGAACTATAAAACACTGGTAAAAGAAATCATAGAAGTCAAACACAAAAAATAGAAAAACATGTGCTCATTGAATGGAAGAATCCATACTGTTAAAATGACCATACTACCCAAAGCAATATACAGATTTAATGTATCCCCTATCAAATTACCAGTGTCATTTTTCAAAGAATTAGAAAAAAGCAATCCTAAAATTTACGTGGAACCAAAAAAAAAGAGCCCAAACAGCCAAAGCAGTCAAGCAAAAAGAACAAAGCTATAGGTATCATATTACCTGACTTCTAATTATACTACAAGGCTATAGTAACCAAAACAGCATGATACTGGTACAAAAATAGACACATAGATCAATGAAACGGAATTGAGAACCCAGAAATAAAGCCACATACCTACAATCAACTGATCTTTGCCAGGTCGACAAAAATATACACTAGGGAAAGGACACTATATTCAATACATGGTGCTGGAAAAATTGGATAGCCATATGTAGAAGAATGAAACTGGACCCATATCTCTCACCATATACAAAAATTAACTCAAGATGGATTAAACACTTAGATGTAAGACCTGAAACTATAAAAATCCTGCAAGAAAATCTAGGAAAAACTCTTCTGGACATTGCCCAAGTCGAAGAATTTATGACTAAGACCTCAAAAGCAAATGCAGCAAAAACAAAAATAGAAAAATGGAATTTAATTAAACTAAAATGCTTCTGCACAGCAAAAAATAATCAATGGAGTAAACAGGCAACCTGCAGAATGAGAGAAATATATTTGCGAACTATGCTTCCAACAAAGGACTAATACCCAGAATGTACATGGAACTCCAAAAATTCAACAAGAAAAGAACCAAATAACCCCATTAAAAGTGGGCAAATAATATGAACAGATATTTCTCAATAAAAAACATACAAGCAGCCAACAAATATATGAAAATGCTCAACATCACTTATCATCAGAGCAATGCAAATTTAAACCACGTTGAGATGCCCTCACACACCAGTCAGAATGGCTATTACTAAAAAGTCAGAAAAACGAGAGATGTTAGAGAGGATGCAGAGAAAAGGGAACTCTCATACACTGTTTGTGGAAATGTAAATTAGTACAACATCTATGGAAAACAGATTGGAGATTTCTGAAAAGCTAAAAATAGAACTACTAAGATCCAGCAATCCCATTACTAGGTGTCTACCCAAAGAAAAATAAATTGTGATATCAAAAAAACACCTGCACTCCTATGTTTATCACAGCATTATTCACAATAGCAAAGTCATGGAATCAACCTAAGTGTCCATCAATGGATGGTTAGAAAAAGAAAATGTGATATATCTACACCATGGAATACCACATAGACATAAAAAGAAATCATGTCTTTCCCAGCAACATGGATGGCCCTAGAGACAATTATCCTGAGTAACTCAGAGACAGAAAATCAAATACCACATGTTCTTACTTATAAGTGGAAGCTAAATAATGGATACACATGGACATATAGAGCAAAACAATAGACACTTGGAACTCTCAAGTGGGAAAGGAGGGTGGTGAGGATTGAAAAATTACCTATTGGGAACAAAGTTCACTATCCAGGTGATGGGTATCCTAAAATCCCAGACTTAACCACTATGCAATATACCCATGTAACAAAAGTACATTTGTAGCCCCTTAATCTACTTAAAAAATTAAATTTCTTTAAGAAATTTGAATATGTACAATGTTACTAATAAACCAGGGTCCTGGCTGAATGATATCATCAAAATAAATCTTACATGCAAGAAAAAAAAAAAAGAAAAGCTAGGCTGAGAGATTCTGCGCCCTGTGATCCCGCCCAACCCCAGCAAGCCCCACTGTCCCCACCCCACTCTCCCCACCCTCCGCACTCTGCCTCTTCCCACCCTCCCCACCCCCCTCTCCCCACCCTCCCCACCCCCCTCTCCCCACCCTCCCCACCCCGCCTCTCCCCACCCTCCCCACCCCGCCTCTCCCCACCTTCCCCACCCCGCCTCTCCCCACCTTCCCCACTCTGCTTCTCCCCATGCTGCCTCTCCCCACCCTCTAACCCTGCCTCTCCACTCACAACTTCCGTGACTATCTGCTCAATTATCTCTCGCTTCTGGGACCAGCTAACAAGCTTTTGTGGTTAACTCCTGGTTGCCCGCCAACCATGAGCACCCAGAGCCGCCAAAAGTATACCTCTGGCATGGAGGCCGCTATTGACCGCCTGATCAACATGCATCTGCAGGCCTCCTACACCTACCTCTCTCTGAGCTTCTATTTCGAAGGCGATGAAATGGCTTTCAAGGGCATGGGCCACTTCTTTCACAAGCTGGCTGAAGAGAAATGCGAGGGTGCCAAGCTTCTTTTGATGCAGAACCAGCGCAGCAGCTGCGGCCTCTTCCAAAATGAGCAGAAGCTGCTCGGAGATGAGTGGAGTGGCAGCCTGGCCACCATGGAAGCCGCCCTGGCCTTGGAGAAGAACCTGAACCAGGCCTTTTTGGATCTGCATGCCCTAGGTTCTGCCAACACAGATCCCAATCTCTGTGATTTTCTGGAAAAGCACTTCCTAGACCGAGAGGTGAAACTCATCAAGAAGATGGGCAACTACTTGACCAACCTCTGCAGGCTGGCCAGCCGCCAGGCCGGGCTGGTGGAGTATCTCTTCAGAAGGCTCAAGGACGACTGGGAGCTTCCAGAGCCCAGCAACCTTTGAGGTGCCCCTCTGCATTCTTCTGGCTTTGGGATTTCGGCCTGAGCTTCTCAACATCCAGAAGTACTCACCAAGCCATGGACCAAATGGAAACAATAAAAGGTTCTTTTTGCAAAATTTTTTTTTAATAAATGCTAGGCTGAGAGGGAAAAAAATGTTTGCAGAGTAGCACGCAGGATCTGCAGTCGTTTTAATGCTCTAGAGTTTTTAAGAAATTGTTCTTTTGTGAGTCACGTGTGTATTTTAAGGATCTGAGAAAACTGCATTTTGTCTGTCAGGAAAAGTACAGTTTCCTATTCACAAAATGTTGCATACAGTTTTAGCGGTTTAATAATTTCCCTGAGGCCATTCTGGGTACTGGATTGTTCTAACTGTTATCCTTGGTTTTGCCCAGCAGAGCAGAGAGGTGAGTATCTAGAATATATCATATTGTATCCCTCCCCACCAAACCCCTAAACTCATGATAAAATTGCTTTTCCTGATTTTTCAAGTTAATGCGATGCCATTTACCTTTTCAGAGAAATGCAGTATGAGCCCTGTGAAATTCATCCTTGCATCTCCCATTTGGTGGCTACAGAGAACGCTGGCAGTTACATCACGTGCTGACCTCTTTATGAAGCCTCTCAAGAGAAATTTTGTTCTGGTCTTAGTATTAGGAATACTAGCACTTCACTTGGATAATTGGTTTGTTTTTGTTTTACAGACACTGTAAGTAATGTAACTAATTAAGTTTCCTTTTCTAGACTGCCTGCTAGAAAGCTTAGAGACAAATTTGTAGTCTACCCAGAGTAAATGAGTAGAATTGTATAAGCATTTTAGTATAAGCTTCATTCTTGTCCCATTTGTTATTCATTTCTTGGTGTATGTTATGGATCCTTTGAAGCCACCTTAAACCCTCCCTGGAACAAGGCTGTGTTTTAAGTAGATAAAGTAAATTTTTAAAATGCAGATTAAAAAAATGGCTCTGCAGTTCATTTTAGAGAAAAGGGAAGATAATTTTAAGGAACACTAAGAGAGCCAAAGCAATTACAATGGAGGTGGGTCAGATGGAGGCTAAATTATAGAAGCCAAGAGAGGAGAAGCAGCAAGTGTAGCATTTTGTTTAAAATGCGTTTCATTTTTCTGGCCAGCTATTTCCTCCTAAATCCATACATCTGTGTCCCACAGATAGTAATAGGTGTGAATTGTTTTCTTTGCACTTTGAAAAGCTGGAGTTACAACTTTGTCTTAAACCTCAAAAGTGAGAAGAAAAATTAATTCTTTTCCTACAGTTCCTTTGCTTCCTGAAGCAGGAAGACCAAAGGCATGCTATCATTTCTTTTATCATGGAAGGGTCAGAGTCATAGGAAGAATATTTTGCAGAGATTGGGACAACTATTTTGCTTAGTTAAGGAGAAAACTGTATCTTCCTGTTTTCGTGCAAAGTATTTTGATAATAAAAAAGAATATACTGGGAACTGTTTCCCTAGAGAAAGTTTTTCCCATTTGCTGGTTGTTGGCAGTAAGAGATGTTCAGAAGCAGTTAACAATTGTCTTCAGATTTGGATTGAAAACTCATATCTCTGTACTTAAAATATGTACTTAAAGTTATTTTCAAATTAGCACACAAATATAGACACATAAATCTGAATGAGAAAAAAAAATCACCTAATCCTATGAGACCAATTGAAAGGCTGTAATTTGAGGTAAAATGTTTGTGAAGAAGGATAAGAAAATGTATTTCCAAATAATACATAATATTTGTCAAACCATTACTTATTATGTTTTTTAATGTCAAGAATGGGGCTGTAGAAGAAAGCTTTATTAAAGTCTCCCAAGTAGGTTAAACTGTTCTTTGGTCATCAAATAATTCTTGGAAAACACTTACTTGCTAATGACTTAAGGTTCTCAGCAAATTTATTTGTGGAAGATGGGAATTTGATGACATTAAATTTCAAGAGATTAATTTGTAAACAAGTCCCACAGTGATTTCCTCTATGGATAAACATTGTGTGTGTGTGTGTGTCTGTGTGTGTGTGTGTACTTGCACAGAGAATTATAATAATTCTTGTATGACCAAGTTCCTTATACCAGCCTTCAAGACTCTTCTTAGTCTACCCTGTATAATTTATTAATACCTTTTAAACTGAATTTTCTATTACTTTCCCATTGTTGAAGTTTTGGGGGTGCCAATTGCTCATCTTTCCTTGCATCCAAGAAGCCAGATTGGAATCAAAATAGCTTTGCTTATGGTAAAGCCAAATTGGAGAATGTGTGAGGGCTTCCTACTGCCACCCCCTGAATTAAACAAACCTCATGGAGACGCAGAGGAATGCTGGCAGCCCAAAGGAAGTGGGGAGGGCTTGGCAGGCCCATCGCCTTGTCATTGCAGTGCCGCTGTGCCCTGGCTAATAGGCACCAATAGTCACTGGGCTCTGAGAGTTCTTCACATTCACCCTGCTACTTCTCATGGATTAGAAGTGTGATAAAGGTCTCCTGCAAATGACTGCAAGAGCTCTCTGCCACAGCCAAACTGCTCAGTTTGCTGGTCCCAGGACGTGTAAAGCTCCTTTGGTTCCCCTCACCTGGAATGCTCTTCATAGCCCACTTCATTAAATCAAACCCAGCCTGCTTTTCAGCCTAGTTCCAATCTGCCTTCTGTGAAATTTTCCCTGACCAACTCAACCCAGTCATCTGGCATGGGTTCACCTTGTTTGTTTGTTTGTTTTGTTCTCCAAATATTTATTGAGGTCCTACTATATACAAGGCAATGTACTTGAAATAATGCTGTTAACAAGAGAAAGAAGCTCCTTAACCTAAGGAACATGCAGTCTAGTGTTAAAGGCAAATACTAACCAGATAATTCCACCAATAAGCTATCATGGACTATGGTGAATGCTGTGAAAGAAAAGTTATGGGTAGCCATGAGAGGATCACATCTGGGGGCCTGATATGGTCTCAAGACAGTAGGTGAGGTCTCCATGGAAGAGACTTTGGGTTACATTCTGAAGGATGAATAAGAGTTATGTACACAAGGGATGGGGGGGGAGGAAGGATGGTGAGGAGCTGTCCAAGCAGAAGTAGCAGCATGTGCAAAGACCCTCAGGTAAGAGAGGGCACAGTGCATCTGAGGACCTGAAAGAAGACCAGAGTGGCTGACAGCAGAGAGCAAACAGGAGAGGGGCTCGAGATGAGATGGGAGAAGGTGTAGGTAAGGACTTTGGCTTTTATCCTAAGAGAAGTAGTGAGCTATTGGAGGTTTCTGAGCAGGGGACTGATATGATAAGATTTGTATTTTATAATCACTCAGAGTGCTCTGGGGAGAATGAACTAGAGAGGGCCAGAGAGAAAGTGGAAAGACTAACATGGAAGACAAAAGTATAGGGAGAGGATATAGAGAATGGGAGCATGTAACCCTATGTTGGTCGATTGGTAGTACGGTAGAGCGTAAAAACAGTGGCTCTGAAACCAAACTGCCCAGCTTTGTGCCCTGGTTTTGCCATGTACTGTCTGACCTTCAGCAGATTACCTAAGTGTTCTCAGTTTCCTGATCTCCAAAACGGGGCTAATACCTGTCTACTTCTTAGGTTATGTGAGGATTAAATGGTGAATACATATTTAAAAACTTAGAACAACGTCCAGCACACAGTAACTTCTTATTAAATGTTGTGGCTACTCTGTTAAACATAAATTATGCCTAGAACCGCAGAATGGTTTTTCTCACTAACCAAAACAAAAAGAAAACATTCTTCTGCTTGATGATGGGCATTCAAACTGTTTTATTTATTTATTCGTTAACTTTTTAATTTTTTAGAGATGGCGTCTCACCATGTTGCCCAGGCTACATGCAAACTCCTGGGCTCAAGCGATCCTCCTGCCTCAGCCTCCAAAAGCAGCTGGGACTACAGGAATGTGCCACCATAACTGTGCTCAAACTTTTTCAATAACAGTGATTCTGCAAGAGAGTCCACAAAATGGACAAGAATGGCCTTGAAGGAAATACAGATCTCAGAAGGGTATTTTTAACAGAAATGCCCTTGAAGGAAGCACATGTCATTCCTGGGAAATTTATGGTTGGCTTCACCACCAGCCTGCTTTATTCATTGTGGCTCCCCCTCTTTGCCCCTCCTAAGCCATTGCTCTGCCTGGTTTCAAGCACGGACTCAGTCAACACTGGGTTCTGAAGATTTTACTGGGGACGAGGAAGTCCATGCATCAACCATACGCTTCATTCCAGGAATGGCCCCCTGATATTTCATGTCTTGAGGTTAGTCAGGTCACTAAAAGGTAAGAACAATGCCTATAAACCAATAACCCAGCCTGATGTTCTGGAATTAAGTCACAATGAGGGACACTTGGACTACTATGTGCCGAACACCTGTTCTAAGCCATTCTCAACATTCCTGATTATAAATGCAACCTCCTAGTGATTCTGGTTTTACATCTATGGGACTGTGTGATCACAAGAGCAAAAAAGCTCTCATGTATCTGAAGACCAGGGTGGCCTATAAACCTAGAACTAGCTCAGGACAAAGGAGAGATCTCACCAGCCCAAAGAAAGCACCAGAAGGTCAAATAGCTGGGAAAACCTGGGCAGGGGAGGCCCTCTCCAGAAAAAGTAGGCTGCTGGACCACACAGCCACAGAGACACAATGAGAAAACAGACAAGCGCCCTACTCAAGATCACAAGGACAACAGTTTTTCACTGAGAACTGGGCTAGGAATAGGAAAATTGGCAATAGGCCAGTTGTCCCTAGAATAAATCAGGTAAATTCTGCTCCAGAGAGGGCAGAGCTGGTGGTGCTGTTCTTCAGGGCAGCACAGCCTCTTTCTACCACACCTTACTCAGCCAGGGCCAAGTTTGTAGACTGCAGCTGCTGGGTCTCCCGGCAGATGTTCTGCTCCACTGTGCCACACTCAGCTACGAACGTCTGACCTTTTTTTTTTTTTTTTTTTTTTACCAAACCTTTCTTTTTTGATCTATTGTCTTTGAAATTTTCTGGCAGGATCAGTGTGTCGATCTCTTCCAAGATCTTCATAAACTGTTTGGTTGTGGCTTTTCCTCTCCTATCAAGTTTGCAGAGAGCTTCAGTTGGCAAATCCTTGGCCAGAAAACCTTGCTGGAGTCCAGTAAGCTGTTTATTCAACTCTTAAAGTTCGTCAGCTTTCTTCTCCACAGGCTTCACCAAATCTTTCAATTTCTCCAGTTCAACCTCTTCCTCTGGACTGTTCTTTTTCCCAATTAACATGACTTGGCAACCATTTTGTATTCCACATGCTGACAAAGGTATCTCCATTTCCTTCAGAGATGTTCCCTTAAATATGAGTTTCTGAAAAGACAGTGGAACCCCTGTGGCCTCTCAGGGGATGGAACTGGAGACTATTATTCTAAGTGAAGTAACTCAGGAATGGAAAACCAAGCATTGTCTGTTCTCACTCATAAATGGGAGCTAAGCTATGAGGATGCAAAGGCATAAGAATGATAGAATGGACTTTGGGGACACAGGGGAAAGGGTGGGAGGGGGTGAGGGATAAAAGACTGCAAATTGGGTTCAGTGTATACTACTCTGGTGATAGGTGCACCAAAATCTCACAAATTACTACTAAAGAACTTCCTTGTGTAACCAAATACCACCTGTTCCCTAAAAACCTATGGAATTAAAAAAAAATTTCCCCATTGCTTGTTTTTCTCAGGTTTGTCAAAGATCAGATAGTTGTAGATATGCGGCGTTATTTCTGAGGGCTCCGTTCTGTTCCATTGATCTATATCTCTGTTTTGGTACCAGTACCATGCTGTTTTGGTTACTGTAGCCTTGTAGTATAGTTTGAAGTCAGGTAGTGTGATGCCTCCAGCTTTGTTCTTTTGGCTTAGGATTGACTTGGCAATGCGGGATCTTTTTTGGTTCCATATGAAATGTCCAACAGTGATAGACTGGATTAAGAAAATGTGGCACATATACACCATGGAATACTATGCAGCCATAAAAAATGATGAGTTCATGTCCTTTGTAGGGACATGGATGAAATTGGAAATCATCATTCTCAGTAAACTATCGCAAGAACAAAAAACCAAACACTGCATATTCTCACTCATAGGTGGGAACTGAACAATGAGATCACATGGACACAGGAAGGGGAATATCACACTCTGGGGACTGTTGTGGGGTGGGGGGGAGGGGGGAGGGATAGCACCAGGAGATGTACCTAATGCTAGATGACGAGTTAGTGGGTGTAGCGCACCAGCATGGCACATGTATACATATGTAACTAACCTGCACAATGTGCACATGTACCCTAAAACTTAAAGTATAATAATAAAAAAAAATAAAAAATAAAAAAAAATAAATAAATAAAAATAAAAAAATTTTAAAAAGAAAACATGCACTCAAGTATTTAGTATTGCTGGGCGCAATATCTCTAACTTGCTTGCAAATGGTTAGGAAAGCAATTGGTAAATCTGGATGAAAGGTAAACCAGAGTTCTTGTACTATTATTGCAACTTTTCTGTAAGTTTGAAATTATATTTAAATAAAAAGTTGTCCCTGAAAAATCAATCTCAGATAATTTAAATCAGACTGACTATTTATTGGGACCCAGTTGCTCAAGGCTATACTTTTTCTATGTCTGGCAACTGTTCTGTCACTTCCTTTGCCGGGGTGGAAACTCTGACAGGGAGTTAGTAGGTTTGTTTTATGTCAGTGATTGTTTGTCTCCTCTGATGGACTGTAAGCTCTTCTAGTACAAGAATTTGTTTTATTCATCTTCGTAACTCCTGCATCTACCATGGTACCTAACTTATACTAAGTGCTCTAAAACAATTTGTTGAATAAACAGTGTAATGGCTGTTAAGTGACCATTTGGAATTAGATTTCCAGTCGCAGGGCTTCATAAACAATTTAACCAACAGAAAATTCTATATTCCTTTTTTATTCCAAAATATAAACCATATACTTTCAGATTTGTTATCTAACTCTTATCACCCAAAAGTATGTCAACAATTTTTTAGAAGAGAGAATAACCAAAACAAGGAGGCAAAGGAAATCCTATTATTTTATTGCTACACAAGTGATATTGCTGCTGGATTAAGTATTTTAATTTTTCAGGGCTTATGGTTTGTATCTTCAAAGGAGGATCTGTGCTTCTTGCTTTTCTGTTGAAAAAATCTATTTCTTTTAGCCATTATATACATTTAGGACTAAGCAGAGCTTCAGGATTTAATATTCTTCTCAACCTGAAAGGTCACAGAGCATGATGGAAGATCGAGTTTGCTTTTCGGTTTTAGTCTCTTCTATTCAGCTCTCATTTCACCCTTGCGACTGCTATCAGTACCTGTACATATAATCTTATTCTTTTGGGCCTTTCTCTCGTCACCTCAAAAAAAGCATCTCCTGATGTTCAGAACTTCTCTGATGTTCACAGTTACGCCTCAGTATTATTGCAAGCTGACCAAATGCTCACAGCCAGGCCATTTTTTTTTCCTGTGGGACATAAACAATCTCACAGAATACCAAACACAGATAAAGATAACATGAGACCATTAGAAAATGAAACAAAACAAGGTCACTTCATAATTTTGTCTAAGCACAGACAAAATCCGAGCCACTGTGCCTTTCACAACAGGCCCAATCATAGGATTGACCCCACTTCTGACAGCATCTGATCGAGAGCAAATCCCTGCTTCTTTGTTCCCCTCCCCAACATTCATCCAAAGCCCCAATTTTATAATAGTTTCTTTCTAACACACTCTTACTGAGACACTGTAAGGTCCCCCATGATGTGTGTTTCCTCACTGCAACGAGTAAAAACCCATGTTGTTGAATTATAGCCATGTTCCTGGTCATCCTTGGCTGAAGAGCATTGGCACACTATTCTGGGGAATATTCTTCCTGACCACACATTCAATCAAATATTTGAGGGGAATTTTAGGGTATCCAAAGAGGGTATGTCCAACTCCTTGTTTTATTTAATCAGAAAGTATCTATTGGTAACGTTCATTAATTCATTCCAAAAGTATTTATTGAGCATTGAGTCCATGGCAGGCACTGAACTGGGTGCTTTGGATAAAGACACATTACTTTCTCAATGAGCTCACGTTCTGATAGGCAGGACTTCAGTACAGTATGATAAATTGTACAGTAGAAGTAAGAACCAGGTAGTGGTTTGCAAAAGAGGGCATGATTACTTGGGGAAAACTTGGAATATTTTAAGAAAGAAGAGCTACTTAGCTGATCTTGACAGATTATCAGTGTTGACCCATTGGACAAGGGAGGAAGGGGTATTCTATGCAGAGAGAAGGCACTTGAGGAATGGCTGGGATGCCTGGGATGAGAAAGTGGATGGTAAAGAAAAGTCTGGAGAGGAAGGCAGGGCCCCCCAATCATGAAGGGCTTAATGGATTTAATCTTGCAGTTGTAAGGAGCTCACCAGAATTTATGGGGGGAATCAACACAAATATAAGCTGTAGCCCCTGCACTCAAAGAGTTTTCATTGTTGTTGGTGAGATAAAACTCACACATAAAAAACAACCAGAGAGCAACATAAGCAATATAAAATTGTAGTTCTCCTATCCTCTTGCTCTACCCTAGAAATTTCCTGTAAATAAGTCCCATACCCATACGGTTATTTGCCAGAGGGCGCTCTCTGGCCATGGGAGCATGCTTGGTTTGCCAGTAGGGTAGGACAGAAGTGTCAAGTGTTAACTTCCACCCCGTCCCTAATAGTGACCCTAAACTGATTAGGGATGGAAATGAGTGGATACATATCTGAGCATCCTCAGCAATCAGCAGGATATTTCTGAGGCATATTTTACCCAATATCTCAGAAGGTGGCCAGTGACATTGAGCCCCAGTTGTCCACAGTAGTAACCCTTTCATTTACACCCAGTATATTGATTTTCCTTCTTTTCTTTTGCCATGCTTCCTAAGATTATACCCCCTCTTCCAATAAACGAATTGCAGTCAAATCCTTGCTCAAGGCCCACTTTTTCCAAACCTCATACAAAGACAAGAGTCAAGTATTAAATTATGTTTTACAGTCTCTATCGGCTCTAAGAACTTCTGGAATAACCCATTTTTTTCTTCCAACCAGCATGCCTCACCCTTTTGCCCCCACCACCTTTGCTCTATATATTGCTCATTACCTTGCCCCTAGGTAGGTACCAGACTATCCTCAGGGTGTTGATGACCCCAGAGGATACTCAGCCTGGAAAGCCTCTACTCCCATGAAAAGCTACTGCTTTTCTTCAGTCTCATCTAGGTGAGTGAGTTGGCTACCTTGCAACTTTCAAAAAACTCGTCACATTTTAGGGGCATTGAGACCAATGCCAGTCATTTCAGCTTCCTAAACATTCATAAATACAACAGCTGGGGCTTGGTAAACACATTTTTCCAGCTAGGGGTCACATGGAGTTCTGTGAGTAATGATAGCCTTAGTGCTGGGCTTGGCCATAAATTTATTCCTCTAAGCATCCAGGGCATGTACCTACTCAGACTCGAGAAGAACATTTGAGCCTATTTCTCTGAAGCAAATATTAATGAGCCGGATATCCATTCTTGAGTCAGCTTACATTCCAATTATTATTAGCTGCTTACATCACTAAACTTGTATTTAGCATGACACCTGTTGCAAAGAGGATCATGTTTCTTTATGTCTGTAATAGCAATTTAAATCTCTAGGATCAGTCACAATTTGACATTTAATTTATTTCTATTACAACATGGACTGGAAAAAATCTTTTTGGCATGGTGGGATCGAGTAAGAAGCAAAACCAAAAACAGAAATTGGAATGTGATACCTTTTTAATAATTGGCCAAAGCTAGTAAGAACTTTGAGAGTATATATTAAAACGTGAAATTTAGTAAGTTAGCAGGTTATGAAATCGACATTTAAAAATCAGTGAGGATGGTGGTTAAATGGGTATATATTTTTACTAAAACTCATTGAACTGTGTACTTAAAATCTGTGAATGTTTTTGCGTGTAGATTAGACCTTAATAAAGCTGATTAAAATTCACATATACAAACAATGAAGTTAGAAAACACAATGGAAGAGAAGACGTCATTTAAATGGCAAAGGATAAACCAAAATAAGTAAAATACAATACCTAGGTGAAAACTTACTTTAAAAAGTTTCAAAACCTACATGAGAAAAACTAATGTATTCACATTTCTGAAATACATGAAAATGCCCATGAACAAATCAAGAGACATACCATGTTCTAGGTTAGGAAGATTCATTATCATGAAGGTGTCAATTCTTATAAATTTGCATACTGACTGAATATTTAACAGTATTAAAGAATTATTAATTTTTATGTGATAAAAATATTACAATTATATTTTAAAGTGTTTAATCTTTTACAGATAGATCTTCAAGTATTTATGAATAAAATAATATAGTTATCTGGGGTTTGCTTCAAAAGAATTCAGTGGTGGGGAAAGGGGGGAAGTAGGTGAGAATATAGGTGAATCAAGATGGTCATGCATTTATAACTGTTGAAACTAAGTGATAGTACAAAAGAGTTTATTATTCTACGCTCCTTAGTTCTCCATATGATTTAAATTTTTTTATATTAAAAATTTAAATAAAGCATAATCTGTTTTTAAATAAAGTATATTTAGAGACATAATTAATAATTTTCTATTTCTCTCCTTGTTGACCAAACAAACAAAACCTCAAATATAAACCAGTATCTTCCAAACCCAAAACAAAAAGAAAGAAAGGGGGTGGAAGAAAGAGAAGAAGGAAGGAAGGAAGAAACAAAGGAAGGAAGAAAAATATGTATTGTCAAATAAGGTTAGAAAATATTGCAGACTTTTTTTTTACTCTCATAGATTCACAGTACATATTAGCCAATAGTTCTTTCTAAAATTGATTAATTTTAATTTTCTTGTGTGTGACAGTCTCGCTCTATTACCCAAGCTGGAGTGCAGTGGCACAATGTCGGCTCACTGCAATGTCTGCCTCCCAGGCTCAAGCCATCCTTCCACCTCAGCCTCCCAAGTAGCTGGGACTACAGGCACGTGCCACCACACTCAGCTAATTTTTGTATTTTTTGTAGAGACAAAGTTTCGCCATGTTGCCCAGGCTGATCTTGAACTCCTGGGCTCAAGCCATCCACCCACCTTGGCCTCCCAAGTGCTAGGATTATAGACATGAGCCACCATGCCTGGCCAATTTTATTTTTTAATTGACAAAAATCGTATATATTTTTTCATGTACAAATGTTGTTTCGAAATATGGATGCAACTGTAGAATAGTTAAATTGAGCTGATTAACATATTCATTACCTCAAATAGCTTTTTTTGTGGTGAGAACATAAAATCTACCCTCAGCAATTTTCAAGAATACAATACATTAATAACTATAGTCACCATGTTTTACAATAAATGTCATGAACTTATGCCTCCTGTCTAACTGAAATGCTGTCTCCTTTGACCAACTTCTCCCCAGTCTTTCCCCTACCCTCACCCCACCCCCTTGGTAATCACTGTTCTATTCTCTACTTCTATGAGTTCACTTTTTTAGCTTTCAAATATGAATGAGAACATGTGATATTTGCCTTTCTGTGCCTGGGTTATTTCACTTAACATAATGTCCTCCAGGTTCATCCATGTTGTTGCAAATGACAGGATTTAATTCTTTTCCATTCCAATATATACCACATTGTCTTTATTCATCCATCTGTTGACACTTAGGTTGATTCCATACCTTGGCTATTGTGAATAATGTTGCAATGAACATGGGAGTGCAGCCATCTTATTGACATACTGATTTCACATCCTTGGGATATATATCAAGTAGTGGGATTTCTGGATCATATGGTAGTTCTATTTTTTTTGTTTGTTTGTTTTTGTTGTTGTTTTTGAGACAGAGTCTTGCTCTGTCAGCAGGCTGGAGTGCAGTGGTGCGATCTTGGCTTTCTGCAACCTCCGCCTCCCGGGTTCAAGCAGTTCTCCTGCTTCAGCCTCCCGAGTAGCTGGGCCTACAAGTGCACGCCACCACGCCCAGCTAATTTTTGTATTTTTTTAGTAGAGATGTGGTTTCACCATGTTCGCCAGCATGATCTCGATCTCTTGACCTCGTGATCCACCTGCCTCGGCCTCCCAAAGTGCTGGGATTACAGACGTGAGCCACCATGCTTGGCCTTATTTTTGTTTTTTGAGGAACCTCCAGACTGTTTTCCACAATGGCTGTACTAATTTATATTCCCACCTACACTGTGTAAGTGTACCCTTTATCCCACATCTTCTCCAACACTTATATTTAATGTTTTTGATAATAGCCATTCTAACAGGTGTGAGGTGATAGTTCATTGTGGTTTTAATTTGCATTTCCCTAATGATTAGTGATGTTAAGCATTTTTTTCATATACCTGTTGGCCATTTATATGTCTTTTTTGGGGGGAAATGTCTATTCAAGCCCTTTGTTTATTTTTTTAAATCAGTTTGTTTTCTTGCTATTGAGTTGTTTCAGTGTGTTATAGATTTTTGATATTAACTTCTTATTAGATGTATGGTTTGCAAATATATTCTCCCATTCTGTAGATTGTTTCTTCACTCAGTTGATTGTTTCCTTTGCTGTGTAGTTTTTTGTGTGATATAATTTCACTTGTCTATTTTTGCTTTTGGAGTGATATAAAAAAATCATTGCCTAGACCAATGTTATGGAGGTTTTCCTCTGTTTTTCTTTTAGTAGTTTACAATTTTAGGTATGTTTAAGTCTTTAATCCATTTTAAGTTTATTTTTGTGTATGGTGTGAGATAAGGGTCTGATTTCATTCTTCTGCACATGGAGATCCGGTAGTTCCAACATCATTTATTGAAGAGACTGTTCTTTTCCCATTGTGTGTCTTGGCACCTTTGTCTAAAATCAACTTAACCAAGAAAGTGACATGCGTGTGCACTGAAAACTATAAAACATTGCTGAATGAAATTGAAGAAGACACAAATAAATTGAAAGATATCCTGTGTTCATGGATTGGAAGAACTAATATTATTAAATGTCCATACTATCCAAAGCAATCTACAGATTCAATGCAATCTCCACCAAAATTTCAATGATTTTTTTTCACAGAAATAGAAAAAAAAATCCCTAATTCATACTGAACCACAAGGATCCCAGATATTCAAAGCAATTCTAAGCAAAAAGAACAAACTGGATTATCACATTACCTAACTTCAAAATATGTTATAAAGCTATAGTAACTAAACAGTGTGGTATTGCCATAAAAAACAGACACATACACCAACAGAACAGAATAGAGAGCTCAGGAATATAGCTGGTGATTCTTAATCAGGGTGAACATCGGAAATATCCAGAGAGGGATTATTTTCTGTTTCCTAGATCTTGGTGGGGCCTAGTCATTTATAGCTTTTAAAAGTTCCCCAGGTGATTCTAATGTACATTGAATGAGAGTCACTGATGGCAAGCATATAAAATGCCTAGAAAATTTCTGCAGTCAAGAAACTTGTTTGACATTGCTTACCTTGATATTTCCTAAACTTATGTGACCAAGGAAACTTTTTTATCATGTAACAACTATTAAGAGCTCCCCAAAGCTGTGTTCTGTAACAGACAGCAAAATGCAAGTTTGAGCTTCTTTGAATGCTGTCTAAAAAGCAGGAGTTTGGGTTAGATTACCTCCAAGGTGTCTTCTAGCTGTAAAATTTGCAGATTGTAGGGTCCAGATCTTTAGAGTTTAAAGAGTGACTACTGACATATTTAACTTGTGCCTTTGAATTCAGACAAATGATTTCTTCAATTAATAATGTACCAGCAAATTTAAATATGCCCTTAGTCCATATTTTCGACAGCTTTCTGTCCTCCAAACTCACTCTCCTGTCTCCTTCCCCCACCTTTCAGCTCAAACATAACATCTGAATAAAATTAGTAAAACCTTCTAATGTATTTTTTTTCACTTTTTAGTGGGAGGAATAGAATTTATGGCACTACCTTAAAAAATAAATTCTGCCAATAGGATAATTACAGCTTTCAAAGAGAAAAGTTTAAGAAGATATCTTTTTATTGACTCTTCCAATTAAAAAGCAAATATCAATGGGAGCTGAGCCCTTTGGGAGTTAGTGATTGTTGCTAGGGTGACCAACCATTCTGGTTTATCTGGGATTGAGCTATTTCTAGGAACACAGGACTTTCAGTGCTAAAATGAGGACAGTTTCCAACAAATCAGGACAGTTGGTTGCCCAAGTTATTGCCAACCACTATTTGAAAAAGATGCAGAAGGTGGGCAGGTTTCTCTGTGGGTCAAGGGACATTATACATTTGCCTTTATCTTCTAGATTTTTCTACTCCTACCATCATAGTGACAGACTGTCGCTCAATGTCATCCATCTCATTATTACCTTTTCTTGCCTACTCAAAGGATGCTTTCAGGCAGCTGGGGTAGTTGCAGGGCTGCATCTTTTTCTATTTTACATCTGTCTTCTCTGACTTCTGATCTGTAATCCCATGGCAACCAGAGGAATAAAGAATTGGAAAAACATCTTTGGTTGATTTCCATTTACATGACAATGTGCTGTATGTGGGTGAGTATGCAGGGGCAGAGAGAGGCACACGTTGGGAAACATGCAGTTGACTGGGAGGTACTGAACACAGCTTTGCTTATGGTTGAGCAACAAGCCAGCTGGTGCCCAATTTGTACTGTCCCTTATCGATTGATTAATTAATTGAAACAAGCACAAAACCAAAGGCTTATTTTGGATGCGTTAAAATAATATCTTCACCCAATCCTCGCTGGTAATTTATTTGTTGTTTACTTGGTTCCAAGGTTATCAAGTACCTATCACATTGGAAAGTTAATGCTTTTCAAGCTGTTTATCACCACCATCCTAGCTAAGTTTATTGGGCCATAAAACCACCAGAGGTGATAGATTATTAGTTAGCATCTATTGGTAAGTCACTGAGCTGGAGGTTTCAAGTGTTACACTGAATAACAAGGTTGACTCTCTGTTTTCCAAGCAGCAGGCTTTTAAAAAATACCACACTGTGTTTGGGCGTGGTGGCTCATGCCTGTAATCCCAGCACTTTGGGAGGCAGAGACGGGTGGATAGCTTGAGGCCAGGAGTTCGAGACCAGCCTGGGCAACATGGTGAAATCCCATCTCTACTAAAAATACAAAAATTAGCTGGTATGGCATGCCTGTAGTCCCAGCTACATGGGAGGCTGAGGCATGAAAATAGCTTGAACCCCAGAGAGGGTGGTTGCAACCTAGGTGACAGAGTGAGACCCTGTCTCAAATATCTATGTGTGTGTGTGTGTGATATTTTATATATATGAAATATATATATAATTTATTATCTCTTATTTTTTCTGGGTCAGAAATCCAGGCACAGCTTATCTGAGCCCCCTGGCACAGAGTCTCTCATGTGCTACAATCAGGATGTTGACTATGGCTGCAGCCTCATCTCAAGGCTCCAGCAGGGAAGGACTCACTTCCAGGCTCACTTATGTGGTTGCTGTCAGGTTTCAGGGCCTCAGTTCCTCATTAGCTCTTGAGTGGAAGCCACTCTCAATTCCCTGTCACATGGGCCTCTCCAACAGAGCAACTTGATTAATCAAAGGCAGCAAAATGTTCTGCTAGCAAGATAGAAGCCAGTCTTGTATAACTAATCATGGAAGTGAAATCACTTTAGCCACATTCTATTTGTTAGGGGCAAATTACTAGGTCCAGCTCACACCCAAGGGGAGAGAATTGTACATGGATGTGAATACCAGGAGACAGGGCTCATGCGGGGCCATATTAGAAGTCTCCTTTCCATGAAGTAGTTTCAGAAGGAGTATAGCAAACTGGTTGACTGAGCTGCCTCTGAAGCCTTGTTTGGACTCTTGGCATTGCCACTTACTAGCTATATAGCCTTGAAAAAAGTTACTTAATCTCTTCAAAGGCCAGTTCACTCATCTATTAATCAGAGTAATAATTAGCTCTCCAGGCGGTTAAGAGGATTAAATTAAGGGAAATTACATATGTGGACATTTAGCATGGTGCCTGACACATGGCAGGTACTCAAAAACATGACTTGTCCTAGCCACGTTTCCCAAGCAGCAGACCCTGAGAGACAGAAAGATGGATTCCTATCTCATCTTCCTATGAAGATGAGATGAACAGAGGAGAGGAAGAAAGGGCGAAATTTCGGCAGCCATTCTGCAAGAGGTAACTTCAGCCTGATCCTGCCAGGAAATTCTGCAGTGTGAGGCCTCCAAGTTGTATCATCCTGAAGTCAAACAGTTGTACTTTCAAAGTCCCACATTCTATAGCCATTGGTTAACAGTCACCACCAGGTAGAGGTGAGGGATGAAAACTCTCAGAACTAATCCTCTGACCTGTGGGCAAAATAGCTCCAATAGCCTGAGGGCAGCTTTCAAAGAAGAGCCCACTGAAAGGTGGCAATTCAAAGAACACTGAAATCAGTGGAGGAAGGACACATATAGTAAAATGGCAAAGAAATCTGAGGGAACCTATCTGGAGCACTGACACTGTTCAGTGTATTACTCAATAAAACATAAAGGTTCCAGTCTGAGTAGTGACATAAAACAAGTTCACAGAAAACTGTAATCAAATACACAATATAATACTTTCTGTGATGGGAGTTTCAGCTGGGGTCTTGGCAGAAGTTTCAACTGGGTCTTTGCAAGAGAAGACAGAAGAGAAGATGTCCAAATTATACTGAATATTAGTCAGGGTTTTAACAAGCAGAGATGAAGGTAGTGGCATGAAAAAAAGGCATGGAAGTAGACAATCTGGGGACAGGTCTAGGGAACAATAAATAATTCCGTTTTCTTGTAGGGTATGGTAAAATCCAAGCATAGATGGACTGGGATAGATTACAGAGGAACTTAAACAGAGGGATGGTAAATTTTCACTTAACTAAAAAGAAGTAGGAGCTACTAAGGTTTTTGAGCAGGTGAGTAATCATTGCACTCCTTCAGGAAATTAATTTGACTTTGTTGGATATGATGGGTTGGAGTAGGAAAGGAATGAGGGAAAGGGAAAGATAAATTGGAAGGTTATTAGAAAAGACAATATGAATGATTGTGAGGATTGGGAGTAGGGTAGTGGTAGTGAGAATGGAATAAGAGGGCAGATGAAAATGTTGCAAAGGCAGAGAGCTTACAAATTTGGCAATTGATTAGATACTGGGAAGAGCAAAGATAGGCTTTGAGCTTTTGGGAAAAGGAGATAATTTGTGAGAGGACATAATGAATTTACCTTTGGACCTGTTGAGTTTGATATGCTGTTGGATTATTCAGGAAGTAATGTCCATCAGGAAGTTGTAAACATATGAATAGAGCTTGAAGAAATAACTAAATTAAGAGAAATAGGTTTCGTAGGTAAAACAATGGACTTTGATTAATTCATCAAAGTTCAAGAGAAAGAAAAAATAAGAACCAAGGACAGAGTCTTGGAGAGCCTTTAGAAGCAAGAGGAGGAAGAAAATCAGTGCAAGAGTCAGAGAAGGAGTATCCAGAATTAGGAGAACAAAGAGGCTTCAGTGTCGTAAAAGTCAGGAGAAGAGAGGCTTGAGAACATCAAAAGAGGGAGAGAGGTGGAGAGGAATAGAAAGGATATAGCAATTGGATTTAGAATTAGTAGGTTATCTGTGACACTGGTGAGTGGTTTCAGAAAGGTGGCAGAAATGAAATCCACATTTCAAGGGGATAAATGGTGAGAAGATTATGAGAATTCTTTCAAGAAGTTTGAGTGCAGTGAGTTTGGCAGCTTGTGGGAGGCAGGATATAATTATTTTTAATATAGGACAGATGTAAAAATATAAGTGAGGGGAAGGGCCAGTAAAGCAGGTGTAATTGAAAATATAAATTGATGGAGCCAGCTCTAAAGTGTCACCAGAAGACAGTGAGGTCAAGAGAATATTCATATTCTTCCTTTCATTTTGGGCTCCAGTTGAGTAAGTAAACCCATTCATGACAGCTTTCTGTAGCTGATGTTATTATCAGCTCCCCCCGCCGATTCCCTTTAAGCTTAGAATCTGTCAGATTGTGAGTCAAATAGTGTCTCTAGTAAAAAGTGCTTAATTTCTGATGAAGCTTGCCATTTGAAAAGTAAAATGCAAAAGATGACTATATCAGGATGATGAATAGCAGATGCTTAACTAGCAGTGAGAGCTCACAAATCCACCCACAACACTCATCAGTATGGAGGGAAGCAAAAACCCTAAAACAAAATGTAATTTACAGACCAAAAGGTTTCTGTGAACTAAAGTTTGCATCAGCATACAGACAAAACAACCTTCAATTGGACTTCATGTGCCCAGTCACTCTTGATATCTGTAAAGGTAAAGATTAGGGGACAAGTTTGTTAGTCAAGGGCTCTAAATAGAACCAGAAATGGAAGGATCTAAAAACTAGTCACTGTATTGTTTTTCATCTTCAATATGTTTTGTTTTTATTTGGATTTCTTTTCTCAGACACTAGGAGAAGGGATTTGGGATTCTAAATTAGGCCTGGAATGAGGAAAATACAGCTATCTTTACGACATTATTAGTATTTTCCCAGAGTATTACCCTGGATTACAAACATGAAATTGAGCTTCTTAGATCCACCAGGACCCCAACTTGTACAGAAAGGGGCAATGGCAGCCCCTGTTAAGAGTTTAGTGGTGGGAGTTAGGACCTCTGAAACCAATTCAGAGCCAAGCTATACTGTGTAGCCACCTTCCTACTGTTAGGTTTATATATGCCATGTTAAACAAACTGAAAGTTAATTTCGCCATATGGTGTGTACATGGAGTGGTTTCTTTTCACCAATCTATAGCCCACATGAAAAAAAAAAAAACAACTAAGGGCCAAACAATGGAATTAAAAAAATTCAAAGATGTAAATCAAGAAAACACTGCTGAAATCAAAGGAGCCTTGAATATACAGATTAAAATGGTGTACTCAGGAAAAACTGGTACTGAATGCACATTCCAGTTATTAATAGCTCAGCTCCAAACCTACCCTTCTATATTCCACTTGGTGATGCTGGGGCTGGGACCTGCAAATTACATTTTTCATCAGCCAACTGGCTCCTTGTTAGGACCTGCCAAAGAGGGGATGTGATGATTAATATTGTATCAATTTAGCTCCATTGAGGGATGCCTTGATGGCTGGTAAAGCATTGTTCCCGAGCATGTCTGTAAGGCTGTTTCCAGAGGAGACTGACATGTGAGTCAGTGGACTGAGAGAGGAAGACTGCCCACTCAGTGTGAGTAGGCACCATTCAATGGGCTGCCAGTGTTGATAGAACAAAGCAGGAAGAAGAAGGGGGTATTCAGCTTGCTTGCTCTTCTTTCTTTTGCTCGCTCTCTGTCTCTCAGAGCAGTATACCCTTTCCTCCCCATGCCCTTGGACATCAGACTCCAGGTTCTTCAGCCTTGGACTCTGGAACTTGAACCAGCAGCTACCCCAGGGCTCTGAGGCCTTTGGCCTTAGAATTGGGATGCACTATCAGGTTTCCAGGTTTGGGGCCTTACAGACTTGGACTGAGCCATGCTACCAGCTTCCCTAGGGGCCATGCTACCAGCTTCTATCTTTCTCCCCCTGGCAGAGAGCCTGTTATGGGACACCACCTTGTAATTGTGTGAGCTAATTCTCCCTAATAAATTCCCTTTCATGTATGTATGTATGTGTGTATATATACATATATGGTATACATTTTAATGTTTTATATATGTCCTATTAGTTCTGGTCCTCTTGGAGGACCCTGACTAATACAGAAAATTGGTACCAAGTAGCAGGGTGTTGCTATAAAGATACCTGAATATGTAGAAGCAGCTTTGAAACTGTGTAACGGGCAGAGGTTGAAGAGTTTGGAGGGCTCAGAAGAGGACAGGAAGACGAGGGGAAATTTGGAACTTCTTAAATATTGGTTAAATGGATGTGATCAAAATGCTGGCAGAAATATAGATAGTAAAGGCCAGGCTGACAAAGTCTCAGATGGAAATGAGGAGCTGATTGGGAACTGGAGCAAAAGCAGCCCTTGTTACCCTGTAGCAAAGAACTTGGCTGAATTGTGCCCATGTCCCAGGGCTTTGTGGAAAGCCATACTTAAGAGTGATGACCTAGGGTATCTGGCAGAAGAAATTTCTTTTTTGTTGTTGTTGTTGTAAATAAAATTTTATTGGAATACAGTGGGTCTCATTCACTTACAGCCCTTACATTCACTTATATATTATCTATACTTACATATTGTCTAGTGCTGTTTTCACCTGCAAGGGAGGAGTGGATTTATTGCAACAGAGATCTTATGGCCCTCAAAGCCTAAAGTTTTGAATATAGGGCCCTTTACAGAAATGTCTGCTAGTCCTTTCAAAGAGTCACAGAAAAATATAAAAGGGATGAAGACTACATAACTGACCCCTTTTTCTTTTTTTTTTTAATTTTATTATTATTGTACTTTAAGTTTTAGGGTAGATGTGCACAACGTGCAGGTTTGTTGCATATGTATACATGTGCCATGTTGGTGTGCTGCACCCATTAACTCGTCATTTAGCATTAAGTATATCTCCAACAATAAAGCATTCAAGAAGTGGCATGACTACTCTTAGTAGCTTACAAACAGATATGGCAGCAAAGAAGTAATCTAAAGTTGAAATTTATAGTTAAAATGGAAGCAGAACATATAAATTTGGAAAATTAGCAGCCTGGCCATGTGGTAGAGAAGGGAAGAGCATTTTCAGGAGAGGAATTTAAGGGTGCTATGGTGCATCAACTTGCTAAAGAGGTCAGCATGACTAAAAGGGAGCCAAGTGATAATAGTCAGAACAATGGGAAAAAGGTCCCAAAGGCATGTCAGAATTCTTTGACACAGCCCCTCCCATCACAGGCCCAGAGACCTAGGAGGACAGAATGGTTTTAGGGGACAAGCCTGGGGCACTGCTACCTTGTACCACCTTGAGATACTGCTCCTCACATCCCAGCTGCTTTGGCTCCACCCACAGCTTAAAGGGCCCCAGATACTGCTCAGGCCACTTGGCCTTCTGGAGGGTACAATCCATAAGCCTTGGCAGCTTTCACCTAGTGTTAAACCTGAAGGCTCCCAGAATGCAAGAGTAAAGGAGGCTTGGTGCCTTCCACTTAGATTTCAGAGAATGTATTGGAAAGCTTGGACTCCCAGGAAGAAGCCTGCCACAGCTGTGAAGCCCCCACAGAGAGACTCTACTAAGGTGATACCAAGGGGAAATGTGGGCTTGGAGCTCCCACAGAGAGTCCCCACTAGAGCATTGCCTAGTAGAACCACAGGAGCAGGACCCTACCCTCCAGAACCCAGATTAATATAGCCACCATCAGCATGCAACCTCAGACTAGAAAAGCCACAAACATTCAACTCCAACCAGTGAGAGCAGCTATATGGGCTGAGCCTGGCAAAGTCATGGAGTCAGGCTGCCTGAGACCTTGGGAGCTCACCTCTCACACCAGTGTGCCCTAGATGTAGGACATGGAGTCAAAAATTACTTTAGAGCTTTAAGATGTAATGTCTGCACTGTTGGGTTTCAGATTGTATGGGGTCTTTTACCTTTTCCTTTTGGCTGATTTGTTCATTTTGGAATGGGAATGTTTACCCAATGCCTGTATTACCATTCTATCTTGGAAGCAAATAACTTGTTTTTGACTTTACAGACTCATAGGTGCAAGGAACTTGCCTTGAGTCTCAGACGAGATTTTGGACTTTTGAGTTGATGCTGGAATGGGATTTGGGGGGACTATTGGGAAAGGATGATTATATTTTGCAATTTGAGAAGGACATGAATATGTGGGAATGGGGTTGAATGATATGGTTTGGATGTGTGTCCCCTCCAAATTTCATGTTGAGAGACAATCCCCAGTGTTGGAGGTAGGGCCTAGTAGGAGGTGTTTGGGTCATGGGAGCAGATCTCTCATGAATGTCTTGGTGCCATCCTCATGGTAATGAGTGAGTTCTCCTTATACTAGTTCCCATGAAAGCTGGTTGTTAAATAGAGCCTGGCACCTCCCTCCCCTCTCTCTTGCTTCCTCTCTTGCCATGTGATCTCTGCACATCATGGCTCCTCTTTCCCTTCTGCCATGAATGGAAGCAGCCTGAAGTTCTCATCAGAAGCAGATGCTGGCACCATGCTCCTTTTACATCCTACTTAACTGTGAGGCAAAAACACCTCTTTTCTTTATAAATTACTCCCCTTCAGGCATTCCTTCATAGCAACACTACACAGACTAAGTCAGGGGCCCTATAGGGATATTGTAAGGCAGGAGAAGAGACCATTCTTTCTCATTTTTGCATAATGCTCCTGGCAACATTGCCCCAGCAACATCAATTTGTTGGTTCTTATCTCCAGTTTCTTTGGCATTCTCACAACTGACTGATCTTGCCCCTTGAGAGACAACAGCAGCAGCCAAGAGTACACATTCTTCAGAGGTCTGAGGATCAGCTCTGCAGGGCCTCTTCAAGCTCCTGAAATGCTAGCACCAGCCAGGCAGCACCCCTTCCTAGAAGGCTGGGGTTCCTGCCTCCAAGCTTCTAGGTCCTGATAATTACTTCCATTTGTTCCCACCCCTCCCACCCCGTCTTAGGAATGGTAGCTGTTTCCTGCAGGTATTATCTCTGATGATCATCCTGTGTACTTACATAGTTGTCCCGTATTTTAATTGTATCTTATTTTTAAGTTTAAAGATTAGATGTTATTATCTTTATATTCACTTTTTTTATATTCTCAATTTGGATTTTATCCATTATTATTCCTTTTTGCATTTCAGACTTTATGTCTGCCATTATTTTCTCCTGCTTGAATGACAATCCTTTAGAATTTAATGACGATCTACTGATAAAAGCCTTTTATTTTTCTTTGTCTAAAAAAAGTTTTTTTCATTTTTGTTCTTAAAATATAGTTTCCGTGGGTATGAAATTCCAATTTGACAGTTACTTAATCTCAGAATATTAAAGATATTCCACTGCCTTCTGGCTTCAATGGTGGCTATTGGTCTGACAGTCATCCTTTTATAAGTGTTTGTTAGTCTTTTCCTCTCTGGTTGCTTTGGATATTTTCTGTCTTTGTTAATTCACAGTTTCACCAAGATATATGAAGATGTGGATTTTTCTTACTTTTCCTGTTTGGGATTTATAAGAATTTTATAATGAGGTTTGGGCCTGTCAACAATTCGGGAAAATTCTTATCCATTATCTCTTTGAATAGTTGTGTTCCACCATGTCTTTTAACCTTTTCTTTAATAGATTTTATCTCCCATCTCTGGGCAACATTCTAGATTATCTCTTTAGATCTCCCAGCTCGTGCTATCACAACACATTCCTCTGTGGCTCAGCCTCTTGCTTCCCATACTGCAGCGGTGCTGCAGGACCGAGGCTCCCAGTTGCACTTTCTTTTTGCTAATGTGGGCCCTATCTTATGGCCCTCTCCGGAAACATGAATTTAAGTGGAGTTTGTTCCTGGCACCCTCTCTGTTTCGTAGTCATCTACCTTGCCACGTCCTCCCAATTCTCATTTCCCTCCTCCAGGGACAGTCCAGCAAGTTGTCTGGCCTAAGGAGACATCCAATGAGAGAGTGAAATTCCAGTCTCCTTTTCTAACAGGCTATAACTTTATGAGTGATTCTCTTGAAACTCCCATCTTGGTTTTGACAAAGGGAAGTACCCTCGCCCCGAGGTCAATCAGAGAAAGGTTGATGGTGATGGTGAAGGGTCACAACGGCTTACTTTACAGATATAGAGTCACGGACTCTCCCTGAGTTCTCCCATAGTATATACTAAGAGAAGGGAAGGGTACGGTCTGTTTTTTTTTTTTTTTTAATTTCCAGTTCATATTCTTTGCAGTGGAGCAGCTGGCCTCAACTCTAGATGGCTATCTAAACTTAGATTTAGGGTACTATTTAGTCTTTTATGATCAGCTTTAGGCCTTAACTTTAATTCCAGGGAAACAGAAAAATCTCACTCAATATCTAATCACACATTATTTTTGAGAGAAGTTGCTCAGCCATTGGGATACTCAACTGTTACTGTCAGTTGTATTCCTAACTTCACTCCTTAATATACTGTGCTTAACTCAAATAATTTAATGAACATGTGTTTAGAAGAATTATTAAATCTTTCTGAGCTCTTAGTTCTGATATAGCAATTTCTTTTATAATTTCTAAAATTCTATCTAAGGGATAGTTTGTTAAACACTTTAAAATGTATGAAATCTATGCAACTCAACAGACCCTATCTTCATCTTGGGTATTCCCTAAAACAGCAGCAAATAAACAAAAACATCTACTTCTGGTGAGCTTTTCAAATTAGAGCAAGTATAAGCACAATCTATTGATTGTCTGGGATGCACACACACTAGCGTCATCCATTAACAATGTTAATTAGAGGAATCATCAATTAAAGTATAGCAAGCCTTGGGCTGAGAATAGACATCACAGAAAACAGTCATGATCTGCTAATTATCTAATCACTAATGGACTTCAGTGAGTTAAACAGCATTTTGACACTCATAAAAACAGTAAAATTTTTAAATAAGATGGCATACGCTTTTTGTAAAACAAGTTAAATAAAACAGAAAAGTATTAGAAAGAACATAAAAATCCCCACAAATCATCTGACCTGGAGGTGAACACTGTGAATATTTTGGTAAACATCTTTATAGACAAATTTTAAAAGAATCACAGTTTGTCATGGTTTTGTGTATCACAAGCATTACCATTTCAGATGCTTCTCAATATTCTCCATAACTTCCTCATATTCTTTCATTTTATAGAAGATTAAAGATTCACCAGTGTCTATTTGCAGACATTTGCATAAGGGAGTAGGGTTAACTTCCGGTAAACTAGAATGTAAAGAGGTCATGGAGCCTATTTAGAAGCATCAGACTTTAAGAGTTGCCTATAATTTTAAGGAAATTCCTGAGCTTTAATGAGGAAGACTGTATCTAAAGGCACAACACAGCAAGTTAGTTTTGCCCTGTTGATCCTATGTTGGTGTTAAATCAGTGGCAAGTCATTTTTGGTTTTCTTCTGTGTGAATCTTTATAGTTGTCTTTATGGTGTCTCCTTTAATTGCTAAGCAGGACTGCCACCTAGCTTCAATTGCCTAAGCTTTCAGAATGTCAGAGCTTCCATTAGATAATGAGTGGCCAACTTGAAGGTCCCTTCAAATGCCTCTATCACTGTCACTTAAAGTGCCTTTATCCCAGGCCAAAGGAGGTCTTCATTTGGCTTTGCTGTATTGTCGTTGCAGACAATGAAGATTTTGGAAGAAAAAATAGAATTATTACTCTTTGTGTGATCCGAAGATAACAGGAATGAGCAGCCCCTTTGGCTACCCAGAGGATGGAGCCAAAGGTATGCCATGGTCAAGTATGGTGGGCAGGGACATTCTTTTTCCCCAAGGAGATCTTAAACTTCATACATCACTCACAATACCAGGTATTTTGTAATAGAAATAATTATTTAATGACTGTCAGAATCAATGATTCTCAACCCTGGCTGCATATTAGAATTATCTGGGAATCTTTTAATCAGTATCAATGATTACGTCCCACCTCCAGAGACGCTGACTTAATTGTTCCAAGATTCTTCTCAGACATTGGTATTTTTAAGCTTCTCAGTGATTCTGATTAATGCCCACGTTTTCAAACCACTGATTGAAATTAGTAGAAAGGAGAGGAAACCTCATTATATCTATAGTTTAGATAATGAAAGAAGCCAGTCTGGGGCCAGGTGCAGTGGCTCACGCCTGTAATCCCAGCACATTGGGAGGCCGAGGCAGGCAGATCATCTGAGGTCAGGAGTTCGAGACCAGCCTGGCCAACATGGTGAAACCCTGTCTCTCCTAAAATAAAAAATAAAAAAATTAGCTGGGCATGGTGACGTGCGCCTGTGATCCCAGCTACTTAGTAGGCTGAGGCAGGAGAATCGCTTGAACCTGGGAGACGGAGTTTGCAGTGAGCCAAGATTGCGCCACTGCACTCCAGCCTGGGCAACAAGAGTGAAACTCTGTCTCAAAAAACAAAAACAAAAAAAGCCAGTTTGAGCAGATGCTCAAATTTTGAGGAAGGAAAAATGGGAAAAAGTAATTTTTTTTCATCTTAGTCATGGTTCAGTGCTGTTTCCTTATAGCCAGGATGACCATATAATTTATCATCCAAATCAGGACACTTCTGAGAGTGAAAGAAGGAGCTATTAACAATTATGCCAGAACAAAAATTAACTATAACTGTCCAGGCAACTTGGGACCAGTTGTTGCCGTGCTTAGGTACATGGCTTGCCTGACTTCTTGATCTCAATAGTTGCCCAAAGGTAAGCTATACTGTTGTTGATGTTTTAGTATTTGCCCATTGGAAGACTTTTAAGTCACTTTTAAAACTATGTGTCACCATCATATCAAATTCTAGCAGTCATTTTTTGGAAAGTTATTTTTTGTGTGTTTAAAAGATGCATGTTCTCAATATTCTTATTTTACTTCACCACCTTTCTCTTGTAGAAGAGATAGGAAATGCAACCTATATACATTGCCTTAAAAAAATTTTTAACCACTATGGGTACTTTTTAGTACCTCCAGCCAAAGTTAAATGAGACAGAAGTTAGAAACCACTTGCTGTAATTAAGTTTTTAGCTTGTGTGTGGATCTTGCACACACAAACTCAGTCCATTTCCCATTAACAAGGATAATTAAATGTTAATTGGACTTAAGACATTTGTGAATGTATAGTCTTAATTAATTACATTTATTGATTAGCTTTATTCTTCTGGCTAAATGAAATGTCTGTGAGAGCTCTTTAAAGAAGTAGAAAGTGCCATGTAAGTGAAAGACATTATTATATCACTGAAGTTTGTGTTTTAAAACAAATAATCCTAATTTTCCTATGAGATTTGGTTCAATGGGTTTTCAATAGTTTTCTTAACCTGAGAAATATTTCAGCAAATGAAATTTTACTTGGAAGCTCAATATATAAAATAGATTAAAGACCTGCTGCTTGGGTTGAAGTGGGAAGAGGAAATTGGGGTGGGGACGAGGGGAAGGAGGCAGTACTTTGGCTATTCTGTTCACTCCCCCTCTTTCAGAATAAAGGTATAGGAAGAGAGTGGGAGAGAAACTTTGGGCTTTGAAAATGTATGTTGTGTTCCTAGTTTCAGTCCCAGCTTTCTGCTAAAGCCCAAAATATTAACTTACTTCCAGGGGTTTCCTTTTCAACTGATAGAGGATAACACAGTCTGCCATCTGCCTGCCACTCAGGGATGATATTTGAGCCAAAGATGATAAATATGGCATGCTTTGATTTGCCAATGAGAATTTAATTAAATCTAAAGTACTTTAGGTTTATATAATAAAATTATTACTAATTAACAAAAGAAGCAACAGGCCCAGAGACAGAAAAGAAGACAGAGATTTAGTTGCTGAGTTAAAGAATATTTTAGCAAGAATCTCACTCTCTTCACATCTTCTGTTATTCATAAAGCCAAGCTAATAGATTTACATGATCTTTTACCCAAATTTCCTTCTCTTACAACCACTTTCCCATCAATTGGTGAATGAACAAATTGTGGTATATCCACACAATGGAATATTACTCACTAGTAAAAAACTAAATGAACTTTTGATACACATAACATATCTGAATCTCAAAACCATTATGCTGAAGGAAAGAATCCGGGCAAGAAAAAAACCATACACCCTGTGATTCCATTTATATGACATTTGAGAAAAGATAAATCGAATCCATGGTATCAGAAGGAAGATTAGTGGTTTCCTGGGGCTAGAGGTGGGGAGTATTGACTAGAATGGGGGTGCAAGGGAGCACTTAGGGGTTTGGGAAATGTTTTGCATCTTAACTGTTAACGCTTACACAAGTTTACACATTTGTCAAAACTAATCAAAATATACACTTAAAATAGGTGCATTTTAGTGTATATAAACTACATGTCAATTTCATTGATTAAAAAGTTTCATTTTCTTTCCAAAGAAAGAAAGGTATGGGAAGAGAGTGGGAGAGAAACTTGGGGTTTGAAAAGTTTTCTTTCAGTTCTTTCCAAACTGGACAAATACTAGTTTGTTCTTGGCACTGATGCCAGTGGAACAAGATGAAATATTACATTGAAATACTCCTATGCAATATCTTGATCAGTTGGTCTGCTGTTATCTCCTAGACACTAACATATCTACTTCTAAAGCTTACACTCTAGATGCGAATGTTATTATTGTTTCTACTTCTATGTTTACTCTTAGCTTCACATTATCCTCTGATTTATTTAATTTTCTTTCATCTAATGCTTTCTATTTTTTAGGATGACATGCAGCCATACAAGCTATATGTACTAGAAGTACAAGGTAGAGTATAAATTTTTTAAATAAAATAAAATAAACTTATTTGGGTTTTTAAAAATTATAGCCAAGAGCAATGTGTATTTTTAACTAACTGTATGTATATGTATGCATGTATATATATCTATATTTATATATATAATACAGCATGCATCTCACATACACAAACACAATTACTAACCATTAATAGATTTAGAAATCCAATGAAGTTGGTGGATTTGGGAAGATAGTTCATAACTGTGACAGGTTCAATAAATGAAATATTTGCTGTGTTCTATGAGTCTTCTCCTAAAATAGAAACTGATCAAATAGGATTAACAGTGGACACCCTGTAGTTGAGAAACTTGGCAAAAAATAACTCTAAAAAAACTCATTAGAAAAGCATAGTATGGATTTAGATGTCGCTTTTCATGTTACTAGTAGCAATGGAGGTGAGTAACAATCAGCCCTGCTCTTTCCTGGAATCAAAGCTATCTCATGACACCAATGAAATGTGTTGTTTAAAGGAGATTTGCTGCTGGGAAGAATGCCCAAAGAAAAGTAAATAAATAAAGTTTCAGATATGGAATTGAGGGAACAAATTTAGGAAGAACCCTTATTAAGTACTTTCATATCTTATATATGAAATATATAGAAATATGTCCTTGTAATAAGGATAAAAAACATACAATTCTATTTGAAGGTACAGATGGTGCCTGTGTGTGACTGAGCTAGCAATTGGCAGTGCAGACATGCTAATAAAATTAAAATTATCTAAGAAAATATCAAGTTCAAAATTTGTTCAAAATCCAAAAAAGGAAACTAAACAAATGATACAATATAAAACATATAGTAACAACTGCAATCTACAATTTTTGCATCAATTAAAATGCTAATTTTTTGTATGTTGAATACCTTTCCTTTAACTTTTTCATAAACATAAATGCTCTATTGGCAAGTACATTAATTTCTCTTTCCTTCACCATGAATAGTCATAAAGAAATATGATTATCACATAAACACTTTTCTTTCCTTAAGTTCAAAGTTCAATAAACTAGGGCCAGGCATGGTGGCTCACGCCTGTAATCCCAGCACTTTGGGAGGCCAAGGCTTTTCTTTCCTTAAGTTCAAAGTTCAATAAACTAGGGTCGGGCTAATTTTAGCTGGGTTAATTTTAGCTGGGCTCACGCCTGTAATCCCAGCACTTTGGGAGGCTGAGGCGGATGGATCACATGAGCTCAAGAGTTCGAGGCCAGCCTGGTCAACATGGCAAAACCCCGTCTCTACTAAAAATGCAAAAATTAGCCGGGCGTCATGGCATACCCCTGTAATCCCAGCTACTCGGGAGGCTGAGGCAGGAGAATCACTTGAACCTGAGAGGTGGAGGTTGCAGTGAGCCGAGATCATGCCACTGCACCCCAGCCTGGGCGACAGAGTGAGACTCCATCTCAAAAAAAAAAAAAAAAAGTAGTTATAAACTAAAATTAAATTTCAAATGTTGAAATGTGCAACAAAACTTAGCATCAATATTATCCCTACCGTTGACCCTTGCTACTTCAAGTGTGGTCCACAGATGGACCAGAAGCATCAATATCACCTGAAAACTAGAAATGTAGACTCTCAGGCCCCACCCCAGCCCTGTTGAATCAGAATCTGCATGTTAACAGGAAATTCGTGGAATTTGAATGCAGTTTACCATGAGAAGCCCCGTCCTAAACCAGTAATATAACCAGAATCATTCACAAAATGGCTAAACAACCATTCCAGTGTGCCCTATGTCTGAAACTTTCAGTGCTAAAATTGGGAAAATCCCAGGCAAATCCAGATAAGACGGTCACCCCAGAATTGATCAAAATTCAAGTTTAGAATTGAGGAGGAAAAAAATACGGATGTGGAGAAATTACATCCTGGTCAATTTCCATTCATGTTAGCTCTTCTCCCGTAGCCTGTTTCCACTCACTAATTTTAAGTAATAATAAAATAAATGAAATGAGGAACAGCTTTCTGCTCTCTGTGATGTTGAAATCTGAGAGCTCTTTAGGTCCTCCTATAAATCAAAACATGAAAACCAGGGTCAAAGGCCTAAGAGATAAAACCTGCTTTGTCAGTAAACTTCTTGCCACTGGCTAAAATACTTGATAGTTTCAAGCAAGGTATTCTGTTCTATTCCTTTCCTGGTTTCTCATTCAGGATTGTTGAGCTGTACCTCTGGCCTGTGTGTGATTATCTTATAGTTGAAAAACCTCCAAGGAAGGCCACCTGGGATAGAACTGTTTGCTCTCATTAGCTGAGAAAACAAAGCTCTGTTTATTCCTCTTGCTAGTGTCAGGGGAACTCTGGTTTAATTCCAACATAGGTCTGGGTGTTGATTTCACACAAAGGGATTACCCTATGCATCAGTGAAAATTCTAAGGTACCCTCAAAGGAGACATTTGACTCAACACTGTGTGGCTAGGGAAAACTGGGTGTACATAATACATCATAATTTTCTTTTAACACATGTGATTAGCAAATTGTTATAAAGTCAAATCAAGTACATAAGATGCCAATAATATTGTCTCATCTATCATGGACATGGATATTTATATTGAAATCATCCCTGATACATGTCTCTTTTGTACGGTGCTGACCTCCTGTGAGTGTGGAATGGGTAGTCACTCATTAAAGTAGTTGCCGCCAGTGCTCTACCCATAACCTCTTCAATCTCTTCACCATGTTCATGCTTTCTAGCTCCCTGAAGGCTTTCATTTCCAATATCTACATTTCTTAGTTGGATGACTGCTCTCAGGCAGTTGAAGCCTGATTTGCCCAGCGATATAAAGAGCTGGAAATGCCTGGGGGCCTGTGTCCCCTGAGAGCAGCCCTTAACCAATCAGTGACAGACAGTGAAAAGAAAAAAATATTCTACCTCCCTTGCCACCTGTAGGGGACAATTCTGAGATGTGTTTCACATGGTCTCCATAACTCCCCTATGAGATTGACCCAGAGCAATATTCTCTGGAACCTTGTTTGCTGTCACACCCTGGCTTAGCCTCCTTCTTTTTCTTGTCCCATTTTTCGTTTAGTATACTGCCTTTTCGTGGAAATACCTGCTAATAATTCATGATCACATGAATCCTTGTCTTACGGTCAGCCTCTGGGGCACTGAAACTAAGACATTCATGTTACATAATTTGAAGAGCATTTAAATCTCTTCTGTCTTAAAGAGACAGACTGTCTATAAAAATAGATATACAAATGAACCTCAAGCACATGCAAGGATGCTGTACTTAATCATGATAAGATAAACACATCCAAATGTAAACTACACAGAGATACTATTTCTCACCCATTCAGGGGCAAAACGAATCTCAAGGTTTGACAACATACTCCATTGGTGATGTTGTGAGGAAACAGGCATTCTCATTGGAAGTGCAATGTTTCTGGAGAAGAATTTGTAACATTAAAAAAATTACATATGTATTTATCCTTTGACCAGCAATT
This sequence comes from Pan troglodytes, assembly GCF_028858775.2. NCBI lineage: Eukaryota > Metazoa > Chordata > Mammalia > Primates > Hominidae > Pan > Pan troglodytes. The sequence continues at coordinate 38,877,017 of NC_072421.2, read as the reverse complement.
TCATTTCTAGAAGTCTAGGAAAAATTCAAGATGACATATACCAAAAACTTCACTTCACCACTATTTGTAGTAGCACAAGCTTGGAAATAACCCAAACGACCCTCAAGGAGACTGGTTGAATAAACTATGCTACATCTAATCAATGAAGGACTAGTTTATGTTGAAAAGAATGAGGACGATCTCTTTATACCATTGTAGGTAATCTCCAAGATATACTGTTAAAACCAAAAAAAGCAAGGTGAAGTAAAATACGTATAGCTTGCCACCTTTGGCACAAAAAAGGTCTTGGGACACACACACACACACACACACGCTTCAATAAGAAACAATGGAAGGAAAAAATTAATAAAGAAATATTACTTAGAGGAGGGGGAAGGAAATATGTGGGGATATGTGAACAAGAACAATGAAGGAAGTTAGGACTCTCTGAATGTACCTTATTCTATAATTTTGACTTCAGAATCATAGAATAATTTTTACACAAAACCAAAATTAAATTAGATCGTAGTGATGAAATCTAATTATAGTTCAGTTTGGTGGCATAACCACAGAAGTACTATTTCAAGTGATTTTTAAATGAAACCCTTTTAACCCCCTTAAATTCTTTGAGGAATATATCCTAAAGACCAAATAACCTCAAAGAAATCTTACACTACACTCAATAGTCTTGTTTTTAATAATAATATTGTTATTTTTGAGACTATGACATATAAAGCAGGAAAATCAAATGATCAGTTATTAATATGTTAATATTATTAGGATATTTTCCATTTAAGAGAAAAGGGATACACATCTAAAATAAGTTAAAAACCCAGTAATCTTAAATTTTTCCTTGGAACTAACAGTATAAACTCATGATTTGCTTTTCACTTTCTAAAAATGTACACATTTTGTAATTCTCTTCACCGAAAAAATGTAGAAGCAATGAAAATCCTGTAGAAACTAGAATCCCTAATGTCCCAATTATGGTCTCTAAATAGCATTTGCCACAAAAAGGAATCAGGGCTCCTTAGAGTAATGTTTGGTTCCACGTCTGGAGCAGAAATGTATAAAAAGAATCTGAGACATCACATTGTTCCACAGAGCAAGGAAGCTATTGAAGCCTATTGAGGTCATGACAAAAAGGCAACAGCATGAGGGGGCTACTGCTGGTGAAAGATGGGACAATTTGAGCATCAAAAGAAATAACGAAGCACACCAGATATGTATATATTTATGAATTCACAATATTATTTGAAAAAAGGGAGGCTTCTTTGGAGGTTACTAGAACATCAACTCTTCTGAAAAATCAATAAAGAGACATAATAAAACATTTATTCTATTTCTTGTACAAGCTATACTTTAGGTAATGACATAATTGGTGCATGGCATTTCTAGCAGCAATCATCAAAACCTATTAACATCATTAGGTGGATGTCAATGGGGACCTTTATAATGGAAGAAACAGACTTACAACACCTGAACCCAATGTCATCAGTCAGGTCACAGAAGGAAACAATATGGCACAGCCAAATAAGACAGTTGAGGACAGTTTAATAAAAAGACTGCTTATCATGGTATGGAAGTGTTTAAGGAAAACCAACAAGGAATAATGAGGTACCCTAGGAGTCCCACAAGGATGCCATTATTGCTTCTCGACCTTTTGGCTAAGACAAAGTGTAGTGGAGAAGGATGCCATTAACCCAGAGCTTGAAGAGGTAAAGGGAGCAATTACTGGAACATAGAGAGAGAACTGTAGCTATAAGAGAAGGCCAAGCAATGGAAGTTGTGGCCTTTGGTGGAGAAATACAACCACTGCCAACCTGTGGCAACTCAGAAGAGAAGAAACCAAGGGAATAAATACTCTGACTTCACTCCATTCCCATGCAATGATCTACATGTGTCTACCGTTAGACAGCCAGGAATCAGAAGACAAAGTATTCTGTTGATGCAATCTATAAAAGTCAGCTCCTGGGGCAAAGAGCGTGGTAGAGAGGAGTGAAGAGTATAAATAGGAAAAACATATCTGACATGCAAGTGATAAATCCTTTCAGTACCAGTCTGAATCTTCAATAGACCCAACCAAAAGACCAGACTTCATAAGGATGCTCCCAGCATTTAGGATTTTTGAATTCTTCCCTCACTTTGAAAACCAATAAGAAGCAGGCTGATGTTGCCATCAATTCCAACAGAGTCCTCAGGATAGAGGCCATAGGGACCCTATTTGTTCATCCCATTTTCCAGCTGGCACACTAAAACACCCACAGTGAGATGCAAGATTTGGTTAGAATTCTGAGCTTCAGGAACTCCAGAAAAGGATAAAACTTGTAACAAATTCAATCTGTCTGGCCCCTTGCAGCTCCTTTAAGTTGATTTTAAACATAAAATTATCTTCAACAAAATCTTGGCAAAATTTTAAATCTTTCTTCCTCTCTAACTAATTATTTCAGAGTTCCTATCCTTTCTACCCATGAAAAAAACCTAATGACTTTTGTCACTTGATAACTAGGGTGAACTCTCAACAAACTAGGTATAGAAGGAATATACCTAAAATCACTAAAGGCCATATATGACAAATCCACAGTCAACATCATATTGAATGAGGAAAAATTGAAGGTCTTTCCTCTAAGATCTGAAACAAAACAAGCGTGGTGCTTTTACCACTGTTACTTAACATGGAACTGGAAGTCCTAGCCAGAGCAATTAGGCAAGAGAAAGAAATAAAGGGCATCCAAATTGGAAAGGAAAAAGTAAAATTAGCCTTGTTCACAGATGACATAATCCTATATTAGGAAAACTAAATACTCTACCAAAAAAAAAAAAAAACCCTGTTAAAACTGATAATTGAATTCAATGACATAGCAGGATACAGAATCGCCATACAAATATCAGTAGCATTTCTATATACCAACAGCAAAAAAATCTGAAAAAGAAATCAAGAAAGCATTCCCATTTATAATAGCTACAAAGAAATACCTAGAAATAAAGTTAACCAAAGAAGTGAAATATATCTATAATGAAAACTATAAAACACTGATGAAAGAAGTCAAAGAGGAAACAAAGAAAAAAAAGATATCCCATTCTCATGGATTGGTAGAATTAATATTATTAAAATGTCCATACTATCCAAAGTGATCTGTAGATCCAATGTAATTCCTATCAAAATACCAATGACATTCTTAATATAAATGGAAAAAACATCCTGAAATCTGTATGAAACCACAAGAGACTGTGAATAGCTGAAGCAATTCTTAGCAGAAAGAACAAAGCTGGGGAATAACACCATTTGACTTAAAAATGTACTACAAAGCAATGGTAATCAAAACAGCATTGTACTGACATAAAAACAGATACATAGAACAATAGAACAGAGTAGAGAACCCGGAAATAAATCCATGTATTTACAGCTTACTCATTTTCTGCAAAGGCACCAAAAACTTATATTTGGGAAAAAAAAACAGTCCCTTCAAAAAATGATGCAGGGAAAACTGGATATACATATGCAAAAGAATGAAACTAGACCTCTGTTTCTCATCATATACAAAAATCAACTTAAGTCAGGTGCGGTGGCTCATGCCTATAATGACAGCACTTTAGGAGGCCGAGGTGTAAGCATTACTTGAGTCCAGGAGATTGAGACCACCCTGAGTAATATAGGGAGATCCTGTCTCTACACACAAACACACACAAAATTAAAGTGTTATCCAGGCATGGTGGCATGTGCTTGTAGTCCCAGCTACTTGGGAGGCTGAGGTAGGATGCAGTGAGCCATGATCATGCCACTGCACTCCAGCCTGGGTGACAGAGCAAGACGCTGTCTCAAAAAAAAAAAAATCAACTTAAAATAGATTGACTTAAATGTAAGACCTGAAACTATGAAACTACTAGAAGAAAACATTAGAGAAACACTTCTGGAAATTGATCTGAGTAAAGATTTTTGGGGCAAGACCATAAAACCACAGATAACAAAAGCAAAAATAGACTAATGGAATTACATCAAACTAAAAAGCTTCTGCACAGCATGGAAAACGATCAACAGACTGAAGAGAAAACTTACAGAATGGAAGAAAATATTTTCAAGCTATCCATCTCGCAAGGGGTTAATAACCAGAATTTGTAAGAAACTCAAACAACTCAATAGCAAAAACAGAAAACAAAAATAATCCAATTAAAAATGGGCAAATGATCTGAATAGACATTTCTCAAAAGAAGACATACAAATGGCCAAGAAGCATATGAAAAATTGTTTGACATCACTCATTATCAGAAAAATGCAAATCAAAACCACCATGAGATCTTATCTTACTTCAGTTAAATGGCTATTACCAAAAAAACAAACAACAACAGATGCTGATGAGGATGTGGAGAAAAGGTAATGCTTTTACACTGTTGGTGGGAATGTTAATTAGTACAGTCACTATGGAAAACAGTATGGAGTTTCCTCAAAAAACTTAGAACTACCATATGATTCACATATCTGACTCCTGGGTATATATCCAAAAGAAAGGAAGTCAATTTAGCAAAGAGATATCTGCACTCCCATGTTTGTTGCAGCACTGTTCATAATAGCCAAGACATGGAATCAACTTAAGTGTCCATCAAAGGGTGAATAAATAAAGTATGGTATTCAATAAGATTCAAGCTGAGAGCCAAATCGGTAAAGAAATCCTAGATAACACAAACAAATGCAAAAACATTCCATGATCATGAATTGCAAGGATCAATGTAGTTAAAATGGCTGTATTGCTTAAAGCAGTCCACGGATTCAATGATATTCCTTTCAAGCTACCCATGTCATTTCTCACAGAAATTAAAAAAAAAAAAACTATCCTAAAATTCATATGGAACCAAAAAGGAGCTCTAATAGCCAAAGCAGTACTAAGGAAAAGAAGAAAACTGAAGTTGTCTCATTACTCAACTTCAAACTATACTACAAGTCTTCAGTAACCAAAACAGCATGGTACTGGTACAAAAACAGACACATAGACCAATAGAATGTCATAGAGGACCCAGAAATAAAGCCATACAACTGTAGCCAACTGATCTTTGACAAAGTCAACAACAATAAGCAATGGGGAAAGGATTCCATATTCAACAAATGGTGCTGGGATAGCTGGCTAGTCATATGCAGAAGAATGAAACTGGCCCCCTACCTTTTACCATGTACAAAAATTAACTCAAGAAGAATTAAAGATTTAAGTGTAAGGCTTCAAACTTTAATAATCCTAGAACAAAACCTAGCAAATACCTTTCTGGATATCAGCCTTGGGAAAGAATTTATGACCACATCCTTAAAAACCATTGCAGGCTGGGTGCGGTGGCTCACGCCTGTAATCCCAGCATTTTGGGAGGCCGAGGTGGGTGGATCACTTGAGGTCAGGTGTTCGAGACCAGCCTGACCAACATGGTGAAAGCCTGTCTCTACTAAAGAAAAAATACAAAATTAGCCGGGTGTGGTAGCTCATTCCTGTAATCCCAGCTACTTGGGAGGCTGAGGCAGGAGAATCGCTTGAACCCGGGAGGCGGAGGCTGCAGTGAGCCAAGATCGTGCCATTGTACTCCGGCCTGGGCAGCAAGAATGAAACTGTCTCAAAAAAAAGAAAATAAAAAAGCAATTGCGACAAAAACAAAAATTGAAAAGTGGGACCTAATTAAACTAAAGAGCTTGTGCACAGCAAAAGAAACTATCAACAGAGTAAACAACCTACAGAGTGGGAGAAAATATTTGCAAACTGTGCATCTGCATCTGACAAAGTTCTAATATCCAGAATCTATAAGGAAATTATACAATTGAACAAGCAAAAAACAACCCCACTGAAAAATGGGCAAAAGACATGACCAGCCACTTCTCAAAAGAAGACATACAAATGGCCAGCAAACATATGAAAAAATTATCAGCATCACTAATCATCAGAGAAATGCAAATCAAAACCACAGTGGGATACCATCTCATACCAATCAGAGTGGCTATTATTAAAAAGTCAAAAAATAGCAGATGCTGGCGAGGTTGCAGAGAAAAGGGAATGCTTATATGCTGTTCAAGGAAATGTTAGTTCAGCCACTGTGGAAAGCAGTTTGGAGATGTTTCAAAGAACTTAAAAATAAAAGAGAATTGCCATTTGACCCAGCAATCACATTGGCTGGATATATATGCAAAAGAAATACATCGTTTTACCAAAAGACTAATGCACTCATATGCTCATCACACCACTATCCACAATAGCAAAGACATGGAATCAACCCATCAGCGTGGATTGGATAAAGAAAATGTGGTTCATATACACCACGAAATACGATGAAGCTATCAGATACAACGGAGTCATTTCCTTTGCAGCAACATGGATGCAGCCGGAGGCCATTACTCTAAGTGAGCTAACACAGGAACAGAACACCAAATACCACATGTTCTTGCTTATAAGTGGGAGATGAACAATGGGTATTTGTGGACAATAGACACTGAAGACTACTGGGGAGGAGGTAGGAGGGGAGCAGGGGTTGAAAAACTACCTATTGGGTACTATGCTCAGTACCCGGGTGATGGGATCAATTGTATCCCAAACCTCAGCATCATGCAATATATTCAGTTCACAACCCTGCACATGTACCTCCTGAATCCAATATAAGAGTTGAACTTATTTTTAAAATGTGGTATATGTACACAATGGAATATTATTTGGTCAAAAAAGAATGAAATTCTGTCATTTTCAGCAACATGAATGGAACTGGAAAACATTATATTAAGTGGAATAAGCCAGGCACAGAAAGATGAATATTGTGTGTTCTCACCCATGTGCGAGCTAAAAAAGTTGATCTCATAGAAGTAGAAAGTAGATCTCAAAAGAAGACATTTATGCAGCCAAAAAACACATGAAAAAATGCTCATCATCACTGGCCATCAGAGAAATGCAAATCAAAACCACTATGAGATATCATCTCACCCCAGTTAAAATGGCAATCATTAAAAAGTCAGGAAACAACAGGTGCTGGAGAGGATGTGGAGAAATAGGAACACTTTTACACTGTTGGTGGGACTGTAAACTAGTTCAACCATTGTGGAAGTCAGTGTGGCGATTCCTCAGGGATCTAGAACTAGAAATACCATTTGACCCAGCCATCCCATTACTGGGTATATACCCAAATGACTGTAAATCATGCTACTATAAAGACACATGCACACGTATGTTTATTGCGGCATTGTTCACAATAGCAAAGACTTGGAACCAACCCAAATGTCCAACAATGATAGACTGGATTAAGAAAATGTGGCACATATACACCATGGAATACTATGCAGCCATAAAAAATGATGAGTTCATATCCTTTGTAGGGACATGGATGAAATTGGAAACCATCATTCTCAGTAAACTATCGCAAGAACAAAAAACCAAACACCGCATATTCTCACTCATAGGTGGGAATTGAACAATGAGATCACATGGACACAGGAAGGGGAATATCATACTCTGGGGACTGTGGTGGGGAGGGGGGAGGGGGGAGGGATAGCATTGGGAGATATACCTAATGCTAGATGACGAGTTAGTGGGTGCAGCGCACCAGCATGGCACATGTATACATATGTAACTAACCTGCACAATGTGCACATGTACCCTAAAACTTAAAGTATAATAAAAAATAAAAAATAAAAAAAAAAAAAAAAAAAAAAAAAGAAGTAGAAAGTAGAATGATGGTTGCCAGAAGCTGAGAAGGGTAATGGGGAAGGGAGGATGAAGAGTGGTTGACTACTGGATATAAAAATACAGTTAGATAAGAAGGAATAAGTTCTAGTGTTCAATAGCACAGTGGGGTGACTATAGTTAACAGTAATTTACTATATATTTCAAAATAGTTGGAGGTTCGAAATGTTCCCAATACAAAGAAATGATAAATGTTTGAAGTGATGGATATCTTAATTACCCTGATTTGATCACTACGCATTGTATGCATGTATCAAAATATCACATGTACCCCATAAATATGTACAGTTATTGTGTATCCATAAAAATCTTTAAAAAATAACTAGGGTAATCATAATATACAGTCAATTTTCATTATTCATGGATACTGTATTTACAGATTTGCTTGCTTGCTAAAATGTATTCATAACACCAAAATCTATACTTGTGGTGCTTTTGCCATTGTTCATAGACATGCTCAGAGTGACAAAAAATTTTACCCACTCAACATGCATTCTCCTTGCTTAGGTTGAACAAGGTGACACCCTGCCTATTTGTTTCAGCTCTTACACTGTAAACAAGTGTTCTTTTCATGGTCTGTTTAGTGCCACATTTTCCTCATTTTTGTGCTTTTACTTAATGATTTTGCTGTTTAAAGTGGCCCCTATATATAGTGCTGAAGTGCTGCCTATTGTTCATAAACACAAGAAGGCTATAATATTTCTTTTTTTTTTCTTTTTTTGTTCTTTTTTATTTTTGAGATGGAGTCTTGCTCTGTCGCCCAGGCTGGAGTGCAGTGGCGCCGATCTCTGCTCACTTCAAGCTCCGCCTCCCGGGTTCACACCATTCTTCTGCCTCAGCCTCCTGAGTAGCTAGGACTACAGGCGCCCACCACCACACCCGGCTATTTTTTTGTATTTTTACTAGAGACGGGGTTTCACCATGTTAGCCAGGATGGTCTCGATCTCCTGACCTAGTGATCCACCCGCCTTGGCCTCCCAAAGTGCTGGGATTACAGGTGTGAGCCACCGAACCCGGCCTATAATATTTCTTAAAAAGAAAATGTATATGTCAGATAAGTCTCCTTCAGGCGTGAGATAGTGCTGTTGGCCGTGAGCTCAGTGTATAATCTATAACTATATGTTAATGTATAATGAACCAACAATATACATTAAATAAGGTGTCTTTAAACAAGAACACACAGAAAACAAGGTAATGTATTGATTGGTTGATAAAAATGTTACCAGAGCCTTGCAGGAACCTGACCTTATGTTTTCCCTAGGAGTGATAGTTCAGTATTCACCAATTTGGTGTTTGCAGTGAATTTATAGAACATAACTACTGTGCATAAAAAGAATAGACTCTATTAAATAAAATACTCTGGGAAGTGAAAGATGGCTGGTATGGACAACAGATACAAGCTGCGGCTGCCCTGGACACCCCACTAATAAGATTATATCTAATGTGTTGTAGCCAGCTCCCACTAACCTGCAGAACTGATTGTGGGCACCCCTTTCCAACTTCACATTCATTGATTCCACATTGCTAGCTTGATATTGGCCATTGTGGGATTATTTACACCATGGAAATAGTCAAACCCTGTAAATCATGGATTTTTTCCCCCTGGGAGAGCCAGTTGCTAAACATTTACCAGCACACTACTGACTATAACTCTTCCTTTCTGTAATTCTCCCCTCAAAATTTTCACCAGTTGGAGGGGTCTTTCCTCAGGTCATTGATTATCCCATATACTGCCTAGAAAATGGAATTAATTTCTTTCTCTAGTTAATTCCTTTTTTGAACACTTCTTCTCAAGTGGAATTGACTAGGAAGCCCCAAATATCCCAAACATAACCATGACAAAATGTGATGAATGATCTAGATCTCACCAAATATGTTGAATTACAGGGAAGCTACCACCAATGATATCAGCTGCCTGCAGCACTGAAGAGAGGAATGCTAAGGCAGATGCCTGGAAGTGTGTGGCAAAACCCCATGCTTCTTGTCTTTGTCTGCTGATGCCCATTGCCTTCCATTGTGGAATAATAGCTCCTCCTTCATTCCACTTTCAATGTCTCTCATATCAAACTCTAACTGGAACTGTGATGGCAAAAGAATCTGGGAAATATAATTTCCAGGCTTTCAGTCCTTGTGGTACAAGAGAGAACTTAGAAGGTGTGGATAATAATGAATATCAGTAAACTCTATGTGACATAGAAGGTAAATAACTCTGATATTAATATATATTAATAAATTATTCAATAAATGTTTCCTATGTGCAAAGCAATGTGCTAGAGCAATAATTTTCAAATTATGGGTAAAAATCTAATTGGTTGTAATATAAATTTACTATGTTGTGTTCAATATTATTTCTTAATACAATTAAAGCAGAATAGAAGAGAAATATCAAAGTGCATCACACGTAGTATGAGTAAATTTTTTTTGTAAAACTTTTAGATAGATATATGTATGTATCTACTTGTTTGCTAAGTAAAATGCATTTCTTACTGTCAATTACAGTCAAATAAAGTTTTTTTAAAAAAACTCTGCTGGCCGGGTGCCGTGGCTCATGCCTGTAATCCCAGCACTTTGGGAGGCCGAGGCGGGCGGATCACGAGTTCAGGAGATCGAGACCATCCTGGCTAACACGGTGAAACCCCGTCTCTACTAAAAATACAAAAAATTAGCCGGGCGTGGTGCCGGGCGCCTATAGTCCCAGCTACTCGGGAGGCTGAGGCAGGAGAATGGCGTGAACCCGGGAGGTGGAGCTTGCAGTGAGCCAAGATTGCGCCACTGCACTCCAGCCTGGGTGACGAGCGAGACTCCGTCTCAAAACTAACAAAAACAAACAAAACAAGCAAAAAAACAAAAAAAGTTGCTTTAGAACAGGGATCAAAAAGCCTTTTCTGTAAAGGGCCAGATAGTAAATATTTGAGGCTTTGAGAACCATACAGTCTCTGTTGGAGCTACTCAACTCTGCCTCTGTAGTGTGAAAACAGCATATATAATAAATGAATGGGCATGACTGTGTTCCCATAAAACTTTATATACAACAACAGGTAGGTGACCAGTAAGATGTGACTAACAAGCCATAGTTTGCCAACTCCTGATTTACAGCGGTGCTTCTCAAACTATCTGCATTAAAGCACCAGTTTTGTTGTTCTTTTTATTCCTAATTAATTGCAAGCCAGACCAATACATGGTTCTGCTGCCCAGGGCAAGTATACAGTTCACACCACATGCAAGTCATTCTAGCCAGTTCAACAACACTCAATCTGGCCTATGCCTTGTTCTACTAGACGAGCATACTCATCATGCACTTAGACAGTATGGTAATAGTACATTTCTATAAAAGATCTTAAATATTTACTGTTAATGTGTGTTCTTATCTTGTTGCAAACTGGCAACCAACTGTTCCCAGACCAGCTCCTCTCCATGAACCACATTTCACTGCTTTAGAAAATACAAAGAAATAAAAGATACTGCCATTGTATTCAAAAGGTTTGTAAGCTAATGGAGATGAACTTGTTAACAAAGAGCAATAATACAAGGTAGAATACAATGGGTGCTCTAATACAAAAGCTAGCTCATAGCACTCAAAGTACATGAACATATTTTTCCCAAACCTAATTTACCTGTCTGGAATGGCATATGCCATTTACAAAATTTCAAATAAATTATTTAATGCGTATCAGCCATTATTAAAACTTTGTATTTGATAATAAGATGTATGTGTGTGTATCAGAATTATATATATATAAAATAATTTTTTACCATCATTTTTGTTTTGAAAGGTGCTCTGTGAAATTTAAGAGGAAAAAGTACTCTCATAGACATCATTATGAACAACTCTTTGTGAATGAAGACTTGGAAAACATCCAACTCAATTACTGCTGGAGCTGCGGTTGACCAACTAGAGACAGAAGCTCTTGTTATTTCCATGTCAAATGGCTTGCTTCTGTCTCCAGTGAGAACCATTACTCTCCATATGCTAGTAGCAAAACAATTTAGGAAATATTTTTAGATTTATTAATATATAATATGGTAGATGAGAGCCAGATTATAGTGCGATGGAGTCAAACTTCTTGACATGAAAGTTTCTGGCAATTCCCCCTCCCCATTCCCTCGAAAATGGACTGTTTTCTTGCTATTTCTTTTTCTGCCCAGCAAGGAGGGACTTCTGATGACAGACTTGTTTGAGAGCTTCTATGCTGGAGAATCAGAAGAAAATGGTGAAGCAGGGTGTGTGATCAAGAGTTGCATGGAATCCTGATTTGCCTAGATCCATGCAAGCATGGGTTGCTGATGTCAACTTCAATTTTAGTTATGTGAAATGTACTCCTTTGAAAGATAACACTATGTGAGGGATGGTTTTATAACAGTAATATTGTTGCCTTTAAACTAGTAACATTAACTAGCAACGTTTTACCTTGTCGTTTTCCTCCCTCAAAGTACTCAATGTTTGAAGCTAGATCTTCAAAATCTGTCAGAGCTACTTTTTTTTTGATGAATGCAAAACCAACATGGATAATGCTGAAAGAATCCCATGAGTCATAGATTCTAACACTATTTTTGGCTCTTATAATATTGACTCAATTAAAATTTGGGCATTTTCCCCTTTATAAGAACCTATGAAATGAGGAAGAGATAATCAATATAATCTCAGTTTTACAAACAGATAAATTTAGATGCAAGAGATTAGATACTTGATCTAGAGTCACTTGGTGAATTGGGTCTCCTGATAAATTAAATTACAAAACTGGCATGGACTCACAGAACTTTTTGTCCCAAAGAGAATGTCTAGATGATTTTGGCAATTGGAACAGCTACAGACAAGAATGAAGAGAAGCTTCAATCAGCTACTGATGTTCCAGCAGGCTCCTCATCCTAATATCCTGCCATGAACACCAGCATGCTCCACAGAGACATTACTCTTGAAGAAGGATCATTTGGGACTTTTTGCGCTTTGAAAAAGGCTTCACTCCACCTATATCCCAGACCCCCACCTCCAGCTTCTCCTCTGCTCACATATTACCCAAGAAATGTCATACTCTTCACTACTTTAAGTTGGACTCACAACTGGGGGGATTTGGGACAATGCATTTTTATAAATAACATTTTTATTTTATACAGTATGTTTTGAGGGGAAAAGACCCAGGAAATATTACCAGGACAAAAATGGGACAGAAAGAGGACAGAGTATGAATTTTGCTTGAGTTTATTTTTTATTATGCCATGAAATAGAAAGCTTGGAACTATTCTTGATAGCATACCCATGAATAAATGGGTCAAGGAGGAGCACTCTGAATCAGTCCTGTCACTAATCAGAGAAGGGGAAGTTGCCAGGCTCTGAAATACTTCCCCATGGGCAACAGATCTATTAGGTAGATATCGTCCCTCTCCCTGCTGGCAGAACACGATTAATATCATGGGAAAAGCTCAAGGATGATTAGGAAGCACACATTTTATTTTTAAAAAGCCTAACTGTCTAAAACCTGAAATGTATGTATTTAATTTTCTCCAGAAATGGTTTGCAATCATCTTCCCTTGTCACTGCATTTTTCAGGATAGAGAAAGCTCATGCCTTTGTGTTTGTGGTACACTTCAAGTTCTTGGAATGACTAATAGCACTGCATTCTTGGATGATTCAGGTAGGACATTTAGTATTGTTAATGTATTATTTTAATAAGTAAATTTAAGGCAGACTATTTCTCCAACTTAATTGCCTTTGTGAAATTCCACTGAGTCTTCCTAGTTTATATAATAAGGCTGACTCTGTTGGAAGGGTGACCTGCCTGCCTGGCCAGAGGGAAGATAAATCGCTTTTTGGCCTAAACTTACTGCCATCATTGATTTATTTTCTCAGATGCTTCAGCACCATCTTACTTACCTAGATCAAGGATACTGCAAGAAAGAAAGCATTGATCTGGGTCAAGAATGGCTCCATATTGTGTTTCTGGTTTTTCTAAGACAGGAATGCAAACTCAGCATCTGGCAAATGGGTTGTATACAACCTTTTTTAGGTCATAAACCTTTTGAATATCTGATGAAAGCTGTGTTGATCCAGGTCCTCTGAGATGGGATTAACTGTGCAAGAGAGTCGTTGAGGGAAAGACCTGTGACGGAAAATGGTGAGAGAGAGGTGGTTAGGAGTGCCATCCGATTCTTAGGGTAGGCTAGGAGTGCCATCAGACTGAGAAGGAGATTCTGACCCCCGGTGGAGGAGAGATGAAATGAAGGTAGGCTAGGTGGAAGTGCCTTAGACTTTAATGCATGTCTAAGAAACTTTTGGCAAAGCTGATAAGGAGTCCTCAGGCCACAGGGGCAGGTCAGAGGAGTCCTGCATCTCCCATTGAGGCACCTGCCCTAGTGTCCCTGCCGCACTTACTCATGGCTGAGAACAGCTGGTGGGGGGCATGGCTTCAACGAGCTGATGGATTTCAGAGCAGCAGTAGGTCAATTATAATCCTGATAGTCGGGTCTGAGAGGGACATTCTCATGGCTGCCACAGTCTCCTTGCACTGCACAGATCTACTTTGCCACACAAGGTCAGGGAGCAGATCCTACATGGTTTCCATGAACCTCTTTTTCTGAGGAAAAAACTTAGTAAACGAAGGTTAATAAGACGAATTACAACCCCTGTTCTGCAGCAGGTCTTGGGGCTGCCTCTTCCTCAACTGTCACCTGTGCAGGTTTTACTGGCTTTCCCTGATGGTTTAATCCAAATCTTCTTTCCTGAGATGTCTGAGCCCTTGGGAATCATACACTTCTGAAGTTGCAGTCACCACACTTGCCCATTCAAAGTCATAAATGGGCAAGAGAGTACCTGGAGGCACAAAAGTGTATTATCTGGGCAACACACACACATTCCTCCATGCTCCCATTGTATAAAAACAGCCCTACTTCCTCCTGATGATTGGCATCAATTATTGCCATAATTGTGATCCCTCTTCTTGCCTGCTGGCCCCTGGACACAAGTAGTTCTAAGTGTCCTGGTGGCAGCCATAGCTTAGAGTTCCATGGGACCCTTCCTACATCCCTTGGCAAGAATGTGCCCTCTTTGAGGAACATAACCACCAACTCTGCAGAACCCAGAGTTGATGAGACAGGAAGCACAACGTCCTCCAATGGTAAGTGAGGCCACTCATGCTTCCACCCTTTGTCCTCTGGATCTATGTATTTTTTCCTACTGCGGACACAGCACCAGATAAAAGTCTCATATTTAATACATACACTGTGTCCTGAAGGATGATGCCTCCTTCTTTCAGAGTGTTGCTTTCAAAGCAACAATTTAGTTACCCCTTTCAAAGACCATTCCAGCATTTGTTGAGGCCAGCTGCCTCTGGACACTGTGGTACCTGATATGACCAGTGAATCTCATTATCATGGGGTCATTCTCACCCCTCTTTTGCAGTAACATGAGTCTTCTGGTCAGTTGTTATGTGGCATGGGATTCCATGCTTATGAATCAGGACTTTCATAATCCCTCGATAGTGATGCTGGCTGAGATTCTGCAGGAAGGAACAGCAAACCTATGCCTAGAATGGTTATCTATCCCTGTGAGGACAAACTGCTGGCCCTTGCAGAATGGAAGGCGCCCAATGTTTTTGACTTGACAACTGACCAAGGGATAGTGTCATATCTGGGAGCTCAGTATGGGTCTCTTGTTGACAGGTTGGATGTTCAGAGGCAGCATTAACTAGATCAATCTTGGTAAATGGGATTCCGTGTTGTTGGCCTACATCTCTGCCAAAATGACCCCTCCATGTAGATGCCATGGTGCCAATTCTGGGCTGGATGATGAGAAAGGCTGGCTAATATCAACTGGCTGAGTCATTTTGTCTGCTTGTGTGGCAGATATATTCTGGTGGATATTTATGTGTGATACAAAGATCTTCATACTTTGTACCCACTCCCATATGTCCATCTACATACCCCTACCCAAGCATCCCTGGTCTCTGATCTAGTCTTCATTTCTAGGCTTCTGACTAGGTGGACAGACCATTGGCCACTGCCTGTGAATCCGTATATATTATTATTTCAGGCTACTTCTCCTTCCACAGAAAGTAGATGACCAGATGTACCACTTCAGCTTCCCATTAGTAGATTTTCCCTCTCACTGTCTTTCAGGGCCACTCCTGAATGTGGTTGCAATGAAGCCATCGTTCATGTTTAGCTTTCAGTCACATAAAAAGCAGACTCATCTGTAAACCAAGAAAGAGGTTTATTCTCCTTCAGCTATTTATATATGAACTCTCCTTCATATGGCTACAGGTGCAAACCAGGGAAGGAGAACTGGTGCATCATTTATGGATGACATGGGGGTCTGAGCTACCTGCTCATGCAATTTACTTGTGTTCTTGAGTCTTGCTTGGACTCCTTCCTAGATGTACCATTTCCATAGTATGATGGATTGATGGTAGGTCTATCCGACTTTATGACTTGGGTGGGTCAGAAAGAACCCAACTCATAATGAGTAGTTCTGGCTGCATGGCCACTTGACACCCATGGTCAAGTGTTTTGTCTTTATTGGGGCCCAGTAACATGCCAGGACCTGTTTTTCAAAAGGCATAATGTTTTTTGCTGTGGATGGCAGGTCCTTGCTCCAGACTCCTAGGACCTACATTGTTTTGCTCCCACTGGAGCTTGCCATAAACTCCACATGGTATCTTTTTCCACCACTAACACCTGTAATATCATATGGTCTGCTGGATTGTATGGCCCAAGTGGCAAGATTGCCTGTACCATAACCTGGATCTGCTGCAGATTATATTCCTGCTCAGGATCCTACTCAAAGCCAGCAGCCTTGCATGCCACCTTGTATACAGGCTAGAGGAATATTCATAGGTGTGGAATGTGCTGCTTCTAGAACCCAAAGAGACCTACCAGGTGCTGGACTTCGTTCTCTACAGTAGCGCATGTAAGATACAGCACTGTGGTTTACTTTAAAAGTTGTATCCAAGCATGATCCTGACCACTGAACTCCTCTATTGGGACATTTTCCCAGGTCACTACCAGCGAAATCTTTAGCAATAGAGCTACCACTTTGTGCTAGGGACTAACTAAACCCCACCTGTTAACCAGGACAACTCCTGGTACCACTTGTATAGTCCAGCTCCTCCAAGAAGTAGATACTACATGGGATTAGTCATGGAAGAGATGTATTAAGGACTGCCTGTGAGGGAAAATTGGGAGGGAACCAGGGAAGGCTCAAAGCAGATCTGACCCTGGGTGAAGGACAGAGAGAAGGGAGGAAGGAAGGATGAGAGGAAGGTTGAGTGGATGCATCTTAGACTGAAGTACAGTTCTGAGGGAGTTCAGCAAGGCTATCAGGGAGCCCTTGAGCCAGAGTTGCCATCAGAGGAGTCCTGCGTCATTGTCTTGGAGCAAGCTGTGGGAAGTGTGGCCTTGGCATCAACTCAGTAATGGATTTCAGAGTGCTGGAGCCATCAGTCAATATGCTCTTGGCAGTAGATCTGAGAGGTGCATATTCATGGCTTCCCAAAAAGCTCTGATTCCCATCACAGAAAAAAGTACTAATATACACATAAAATGCTGTGTATAATTTTATGCAGTTAATTGATCCACTCAGGTATATTCATTGCCTCTCATGGGTGGTTAAGAAAACCTGTTTTCAGAGTTCATTGTTGATCTCACTTAGCAAGAATAGATTTCTGTGAGCTTTTATCTGAAGGATATGCAACACATCAAAAATCACTATAAATTGCTGCTATGATTTGAATGTGTGTGTCCCTCCAAAATTCATGTGTTGGAACTTAAACCCCAAAGTGATGGTTTTAGAAGGTGGGGACTTTAGGCGGTCATTAGGTCATGAGGGCTTCTTCATTGTGAATGGGATTAATGCCTTTTTAAAGAGGCTTTACACAGCATTCATCCCCTTTTGCCCTTCTGCCTTCTGCCAAGTGAGTACATAGCAACAAAGCACCATCTTGAAAGCAGAGACAAAGCCTTCACCAGACACTGAATCTGCTGGCACTTTGTTACTGGACTTCCTGCTTCCAGAACTGTGAGAAATAAATTTCTGTTATTTATAAATTACCCAGTCTCTGATATTTTGTTACAGCAGCAAGAATAAACAAAGACAACTTCTTGAGGAGATATATAGCCTCTTCATTTATAAAAAGGGACCATATACTCTTAATATAATGTAAAGTACTGTATGAATTGTAGATAATCTGAATTTGTCAAATGGGTATCAAATAAAGATACTAGCCAAAATTATCCCATGTTAGAGATAGCTTTAGCAGTAGGAGTGAGAAGTAGCAATGTCTTTTCAATCTCTTGTTTTCCTCCTTTCCCCATCTTTCCCCTGGTCTTTCAATCTTGAACCCCTCTCTTTTCTCGTAGTTTGGCAGAGCAGAAATTTGGTGAATCTACCAATTGCAGAAGGTTCAGACCCTCATTCTAATAAAGAAGGTGCCCAATTTCTTTAATCAAATACGATGATTTAAAAATGTAATTCCTCTTTGATAGGCAGTTCAGTTGAAGCGATGCAGTAGAATACATTTCCAAATCCAGACTAAAGATGATCTTGGGCAACTCATTTATTTCCTTTGCTTTGGATTTCCTTACCTTTCTTAATGTTTACAAATATACAGTTATTTATTTACTTATAATTTTAATTGAGATAAAATTTAAATACTCCCCACTGCACAAATACTAAGGCAACAGCTCAATACATCCTTACAAACAGTTATGTAACCACCAACCAGATCAAGTTAAATTACTGGGTCATAGGACATATGGATGTTAGCTTTGCTAGATACTGCTAAATAGTTCTGCAATGTGGTTGTACCAGTTTATAGTCCCATCAGCAAGGTATAAGAATTTTAGGGCCAGGCACGGGGCTCAAGCCTGTAATCCCAGCATTTTGGGAGGCTGAGGTGGGCAGATCACGAGGTCAGGAGATCGAGACCATCCTAGATAACATGGTGAAACCCCATCTCTAGTAAAAATACAAAAAAAAATTAGCCGGGTGTGGTGGCAGGCGATTGTGGTCCCAGCTACTTGGGAGGCTGAGGTGGGAGAATGGCATGAACCTGGGAGGCGGAGCTTGCAGTGAGCAGAGATCAGCGCCACTGCACTCCAGCCTGGGTAACCGAGCGAGACTCTGTTTCAAAAAAAAAAAAAAAAGAATTTTAGCTGTTTTAGCTGTTCCATATCTTATCCTTACATACACTAGGAACTGCAATGCCTTTACATTTTAGCAATTCTGGTGGGGATTTCCCACTTTTAAGTGAGACTAACTGAGCTACTATCACTCTATATCACTCTGAGAGCCTCTTAGAAAGCTTGGGATTGTTTTATCCTGCTAGATACACAGAGTTGTGATGTGGATTCATTTTATTGACTACATGTTAAAGTATTCTCAGTTCTTTGGAAGAGAGCTTATACAAATAACCAAAAAAAGGAGGGGGTATGGCTTTAACACTACAAAGGCCCTCAGAAAAACAACACTGGAAGTGATTCCTGGAAACTGGAAGTTGTATCTATGGCCAAAATTGAAGTGGTATGAGGAGGGACATGGCCTCTTCAGGGACCAGAGAAGGGGTCAGGTCCAGAGAAAAGAAGGGCTGTGTATTTTATTATTGTAAATAACTGTCTGCTCTTACTTAAATATGTATAACTTCTTCCCAAGGCATTTAAATAATTTAATTATCAAAGAACTTGAGTTGTGTTGGGTCAGCAAAACAGATGTTTATAGCCATAAGTTTCAGCTGAGATTTTCCTAATAAAAGGGGAAGGAGAGGGAAGCCATAAATAATCGTAACTAAGTAGTTACTCTTCTTCATTCTACTCTCAGACTCATGAGCAGCAAATAGGTTTGTTTGATGTCTTAGAGTGTAAATCAAATTTGAAGACAAGAAGTATAGATTCAGTATCTTCTTTAATCCTTTCTTTCCCTTAGCTACTCTCCCCCTATCAAACTGCCTTGATTTGTCTATGAGCGTTCTATTTCCAAAAGTACAAAAATAATTTAAAATGAACAAACATTTATTAATTGCTTTCCTTATGCTAGGCAAGGGGCTAGGAACTCTTGCATCTATTATCATATTGATACTTCACAGTAAGTATCTTGCTTAAGTTCTTCTCATCTCTGTGAAGCTAAGATGTTATATTTTATTAACTCTGCTTTAAAGATAGAACTATTAAGGGAAAGAGGCCAAGTGGCCTGCTTTTATACATCTCATGATAATTTTTTTTCAGACCTGGGGCCTCACTCTGTCACATAGGCTGGAGTGCAGTGGCACAACCATGGCTCACTGCAGCTCCAACTTCCTGGGCTCAAGCCATCCTTCCACCTTAGTCTCCTGAGTAGCTAAGACTACAGGCACATGCCACAACTACTGGCTTTTTGTTGTTGTTGTTGTTGCTGTGTTGCTCAGGCTGGTCTTGAACTCCTGCTCTCAAGCAATCCTCCCGCCTTGGCCTCCCAAAATGCTGGGATTACAGGATGAGCCACTGCAGGCTACCACGATAATTTCAAGTTCAAATTGATTATTCTTTTCTTTGACTTTTAGATTCAACTGCCAAGTCCTGACAGTTTTGTCTTGGCTCAAATCTTCCGTTTTCATGACTACTGCCCTTGTTCAGGGAACAAACTAGCCAGGAGACTAGTTTCCTAAGTAAATCTACACAACACCACCAGATTAATCTTGAGGAAGCACTGCTTTCATTATATCCCTCTTTAATGTCAAAATGTTCAATGTTCCCCAGTGCCTGCAGGAAAAATTCCAAACTTAGTACCTTATTAATGAAGGTGCTCCTCACTTTCGTGCTAACATACTAAAGACTTCCACAAACAAATCCTCCACTTCAAATCATGTGGACTACTCACTGACCATCAACATCCTCATCTCACACATTTAGTAACAGTCATGCCAACTGGAATGCCCTTCTTCTTTGCCCATCCAAATGTTGCCAGTCCTTCAATGATCAAGTTACATCCATCCACTGACCTGAAGGGGTTCCTTATCAGTCTTGCAGGTGGCATTTTCTCACTCCTCTTAGGTCTTGTGGCATTTCATAATTGTATAAAACAGAACAAATATTTACAGAGTGGCAACAGAATGCAAGGTGATATGGTAGATTTGAAAATAAATGATATACTCCTTGAACAGAAAGTGCTCAAAATGTGAGATAACAGTAAAAATGGAAAGTTTGAATAGGAAATACGAGATATGTCACTAACATTTTTGAGCACGTGCTATGTACAGGCCATGCTCTAAATATTTCCCTGGACTTGCACATACATTTCTATAAGTAGTCATTATTACTATCCTCTGCTTACAGATGAGAAGTCTGAGGCTATAGGACTCAGCCAAGGTCATCCAGCTAAGAGGACCAGTAGGATTGGAATAGCTGATATTCTCATCCTTCAGGCTAATCAAACTAAAAAAAGAAAAGGAGACAAAGTTAACATAGAGAGTTTATTTGGGCAAAGATTGAGGATTGCAGCCCAGGACACACTTCCAAGTTGCCTTGGGGAATGCTCCATTTGGGCCTTTTTGTTACAAGATTTTTAAAGGCAAAAGGGGACAAGGAGTTTTCTGATACAAAGTTGTTTGACAGGAATTCTCACTGGTTTACCGGAACAAGATTGGTTAGAGGTTGGTTATGCATTGCTAAACTATGGCTATGAATTATGGTGTCTAGCATATGGCATTTCATAGCTACTTGGCTTCAGTTAGTCTAGAGCCCATATAGCAAGTGCCCTCAAGATGTAATTATTTAGCTCAAGTGGGAGTGAGATTTCACTGCTGTTGCATTTTAACACCTCTCTGGGCCTGATAATTGAAGAGGGCTTGCATTCGTCAGACAAAATTTTCTTTTCCTTCTCAAGGCCATCCTGCACTTAAGATGGGATCCCAAGTTCCAATTCTTCCAGGAGAAAAAAAGATTGGGAGGATGGAATGCATTGAAAGACTAATAGGGAGGTGAATACAGAGAAGCAGAGGAAGGCAACAATTAACAATGGAGAAATGAAGAGATAGAGTGAAGCATGAACCGGTAAAATGGAGCTCAGAATCCTGGAGCTAGTTCTGCCAATATTGATTGTCCTCCCAGGTACCTATTTTATAAACAGATGTGTTGTACAAACTCAAGGTTGTCTTCACAGAACACTTTTGATGGATAGGTTGTGTCAGTGGCTTCCCATTGAACATAAAATAAAAACCAAACTTCTTATCTTAGCCTCAAAGGCCAATATGGACTGATCCCTGCTGAACTTTTCAGATGCGTCTTGTGCTCCTCTCTCTCTTGCTCACCATACTGTAGCTATACTCTCTTCTTCCAGTCCCATGAAGAAGACAAGCCCTCTTTCATCTCAGGGCCAACCTATGTACTATTCCCTCTAGCTGAAATATTCTTCCCCTCCATTATTCACTTAATTATGTGGAAATCAGAAATTAAATACCTTGATTTCTTTTACTGGCCTTAAAGAAATGTAATTTTTACAATTATATTTAATGAAAAGCCTTGAGGGGAGACAATCTTATTAGCATAAGCACTTTGAGAATTAATTCAAAGTGTCATGCTGGTTGTTAACTTCTCAGCAAGACAACGAAGAGAGTTTCAGAGAACTCAGAATTTATCGTTCAGTGACTATGTAAAACGACATTGTCAGAAAAAGAGCCAATTGCAGTGAAAGGTTTTAAAGGTAAGGATATGTGATCTGTCCCTTGTTAATGGGATAAGTCTTTCAGAGAGATATTCCATGACATGGTTAGTAAATACAAAATGTCTAGTGTAACCACTCTTGCTCATAAAACACATTTGTTATAGGAATCCCTCTAGTCATTCACTTAAGTGATCAAATGTATTTGTAATAAGAAATAGAAAGGGGTTAATTAAGCTATAAATAAACTTCTCAGCCCTACAGCTGAAGCACTGGCATCACCTCAGACAAATCTGATCCAAATCCAATGAAAAGCCTGTTTTTCCCAATTATTCTCATCAGTCAGGACTCAGTTTAAGGTCACCTTCTTTGAGAGGCTTGCTCTGGGAACTATATGTAAAGCAGTACTACTTGAAATTTGGAAAATCATTTGGTAAAAATACAGAGGCCCAGGCTTTCCTTACTTTGATTAAGCCAGGACAACTGTATTCTTTATTAGCTCTCCAGTTAATTCTGATACCCATAAAAGTTTGAGAACTACCAATCCAAATGTTTATCCTTCCTTTCATCCCTTTATTTTCTATTATAGCATCCAATTTGTTCCCCACACAGCTCTTATCACAATATCTATTTACATGTGGTTGTCAGTCTCCCCTACTAAACTATAAGCACCATGAGAGCAGTGATCATGTCTTTCTTGTCAATTACTGTATCCCCAGAACCTAACACAATGCTTGGCACACACTTGGGGCTCTAAAAACAGACAGCTTTGTATGCATAGAATTTTTTTTTAAAACTTCAATGTAAATTGTATTCATAGTACAGTCAAGACTTGTTTTATAATAGTAAATCATAAACTTTTTATTTTCTACCAGAATCTTTTTGAGGGAATGCTAATAAATATTACAGATAAAACCAGAATGAGAGCTGGGCCTGGTGGCTCACGCTTGCAATCCCAGCACTTTGGGAGACTGAAGCAGGTGGATTACTTGAGGTCAGGAGTTCGAGACCAGTCTGGCCAACATGGCAAAACCCTGTCTCTACTAAAAATGCAAAAATTAGCCAGGTGTGGCGGCAGGCACCTGTAATCCCAGCTACTCAGGAGGCTGAGGCAGGAGAATCACTTGAACCAGGGAGGCAGACGTTGCAGTGAGCCGAAATCACACCACTGCACTCCTGTCTGGGAGACGGAGCAAGACTCCGTCTCAAAAAAAAAAAAAAAAATCAGAATGGGGTCAGTTGTTCTTGTTTAATCAAAAACGTTTGTTCTTGTTTAATCAAAAATGGTTGTTCCAAAAATGGAAGCCAGAGTTCTGCCTTCTTGGCCTCTCTTGGATCTCTGAAGGCAGTATAGGGCCATGCTTTACAAAGGGTGTTCCCTGGAACAGCAGCATCAGCAGATGATGCAAAAGAAATGGTGAGAAAAATTGCTGACACCTTAGCACAAATCAAAGCAGTAGAACCAAAAATCATTGTGTTCTTCACTATCACACAGAGGCACTTAACAAAAAAGCCAAGTTCATTTAAGAATGTCTTCAATGGCCAGGGGCAGTGGCTCACGCCTGTAATCCCAGCACTTTGGGAGGCCAAATCAGTCCAGTCACTTGAGGCCAGGAGTTCGAGACCAGTCTGACCAACATGGTGAAACCTCGTCTCTACTAAAAATACAAAAATTAGCTGGGCATGGTGGCGGGTGCCTGTAATCCCAGCTACTCGGGAGGCTGTGGCATGAGAATCACTTGAACCTGGGAGGCAGAGGCTGCAGTGAGCTGAGATCACGCCACTGCACTCCAGCCTGGGTGACAGAGCGAGACTCTGTCTCAAAAAAAAAAAAAAAAGTATTTGATGAAACAGTAAAAATTGTTAATATTGAATTTCATGAGGACACATCTTTTTAATATTCTGTGTGATGAAATGGGAGGTGAGCATTAAGTCCTTCTGTGGCATAATGAAGTATGATGGTTGTCTTGAAGAAAAGCACTTTTGCAATTCTTTGAATTGTGCATTTAACTAGCCACCTTTTACATGGGACACCAGTTTTACTTGGGAAAAAAGCAACTGACAAACTTGGATATTTGGCAGACATCTTGAAAATGAACAAAGTGTAGCTGTCACTTTAAGGAAAGCAGTTGGCATTATTTCTTGTCAAAGACAAAATTTGAGCATTCAAGAGAAAACTAGAATTGTGTAAAATGTGTATCTGTATCTACTTCTCAATGCTTAAAGATTTTTCTAATGAGATCAGCAGTGCTATTAACAAATATGATTTTCTGATTTTATATAATGAAATGTGCCAATATTTGGAAGATCTGTATAACTCAGTGAACTAATATTTTCCAAATGATCAATGTGGAATCATGTGTGAGTAAAAGGTCCATTCAAAGGGCAAGATAGACATGAAATTGAATGTAACGGTGTAGAAAAGTTAATTTATATGGTTTCAGATTCCACATTGCAACTAATCTTTAAGGAGTTATAATCAGTTGTGGAGTTTTAGTGTAACAACAAAAGATATCCACAATTAGCTGCAAAGACTATTAAAATAGTCATTTTTTCCAAAAACATATAATGTAAGGTGAGATATAAAACAAGGTTGGCCACTCCATTGATTAACTTAATTTTGTTGTGGAAAATGTAGTTATTTCTCATAAAATATGTTGCTTATGCTAACCTGTAATATGTTTATTATTGTTATAATAAATGAATCAATGAATAAATATTTCTAAAATTTCTGTTTTACTTTCTAGTGTGGCTTATACCGATATATCCCACATAAATAAAAGCTTTTTAAGATCTTCATAATTTATAAGAGCATAAAGAGTTTCTGAGTCCAAAACTTTTGAGAACTGCTGCCTTAAGAACAGTGTGAAAACTTCCTCTTTTGAGCAGTGCTATTCTCAGACAAAGATGGATAATAAACCTTGATGAGTCCTTCCTAATCTTTTTCCTCTTTTGCCAGCTAGACCTCAAGTCCAGCAATTACTAAATGCCCCTGATTTATTTCACATAAATATATATTCCTGTGATGCCTTTCTAAGCAGAATTTAGTCACCTTGATTGGATTTTCAGACTTGTTGGCCTCCATGATTCCATTTGGCAATGAGCCAAGTCACTCCCCTGAGTTGCATATTTACAAACCAGCTCCTAGACAGAAATGACTAAATAAAGTGTCAGCTGCTGGGCTCTGCCAATTTCAGAAGACAAGCTCATTCCTTGTACTTTTTTTATACCAAATATTCCACTCAATATCTTTCTGATGATGGGATATAAATTTTTACAAAGGGCTAAAGAAAAAATAGACAGTGTTAAAAACAATTGAAAAAATAAAAGGGGGCTAATATTTGTTGAGCATTTGCTCTAAGCCAAATACTATTATATATGTCACTGCATTTAATTCTCCCAACAACTCCATGAGATGAGCATTACTCTCATTTTACAGATCAGAAGAGCAGGGTTGGATAACTGTTACACAGTAGAGGAAGGATGAAACTCAGGCCTCAGTGACTCCAAAGACAGAGCAATAGTCAGACAATTTGGGTTGTGTCACATACTTTCTAGTGGTATTTTACGGATATGGGGGTGAAAACCCTTCATATAAGCCTTCAGAATTGTCTCAGACCAGTGATCTCAGTGTGGTCCCTGGACCAGCAGCATCAGCATCCCCAAGAACTTGTTAAAGTACAGATTCTTAGGCCTCACTTCAAATCTGCTAAATCAGATACTTTGCAGGTGGGGCCCAGTAATCTGTGTATTATCAAGCCCTCCAGGGGATTCTGATGCACACTTAAGTTGGAGAACCACGAAAACAAGCTTGTGCTTGTCCAACCCGTGGCCCATGGGCTGCATGCGGCCCAGGACAGCTTTGAATGCAGCCCAACACAAATTCGTAAACTTTCTTAAAACATTATGAGATTTTTTTGCAATTTTTTATTGTTAGCTCTTCAGTTACCATTAGTATTAGTGTATTTTATGTGTGGCCCAAGATAATTCTTCCAATGTGGCCCAGAGAAGCCAAAAGATTGGACACTCTTGCACTAAAGTATGCCAACACAGCCTCAGGAAGCTAGGGCAAGGAGCAGACCAACTGAACAGCTACTGGGGTTGCCAATCTATAAGGGTACTAAAATGCCACAGAAATTAATCAGAAATATTGTGGCAGTTAACTTAAATCTCCTCTTCTCTGGGGAAAGTAAATTGGTCTCATTCCTATTCCATGCAGGTAATAAATTTCCTGTTTTGAATTTGAATATGTGACAGAAAAATAGTATTTGTTATTTTTAATATTCTGCTGTATTCTACAAAAGGTTGATCCTGGTAACTGGAAAAGTTTTTGCTTGCTGAACATGAGCTCTTCCACATTTGTCTAATAGCCTCTTAGCTCTCTACTCCTCCTTGACGCCTGAAGGATGAGCAGTACAGACCCACAGAAAATCTTATTCATGGATCATCTTAGATTTTATTCCCTAAAACGTAGCCTGAGATGGGGATTCTTGTGCCAGTGATTTATTGAGGACACACTCTCAGCAGAAGGGAATCAGGTTGAGGTGTCAGAGAGGGGTGGGGCGGGTGTGTGGAGGGAAGCTAAGCAAGGACGTGGTCTCAAATGGTTACTAGTTTCAGCCTGATCCCACCCACGTGGAGTTCTGGGGCTGAAATTTCACCCACACGCCTGGTCCTGCCTGGAGGGAAGGGAGCCAAGTTTTTATATCCCTATATCAGTCACTCATTGACTGTGGGCTACTAGTGGCCAGGTTAGGGTGAGAGTCTGACATCCTGGGCTAACAGTAGTTCCTGGTGGCTGAGAGCAGCACTTCAAAGAAAGAGGCAGCTGTGAGGCATCAGCGCGCAACCCTGTCAGCAGCTGGGGGATGGACGAACCCAGGTGAAAGGCATCTGGATGGGGCATCACCAGCATCTACTACATGGATGTAATTTTAGGTTTCTGTTTGTATCTCTGGATATCAGTGTCCACCTCTGCCTAAGGTGTGAATTTTCCTCTCTATCCCTCGGCCTTATAGAGCCATATCCCTGGACCAGCCAGCTTCCCGTTCCCCATTCAGCCTATGGGTAAATCAAATCAAGCAGCTATATGTGTAGGATCCCAGATCATTTGCAGAGGGGCATTTAACACATGAATTATCCCTCTCTATTGAATATATTTCTATACTAGGAACATTGTTGTTATTTCCTAGTTTTTTTCTCTTGTGAAATGAAGGGATAGACTGGATTTTTTAAAACTCTGTTCCAGTTTGAAAATTCATTTGCCTAATGATTTTGCTCCAGAAGGCAGTCGTGCTTGCATTTTCTCTGGGGATGAGTTTCACAAAAGTGTGTATTAGAGACTAAGTCTACTGTCATGGACATAAGTGAGGCATTAATAAGACTGTGAAATGTTTTAGCACATGTCAGGGAATTCAGTTCCATTTTATCTGACCATGATTCTTTTATCAATGAATGATTTTAATTTTTCTGAATAATTATTAGGGAAGAATTTCTTTAAAATATTAAATAACTACAGGGTTGATTCTCAAATACTTGTTTCAATGATTCGTGTCACGTGTTTGCCACACAAAATGGACAGACACTATCATTTTCACTATGGCATCTTAAGGAACCTAGCAGAAACTGAGGCAAGACACCAAAACTATCAGTGCATTGCATGTGTCTCATTGCCCTCAAGTACAAGGTGATACTGAAATGTAAGTTGTTGATGGCAGGGTCTCCCCTACTAGACACTGATCCTTTGTATGGTTTAAAGCAAAGCACCTATTCGGGTATATGAAATACTAAAAAGTGCCCCCTCTCCATGGACAACATACAAAAAAGGTTTTCCTTCCTCCTGGCTACAAGGCCTGTAAGGAGACACAAGACTTGGTAACTGAAGTGCAGACTGGGTCTCAACCTTTATTCATTTCTTTCACCTGAGACCTTTACACAAACCACAACCTGCAAGGCAGTATGTGGCATTCTTGGTTATAGGAGTCTGATCATTGTGACTTGAGTGGTTTTCTGTTATTTAATATGACCCTTTATATTTGTCAAAGGATATCAACCCTACAAAATTGCCGAGCGGTACCATGTCTCAGATCTCCCTCAATCATCTCCATGTAAGACATCGATGAGAGCTTCCAAGACAAAAAGGCTCAAAAGGAATGTGTTCTGAATACTTTTTTCATATGTAGTCCTCACTCATCTTTATCACATGAGAAGACTTGCTATGGAACTTTGGCACTGGACCAAGGGGCCTCTGACATTTTAACTGAGGTTCTAGGGTCACTTGTATAGGAGATCTACAATGGCATTGCCATGCTGATTCTCTGTGGAGATCTTTCTACCCAGGGACATTACCAAAGTCAAGTAATTAGCACAATATCCAGATAGAAATATCTGATATTGAGGCCAGTTATGGTGGCCCAAGCCTGTAATCCCAAGCACTTTGGGAGGTCGAGGTGAGTGGATCACTTGAGCTCAGGAGTTTGAGACCAGCTTGGCTAACATGGTGAAACCCTGTCTCTACTAAAAATACAAAAATTAGCTGGGCATGGTGGTGCGGGCCTGTAGTCCCAGCTACTCGGGAGGCTGAGGCAGGAGAATTCTTTGAACTCGGGAGGCAGAGGCTGCAGTGAGCTGAGAGCATACCACTGCACTCCAGCCTGGGTGACAAAGTGAGACCCTGTTTCAAAAAAAAAAAGAAAGAAAGAAAAGAAAAAATGAGAAATATCTGACCTTAAATTTTTTTTTTTTTTTTGACGGAGTCTTGCTCTGTCACCTAGGCTGGAGGGCAGTGGTGTGATCTCAGCTCACTGCAGCTTTCGCCTCTGGGGTTCAAGCGATTCTCCCACCTCAGCCTCCCGAGTAGCTGGGATTACAGGCGCCCACCACCACACCCAGCTAATTGTGGTACTTTTTTAGTAGAGACGGGAAGTTTCACCATGTTGGCCAGGGTGGTCTTGAACTCCTGACCTCGGGTAATCTGCCCACCTCGGGCTCCCAAAGTGCCAGAATTACAGGCATGAGCCACCATGCCCAGCCCAGACACTGAATTACTTTTCTAAAGTACCTGGAAACTTATCACTGAAAACAAAAACAAAAACTGATGACATTGAAATCATTGCAGTGTAATCACTTGTGATGTCTACTCCCAATGTTATTGTGGAGAAATCCTGGAAGAAAAGAGCTCTTTGGCTAGTTATATTAGGTGACAGGATTTATTATGTACACCAAAGATGCAAGCGTCATTTCTAGAATTTTCGTTAAACTTTGGAGTTGTAATAGCTATATAGGAAAAGGGGTAAGAAGAAAGAGGAGACGAAAACAGCTTTGCAAAAGTTAAGGGTGAATTTTCCTCCCCTATTTTCTTTTTTCCTGACAATATAAATAATGTCTGATTAAGATGAAAAGTTAAGAAAGCAAATACATTCCTACAGAATTGGGCTGAGAATGAGGTTAAATTGTATGTACACAATAAAGAAAGCTATAGAGCTTTTTGAGGAAAAAATGACTATATTTTGGCAAGAAAATTATTACAAGTTCTTTCCAAGTGAGGGAAGAAGACTATACCATCCATTTAGTTCAAAGAATAACCAGGAATGAGATGGGAGCTCGTTACTATGGCAGACCATTTGGCAAGTGGAAGAACACTTCTTTCTATGTAGGCAATTTGAGGGTGAGCCTTCCACAATCCATATGACACCTTGTTCTACTCTCTGCTGAAAGATATTCCACTAAACTCCACTCTCTTTCTAAGTGCTTCCAATAAATTACTATGGACACAAAAGTCACCTTTGACATTTACTGGAAAATTTGATGTTTTTTTCTGTAACATTATGAGCCTCTTTCCCCCACAAAAAATGTTTTATTGCACCTTCATTGCAAATCTAATTTGTAATTCATCCCTTGCTTACTCATTTAAGTCAGAGCTGTGTGCTGAAGAATATCAGTCAACCAGCCTGGAAACATTTTTCTAATAGTAAATGTAGAATGTAAAGGAAATTACATTATTTTGTCTTCTGTAAAATGTATAATTTTTTTAAAAATCTTCACTTATGTTATTTAACATTTTAACTAAAAAATTCAAATTATATCATAATAATTCAACAATACAAATGTTCGTCACCCGCAAGAGAAATCTAGTTGTAATTACATTATAATAATTCAATAATGTAAATTTTTATTACCCCAAAGAAAAATTAGAGGAAAAAGATTGGCTAAAATGTTGCAAGTAGTAGATTTATGGAAATATTCAGCATATGGTGTGAGTAGATGCATGATAAGCACAGATGTGAAAAAAATTAAATTATTCCTGTTGGAGAATTTGAACCTAAGAAAATGCTACTCTAGGTATCCATGGTTTTACCACTTGCTAACAAAAGCTTCTTATGGCTTGTAACAGTAAGTACTCATTACAGAGAAGAGATACAGGCTCTTGGAGGATTCCCCACTACCACATTCTCACAAGTTATTGGAAAAAACTTCGGAGTTTGGGCACAGTAATAGCTATATTTTAAGAATTTCGTTATTTGCCTCCATAAATGAATGCCTGTCTACCTCATTGGCCTGAAAATTGTACCACATCTGCAAGATGAATCATTTGGCTTTCTAGTTGGTCCTGGGGGACAGGAACACAGCCCACAGATTTACCAGTAGCTGACTGCCTGGTAAATGTTTACTTATAAATTAGCATGGGTGATAATTTATTTAGGTAATAAGCATAGATTACACTTAATGGCTTAGACATTATACATTATGAACACAGTATTTTATGTTGAAGTAAATGTATATGATAATTAATATGATATCTAAATGTAACTCAGAAATTGGGAATTAGAGAGTTTAAGCAAAGTTAAGCATGTATTACAGTGCATCAGCACTTAAATTAAAGGCTTAAGGAAAGTTTCACAATGGCAAAGCATATCATACAGTTCACCCATACCATGTGTTAGGGATTTGTTTATTTTTTAGATTCTCTTCTCTTTTCCCCATAAACCAACTCATTCTGTTACTGAAGAACATTGCTTCTTTCTTGACAAGTAACACAACATCAAAATTTAGGCTTCTGGAGCTGAGGTGAGTAATCTGTCAGCAGGGACACCATGACAGCCTGATGACACAACAAAGAAAGAAAGAAATGGATAAACATTAGCGACAGTCTGCTTAGGGACCTAGAGAAGGTGAATTAGGTTTCAGCTTTGCAGGGTTACAGTTAAAATGTGTTTTCTCAAGAAAATGGTAAGAGAACAGTTCTGAACTAATATTTATTTATTTATTGGAGGAGGGTATAAATGAAAGTCAACAGAGATCAGACTGATCTAGACAAACAAACACTGCATAATTAGGCCTCATTCCAGGACTAGTGGGTCACAGAGTTGAAATGAGATGCTACAGTGGTAGCCATGACTGAACTTTCCAGTCATAAGTATAGTATTGGCTAGTTTTAGAGAAATATCATCTCTCCTATTCCAGATCCTTGTGTTTATACTGTGGTTTGATCTCTCGCAACCTAGAGAAGTTTAGGATGAATCAGATGTAGAGTAATCTGAGCAATGTCTGCTCTCTGAAGCTGGGTATTCCTGAAAGAGTATTATCTCTATAGCCAAGAGTATACCGCTTCCCCTTGATCTGTCAATCACAAATGGTAATTTTCACTTTTACTCTTCTCAACCTCCACAAGAATGACAATAATAATATCAGAAACTATGGTGAATGTTAACTGAGTGCTTACTA
This sequence comes from Pan troglodytes, assembly GCF_028858775.2. Lineage (NCBI taxonomy): Eukaryota > Metazoa > Chordata > Mammalia > Primates > Hominidae > Pan > Pan troglodytes. The sequence continues at coordinate 38,845,004 of NC_072421.2, read as the reverse complement.
GATATTAGATAGAATACTAAGTACCATATCATGTATTGGTCAAGAAATATTTTTCAAGCACTGTGCCAGGAGCTTTGGTGAGCTAGAGGAAAATGTTCACGCATTATCTCATTTAATACAACAAAATTCTAAGGTAGCTTTTATTATTATCATTTATAGTTGAGGAAATCAATCCTTGAGATGACAGATAGTGCAGAACTGGGTTGGAACCCCGGTTTTCTCTGACTCTATTCTTTTTAAAAATTATTATTTTTGATTGATAAATTATAATTGTATACATTTATGGAGTACAGCATGATGTTTTGATATATGTATACAATGTGCAATGATTAAATCAAGCTAATGAACATATCCATCACCTTACTTACCTATCTTTTTTATGGAGAGACATTTGACATTTCTTCTCTAAGTTATTTTGAGATATATATTATTATTGACTATAATCATTCTGCTGTGTAATAGATCTCAAAACCTATTCTCCCTGTCTACCTGAAACTTTGTACCCTTTGATCAACAACTCCCCATTGCCTTCCTTCCCATCCCCCATCCTCTGGTAATCATCATTCTACTCTCTACTTCTATGAGTTCAACTTTTTTAGAGTCCACATATAAGTGAGATCATGTAGTATTTGTCTTTCTGTGCCTGGGTTATTTTACTTAGCATAATGTCCACCAAAAAACTGTTAGAACTGGTAAGGGAATTCAGTAAAATTGCAGAAAATGAAATCGACATACATAAATCAGTAGCATTTCTAATATACTAATAATGAACTATCTGAAAAGAAAATTAAGAAAATAATCACATTTGCAACAGCAACAAAAAATTACTTAGGTATAAATTGTATCAAGAAGGTAAAAGACCTGTTTACTGAAAACTATAAAACACTGATGAAAGAAAATAAAGAAGACACAAATAAATGGAATGATATCCCATGTTCATGGATTGAAAGAATTAATGTTGTAAAAATGTCCACACCACCCAAAGTGATCTACAGATTCAATGCAACCCCTATCAAAATTCCAATGTCATTTTTCACATAAATCAAAAATACAATCCTTAAGTTTGTAGGGAACCACAAAGAACCCACATAGATAAAGCAATCTTGAACAAAAGGAAGAAAGCTGGCAGCATCACACTCCTTGATTTTAAAACATATTATAAAGACATTTTAATAAAAACCACATGGTACTGTCATAAAAACAGACACATTAACCAACAAAACAGTAAGGAAAGCCCAGAAATGAACCCATGCATTTATGGTCAATTGCTTTTTGACAGAGGTGCCAAGAACACATAATGGGGAAAGGACAGTCTCTTCAGCAAATGGTATTGAGAAAACTGGATATCCACATGCAGAAAAATGAAATTGGACCCTTGTCTCACACCATATAAAAATCAACTCAAAATGGATTAAAGACTTAAATGTAAGCTCTGAAGCTGTAACACTACTAAAAGAAAACATAGGGAAAAAGCTCTGTCTTAGTCCTTTTTCACGCTGCTGATAAAGACATACCCGAGACTGGGAAATTTATAAAGAAAAAGAGGTTTAATGGACTCACAGTTCCAATGGCTAGGGAGGCCTCACAATCATTGCAAAAGGCAAAAGGCATGCCTCACATAGTGGCAGGCAAGAGAGAGAATGAGAACCAAGCAACAGGGCTTTTCCCTTATAAAACCATCAGATCTCGTGAGACTTATTCAGTACCATAAGAACAGTATGGGGGAAACTGCCCCTGTGATTCAATTATCTCCCACCAGTCCCTCCCACAACACGTGGGAATTATGGGAGCTACAATCCAATATGAGATTTGGGTGGGGACACAGCCAAACCATATCAAGCTCCATGACATGAGTCTTGTAATTGTTCACATATGACCCTGAAAACACAAGTGATAGAAACAAACATAGACAAATCAAATTGCATCAAAGCTTCTGCACAGCAAAAGAAGCAATTAATAAAGTGAAGAGACAATCCACAGAATGGGACAAAATATTTGTAAACCATACATCTGTTAAGGGATTAATATCCAAAATATATAAGGAACTCAAACAACTAAAGAGAAAGAAAACAAATAACCTGATTAAAAAATGGGCAAAGGACCTGAACAGGCATTTTTCCAAAGAAGACATACAAATCATCGAGTTCATGAAAAAATGCTGAGTATCATTAATCATTAGGGCAATGCAAATTAAACCACAATGAGATATCACCACACACCTATTAGAGTGGCTTTTATTTTTAAAAAAATGAAAGATAAGTGTTGACAGGAATGCAGAGAGGGGGGATCTCCTGTGCATTGTTGGTGGGAATCTAAATTAGTACAGCCTTTATAAAAAATGATATAGAGATTCCTCAAAAAACTAAAACTAGAACTCCCATATGATCCAGCAGTCCCATTTCCTAGTATGTATCCAAAGGAACTGAAACCAATCTGGTGCAGGGATATCTGCACTTCCATGTTCACTGCAGCATTATTTACAATAGCTAAGATATGGAATCAACCTAAGTGTCCGTCAATGGATGAATGGATAGAGAAAATGTGGTGTATATATCCAATGGAATAGTATTCAGCCTTAAAAAAGGAAATCCTGTCATTTGTGACAACATGGGTGAATCTGGATGACTCTACTCTTAAAAGGTAGTTTTGTGGTCTCTCAGGTCCTTGTTTTTACACTTCAACCACACTGTACATGTGTTCCTAGCCTATATCAAAAGTGCAGGTCTTATATTTCAAAGGTGTTAACTGAATATACTTATCAAAGTTATCACATGCCAGGCCCGGTGCTGAGTGCTGTATGTGCATCATACCATTTAATATCCTTTCCTACTGTATGAGATGGTAAGAGATGCAAAATACAGATCGAGAAACTGAGATGTAGGAAGTTTCCTGAGTGGTGATGGTGAGAGGTGGATCTGCACCTACCTGTCCCTGGGTCCTGACTACAATGCTCACATGACTCTGATCTCATTGAATCCTCATAACCTTAAGAGGTTGGTTCTATTTTTTATCCTCATTTTTCATATGAATAAACTGGTCTTAGTGAAGTTAAGGTACTTGCCTAAGTTGATTAGGAGCCCAAGATCACAGAGAGAGCCAGAATTTTAACCTGATTTCCAAAACTTATGTTCTAAAACCAATTCCCTATATTGCCTTTAGGCTGCAAAAATGTATTGAGTCCATATTTAAAGTATGTGTCAGGCAAACTTCTAGGTATAATAAAGAACGTTACAGACAGGATTACTGCTTTCATAAAGAAGTTTTCATTATAGTAGGGGGACAGGCAACAAACAGACAAAAAAATATAAAAATATCAAGTAGTGCCATTAGAAAATAAAATGTAAAAAGGAGATAAAGGAGCCTTGGGAACCACTTAAGAGTGGGTGGTGTGGGAAGACCTTGCTCAACAGTAACATTTAAGGTGATGTCTGAATGACAAGAAGGAACTAGTTTAGCCGGGGCAAACTTTGGCATAAGAATGTCTACCAGGTAAAAGACACTGTAAACTTCTTAATGGGTTCCTGGGAGCCCCTCTCATTTTTGCTTTGTTTTTAATTGTCTATGGATTGTGTCAACCTTATTTCCAAATAAAAACTTACAAATTCAACTTGGATTAGGATTGTCAGATTCAGTTAAATAAACACGGACAAACAGTTAAATAAGAATTTCAGATAACAACAAATATATATTTTACTGTATGTTCTAAATAGTACATGAGACATAATTAGACTAAAAATTATTCATTGTTTATCCAAAATTCAAATTTAACTGGGTGTCCTCTATTTTATCTGGCAACTGTAACTTGGGGAGAAGTAAATGACTATAAAATATTGTGAATTACATTTGCAATGGTGTTTTGGACTTAAGAGTCATATGTGGATAACAGTGCTTTGAAGTGTCAGCATTTTTTCTTTTTTTCAGGGTCCCTTTAGGTTATTTTAGCTCCAGTGTAAAATTTATAGGCAGAGGGAAAACATCTATCTACTTTTTGTGAGTCCTACTGCCTTATTAATCACTGAAAAATACAAAAGCAAGCTTCATGGGGAGGAAAAGTGTGATTTTTGTTTTTAAACAAAGGGATCCAAAGACCTGTGCACTATGAAGAGAATGATGCGATTAGTGAAGCGTTCTGAACAGCACTACTGGAAATCTCTTAGCATGGAGGCCTTAAAAAGCTACTCTGAGTGCTGAAAGAGGACACTTCTGCTTTAAAAAATGCTACACCATTAAAGAAAAAGCCCTTCATCCTATTTTAGTGTATACCTTACATCAGTCATTACAGGCATCTCAGAACTGGAGGGCCACATTGTGGCTTTCCTTTCTTATTTCATCCTGATTTTAAATCAAGTTGCATGCGTGGAAATTATTCCCTAGAGTAGTGCTGTCCAATAGAGCTCTCGGCAGTGATGGAAGTGTTCGATGTCTGTGCTGTCCAATACCAATAGTGTAGCCACCAGCCACATGTGGCTATTGAGCATTCAACAACTTGGTTAGTATAACTGAGGAACTGAGGAACTGAATCTTCTCTTTTTTTGTTTGTTCGCTTGTTTGTTTGTTTTGAGATGGAGTCTTGCTCTGTCGCCCAGGCTGGAGTGCAGTGGCACGATCTTGGCTCACTGCAACCTCTGCCTCCCAGGTTCAAGCAATTCTCCTGCCTCAGCCTCCTGAGTAGCTGGGATTACAGATGTGCGCCACCATGCCAGGCTAATATTTTTGTATTTTTAGTAGAGACAGAGTTTTACCACGTTGGCCAGGCTGGTCTCAAACTCCTGACCTCAAGTAATCCCCCTGTCTCAGCCTCCCAAAGTGCTGGGATTATAGGCATAAGCCAGTGCGCCTGGCCTGAATCTTCAATTTTGTAAAATTTTAATTAGCTTAGATTTAAATTTAAAAAGCCATATGTGCCTACTGGCTACTGTATTGGATAGGGTAGTCTGGAGGAAGACAAGTATTAGAACATCTTAGAAAAATGTATCATGGCAGTGCTGAACCTAAAGGCCATTCTAAATAAGCTGTATAAGAATAATTTATTTGCGGCCGGCTGTGGTGGCTCACACCTATAATCCCAGCACTTTGGGAGGCCGAGGCAGGTGGATCTCCTGAGGTCAGGAGTTCGAGACCAGCCTGGCCAATATGGTGAAGCCCTGCCTCTACTAAAAATACAAAAATTAGCCGGGCATAGTGGCGGGCACCTGTAATCCCAGCTACTTGGGAGGCTGAGGCAGGAGAATCACTGGAACCCAGGAGGCGGAGGTTGCAGTGAGCCGAGATCGTGCCATTGTACTCCAACCTGGGTGACAGAGCGAGACTCTGTCTCAAAAAATAAAAATAATAATAAAATAATAATAATAATTTATTTGCCTATAGAATAGGAATTTCGCGTGGATAGTCTCTAAGGTCTCATCCCACTTGAAAATGTTATGCTTCTATGAACTGTACAGGCTGTGTGGTGGCTGCATACTATTCTCTTTTTTTCAATCTCCAATGCCTGGCAGAGGACCTGGCATAGAGTAGATGCTCACTATATGGCTGCTGAAATGAACTGAACTCAAAGGGACCTCCAAATCATCTAGCTCAGAGACATAAAGAGCGCAACACATGTATCACCACCTCCTTTCTAGCATCCGTGTAAGGCACACTAATCAGTTATGCCACTCTTTCTGTCTCACACCATAGGCAGGCTCAAAATCCTTCTCAACAGAATTACTGTAGCCTGTTGATGAGATTAGGGATCTAAGAATTAAAACTCATTTGCCATCTCTATGGCTCAATCTGCTTATTTCATGGGAGAGGACACTGGGACCTAGAGAGTTAATACTTAGACGCTAAGATGGCACAGCTGACTAGTATTAAGGCCAGTTACAGAAGTCAAGTCTCATCACTCCCAGGTGAGCATTCTTTCTACTTTAGACTCTCTACTTTCATTTTAACACGATTCTGTCTCTTGGTTTCTTTAAAATATTTTCCTCTAATAATAGTGGGTAACTCAGGGGTATGGGGAATGGGGAGATGGCGGTAAGATCTAGATGGATGGAAAAATGGGTGGATGTAAGATTTCACCATAAATATTTCAACCATGTGAATACATTACGTATTTAATTTTTCAAGTAAATTGGTTTTAAAGACGTTGTTTAATAAGCTCTTTAAAAGATAAGAAGTTCAGAGCATCTCCATAATTGATGTTTTGGAAAGTTTCCTTTTAGTTTTCCCTACTGAATTTCTACAAAGGATCTACTTTGATGGATTTACTTGATATATCTTTGTAACTTCAATTGTCTTCTGATGAAAAACAGAGCTCAAGGAAAATGTTTTGCTGTGTCTCTTCCTGAGGTATGTGGTTGGAGAGCTCACATTTTCCTTGTCATCTAGATCTTTGCTACTCAAAATGTGGTCTGCAGGATGGTGGCACCTGCATTAACTGGGTCCTTATTAGAAGTGCCGGCCTGGCACGGTGGCTCACGCCTGTAATCCCAGTGCTTTTCGAGGCTGAGGTGGGTGGATCATTTGAGGTCAGGAGTTCGAGACCAGCCTGGGCAACATGATGAAACCTGCCCCCCCGCCACTAAAAATACAAAAATTAGCCATGCATGGTGTCACCTGCCTGTAATCCCAGCTACTTGTGAGGCTGAGGTAGCAAAATTGCTTGAACCCGGGAGGCAGAGGTTGCAGTGAGCCGAGATCACACCACTGCACTCCAGCCTGGGCAACAGAGCGAGACTCTATCTCAAAAAAAAAAAACAAAAAAAATAGATGTGCCAAATCTCAAGCTCCATCTTAGACCTACAGAATTCAAATCTGCACCTTAACAAGACCCCCTAGGTAATTTAAATGCACATTAAGGCTTCAGAAGTACTGGCCTAGATAACAAGGCAATTGACATTTTGGCCAAAGTTAGTGTCCTGAGGTGGCAAGCTGGAAAGATGCAGTGAAAAAAAATCATCCCTGTTATTAGATATGACAAATTTAGGCCTAATATACAAACTTCTATTGAAAAGGGAGTCATGGTTGGCTGCCAAGCAGCCATAGTTGAGCTTGAACCCCTGTTTATTTTATAGGGTCTGTATCAGATCAATAGTGAAGATGATGATAATGAGGGTAATAATTATGATAACAATATTTACCATGTGTTATGTGTTATGTACTATACTAAAAGCTTTACACATATTACTTTAATGTTCACAATAAACCTATTCCAATTTATAGATTAGATAAATAATTAGAAGCTAGTCCTTTCCAGCTTGCTTTTCTCTACTCCAGAGGCTGAAAGCTAAAAACTGCCTTTCCCAAACTCCCTTGCAGCTAGGGTACAGGCATCCCACTCAGCTGCATCTACTCCAGACTTGGGTGCAGAAGCGAACAACATGCAGTGGAAGCCGTCTTTGGAGAGATTGGATCTTCTGCTACATATGCAGGTAGAGAAATCTATTTCAGCTGTGGTGGCTATAATGGAGTATCCGACATCTAGTTTCAAGGGCCTCAGGTACCAGACTGTGTCAGTGGTGTTCTGGCTACAAAAGAACCACAGTGTCATTGGGCAATTTTTCTGCCTGTGTTGTCCCTGGCTATATGGTGTCCAAGAATTATTCACTGCGCTTCCTTTCCCAAAAGATTCTGGGAGCCGCTTAATGTCTCTTAATACATTACTTTCCATTTATCTACCTAGAGTGGACTCCCGTTTGCAAATAAGATCCTGGCTGATACAGTAATTGAAACCAGTTAAGTCACTAAAAGCTAAAAAATGGTGGAGCTAAGTTAGACATGTCAGTACTATTTTCCAGAGCAGGTGACATTTGGGATATTGTAAAGTAGACATATGGTTAATATTTCCTAGAATGACAGTGATGAAGATGAAACTAGTGGCTTTATCTGAAAGGAACCATTAATTTTTAATATAAGTTTTGCCATGAAATTTGGAAATGTTCTATACCTAAAGACACATATATCCCTATGGCCAAACTCAAAGAACGAAAACAAGTATCTAGTCCAGTCATAAAGCAAGGCATGGAATGAGGAAAAAGAGAAGGGAAAAAGTAAGATGTTTTGAATGCCCATTTTATACAGGAACTGAATTAGGGGCTTCTCTAAACATGAACAAAGAGATTCTAAAATAAGAATTATACGACTTATAATGGTTGGCAAACTGGTGGCTGGTGCTCAGGCGGATCAAGGGTGGTAAGAATTTTGGTTAAAATGGATTTATTTGAAAGGAGATTAATCTCACTCCATGCAAATACACTATAAATGCTAATAAGCACTAATGATGTATTATAAAGTTTCTGGGAAAAAAACAGATGTTACATGAGCAAGTAATGTAGTTGGATAATCTCACTTGCTTATTATTTCCCCAAAGGCATGAATGACCAAGTTGGAACCACACAAAGAACTTATCCTCCATTCCTTGTTTCTTGCTTACCATGATTGTCCACTTTCTATTTTCTGCCTCTGGGAACACTAGTGATCGAGGAGAATAAAAGACTTCATCATCCACTTCTTCTGGCTTTCTGGGCAAGCAGTGTAAAAATGTCCAGTCAGAGGCAGCAACTTTCGCAGTCTAAAGAGATGGGGATAAGACCACTTTTTGACTATTATATGTGGCAGTCATATTTATTTTCTTCAGTATCTAAAAACACACATGGCCTGTAGTCAGAGATCAATGCAAAGGGAGAGACAAAGGAGCAGAGTGATGGTTTTATCTCAAGACACCTAGGAGAAATGTACATGGTAGTTTCAAATTTTTTTTTTTTTTTTTTTTTTTTTTTGAGACAGAGTCTCGCTCTGTCACCCAGGCTGGAGTGCAGTGGCAAAATCTCTGCTGACTGCAACCTCCGCCTCCAGAGCTCAAGCAATTCTCCTGCCTCAGCTTCCTGAGTAGCTGGGACTACAGGCATGCGCCACCATGCCCAGTTAATTTTTGTATTTTTAGTAGAGAAGGGATTTCACCATATTGGCCAGGCTGGTTTTAAACTCCTGACCTCAAATGATCCGCCCGCCTCGCCTCTCAAAGTGCTGGGATTACAGGCATGAGCCACCCTGTCTGGCAAGTCTTTTTTTTTTTTTCTTTTTAAATTTAAGAGAGCACCACTTCAAGTTACACCAGTAACTCAGTTTTCTGGTATTCTATTTAGTGGAACAGTAAAGAACTCTTTCAGTAAAGAACTCTACTAATGTAATATATGGCTGATAGCAAAAGTCACCAATTATAGTCCACTATATTTAAAAAGTTGCTTTGGTGTGATAATATTATATTTGGAGCTTATCTCCAAATTATTATTTTTAGCACCTGAAGCATACTCCATCACTAGTTAAAACAATTTAGATAAAGGTACTGAGGTAGGGGTGAATTAAACAGGATTATAAGCACTATGCATTAGATTTTTCATTCTTAATGCAAATGTACTAACAGTTTTAATTTTCTCCAACAGTTAATTCCTGAAAGTTACATTTCCCTATATATTTCTATTGTTCACATACAGATTCAAAACTACATTCCTTCATACTTTCTTACCTCAAAATTACTGCCTTTGTACTAAAATTTTGTTTTACCTCCCACCCAAGCTCTAGGTTCAGAACATTTTGAGTTTCTAAAATAACAGCAAAATTACATGGAAAAAAGTAACATTTATAAATGCCATACATCAATAAAATGACTGTTCTTCAAGCCTACAGTTCCAGCACCAGAAACACATATAAGATTGGCCAAGCAAGTGTAAGTATGAGGCGATTTATATAATTTAAAATATCTCCATGAAAATATATTCCACATGATAAGGGATTAGCCATAATATATAAAGAGCTCCTATAACCAATCATAGAAAAGGCAAAAAATAGAAAATGGGCAAAAAATGTAATAGCAATTTATAGAAAAAAGGGCAATGCCCAATAAACATAAAAAGATGCTTAACTTCATTAGTAATCAAGGAATTGCAAATTTTAACAAAGATGAGGTGCCATTTTTCCTCCAGATTTAGAAAAATTAAAAATGTAAATAAAAGCTAAACATGGAGAGGATATGGAAAAATAACTATAATATACAGCTACAGCAGTATACATTTTTAATCTTCTTTGGGTAAGCAATTTAGCAGCACTCTCATATTTTAAAAAATTTATACCACTTCACCCCAAAATTCTTCTCCTCAGGATCTTATTCTCCAGTAATATTTGCACAAAGAAATATGGATAAGCAAGTTCATTGCAGCATTTTTGTAATCGGCATTCTCAGAAATAGCCTAATTTATCAATAGGAAACATTTTAAGTAAATTATGATTCCACTTATCCTTTGGAATTCTATGCAGCAACTAAAAAGAATAAAAATATCTAAATGAATGAGCAAGAAAATCTAAGATTTGTTAAGTGGAAAAAGTAAGAATAATAATAAATAAATAAATAATATCTAAAATATCATTTACAAAAAAATCAATAGTTATGTGTGTATTGAGGCATACATATGTAAATGCACAGAAAAGGTCTGCAACGAGACACATCAAATTATTAAACAGTGGCTACCTCTAGGAATAGTCTCTGTTAAAGAGATGGGAGAAAGACATTTTTACTTTTTATTTTTCAAACTTCTGTTCTATTTTATATATAACAATAAAGAACTTGTATTTATGTATTACTTTATCAATATAATATTAATTGTACTTGCTTAATCCCTTTCTCCACCAAAGTAGATTTGTTGCTTTGCTGACAAAACCCCTGTGCATTTGGCTTTTAGGGTATTCCTCCAGAACATTGCTTCTCAAAGTGTGGCCCTGGAGGCAGCAGCACTGCATCACCTGGGAACTTGGTAGAAATGCAGATTCTCAGGTTTCACCCTGACCTACTGAATCAGAAACCCTGGGAGTGGGACCCAGCCAGCTGTGTATTAACAACTCCTGGTGATGCTAATACCTGCTCAAGACTGAGAAGCATTGTTCCAGATCTTACTGGAAGACAGCCAAACGGATGAGTTCCCTGGGAATGCCCTGGAGGGCGTTAGCAAAACTAAACTGGATTTAGAGGTCCTTGGAAAACAGAGGCAAGGACTAGCTTGAGGAGCATAGTTAAGGGGCTTTTCTTAGGGGAGAAATCATAAGAAACTGCATGCATCAGAAGTAACCTAATTTCTCTAAACACACAAAGAGTAAAACACTGCAATGCCTCGATTCTTGTGAGAGGGAAAAGCCTGCTCCTCTCTTCTCAGTGGGTTTCAAATTCCTTCATCCAGCACAAAAATGCCTTTCCAAAGGACACAGCTAATCTTTGGAAGGAGAGAAGTCCCTAGGGGATACAGTCAGTGAGTCCTTTTATAGGGAATGAAAGGACAGTCTGCTCCCCCTAAAGTGAATAAGTGATTAGATGGTTCTGGCCTTCATGAATGGAATTAATGAACCTTCAGAGAGGCATCAATTTGTACCTTCATTGTAACCTGGTAACCTTGGAAAGCCTGGAGCCGCTTTTTCTTCTCCTCTTCTTGTCCCATGCTTATCCAAGTGTCTGTAATTAATACATTGCCTCCATGCGCTGCTTCCAATGGATCATTTGTCAGCAACAGCTTGGTACCATTCTAGCATACATAAGCACGCTGGTTAAATAACTTCATGGGACAGTAAAAGGCAATAATAGCTTTACATGTAAAGAGCATACCTCTTTGGCATACTGCTCTGCCAACTTGGTTACACTAGCATCCGGCTCATAACCCTAAAGGAGGAAGAATTTAAATCTTATTTAGGTAAGTTTATTATACATGTTTTCTTACATATATATTATTTTCTTTTCAATATCACGTCTCCTTCCCTTTTTCAAGATGTGGTCCCACCATGTTCAGTAGAATATGATTTTTACATCTAGAATTCCAAAACTCAATAGTGCCTTTTGGAATTTAAAGAGACAACCAATTGCCCCAGCTTTCACTATCTCCGACTTCTTTAATCATAAAGGCAAACATAAGGCATGGTGCTTTCTAACTCTTGGAAGCACCTCTTCCGGTTTCCATAATGGCTTAAGAGGATTATATTCAGAAGTGTGCAAATGAATGCATGTTTGTCTATCTTTGCACATGCTATCCTTTTTTGTCTGAAATTCTTTCTTCCACCCATTCCATGTGGATAACTTTTTCAGGTCTCAGTTGAAATGTCCCCTCCTCAGAAAAACCTTCCCTGACCATCCCAGCTAAATACTAACAGCTCCCCCTCCCCCATTACACACCTCTCATTCTTTTGCATTCCCCAGCAAGCCTTTTGAGGGCAGGGTGCTTGTTTTGAAAGGCATTGACAGAACAAATACATTGTTTTTGCTAAGATTATATATTTGTCCCGGATGGTTTGGTGAGGGCAGAGTCAGATTCTGGAGAGGCAAGCGAGGTGCCTAGGGCAAAACATTTAAGGAGGTGCTAGAAAAAATTTAAAGAAACACACATTCTCAGGGTCATGCATGCACAAATTCTGCACCCTAGGTGCCTCGCTTGCTCAGCCTAGTTCCTACTCTGGCTGAGGAGACATCATGGGAACAGCTAAAGCTCCCCAAGGTATCCCAGATTCCCACAGGCAGCCTCCCTGCCTCTACCCTCACTCTCCAACCTATTCTGTACACAGCAGCAAGAACTGTTTTCTCTGAAGCCTCTGATGTTTACTACTTGTTTCTTAAGTCAAAGCTGATTAAGAGCATCAAGGCTCCCCACCTCCATCCTCTGCTTCTGTCTCTTTTACTTCTTCTCAACATCTTGCTGCAGGAAAGCCAATCTTATTGTCATCCCTGTACACATCTTGCCCTTTTCTGCCATCACAGCCTTTCACCCTTGAACACCTCCTCTCTTGTCCCCTCCTGGGCTTCTTCATCACAATGTGTCAGCTCCTCAAAACTCTAGCCCAGCCTCACCTCCAAGACCCTCCATATGGAAGTCTTGTCAGTTCAAACACCGTAATTATCCTCACCTTCCTCTATCCTTCTCATTTTCCCAAGTTCTTAGCATTGATTATGAGTTGATTTTTATCACTTTTCACTGAAGCATTGTGGTGAACGCTGTGGTATGCTCCCGAGATCCCCCTCCAGGAATAATCATGAATAAAGGACTTATTCCCCCAGCTGCTGGGAGTGCTGCCAGAAGACGGCTTTCAGCTGTCAGCCCCCTTTGGGCACTGCCTCAGCTGCAGAGAGCAGCCGCACCCAAGGTCACACACCCTTTCGGGGCAACCCACATTCAATGGCTGATTGACAGGAGGGTATGAAAACCTGACCCTCCTCTGCCCAACTCCAGACAGATGAATGGACATCTCAGATCCAGAACTTTCCATAAGATCAGCCAAGGCTGTTGTTGGGTCTGCATCGCAACTCAGCTTCTCCCTCTTACTCCTGCTTCCTTCCCTTCCTTTCCACAGTTGTTGATTTCAAGGGCACATGCTAATAAGCATCCTGCCTGTGCTGCACACTAAACTCTGAGTCTGCTTCCCAAGAAACCCAACCTGTGACAGGCATGTCTAGGTTTATTTGTGAAATTGTGTTTATTTGCACATGATTGTCTACCATAGTTTCTTCTTCTATTAAAGCATTCTTGAAAGAAGAAACTACTCAGATGTTGATGAAGATGCCTGCAGACATTTTAGCAGCTTTACTACCCTCATATAGCCATGAATTCTGGAGCCTTGTTTATAGAGATTTGGGGAAAGTAATTAATAAAGGCTAGCTAATTTAGCAACTAATGTTGTGAACAGCCATACTGGTAAACATAAATGAAGAGACTTGGATATTCCCCCAGGTGCCTCCTACCCTGAAAATTTAGCCTTCCCTTTGGAGAGTAGGTTTTATACACCCTAAGTACAATAATTCTTAGAAAAGGAATCAATAAGTACTTAGAGAACCAACAGAGAGGTCTGGAAATTAGAAAATCACCCAAACTTGCATGCACTGAGTCATGACTTAGAATACAGAGAGGAATTCTTTACTCACATCTCAGCTTTCAATACTAAATCACTCACTAGCCTTTACATAAATTTTAAAACCAGACAAAGAAGGTGATTAACACACCCAGTTCACTCTAAGTATTCACTTAGAACAATGTTAAAATCATTACTATTGATAGTTTATGGAGCAATTTTACAATCATGGACAAAATTATTTTTTCTTGAACATGTAAGTTATTCTTGGTTAAAGAATGGGGAAATAGATTAATCATGGCCTTGGAAACGTTTCAGTGTTTCTAAAATTTACAATAAATCTCCTAGCTTTATCTTTAAAGGAAACAGGTCTACTAACAACTGAAGACTTACAAATTGATGGAATGACTTTTGCACTATCAGACTTTCCAGAAGACTTTGCAAAACTCTTACTCCCACCAAGGTTTAACCAGGTTTTAGTACTCTTTATCATTTAAATGAGTTTCTCCTTAAGAACAATACTGCAATTACTCTGTAATATTAGAATTTTTTCCTTTGATGTTAATAAAACATCTTTGGCATGCAATAAAATGTTTAAACCATATATTTCTTCAACAGAATAAAGCCTTCCAAAAGATCTTCATAGCAGGGAACAATTATTGTTAATGTATGTTTCATCTGTGGGAACCAAATGCAATAAGAGTTTGCATTAATACAGAGCCTTTCTTCAAACTAGCTTTGTATAGAGAGTGTACTCACCCTTCCCATAAAGTGAATAAAAGCCACTTTAAGCACATATCGGATCTGACCCTTATTTCAGTTCACGCTGAATAAAAGAGGAGAATTATCTGTTGTAAGGGTCATCTCTCTGAGTCCCTCAAATTTACTATAATAGGATGACTTCCACTGCATGCAGTACATTTTTTCTATGGCAGGTGTACTTGGTTGAATAGTGTTCTTCAAAATTCACTCCCACCCAGAAACTCAGAATGTGACCTTATGTGGAAATAGAGTCTTTCCAGATGTAATTAGTTAAGATGAGTTCATACTGGATTAGAGTGGGCCTAAATTTAATATGTCTGGTGTCCCTATAAGAAGAGGGGGATTTGTACAGAGAGACACAGACACAGAGGGAAAATGGGAATGCCTGGGGCTACCAGAAGCAGGAAGAGGCAAAAAAGGATCCTCCCTGAGAGGCTTCCGAGGGAGTGTGGCCTGTCAACACCTTGATTTCAAACTTCTAGTCTCCAAAACTGTGAAAGAGTAAATTTGTATTGTTTTAAGCTGTGTAGTTTGTAGTAATTTGTTATGGCAGCCCTAAGAATCCAAGACAGCAAGATAAAAACACCTGGTGAAAGCATTTGGTGGTGGTTAGTTTTGTTTTGGCTGGATGCAGCAGATGATGTTGGTGATCTACTCAGAGGCCCCCGGGGGATCCCTTTTCATGGCTTCTGCTCCCTTCCCCAGTTTCAGTGTTTTTAACACCTAGTGCGTGCAGTTTGTCTTCAGGGGACAGCTCTCTGGCTACCAGGCTGCTTTTCCCATCAAAAGTGCCAGGGGATTTACCACTCCACCTCTTCTGCTGCCCTTGACCAATGCTGGGATAACTTTAGGGCATAACTTACACTCCAGAGCTCACCTGTGAGATCAGGCTGAAGCTACTTTCTGTGGGACTGTGCATGACATGGGACTAGGGTGACCAAATCACCTTGGTTTGCCCGGACTCTCAATTTTAGCACCCCAAACCCCATGTCCCCAGAAATCTCTTGATCTTGAGCAAATCAGGATGGTTGGTCACTGTAAATGGCATCCTTGCTTAGATTCTTCCCTTTCCCTGTCCTGCTCCCCCTAATCCCTTAGGGATCTCCCTTGGGAGTACTTCCTTAATAAATCGCCTGTACACAAATCCCCACGGTGGTGTGCCTGTGGTGGTGTGCCTGGCCTAAGGTTGATATTTAGTAATGGTGCTGGAACATTTATTTTTCCAAGTGAAAGAATATATATAAATAAAAATATATACCATCTACGTTTGTGTAAGTACACGGTATGATGTTCCCACAACAACAAAGTCATCGAAGGACCCATTTCTCAGAACGTATCCCTGTTATGAAGCCACACATGACTGTATGGTCAAAATAAAGTCTCCCTCCTACCTCTATCCTCAAACCTCCCAGTTCCTCTCCTCAGAGGCAACAATTATTACCAGTTTCTTGTGTATCAAAAGGTTTACATTGGGCCTATGAAAGAAGTCATGTATCCATACATGCTGTAAGAGAGCAGCAAGGTAGGAAGTATGCAGGGGTCATTTTCATAGCCATGTGGGGCTCAAATTTTCTAAGCCAAAAGGCCCCCAGAGTTGAGTTTTGAAATACTAAGCTGGTGTAGATGCCATCACTGTGATCCTCACATTGGATTCACATTTTTCTACCAAATTGCAGCGTTAGAAAAATGACAGTATCATTCCCATGGGTTGAGAATTCTATGCTGCCTGGATTTTATTGCTTTCTTCAGCCTTTGTGGTGGTAATGCACAATGCCAGTCATCATAATGGCCTACAGCAGGGTATTCAAAGGGATAATTCAGACATGCTTTTAACATTAACTCATAGAATAAAAGGCATCAGCCAAGACTATCTCTTATTGTAGAGATGGGAAATTGGACTCTCAAGAGGCCAGATAGCTATTTAATAGTAGGGCTGGTAACGTAACCTAAATTCTGTGGCCTCACCTGTGCTATACTTAAATGGAAGAGAGCTTTTTTTGTCACTGGGTAATTGCATCTGAGGATGATTTAAGAGAGGGGTTAGTTTCAAGGCAAAAAGTTTCCCTACCTTTGGAGTAGCTGCCTGAAGGTGCATTCCGAATTTCGCTGCGCTCATCATGATGGAGTGCAGGATATTGTTCCCATCCCCGATCCAGCTGAGGGTAAGACCTTTCAGAGAGCTATAGTGTTCCTGAAAGGCACGGGATGAAGGAGATGAAATCCAGACGTAAATTCGCTTATGTGTAGCAATTATTAAGGTTAAAATAAATAGTCTTAATCTCAGTATTAGTGCCTTGTTAGAAGGAATGAATTCCCAATTTTTTTGCATTACACAGAGCAACTCAATAATATGAATGTACAATCCCAAAAACGTGGTAAAATGTCTTAATATCTTAAACCAAGACACCATATGAACTTGAACAGAGACTAAGAGTTTCATACATTTCAAATCTGAGTCTTAGTTGTATTCATTCATTGGATACAAATGAGCACCATTAATATCCAGACACTGAGACACTGTCCTTGGCCCTGGAGATACAACAATAAACAAAGGAGACAAAAATCACTGCTTTTATGGAGCTGAAATTCTTTGGTATGAGAAAGGGGAAACACAGAATACCTGGAACAGTATAGCATGGTGGCTCAGAGCATGTTCCCATTATATGAAGTTGACAAAGATGCTCAATAATACTGTTAGTTGGCCAGGTGCAGTGGCTCATTCCTGTAATCCCAGCACTTTGGGAGACCAAGGTGGGCGGATCACCTGAGGTCAGAAGTTCGAGACCAGCCTGGTCAACATGATGAAACCCCATGTCTACTAAAAACACAAAAATTAGCCAGGTGTGGCACACACTTGTAATCCCAGCTACTCCGGAGGCTGAGGCACAAGAATCGCTTGAACCCGGGAGGCGGAGGTTGCAGTGAGCTGAGATCATGCCACTGCACTCCAGTCTGGGTGACAGAGTGAGACTCTGTCTCAAATAATAATAATAACAAAAAATAATAATAATACTGTTGGTTGTTTATGGCTATAGATATGTGTAAAGATACTAACATCAGGATAATAACATATTTGTGGAAGGGAAGAAAATGAGATTAGGCAGAGTTACATGGTGGGCTTCAACTCTATCTTTAATGTTTTATTGAAAAACAGCAAAGAATTATAAAGTAACTTAACATCATGTTAAGAATTGACAAAACTGTGTGAACACATGAATGTTTGTTTTATTTTCTTGAAGTGTCTGTAGGTTTCATATATTTTATATATTTAAAAAGATTAAAAAAGAGAAAGGCTAAGCAATTTGGAGATCACAGAACTACTAGTTAGCTAAGCTAGAATTTAATTCCAGATCCATCTGATTTAGATTCCATGCTCTTAACAAGCTGCTATTTATTCATTCAGCTCCTACTTTAAGTATCTCCTATATGAAGGCATTGCACAAGGTCCTTCAGGGGACATTATGATGAATAGGACAGCTCATTTTCCCTCAATGAATTTATAATCTAGTAATGATAAAGCTCCAGGGGGAAGCATTAAATTATCTGGTGTATATGTAAAGCCACACCCACAGACAGCCACTTTGGTATCTGACATAATTATATCATCTTCTCTGCATGGATCTCATCCTCATGTCCAAAGTGTTTTGTTTTGAGCTTAACCTCACATTTAAATGTGTGTAGTTTATTCAAATGTGGAAGAAGATGGGCCTATCCAGTTTATCTTGTCTCCTCAGAGTTATCCATAGACATAGAAACCATGGCTGTTAGGATTTCCAGGGGCAATATAATGTAGATTGGCTATGGCAAACCAAACAAGAGGAATCTTTCAAAGTTATTCAAGTTCCTAATTTGGGAGGACTAGAATGGCTAAATTTGAGCCCCAATTCTATAAATTCTGCATATTCTTAACCCTACTTTTAAATAACCAGTTTATTAAAATGATAGAAAGTGGCCCCCTCTTCCAGAGTGACTTAGTAACTAACCTTTTTGAATATTCAAAGCACACTCCACCAGTCTTCACTCCCAAGCCACAGACCTGATGTCTATAAAATCAGATATGGCTTGTCCATTTTGTATGCTCCAGTGTTCTCTATTCATTCATTGTGTTAAATATGGCACCGAAAAATCAAAGGGATTGACAGAACATAAGATGAGATACGGGCTAAAAGGGTTTGGGAATAGGGTTGAGTGCAGAGCGATCTTAGAGTCTGTTTTTAACAATGCCCTGTTTTCCCCAGAAAATGCATACATAAGCTGTAATTCTTTGTCAAGCTGGTATTTGAAAATAAAACATCAATACCATGATTTAAGTAAACTGTTTCACTTAAAGCAAGTCAGGAATTATTTGATTTTGCTCTTTTGTAAGACAAATAAATAAACCAACCTGGAGCGTGAGGTAATCAGCCAGGATCTGGATAGGATGGTACAAATCTGACAGCCCATTGATAATTGGGATGGATGCTTCTTTAGCCAGGGTGTCCAAATCTGATTGTTTATACACTCGAGCCAATACTGCATCTGTCATGCTAGACAATACACTGTGGCAAACCAAGAAAAAGATAATCTAAGATAATTATGCTTAATAATGCCTTATTTAATATAAGATCAGAAATAATAACAAGAAATACTAATAAATAGAATTTTTACTACATGAAAACCTACCAACATTACAGGTTTAAAAGGTAATATTAAACATGTATTCATTACATAAGCCAGATGTTCTACCTCCCACGACTTATCCAGTGACCAGCGATTTTACATTTTTTATGGAGATAATTGTGGGCCCAGCAGACATAATGATGAGTTATAATTAATAAATGGCCATTGGTTAAAAGGGACAAGACCAAAAGCAAGATATACAGAGAAACATTAATGACCTGCCATATGGCTAATTTTCTTTCACATCATCCAACAGAAAAAAGATACATTTTCACTGTGGAATTGCAAGTCCCAGTGTGGCAGCCATGGAAGTGCACACACAGATCACCCTACAGAAGAGAACTTGCTGTGAGGAGAGCCATTGGCTGACACTCTAGCTGCTACACCTTCGGATGCCCTGCAGCATTCCTGCCAAGGCCACCCTCCCCAGGCTGTTCCAACCTGATGACAGAACACAGTGGGGAGAATAGCGCTGGGCCATTCCTGCCTGACAGGGACCTCTCTGATGGACAGTCTGTGCTCTGGGGCTCCCCACCAGCCTGGCTGAGACTTTCTCAGAGCCGCGCTACTGGCTGAGGCTCTCCCTACCCACGCGTCCTTCTTTCCCCCAGGGGTCAGACCTGCCTCCCTGTCTGAAGGCCCTCTTGCCCACTCCTGCTGCCTCTCTCTTTATGTTTCTTGGTATTTCCCTCAATAAATCTCTTGCAAGTCTAATTCCTTCTTGAAATCTGCTTAGTGGACCTGAACTGACACAGAAAGCAATAAACTCTGGTGCTTACAAAATTCAAGGACTGCTTGGCCCCAGGGATTAGAGAATCAAAGATTAAAAACTATATTCCTATAACAATATTTTTCTAGACTTAAGGATCAGATTTTTTCTAATTTTTAATGGATTTATCATGCCCATGGCTCCCAGATTTTCAAATTTCATGAACCAGCAAGATTTCCAAAAATATGTGGAGATCAACATAAGATTTGCAACTCTTTATTTACCAAATTAAGAGCATGAGAAAAGCAAATAAACAGGTATAATGTTACTACCTTAATTTAATTTAAAAAGGATATTTCAACATCAAAAAGGTGTGAAAGACAATTTCTTTCTTTTTTTATAATTTCTTTTCTTTTTTTTCTTTTATTATTATACTTTAAGTTTTAGGGTACATGAGCACATTGTGCAGGTTAGTTACATATGCATACATGTGCCATGCTGGTGCGCTGCACCCACTAACTTGTCATCTAGCAATAGGTATATCTCCCAAAGCTATCCCTCCCCCCTCCCTCCACCCCACAACAGTCCCCAGAGTGTGATGTTCCCCTTCCTGTGTCCATGTGATCTCGTTGTTCAATTCCCACCTACGAGTGAGAACATGCGGTGTTTGGTTTTTTGTTCTTGCGATAGTTTACTGAGAATGATGATTTCCAATTTCATCCATGTCCCTACAAAGGACATGAACTCATCATTTTTTATGGCTGCATAGTATTCCATGGTGTATATGTGCCACATTTTCTTAATCCAGTCTATCATTGTTGGACATTTGGGTTGGTTCCAAGTCTTTGCTATTGTGAATAATGCCGCAATAAACATACGTGTGCATGTGTCTTTATAGCAGCATGATTTATAGTCCTTTGGGTATATACCCAGTAATGGGATGGCTGGGTCAAATGGTATTTCTAGTTCTAGATCCCTGAGGAATCGCCACACTGACTTCCACAATGGTTGAACTAGTTTACAGTCCCACCAACAGTGTAAAAGTGTTCCTATTTCTCCACATCCTCTCCGGCACCTGTTGTTTCCTGACTTTTGAATGATTGCCATTCTAACTGGTGTGAGATGGTATCTTATTGTGGTTTTGATTTGCATTTCTCTGATGGCCAGTGATGATGAGCATTTTTTCATGTGTTTTTTGGCTGCATAAATGTCTTCTTTTGAGAAGTGTCTGTTCATGTCCTTTGCCCACTTTTTGATGGGGTTGTTTGTTTTTTTCTTGTAAATTTGTTTGAGTTCATTGTAGATTCTGGATATTAGCCCTTTGTCAGATGAGTAGGTTGTGAAAATTTTCTCCCATTCTGTAGGTTGCCTGTTCACTCTGATGGTAGTTTCTTTTGCTGTGCAGAAGCTCTTTAGTTTAATTAGATCCCATTTGTCAATTTTATCTTTTGTTGCCATTGCTTTTGGTGTTTTAGACATGAAGTCCTTGCCCATGCCTATGTCCTGAATGGTAATGCCTAGGTTTTCTTCTAGAGTTTTTATGGTTTTAGGTCTAACGTTTAAGTCTTTAATCCATCTTGAATTGATTTTTGTATAAGGTGTAAGGAAGGGATCCAGTTTCAGCTTTCTACATATGGCTAGCCAATTTTCCCAGCACCATTTATTAAATAGGGAATCTTTTCCCCATTGCTTGTTTTTCTCAGGTTTGTCAAAGATCAGATAGTTGTAGATATGCGGCGTTATTTCTGAGGGCTCTGTTCTGTTCCATTGATCTATATCTCTGTTTTGGTACCAGTACCATGCTGTTTTGGTTACTGTAGCCTTGTAGTATAGTTTGAAGTCAGGTAGTGTGATGCCTCCAGCTTTGTTCTTTTGGCTTAGGATTGACTTGGTGATGCAGGCTCTTTTTTGGTTCCATATGAACTTTAAAGTAGTTTTTTCCAATTCTGTGAAGAAAGGCATTGGTAGCTTGATGGGGATGGCATTGAATCTGTAAATTACCTTGGGCAGTATGGCCATTTTCACGATATTGATTCTTCCTACCCATGAGCATGGAATGTTCTTCCATTTGTTTGTATCCTCTTTTATTTCCTTGAGCAGTGGTTTGTAGTTCTCCTTGAAGAGGTCCTTCACATCCCTTGTAAGTTGGATTCCTAGGTATTTTATTCTCTTTGAAGCAATTGTGAATGGGAGTTCACTCATGATTTGGCTCTCTGTTTGTCTTTTCAAAGAATAATCCTTGAAATGAATTATTTGAGCTTTATGAAATTCACTATATAATTCTTATTCTTATTTTTCTTATTCTACCACTTCTGATGGAAGCTTCTCCACACCAGGGTCAGTGGGGATAGAGATTTGTAAACCACTGCTTTGAACTACCTAAGCGCGCTATATTTTATAGCATGAGAAGTGAATCAAAGAGCCATTTTAAAAAAATGTGATATTGGTTAACTTTTGATGGTGGACTAAGACAAGGGGTTTTAAATTTTTGCTGCACATGAAAGTCACTTGGAGAATGTTTGTTTGTTTGTTTTTGAGATGGAGTCTTGCTCTGTCTCCCGGGCTGGAGGGCAGTGGCGTGATCTCAACTCACTGCAACCCCCTCCTCCCAGGTACAATCAATTCTCCCACCTTAGCCTCCCAAGTAGCTAGGATTACAGGCTCGCCACCACACCCAGCTAATTTTTGTATTTTTAGTAGAGACAGGGTTTTGTCATGTTGGCCAGGCTGGTCTCAAACTCCTTACCTCAGGTGATCCGCCCACCTCGGCCCCCCAAAGTGCTGGGATTACAGGCGTGAGCCACCGCACCCGGCAACTTGGAGAGTTTTTTAAACTCTTGATGCCCAGGCCATATTCTCTGTCAATTAAATCAGAAAAATCAAAATCTCTAGGAGTGGGACCTAGGGATCATTATTTTAAAAAATATTCTTACTATATTGTAACGTGCTGCCAAAGTTGAGAACCAAAGCTAGCATCTTGCTCCTCAGAGTAGCAACATCAGCATCATCTGAGAGCATATTAGATCTTCAGAATTTCAGGCCCCACCCAGATTTACTGAAGCAGAATCTGCATTTTAACAAGGTTTCCAGGTGATTCATTTGCATATTAAAGTTTGAGACTCCTAAGAAAGAGGGAATTGAGACCGCCATATTTTTGAAAGCATCATCTATTATTTTCTTAAAATCCTAACCAGGCAATATATCAAGAGTAGACAATGCTTCTGAGATGGCAGCCCACAAAAACAGAAGACTCTGTCTATAATATCCTTGGCAGGGAGGGAATTGAGGGAAAAAGGCAGCTAAACTCCTCTGAGCAAAGAATAGTTCACCACCTTCTGTTAAGGCCCTTCTCGTTAGAGAAGCAACTACCCTTACTTATTTGATGCCCTAAGACAATGGTTCCCAGACTTGGGTGTGTATCGGAACTAAGTGAAGAACTAATACTAATAGATTACAGAGAAATAGAGTAGGTCCTAGGCCTTTGTCCTCTTACTAAAACAGACATTCTGTTTTTCATACTATAAGAATGCAGGCTTCCATCATGGAAAAGTAACTTAAGTGGAAGTAGATATGTCAATAAGGTATATAATTATAATCAACTATCACTTCCCTATATCAGATGAATTGGTTAATTTTATGATGTCTAAAACCCCAAGAAAGAGAGAGAGAGAAGGAGAGGGTGGGGGCAGAGGGGTGTTTAATCCTAGAGGTCATACTTCAGACTTCTTTAAACATGTAGCACTCCCTAAAGTGTGTACAGACAAATAAAAAAAGTCTGGATTAACACTGCAGTTGACCTTCTGGAATCTCATAGCCAGAAAAGCAGATTTGACTTCTATTATAGCCTCTCAAATCATTTTAGGCAGCTAGGACCTTCGGCTGCCAACCTGTTATGGTTTTCTCAAACTTTACAGTATGTTGTTGAATTTTGCTAGATTTAGTGTGTGTCACATGCAGACATTATCTTAACCTCAAAGATGAAGAAATCAAGGCCTTTTAAAACCTTGAAGTAATTAGAGCAAGGTTAGGAAGGAGTGAGGAAGATGAGACTGAAAGACAGAAATGCTAGCAGAGCAATTGGAGAAGTCAACGACCTGTACACATGAGTCTTTCAAGAAGATTGAAAAAAAGGCAGGTGTGTTTTTCTCTCTTTAACAAGTCCCCATCCCCAAAACTCCTGAAGCAAAGCAGTCAAAAGATAAGCATGCATTTAATTTTTCTGTTTATAATGTCAAGCTGGTATCCCTGGAACCTCTGTGGTGTAATTTCATGGGAGTATGCCTGGTTGGCTTTACTCAGGTTGCAACACTTTTCTAGAACAGAGGTTCTTTACTTTGGCTGCACATTAGTATCACCTACGGAGCTTTTACAAAATCCTGATGCCATATTCTGCTTTTTGGAAGGTTAAATCAGAAGCTATGATAGTGAGACCCATATCAACATTTTTAAAGCTCCCCAAGCTAATCCAATATGAAGACTAGGCTGAGAACCATTGTCCTAGAAAACGGAGTGAGAGAGGAGGTGGGAGGAAAGTGGGCTACTGTGCCGCTGGGTGACACAGTGGATCAATGTAGAGGAAGAAACTCTTAGTAATTGCTGAAATCTCATACAATAAGAAAAGTAAGGGATAACGATATGATAAGCTATACTGGAAAGAACAAGATTTTACACACTTATAAAAGACGTATTTTCTTTAAGCTCAGTCGCTACCAAGAGAAGTCCCAAGGCAGCAGCAGTAGCTGTAGTCTTTCCCCACTTGACACTTGTAAACATCCCTAGTGACCAGATTTTTGTCTCTAATATTGTTCTATTTTTTAAAAAAGAACCAGAAACTATTAGAGGATAGTCAATTTCATGTTATTGGGCAGAATAAAATCAGAATAGGTCTGTAACATTTTGTTCTTGCCAGGAAACAAGAGTGATTTGTTTTTTAAATGGCAGAGGCACTGCTGAAAGAAAAACAGTCAGCTTAAAGGAGCTCCCATTTTTCAAGTTGTGATCATTTGTAGTAATAAAAATCATGAAATGAAATAAATTATGCTTCTGAAGGGACATGATGCACATAAGAAAAAAGTTAATGTAAATAAAATGTACAAAATTATAATAGTAATATCAAAGAAGAGTGAATATTATGTACATGTAAATTTATTTACTTACATAAGTAGGAAAGTGTTTATATATAACTATAACTATAGATAGATATTTGTGGGGTTTTGTTAAGTATATTTCTCTTCATATAGTATAGATATGTATTGTTTTTATCTGCATAAGCCACAAATTACTAACATAATTTGTAAGCCAAACAGTCCTAGAAATAGTAGAAACTGTACCATGAATAAACAGGCCTCAGCAGCATTTGTGGTCTTATATATAAGTGAACTAGAAAAGGAGTCCAGCGGTTGGCTAGCACCAGTCGCATATGCAGTTTCCAATGAGGAAAACGATAATAACCATTTACTCCAAAATACTAACTTAGTTAAATGTCCATAAAAAGAAGTCTAATTTTTTTTTTTTCAGACGGAGTCTCGCTCTGTCGCCCAGGCTGGAGTGCAGTGGCATGATCTCGGCTCACTGCAACCTCTCCCTCCCAGGTTCAAGCAATTATCCGGCCTCAGTCTACCGAGTAGCTTGGATTAGAGGCATGCGCCACTACGCCCGGCTAATTTTTGTGTTATTAGTAAAGACGAGGTTTCACCATGTTGGCCTGGCTGGTTTCAAACTCCTGACCTCAGGTGATCACCCGTCTCAGACTCTCAAAGTGCTGGGATTACAGGCGTGAGCCACCGCACTTGGCTAAGAAGTCTAAATTTTAAGATTCACTTTTCTGTTTCTCTGGAAATGAAACCTTTTGATGATTTAACTAATTAATTACAACACAATGCCAATAAGAAAGATGAATGTTTTTAAATATTGAAACCAGGCCAGGTTAATATATTATTAAATATTGCAATGAGTCATGTGCTGCCAGAGATTAAAAACAAACAAAACTTAAATCTTCTAAATTTCTTTAAAAATCAGAATCCATGGCAGGGCGCAGTGACTCATGCCTGTAATCCCAGCACTTTGGGAAGCCGAGGCAGGCGGATCACCTGAGGTCAGGAGTTCGAGACCAGCTTGGCTAACATGGTGAAACCCCGTTTCTACTAAAAATACAAAAAAAAAAAAAAAATTAGCCGGGCGTGGTGGCATGTGCCTATAATCCCAGCTACTTGGGAGGCTGAGGCAGGAGAATCACTTGAATCCGGGAGGCAGAGGCTGCATTGCACTCCAGCTTGGGCAACAAGAGCAAAACTCCATCTCAAAAAAAAAAAAAAACCAGAATCAATTTAAAAGATAAAAATACGGCTGCTCTCTCTCATCCTCTGGCCTGCCTAAACGTTCAGGGGACAATGACAGAGTGTAATTTTGATCATGGCCATTTCAAAAGCATTTGAACTGGAATTAGTTGGCCAGGTTGGGTTGGGCCACCATAACTTGCATGTCTATCTCAGGAAGACTTGGCTTTCAGAGGGGACAGCACTCAGCCCCAGGAGGAGCCTGCAATTCGTCCTTATTTCAGAGTTTGTGCCATCCATGGGGACACAGGACAGTAAGGAACGAAACAGAACCTGCTGTCTAAATGGGGGAACCTGCACGCTGGGGTGCTTTTGTGTCTTCCCTTCCTCCTATGGATGGAACTGTGAGCATGTTGTGTGCAGAGAGAGCTGTGGGTCTGTGCACCATGACATCTGGCTGCCCAAGAAGCGTTCTATGTGTAAATGCTGGCATGGCCAACCCCTCTGCTTTCCTGAGGCATTTCTACCTGGTTGTGATGGCCTTGTGATGTTTGAGCACCTCATGGCTCCCAGGACTCTGGAATACTACCATCTGCATGTACCACTTTTATGCTAGCTGGCACGTGCCTTTCCATACAAAGTTACTATGAACTGACATTTACCTATTTCCAGAAATAACAACTTTAGATATCATGCAAATTTCATGACCAGTAAAGTCTGCTGCTCCAATGTCCTAACTGAAAGAAGATCATTTGTTAGTTGCCTTAAAATAATGAATACAATTTTGGGAGTCTGAAGCAGGCAGATCACAAGGTCAGGAGTTCGAGACCAGCCTGGCCAACATAGTGAAACCCCGTCTCTACTAAAAATACAAAAATTAGCCGGTTGTGGTGGCATGCGACTGTAGTCTCAGCTACTCAGGAGGCCGAGGCAGGAGAATCACTTGAACCAGGGAAGTGGAGATTGCAGTGAGCCAAGACCATGCCACTGCACTCTAGCCTGGGTGACAGAGTGAGATTTTGTCTCAAAAAACAAAAAAAAATACATTTCCATAATGGTCCCTAACACTTCCTCACTTCTTTCACGTACCAATTACTTCTTACCTCTGCCCTGCCCTCCCCTCAGAAATTACTTTCCTTTTTCAAAAGAAAGTCAGCCGTATGTACATTGTGCCCAAGTCCTATGTTTCTTGATACATGTAACTCTACCAAGGTCTTATTAACATGGTCTTTTAAACAATTGAATTATATCTTCAGATTATTAAAGGCTAATCCTAATGCGAAACTGAGGATAAAGTTTTGAGTAGAGTTGATCAAAATCAATTAAAATGGTCTCTTTAAAATGAAAGAAAGCCTCTTTAAAGGGAGGCGATGGAGGGAAGGATCAGAAAGCGCTGGGGTAGTAATAGAAATCTGTCTGCATGTGTGCCAGGGAGATGGGGTAAAAAAGAGGAAGCAAATGGGAGAGATGGACAGGAAAAAAGAAAATGAATTACTTGACTGATGATTAGGTGGATGTAGAGAAGCAAGTTAAAAGGCTAAATTGAAGGGCAAGTTTCCATCATCTACAGAAAGTTATATAAGACAGACTCTCCTTTTTTCTAACAGCATTGTAAAAGAATGAAATCTCCTTGGAAAAAAATTATACCTAAATTTCCCCAACAAGATTGCTTAGTAAATTATGTTTTCTCCAAACTATGCAATTATTTTAACTGTTATAAAAGAAAAGAAAATGTTCACAATATATTTAGTTGTAAACCAGGCAATAAAATTATACATTGTAAAGCCTAATTAAAAAATACATTGTGTATATGTGTATGCACAGTAAAAATGGGAACTACATTGACAAAAAGTGTCATGTGGTAGACAAAATAATGGTCCCCAAAGATGTCCATGTCCTAACCCACAGAACCAATGAATATATTGCTTTACTTGACAAAAGGAATTTTGAAGATTCATATTCATAAGTTAATGATCTTGAGATGGGGAGATTACCCTGGGTGGGCCCAATATAACACTAGAGAATAAGAGAGAGGCAGGAGGTTAGAAATGAGAGGAGAAGCTATGAAGACACTGGGTTTGAAGATGGAGAAAGGGGGCCTCAAGCCCAAGGATACAGGCAGCCCTTGAAAGCTGGAATGGACAAGGAATTGGATTCTCCTCTGGAGCCTCCAGAAGGAACACAGCCCTGTACACTCATGTTAGACTTCTGCCCTCCAGAACTGTAAGATAATATATTTGTATTGTTTTAAGCCACTAAGTATGTGGTAATTTGTTAAAGCAGCAATGAGAAAACAATATAGATTCCATGACAAAAACCAAAAACTATGTGATAAAAAAATATTGTCTAGTGGCCAGCAGCTCGAGTTTAAGTCACCTTGAATTTAGCAACCAGTTCCCACTAACCAACCAAAACTAAGTGGCCAGTAATCCACTTAACCTGTATCCCTGACTTCCCGAGGTGATATGTTTGTTCTTTCCAGTCTGGAAAAATTACATAAACCCTGAGAAAGTATAAAGAGTCTCTTGTAGAATTCCCGACAATCCAGCAATGTACAGAAGTTTAAATTCCAGGACCATACAAAAGTAAAAATAAAAGGAGATTTAAGAATAAAAAAACAAAATTAAATCTATGATATTAATAGCTTTGTGCCCAGTTTTGTTGTAAAAATAATAATCGGCTCTGTAATCAATGTGGTATTTTACGTGTATTTTTTCCTTTGTAAGATGTTTAATGCAGGGAAATCTGAAACGTTAGGCTTGTGATTAAGTTAAATGTTTAAAAGCATTTCATTAAGTTTTCAATCAATGTGTAAATGGTTGAGTAGATTTGTTTTGTTCACTGAATATACATTTGATTTATTGGTTGTATAAGTAGTGTGTGAATATTTAAAGCAATGAAAATTTGAATATGCATCAGAATTACCAGGAGGACTTGGTAAAACACAGCCAGCTGCTTCTGATTCAGGAGGTCTGGGTTGAGGCCTGAGAATTTGCATTTCTGAAAAGCTCCCAAGGGCTATTTACACCGTTGACTTGGTAGCTGTGCTTTGAGGAACGTTTATTATTTTAGGTTTAAAAAATGCTAAATGTTTGACAAATTCATAAGGTTATGAAATTGGACTGTAAACAAAGGACAAAGAGTGCGGAATATCCCTGTAGGCACAAAAAGCCCCTTGGACATTAAAGCACCTGTGGGCAAAAGGGAGCGTGACAAAGCCTGGCAGAAAATGCCACTTTAGTCCTCTTTCAGCCACAGGAGCTTCAAGTAAGGTGGAATCCAATGATATGGGGGTTGAGAGGGAGCAGCTCCTAGGTTGCTTTCACATTGGACTCACTTAGGGGAACAAAGATATTAAAGACACTTAACTAGACAATTAGTTCATATTATTTTGTGAATGACATTGGTATCTACTTCATGCTTAAAATTGCTAGAAATCACCATTTTAATTCTTCCAGGCTACTAAAGATCTTTAAAAAATAAAAACAAACCTTTTCACTGGAAACAATGACAACCCTGTAACTAGAGCTGGACTACAAGCACATTAATAGTAATCTGGGATTTATAGAGCTCTCCATCAATCTAAAACCCCAGCTTTAAACATTGTAAGAGCTTTATTATATATGCTATACATGAAAAGTTGATAAGTTAAAAAAATACTCTCTGGTTCTGTAATGACTTTTCATTTTGCCCTCTTTTCATTTCTATTAATATATACAGTACTGTTTGCCTTCCAGTGCATTCTTACAGCTCTGCAGACAAACTTTGGCATTAGCCAACAATGGTAGCAAAAAGACTTTTGCAAAATCCAAATTACTCAAATTTAAAGTTTCCCACATATACCAGCTTGCCCTGGAAGTTTAATGGCCAATATTAGGATTTTTCAAAAATGATTAACAAGTTAAAACATGTGTTCAACCTATTTTGTCTAAATATTTAAAATGTCTAGTTTCATTCATCATCTCTTTTCCTACTGTTTAGAAAAAGGAAAGGCACGGCATGAAACTTTAAGTGGAAAGATGGTTCCAGAGATAAAATGTTAACATCCATTATTTCTGGATGATGGTGGTATCAGTGGCTCTATTTTTAAAATCTTCTTTAGTATATTCTATCAAAAGGAATATTATTTTAATAATCAGACAAAATATCATTCAAGAAAGGAAATTTCTCCCAAGTGTGACTTTGAAAGTAATTGAAAATGCCCCAAGTCTTCTTAGAGCAATGGCTAATTCTTGGTCTTAATAAAGAAATGTACAAGATGAGCCTGGAACATCTTGTCACACCACAAAGCAAGAGAGTTATCGAAGACTGATGGAGTTAGGTCAAAATGACCCAACTTGAACAAAGATGACATTGACCAAATATGGGACAATTTGATAATTAATAAGAATAATAATTATAATAAATTGAAACCTTCAAATGTATTAGCATCCAATGAGTTTATAAAGATACTAATAAAATGGGAGAACAATGAGAAGAATCATAGCAAGACCAATTCTAACTCAATTTCAAAGATAATTCTCAGTCAGATTGTATAAACTTTTGATGAGAACAGTCAGACTACATAGATATCAGACAAAATAGCTGAGTATATAAA
Organism: Pan troglodytes; assembly: GCF_028858775.2. Classification (NCBI taxonomy): domain Eukaryota; kingdom Metazoa; phylum Chordata; class Mammalia; order Primates; family Hominidae; genus Pan; species Pan troglodytes. The sequence goes on along the minus strand of NC_072421.2, from coordinate 38,814,151 downwards.
GAGTGCCTTAGTACTGGGTACTTTTTTTTATAGTTTAAGTTTTAGGGTACATGTGCACAACGTGCAGGTTAGTTACATATGTATACATGTGCCATGTTGGTGTGCTGCACCCATCAACTCATCATTTAACATTAGGTATATCTCCTAATACTATCCCTCCCCCCTTCCCCCACCCCACAACAGGCTCCGGTGTGTGATGTTCCCCTTCCTGTGTCCATGTGTTCTCATTGTTCAATTCCCACCTATGAATGAGAACATGCGGTGTTTGGTTTTTTGTCCTTGCAATAGTTTGCTGAGAATGATGGGATGATTTATGCAGGGCTCAATGACCATTTTGAGAGAGTGATGGTCACTCTCTCCATGAAAAGGATGGTTGCTATAAATAAATCCTTTCCAACCCTTAGTTTCTGTTGTTGCTTGGTGTTTTTTCTTTTGGTATAAGATTGAAACTTATTTAGGAATTAATGAAAACACCCTGAAGGCTGAAACAAAACAAAGCAAAATGAAACAAAAAAAGACAATAAACAAAGCCTCTCATGACCCCAGGAAAACCTGGTGCAGAGTTAGTGTGGTTGGGTGAACAAACACTAAAAAATAAAAAACAAGTAGTGTGCTGGGCCAGATCAAACATGGATGTTGATGAGCAAACATGGATGTTGATGAGATGGACAATCATACAGCAATCCTGGTGCTCTTAAAAGGAGTTCAGTTGTTCCTAAAGTATTGGAACATGGTGCAAGTTTCTCAAAAGCCAAAGGCAAACAGAGGTTGTATTCTCATAGGGTCCTGTTATCCATTTTCTCTTTTGTCTCCATCCTGCCTTGTTTGAATCAGACTGCATGCCCTCTAAACTCCAGTTTCTTTCACTGACAACCCTTACCAGTTGAACAGCTGACTGGGAGATAGAGGAAGGATGTTTTGGTTGTGCATATTACATCCTTGAGAACCCTGTAATCACTTAAAAATGGATGTTTCTGATTTTATTTTTTGTCAAATTCAGCCAAGTCCCAAAAGGAGACTTAAGCAGACTTAATCTCTATCCCCAATGTAAATTGATTATGAGATAAACTCTCTGAATCTCCCTCTGGGAAACAGAATATTCTAGCCCTCTGGCATCTCTACCCAGATGATTTTAGTTATATCAACATAAGAATGATGAGGAAATAAGATAGATAATACTCTCAGCAAACCTAGATGGGTTCTTGTCAAATGGGCTGGTGTTGGAAGAAGCCAGAGATGTTGAATAAAATTGCCATATTCAATTTATTAATGAAGGATCTATAATGGCCAGGTTGTTTTGATTTAAATGTTAGATCCCAAGTTTGAAGACCTTAGAGAAAAATGAATGGGGTATAATGGCATTTAGAATAACTTCTTCAAAATATGCTAATGGAAGTTCAGTGGGTCAGTGTAACCTGTTTAGGAAAACCACAGAGATAGCCAAAATTGAGTCAGTGCTTGTCTTGAGATTGGGTTAGATCATAACTTGATTCAACCAACATTACTTGAATTTCTTCTGTGCGCGTGTCCTTTACAAGCACGATCTCATTTACCCTCATATAATGCATTAAGATAAGTATAAGTATCTCCATTTTGCAACTGAGGAAACTGAGACTCAGAAGCATCTGGCCCAAACCATAAGGGCTAGCATGTGGTAGAGCTCTGAATTGAACCAAACTGTGACTCTGCTTTGAAGCCCCTGTCCTTAACGCTCTGGTACACTGCCTCTAAGAGAATATACCATTGTTCATGGTGTGAGAGACTGTCTTTTGTCATCATTTTTCCCAATAATATAGAATTTTCATACCTGCTGGGTTCTTGGTGTTCTCTGTAAAGATTCATGGAAGTATCATATTTCCCATTAGGTACCAATTTATTACTACCTCATGAGATATATATTTCCAATTAGGTACCAATATTTTAAAACATTTTACCAAAAATCGTAAAACATTTAACATTTTTAGTCTGGACATAATTGGTATAAATACCTGAATAACAGTATTCCAGCTTTTTTTTTTTTAGAAATATTCCTTTTAATATGACAATGGTTCACTCCTCTTGAGGATTGGGCCTCATCCACAAATCCCTCTATAACTTTCATTATTTGAGAATAGCAATGATTGGAAACCCCTTTTATGGTGTCATAGGGACATGTGGATATGTGGTTATAGTGGGTTGAATGGCATTTCCCCAAAATTCATGTCTACCTAGAAACTCAAAGTGTGAGCTTTTTCAGAAGTAGGATATTTGCAGATGTAATTAGTTAAGATGAAGTCATATGGAGTAGGGTAGGTCCTAAATTCAATGACAGATATTCTTATAAGAAGAGGAGAACATACACAGAGAAGCCCAGGCAAAGATGGAGGCAGAGTTTGGGGTGATGCCAAGGAATGCCAAGGATGACTGAAAGCCACTGGAAAGGGAATTGTGGTCCTGTTGAAACATTGATTTTGGACTTCTAGCCTCCAGAACTGTGGGAAAATAAATTTCTGTTGTTCTAAGCCACCATGTTTGTGGTAATTTGTTCTGGTGGCCATAGGAAACTAATATAGTGGTCTACATTCATTTTCTTTTCTACTGGTTTTACAAATTAGCTGAACACATTTTAGCAATCACTACCATAAGTAAATTACATCTATAGGGAAAGAAATTAGAGTAGAACAGTGTTACATTATTTGGTTTTATATGGAGCCTTTCATACACGTGGTTCCTGAAGCTGCATTACTAAGTACTATATTAGAAGACAAATGACTGGGAAGCTATTATGCACTTTTCAGTAGTACGCTGAGCATTAGGCATGAAAAGCTGTCATTACAGAAGAAACAGAAAGCCTTGAAACTGGAGTGATAATGCCCCACTTGCTGTTGCTAAATTCCATATGATTTAAATCTTCTAAAAAATCAGTGATCTGAGTCATGCGAAGGTGTCACTTCTGGTGTCACATCTAAAAGGACAAGCCCAGAACAAGGAAAAAAAAAAAAAAAGAATATCCAGTTCATAACCCCAGTAGAGCACCTGGTAAATGACAAAATCTGAAAATACCCTCACATCTGAAGTAAACTTAACTGAATATCTATGTGTATGTTTTGTGTTTTCTGATATGTTAGGGGGTGAGAAGGAGCTCCTAAGAGAGACTCTTCAATAAAGGGAGCAATAGGACTGATTCTATCCAGGGGAACCTAGGCCTCCAGGGATCCATGCTGAAGCAAGAAAACAACTCAAATCTTAAGGCTGTCTTCCCATGGATATAACATACACTCCCTTACCAGTTACAGTACATCTAGGTAAAAGAAATTGAGCAAAATTCAGAAGAGAGATGAGAGCCTGATTATGCAGAAAAAAGCTAACATAGCGCCTTGAGGTGGCTGTCCTTCAAAGGGCTGCTTACAAGGCTGACCCTTGGCTAGCATCTAGGAACTTGGACTTTAGGAGGGTTCCCACCATTCCCAGAAATGAGAAGGGTGGTCCACTGTGCCCAAACTGTTTGGATATGCACTATGTTTTATGCTGAACACCTGCTTTCCTTCTGGGTGTCTGGAATTTGGGATCACACTAGGCAGAGGGCACTTTTGTAACCAGTCCCCAGTAAAAGCCTTGGGAACTGGTTTGCTGGGGAAATTAAGCACATCCTGTGTGACACTACTGGGAGGGGACTTGTGGAAGCTTGTGCCTAGTCTCCCCTAGACTTTACCTCATGCACCTTTTTTCTTGGCTGATTTTGCTTTGTTTCTTTTGTTGTGATAAATCTTAGCCATGAGTATCACTGTATGCTGATCCCTGTGAGTCCTTCTAATAAATGATCAAACCTGAGTGTGGTGTTAAAGACTCCAACATATCAGCTCCTCCAAAATATCAGTGGACAGCTCCACCTCAGTGCTCCCCTTCAGTCACCTCTAGATTATACAAAATGCAACTCAGACCAAGCTAACGAGATTTCAGCCACAATATTCTGTATAGTGAATAGGTTTTATTATTGTAACAAGGAAGAAAAGAACAATACAGTTTTTTCTCTCCTTAATTGTCAGATCTTCTTTGGGATACTTGTTTATTATGATCTAATTTTTAAAATCTTACTAACTCTGAATGTAAGACTTTTTTATTGTAATAATACTTCAAATGAGATCTAAAAAGCTTCTGCATAGCAAAAGAAACAATCAACAGAGTGAAAAGGCAACCTATGGAATGGGAGAAAATATTTGCACACCTGTGTCTCACAAGGGGTTAATGTCCAAAATATAAGGAATGCCTACAATTTAACAGCAAAAAATAAAAGTCAAAATTAAAAAAATAAGCAAAAGATTTGAATAGATATTTCTGCACAAAAGGCATACGAGTGGCTAAAAGGTATATGAAAATGTGCTCAATATTACTAATAATTAGGGAAATGCAAATTAAAACCACGGTGCAATATCACTTCACACCTGTTAGGATGACTACTATCAAAATGACAAAAGATAACAAGTGTTGACAAGGATGTGGAAAATTGGAATTCTTCCACACCACTGGTGGTGATGTAAAATGGTGCCACCACTATGAAAAACAGTGGGGAAGTTCCTCGAAAAATTGAACATAGAATTATCATATGATTTAGCCCACTTCTGGGTATTTAGCCAAAGTAATTGAAATCAGAAACTCAAAGAGATATTTGTATTATTGTGTTCCTTGCAGCACTATTCACAATAGCCAATAAGTGGAAACAACCTAAATATTCATCAACAGATGAATGGATAAAGAAAATGTGGTATATATTCACAATGAAATATCATTCAGCCTTACAAAGAAGGAAATCCCGGCATATGCAATATCACGAACGAACACGGAGAACATTATGCTAAGTGAGATAAGTCAGTCACAGAAGGACAAATATTGCATGAGTCCACCTATGTGAAGTATTAAAATGGTCAAATACATAAAAGGAGAAAGTAGAATGGTGGTTGCCAGGGGTTGGAGGTGGGGGGCAATGAGCATTGCTGTTCAACAATTATTTCAGTTATAGAAGATGAATGAATAAGTTACATATATATATATATATATTTTTTGTTTTTTTTTGAGATGGAGTCTCACTCTGTCACCCAGGCTGGGGTGCAGTGCTGTGACCTCAGCTCACTACAACCTCCACCTCCTGGGTTCAAGCGATTCTCCTGCCTCAGCCTCCTGAGTAGCTGGGATTACAGGCACACGCCACCACGCCTGGCTAATTTTTGTATTTTTAGTAGAGACGGGATTTCACCATGTTGGTCAGGCTGGTCTCAAACTCCTGACCTCGCGATCCGCCCACCTTGGCCTCCCAAGGTGCTGGGATTACAGGCATGAGCCACTGCATCGGCCTTTTTTTTTTTTTTTTTTTTTAACAGAGCCTTGCTCTGTTGCCCAGGCTGGAGTGCAGTGGCAGGATCTGGGCTCACTGCAACCTCTGCCTCCTGGGCTCAAGCAATTCTCCTGCCTCAGCCTCCCTAGTAGCTGGGACTACAGGTGTGCGGAATTTTTTTTATTTTATTTTTAGTAGAGATGGGGTTTCACCATGTTGGCCAGGCTGGTCTCAAACTCCTGACCTCAGGTGATCTGTCTGCCTCGGCCTCTCAAAGTGCTGGGATTACAGGTGTGAGCCAACACACCCGGCCATAAATAAGTTCTAAAGATCTGCTGTACAATACATTGGATTTTGAATGTGTATTTAGGATTTTTATTCCTTGTTCTGATTTTATCTTTCCTTTCTTTGGTGGGTGAGACTGAGGACCAATCTGTAAGGTGCTTTTTTAAAAAAAAATCAGGTTCAAAATGTGTTTGTTTGAAGATTTTAGAACATTAATGGCTCCCCTTCTGTTCCTGAACACATCCAGCTTGTTGCTGCCTTAGGCTTATGCATCAGCAGTTCTTTCTGTGACACTCTTCCTACAGCATTGCGTACCTGGCTCTGTCATTTTATTGAGCTCTTAACTTTCACATCCTCAGAGAGGCCTTCCCTGACCACCCAATCTAAGGCAGCCGCCACCCCACCAACAAATAACCCGGCTTTAGCTTCATCATAGCACTTATTTCAACCTGCTCTTCTATTCATGCTTTGTTCATTTGTTTAGCAAAAGCCTCCTCGCTCCAGAATGCAATTTCCACTCTAACAAGAAACTTGTTTGACTTGATCAGCATTTTATTTTATTTATTTATTTGAGACAGAGCCCCGCTCTGTCGCCCAGGCTGGAGTGCAGTGGCACAATCTCAGCTCACTGCCACCTCCACCTCCAGGGTTCAAGTGATTCTCCTGCCTCAACCTCCTGAGTAGCTGGGATTACAGGTGCCCGCCACCACACCCAGCTAATTTTTGTATTTTTAGTAGAGATGGGGTTTCGCCATGTTGGCCAGGCTGGTCCTGACCTCAGGTGACCCACCCCCATCCCCCCCAGCCCCTCGGCTTCCCAAAGTGCTAGGATTGCAGACGTGAGCCACCGCACCCAGCCTTGATCAGCATTTTATTCTCAGTGCTAAAACAATGTCTGGAAGAAAAATGAGGCATTCAATAACTATTTCTGAATAAATGAATAATTAAATCATTTGAACAAATAAGTGACACTATGGAAATTGCATTTAACAGCTTTCAAGAGACTGGCCCGGTTTTCTTTCTTTCTTTTTTTTTTCTTTCGGTTGCTACACTCACTATATTCTCCCTCAGGCTCTTCTTTCAACAATGTGCAGGCACTTTTTATTCGACCAGGCCCCCAAAGCAGCTGGACCAGCAATGAAGAAGCAACACCGTCAATCAGTGTCAGGCATGCATGATTCTTTTGATTTGAAAGGGCCAGCAATGTCATTTAATCATCCTCCAATCCCTTTGCACCTTAAAATGTTAAACTTCTACAAAAAGCAAAGGAAGCGATTGCTGAGGGTTACAAGGTGCATATCAGCAAGGTAGATGTCATTAAGATTTGCTTCCTTGCATCTCCTATTCAATTGCATCTGTGGAAGGTGGTAGATTTATCTTGTCTTCTTCAATTTAGCTTTATTGAATTTCTGAGTCCCAGCATATCTTGTTTGTCAGATATTTTGGCAGATTAAGCAGTAATGACGTACACAAAAGAAAGTCAGATTTCTACAATAGCTACTCTACTCCTTTTTCTGACATCCCCCATCTCCCATGCCAGCCTCTTCTGATATTGTACTATCCTTGTTCTCTTTGTGCCCTGAGGATTTCCTCCTCCCCCTCCTTAATTGCACCTGTTCTCATGGCACAGCCTTCTGCAATTCTCCCACATTGAGACCATGGAGGTAATTTTTACCACCGAGCTTATATTTATATTTCTTCAGCTCTCAACTTCACTCAAGGTCTTTATCTCCAATGACTTGTGAACATTTGCACTCAGAGGTTCAAACTTTAATGCAATATGTTCAGTGCCTAATCTGTCATTTTCTCCACAAAGCAGAAACTCCTTTCATTTTCCTGCTTCTGCCTTTTCCCTTCATTGATTCTGCTTGGTATACTTTCATTGTAATAAATCATAACTATGAGTATGACTATATGCTCAGTCCTGTGAGCCCTCCTAGTGAATCATCAAACCTCTGGGTTGTCCTGGGGACCTCTTGACGTGCAAGTCAATGTTGTCAATGTTTTCTTTTCTTTTTTTTTTTTTTGTCTTTTCTTTTCTTTTGAGATGGAGTTTTGCTCTTCTTGCCCAGGCTGGAGTGCAATGGCGCTATCTCGGCTCACTGCAACCTCCGCCTCCCGAGTTTAAGCAACTCTCCTGCCTCAGCCTCCTGAGTAGCTGGGATTACAGGCATGCGCCACCACTCCCGGCTAATTTTTGTATTTTTAGTAGAGACGGGGTTTCTCCATGTTGGTCAGGCTGGTCTCAAACTCCCAAACTCAGGTGATCCACCCGCCTCGGCCTCCCAAAGTGCTGGGATTATAGGCATGAGCCACCACGCCCAGCCCAATATTTTCTATAACTTGTTTCGCTGCCCCTCTCGTGGGCTGAATAGAAGCAGCATTGTGGGGTAATCAAAACAACACGGCCTTAGAAAATAAAGACAGCTTGATTTAAACCCTGACTTAGTCAGCTTCTAAGTTCCATTAACTTCTCTGAGCCATGCTTTCCTCATCTATAAAACCAGGCCAATAATACTTACTTTGCAAGATTTTTAAAAAGATTTAGAGATAATAGCACAAAAGGTCCACGGCAGACAATCTTTAAGGAGTAGCTATTATTTTCAGTGTTTTGGATAAGACAAAATGGTCAAAATGAATTATATGGACTCCATTTCATGGACCCATGTATTCATGTAGCAATGGAACTATAATAATTATATGGACTCAAAATGTCCCAATCATTTTGGAACTTGTAACAAAAAAAAAATCTGTAAGCAGACTGTTTTGCTCAGCATCTATGTAGAGCTCCTCTAACTAAGGACTTGCAGTGAGAATTGTGTGGAGAGCAAGCCCAGAAAAGAGCACGTTTATACCCATCCTCAATTTTCAGCCCATGCTTGGCTGTTTGTCTCTTGATCTTGGGATCCTGCCCACTGCACTGATTTCTGGATCCTGACCTCTTTCTGACTGCCAACCTGCACTGCTCAACTCCTTTTTTGGATGCTCAGCTGTTCCTCCCACTGAACCCTCTTCCAACCAGTGCTTTACACATGACTCATTCACCATCTTTCACCTGGTCCTATATAGAGGATCCCCACTGAAACTTTGCTTGGATATGTCTCTGGCTTCATCCCTTGATCAGCTTGTAATATTTGCTTTTGAATAAAGTATATTTTCACTTTTGTGGAAGCAGAATTATCAGACAAATATAATCCAAGTCAGAGGCAGATTATTTGGAAGAAAAAATTTATGTTCCTTGATTCCTTTTGTCCCTAGAATCCAGAAGCTAATCACACTTCTTAATACTTTCATTGTCCCATCTGAAATAACATAACTAAAAGGTTTAAAGAAGAGTTATTTGAAATCTCTTCAGCAAGTCAAATGAGGTGAATTCTTTAGTATATACTAGGGTGGTTGCCATAAAAAGCAGACGGTATCTGCAAGAAATAACTTCATGGCGTATCATTTTCAGGAAAAGAATCATTAGTCTTCTCTTTTGAGGGCAAAACTTTTAACAAAGACATTTGCTCTGGATTTTTTAGCCAGACATGATGTAGTGGTATGAGCATTGCATGAGGAGTCAGGAGGCCTATGCTTCAGTTTCATTATAATATAGTGGGGAAGAGCCTTTCCCCGTCTCTCCCTTCATCTAGATGGGAGTGAGCTACTAGTACTTCCTAATGAAATATAAGTGGAATTGTTTGTACTGCTTCCCTGCTAAGGTGGCTTTGAAACAAGTATGCCTTCTCCATGCTCTATTCTCCTTGGTCCTGGCTGGATGTTAACACCCAAACTGACCTTGAAGGTCACATGTTGAAGATGGTACAATCACTCTCAGCCAGTGTCCCTGAATAACCCACATAAATTAATAACCTGTTCTTCCCTTTTACCAATCAGGAACATCTGCACTATGGTAACACATTGACATTTGAGATTTTGTGTTATAGCAGCTAGTCTGTGCCTAATTAAGTTGTTTCACTTCTTTATGACAATCTGTTTGGGTTGTTATAAGGATTAAACAAGTCAGAAAAATACCTAGCACACAATAAATGCTCAATAAATGTTATTAGTAGTTATTAATATTATTACCTAGTCTGATAGTAACTAGTTATGAGTCACTGAATGTCAGTTTCCCTGGAGCTTCATTTCCTCCTCAACTGTTAAATCTAAGAGTCATACTTGATGAACTCAAAATTTCCATAAGTTTGAAATTTTATGATCAGAAGCTTCTTCAAAAAATTGCCAAGAAAAATTATTTCAACCGATGGAAAGTGGCCACAGGATGAGGGAGAGGCATTCAGAATATCAGGGAAAGAGGGAAAATGGAGAACAGAACAATTAGAGGGAAAACCATTATTTAAAGAGAATTATGTTTTATTTTTGAAATTTATCCATCAGATTCTGAAATCAGCTTTGGAGAGAAGAAAATATTTACAAACCGGGCCGTGTCCATGAGACTTTCATTCACACCCAAATGAATATCTTGTGTGGTAAGAAAACAAGGATGTCCTCCCAGAAGTGCAAAGCCTACAATAAAAAAAAAAAGAAAAAAATCATTTTGAAAAAACAACTAAAGTGGAAAACAAAATTACAAAGAATTGGCATCATCTCAACTGAAAAGTCAAAATCTTTAAAGCTCTCCAACTTCTCTGATAGAGAATTCCCATGCAAAGCAAAATGAGGAATTGAGGGAAGTAGATAAAATTTTGTGCTCAAGTACTTAACTCTCCTTCACATGTGTGCCCATTTCTCCACCTCTTATTCAAGACCTGGCAATAACGAGGCATCATTCCCTCTTTGGGGCTATGCCTGGTTTTGGTTCTCTAAAATATATAAAGCTGGCTGTGTTTAGTGGCTCATACCTATAATCCCAGCACTTTGGGAGGCTGAGGCAGGTGGATCTCCTGAGGTCAGAAGTTCAAGACCAGCCTGGCCAACATGGCAAAACCCTGTCTCTACTAAAAATACAAAAATTAGCCGGACGTGGTGGCAGGTGCCTGTAATCCCAGCTAGTCGGGAGGCTGAGGCAGGAGAATCGCTTGAATCTGGGAGGCAGGGGTTGTAGTGAGCCGAGATCATGCCACTGCACTCCAGCCTGAGCAACAGAGCAAGACTCTGTCTGAAAAAAATAAAAAATAAAATAAAATATATGACGCTGTCTTGATTGGAAGATAAGGAAAACAGTAAAGTGGCCCTTTTACTTTTTTTACTCTTAGTGACTTGAAACCACTATCTCAATGCTTACTTTCTTTTATTTTCAAGCCTTTCATTTTTATTTATTTATTTTTTGACACAGTCTTCCCTGTCACCCAGGCTGGAGCCCTTTCATCACACATTCTGGGGAAAATTATGGGAGATGGTGACATCCAATCAGAAGTTTACTGTCTCATTTGAGACTGGTTTAATGCTCAGAATTTCTCCAATACATAAAGGCAAATACACATAATTGCAAGATAGAGATTTGTCCAAGGAATTTTACAAACATTACTTTTCCCCTCCTTATTATGATGTGCCTGATTTATCTTTTGGGAAATAAGCAACAGTCACTGAACAAAATCCTTATTTTTTGGGGATACAAACTGATATATTTTGGGGTAAAATATCATTATAACTTTAATTTACTTTAGTTCAACAACCAAAACAAGTAGACGAAGAAGGCAACATATTAACAATTGTTAGACTGATGTAAAGGGTATTGGTATGCTCATTATGCTAATCTTTTTACTTTTCTGTTTATTTGAAAGTTTCACTATAAAAAGTAAAAATCAGAGGCAGGTGGATCACGAGGTCAGGAAATCGAGACCATCCTGGCTAACACGGTGAAATCCCATCTCTACTAAAAATACAAAAAATTAGCCAGGCGTGGTGGTGGGCGCCTGTAGTCCCAGCTACTCAGGAGGCTGAGGCAGGAGGATGGCATGAACCTGGGAGGCAGAGCTTGCAGTGAGATCACGCCACTGCACTCCACCCTGGGTGATAGAGCAAGACTCCGTCTCAAAAAAGAAAAAAAAATTAAAAATCAAACCCACACAAAGCAATGGTCCTCATTTCTGTTACTGTATATAAAATTAAATAATTATAGTCTACCTATTTTATACTCAAAAGTGTTCTCTTGAATATGCCTAGACCAAATGGTCTTTAACTAGAGACCACCATGTTCTGACCCTAGCAATGACTCTTCACAGAGCATAATCATATGATGGCACATTATTAACATTCTTTCATTGAATCCCTTAGTCTGACAAACCGTACAGTAGATATTACAAGAATTTTATAGAAAAGGGTTCTGAGAGTAAGAGTCTAAAAAATTGCGCAAGATTGTTTTTAAGTCTCCACAGCCCTAGGCCTTGCCATAGGGAAGCCAGCTATTGAGTCAGCTCAAAGTGTGATCTACAGAGACAGAATGACATAGTGGGACTAGACTCAGTCTTCTTCATCTGAAAAAGAAGACAGTTTGCCTAGAGTTGTAAGATCCCTTGCAAATCTTATGTGCTAGGTGCCAGGTAGGATCAAAGAATATGAAATGCCCAAACAGTCCTACTTGCTATGGGACCTGTAATGAACATTCTGACCCCATTTCTGATGTTTGACTGTCCACCTCTCCCTGCCTGACCCTTCAGCCCTACATCTGGGCAAGCTGATAAGAAAGTTCAGGTGCTCACTCCTTTGGCACTAGCAGGAGGTTCAAACTGCACAAGCCCTACCCTGCGCATGGGAATCCTCATCCCAGCCCCATCGCCAAATCACACTAGAACTCCATATCGTTTCTCTGCTCTCTGAGGCTACTTTCAGACCTGCTTGGGAACCAGACCTACTATCCCCAGAAAGCCACATGATGTGAGTAATAAACTTTTTCATATCTTCCTGGTGCATGTGAGATATTCTCACTGTCAGCAACCAAACCAAATTTTAGGTGGATGGCACATCTCATGTCTGTGGAGTAACTACACACCACAACAAGTCCTGGCCTCACTGTATGATTCTGAAATTCATTCATTCTGAAAATATGTGCCTGGTGCTGTTCTAGGCACTGAAGAAAGCATTGTAAACAAGATACAAGTCTTTGACTACTTATTAGCTCTAATAATACTTGCTTTATATATCTGGGTGCTCTAGCATTGGGTTCATATATATTTATTGTCGTTATATTCTCTTGCTGAATTGGCCCCTTTATCATTACATAATGGCCTTGTCTTTTTTTTTTCCAGTTTTTGTCTTTCAAATGGGGAGAGACAGAGTACAAACTGAATGAGTAAATTAAATATATTGTATGTTAGATACTGATAAGTGCTATAAGAAATACAGAGCAGGGAAGGAGAATAGGAAATTTACAGGACCCAAGTTGCAATTTTAAGTAGTATGGTCAAGGAAGCCACAATGATAGTGGGACTTTTGAGTAAAGACCTGAGGAAGATGGATAGGTGAACCATAGAAAACATACGAGATAGTGGGAAGAGCATGTGCAAAGTTCCTGTGTGAAGGTCATGACTGGTGGGTTCAAGAGACAACAAGAGGCCGGGCGCGGTGGCTCACACCTGTAATCCTAGCACTTTGGGAGGCCAAGGTGGGCGGATCACCTGAGGTCAGGAGTTTGTGACCAGTCTGGCCAACATGGGGAAACCCCATCTCTACTAAAAATACAAAAATTAGCCAGGCATGGTGGCGGGCACCTGTAATCCCAGCTACTCGGGAGGCTGAGGCAGGAGGATCACTTGAACTCGGGAGGTGAAGGTTGCAGTGAGCCAAGCTGCACCACTGCACTGCAGCCAGGGCGACAGAGTGAGACTTCGTCTAAAAAAAAGAGAGAGAGAGAGAGACAACAAGAAGGTAGTGTGGACGGTGCAGAGGTGAGGCTGCAGAAGGAAGCTGGGGAGAAGGCAAAAACTTTGACTTTTGTCTGGATAAAATGGGAAGCCTTTTAAGGCTTGGAGCAGAGGAGGGACATGATTTGACTTACATTTTAATTGGACATCTGTAGCAGGGCAAAAGCAGGGAGACAAGTCAGGAGACTGTTGCGAAAATCTGGGTGAGAGTTGATAGGCTGGAACAAGGTGGTAGCAGCTAACGTGTTGAGAAAATGGTTGGCTTCTTCCTATGTTTTGAAAGTGTATCTTTTCAAAAAACCAACTTTTTATTTCACTGATCTTTTATTTTTTTTAGTCTCTGTTTTGTATATTTCTGTTTTGATCTGTATTATTTCTTTTCTTCTACAAATTTTGGGTTTGGTTTGCTCTTGCTTTTCCAGTTCTTTAAGATGCATCATTAGGTTATTTGAAGTTTTTCTATTTTTTTGATGTAGGCATTTATTGATGTACACGTCCCTCTTAGTACTGCTTTTGCTGTATCCCACAAGTTTTAATATGCTGTGCTTCCATTTTCATTTGTTTCAAGAACTATTTAAATTTTCTTCTTAATTTTGTCAGTGACTTAATGGTCATTCAGGAGCACATTTTTAAATTTCCATGCGTTTATATTTTTTCCAAAATTCTTCTTGTTATTGATTTCTAGTTTTATTCCATTGTGGTCAGAAAATATATTTAATATAAGTATTTTTAAATTTGGGGTACTTGTTTTGTATCCTTGATAATGTTCCATGTGCTAAGGAAAAGAATGTGTACTCTGCACCTGTTGGGTGAAATGTTCTGTAAATATCTATTATGTCCACTTTCTCTACAGTGCAGATTAAGTCTAATGTTTCTTTGTTGATTTTCAGTCTGGATTATTTGTCCAATGCTGAAGGTGGAGCGTTGAAGTCCTCAGCTATTATTGCATTAGGTTCTATCTAACTTTTTAGCTCTAGTAATACTTGCTTTATATATCTGGGTGCTCTAGCATTGGGTTCATATATATTTATTGTTGTTATATTCTCTTGCTGAATTGGCCCCTTTATCATTACATAATGGCCTTGTCTTTTTTTCCAGTTTTTGTCTTGAAATCTATTTTACCTGATATAAGTACAGCTACTCCTGCTCTTTTGTAGTTTCCATTTGCATGGAATATCTTTTGCCATCCCTTCATTATCAGTGTATGCATGTCTTTAGAGGTGAAGTGAGCTTCTCAACTGTTCACCTTGCTTTCTACCTCACTGAAAAAATTACAGCAATAAGAGGAGAACTTCCAGACTCTACTCCATTTCCCGACTAGTCAGCATCTGTACTCATATACTCTGCTTTCCTTTCTATTAAGCATAGGTGAATTTTCCATGCCCCATGTAATGCCTTCACTCGTGCACTAGAAGCCACTCCCCTTGCCTACTCAAAGACATTGCTCTAGCAATTCCTCCCTTTCTCCCTTATGTCACCAACATCTTGAATGGGTTGTTCTCATTTTTCACACATTATTTAAAAACAGATACAGATTTTCTCTTTGTCCTAATTTCCCTGACAAGTATTCCTTTAATTGTTTGCTCCCCTTTGCAGCAAAGCTCTTTGTTCTTCTTTCTTTTTCTAGTTCCTCTCTTCTCATTTCCATCAAACCTATAAGGCTTTGTCCCCTACCACTGCTGCACCAAAACTCCTCTCACCAAAGTTATCAGTGACCTTCACGTTACTCCATCTAGTGGCCATTTCTGAGCCCTCTTCCTTCACTTAGCAGTATTCAACAAAGTTGATCTTCATTTTCTACTTGATAAGCTTTCTTCACACAGTGTCTAGGACATCACACCTGTTTGCCTTTGCATCTACCTTGGTAGTTGCTCCTTCTCAGTCACCATTGTTGGTTCCTTCTATTTTTCTTGACTTCTGAATGTTGGTGTGCCCCAGGACCAGCCCTTGGTTCTCCTCTCATCCTTCAATCTACACTTACTCTCTTTATAATTGTATCCAGTCCCATGGCCTTAAATATCATCTATATGCTGGTGACACTCAAATATCTCTAGGCCAGATTTCACTCCCAAATTCCAGACTCATGTGCAACTGCTTTTTTTTTAACATCTTTGCTTATATGTCTAATAGACACTTCAAACTCAATATATCTAAGACCGAATTCCCAACCTTCCCCTTTCCATTTGTTCCATCACCAGCCTTCACATTTGCTCAGGCAGAAATCTTAAAGTCATCCTTGACATCTCTTTCTTACCCAATACATCAGTAATCTGGTTGTCTCTCTCTTCAAAACATACCTAGGATCTGTTACTCTTACCCTCTCCACTGCTGCCACCACAACCCCAGCTTCTATAATTGATAGCTATCTATTGACAGGCTTCACTACTTCTACCTTGCTTTCACCCTGGGCTCCCCACAGTCTATTCCACAGTTTATTCTCAGTCAGAGGGATCCTTTTAAAATGCAAGTAGATCATGTCCCTCCTTTGTTCAAGATCATCCAACGATTCCCCAAAAAGCCAAAGTCCCAATAGTGGTGCACTTGTTTTTCCCTCAGTTCCAGACACATTCTTCTCCTTGCTGAGAGTACTTATCATCTTCCAACATACTGTATCATCCACTTATTTATTATGTCTGTTGTTTATTGTCTGTGTACCCACTAGAATGTAAGCCCCATGAAGGCATGGATTTTCATCTGTTTTGTCTACTGAGATATCACTCCCGAGCACCTAGAATAAAACCTGGCAAATAGTAAGTGCTTAATGAATTCTCATTGAATGAATAAAGGAGGAATTTGACTCTGAAGAAAGGACCCATTCTTCTCATTTGTGAACAGCCTCTCATTTTGCTAACAGAAAGAAGAGAAATTTCTATTATCTATGAAGCAACGTAATGAAGTTTAGTGGTGATTATAATCACTAATCACTCTTGAGTACTTAATTTCTTTATAAACATGCAACGTCACCTAAATACACATAAATACCGCACATTCGTCAAAAAATTATTTATTGTGCACCTACTAAGTGCCTAGTACAAGTATGAGTACCATTGAGGGTTGAGGACTATGGATGAAGACTTCAAACAAAGTTTCGGACCTCCTGGTAGGTCTATTCCAAGTCACACTCTTTCTTTGATGATAAGTCATTTTGCTATAGCAACTCAGGATTAATCTGCTGTCCTTCTACTTCCCTGTTTGTGCTATACAGAAGATCGATACGGTGCCTGGACTTATGAAATAGGGGTAGGAAGAAGAGTAACAGAAAGTGTGTACAGGCAGGAGCCAAAGACTTCAGCAGTTCATGAAAAAGATTAAATGGGGAGGAAATACTGCCTCTGAGAAGAAATTGCCTTTGCAATTTTTGTCACAGATCAAAAAGAAGCCTCAGATCCCAGCCCAAAAGCACAAGTCAAGAATTTGCCGGTTTACCAGGTCTGGATGGTAATACGTGCTTATGAGGGGCATCAGAGGTTTTGAGCAGCCACTAGAAGCTGCCATTGCCAAGGAGAAGAGGACAGAGAGATGGGCTTCCACTCTTTCTCCACCCTTTATCCAGAGAAGCCTGCTTTTACCTGTTTCATTTGTTTATGCTTTCACATCAGCTATTTTTGAACAAAGCGTTTCTTCTGTTAATTTCTTCTTCTTCTTCTTCTTCTTTTTTTTTTTTTTGAGATGGAGTCTTGCTCTGTAGCCCAGGCTGGAAGCAGTGGCGCGTTCTCGGCTCACTGCAAGCTCCGCCTCTCCGGTTCACGCCATTCTCCTGCCTCAGCCTCCCGATTGGCTGTGACTACAGACGCCTGCCACCACGTCTGGCTAATTTTTTGTATTTTTAGTAGAGATGGGGTTTCACTGTGTTAGCCAGGATGGTCTCGACATCCTGACCTCGTGATCCGCCTGCCTCGGACTCCCAAAGTGCTGGGATTACAGGCATGAGCCACCGTGCCCGGCCTCTTCTGCTAATTTCTTAATTTCTGTTTGGGAAAATAAAAGTAAATCTTATTTTGCTCTTTTACTTCCCCATAGATCCCTGCCTGCTTTGGTAAAAAGAGTATAAATAGAAATCATTCCTTGGAAATATAAGGGATCCGAGTACCCTTGCTGGTAGAACTAAGGCAGTTATTAACCTCTCTGTGCTTGGCTTTTATAATTGCACAATAGTATCACAATTTTTACATTGGCATCTTTGTACAGACGATGATTTTGAAACAGCTGTTAAAACACCAGTTTCTATTTCACCTTGAAAGTGAAATACCAATGTTAAATAATGAAAAGAACCATCTCTTAGAATGCCTTTTGCATCTTTTATCGGCTACTGCATTTACTGAGATTAATAAATGTATCTGTCTATCAGCTCAATTCATTTGCTATAAAAGAATATTATCATTGGTAGACTCATAGGAGAATTGTCTGGTTTGCCAGGCAGGCACACACAAAGAGTGGATGAGGCATGAATGATCTACAACTACACACAGCTACATCGATACATCTCATAATGTTAAGCGAACGAAGTCAGACACAAAAGAGCGCATGCTGAATGATCCCATTTATATAAAGTTCAAAAATAGGCAAAATGAATCTGTGATGTTAGAAGCCAGGATAATAGTTACCCTTGGGTGAATGAGGAGTAGTGACTGGAAGGAAATGAAGGGTAGTGGGAAGCTTCTGGGTGCTACTACCATTCTGTTTCTCTATCTGGGTGTTAGTTACAATGGTTTGCTCACTGTAAGAATTCATCGATCTATACGCTTAATGATTTGTGCACTTTTCTGTTTGTGTGTTACACTTTAATAAACATGTTACATAAACAATTACTATGGTCAGAGTTGGGTGGAGAATTTGATTCTGTCTCCTGAGATAAGTAGGAATGTGAATGTAGCTCTGAAACTCAGGCTTGGAACAGAATTGCCAAGGACTGTCCTGTGAGGATCATCTCAGGGGCTGGCACAGATTTGGGGCAGTAACAGTTATAATTACACCTATTTTAATTCTAAGCACCAAAGTAACAGGTGGTACTTGTTGAAAAATTGTACCAAAGGACAACTGTTAAGATGCACATACTCAAAATAGGAACGTTCTGTCATGATTTTGATTGGGGTTTACTGTTTCTGTAAACAATTAAGACAGCTACTCGCTTTCAGTGATTCTACTGTTGAGTTTGGCAGGATGCCATATGCAATTATTGAGGATAATGACAAATGCTCCATGAACTATAAGTTTTAACAGTCATACGCTCCTTGCTTCATTTATTTGTTGTTATTATTTATGATTTGGGGCAGGTTTCTAAGGATTTCTTTATAGAAAACCATCATTTAACAAAATGCTTAATGCCACCAGTAGAAACAATTTTACTAGAAGAAAACATGACTATTACATGCCATATAATTAAATTAAATCAATAGATTTAGTTTATTAAATTAGGTATTTAAAAATATATATAGTAATAGCTTCCAATCCTGGGTCTGCCATTTATTAGGTACGTGCCTTTGAGCCATTTGCTGGCCCCATTTCAGCCTGTTTTCCTGAATGGTCTTGCTCTCACAGAGTTGTCATGAGGATTAAGTGAGATAACACACATAATTAATGTAGAACACCTGGCACAGGGTCTGCCTCCAAAAACTTATTAAATTGTCACTCTCGTTTTTATTAATAGATTAACTACCACATTATTAATAAATGGTGAAACCAATCATTTATTCAGAAATATTCTGGTTTCAAACATAACATTTGAACAGGGAAAAGTCATAGAAATGCCATGAACTCAGCAAAATCCCTTTTAAAAAAACTTAAATTTGAGAAATTTCTATGTATTAAACAATTATTTTGGTGACTTCAATAAAGAACAATTCTCTTAAGTACTAACGGTAAAAACAAAAATATATACACACAAGATAAAATGAAATAAAATAAAATTCTTCCCAACTCATGGAATACTAGTGTTGAAAGGGAGCAGAATTTGAGAATTGCTGACTGGTTTATTCATTTTTTCCCTACCATCTGTCAGATATCAACATGATCTCTTATAGCAGCCAGCTTTAAAGAGCAAAATGTTCTTATCTGTTTTCTTCCTAGGGCTTTAAAGATTAGCACCTTATATATTTCCCTCGTCCTCCTTCCTTCTCTTTAGGGGGAAGGAGTGTGCATTAGTAAGAATAGTGGGCTTCAGATCTGAATCTTGGTGCTATCTGTATTAATTGAGTGAATTTGGCAAGTCGCTTAATCCCCCTGAACTTTCTTTTTGATATCTATTTGGTAAGCTTCATTATTAATCATTGCAAGGTAAAAATCACATGTAATAGTTGTTTGCTTCTAAGCCCTAGAAAGCTCTGATACTCGTAAGGTAGAATAATCTATTTGAAATATCAACCAATATGTTTTTGTTTGTGGTACTTCCTCCTTGACCCTGTCTGATTGCTCATTTGGGCAGTCATATTATTGATTCAAGTGAGGTCTGGTAGAGCAGAAATGCAGAGAGAAAGAAAAGAGGCAATTTGTGGCTTACGAGTTTCAAAGTGTCCATTTTGAAACTGCAGAGATAATAGCTTGAGGAAAAAAAATATCCTTAACAGCCTAGAATTCCAGGCACAATTTGGAAGAGTCCATGGATAGTCAGAGCCAGTTTTTCCTCCTGCTTTATTTCCTGGCCTCCAATACTGGGAACTGAAAGGGGAAGAAGAGAAGCAAGAGAGGAGAAGCAACAGAAATAAAAATTGATGGACCTTTGATACTGTACTCTGCTATGTGTTCCCCGGGTCAACTTCTGAAGGATGGGGGGCATGC
Organism: Pan troglodytes; assembly: GCF_028858775.2. Classification (NCBI taxonomy): domain Eukaryota; kingdom Metazoa; phylum Chordata; class Mammalia; order Primates; family Hominidae; genus Pan; species Pan troglodytes. Next base: position 38,793,979 of record NC_072421.2, on the reverse strand, counting down.
TGGAAAGCTCCATGAGTTTGGAGAATCCCAGAACTGAGGACAACCTGTCTTGCTTTTAAGACAGACCTCTAGAAGGCAGTAAATGTTATAGAGCTCCCTGGCACCCAGCATGAGGAAGGAACAATAGAGTAGAGGCAGCCTTGTAGTACCTCTGTGCCTAATGTGTCTTGGAGAGCTGCTAAGAGGTTGAGAGAATGAAACCAAGAGATATATTGTTGTAATGGGGTCCTTGTCACAAAACCGTGAAATATTAGGCTCACAGACACTTTGAAGGGTGAGAAGAGCAGGGTTTATCGGGTGAAAAGAAAAAAAAGGAAAACAGGGACTCTCAGCAGAGCAAGAGTCCTGCTAGTTGTCTTCCCGCCTCTAAGATTGAATCCCAGTTTCCACCTCGGAACAGGAGAGGCCAGCTCTTCCCCGCACAAATGGGGTGAACTTCCTGAGGCTTCAGCCCCGTGTGCATTCCTCCCAATGTTCAGGCCGGTTGGAGGTTCTCCAGTGACCCCTTTATACTTGGTTGTCTCAATATGAGTTCTTTCAATGAGAGTGAAGCAAACCTTGCAGTAAGTGGGAGACAGCCAAGATCCAATGGGAATATAGAAGTCCCAACAGAACCTAGCATGGATATTTGATGATGATGTTCTAATGACCAAGGACCAGATCCCCATACCCCTACATGTATTGACATTCAGATACTCTCCATGATTTAACCTGACTGTGGGGAAATGGAGAGGAGACCCAAAATGGACAAAATAAACCATAAAACAACTGAGGATTGCCTAACATTGCAAAGATTAAATTTCCACCATCTAGCAGAATTGAGACACACAAGGAAATGTTCTTTGCATGCTAGAAAAATAGACATATTTCTTACCCACGTGAGTTTGAGGCCTGAAAATGTGTGCCCACCTATATTTCTTTTCTGAACATGAAGAGTTATATGGAACTTCTACTCAGTTCCTTATGGAATTCTTATAGATGAAGCTAATTTTTCTGCTTGCAGCTTTTATGAGAACTGGAAATCTCATTCACAGGCTTGCACTGCTGCTCCCAGTAAAAATGATTTTTTCTTTGTGGTTGCTAGAGGCAGACAAATCCCCGCACTGGGTTACCCCTCCAAAGTCTTCACCTTCAATCCCTCTCTTCAACACAAGTGTGAATTTGGCAGTGGACTTACCTGTTTCTGTAGACAATCTTGTTCGAGTACTTCTTTTCTCAAAAATCATGCCTAAGGACTTCCCTTGCAATAAAGGCAAATACTATAAATCAAGGACAAGAATAGAATTAAAATATATCTTATATATAAATTATGTTTTAAAACATATTCTTTATTAGAAAATAAGTAATAACTACCCCCAAATAAGTGTTTAAAATATTGTTTAAAAAGTGAATTTAGGCCAGGTGTGGTGGTTCATGCCTGTAATCCCAGCACTTTGGGAGGCCGAGGCAGGTGGATCACCTGAGGTCAGGAGTTCGAGACCAGCCTGGCCAACATGGCAAAACCCCATCTCTACTCAAAACACCAAAAAAAAAAAAAAATTAGCCTGGAGTGGTGGTGGGTGCCTATAATCCCAGCTACTAGAGAGGCTGAGGCAGGAGAATTGCTTGAACCTGGGAGATGGAGGTTGCAGTGAGCCAAGATCTTGCCACTGCACTCCAGCCTGGGCGACAGAGCAATATTCCATCTCAAAAAAAAAAAAGTGAATTTAAAATGTTTTTTTATGTACTATACAAATGGGGGAAGAGAACAGTAACTCCCACAGCTTATTGACATGTAATTAGAAAGAAGTATTAATTGTTCTGGGCTCAACATGTGAATTTTTTCCAAAATATATTAGTATTTCACACTGGAACCACCTTCTTACTTAACTCTGTTGAAATCCCCATTCAGTTTTCAATGACCTCGAAGGTGTTTGGTTTGGAGGTGTTTTCTCAGCTAGGAAAATGCTACTCTGTTACAACATGGGGCACTACAACTTTCACTTAGATCAATGATGAAGCCCTAGTGTTTTAGCTACACATTCATCATGCATCCTCATGGGAATACAAAGACCTTTGCTTCTGGAAGTCATTTGAAAACAATCTGGAGAGTCTGAATGTGGGGTAGGGCGCTTCCTCCTTCCTCTTCTGTAGATGGGCTTCCCGATAGAAGGAGTTCTGAAACAAATAGATTCCTGCCAGCTAACCTCCCTCATCCACAAAGTGTCAAGAACATAGGCCTGGGCCTGGGGATACCTTTTCTCTTATTTCAGGTGTTTTATAGGAACATCAACCCATAGCAGTTGCGGTCACTCCTGTCCTCAGTTTTTCTTAGGAGCTTGGAGAGCCAGCCTACTAGATAAAATCAAAGCCGTGTCAAACTTTCTCAACCTGAAACCAACTCTTTAAAAAGGCTGAACAAGCTTGGAATACAAAAATGCTTTCACAATTAAGCAGTCCAAATGAAGCTACTGTATTAATTGTCTTTCAAAGATAAATTGCTCAAAATGCAGAACTATGCTTATAGCTAAGAACCATATCCCATCTCTTCTCCTACCTGGATACCATTAATTGTTTCTTTGCTAATCTAAATGCTTTTTAAAACACTGTCACATCATTGTGAATTTTTTGACATTATCCTAATGATTCTATATCTGATATGCATCCAAAATTAAAATTTGTCACTTGGAAAAAAAGGATCATCTTCTTTTTTTGTAGATGGAGTTTCACTCTTATTGCCCAGGCTGGACAGCAATGGCACGATCTTGGCTCACTGCAACCTCCGCCTCCCGGGTTCAAGCAATTCTCCTGCCTCAGCCTCCCTAGTAGCTGGAATTGCAGGCATGTGCCACCATGCCCGGCTAATTTTTTATTTTTAGTAGAGATGGGGTTTCTTCATGTTGGTCGGGCTGGTCTTGAACTCCCGACCTCAGGTGATTTGCCTGCCTCGGCCTCCCTAAGTGCTGGGATTACAGGCATGAGCCACTGCGCCTGGCCTTCATTTTTGACTTGATAGAAAAGACACAGAGAAAAGAAAAGGGGTATAAAAATAAAATCTTGGCCGGGCACGGTGGCTCACTCCTGTGATCCCAGCACTTTGGGATGCCAAGGTGGGCGGATCACTTGAGGTCAAGAGTTTGAGACCAGCCTGGCCAATATGGTAAAACTCCATCTCTACTAAAAATACAAAAATTAGCCAGGTGTGGTGGTATGCACCTGTAATCCCAGCTACTTGGGAGGCTGAGGCAGGAGAATTCCTTGAACCCGGGAGGCAGAAGTTGCAGTGAGCCAAGATCACGCCAATGCACTCCAGCCTGGGCAACAGAGCAAGACTCCATCTCAATAAATAAATAAATAAATAAATAAATAAATGCTTTTCAGACAAATGATTTCTTAGGTTCGATCCAGTTAATAATGAATTTCAGCATTCCACGTGAAAAAAGTGCAATGACTTGTCATTCAATAACTGATTTTTATGCTTTTTTGTATGCCTGTATGCTCCATGATAATCAATTACCTTGACTGTGAGGTTTCATTACTTAGCTACTGTTTAAGAATTTTAATGTATTTTTTTCCCTCTTTCTTTGGGAAGGCTGCCTTTAAAAAAGGAGACTGGTAGTAATGGAACGTAAAAAGAAAATGTTACATACCTCTCCTTTCTGTTTTATCCTAAATTTCAGATCTGCTGATAGCCATAGCATATATTTAATTTCTTCTCCGGTAAAGTTTTTTAGAGTGAGAAGGTCACGGCCCTTCAGCTGCACTTTATTTTGTAGTGGTTGTCCACACCTGTAAAAAGAGATTTAAAAGGGAGAAATATGTACTTCAGAAAAGACCCATGTACTATGGTGATTCATTGTTTTACTGTTGATAAGGCATTCTTTTCTTTTCTTTTCTTTTCTTTTTTGAGACAGGTTCTCACTCTGTGGCCCAGGCTGGAGTGTGGCACAATCTCAGTTCACTGCAGCCTCTGCCTCCCAGGTTCAAGCGATTCTCCTGCTTCAGCCACCCAAGTAGCTGAAACTACAAGCACATGCCACCAAGCCTGGCTAATTTTTGTATTTTTACTAGAGACAGGGTTTCTCCATGGTGGCCAGGCTGGTCTCGAACTCCTGAGCTCAAGTGATCCGCCTGCCTCGGCCTCTTGATAAAGCACAGCAAATGCTTTATCTTCTTATTCTTGATAAAGCACAGCAAATCACATATAACCTCATGTGTCTCTGCAAAGTGTTAATGCGTTGAAATTTGATATGGCCTTGGTTTATATTTTATATGTCCAGTATTTTGGATGTTTGACAGAAAAAAAAAGAATCTGTGAAAAGAGATTGAATTCTTATTTGCTTGAAATAGCCACATGAGTGGCTTTGTCACTTACTAGTCACACAACCTAGGGCAGTTTATTTACCCACTCTCTGCTTCTAAATTTCACACCTAGAAAATTACTATAATAATCTTATAGAGTTGTTGTGAGCATAAAATTATTTAATACATGTAAAGCAGACATTGTCTGGAATATAATAAGTATTTGATAACTTTTAGCTATTATTATTAAAATCATTGGGCTGTACAAGCAGCATTTGTAATGCACAATAGAAAATAATTTCGTATTTTCCCCCTACTGCCCTTCAAATCTGTTCTTGGAGCTTGTTCTTTTTATCCCTGGATGAAAATACAATGGACGCTGTAGCTTTTCTACTAACTCAGAAAAATACAAAAAGCCCTCTGCTTATTTTACTACCTCAAAGAGTCTCAGTAAAATAACATGTAACAAAAATATAATAATAATAATAGTGATTTTTTAAAAACCTTAAGAAATTTGCTGCAGGTTAACACCTTTTCCCTTCCAGCTTATGCCTGATTAAAGCTAGCCTCCTCTATAGGGAAAGAGGGGCCAATGTGCTATTTCCTCGTTTCCTTACTTTCAGTTTCTCTGAGTGAAGCCAAGGGAAGGTGAGGAGTTAAGAGCCAGCAAAAGCCTGGTTCTGCTCTAGCAATCTAGCATTGGTGCACGTGTCTCCAACACCTGACTCTCTTGTGATGTGTTTTTGGAGGTCCTTTGGAGAACCCCCCCTTATCATTAGGAATTTCTCATAGCAGTCTTTGATGCAGACAATTACATTTCCTCTGGCATCCAAGGGAACACATCCAGCCTCTATTTTGCTGAGATTTCCCCCACCCCTCCAGGAGGTCTCTTGGTCATGATCTGAAACAATACCATGCTAGGTCTTTTTATCTCATTCCCTATTGCTTCATGGGAAGGTCTCCATGTTCTTTGCTCTAACAAGTGTCAGGTCCATCCTGGTATAGACTCCATCTTGTTCTGCTATCAGAACAGCTAACTAGCCTGTCTTTCCCACTTTAAATTTCTCAGGTATCATCCTGACATCAGTTTACTGTGGGCCCTAGTGGAGCCATTTTGTTGGGCTTGAAGTGAAGGAAGAGTATCCCCTTCATGGGGGAGGAGGCACATGATACACAATAGAAACACTCTCTATAAATTATCTTCTAATTTCCAACCCCTCTCTTGGTTTCTGCAACACATTTTATAAGCTGAAGGTGGTAACCAAGGGATTCCAAACTGAATTTTGTCTATTTCCTTTGCAATTCCATTTTTAGTGGTCTAGCATCTCTTTAGAATGAGGGAAGAATCAGTACCTACTGGGCCTGGACAGAAACCAAAACCGAAAAAGATCAATTTTAACATTTTGTTATATTGTGATGACAATAATTGTTATTTGCGGTAATCATTCTATAAAATGGACATCATCTTTCTCTCATCATTCCTAGTGTTATCTGTGTTTAACAATAATTGGTATTTTCTACCATTCGAAATTATAAATAGCCAAAGGCAAATTGTGGTTCACCACGTGTACTAAACATTAATTTTACTAGAAGTAAAATAACTGTCACAAAATGATCATGCTTTAATTCTAACCTAACAAGAGAGCCTGTGCTACTTGGGATGAAGAGTTAATCATCTGTTGGGATTTATGGAGGTCTTTTTGCAATGGTGATAAGCTTATAGGTGGGAAAAGCACAAATTCACTCAATTTGTTGTTTCCACTGCATGATGTCAGTAACTTAGACAAGTGAATATTGCACTACATATGTTTCTTGCAGAGTTGATTGGTTCATTTAATGTTCAGTGGGTGAATAGATATTTTTTGGTAGACATTTTGTGAGACTGAGCCCTTCAGAGGTCTAGTTAGTAGGGAAGAGAATTTCCATAAGGATTAAGAGTTTGTCAGTTGGTTGGCTAATTGGTTGATTGACTGATATTTTTTTTTTTTTGAGATGGAGTCTTGCTCTGTTGCCCAGGCTGGAGTACAGTGACATGATCTCGGCTCATTGCAGCCTCCACCTCCTGGGTTGAAGCAATTCTTGTGCCTCAGCCTCCTGAGTAGCTGGGATTACAGGCACCTGCCACCACACCTGGCTAATTTTTGTATTTTTAGTAGAGACGGGGTTTCATCATGTTGGCCATGCTGATCTCGAACTCCTGAGCACAAGTGATCTGCCCACCTCAACCTCCCAAAGTGCTGGGATTACAGGTGTGAGCCACTGCACCCAGCCAATTGACTGATTTAATCTAAGACATTGATGACATATTCAACTACAAATAGAAATTACTGTTTTCAGCTTATATGTGGAAACAAAATTTTAGTTAACATTGCTATTTCAAAGATGTATTATTGTCTTTGACTTTTAAAAATATGTGAGTCATGGGCTCTCCAAATGGAAATTTCTTTAAAGCAGTGGTCCTCAACTTTTTATTACGTACCTCTAACAGTAAAAACTTTTAAACATGGATTCATAATGTATGTTTTATTTGTTTATATGTGCTGCTATACTAATAGATTATGTACATAACAAAACATACACGAAAATAAAAATTTAAAAAGTTTAGACTAAGAAGAACCAAATATTTTATTATATTTATTTATTTATTTATTTTTTCAGATGGAGTTTCACTCTGTCACCCAGGCTGGAGTGCAGTGGTGTGATCTCGGCTCACTGCAACCTCTGCCTCCCAGTTTCAGGACATTTTCCTGCCTCAGCCTCCCGAGTAGCTGGGACTACAGGCATGTGCCACCACGCCCAGCTAATTTTTGTATTTTTGGTAGAGACAGGGTTTCACCATGTTGGCCAGGCTGGTCTTGAACTCCTGACCTGAGGTGATCCAACCACCTCAGCCTCCCAACCTGCTGGAATTACAGCACGTGAGCCACCACGCCCGGCAAAGAACCAAATATTTTAAAAATAAGTTTGTAGATATACAAAGACATTTTGCTGGCTAAAGCAGTTTCTAGACAGCCCTTCATTTTCTTCCTTCTACTGAAATCCTAGTAAAATGCTTATACAACTGTGCCCAAGATCTCCATCATAGTCAGCAATTTGATAACTTTGGAAGCAAGGCATTTAGGCAGAAAATTTGTATTTACATACAAATTTTGGTTATGTGTTTTCTTCTGATAATATTAATTAGTGATAATATTAAGCAACATTTGGAATACTAAGTACTGATAATGTTAAGGAGTAAACACTGACTAACAGTCATGCATTTTTCAGGGTCAACTGAAATCTTCTTCTGGGGATTATAAAACAGATTTGCATATGTGGCCTGAAATGAAGGCACGGCAGCTTAATCTTTCTCAATTCACAGTTGGGGCAGATTTGAAAATATTTTTCTTCTGGAATAAGATCCAAGCAACATAAAATTACAGAAGATAAACCTTCTTGACTACGTGTCTTACAATAACACATTAATATTCCTTGGCTTAAGACTTCCTCTAATATTATTTTAAAAGGGGAAGAATACTTTGCTGGAAAACCCCACTCCCTCTGTTTCAAGGAATTTGAGAAACATCACTATAGCTGCTGAACTCACATCCATCAACCACAGGAAAAACCACTCATGAACTAATTTTGAGGCCCTCAATTTTTTGTCTTGAGTTCAAGCTCAGACTCCTGGTTATTTTGGAGCCCACAAAAGCTGAGTCTCCAAACTGCTATACTTAAAGGATTCAATATCATCCCCTATTCTCAGCCTCTGAGGGATTTTGTTGTATCCTCTTACTTCTGAATGCTCACAAGGCTACAAGCTTTATTTAAGAGAATGTCATAGATCTTAGAATTGTGTTGTTCTTGTTGAATCTCAGAGAAATAGAAGTGGAAATGAAAATTTTGCAAAGGACTAAATTTTTTCTCCCCAATTTCCATAAAAGGAAACAGGAAAGAGGAGGACCAACAATACCTTACCTTTTACTACTCCAAAAGCTCCAGCTTCCAGTTCTTATTATCCCCAATAGAAGACAGACTGGAGAAAGTAACAAGTTTCTGGGGCTTCCTCAACTTTTGTCCTACATACTTAGAAGTTTCTAAGTTGGAAGTGAAATTAAGCTTGTAGTTAGGGTTAGGGTTAATGTTCTGCTGTGGGTTTGCATTGTGAGATGCTGCTGTTTCTATTTCTCCACTGACAGAAGATTTGAATATAAAGGTAGAAAGAACACACAAACATCCTGCTTGAAGCTTTCCTTTTTGTCAAGGCCTTTGATTTTCAAATGTATATAGAACAGAAACTTTATTTCAATATTTTTCCCTTGGACTACAAGTGATTGGAAAAATCTCCCTTTCTGACTCTAGACTTTCCATGGCAGCAGCTGATAATGCTGCCCTCACTCTTGCTGCCCTTGAATCACATCTCCAATAAATGTTAGCAGATAACCTTCCCCCACCCCAGAGTTTCCTTGTGCCCCTTTGTGTTTTTGTTTGCTGTTTGGTTTTGCAGTAAGATCACTTAACATGAGATCTAGTCTCCTAACAAATTTTGAACTGCACGACACCATGTTGTTAACTATAGGCACTATGTTGCACAGCAGATCTCTAGAATTTATTCATCTAGAATAATCGAAAGTTTAGATCCATAGAAAAACTCCCCTTTTCCCCCACTCCCAACTTCTGACAACCAGTATTGTCTGATGTTTTAAATTAGAATCTATGAGTTTGGCTAATTTTGATTCTTATATAAGTGAAATCATATAGTATTTGTCCTTCATGGCTTATTTCACTTAGCATAATGTCCTCCAAAACTGTTTTTTTTTAAACACAGGCAGTTTTTAATTTGCATGGTAGTGTGTGGGACTGTGAATAGCCATTAAATCTGAAGCCATGTAAAGTAACCTTAATATTTAGTGGGAAAATTGTAATCATTCTGTGACTTTTAAAAAATTGTCAGAACATTAAAAACTTTTATTGTCAGTTGTAAATGTGTAGGGAAGTGAAAAATAGTAAAACTGTTGTATTTTTTAGTACAATGTAGTTTAAAACATTAGAAGCATTGAGAATTATAGTGCTTTATTTCCTTGTAAAAACTCTATCAAGAGTAATTTGAACAGTGCTTGCTTTCTCATCATAGAACTTATGATATAGAGCAAGCATCTTTTCTATGTTTTGGTAAACTGTCATAATTCTTTCTAAGTTTGGATAAACTTTCAACATTTTCCTTTGCACTTTGAACACTGTGTAATATCTGTGAGAGTTCCTTTAATGTGAAGTGTTTTGCTGGTGTTACTTCCCCTGGGACATCTTCATCCTTTTTGTCACAACCACTTTCTGCAGTTATGTCAATAACTTTGTCTTCACTAAGTTCCTCTGGCTGTATATCTACAGCCTCTCAAACAGCAGCAGGGTAACAATCACATAGTCAGCTGTTTCTTCCATAACTCGATTTACATTCAATCCAAATTTAACTTCCACTGCTATCAGTATTTTTTTTTTTTAACGGAGTCTCGCTCTGTCGCCCAGGCTGGAGCGCAGCGGCGCAATCTCAGCTCACTGCAACATCTGTCTCCCAGGTTCAAGCGATTCTCCTGCCTAAGCCTCCTGAGTAGCTGGGATTACAAGCGTCTGCCACCACGCCTGGCTAATTTTTGTGTTTTTTAGTAGAAACGGAGTTTCACCATGTTGACCAGGCTGGTCTTGAACTCCTGACCTCAGGTGATCCACCCGCCTCAGCCTCCCAAAGTCACTTTTTATTTCTCTGCTGCACTTTCATGTACTGCACTATTATCCATTTTTGTAAAATGCCCATGGGTTTATCACTGGGAGAAGAGGAGACAGCACAGCTATATACTCTTTGCTGTCTGTATGCAAACTGAATGACAGATGCACAGTGACCAATCACCAACAGACTTTGAAAGAAGTGATGTAATTGGTCACTGACCATGACGTACTGTGTATGTGTTATTTACATGGTGATTTGTAGACTGAAGAGTTAGCAATGAAGTTTTGCTTTATGAATTACTCATAATTAATATGCCATGTTGACTGAAATTTGAACTGTGTTCATAGTGGCCTAGTGTTATTAACTAAACTGTGGTAATTGAAATTTGTGCACATTGGGATATCGCAAAGGAGGGGCTGCCTGTACTCCAAAAGCTTTCCCATCACAGGACTCGGATATACCATTCCCTTTGTCCAGAACACTCTCCCCTCAACTCTCAAAGCTGGCTCCTTCTCATTCTCAGGCTGTAAGCTTAAATATCACTTCCTAAGAGATTCCTTTCCTGACTCTACTGTCTAAGTAGTCTTCACTTTACCTTCATTTTGTTTGTAATAATTATCACAATTTTAATATATATTTATGTGTTTATTTATTGCTACTTTTACTCTTCTCACTGTATTACATATGATCCACAAATAGCAGGGACCTTTCCTATTTTATTCACTAATATATACCCAGTGCTTAGTACAGTGCTTGGAATGTAGTAGTCATTCAATAAATATTTCTTAAGTAAATGAATAAATGATAGTAGGTCATTAGGGCAAAAGTAAATCAATTTGTATAAGAAAGAATTCAGGCACGGCATAGTGGCTCACACCTGTAATCCCAGCACTTTGGGAGGACGAGGCGGGCGGATCACTTGAGGTCAGGAGTTCTAGACCAGCCTGGCCAACATGGTGAAATCCCGTCTCTACTAAAAATATAAAAATTAGCCGGGCGTGGTGGCAGGCACCTGTAATCCCAGCTACTCCTTGGGAGGCTGGGGCAGGAGAATCGCTGAAACCCGGGAGGCAGAGGTTGCAGTAAGCTGAGATCGCACCATTGCACTCTAGCCTGGGTGACAAGAGCGAAACTCTGCCTCAAAAACAAAAAAAAAAAAAAAAAAAAAAAAAAAGAAAGAAAGAATTAATTCCCAGCAGATTTCTGGGATGAATATTGAAAGATTTGTCATGATGGATTTTCAACATCCTGACCAAGTTCTGATGATAAGAAAAGACATAGGCCAGGCACGGAGGAGAGAAAACAGTGCACTTTGATTATTCACAATGTCAAAACTTAAAATGAATGCCTTTTAAAAAACATCACTTCAGCCGGGTGCGGTGGCTCATGCCTGTAATCCCAGCACTTTGGGAGGCTGAGGCGGGCAGATCACCTGACGTCAGGAGTTCGAGACCAGCCTGACCAATATGATGAAACCCCGTCTCTACTAAAAATACAAAAAATTAGCTGGGCATGGTGGTGAGGGCCTGTAATCCCAGCTATTCGGGAGGCTGAGGCAGGAGAATCACTTGAACCTGGGAGGCAGAGGTTGCAGTGAGCCAAGATGGTGCCATTGCACTCCAGCCTGGGCAACAAGAGGGAAACTCCATCTCAGAAAAAAAAAAAAAAAAGACAAAATTTATGTTGAGGGAAGAGCAAATATAGGGTATGGCCCAGGCTGAACACAAGGCCTGAAAATCATGGAGGATAATTGACTGTGGCCTAGTGTGTTGCTAAAGCTGAAATCCCCTAGAACCCCACCACTCTGGTATAGTATTTGCACTACTGGGAACAATGACTGGACATATGTATGTGAAACAAGAGTGGACTAATCTTGGATCCTAAGCACAGCACTATGAGTCAAGGGCCAAAACCTGGAAAACTGGCAAGTATACCTTATAGGGCCAATGTTTGCTCATACCACCATGAAGGCTGAAATGGAAGTACAGTAATAGTGGACTACACTGATACTTTGGTTCTTTCTTGCCACAAACTCCTTTTGGACAGAATAAGTTGTCAGGGTTCTTGGGGACAAAAGCGGTAGAGAGGTAGATGCTATATATCTGGTCATACCAGCATCTGAGGGCTTGAGTGATTAACTAGATCTTTTAAAATTGCACCACAGCTGGCCGGGTGCGGTGGCTCATGCTTGTAATCCCAGCATTTTGGGAGGCTGAGGCAGGTGGATCACCTGAGGTCAGGAGTTTGAGACCAGCCTGACCAACATGGTGAAACCTCGTCTCTACTAAAAATGCAAAAATTAGCTGGGCATGGTGGCAGACGTCTGTAATCCCAGCTACTCGGGAGGCTGAGGCAGGAGAATCACTTGAACTCTGGAAGCAGAGGTTGTGGTGAGCTGAGATCGCGCCGTTGCACTCCAGCCTGGGTGGCAGAGCAAGACTTCATCTCAAAAAAAAAAAAAAAAAAAATTCCACCACAGCTAGTGAGGGGGGGTTATGCTGTTTATACCACTGAAAAATCATTAGAGTAGTCACCACCTTTCTCAATTCCATCCAGGAGGTGGGGCAGGAAATGTTAGCTTGGGAAAAAGAGCTGTTTTTCATAGATATCAAGAACTAACCAGGGAAATTTATCACTGGAAGGAAAGCAAATACAATGGTCCCAGTTTAAATTCCTATCCTGTTTACTGTCTCCTCATAGACCTCCCCTTGGCTCCAAAATGGAGTTGCCACACCTCTTTCCTAAGCTACATAAAAATTAGAAGAGTTCCACAATTGTACCACATTAAAACAGTTCTGACACAGGCCTCCTTTTTTTTTTCTGGTCTGTAGCAAGCATTTTCTTGCTTTTGGGTGATAAAGCCACACTTGAATTAGCCAGGTAAGACTGCTGGCATCAATGGCTATTAAGTTCCCCCTAGAGACCTCATTCTTCAATAGGAGGCAGCCTGCTCTGGTTCACAAGCACCAGAACCAGGGCCAAATGCATTATTCGAGTCTCCTGTAAAATGCTTGCTTTTCTTGTACCAAAGTGTACAAGAAGTAAATCAGAGTAAACAAGAAATCTCCTTGGTACACCAGACATAAACCACATTATTATTATTCAGGCTGCACATAAGAGGGAGGATACAATGTTGTGGGAAACAATGAGAAGCACGTACAAATATTCCATCAAAACTGTCACTGCAGTCTGGTCAGAGCCAGAGCCCTTGAAAAAGGCAAGTCTAGTTCCTTATATTCATTTTATTCCTTGAAAAAATAATTACAGAGATTTCTTAACCCCAAATCACTGAGTGCTAAGAAGCTAAGCCAAGGTAATAAGAGATCCTTGTATTAACTTTACCCAAATATCTTCCTAGCTACAAAATGGAAGAGTATTTGCTACTTGCAGAATGAAGCCTTTCATTGCTAGTGTCTGCATTTTCCAACTCTGGTAAACTGGGGGGTGGGAGAGACTTGGATGTATTCCCTGGTATAATTGTATTTTATTGGAAGAGAAAGTGCTTGATTTGAGTAAAATGTGGTCAGTCAGAAACTGATTTTGCCAGAGTAGGAAAAAATTCAGTGTTAAATGATACTCTGATCCCCATGGACAATTTGAGATAAAGACTTTAACTTCTTGAGACATAAGAGGGGGCCAATGGGCCTTATGGCTGAGATTTTTATGTTTCTTTAACCTTGCATTAATGCAAGAGCTAAGGCATATTTTCTTGTGTATGTTTTTTTTCTTTACTGAGATATTCTGGCTGTACCTAAAAAAGGATATTAGGCAAAGGTAGATTGGCCAGCTTGATCAATTGGAAGGGATCAAAGTAATACAAGCAATGAAATGAAAAGAGCAGAGCCTTTAAATATTTGAATTGTAGTCCTAGTTCAGCCCAGATTTAGGAATAAACAATGGCCTTGGGAAGGTTATTTGCCATCTCGAGCCTCAATTCTTCACCTGAAAATTTAATAAAGTGAACGAAATTAGCGATTCTCTTTGTCTATGTCTTCCCCCACACTCATGAAGTTTGTAAACTGGAGCCACATGAATTTTCAGTGGCCTAACTTTAATTCTATCCCTTTCTTTCCTTCTCAAAAAGGCATATTAGAATGCATGCAAAAGAAAGGAGCTGTATTTTCACAAAAAAAAAACTTTGCAGTGATCCCACTGATGTGAAAAAAAACTCACAAATTTTTTCCAAATTTATGCTTATTAACAATAACAATAATAATGTATTAATAAAAGTTTACTTGAAACCCTCCTCACCGTTGCCACATACCCATATGTGATATAAATTATTGATAGAGACAGGAGGCAGCCAAGGGCCCCCAACCCCGCGACCCCCAGCGAAACCCCACGTTCAAGCCTAAAACAGCCTGTAGGCTGATGAACAGGACTGCCTGTCCCGGATGAGGCCCGCCCTTTCCCCCCACTCCCCCGACTGATTCTTTCTGAATAATGCCCACCTGCACACTGGGAGGACAGGGTGGGGCCTTGGGGAAGTTCGCACTGCACCTTTTGGAGTGGGGAGGAGCTAGGCCTCTCCTGTTCCTGTGTGGTAACCTGGCATTCAGTCTGTGAGATGGGGGCCTGTTAACAGGAACCCCTCTGGCTTTGCTGAGTTTTTTTCCTTTTCACTCAATAAATTCCGCTCCCCCTCACCCTTCAAAGTGTCTGTGAGCCTAAACTTTCCTGGTCGTGTGAAAAGAACTCAGTTTTTTCTACAACATTATTATTGAGCACTGAGTGACTAGTAGTTTCTAAGATACCTTAGATCATTAATATTCTAAAATTGTGAAACTTCTCATCTGAAAATTGAAGAATTCAGATGAAGGCTAGCTTTCTGCAGACCTACTATTAAAGATCTGGAAACCTGAAACTGTCAAAAATCAGTGGCTTATTTTATCTAGGTTAAGTTACTCAATTACTAAAAATAAACTAGGAAACAAATTCCACTGTTGGCCAAGGAAAACATCATGACCCCATTCAACTTTTGGTCCCATCTCTTGTATGGTTTTCTGAAGTGAAGTGATTTTTTTTTTTTTTTTTTTTTTTGAGACAGAGTCTCGCTCTGTCACCCAGGTGGCTGGAGTGCATTGGCGCGATCTCGGCTCACTGCAACCTCCGCCTCCCAGGTTCAAGCAATTCTTCTGCCTCAGCCTCCTGAGTAGCTGGGACTACAGGTGCATGCCGCCAGGTCCAGCTAATTCTTTTTCTTTTTTTGTATTTTTAACAGGGACAGGGTTTTGCCATGCTGGCCAAACTGGTCTGGAACTCCTGACCTCAGGTGATCCACCCACCTCGGCCTCCCAAAGTGCAGGGATTACAAGCATGAGCCACTGCACCCAGCTGAAGTGATGTTTTTAAAAAGCATTCATTTTAAGTTTCGACATTGTGAATAATCAAAGTGCACTGGTTTCTCTCCTCTATGTGAGAACATGAACGTCTTATAATCACGTTGTCTGGATGTCCACGTGTGTATGGATGGGCATGTGTGAGAGACGAAGGGAGCATAATGAGTTATGTGAGCCCTTACAGAGGTCTGGAATGAAACACCTGAAAACTCGTCACCTCTGGCTCCAATCCATAACCTCCACAGAATTGAGTAGCTTAGCTCAATATCCTCTGAAGAAATTTCTATTTGTGAGATGAAATTGAACTGCACTTACAAATTGGTCTTTTCTGATAAAGAAATAGATTTTTTTTTTTAGTGGTTTCTTAAAAAGCTTTAAGTGGTTTCCCTAATAGGCAACAAATCATAGAATATTCTCTATTATCCAAACACAGCAAGGCTTTAGAGCCTTGTTTACGACATGGAAAGCCTGTGAATTGGGTGTTTTCAGCAGTCTTGGTTTCTGATCCTATCGATCTTGTTAAAAAAAAATTTAACTGACTAAAAGTGATTGATCCAGGGGCTGTGTGGATGGCTTCAGCCTCACTTAAGCTATTATTTTATCATGTCCATGGCGATATGACCACTCACTTCAAAACTGCGATTCCTATTTTGTGGCACCATCAAATTCTAACCACATATTTCCTATTATTCTGGAGTAGTAAACTCACGTGATATGTTACATAACAAGGGCCCTCCACCTTTCCCAAGAGATGTGGGAGAAAAAAATAACTCGAATCCCTGTGAAAGGCTGAAAATCAAAGCAAAAATATAGAACAGGCAGAGTTGACAGGGAGTTTTTCCCTGTTGTTGAGGGCTTTGTCAAAGGTTATAAGTCTTATTGGAGACCAGAAATTCTGAATTTATCTAGCTGACAGGTAGTGCAACTAACCAATACAGTAGGAAAGAAAAATACCTATGCCACGTGAGAATGCATGTCGAAACCATTTCAACATTATCTCATTTTTCAATAGAGATTCACACTATTGAGTTTCTAACAACATGGGTGACTCGAGGCTTTCACACTTTCAAATAGAAAGTTTGGATTTGGGCCGATTTAGCCATACTTTTGTGCCAGCCCCCATTCGCTGTGAGAAATAGCTCACCAGGATTTTCAGAAATGTAGTCTGGCTACTGGATATAGACAGTAGTGTATTAGTAAATACAAAAAAAAAAAGTTCAACTGTTTGGAGGAGGTTTTACTTGCAAAATTTAATCCATAATAATTATTTTAAAAATCAATTATCATTGTAATTTTCAAAGAACAGTATAAGTTTAAGTTCCAGGCTTTGATTATTCATTCGGTTGGGTGTTTTCAACTCAGTGATGATTCCTTGTTAAAAAGCTATAGAATAAAATTTCATCACATTTTTATCTGATGTAACTCAGTGTAATGGAATACTAAAATAAATAATGAACATTGGTCTGTCACTTTTTAGGTTTCATATACATTATCTCACTGATTATCACTAGACTATGAATTCATGTAGCTGGAGTGAAGTATATTTTTACGTTATTTACCACCGTATCTCCAACTCCTTGATAGGGCATGGCACAAAGTAGATGTTCAATTAATATTTGTTGAAGGAATGATTGAACCACCCTGTAATGTAGGCAGAACAGGTATTATCCTTTTTTCCATTTTATAGGTGAAACAACATTGCAGAAAAGTTTAGTGACTTGTTCAAGGTCATATAGCCAGCAAGGGTGGTGCTAGGCCTTGAACCTAGTTCTTTAGACTTTTCTCCAGATTGTTATCTGATCTAACTCTGGCACTAATTGGTAAACCCCACAATCATTCTGGGCTTTTTTTACCTTATACTTAAGAGAAGTGAAACAATTTCAATTGAATATTTGAGCTGTTTAAGAAATAAAAATCACATTGCCTCCCAAAATAAAATAAGAGAAGGCATTATTTCATGGCTCTGAGGTCTCAACTAGGTCTAATATCATGGGCTTAATTTACAATATTATTTACGGTATCATTCTGACTTCTGAGAGTCTTATATTCACTAAAGAAGTAGTGCTAATGGTGGAGTCCAGAGAACCTAGAACTGTCAGCTGCTCCAGAGAAGGGATGCCCAGGGCCACTATCACAGGTCCACTTACTAATAATAAAAGAAAACTTCAGACCAAAAGCTTCTTCCTTAAGGAAGTCGGGAAGGTTGCTTTAGGTTATAAAGAGGCTCTGAAGAAATTCTGTCTCATTATTAACATGAAACTGTTCTAGAAGCTTTCTGGTAGTGATGTCTCCACCTGATGGCCTTGTTTACCCAGCTAACTCATCTCCCCTGTTCCCTTCCCCTTTCCCTTCCCCACAGACACACTCCATGCCATCTTCAACCACATGCACAATGGTTGTAAGCAGGATGTAAACTTTTATAATGAATTCATTGGAGACAGCCTGCTTTGCACATGCCAGCAAGAATTTCAGGGATGGTTTTCAAACTTGTATTTTATTTAAAAATGTCGTTATCCCCATCACATATAAGGCTTCTTTGCAGCAGCTTTGTCAGTATTTATTAGTTGCTACTTGGAGTCTGTTTTTTCAAAAGAACTGATTAGTCTCAACATCTTAGAGTGATATATTGTTTTATAGCAAGCCCAAATACAAGCTGAAGGCCCTGTGTAAATTACTTCCCCTAATTTCCTTCAGCCACTTGCTCGTTTAGAATGTACACAAACGAAAGATGTCAAGAACGTTTAGTCTGTTATACCTGCCATGGGTGGCTTCCCCTACAGCACACGGTGAAATCTGATTACAGAAGGACTGAGAAATGAAAGCTTTGCTGGAATTAGAGGCAGCTGTCTCAAATAAGAGTAAAGCAGAGCGTGGCACTACATTCTGCAGAAAGAGGCCTTACTGCAGAATATAGTTTTATGCATCACCATGATTCCTAAATCAAACCCAAGTCTCTGACCATCACTTACCGAAAATTTCGAACCATGAAGTTGTGACCATTTCTAAAAGCTGCATTGTTTAACAGGATCCTCAGATTAAACAGCATCTTCTTTTAATTGTGTAAAGGATGATTCTATGCCCTTGAAAACTCCACAGCAAGTTAGCCAGCGGGGGCCACCTAAAAACTAAGAAATGTGTTCAGTTGCAGTGAGGGAGCAAAGGTAATATCACCCTTCAGCTTCCTTATCAAAGTCCCCTGGTTAGAGATACTGCAGGGCAGGGTGCAGGAGCATTTGAACTTTATGCCAAGCTCCACCGCTGTGTATTTTTTTTTTGGAAGAAATCCTGACTCTTTTATTGCCTGGCCTCCTCATTTTTCATAATATATTTATACTGTCACACGCATGTACAAAATCAATTGACAAGTACTCATTGAGGATATAATATATGCAAGGCACTGCAGTACTGGCTGCTGTGAAGGTGAGTAGAAGTAACTCACTCAGAAAATGCAAATTGGCACTGCAAAAACACAGATGTAGATGTGACAGCCCTGAGTAGTACTATTTCCATTTATTTCACTTTTCTACCTCTAATTGCCAGTCTTTCCACAAAAACAAATAGAAAGAAGTGCCCTGGAAGCTATTTTGGGGGTGCAAGACGATAGAGAAGGTATAGTAAAAATATCTCAGTCCTGGAGCTCCCTTTGTGCCTTGCACATAAGTCTTCAATAAAGAAATAATTGCTGGCCGCGCACGGTGGCTCACGCCTATAATCCCAGCACTTTGGGAGGCTGAGGCGGGCGGATCATTTGAGCCCAGGAGTTCGAGACCAGCCTGGCCAACATGGTGAATCCCTGTCTCCACTAAAAATACAAAAATTAGCTAGACGTGGTGGTGCACACCTGTAATCCCAGCTATTTGGGAGGCTGAGGCATGAGAGTCACTTGAACCCAGGAGATAGAGGTTGCAGTGAGCCCAGATTGCACCACTGTACTCCAGCCTGGGTGACAGAGTGAGACACTGTCTCAAAAAAAAGAAAGAAAGAAAGAAAAAGAAAAGAAATAGTTGCCTATTGATTCTAACAGCACCCCACAGTCAGTACAAGTGGGAAGTGGGGATACCATATGCTCTTCCCCTAGCAGCCTATTCAGATCACTAAGGGGCCATCTGCAACTTCACATTTATTCATTTATCCTCAGTTAGAAATCAGGTGATTCAAAGTCAATTCTGTATCAGATACCGGGCTGCACTGAAGTTTCAGAGAGGGAAGATGACATCATCTTTGCAGAGTTCACAGTTCAGTAAAGGTGGTATGATTTATAAACAAATATCCATAATACAAGCCCATAGGAGAGGTCCAGACAAAGTTGTCTGGCTTCGAAGAAGCGGGAGCCCTCTAAGGTAGGAAGGGTAGGAGGAAGGAGAGGAGGGGCAGGGGTAGGGCTGTCTCTTCTGGTCAATTTATATGACTTTAGCAAACCCAAGTAAATATTTTCCGGAAGTTTGTGGAATACCAAAATTGTTATTTAAAGACCAACTATGGCCACCTCAGGAGCCGAGATGTTTGTGATGTCATAATTAATACTAGTAGAGAAATAAATATTGTCACCATTTCCTTCTACTTACAGAGAATGATGTGAGATAAAGTGAGGGGAAAGACTGACATTTCCCAACCTCTACCAAATCTTCCATTCTGGAAAGGATATTCCAGGCAGAAGCAACTGCTTGCAAAGGTACAGAGGTGAGAAGGGAGAGAGTGAATTTGAAAACATAATAAAGCATCTTTGAAGAGGCAAACAAGGCCAGTTATTGAATAGGTTTCAGAGAGCAAAAGCGCTCCACATAATACAGGAGTGAAATTGAATGTTTGCATGGAGCCTGAGGGAGATGAGGCCAAACCACAGGCTAATATAAAGCCCATAGCTTGACCCCATATCTTCACTGAACTGTGCTAGCCATACACACAACTCATATTGGTAATGCTTGGGGAGAAATCAAGAAGTGTCTGCAGTTCCATGCTAGAGAGTACAGGCAGCATTTCTGAGATGCCAAAGCAACTCACAAACCCTCCTAATGCTACAGATGCAGGAGCTCAAAGCCAGAGGGAACTAAAAAAAAGTTAAGATACCAATAACTCCCAGAGGGATTGGAAAAGGGGAGCTGCATCACAAGTGGGATGAATTTAAAAGCAATTTCACTGAATCTCAAAAGGCAGGGCATCTCAATGAACTTGTTGAGGGGTAGATTTCAACTACCCAGCTTCTGCTGATTATGTCACATGTGGAGTCTGTTTTACTTTACAGGCTTTGATGTTCATCCTCAGAATTCATCCAGGGGCTCTTGTTGACCCCATGATTCCTCTAATTCAATTTTAACTCTCTTGTTTCGCTACCTATCTAGTTCTCTTTGTTCACCTAGCCTTTCATTCATCCATTTTTCTCTGCCACCATCAACAATTGTGCAGCCATCATAAGCCAATCCTCTGTGCTGTGTGGGTTCTGAGAGACAGAGTGATAAAACAGGAATGATGAGTTCCTTCCAATATTCACCATTTGGAATGACTCCAGAATACAATTTCTGTCTCTGCTCTCTGACCCCAAACATCTTAACCAGGTGGAGGGGCTTGTTACCTGCTCCCTTGCTTCAAGCCACAGGAGACCTCCAGCTTGACGTGACCCTCTTCTAACTTCTATCATCAGGGGGTGGGGATTAGATGGGGTTCCTGAAAAAGGTGGCACTGATTTTTGATGAATTGCAAGAATCAGAAAATAGTCAAAACTGGAGGGAGCTACAAAGGATATTGTAGCAAAAAAAGGAACCTGTGAGTAGACCTAAAGGAAGGAACAAATAGAGTGTGTAGGGTAAAAACAAATGATATATAACTGGAAAAATACATTCCATCATTGGCCATTGAAATGAAGCCCCACCACCACCAAGCACGCTATGAAAACAAAAAACTATGAGTGTCTGTGTCTTGTTTATATCCCCTTGGCATTCGGTCTTCCCCTACATACCTGCCACTTCTTAACGCAAATACCCACTGCTGTCTTCTTGAGGATAAACTTCTCATATTCCTCACTCTTTGTGTGGGTGGCTTTGTCCATTTTGTGTTGCTGTAACAGAATACCACAGACTGGGTAATTTATAAAGAAAAGTTGATTTGGCTTACAGTTCTGGAGCTGGGAAGTTACTTTCTAATTAACAGATGGTAATGGTAATGGTAGTTTGTCTAAAAATATTGATTCAGGGGTGTTTTCTTGCTACATCACCACTAGGTATTTATTCAAACAGGTGGGCCCTAGGGGAAATTGTGAAATCAGTGAGGATTATCTCTGACCCCCTCTCCATCCCTTTTCCTGCCATACCCTTTCAATTGAGGCATTTGAAGAAGGTAGACAGGGTCCTTCATAAAGGCTAAAATTCTGAACAGAGTGTGAAATGCCAATCATCAAATTCAAGTATAATCTCGCTTCTCTCTTGTCATATAGACCACATTTCCATTGAAATCATTATTCTGTTAATCATTTGCCCTGAAAGTTATTGATTTTAAGCAGAATCCAGAATTTTTTGAGCTTAGATATGGACAAAAGTCTCAAGTTTCCATACCTGGTTCTTTTTATTTTGTGATCTGGTAAATTTCTGCACAGAAGACAAGATTAGGAAATGCACAACACAATTTATGAAGTAAGAAAGGGGTAAATAAATATGGTTAATGACCCAACCTTGTGTCAGAGGCAGTTGAGATGCAAAGCACGAGGTTCTCTTTCAAGGATGCCCTTTTATCTCTTCAAGTTCCCACACAGAATCCTAGAGCTATCTCTTCTCCCATAGGCTGATTCCAATTCCTCCCCATTGGAAGTACAGAGGTTAAACTGCATAAAGGAGATTTGTTAGCAGACTGAAAGCTATCAGGCACAGAGCAAACAGGGAAATCACAGAGGTTCAAAGTTCACCAGTGTCTCAACAATCAGCCCTAATGCTCCCTGTGACTACCAGACACTCCCAGGGCCTGAGTGATGGGGATCCCATGAGATCATTTTCATTGCTTTCTACTGACCAGGGTTTGGTCTAGGAGCACTGTCCCAGTAATAATTTTCATGGCAATATTCTCCCCTTGAGCCCAGGAAACGTGTCTTGGATGGCTTCAAAAGTCACTGCTTGGTGAATGCCTTCTCTGCCCATTTCTACTTTTTGGTGAAACTTGAAACCATCTTTGTAGTTGGTGCCTCTCTTCAGACCCTACTTGGGAGGTGCTCTTGACCTGCTATTGATTGCTTTATTGGGCTATATCTACTAAGCAGGGGCTCTGCCCTCACCTTAAGCTAATGATTAAACACAGCCTTCTTCTCTCAAGGCTGCTCCACTGGTAACAACTCTGTGGCCTGTAAAGATGGGACCTATTTAGGGTCTGGAAGATAGACCATGGGAATCCTGTCTTCAAGATTCAAGAGAAACAAGCCCTTTTCATGGGGCTTTGTTGAGTGTTTGGAGCCTAGGTCATAGGTGCTACATATTCACCATTATTGATTTATTCCTCCAGAATTTTTCAACTGGAGTTCACCATTTCTTCCAGGGAACCAAGGAGTTCATGGATTTCCAGGTCACCTTCATTGTTATGCAATGTATTACCATTAAGAAGTAAGCGAATCATCTGGCAAGCAGTACTAGCAGCTCCTACTCATAGCTTTGTTGTGAGTATGAAATGTAATAATGAATAGAGAGTACTGTAGCACAGTACCTAGCTCAGTGTTCAATAAATGTTAGCTTTTGTTAACTACTACCATTGGCACATGTGGTGAGAGGCCCCATCCCTGGCTCAGTTCTTGGCTTATTCTAATCACTTTCCTACAAATAAAAGTGTTGAGGTGTCCGTCTTTCTTTCATACCCCCACCATACTCCAGAGCTGTATTAAAAGTGAAATTCAGGCTGGGCATGGTGGCTCACGCCTGTAATCCCAGCACTTTG
Organism: Pan troglodytes; assembly: GCF_028858775.2. Taxonomy (NCBI): domain Eukaryota; kingdom Metazoa; phylum Chordata; class Mammalia; order Primates; family Hominidae; genus Pan; species Pan troglodytes. Next base: position 38,770,753 of record NC_072421.2, on the reverse strand, counting down.
AGGCGGGCGGATCACGAGGTCAGGAGTTCGAGACTAGCCTGACCAACGTGGTGAAACCCCGGCTCTACTAAAAATACAAAAATTAGCCAGGCATGGTGGCGGACACCTGTAATCCCAGCTATGCATCGAGAGGCTGAGGCAGGAGAATTGCTTGAACCCGGGAGGCGGAGGTTGCAGTGAGCCGAGATAGTGCCACTGCTCTCCAGCCTGGGCGACAGAGCGAGACACCATCTCCATTAAAAAAAAAAAAAAAAAAGTGAAATTTAAGAAAATAATAAATTTAAATACAATAAAATAAAGAATAAAAAAAGACAAAAAACAACAAACAAAGAAATCACACTCTTGTCGTCTAAACTAGTGGAAAATAAAAAGGAAACAGTGCTTCTTACTGAAGACCTATGATGTGTTTTCTTCTTTCTTCTTTTCTCTTTTTGCCTAAATAATGTGAAAGCCAGGAACTTTGTTCTCCCTCAGTACAACTGTCTAACATTACAAGTTTCTAATCTTTTATTGTCCTTCTGTGACCCTGTTATGCTAACCAACATATCCCATTTAAGATGAAAATAAGATAAAACAATAAATGACTGTTAAGTACTTCAAAAATACAAAAGACTCTATAAATGCCAAGAGTGATTATTGCCTTCCGGTGTAATGAAGATGCATAATAAAAATGGATCATAAAATCCCTTCACTACCATGGCCACTACTCTTTTTGCCAGTTAAAATTTACAATTACAGTCTGTTTATTCAAAGCAACAGGGGACATGGAAACAACTCAGTCATTTTCTAAAGTAGGTTCCCCCAATCACTTGAACACAGAATGACTCTAGAGACATCAGTGATACATTTTTCAAAATCCATATGAAAATAACACATCATCTTCAGTGTCTAATAATGTCACTGAAACCTCCCCACCCCCATACTCTTTTTCTCCAATGCATATGTTGTTCACATATCATCTTCTGTATGTATTGGTTAGTTTATATTACTACGAGGTATTTTTTCTTATGTGCATCATGGCAATAGGAAACTAGACAGAGAGAATAAATAATCCAGATAATTTTGGGTTAGGAAGGGAGCAAAACAATATGAACAATTTCACAGACATAACATTGAGTGAAAAAACTGGATATAAAAAAGTGTGTTTTTCATTTACAGAAAATTCAGAAACTGGCTGGGCGCAGTGGTTCACACCTGTAGTTCTAGCACTTTGGGAGGCCGAGGCAGGCGGATCACTTGAGGTCAGGAGTTCAAAACCTGCCTGGCCAACATGGTAAAACCCTGTCTCTACTAAAAATACAAAAAATTAGTGGGGCATGGTAGCAGGCGCCTGTAATCCCAGCTACTCAGAAGGCTGAGGCAGGAAAATTGCTTGAACCCGGGAGGCAGAGGATGCAGTGAGTCGAGATCGTGCCACTGTACTCTAGCTTGGGTGACAGAGCAAGACACTGTCTCAAAAAAGAAAAAAAAATCAGAAACTGACAAAACCAATCTATGGTGATAAGAGGATACAAGAGTGGTTAGATTTATAATGGAACGTTCATTAAGAGGGCACAAAGGAGGCCTTACTTTTACTTTAAAGAACCATATTATCTGCATATTATAACTTTGATTCTTCTTATTTGTTTCATAATGTTTTACATATGTTATTATTCTACCAAAAAATTAAATACTATGGGGGGTGGGAAATAAGCATTTTTGCCTTCTACCTAATTTTAAAAAGAATATCCTGGTTTATAATTTCTCTTGTTTAAAGAGAAACATGCTTGATCTTGTTTGCAAAAAAAAAAAAAAAAAAACCAAAAAAACAATGAAGGGAGCAAACTGTGAATGTATTCTTTAGTTTAGAAGAAACTATTTGATCAACTTAAAGTTAAAGCTATTTGCTAATATTCCCATTATAATTTCAAGTGGAAAAGCATTTTAAACCTGCCAGATGTAACTGCCATTCCTGGAAACCCACTTATTTCTCTGGGTCTGGGGAAGCTTGGGGACTTTAGTAGAATTTTACAAGTAATAAGATGTGTGGAGGGATGCAAAAAGTGGGGTTTTCATTGGAGGGTCTGAACATATTCTCGACCTAGGATTCAGGGTTATTTTCAACCAAATTCATACAATAGTGTTTCACAATTTTGAAATTTACCACAATTTTCAACACATTCTGTACTATTTTCTTCTTTTTCATCCCAACACTGCCCTTTGATTTGACAAAGTGATGTTGGCACCTGACACTATTCCTTAACTTTATTAAGTGAGTATAATTAAAAGTTATTTGCGTTCAATTATTTGCTTATCTGCTTTTTTGATTGTGCTTTCTCTTTTCATCAATACCAATTTTAGCTTCATTTAATCAAACTGGTGAAATAATTAGATAGATAAGAAATTTAAAGTAAAACTGATGCATCAACCTTGATAAGACCCTAAGGTCTCCTAGAATATCAACTTCCTTTATCACCATTCTCCCTAAGGTTCACCTTGATTTTTATATGCATTTTAACTTTTGTGGACTGGGGTGGAGTGGTTACTGAGGGGTCCATTAAAATAAACATAAAACGTTAAAGGGTAAGTAAGGTAAAAATGCTTTAATATCAACTATTATAGGGGAATTCCATAAATATGTAGAATCTAACATATGTAAAAGTTTCATATTCAATAAGAAACTGGGTCAAAATGATCATTTAAAACTACCCATTAGTAGGAGGAGGGAGAGGAGCAAAAAAAAAAAAAAAAAACTATTGGGTACTACGCTTAGTACCTAGGTGGTGAAATAATTTGTACAACAAACCCCTGTGACAGGAGTTTACCCATATAACAAACCTGAACATGTACCTCTGAACCTAAAATAAGCATTTTAAAAAAGCTACCACTTAGATAAAGGGAACGATCTTGGACTATGTATGCATTTATTAAACTCCTTATGTAAGCATAGTACCTTCCTTACTAGATTTGTGAGAGGTCTAAGATGATAGAGCATTAGACATAGATGGATTAGATACAGATGGGCCCTGAATATCTTAGTTTAACTCTCTCCTCCAGAGGACCAGAAAGGTACAGTGATTTCCTTAAGATTAGGTAAAGGTGGGAGAAACAGAAAGAAAGCAAGTGTTGAAGTGAGAAATAGAAAACAACTTCTGGACTCCTAATGAAAGCACTTTCTACTACTGATTCAGACAAAATAAGTTTTCATTGCCTGGCATCCGAACCCGCCCCCCAACTAGTTCCCATTGTGTGAGTCTTAGTGTAAAGTATTACTCCCTTTCTCCACCCGCTGCTAAGCCAGGTCATGGGCACATGATCCAGTCTGGAATGCTCCCCACCTGGGGCTTTGGATCTTGAAGGACTAAAGTAAAAGAGGCAGTGAGATGAGATTTACCAACCAATAACGCTGACTGTGTCCCGTGGCTAGCAAGGCCTTGCCATGGTGTTTAGGTCCAGCAGTGGTTGTGGACTTCAGCAAAGTCAGCAGCAACATCCTAACCCAATTTCCTGCTGCCTCTCTTCCCTAGTTTCTCACCTTTGCCCAAGTATTTCTCTCTAGACTTTCCGTAAACTCTATGCATTCCCTGATGGTTTTTTGCCTTCTACCTAATTTTTCAAAGAATATCCTGGTTTATAATTTCTCTTGTTTAAAAATGAACATGGTTGATCTTGTTTGCAAAAAACAAACAAAAAAAGGAAGGGGGCAAAGTGTGGATGTATTATTTATTTAGAAGAAACAATTTGATCAACTTAAAGTGATCCCACTAAATCCTTTTTATTTCTCAAGAACTCTGACGGATTCAGAAACCGGTGTCACAAAACAAGCCACAGGCAACTGACTCTCAGGGAAAATTAAAAATCAGGACTGGTTGACTGACAGTAAACTGAACTTTAGAAACACAGCTGCAAAACAACTTAAACAGTTGCCTATGGTCACCTGGAATGCCCATTGAGAGTATGATTCAAGAATAGTATAAAGGGCATGAGGAGTTCAATGACAGCTGATGAGGTGGCTATTTCTTATAACAAATAGCTTAATGGTGAAAAAAGTCATTTGCCTCAGCAGATCTGAGATGGTCAAAGATAAATTCAGACTCTGGTTTGATCCTGCATGCTGATCAATTACAATGTCAGTAGTACTCACAGCCCTGACAGGTTTCTTAGGTGGATATTGTGGCATTATCTGAGTTAGATTGAAAGCTGGAAAATTGACATGGAAATACATGAGAGGATTTAGAAGACCCCATGAATGCCAAACCCTTAATTCTCATTAAATCTCTTTTGCCAGCTTCAGAAATCTCTCTTGCTTTGTCTGATGAAACTGTTCTTCCCTTGATTGAAGATGCTTTTTTTTTTTAACCTGAGGGAGTTACTTGCAAGAGAAAGCCAGTTCTCATCATCCTCCTGTCTTCTCTATCATTTCCCAAGATTGTCAGATTTCAGCATGGCCCTTGGAGGACGGTAGCAATAACAAAGTCAAAAGCCAGACAAGGCCAAAGAGCTTCCAGATTTCTAGTTTATAATGGAAAAAATTCAGGGAATTGTGTATGGGAATAGAGTGTAAGGATGATTGATGAAGGTTGAGAAATGTAATTATAGATTGGTCTGGATCCAACAATTCAAGATTCATTGTAGGTCGAGCATCTATACCGAATCCAAGCGGTGAATACGGCAAACGCTCCCAGTGAGCAAACCTTCAAGCAGTGCCTCTCACTGCATTTTATGTGGAGGGAGAGAAGACCGGAGGCATAGACCTATACCAAATCATGATCAGGGGTTAATGGTTTGGCCAGATATTTAGGGACATGGAAGGAACAAGATTAGAGACTGGAGGCAAGGAAATTTGGAGAAAAATGTAGATGGACTTTTCAGAGAGTGAGAATATTTGTTGTCCCTTGTGAATGCATATCAGAAGGCACACAGTGCAGAGGAGTCTCTTATGTGTGTCTCATCTTTAACTCTGTTAAAAAATGTTACATTGCATTTTAAGGATATAAATACAATACAAATGTTTCCTACATAAACAGCAGCCAAGAAAAACACAACATTGTATTGAGAGACATGCATCTTCAATGAAGGTTAGGTATCAACAAACCAAGAGGTTTCTACCAGGAAAATGTTGACTAAGGCATGCTATTTGGTGGGCCTGTATGTGTTTTTTTGACGGCCCAGCATTTGAACTTACAACTAGATTTGGTGATCTTAATGCTGCTCTCTCATACAAAGATCTGGAGAGATAAAGGGGCTTTCCAACGATCAGGAAATGGAGGAAGGAAGGAAATGAGGGAGAAAAGATAGAGAACTGGAAATAAAAACACAGATCTCTGTACTCTTGTCTGCTAGTTTCCTGTTGCAGATTAATAAAGATTTAGGAGGTCATTGTTAGTGGAGACTTATCTTTTTTTAGAGGAGAGAGAACTACCTTGTTTCTGAGCTGTTTCTTAATATCTACAAATCTCTAATTGTGTGAGTCTTGAAAAAAAGCAGAAGTGCAATTCCTACCAGGAAGGGCAAAGGCAAGCAATATTCTTTCTTCCCACCCCTTGGCAAACAGGGTGCGGGCAGGTGAACTAGCCTCGGCCAATTGAATACTCCCACCTAGGACTTTGCTCTGGAGACTATGACTGAAAAATCAAGGGACAATAAAATTAAAACTATGGTGAAAGCGGTACCTGCATCCAGCAGTGGTGTCCTAGCCAGATTGCTCCTGCTGGGTAGCTTTTCTTGATCTCTCTCTTTTTTTTATTTTTATTTTTTTATTTTTGAGCTTCATTTCCCACTGATTGTGTGCACCGGCTGACAGCCTCAAATACTAGATACCTATGTATGAAAGCTGATTTGAAAGCTCATTTGCATGGCTACATCAATGAGCTCACATATCTTCTAGCTTCTGGTTGGGTTTGGCCAATGAAATCCCAGCAGGAGAATGGAGGGAGGGAGTAGAGTAAAGTCAGAATTTTTATTCTCCCCTTTCTGTAAGGACATCTTGGGTTGGCTTGCTCCTTAATAGAAATTCACTGTTTCTCTCAAGATACACTGCTCTACACAACTCTCTTTCCTTCCAAGTTCTAATAAACTCTCCATTCCTTTCTCTCTTTGGGCCAAAGAATAGTAACAGGTCTAATGCTGTTATCCCTGGATCTTCTGCACAATGCCTCATGGTTGCCCCAATCTCCTTCCAACCCCTCAAAATTAGTTCTTTTATAAATAAATCCTTCTCAAATTATCCTAACAAGAGGGTGTAATCTGTTAGTTGGAAACCTGATTGATATGCCTTCAAGGACATTTCTTTTCTGGTTAACTTTGTGCCAAAGAAACCCAACAGACTTAACACTCTAAAAGGGGGTTAAAGAAGGAAAAAAAAAACTCAGAGTTGGGATCAAAGGTGAAATTTTTAGTGAATGGTAGTAAATGAGACTGAATGTTTTCAAGGGACCCTGTTAGGAAAAAGTCGCCCACAGAAAGGCATAGATAAAAATGGCTCAAAATACACTCAGAATTTTCAAGCCTGATTCCCAATCACAAAGGGCAGTGACTAACAGCTGATGTAAAAGGGAGCTTCTGTTCACAGATATACAATTGCTGAACAGTTGGGCCATTCATTTTTAAGTGTCTGACAGTCAGTTAGTCCTCCCTTTCTTCCTCCCTCCCAATTCCTATAGTGCTTTGCACAAAGTAAAATGCACATAGGTTTTTCCAGATGTCTCCTCCTCAATTTTCTTTTCTGTCAGAGACACAGCTGTGCCATATTTGCAATAATGCAGCATGAAAAAGCTATTAATCTGGCTCCATCTAGATGCACCATGTCTAACTGCAGGGCTGCCTGCAGCTTAATTACAGGAGTGGGTAGGAAGCAATGAAATTTTAAAAACACAGCCCATGAAACACAAATAATAGGAATTAAAACTCTGGGAGAAAATAAGTAATAAGTAAAGAGCTTGCTGAAAACCAGACACTGCAGGTTTTGTACACATCATATCATTTAAACCACACAACCATCCTGCAAATTAGGAGGTGTTATCCTGATTTACCAGAAGAAGAATCAGAGACAGAGAGTAAGCAGCTTGCCCAGATTACTAAAGTAGTAAGTGATAAAGCCTGTAGTCAAAACTGTGCTATCCCAAGCCTATTCTCTAAACTGGGGTGCATGTCCCCTAGGGCAGCGGCCCCCAGCCTTTTTGGCAACAGGGATCAGTTTCCTGGAATACAATTTTTCCATGGACCAGAGGGTGGGGAATGTTGGGAGGATGGGGCTGGTTTTGGGATGAAGCTGTTCCACCTCAGATCATCAAGCATTAGTTAGAGTCTCATAAGGAACGGCCAACCCAGATCCCTCACATGCGCAGTTCACTATGGGGTTTGTGCTCCTATGAGAGTCTAATGCCTTCATTCATCTGACAGGAGGTGAAGCTCAGGCGGTAATGCTCTACCGCTGCTCACCTCCTGCCGTGTGGCCCGGTTTCTAAGAGACCATGGACCAGAACGGTAGAGGTCTGCAGCCCCAGGGGTTGGGGACCCCTGCCCTAGGGAATGCTCAAGACAATCCATCTTGGTGGAACAAAACAAATAATATAAATTTTAATTATCTTTATCTCACCCTTTAAAATCTTTTGTTTTTTGTGTATGCTTTACAATATACACAATATAGTAGTACAGTAGCACATGCATACAAATATATAAATACACATGTATTGCTTCTGCTGAGTAATCTTCCTTGATCTCTGGCTTTTTTTCTCAGCCTCAGTCCTCAATCTTCTGACTTGAGTCTGTGCACCAGCTGATCGCATCTAGTGCTAGATATCTACCCAGGAAAGCTGATTTGCATGGGCTACATTAATGAGCTCTCATGTCTTCTGGCTTTTGGTTGATTATAAATGAAGATGTGTAAGCTAAAAGGTCTGAAGACTGCTATTCTGTGCTCTTTCAAGAAGCAGTAGAGTGTAGTTACTAGGAACATAGATTCTGGAACCAGGCTTCCTGTGTTCAAATCCCAGCCCCCACCATGTTTTTGCTGAGAGACCATGGGCAACTTAACTTCTCTGCATGCCAGTTTTCTCTTCTGTAATAAGGGGATTTAAAGAGTTAATACATAGAGTGCTTAGAACAATATCTAGCAGTAATAAGAGATATTAACCTAAGCCATTATCATCATAGTACATGATCCTTCAAAGTAGTCATTCAGGACATTACCTATTCATACAACTACTGTCACAGATACCTCAAAATTCTTCTTTTGAAACTCTACCCTGAGGAAGGAAAGTGCAAAATTTCTTCTCTGGCGTATTAAAATGTGCAGTAGACTGTACCTGCCTTCTGTTTCTTGTTCATGAATAAAACTCCCTGGCTTTGGACCTATGAGTCCTCAAATCATATATCCTAGAACTGCACTAAAAAAGTTTAGAAATCAAAGAAGTAATTAGAATCTGTTTTGTAAATGTATATGCTTATGGGATTTCCCAGCGGAGTTTGTAGAGACACACCTGTTTATCTGATTCCATATAGAGAAATAAACAGCGATGGCAGCTGCATTGTAATGCTACTTAAAATTGCAAGCCTTGGACGTTTTGTTGAATGCTGTCAAGAAAGAAACAAATACAGCTAGGAAGCATAATCCATCAAACGTCTTCCTTGTTCATACATGCCTCTATTTCTAGTTGACATACAATGTTCCAGAAATGAATAACAACTTGAATTAATAGAGGAAACTGCTAAGACTTGTGCACGTTGTCAGACGTGTCATGGCTTCTGTGTATCAGCATGATTTCCTAAGGAGCAGAGGAATATTTGGCCGTGTATGAAGGGGACACCGAAAGCATGCATGAATGTTGAGAGATATAAAATTATACCTGCCTTCTCCAACATGAGGGAGGTGGATCCACAGGCTTAAACCATCTGACTGCAGGGATTGTGGCAGAGCTGTTTACTACTCACTGAATGTCCACTGGCTCTCCCACACTTCCCAGCCTCTCTGCAGTGCACAGAGGCACATGACACTAAATCCAGCCAATGGGTTGTAAGAAGGAAAAACATGTTACTTGTGGCCTGAAACATTTCCGTTTATATCTTTTTTTTTTTTTTTTGAGACAGAGTTTTCTCCTTGTTGCCCAGGCTGGAGTGCAGTGGTGCGATCTCAGCTCACTGCAACCTCCGCCTCCCGAGTTCAAGTGATTCTCCTGCCTCAGCCTCCCAAGCAGCTGGGATTACAGGCACCCACCACCACGCCTGGCTAATTTTTTGTATTTTTAGTAGAGACAGGGTTTCACCATGTTGGCCAGGCTGGTCTTGAACTCCTGACCTCTATCCACCCGCCTCAGCCTCCCAAAGTTCTGGGATTACGGCATGAGCCACCGCGCCCAGCCTGAAACATTTCATTTCTAACTTCCTCTCTCTCTTGCCCTGCTACAGCAATCAAAGAGGTCATGTGTTGTATATGATGTTGCTACAAGGTAGTTGAACTTCCATATGTAGCCTAAGCCCCTGCTTGAGCAGGTGGAGCAGATCCTCCAACTGACCCACACTGGAAATGTAGCATTAGTGAGAAAGAAACTGCTTTGTGTTAAGCCACTGAGATTTGGGTGTTGTTTGAGCTGCAGCATAGCATGGGTTATGCTGACTAATACAGTGAGCTGCCTTTGCCTTATTAATAGCTAACACTGTTGAGTGCTCCACTATTCCAGGCACCAAGCTATAAGTTTTGCATGCATTACCTAATATTTCACAACCACCTTCTGAGATAGACTATAGTATTATGTTATATGATATATATATAAAATCTAGGGCTACAGCATAGCTATATATACACATCATATATATCAGTGGTCCACAACCTTTTTGACACCAGAGACCAGTTTTGTGGAAGACAAGTTTTCCACTGACAGGGGATGGGGGGTGAGGGGAGGGGTGGGGATGTTTTTGGGATGATTCAAGCACATTACATTCATTGTACACTTTATTTCTATTATTACTACATTGTAATATATAACTAAATATACAAATTTATGTTGGTATACATTATGTTATATACAAATATACAACATAGTGTAGAATCAGTGGGAGCCCTGAGCTTGTTTTCCTGCAACTAGAGGGTTCCCATCTGGGGGTGATAGGAAACAATGACAGATCATCAGGCATTAGATTATCACAAAGAGCACACAATCTAGATCCCTCCCATGTGCAGTTCACAACAGGGTTCACACTCCTACAAGAATCTAATGCCGCCACTGATCTGACAGGGGGTGGAGCTTGGGTGGTGGGGAGTGACTGTATATACAGATGAAGTTTCACTTGCTCTGCAGCCCTGTTCCTAACAGGCCATGAACCAGTACAAATTCGTGGCCTGGGGTTGCGATATATATTATATAGCTCTGGATCATATATATCAATGGTATAGATGGCCAGGCACAGTGGCTCATACCTGTAATCCCAGCAGTTTGGGAGGCTGAGGTAGGCGGATTGCTTGAGCTCAGAAGATCAAGACCAGCCTGGGCAATGTGGCCAAACCCCATCTCTACAAAAAATACAAAAATTATCTGGGTGTGGTGGTGTGTACCTGTGGTCCCAGCTATTCGGGAGGCTGAGATGGGAGGACTGGTTGAGCCCGGGAGGCAGAGGTTGCAGTGAGCTGAGATTGCGCCACTGCACTTCAGCCTGGGTGACAGAGTGAGACCCTATCTCAAAAAAAATAGTATATAGGACAGGCGTGGTGGCTCACGCCTATAATCCCAGCACTTTGGGAGGCCGACGTGGGCGGATCACCTGAGGTTGGGAGCTCTAGACAGCCTGACCAATATCATGAAACTCCATCTCTAAAAAAACAAACAAAAAAAAAAACAAAATAAAATTAGCTGGGTGTACTGGCGGGTGCCTGTAATCCCAGCTACTCAGGAGGCTGAGGCAGAATTGCTTGAACCCGGGAGGTATTGCAGTGAGCCAAGATCGTGCCCCTGCACTCCAGCCTGGGCAACAGAGGGAAACTCTGTCTCAAAAAAAACAAATACTATATAGATAACATTTATATCCTGTTATGCTAGAAATGTATCTCCTCCTAGCTAAGGCCAGCCCCTCTACATGGGGTCAGGATGACACCTCCTCCTGGCTTAAATTATTATTTTTATAGGTTTATTGACCCTCAGCCTCTGCATATTTGAGAACTTGCTATTCATTAATTCTGCCATTCAACAGATATTTATTGTGTAGCTATTATGGGCCAGGTACTAGTCTGGCACTGGAGTACAACAATGGACAAACCTCCCTGCCCTCATAGAACTTGCATTTTAGTAAGCTATGTACCAGACATAGTGCTATGTTCTGGCCAAAGAGAGGTAGTGCTTGCAATGCAGGAAATGAAAGAACTCAGTCTAGTGGAAAGACAGCCACAAAATCACATCACACTGTATAATAAGCGCTGTGATGAGGCATGTGAATGTCCTTGATGCATGAAGGGGTCATGTGGCCTCATTGCAAATTTGGAGAGGGCTCCCAAGAAAACACAACACAGCCTCAGAATTGAATGATGATGAAGCAGAGATTGCTAGGGGGCTCTTTGGAGGAGGCAAGAGCATCCTTGAAGACGTGTGTGCATTGCTGCATGGACTTGTAGGGGACCCTCAAGGGTCCACACACTTTCATACTGTAGAGCTCATGTGAATTTGCAGTACAAATGTGGCTCTGGAACTGATGGTTCAATCCTGCATCTACCACTTGATAAATATGGGACCTTGCAAAATTATGTGATCTCAACCTCAGATTCTTCTTCCCAAAAATGAGACTGAAATTAGTACTTCATTTAGGGTTCCTGTGAAGATTTGATGAGATCAACTATGGTGTGCTAGTTTTCTCTTGCTGTTGTCACAAATTACCATCAACTTGGTGGTGGCTTAAACAATACCCATTTATTATCGTACACTATTGTAGTTCTGAAGTGTGAAACGGGTCTCACTGGACTAAAATCAAGGTGTCAGTAGAGTGGCATTCCCTTCTGGAGACTCTTGGGGAGCATCCACTTCCTTGCCTTTCCCGGCTTTCAGAGGCTGCTTGCATTCCTCCGCTCATGGCCCTTACCTTCATCTTCACAGCCAGCGCTGTTGTCTCTCTCTGACCACTCCTGCCTCTTCACATCTTTTTGTGACCACAGCCTGGAAAGGCTCTTCACTTTTAAGATTTCATAGGATTTAATTGGGCTTACCTGGTTAATCTAGAATAATTTCTCCATCTCAAGGTCCTGAATCCAGCATCTCACAACTGCAAAGTCCCTTTTGCCATGTAAAGCAATAGACTCACAGATGCTGGAGATGATGGCATTATTGAAAACTAAAGTACAGGGTGGGAGCAGGCCCTAGCACAGGGGCTCAAGAGCCCCTTTACAGAATTTTCGGGGATTTTATTACCCTCTAGAGGTTTCCCACTGGTTACTTGGTGCCATTCCCAAGTAACCATTGGTATATTTCCCATTGGTTACTATGTAAATGAACTAGTGGCCTTGCAACCAATCAGAGGCTGAAGTGTAGTTACAAAGGTTACACCCTATTCAAACATCTGATTGGTTGTGGAAAGCAACCAATCAGAGGCTAAAGTGAAGTTACAAAGTTACACTCCCATGCAAATGTCTGATTGGTTGCAAAAAGCAACTAATCAGAGATACTTTCAATTTTCCGTCTGCCACGCAGAAAAAGGGGGTGGGGGTTGCAAAGGGAGTAGCCTCTGGTTCTTTTGTTACTTAGGTATGGAAAGTTGGGGTTTCCTTTTGATTTAGTTCTAGGAAGTCAGCATGAATTGGCCTTAGCTTTCCTGCCTCCCGACCCTATTCTACTGCCTCAATTCTACAGTCACTTTCCCGTGTTGCAAGTATCTCAAGCCTGTTTTCACTATATAGACCCAGTCATTCCTCAAATATGTGCCTCCTTCTGGGGCTTCTGCTCACCAATTACCTGCTCAGCACCTCCAATTTGATGTCTTAGTGTGCTCAAGGATGAACTCATTATGCTCTTCTTGCCCCATTTACCTAACTCCAATGTCGCCAGCTCTTTCCTCAGTGTTCCCCATCTCAGTAAATGGTGCCCCCCTCCTGCTATTTGCTTGTGTTGGAAACCTTGGAGTAGGGCTGCATCAATATCTTCTGGGATGCTTAGCACCAAAATGTGCCTTACTGTATTTTGAAATAAAAACAAATGACTGCCTATTAAAAAGTAAATCTTTAAAAATTCTCATTTGCCCATAGTAACAATTATGATACTCTAAAAATGAATATCAAATCCTTTTCAAAATAATTTAAGGCCCTATCTTTGCTGTTGCTCTAAGAACTATTTGGTAGTCCAGCACTGTCTAGGAGTCAATAGTCAGAAACCATTTCCTGTTGATTTTTTTTTTTTTTTTTTTTTTTTGAGACGGAGTCTCGCTCTGTCGCCCAGGCTGGAGTGCAGTGGCGCGATCTCGGCTCACTGCAAGCTCCGCCTCCCGGGTTCACGCCATTCTCCTGCCTCAGCCTCCCGAGTAGCTGGGACTACAGGCGCCCGCTACCACGCCCGGCTAATTTTTTGTATTTTTAGTAGAGACGGGGTTTCACCGTGTTAGCCAGGATGGTCTCGATCTCCTGACCTCGTGATCCGCCCGCCTCGGCCTCCCAAAGTGCTGGGATTACAGGCGTGAGCCACCGCGCCCGGCCTCCTGTTGATTCTATGACCTAAAATATTTTCAAATCTGCCTGCTCCTCTCTGGCACCAATGAACTGTACTCCAAGCCATCCTGACCACATGTCTGAAATTCTGCAATAGCCTCTGAACCCTTCTCACTGCTCCAGTTTATTCTCTACAAAGCATCTAGACCAGGCAGAATGATTTCAGGGACACACATAACTGATCCTGTCCTGTTGTTCTACTGCCTAAAACTTCTCAGTGGTTTCACATTGTCTTTAGGATAAAATCTCAGATCCTTAATAGGCCCAAGACCTTGCCACCTCGCTAGGAACCAGCCTCGCCTCTTGGTGTTCCTGGAAAGAGTCAAGCTCCTTACAAACCTTTATACACAATTTACTCTCTGCCAAGAGCTCTCTCCCCCTCCTGGCTTATCTTTCTCCAGTTCTTAGATTTAATGTTCTTTCTTCAGATAAGCCTTTCTTAACCTCCTACACCAGGTCAACGCTTCTTGTTAACCACTTTCTTAGTAACCTCCACTTTGCTTTGTAAGTAAATGATTATTTGTGTAACTAATAGTTTAATGTCCCCTCTTCATGTTAATGCAGACTTCCTGAGAAAGTGTTGGTAACACACAAGAGTAATTCAGGGATCCCTGAATCCAATTGTGTCTGATTCTAGGGCCCATGTCCACAACTACCAAACGTACGTAAATCTGCTCATTCTGGAAGATGGCTTTTTGCTTCTTTATTTCATGATAGCCAAATGTTGATGCACGGGAAACCCTGCATCATATAACATCGCTGAGCAAATTCTAGAGCAATGATGTTGGGCTACCCCTTTGTGTATGTTCTGTGAGTAGTGGACCATATACACCTCAGCTTTTACTTTTGTTGACTACAGGCTGGACTAGCTGGACTAGCTGCCCACATGCTTAAACAGAGGTAACATTAACCACTTTACAGGGTTGTAATAGTATTCATTTGTCCAATAAATACGTAATGAGCATTCAGTATAGGCCAGATGTTGGTTTAGATGCTGGGGATACCTTTAGCAGAGTGCTTACCTCCTTTAATGTTCCAGCTGGTCACTATTACTAGTAGTGTCATAATTGTGTGTCGATGTTTGCTTATGTCACGGAGTATGGGATTTGTGACGTTTGCCACTCATGGGCAGGGTCCCTGCGGCGCCTGGACCTCCAACGGCACAAGGGCGCGGACTCCACAGCATCACTGCGCGGCGTGGCCGCCTCTCTGCTCCAGGCCGCCAGAGGGCGCGTGGTCTCTACCGCCCCTCCGCTGTGCCTGAGCCTGCCCCTTACCAGCCACCCGGCCTCCGTTCCCCTCCCCAACAGCGCCTGTCCCGCCTTGCATTCCCAAGCTCCGCCCCCGTTGCCCGTAGCGGCAGTTTGTTGACTTCCGGGAGCGCGGTTGTAGTTGATCTCCGGAGTTTCGCCATGCGGAACTGGGGGGCTTTCGCGGCCCGCGTCGGTGCGGAGTAGCTGCCTTAGCCCCGACCAAACCGTCCTCTACAGCCTCCTGGCCCAGGCGCAGGCTGCCCGTACTGCCCGTGGCATGAGGGAGCCGGAAGAGCTGATGCCCGGTGAGTTGCGCCCGCGCCGGTGGCGGAAGGCCGGGAGGGAGGGTCCGCGGGCGGCCGGGCCCCGCCTCCGGATCGGCCCTGTAGGGGGACAGGCCCCAGGCTTGGCAGCCGGACTGGGGCGGGATCGCTGGTTGCGCTCCCGCGAATGACTGAGGGCAGAGGACCGGACGGGAAGAACAGGATGGGGGAGAACGGGAAAGAGGGTGCCTGTCTTTCGTATGCTTTTTAAATAAGCTCTTGATGAGCTTCTTGAAGGCAGGGACACTTTTTTTTTTTTTTTTGTGAGACGGAGTTTCACTCTTGTTGCCCAGGCTGGAGTGCAATGGCGCAATCTCGGCTCACCGCAACCTCCGCATCCCGGGTTCAGGCGATTCTCCTGCCTTAGCCTCCGAGTAGCTGCGATTACAGGCATGCGCCACCACGCCCGGCTAATTTTATATTTTTAGTAGAGACGGGGTTTCTCCATGTTGGTCAGGCTGGTCTCGAACTGCCGACCTCAGGTGATCAGCCCACCTCGGCCTCCCAAATTGCTGGGATTACAGTCGTGAGCCACCACGCCCGGCCAGGGAGGGACACTTTCTGTAAACTCCCCAAAGTGCGGACTCCAGACTTGTGCACTTTGGAGGTCCTGAGCTCCCGGTTATGTATTGAATGCAGTAAAGAGTGAGTGATCAGGGCTGTGAGGTAAAAGGGGATACAGGAAATAAATTGGACAAAGAGGGAGAAGAGGGACCCTTTAGCGAGTGTTTTTTAGCCTTTTTTTTCCTGAGCTCCATAGTTAGAAATACTTTTGACATTGTGACCCGATACTCCATATATACCGTGTAACAGAAATAGATGTCTGGTGAAGCAGTCCTTGTTCTAACCACTTAGATTCCACACACACCTTTTTGATAATGCATTCTTTTAAAATGCTGATCGTGATCCACTGAATTGATTTTCTGGCCCACTAATAGGTCACGACCATTTTGAAAAAACACTGGGTTTGAGCAGAATCATACCTTCACTGAAATATGTATGTTTTCTTCCATGCTCCTGGCCGGAACTGACATTCCTGGCCTGCAGTTCACAATTTAGTGAGACATACAGGAAAGTAAACAAAATGACCATATAAATTGACAGTAGATATTACAGGGCCAGAGCAGAGCCACCAAACCTTGGCTTGGGATGAGGGTATCAGGGAAGCCAGGGGAGCCAGGACAAAACAGTTAAAATGTTAAAGTAATTCATTCTGGGGAAACTCAGAGTCTGTTCTAGATCCTAGTCTCCCAACTCAATTATTAGTTGGAACTGAGATGCCTCACAGTGGTTCTCAAAAAGTTGTCCACAGTGGCTAGTCTCTTGCGTATTAATATTTATTATTAACACTTATATTCGCTATGTTTTCCTTTCTGGTACGAATTAGTTTATGTGTGATCACCCCCCTTGGGATTTCCCCAAAAGCTGGACCTGGCCTACTATTTGGTGTATGTGTGTGTTTAAATGGTTATTGGGAAATGGTAGGGGTTTTTAGTCTTTCTTCAAAATGACGCTGTGCCACAACAGTTTGTGAATACTACTCAGATCAGGTAATGACTTGATGTAAGAATGTTAAAATCTCAACATCCCCATGTACTCCTCTCCCAATCTCCTAGGACCGTGGCATTTTGTGATGATGTTTTGGGGGGAAAGATAAACCGTCCTTTCTCATTTACTGTTTCTGGAAAGAGAAAAAGACATCTCTATAACTAACTATAGTGCATGAGTAAGATGAGAATTAGAAACTTCCTGAGTAGCTGTGTTGAGAGGATCTTTTCATTTTATACTGGATCCCTAAACATTCTGAATTCTCAGAAATCAGGAAAAGCTGAAGTGCTCCTTTGTTGACGACTTGGTAACCTGTCTTTTATATTAACAATGTTGAAAGTTATATTTGACTACAAACTCTCCATTATGATGAATTGGTAAACAAAACATTCAACAGTTACGAATATACATGTGTGTAAGGGGGACCTTTTCTGTGTGAAAAGTAGAACACACAAGGGCTACTTTGTGCTAGGCAATATGGGTAGTGCAGACAGTTTATACCCTCTGTAACCTTAGAAAATAGTTGGAAAAAAACAACATTTGGGGTAACAAATGGTGAACTCTGTGTTTCAACACAGAAAAGCAGTGACTTTTTTTTTTTTGAGACGGAGTCACAGTCACACTGTCGCCCAGGCTTGAGTGCAATGACGCTGTCTTGGCTCACTGCAACCTCCGCCTCTGGGGTTCATGCAATTGTCCTGCCTCAGCCCCCCGAGCAGCTGGGATTACAGGCGCCCACCACCACGCCCGGCTAATTTTTGCATTTTTAGTCGACACGGGGTTTCACCACGTTGGCCAGGCTGGTCTCGAACTCCTGACCTCAAATGATCCACCTGCCTCAGCCTCCCAAAGTGCTGTGATTACAGGCGTGAGCCACCACTCCCAGCCGACATTTTTAAAGTATAGCTTTTTATTGCTTTGTGATGACCTCATCTTACATATTGTGCTACCTACCAATCTCTCTAATCAAACTGTTACACAAATCTTGCTGAGATTTGTAATCTTGCTGATTTGTGTAACAGTTTGATTAGAGAGATTGCTAGGTAGCACAATTATTTGCCATATAAATTCTACAGATCACATAGTTCAGAGAAGCCAGTGATCATTTCCAACTCTTATGGTAGAGGAAGAGTTTACAGAGGTAGCTATGAGCTAACACTTTGAGGATGCTAGGCTCTGGGCTAAGTTCTTTATACATGTCATCTCATTTAATCCTTACAACAACCTTTGAATACCTAATTGCCTTTAAAGCCTATGTTTTTTTTTCTAGCTGCTTTCCCTTAGTTCGAATGAAAGAGATAGTGGTGGAGTAATTTGTTTCTCTCTGTGCTGTCTCCGGTTTTATGGGTATTCATTGGGATTACCAACAGAGAAATTAAGAGTTCACCATTTTGGCCAGGTGTCATGGTTCACGCCTGCAATCCCAGCACTTAGGGAGGCCGAGGCAGGAGCCCAGGAGTTTGAGACCTGAGCCTGAGACCAGGAGTTTGAGACCAGCCTGAACAACATGCTAAAACCCAGTCTGTGCAAAAATTACAGAATTTAGCTGGACATGGTGGCACACGCCTATAGTCCTAGCTACTCCAGAGGCTGAGGCGGGAGGATTGCTTGGGCCCAGGAGGTCGAGGCAGCAGTTAGCCGTGATTGTGCCACTGTGCTTCAAGCTGGGTGACAGAGTGAGACCCTGTCTCAACAAAAATAAAAAGAGTTCACCATTTGGGCTAACATTGTTTCCCTTACGTGAGAACACTGGAGGTTCCTTGGAAAAACTGGACCAAAGAAAATCCAAATTGACTGATAGAGACTCTCCCCATGGATAGCCTGATGATGTTAATGAGGAAACGAAATACTGTCCTGTTTCTGTGTTTGGAGAAAAGCTCTCAGTCAGAGGCCAGACCATGAGGTGTTATCTAGAACAAGAATAGCACAGATTGTGCCATTTCATTCCAGGGAATAGACATCTACTTGGTGACAGCAGAACTATTAGTAATAGATGACTGCCTTCCTTGTGATAGTATATTTCTTACTTTATACCAGTATATGAGTAATACATGTTCAATTTAGTAGATTTCATAGATAAAACTAGAATGGAGTCTGAGGAATAAGAAAGACTGAATTAAGGTGGAAGAAGGAAGGCTTAAACATTGCCAGAGTGGGGGCAAAGCTGTCATGAGACAAGGGGTTTGTATGGATAAATTACTCAAAAGTTATTTTAATAACAGGCAACATAGTAAAAGTTATAAAATAAAGACCATCTTATATTTGCAGATTCGGGTGCTGTGTTTACATTTGGGAAAAGTAAATTTGCTGAAAATAATCCCGGTAAATTCTGGTTTAAAAATGATGTCCCTGTACATCTTTCATGTGGAGATGAACATTCTGCTGTTGTTACCGGTTAGTATTACAATCCTGAATAAGGACAGTAATACTTAGAAAGTTCTAAATATTTTGTTATAGATATGCTGCTGTGTTTTAAACATGTTGAAAATATTATCAAAAGTGTTGTTTTTTACTTTGCCAGAGAATTCTTCACAAAATAAGTCATCAAGAGCATCTTTTAAATTTTAAGTTTCCTTAGTATATTTAAGTATGATTTTCTGTACACACAACTTTCTTGGAATGAATCTATTTCAATATAATTTTTTAAAAAAACCTGTTACCGTATAATTTTAGAAACTCTTTTCCACCTAATAGAAACTGGTTATACATAGATGAACAAGGTAACTTATTTCAACACAGAAAAGCAGTGACATTTTAAAAGTATAGCTTTTTATTGCTTTGTGGTGACCTCATCTTACATTATGTGAAAAATGCTTCAATTGATTATTTCTTTTTCCCTCCTACCAGGAAATAATAAACTTTACATGTTTGGCAGTAATAACTGGGGTCAGTTAGGATTAGGATCAAAGTCAGCCGTCAGCAAGCCAACATGTGTCAAAGGTTTGGGATCTTTTTATCTTTTCACAAACTGTATAAAGTATTTTTATGTTGACTGTGTAGTTCTTTAATGTCATAAATAATAAAGCCTTTAGTTCTTTATTTTCTGACATTTGCTTGAATATTATTAGCATTTAACTTATCTTTTATATGATATTCAGAACTGCTTTTATATGTTAGGGTCTAAAAATCAGATTGATTTTAAATCCAGGGACCACAAAGGAAGTAGTGATTTTACAGTATTGCAGTTGAATATCCCCCATCTTTTTTTGTTTGTTTGTTAGTTTGTAAAACTACTTACATATTACTGTTATTGTATATACAGAGAACAAACATATGTTAGAATTTTGAGCTTTTCTCATTTAATACAGTTGTGGACATTATGCTTCTATTTGGTTGCTGGTTTTATAAAACATACTTATCCTGCTTTATATAGTGACTAGGTGAAGTAAACGAAACATCGAGACTAGGGATTGATTAGTACTAGTGTAAAAGAACAACAGGACAAAATATTTGAAATCAGGAGTGTTCCAGAAAATATTAGATATATAATACCCTTACAAAGCTTTCTGGATGTTATATGCAAAACCTCTGTTTGGATATAACCTGTGAACATCAGCTAAACTTGAAAGGATGATGGAGATTCCTTGAGAAGCAATAAGAGCAGTATTTTTTATCTTCCTGGCTTAATTTTAATTTCAGCTCAAAATTTCAGTGTAGCTTATCATATTCATGCTGTTTATGGGAATTGTTATGGAACTTTTAAAGTATTCCATGTGTTCAAAAAGTATTTATTGAGCATAGTCTAAACACCTGAGGATAGTCACAGTGACCATGACCCTTACTCTCAAATATCTTATCTAATAGACAAGCTAACAGGATTGTTTAGACTATGGGATCCTTGAGACCAGGGATTCTATCTTAGTCATCTTTTTGCAGCCCCTATGCCAAGCACTTAGGAGATGTTCTTTAAATGTTTTTTGAATATGTAGATGAATGAATGAACAACTTTGACTGATGGGTGTATGCCTATCAATATTGGTCTTCGGTTTTTCATTGAATGTGGTAGAAGGTGAGCTTGATAACGGTGATGGCAGGTTAGGTAATGGATCAGATTGGTGAGGAGGCAGCATAATAGAATACAGTGGGTCTCAGCACATATTAATTACCTGTGAAGTTTTTTTTTTTTTTGAGACAGGGTCTTGCTCTGTCACCCAAGCTGGAGTGCAGTGGTGTGATCTCTGCTTACTGCAGCCTCGACCTCCTGGGCTCCAGCCATTCTCCCACCTCAGCACCCCCTCCCCGAATAGCTGCAACTACAGGCATGCATCACCACACCCAGCTAATTTTTGTATTTTTTTGTAGAGAAGGGGTTTCACCATGTTGCCCAGGTTGGTCTTGAACTCCTGAGCTCAAGCCATCTGCCCGTCCCGGCCTCCCAAAGTGCTGGGATAATAGGTGTGAGCCACCACACCCGGCCTACCTGTGGAGTTTATAATTATATATATAAATGCCTAGCCCCTGCTTCAGACCCACTGACTCAGATTCCATAGGGATGGGGCTAAGATATCTATATTGTATTCAAAGCTCCACTTGTTATGATGGTACACAACCAGTTCTGAAAACCTCTGGTTTGCTCGTTAAGAACATTGACTTTGGAATCAGACAAGCCTGCTATTAAATCTCGGTTCTATCACTTAGTTACCATTTGTCCTGGACTACTGTTCATTTTCATTGCTATAAAATAATTGTCCCATTTTAAATATTTTTAGCTCTAAAACCTGAAAAAGTGAAATTAGCTGCCTGTGGAAGGAACCACACCCTGGTGTCAACAGGTATGGTGCTCAACCTGTATGATTTCCTGCCTGACTTTGAGAACTGAGGTCTCATTCCAGTAACGTGGCTTTGTAAAATTAATAGAGATTATACTTTGGCAACAGTAAAATTAGAGTTTTTTAAAATGTCAATGGCTAGTACACGTTTGCCTTTGCAAATATACACATAAATGTCAAATGGCTGAAGAAAAAGCTTCTTTTCTTGGATTCTGTCATGGGACAGCATCTCCTAACCTGTGTGTCCACCTTAAGGGCTGGTTATTCCTGTTCTTGCTCTTCTCTCTTCCTTACTAAGGGTGAGTGGAAGGCACCCAGAAGGCTGTTGATGTGAGTGAGCATAATTCACATCAAAATCCATACGAGCTTTTGTGTGTGTGTGTGTTTGTAGAAATTAACAAAGTGCTTCTAAAATTTATATGGAAAAGCAAATGACATAGAAGAGCCAAAACAATTTTGAATAATAACAGAGGACTGGCACTACCTGGTTTCAAGACTCGCTGTAAAGCTACTGTAATCAAGACTGAGGTATTGGCAAAAAGATAGACAAAGATTAATGAAACAGAATAGAGTCTACAATTAGACCCATATGTATATGCCCACTTGATTTTTGGCAAAGATGCCAAGGAAATTCAATAGAGAAAGGATAGTATCTTCAGCAAATGCTGCTGTAACATTTAGACCTCCAGGACCTGACCACTGAGCAGTACTTCCTACCACCTTCCCCCTGCCCCTGCCCCTTGCCCCGCCCCTCCCCCACCACCACTTATTCTGTCTTCAGGATGTTTTCACTGCCTCAGCTCCTCTCCACCTCTCCATACCTTTCCCTTTCTGAAGTGTCTTTTCTCTTTCTCTTAGCCTTTTAAGATTATTTCTTGAGATCCCATTAAGTGTTAACTTCTTTCATGGAACATTTTGTGACTGTGTGTTCATTTATTTGTTTGAATTATTTCAGCATCTCACCAACTCTGGTTTGCTCCATGTGTGTGAAATTGTGCACTCCAATTGCATGTGACCTTGTATTTTCCATTTGAAAGCTAGTCTTGTTTCCCCAGTTAGGTTTCGTCTTTTCCTAAAAACAAAAAATAAAAATAACAATAACTTTAAAATTTTTACTAACTCAGGCTGATTTTGCCCTCATTTCACCCTATAATTTAGCAAGGCTTTAACTTCATTTATATATTTATGACATAGATAACTAATTTATGTGTTACAAATCTTCATTAATTTACAACTTACTGGTAATGTTTATAATCTAGGCATGATGTACTTTTTATTTAATTAACAGAGTAATTAACAAACATTTTTACATACTTTAAATCAGCCAAATGCTGTTCTAAGAATTTTACAAATCTCAACTAATTCAATCTTCATAACAACTCTATGAAGTAGGTACTATTATTATCCCCATTTTATAGATGAGGAAAATGAGGCACACAGAGGTTATGGCTTGCCCAAGGTCCCACAGCTTTGGTAAGTGGTAAGCCAGAATTTGCACCCAAGCAGTCTGGCTCTGGAGTCTTTCCTGCTAAACAGAGTGCTATAGTGCCTTCCTATTTAGCTAGGAAGTTAAAATAAATACAACATAGAATTATCATGTTTCTAATTAGATTTTTCTTGGATTTGCCTTGTTTTACTTATTTGTACTATTATATCTTAACTTTAATGGTTACAGAAGTTAAAATTAATGGACACATCTCTTTTAAAATAGATTTGCATTTTAAACTAGTATGGAAGTTACTTTCCTTGTTTTTACTCTGAATTAATAAAGTTCTTAGAACAGCATTTGGCTGATTTAAAGTATGTAAAAATGTTTGTTAATTACTCTGTTAATTAAATAAAAAGTATATCATGCCTAGATTATAAACATTTCCAGTAAGTTGTAAATTAATGAAGATTTGTAACACATAAATTAGTTATCTATGTCATAAATATATAAATGAAGTTAAAGCCTTGGTAAATTATAGGGTGAAATGAGGGCAAAATCAGCCTGAGTTAGTAAAAATTTTAAAGTTATTGTTATTTTTATTTTTTGTTTTTAGGAAAAGACGAAACCTAACTGGGGAAATAAGACTAGCTTTCAAATGGAAAATACAAGGTCACATGCAATATTAGCAAGAAATAAATACGTTCCATGCATTCTGTTCATTTCAGTTGCTAGTTACATTCTAGATTGATTTCTAAAATCTCACAAAAATATGTGGCCTTGCTTGTTTTGCTTTATTTTGACGATGAAATGAAGTTGTCTCCCAAATAATAGGATAGTGATAGCTTTCAACTTTCTTCACTGTTAATAGAGGAAATCGCTGCTATGCACTGACCTGTCTCATAAAAAGGGGGACTCTATAGTCTATTGATGTTTTCTTTTCCATGTGCAGAAGGAGGCAATGTATATGCAACTGGTGGAAATAATGAAGGACAGTTGGGGCTTGGTGACACCGAAGAAAGAAACACTTTTCATGTAATTAGCTTTTTTACATCTGAGCATAAGATTAAGCAGCTGTCTGCTGGATCTAATACTTCAGCTGCCCTAACTGGTGAGACTTGTTTCTTTTTCAGTCTGGGACACATTCCTTTCCTGTAGATCAATATATGCCAACTCAGTAAACCGAAGGGAGCATTGCTGTTTAGTTTTCTTTCATCGACTATCTATGTGCTTTCAGAAAACATTTAAAATATAACTTTAAATCTTGACATACTGCAATTTTATGCTTATTTATGCTTATTTTATGCTTATTTGTGCTTATTTAAATATACATTTAAAAAGTAATTGGCAAATAAGCTCTAAGCTATGCCGTCTGTCTACTCCTTTAGATATTCTTAAATATTATTTTTGTTGTGTGCTCTTAAAGTTATACTTGCAGTTTTAACTGAAGTTGCTGTCAGAAACATCCACAGAAATCTGTTGCAGCATATGTTGTTAAAATGTGGTTTGCAACGGTCATTGTACCTCTCTGCCCTCCCTACCAAAAGCCCATATGAGACATTTCTTTAAAATTTGGAGCCAAGATCAGCTTGATCTTACTGAAGCTGCTGGTTAGCTGCTTTGTTTCAAGCAGGAGACTGTATAACATCCGGTGTTACTCTCTCAGGAAAGTCAGAGTTGTCTCTGAAGCTCAGTCCTTTAGATTTTGTCAGCCCTTAAGTTAGCATTTTGACATCCTTCTTTCAGTTCTTATTTTCATTTGTTTGTTTTGCATTATTAAAATACTTCAAAAATGTAAATTATTTAAAATATATAAATAAATAAGTCTTGATAATTCCTTTCTAAAATATTTTTCCTAGATTAACTTTTTCTGACATCAAAACCCGTATCAGAAATTATATGTTACCTATTTTTGAGATGCTGTACATGCTATTGTATCTTCATTCTCTGAGGCTAGATTCTGTGTTTTCAGGTTTAAATTATAAGGAAAAAAAAATGTAGTGAAATACGTTTCTTCTGTTCTTTTTTCAAAACATCATTTCCACAGTGCTCCCAAGAGCAAGGTCTTCCAGGCTTTTTTGACCTGCAGGTGTCTAATGTGACCTGTGCTGTCTTTCAGTTCAGTTGCAGGTAGGCTGCTTGGAAGGAGGAGAACATTTCTGTTTAGAAACATCAGAATGGGAAAGGGTGATTGTAGGAAAGGGCATTCTGTCTTTGCTATCGAGATAAAAATATGGTCAGGACTTAAGTGATTTACAATCAGGCTGTTCTGTGTTCTTTATCATTATAGAAGCATTTCACAATATAAATTGAACTCTTAAGTAGCTAGCTGGTGTAAATGTCTTAGTAGTACTTTATTGTTAAGATACATAATTTTTATGAACTATAAAATAAATGGTCTTTTGGAAGTATAATAGCTTCAGAGCCTGGCTACCTTTTAAAACCTTTTCTCCCCCTTTTATTTTTCTTTATAGAGGATGGAAGACTTTTTATGTGGGGTGACAATTCCGAAGGGCAAATTGGTTTAAAAAATGTAAGTAATGTCTGTGTCCCTCAGCAAGTGACCATTGGGAAACCTGTCTCCTGGATCTCTTGTGGATATTACCATTCAGCTTTTGTAACAAGTAAGACACATTTTGAAGTCATCATGTTATCTCCCACTTCTATGTTGTTATTAAATTAATAATGAAATGATATAGTCTCTGGTTCTATAGAAATAATGCCATGGTTGTCCATGTAATGAAATTATTTTGGTCTGTTTTAGGTCACAGTATTTCCCCATTTATATAATAAGAGTTCATAATTTCAAACTCTGTCTGACATGATCACTTTTTAGGTGAATATAGAGAGCTCAGCATGGGATATAGTTTCCTTTGGTGGGACTTTCTCAGCATTCCCAACTTCTCCCTTTCCTGGACCCACTGACAACCTTTTCTGTCTTAGTTAAAATATTGGAAACGTTGGGCTCTAGCTGTTATAGTCTATATCTATCTACACTAGTAATAATAGAGGAAGTGTGATTATGACTTTCCATCTAATTGATGGGATTTTTTAACAGTAAAAACACCTAGAGGAAATAGTTTATGGACCCTCTTAGACAAATCTTTAAATATTTATTTTATACATTTACTCTTTATTCCATATACCACAGGCTCAGGGTTAGAAAGTGGTAATTCACCCATTTCACTGCCCCCTAAAGTTACCAATGAATTGGTAGCAGCATGATACCAAGGGAGAGTAAACCTGACTTTGTCAGTATTTTTCACCACTGCATCCCTGGTGTCTTGAACAAACTGATAATCAATAAATATTATTGAATGAGGGAGAAAGTGAATAAATGATGAATTGATTGCATTCCTTGAGGCAACACTACCTACCAACTTATTGGCAACTTTTGGCTCCTGGGGTTGGTATAGTCTGTACTCGCTTTGTTCATGAAACAAAAACACAAATGGGAAAATAAGCCAACCAAACAACAAAAATACCAAGTAAAAGCATTGTATCATATTTGGGCTTTAAGAAAACTGCCTGAATGAATTGTGTGAATGAACTCTGCATTAGCCATTAGGTGAACAAGTGGAATAGTTCATCTTAACCAACAGGCATTACATTGAGCTTTTCTTTGGTTTGTTTTTATGCCTTTTTTTAATTAAAAAAAGCTCAGCTTTATTGAGATATAATTCACATACCCTACAATTCACCCATTTAAGGTGTACAATGTCTTTTAGCATATTCACAGGTTTGTACATAAAATGAACTTTTATACTAAGCATTTTGCTGAGATTCATTTACATCAGCTGATATGAACTGTCAGTAATTTTCACACTAGCCATTATTTTATGACTTTAATCACTTAAAGCAACTTTTTATAAATTTTGGAAATAACTCAAGTATAAGGGGTTTTACTTAATATGTATTTCATGATAGAGGAAAATGTTGTATAGAAAAGCATTATTTTTTTCTCTTTGTATGTTGAATTTGTAGATCAGAAAAAATTGATTATTTTTAATTTTTAATATTTGTGGGTACATAATATATATATAGTGGGTACTACAGATATATGTATAGTGGGTACTCTCTCTCTCTCTCTCTCTCTCTCTATATATATATATATGTATATATATGGAATACCTGAGATGTTTTTATACAGGCATGTGATGGGCAATAATCACATCATGGAGAATGGGGTATCCATCCCCTCAAGCATTTATCCTTTGTGTTATAAACAATCCAATGATACTGTCTTAGTTATTTTAAAATGTACAATTATTTTGATTGTAATCATCCTGTTGTGCTATCAAATACTAGAAATTATTATTTCTAATTTTTGGACCCATTAACCTCCCTCCTACACACACCCCACTACCCTTTCTAGCCTTTGGTAACAGTCCTTCTACTCTTTATTTCCATGAGTTTGTTTTGATTTTTACATCCCACAAATAAGTGAGAACATGCGGTGTATGTCTTTCTGTGCCTGTTTTATTTCATTTAACATAATGACTTCCAGTTCCATCCACGTTATTGCAAATGACCGGATCTCATTCTTTTTCATGGCTGAATAGTATTCTATTGTGCCTAAGTACCACATTTTTTCTTGTTTTTTGAGACAGAGTCTTGCTCTGCTGCCCAGGCTGGAGTACAGTAGTGCAGTCCCGGCTCACTGCAACCTCTGCCTCCCAGGTTCAAGCAATTCTCTTGCCTCAGCCTCCTGAGTAGCTGGAATTACAGGCGCCCACCATCATGACCAGCTATTTTTTTTGTATTTTTAATAGCGACAGGGTTTCACCATGTTGGTCAGGCTGGTCTTGAACTTCTGACCTCAGGTAATCTACCCTCCTTGGCCTCCCAAAGTGCTGGAATTATAGGTGTGAGCCACTGTGTCTGGCCCCACATTTTCTTTATTCAGTCATCTATTGATGAACACTTAGGTTGCTTCCAAATCTTGGCTATTGTGAACAGTGCTGCAACAAACATGGGAGTGCAGATATCTCTTTGATATACTGGTTTCTCTTCTTTTGGGTATATACCCAGCAGTGGGATTGCTGGATCATATGGTAACTCTGTTTTTAGTTTTTTTGAGGAACCTCCAAACAGAATAGTTTATTTCCTAATAAAAATACAGAACATATTACTAAGATAGTTATGTTTAAGACTTCCTACAGATTTTTCACCTACTAGTATGTTTAAATGCTCATGTTCGCGTTTTAAATTCATGTTCTCAATTCAAGTTCATATTATAAATTATATAAAATATTCAATTTTTAGATCTTATAGATAAATAAAATCTATGGAGTTTTCAGGTATTATCCCTGATTGCTGTGTCTTTTCATCTGATATGTTAATGGTTGGGTCTGAGCATTTCAACCAGTGATTCACTGAATTAGGTGTAGTACAATAGGGGATATAAGTAAATGAGTTGGGGTCATGGGAACTGGGGGCAGGAATTTGTGGAGCAATCTTCAGATACTGGAGAATGGAGACTTGGCAGTGTGCTTAAGATCAGAATCCTGGGGAAGGTAGCTGTCAGAGCCAGGTAGAGAGTTTGAGGAATCCAGATTTTATAAAAATTAATAGGCCTAAGTGAAGTAGATATAATTGATATGAAATGACCTATTTATTCTTCGTGATAAATGTTATTTTATTTTTTATATATAAATAAGAAAAAGACCTTGGAATTAAATAAAACATTTTATATGGATTAAAAGCACTCACCTTCCCCTTTAAGGAAGGTCCTACTGATAGCTACAGGAAATATCTTTTCTAACCCTTTATAGCAAGCTCGTCCAACCCGCAGCCTAGGATGGCTTAGAATGCCGCCCATCACAAATTGTAACCCTTCTTAAAACATGAGATTTATGCACAGACCTTTTCTTTTTTTAGCTCATCAGCTATTATTAGTATTAGTGTATTTTATGTGTGACCAAAGACAATTCTTCCAATGTGGCCCAGGGAAGCCAAAAGATTGGACACCCCTGCTTTATAGGTAAAACATTTTACTTTAAAAAGTCGACACTGTGAGAAACTTCATCAACTTACTATGTAAAAGTCATTTTAAATGATATTTCTTACAATACCAAGTTGATTAAAATGTAGTACCTGCCCTTCTGGAGTTTACAGTCAAACTATAGGATGTATAGTTTTTCCATGTACAAAGCATTTTCAAGTATGAATATATTTCATTTAATCTCCCAACCACTCTGGGAGAGAGGTGGTGGTATCTGAGATTCCATATATGCAGGCAGGTTTAGAACACAGTTTTATTCAAGGTGATGCTGCGATTGAGTTGCAGAATCAGAATTCGAACTCCAGTTTTCCAGTTCTAAAAGCCTGAACAATTTCTACTGACATGCAGTTTCTCTCCATATACAAGAGGAAGAGGAGGATGTGGTAGCAACTAATAATGACCAGGCACTGATTATGTGTTCTATGTGCCTTTGAATGCATTAATTCGGTTATTCCTATGAAACAACCCTATCACATAGGCACTTTTATCCCCATGTTACAGGCCCAGTGATTGAACAACTTGCTCAGTATGACTCAGTAAGTGGCAGAATCCACATGCAAACAAGGCAGTCTGACTCTGTAGCACATACTTTTTGCTACTGTGCTAGACCAATAACTGCAATATACAGCAGACCATGATTGGTAACGTAAGACATTTGATAGCAGAGTCTTACGTGAGATCAAGAAAGAAAAAATATTATTTCTTGTTAGGGGCGTCAGGACATATTTCAGAGAAAGGGTGGTATTTGAGATTAACCATGAAAGATGGAAACAACTCTGAGAGAGACAGAGATGAGGGAAGAACAATCCAGGCAGAGACAAAAACATGTGCAGAGATAGAGACAGAAAAGTAAATCATGTATTTGGAGATTATTGCATAGTTGAGTTTGTTTAGAGGTTGTTTGTTTAGAGGTTAGGGATCATGGATCCTAAAGGAATGTGAACCCCTGAAATGATATGCTAAATTTGGTAGGTGCATTTTTTTTTTTTTTTGAGCCAGGTCTCACTCTGTTGCCCAGGCTGGAGTGCAGTGGCATAATCACGGCTCACTGTAGCCTAGACCTTCCGGGCTCAAGTGATCCTCCCACCTCATTCCTCCGAGTAGCTAGGACAAAGATGCGTGCCACCACACCCGGCTAATTTTTGTATTCTTTGTAGAGACTGGGTTTCACCATGTTGCCCAGACTGGTTTCAAACTCCTAGACTCAAGCCATCCACCAGCCTCGGCCTCCCAAACTGCTGGGATTACAGGCATGAGCCATCACACCCTGCTGGGATGTGTACTTTTTTTATAGAGCTGTCATCAAATTCCCAAGGGAGGATGTGACTCAAAAGAGAGTCACCAGGTTGGGGAGTAGATAGAAATATGACTGGTTAGTAGTCCGGGAACCTAATATGGAAGGTCTCTTGTAACAGTCTGCAGTTTATACTTGATACATGTATTTTTTTTTTATTTGGAAGTGTCATAATTAGAGCCTTGTTTTTGGAAGATGCATCTGATATTGTGTGGGTATGTTAGACTAGAGGTAGGAAAGACATTTGGAAAACTTGATCCAGGTGAAAATTCATGTTAAGGTGTAAAGGGAATCAGGAATCTATAGACAGAAATGGAGAGAGACTCATCAGGACTTAGGAACCAGTTTCCTATGGGAGGCAACAAGCATGGGAAAACGGAAGGGTGCTAACTTACTGGGCACCACTTTTGTGCCAGTGTTTGCTAAATACTTCATAGAAAACTGTGGTCCATAAAACTTCATTTTCTGTGCAGATCAATTCAGAAAATCAATATAGCTGTGTTTACGGTATTTGAGCAAGTTCTAAGTGGTGCATATCTTGTGCATTGGCTGTCCCACACCTTCCCGAAGTTCTGTGATTTTCTAGAAGGACTCACAGTCTTCAATAGCAGATTATACTTATGAATAAGATTTATTACAGCAAAGGATACAAAGCAAAAAGAAAAAGTGGGAAAAAGATAAGCATCTGCAGTGGAGTCCAGAGAAGTCAAGCTTGGGCTTCCTAGTACTTTCTCTTAGGAAACCACACAGGGCATGTTTTCTTAGCAGTGAACTACAGGGACATGTGTGGAATGTCTCTGCCCAGGGAAGCCCATTCTGTTGCTTCTAGGGGATTTAGGGTGCTGGTCATTTAGGCACCTCCTGCTAGCAACTGGCCACAGCAGCTGAAACTCAGGACCCTCAATAATGAAGCCAGGTGCACATCATCAATGTTGATGTTTGTGCAAGCAGCCCTGACAAACCTAATCTGGCATAGTTCATTGCTCTGGTATATATAACAAAATCATTAATCATTCACATAAAGAACACTCCAGGGGCCACCTTCTCAGGGGTTGGCAAGGATCAATCATGGTTCTCTCAGAGACTTGCAAAGAATAAGCAAGCAGATCTGCTCTGTTGTCTCTTTGCTTATACCAATGGTGATATGTTCCATGTCATTCTTCAGATTGGATCATATACTTACACAAGGTTTTTAAATTCTATTTTATAGAACTCAGTTAATTGCATAGAAATGAATAAGAAAGTTCTTGCTTTCAAGAAGTTCACAGTCATAATACAGTGTGATAAATGTAATAAAGAAGCAAATTAATAGCGTTAGTATGGACAGGGCAGTGATTAAGTGTCAGGAACTCCTTGGTAAGAGTCTTTGGAGGAAGTGCCATCTAAATGGGTAAAGTCTGCTATCTTAAGATTTACTTAACATATTTACTGCACACATAAGTGAGTTTTCTAAAACCAGTTTCATATAAAGCAATTATTCATTCATTTATTCCACAAATATTAAGTGCTTGTTCTAGACACTGCTAGGTTTTGGGGATACCATAGGGAGCAAGACAAAATTCATGTTTTTATGGGAGCTTTAAGTAAGTAAAAGACACAAGATATTCTTCACTTTTGTGAAAGCACTAAAGTAATTTTCTAGTTGTTTATTAGTAGTGGTAGTCATGAATTTTTCATGAAAATTATTGGATTAAAATAATCAAGGGGAAAAGAAAATCTAGCTTTATTTCTTTATCATACAGTAAAAATATCTCAAGAAAGCTCAAATGTATTAATTTATCCTTGTCAAAACTTTTTTTTGACGGTAAGACCAGCTTTTTGTTCATATGTATGTCATCACTAATCACTATACTTTTCCTTCAATAGCAGATGGTGAGCTATATGTGTTTGGAGAACCTGAGAATGGGAAGTTAGGTCTTCCCAATCAGCTCCTGGGCAATCACAGAACACCCCAGCTGGTGTCTGAAATTCCCGAGAAGGTGATCCAAGTAGCCTGTGGTGGAGAGCATACTGTGGTTCTCACGGGTATGTGTGGAGTCCACTGTTCTGTTCCCTGCGTTCTGTGGTGGCTAATGAAATTTTTTTAATGTTCTTTTTTTTTATTGTGGTAAGAATACTATGAGAACTACCTTCTTAATAGATTTTTAAGTGTATAATACAGTATTTTTATGTATAGGCACAACCATTGTACAGCAGATCTCTGAAACTTATCTTGAGTAACTGAAACTTCACGCCCACTGTACGGCAACTCGTCTTTCCGGCCTCCCCTCAATTCCTGGCAACCACCATTCTATTATTAGCCTCTATGAGTTTGACTCTTAGATACCTCGTGTCAGGTGGCCCTTGCATCTCTTTCCATTAAGATTCTCACTTTTTGGGCCTGGCGCAATGGCTGACACCTGTAATCCTAGCATTTTGGGAGGCCAGGAGATCTCTTGAGCCCAGGAGTTCGAGACCAGCCTGAGCAACATGACGAAACCCCATCTTTACTAATATTAGCCAGGTGTGGTCTCAGGTATTCAGGAGGCTGAGGTGGGAGGATCACCTGAGCCAGGGGAGGTTGAGGTTGAGGTGAGCTGTGATTGTCCCACTGCACTCAAGCCTGGGCAACAGAGCAAGACCTCGTCTCAAAACAAAAAGAAAAACAAACAAACAAAAGATTCTCACCCTTTATTCCTGTACTTAATATACATTTCTGGTCTATGGAATATTTTTTTTAAGTAGAAAAAAAATGAATCTTGTTGAATTGTTTCTGCTAACATAATTTACATTTTCATGACCTTAACTTTTTTTTTTTTTGAGACGGAGTTTCGCTCTTGTCATGTAGGCTGAAGTGCAATGGCCTGATCTTGGCTCACTGCAGCCTCTGCCTCCTGAGTTCAAGCGATTCTCCTGCCTCAGCCTCCCGAGTAGCTGGGATTACAGGTGCCCACTACCATGCCCAGCTAATTTTTGTATTTTTAGTAGTGATGGGGTTTCGCCATGTTGGCAAGGCTGGTCTCAAACTCCTGACCTCAGGTGATTCACCAGCCTCGGCCTCCCAAAGTGCTGGGATTACAGGCGTGAGCCACCACACCTGGCCTGACCTTAACATTTTTAATGGCAACATATTACATTATTTTTAGCTCATTTTCAGGGACAAACAATTTTTCTCATGTATATGTTTTCTATATTTATCTAAAATTGACATTTTTCCTGAAATGCCTTCTTTTGGAGAAGCTTTTTGTTCAAGCTGTTTTCTATATGTCATTGATAATTCTTTTCTTTGTGATATTTACAATGTATAGCTTGGGGATTTCTTTGTAGTTGTATGTTCTGTTATAGTAATTCATTAAAAAGTGGTATGGTTTTAAATTACAGATAATAAAAGAAAGTCAGGACCTTAATGTTACTTTTGGGATCTGAATTTCATATTTGTTATGACATGTCATTTCTCAGGATTCTGATCACTGTATTGAAATATACTCACTACTTGCTAATATGTTTACTAAATTGATGCTTCCAAATTTTTTCAACATTAGATTTATTTTAGATGAGTAATGTACATAATACAATTAGGTAGTGAATTATTATTATATTTTTTGCACAAAAAAATTAACAGTTTGTGAAGTCACCACTTAATCTTTAGTAGCCCAAAGTTAGAAATGTTGTAGACAAATTTTGAATAATATCCAATTCTAAGATGATATGCCTAATGTTGCCAGGTAAGTGAATAATATTTTATCTTTATGTTTTTTTCTCTGATGTTACTTTTCCTCAGCTTCCTGTTCTAGCCCCAGTCGTGGTTATTAAGCTTTAGTTTCTAGATGGAATCTTTTCTAAGTTAGAAATAATTTTTTTTCAAAACTTATACTCTAAATTTGGAAATAATTCTGAGGTTTAAGATTTTTTTGAATTCCTGCTGAAAAAGTGAATTTTATATAATTTCGAAAATATTCTAAAAATTAAACTTTGAAATTAATTTTTACACATTATCTGAAAATTCATTCTATAGGCAGAAATGCAACTTTATGTGTTATATATTTTCTCTAGTTTATACAAAGACTATAGAAAGAATTAATAGGTCATTCAGGGTTATTTTAACAGATACAAATGTTGATTGTATAATAATAGTGTCTTTAACCATTCATTATAAAACATTTTTCTATAAAGAGCAACAAGATAATCTATGATACTTTTAATGAAAGCTCAATTCTTAATTTTAAATTCTTAATTTAAAATAAATGCACTTAAGGATGATATTTTCGTGTGGTTTTAAAGACATTTAACTTTCTGTGGACTTTGTTCTGAGCTTA
Organism: Pan troglodytes; assembly: GCF_028858775.2. Lineage (NCBI taxonomy): Eukaryota > Metazoa > Chordata > Mammalia > Primates > Hominidae > Pan > Pan troglodytes. The sequence continues at coordinate 38,736,190 of NC_072421.2, read as the reverse complement.
AGTATAATGTTTCCAGAAATTGATTGCTCTCTCCAGATTTTTGCAAGCTTACGGATCTCACACACCAGTAAAGTTTTTTAAATTATGAGATGCATCTATTTGACAGACCTGGAACAGTTATTTTTTGCCACTAAGATTTCCACTACAGATGCAAGAAAGAAGTGTCCTTGCATTTCCTGTCTGATTGTGGCAGCCAACATTGAATGGGGGAATACAGGAGAAAAACTTGGTAATACAGGGAAAAAAACATGGAGAGATAATTTTTACAGTTCATAAATAACTTTGTAAACAGTGAAGAGCTTGTGTTACAATCCAGAGAATAATCTAAAATTTGAGTTTAAAAAATTATGAGAACCAATAGATGGTTGTCAGCTTCTGATTCACATTTGCTTAAATATGGGCATTGAAAAACATGACTGCACTATCATATCATAAAATAAGGAACATTTTCAAAATAAAAAACTCTTAATTGTATATAATAAAGGACACCTCCTTAAACTGTATAAATGTATATGTATGAAAATTTCACTACTTTGCCTGTTTTTCACATTTCTCCATGGACCTGTGAGAGCTTTATTATGAGCCAGCCCTGGTGAGGAACCTGGTTCTGGAACACAGTATAGGCAGAATTTTAAAAATATTTAGTCCTAGCTGATGAAGAAATGGACCTGAAGAGTATATTGATCATCAGTGTGACTAAATACTAAACTGGATTGCTAAGAGAGTTATGGAATATTTTATAAGACCTTAGGGAAAGAATAGCTAATCACCTGTTCCAATTTCTTTCACTAAAGAAAAGCACTTGGATTAGGTGTTTCTGTGAAGGACCTTCCCAGCCTTGTTTTTCAAAAGTCTATAACTCTTATCTTAAAAATCTATTAGAGGATCATTCATTAAACTATTCTAAAAACAATTTAGTTCATTTCTGATGAATTTATTTAAAACATAATATTTGCACATGACCGTGATAGATTAGAAAATAAAACTGGTTGTAGTGATAGGGTGATTATAGTTTCTCCTTGGGATCAGGGAAACCATGGACCACTGTGGAAAAAGTCTGAGGCTGGAACTTGGGACACACTAAGTGAGGCAGAGTGATATTTGTAGTTTTGTAAATCGTCCACAGCAGTTACCAACACACAAGAAAGGCCAGTTGTGAGATGGGGTTCACAATGAAGTCTGGGTCCTGAGGCAAATGAGAATTTATCTTAACTTCTCAGATTATGTTTGGATAAACTTAAGTTTTCTACAGGTTAACAAATTATTAGTTCTGAAATCAAATATATTCTGTGAAATTACAGTAATATTAATCTGAAGCTAACTGATCAAATCTATTTTCCCAATGTAATATTATTTATTAACATTAAATTATGTTGTTAAATGTCACAAAGGTGATATGGCCAAAAATTCTATTGGTTGTTAAATATAATGTCCTTAAATAAGAGCGCCTTCAATCATTTTTATAAAATAGAAACTGCTGTCATCACTAATATCCAAGCACCTGAATGGGAACCTACCAGGATACTGAACAAAACTTCTGTAACATGATTCAGACTGCCTAAACAGCCTCATTTCACAGGCTAATTAAAATCAGACAGCCTAAGAAATGTAGAGTAATTGTTGGTCAGCTAGAGATAGATAATTGCTTTAATTTACCCAATATTCTACTGTTAAGCTGAACATTTAGAACTGGAAATATGCCATGTGATTATTAATTAAACTAAGATGGTTTTTTAATATTAAAATAAAGATCTGTTTTGCCATTGCCTCAATATGGCTTCATATCTTTGATACAGCATATTTTCTTAAAGGAGTAATATCTATATGTCTTATTTATGAAGCAAACATTTTTATTAGAAAAAATTGTAAAACCACATGACAATAGACAGTTATGTTTTCATTTGTAACCCCCATTGATAGAATGAGTTGATTAGATACTTTTTAGAAAAATGTTCTTTACAACAGTATGTCATATTATGTTTTCAAATCTGCCTGAATGTTTTCTCTTTTAATCCTGTCAGCACCTCTGTTAGATAGGGATTATAACATCAGAGAATCTAAGTAACTCACCTGCTTGCCACAGCTAGTAATAATGAATGTTTGGGTTCTGGCCTGAATAACAAGCTCTTGCCCTTCCTGCTGTAATAGGAGAAACTCAATGTACTAAACTCAAAGTACTAAACTCAGTGTACTAAGGAGAAGTGACTAATGTAATCGACACTGTGCTTCCTAATGCAGCAGCCAGGAGCATGATGTCTCTAAAAGGACCCTTTCATCACCACTCATGTATCCTGTTTTTGTACTTTTTCATTTCTAGAAAACATATGACGTAGTATTTACTGAGTTACTGGAAGTCCTTTGGAATCACTTCAAAATATCAATATAAAGAAAAGCTTTTCCCCTCCTATTATAGTTGCATTTCCTAGTGAAGAAGCTTTACTTGTGAATAAATCTAGCATATGCCCTATCAGTTTTAATTCTCAAGACAATTCTCTGAAATTGGGTTTTATAAGATAGATTATTAAACTACTTTTATTTTATTTTATTTTATTTTATTTTTGAGATGGAGTCTTGCTCTGTTGCCCAGGCTGGAGTGCAGTGGCGTGATCTTGGCTCACTGCAACCTCCACCTCCTGGGTTCAAGCGATTCTCCTGCCTCAGCCTCCCTAGTAGCTGGGATTACAGGTGTACGCCACCATGCCTGGCTAATTTTTGTATTTTTAGTAGAGACAGGGTTTCACCACGTTGGCCAGACTCTTCTCCAACTCCTGACCTTAGGTGATGCATAAACTGCTTTTAAAAGGAAGAAGTTTTTCTGTAGGAGACGCTATTCACTTTTTTATTTGACGTAGTGAGTTAGCTTAATGACAGTTGGTTCTTTTTTATTTTTTGAGATGGAGTGTCGCTCTGTCACCCAGGCTGGAGTGCAGTGGTGCAATCTTGGCCCACTGCAACCTCTGCCACCTGGGTTCAAGCGATTCTTGTGCCTCAGCCTCCCTATGTAGCTGGAATTACAGATGCATGCCATCATGCTCAACTAATTTTTGTAATTTTAGTAGAGATGGGGTTTCACCATGTTGGCCAGGCCAGTCTCAAACCTGGCCTCAACCAGTCCACCCGCCTCGTCCTCCCAAAGTGCTGGGATTACAGGTGTGAGCCGTTGCAACCGGCCAACAGTTGGTACTTTTTGAGCTGATGTAATTATGGGGACATTTCAGGTAGTTCCCTGACTTATGTGCCTTGTATCATACCTGTTACTTACCTAACTATGGTTATGTATAAAAGATAAAATCATACCCATGTCATAATTTTTATAATGATGTACCTTTTCATTTTTCTCTTCCTTCATCATTGAAAGATTTATACTTCAATATTAAGTATTCTTAAATGTTTTTTTTTTCCCCAGAGGCACTTAACCTTCACTATAAAAGGTTGAACGTCACAGTTTTTCCAGATATGATGGTAACAGTGTCTGCTTCCATAATCCTTGTCTTGTATTTGCCCCTTTCCTTTCAGAGAATGCTGTGTATACCTTTGGGCTGGGACAATTTGGTCAGCTGGGTCTTGGCACTTTTCTTTTTGAAACTTCAGAACCCAAAGTCATTGAGAATATTAGGGATCAAACAATAAGTTATATTTCTTGTGGAGAAAATCACACAGCTTTGATAACAGGTATGGATTAGAATTTCTGTTATATATTTATAGAACTGGGTATATTTTATTACAAAATAAATTATATGTGAAATGAATGTATCTAACTTAAGTAAAGGAATTAATGGCTGAGAAAAATGGAATTCCATGTTTACTATTCCAAAGTATAAAGTTGTGAACTTTTTATTATTTTAATTCAATTTAGAATAAATGTAAATGATCCAAAGATTTAGAACCTCACAATAGGCCGATGATGTCAGAAGTTAGACCATAGTATTATTCTTTGTTAGAAAACAGGAATCTTTTTGAAATTATATCATTTTGAAGGCTCTTAATTCTACTCAGGCCAAAAGGAAAAATCCCACAAGCAAAAACTTATTTTAAAACATTCTTCCTATTCAGTCTGACAGAGCTGCATTCAGGCCGAGTCAGTTGTTATGTTTTTGCCACCTGGAGGCATTTTCAGGAATGACTCCTTTCCTTCTCTTTCCACGTGTTAGAGAGAAGGGACCCTCAGAGACCACTAAGTGGATACCTTCTTCCACTCTGTGGTATCTCCTTCATGCAGGGAAATGTTCCTTTGAGCCCACTTCTCAGCCTCAAAACTATGTGCTGCTAATAATGTAGGACTCAGTAAAGATTCTCCCCTAAATGATTCAGTCACATATATGTAGGTAATTGATATAGTCCACAGTTTTCAATGCTTTGTGACAAAAGGGTATATAATTTCACTATTTCTGTCTAAATATGAAGTGAAGCATTGGAAAGTCAGAAATCATCTAGTGTATTGACGTAATCCATGTACTAGTATTTCTACTTTTTTTCCTTCTTTCTGAAAAAGCTACTGCTATGAAAAAGCTCCTGAAAAAACTACTGCTCATCTAATGGTATCTGGCTAGGGAAACTAGGAATCAGCAAATGCAAGATACACTGTTTCTTCTTCCCCAAAGAAGCTTTCAGAGAAGATGACCTGCCCATGATCAAGTATCAGTGTTCTTGAGAACGTATCATGAAATAGCATTATATAGAATATGAAAAGTATTATTCATTCATCATCCACTAAGAGTTGTTGTGTATCCCTTAGCTATAGGCTCCTAATGTCATTTTATCTGTCCTTACTGTCATTTTTCATCAACTCTAATCTTCCACTGATAGTAGATACTTACTGTTTTTAATCTGTCATCTAACATACAATTCGATTATTTAGTTAAATTTTCATAGTACCTTTACTCCTGATAAAAAGAGTTATAGCACAAATAATTGAACATTAATTTTGTTTGCCTTTTTGTTCATCAATCGTCCCTAGAGGGCAAGTGGTGTAGAATTTTTTTTTTTTTTTTCCTCCAGGACTAAAGAGAAGTATGTAGTGGGTTATCTGCAAGCTCTTGCCAGTTCCCCATTATAGCCAGTGGCTCATATTTTTAAAAGCTCTCTGAGGTTGAAAGTGCCATCAGGCAGCTTGGATCGGGGTTTATATTTTCAGGCAAAAGACAATCAAATTTAAAAGGCAAACCTTAAAAAACATTTGGGTAAAGAAATCAGGTTGAAAAGAAGGAGGAAGAAGGGATAAAGGTGATAAGGAGTAGATATAAAAGAAGGACATAAATACTTAATAGTAAGAATTGTAAGAGTCTACAGCTTGGTCAACATGGTGAAACCCCATCTCTACTATATTCAAAAATTAGCCAGCGTGGCAGCGCGTGCCTGTAATATCAGCTATTGAGGAGGCTGAGGCAGGAGGATCACTTGAACCCGGGAGGCAGAGGTTGCAGTGAGCTGAGATCACACCACTGCACTCCAGCCTGGGTGACAGAGCGAGACTCCATCTCAAAAAAAAAAAAAAAAAAAGTAGTCTAAAGAGTCCAAACACTGAATAGCACTAACTTACATATTTACAGGGAATCTACTTATTTTTGTAAATCGATTTTTATACTTGCCACCTTACTGAATTATATTATTCTTTCTAATGATTTTTCAGTTAATTCTCTTGGATTTGCTTAGTATGCAGTCACTTTGCCATCTTAAACCAGGAGTCCCCAAAGGTGACCCAGTTGTTTCCCAGCTTAAAACCATTCATTTTCCTTCTAAATGTCCTTAAGATAAAACTTCAAAAATCCTTCATCTGAACTAATAGGACACTCTGTGTAGTCCCTTTTCACCTCTTCAGACTCATCTCCTACCACTCTCCCCTTAGTGCTTCAGGGGTATTAGTTGCCTTTCAGCTTCTTGCCCGAGCCACGTTTGCTCTTGATTCAGAGGCTTTCTATGTACTGCTGACTCTGCCTGGAAGATTCTTTGCTCCCTTCTTCATGCAGCTAAGCCCTACTCATCCTTTAGGTTTCCCTTTGAAAGCCTTCCCTAATCCCCAAACTAGAGGAAAATTCCCCTCCTTTGAACCATATCAACACCCCTTACTTCTGCTTCCCTGGCACTTACCCCAGTTGAGATGGAGCGGCTTGAAGAAAGGAGTGTGAAGGTTCGTAATAGCTGCTATGGCAGTAAGCAAAAGGACTAACTGGCGAGAAGTGACAAGATTACTCATCATCATTGTGGGCCCAGTTTCAGAGGGGACCCAGGTTTTGGTATAGGAATTAGTTAGCATTTTTGGCTTATGGCATTTACTTCAACAGTATTCCACAGCCCAGGAGCCAGATTAGTTAAGCTAAGCCAGTAGTAGAGATTTTGTGCATCCCCCACTCCCCAAGTCACATGACAACGTTTGGAGACATTTTTTAATGGTCATGACTGCAGAATGGAGTTGTCCTACTGGCATTTAGTGGGTGGAGGCCAAGGATGCTGCTGAACATCCTACAGTGCACAGGACAGACCCACACGACCATGAATTATCTGGCCCCAAATGTCAATAATGCCAAGGTTGAGAAACTCTGATCTATCAATGACCTCGGGGAAAAGGAAAATAGACTGTGTTGGGATGTAGGGGTCAGAATACAAGCATCTCCTTCTCCTTCCCTTGGAATATATGATGTGTATCTCAAATTCTCATTCTGTATTGCTGCTGCTCCACACACTGCCTTGCGTGACAGGTCATCAACTTCACAAACCACCAAGGTTAATTGATTTATTCTCAGAATATTTATTGCCTGATGTTACATGCAGGACCACAGAGACCATAGAGAGTGTGGAAAGATCAATAGAGTAAATTCAATGCAGAATTTGAGGGGGATAATTATAATTGCAGTATGAGTTAACATGTTTATCTGTTTACAAATAGATCCATACAAGTAACACTTTTATAATTCTCTTCATTATTTTTGCATTTTAGATATCGGCCTTATGTATACTTTTGGAGATGGTCGCCACGGAAAATTAGGGCTTGGACTGGAGAATTTTACCAATCACTTCATTCCTACTTTGTGCTCTAATTTTTTGAGGTTTATAGTTAAATTGGTAAGGGCATCACATTTCCCTGTTTATATTTTCATATTACTGTATTTGAGTCTTTCAGTATTTCATAGAAAATAAGTAATTTTATGTTTGTATGGAAGAGTATCATATATATATCTAATAAATATACTTGTTTCCTAAAAGCCAAATGTCAGACATTATGCCATTCAGAAAATGTGTTGCTCCTAATTTTACTCCTTTAGCATCTTCCTTTTTGCTGAAATCTTGTCTCTTCTGCTTCGTTCTCATATATCTGTTGAAAGCTGGGACTGTGCCATGCCCGCAGGCTTTGTATCTTGTGTAGCACCCAGCAGAGTACCTTGCTCACAGTAGTCTTTAATAAATATTTGCTGAATTAAATGTTAGACTCTCAAATCCTGCACAACAGAAAGTCTGATAATAAACAAAGAGTTTTGGCAGGGCACGGTGGCTCACTCCTGTAATCCCAGCACTTTGGGAGGCCAAGGCGGGCAGATCACCTGAGATCGGGAGTTTAAGAACAGCCTGGCCAACATGGTGAAACCCTGTCACTAATGAAAATACAAAAATTAGCCAGGTATGATGGCACACGCCTGTAATCCCAACTACTCGGGAGGCTGAGGCACGAGAATTGCTTGAACCCAGAAGGTGGAGGTTGCAGTGAGCTGAGGTCGTGTCACTGCACTCCAGCCCAGGTGACAGTGAGACTCTGTCTCAAAAAAAATAAAAAATAAAGAGTTTTGAAGATACAATTTTTTGGCTAAATTTTCTTAGGTTAAGGATGTATTATTTCAGTGTCACGTCACCACCATGCATCATACCTGTATTGTTTCTTAATATTTTTGCCAGTTAAGTTTAGACTTTTGAAAATTCTGTTTACTTGATGATAATACTGAAATTTGTCCTCCAAAGACTCAGTGTCTCATAATATGGAACACTTTGATTTATTGATTTGACAGTCATTTAATGAAAGCCTACTATGGGTAAGATAGTGTGCTAAGTATAAGAAATACAAAGTACTGGTCGGGCGCGGTGGCTCACGCCTGTAATCCTAGCACTTTGGGAGGCCGAGGCGTGCAGATCAACTGAGGTCAGGAGTTCAAGACCAGCCTGGCTAACATGGTGAAACCCCATCTCTACTAAAAATACAAAAATTAGCTGGGCGTGGTGGCAGGTGCCTGTAATCCCAGCTTCTTGGGATCCTGAGGCAAAATAATTGCTTGAATCCGGGAGGCAGAGGTTGCAGTGAGCCGAGATTGTGCCATTGCACTCCAGCCTGGGCGAGAAGAGTAAAACTCCATCTCAAAAAAAAAGAAAAAAAAGAAATACAAAGTATTGTATACAGTGATGAACGAAATAACCAGGACCTCATTCATTGAGGACTTATTCATTACAGTCTTATAATTTTTAAAAGGGATATACAAAAATATATATAAATTAAAAATTTTAAAGTATTATGAAGGAAAAATAGAACATTATAAAGTATCTAGAACCTATGTACGGAAAATACTGCACTATGGGTTTTTTTAAAGCATTTTCTTGAAAATGATTTATTTCTCAAAATTCTTTGAATGCTGATTTCATTTTTTATTGTTCTGTCATCACCCAAGTAATCACGCATACTTGCATTTATTTTCCTCTAAGGACTTTTAAGCATTAAACTTAGAAAATGTTCATATAAAGAAGGCTTAGAGACATAATTAGCTCAAGAGACTGATTTATACTGTAAAAAAAATCTTCTAGTAGAACTTCTCTGAGTAATTTTTCACATTTTTAATGTTCTTCCCAGATTAAAATACAACATTTTCTAACTGTAAGGAGAAATGTAATTTGCCAAGTATTTTTTTCTCTATATTATTTGAAATTGAAAGTAAAATGGTGGATTAAACTTGTTCTAATTTTCAATCACAATGTTTAAAGAATATGTATGGTAATTGTGTACCTATTGTATACATATTGTGTACACATTCTCATTGTGCACACACATACGTATAGACAGAGAGATTCACCAAGTCTGTCTAGGAAGCCTACCACTAAATAAATGTCTTACAGCTGATAACTGTTAAAAACTCATTTGTGTTTGAAGCCAATGTTGATGAGTTTTTCTGTGGATTTATGCTGCAGGTTGCTTGTGGTGGATGTCACATGGTAATTTTTGCTGCTCCTCATCGTGGTGTGGCAAAAGAAATTGAATTCGATGAAATAAATGATACTTGCTTATCTGTGGCGACTTTTCTGCCGTATAGCAGTTTAACCTCAGGAAATGTACTGCAGAGGACTCTATCAGCACGTATGCGGCGAAGAGAGAGGGTACAATTGTGGCCTATTCTGTATAATAGTATTATCTAGCACTGCAAAGAAAACTAGAAGAAAAAAATCTGTTTTCTTTTTAAATCAAAGGGTCTTCTCAGATAAATTTGCTACATAAAATTATTAGAGTTGAGTGCTAACAAACTTTTAGAGTTAATTCAGAAAAATTCAGAAAAACTTAATGCTTTTTTTAAAGACACAAGTTAGAAAATTTAAATTATAGAAAACTTTTGCATATAGACAATGGTGCTATAAAAGCATCCTTTTATAGTCCTATTTTATCACCTCACATTGAATGCTGAATTGTTTTTTCAACTGCATGTGGACTTTCACTTTGTTATATGCTTTTTTTTTATTATGGTAGTAAAAATACAACAAATATACCCCCTTAACAGATTTTTAAGTGTGCAATACAGTATTGTTGACTATAGGCACAATGTTATGTTGTTCAGAAATCTGTAGAACTTAATTATCTTATATAATGCTACATTCTTTTGTCTTTCAGTTAAGCCTCATGAGCAGTGGGAGCTTATATACTATAAACAATGAAATGGGAAAACAAAGGAATAAGGACTTCAATTAGAGAGAGGAAATATTCTCTCAATTAAATTTAGAGATTTTCCTTCTGTGTTTTAAAATTATTGTTCCAATGGCATATATATATGTGTGTTTTTTTTTTTTTTGAGACAGAGTCTCACTCTGTCGCCCAGGCTGGGGTGCAGTGGCACAATCTTGGCTCACTGCAACCTCCATCTCCTGGGTTCAAGCCATTCTCCTGCCTCAGCCTCCCAAGTAGCTGGGACTACAGGCGTGCACCACCATGCCCGGCTAATTTTTTTGTATTTTTAGGAGAGACGGGGTTTCACCATGCTGGCCAGGCTGGTCTCGAACTCCTGACCTCAAGTGATCCACCAGCCTCGGCCTCCCAACCTCCTGGGATTACAGGCGTGAGCCACCAAGCCCGGCCCCAATGACATACATGTTTTTTAAAGTAAATGGCAAATAATTTTTGAAGGTGACATTCCTTTTTTGAAAATTACTACAAGTTTCGAAACATGTTTTTTTGAAGGTTCATAGCAGTTTTATTTGTAATAGCCAACATATTTCTTTTGAAGTAAAAAGGTTAAATCTGGTGTTTTATTATGAAAAAGCATATATGGAAAAGTTGAGAAATACCCCATCAGTGTTTTGTAGTTGTTGTTAATTTACATCTCCTAAGTAATTTTTTGTTTCTTAGGGAGTGTAGAGAAAATGCACACACACTTTTCCCCAGTCATGTGAAAAATAAAGCTTCCAAATTGAAATTTAGAGCAACTAAGATACAGAGACAACAGAGCAAAATGTTTTTGAGCCTTTGGGGATTATTAAGAAGTAAATGTTGTGGAGTGTTGGCATACTTTGAACTTTCTCTTAAATATTTTAGCAACTTTTAGGAAAGTTTATATCAATATTAAATATATAACATCATGAAATAGATTGTTTAACCTGCTTATTTTAAAGGAGAGGTCTCCAGATTGTTTTTCAATGAAGAGAACACTACCTCCAATAGAAGGGACTTTTGGCCTTTCTGCTTGTTTTCCCCCCAATTCAGTCTTTCCACGATGTTCTGAGAGAAACCTCCAAGAGAGTGTCTTATCTGAACAGGACCTCATGCAGCCAGAGGAACCAGGTAACATTTGCTACTCTGTCTGCTCTCAGGTTAAATGTGCCTTTTATTCCTGTTGTTTTTATGTTTATCTTAAGATGTTTTCTCCAGTTATTTAAATTGTTCTCTCCCTGGTTAGAGCCTAACATCCCTCATTTGAACTCAAATCCGGGAATATCCTTACAAATAGAAAGCACCATCAGTGCTCCTAAGACTGCCATGTAACCACAGCAGCATATCTTTATAGAGCAGTGGATAACAGTTATAGTACATTCCTTAACTTTATCCCCTTTAAACCCTGAAACCACTTGAACTTAGAAGGGAGTTATAGTCCTCATTTTAGAGATGAGAAAAGCAAGGCTTGAAGAGATCAAGTGACTTGCCCAAGGTCACTCAGCTTATAAACGAAGTGGTCAGAATTTGAATACAGGTCTTCTGGATCTATATGAAATTCTGTATTTAGGCAGTATAACATAGCGGTTAAGAGCATGGAATATGGAGTTAAACTGGGGTCAGAAGCCAGTTTTGACATTTACTAGCTGTGTGGCTGACTTTGGGAAAGTTACTTAACCTCTCTAAGCCTCAGTTTCCTTGTCTTTGAAATTTATTTAATAATACTAACTTCAGAAAGTGATTATGAGGATTCAGTGAGATCAGGCTATAAAATAATTAGCATTGAGCTCAGCACCTCTAGAAACACCTCAGTAAATGTTGTTATGATTAATATTAATACCTTTACGTCACTACCTATTAGATACAGATTTCATGTTTTAATTTGTAATCCCAGCTCTTTCACTATTCTATACCTATTCTAAGTAAGTTTCTTTAGAGATATTTGTGTATCTTAGGAGTGTCTGTATGTTACTGCAGGACATCTAGAGAGGGAATATTCTCTCTTAATTAAATTTAGGGATTCTCCTGTGTTTTAAAATTATTGTTCCAATGACACATATATTTTTTAAAGTAAATGGCAAATAATTTTTTTTTTGAGACGGATTCTTGCTTTGTTGCCCAAGCTGGAGTGCAGTGGCGCAATCTGGGCTCACTGCAAGCTCCGCCTCCTGGGTTCAAGCCATTCTCCTGCCTCAGTCTCCTGAGTAGCTGGGACTACAGGTGCCCGCCACCATGCCCGGCTAATTTTTTGTATTTTTTTTGTAGACATGTGGTTTCACCATGTTAGCCAGGATGGTCTCGGTCTCCTGACCTTGTGATCCGCCCACCTCAGCCTCCCAAAGTGCTGGGATTACAGGCATGAGCCACCACACCCAGCCAATGGCAAATAATTTTTGAAGGAGACATTCCTTTTCTGAAAATTACTGTAAGTTTCAAAACATATTTCTTTTTTTGAAGGTTCATAGCAGTTTTATTTGTAATAGCCAACATATTTCTCTATTTGATAGGGGTAGGACAAGAAACCAGGACCAGGAGATCAGAAAGTAAGCAGTAGATTTGAAATTAAGAAGATAAACCTGTCATCAGGGACTAAGAATCAGGGACTAGGAACAGATAATTTGTGTATCTTTGAGATCAGGAAGCTAGGCAAAGGGTTGAGGTAATAAAGGATTGGGAACTCAGGTAAGAATTGTGGGCCATGGGAATGGGATATTATATATAACTAGGACCTTGATAATGAGCTGATTTCTTACACCTGACCCACAACTTTTATATGTTTTCTTTTGAAATAAGGTCAATGTCTAATGGTACTCTTCAGCCCTGGACATGGAAAAAGTAGTAGATTCTGACAAGCAGTATGTAGTGTGTACAAGGAAAAAATACATATATGGTTTAGGGAAAACTGTTTCTCAGTCCCAGAGATTTGAATGTGAAAATATGCGTGATTTTGTAGCTAGATCAAAAGGAAATGCCATCTCTTATCTTTTTGTGACTGCTAACACTCTCTTAAGAAAACATTTTGAAAGTTGTATCTAACGTATACTTTAACTTTTTCTAAATCATTCACAGACTTCAATCTTTATAATGGAGGAAAGTGGATCAGGATATGTCTTACTAAGGAGTTGTCATTTAAGCTAAAGGATAAGAAAGAGATGGCTACACAGGGAGACTAGATGTATTTCAGGCAAAGAAAATAATATAGGCAAAGGTTTGGAGGCAGTTAAGAAGAAAAAGACAACCAGTGGGGCTAGAAAGTGAGGGAAAGGGTAAGATAAAGCAGTATTGGAGAAAGAGATGGTGAAAAATTATTTACGGTTTTATAGGCCGTGAGAGACCTACGTGATATGAATGTTTTTCTTAAGTGCGATAGAAAGTCATTAAAAGATTTTAAGCAGTAGACTGATGTGTTCCAATCCTATTTCTACTTTAAGATGATTATGATCACTTCTACCTCCATATAGATTATACAGAGGCCAGACTAGAAATAGGAAGAATACTTGTGAGCCCTTTGCAAGAGATGATAGTGTATGGACCAAGGTGTTTGCAGTGGAGATGGAGAAAAGAAAAAGAAAAGAGGGAAGATGTGAAATACCTTATAGACATAAAAACCAACCGGACTTGCTAAACTTATTAATGCACCACACATAGGTGTGAATTAAAGTGAGGAATCAAGGATGATTCCTAAGCAAGAGGAAGCTTGACACATTTGAGGAAGAAATTTAAGAACTAAGCCTCAAACTAAGAACACGTTTGAGGAAGAAATTTGAGATCTGTGAGGCATCCAAGTAGAAATATCAAGCTGATTGTTGAAACACAAGCCTAAAGTTTAGAAGAGAGCCCTGGACTAGAAATATAAATTTGGAAGCCATCAACATAGAGATGGTATTTAAAAGAGATGGGCATGGTAACTTATGCCTATAATCCCAGTATTTTGAGAGGCTGAGGTAGGAGGATTGCTTGAAGCTAGGAGTTTGAGACCAGCCTGGGCAATACAGCAAGACTCCCTCTCTGTATTTAAAATAATAATAAAATCCATGGATGTTGGTGAAATCACCTGCTAGAGGGTAGAGTCAGAAGAGAAGAGGGCCCAGAATGTATCCCTAAGAACATCTAACATTTGAGGGGTAGAGAAGGAAGAGCCAGCAAAGAAGCCTTCCTCAGCTTTTTCAGCCAGTAAGGCAGGAGGTGGGAAATTAGGGCAGCATAGTGTCGTGAATGCAAAGTACCGCTCAAAAATCAAGGGAAAATAGCTCAAAGAAGTATCCAATGGATTTGGTATAATGGAGTTTACTGGTGACCTCGACAAGAGCAGTTCTAGGGGAAGATCAGGGAAGAAGCCAGAGTGTTAAGAGTTGAGTTATGAATGGGGAATGAGGGATCGAAGAGGAGATAAGATGAGCAGATAATTCCTTTGTCTATTTGCTGATAAAGTGGAGCAGAGAAATGGTCTGGCAGCTAGAGGGGGATGTGGGCTCAATAGAAAATATTGGAGCACATTTATATGGTAATGAATGAGCCAGTAGTCCTGGAGAGAGAGCACAGAAGAGAGAAAGTATAAGGAAAGTTGCAAAGCTCTTGCAAAACAGGAGGGGCCGGCATAGAGAGTGGTCTTTGGTAACAGGAAAAACACATCCTACATTTTAACAGGCAAATGAGAACTTGGGTACAAATATAGGTAGTTGTGTATGTTTGTTGGTGAGAAGATCAAGTGGATCAGATATAATCACTTCTGTTTTCTCAGTCAAATCTGAGGCAAGGCCATCAGCTTAAATAATCTGCTATGTATTTTCCAAACCTATATTCTGGGCCTTCTCCAGTCTATCCTGCATAACACTTTCCACATTGATCTTCCTCAGGTGCAATTCAGTTTCCATGTGCTCCAGTGTCTTCGGTGAATTCCTAATATTTATGAAAATAATTGTTAATTTTCCCATATAATTCCAAATTCTAGCTTTATCTCTCAGTAGTCTTTTCCTTACAATCTTCATTTGGTAATAGGTAGTATTATGGTAGTAATGTATTATGGTAGTCTACAAATAATGGCTCGTGGGCCAAATCTAGCTGGCCACCTGTTTTTATAAATAAAGTTTTATTGGAACCCAGCCATACCCATTCCTTTATGTATTGTCTGTGGCTGCTTTCTGCTACAATGTCATAGGTTAGTTAGGACAGAGACCATATGGCCCAGGAAGCCTAAGATGTTTACTATATGGCCGTTTAGAGAAAAAGTTTGCTGACTCTTAATTTTGATCAGACTGATCTCTTCAGTCTAACTTAGTGGAAAGAACAAGAGCTGTGGAGTCAGACAGACCTAAGATTGACACTGGATACCAACAGTCACTGAAACTTAATTTCTATATTTACAAAATGAGGATATACTACTTAACCTTCCTTGTTGTCATAGGGTCAATATAACATATATAAAAGCATATGTTTCTGGCACTTGGTAAGCCTTCAAGACAAGCTTCTTTCCTCTCCTCATTTGCTGAGACTACTGTTCTGCTGCTTTATTAGGAATGGGCTTCATTGTCTTCCCCTTACACCTCCATCTCTGCCTCTCAGAATTCTACTCATCTTTCTATGTACCTCTGTAGTGAAACTTTTCCTGATTCCCAACATACGGATGTAATTTCTCATAGACTATAACTTCATTAAGAAATAGCAATTACAATTTTTTAACAGCAAACAACAAAATTGCAATTGCTAATACTTAATGAACTTATTAGTATATGTATACCCAAACATGTTTTATACCTTAAATATAGACGATAAAAAATAAAAAAGAATTAGCAATTACTTATGTTGCTATTCTGCATATTACCACACATGGAATAAATACCAAATGGTTATTTGCTCATTCGATTCAGTGGATTTAAAGGGGAGGGATCAGTGTGGACTGCCATTTTTTAGTGAAGACTTCATTAAGGAGCTACTTCCAAATGTATTGGTGATCAATGAGGGCATAGTGAGAAATTGAGAAAAATATAAAGTCAGGTAGAGCCTATGACTTTTAATTATCTACTTTATGATGTAATAACCTTGCAGTTTTCTGTGAAAGGTTCTAGGTGCTTATACTAGTTATCTGTTGCTACATTTAAAAAATGACCCTAAAACTTAGTAGGTTAAAACAGAAAGCATTTATTATTTCACACAGTTTCTGAGAGTCAGGAGTCCAGCAGCAGCTTAGCTGGATGGTTCTGGCCCAGGTTCTTTCATAGGGTTGCAGTCACACTGTCAGATGGGGTTGCAGTCACACTGTCAGATGGGTCTGCAGTTATCTGAAGGCTTGACTGAGGCTGGAAGATCCACTTCCAAGCTCATTCACATGGCCATTGGCAGGAGGCCTCACTTCCTTGAGATGCTCACAACATGGACTCCTACAGAGCAAGTGATTAGAGAGAAAGAGAGGAGTGCATGAGTGTAGCCGGGGGTGGAGGGGGAGAGAGAGAGAGCAAGAGAGCCAGAGCGAGCACAAGTGTGCATACGTGTATAACCAAAACAGAAGCCATAATGCTATCACAATTACATCTGCTTTATTTTACTGGCTGTGCACATATGGACCAACCTGGTATAATGGGCAAGGGAACTACACAAGAGTATGAACACCAGGAGGTTGTAGGTCATTGGGGCCCTTCTTAGGACTAGCTATTACAGTGCTTGATACCTGGGTAGTTATTTATCCCAAGGGAATAGTGTTTGCCTGTTCATATGAATGAAACAATTGTAATCTAATTGGTGTCAATGTTTTTAAACTTTCACAAAGATTTTAAAACCTATGTCATTGTGAATGAATTCTTTTCAATTTCCCTGACATGAGGTTAAAGGACTTTTAGTAAAATTATACCTACACTTTATATTATAGAATAATTTCTGTTTTCTGTCCAGTTGCCTTTCACTTTTCTGTTGAAATCTGGATTTCCTTTTTCCCATTTAATCATTCAGATTATTTGCTAGATGAAATGACCAAAGAAGCAGAGATAGATAATTCTTCAACCGTAGAAAGCCTTGGAGAAACTACTGATATCTTAAACATGGTAATGATTTCCTATCTATTTATCTAAATATGAGTTTGAATTTTAGTTCATTGTGTATGTGAATGTGTGTATACTTCCTATACTCTTACATGCATGAAAGCCTCTTTCTCGTTTCTTACTTTGTTTATTTTCTAACCAACTATATTGAGGTATAATTCACATACAATAAAATTTGTTTTGATCCTCACATTATTAGTATGGCAGTTGAGAGCAGATTCTATTACTATCTGAACTGTTTTCCCTTCATTATATATATATATATATATATAAAATTGAAAATATACTATATATTTGTACTATATACAAATATATAGTATATATACTGTATTCTTTTTATAATATATATTTTTTATTTATTTCAGACACACATCATGAGCCTGAATTCCAATGAAAAGTCATTAAAATTATCACCAGTTCAGAAACAAAAGGTATAATATGGAGATTTGTTTTCGTTATTGTTGGTGAGAGCAGTTTAAGTTAATTTTTTGGATGGTTTTTGGAAAGAACACAAGAAACGTAAGCATTTACTTACTTTAGAATTTAAAAGACAGAGGGATACAATGTAGGTAACCTCCATTTTGCCTTGTTCTGATGGTATGTATTTTCTGTAAAGAAACAAGAGTGGAAGCATTTTATTGCTGAAATTTGCTCTTTGGGATCACTAACTTAAGTTATAATAGCCATACTTTTCCTTCTGTCAAGCCATAGGTTATGATTGCAGTTCTTATGTATAGGAAAAGACTACCATTTATTGATAGAGTGGCCCTCTGACTTTGGTTGAGTATGACTTTGAATTAATTACTATGCTGACTTTACTGAATGATATTAATATCTTTTTTAGTTTTAAAATTTTGTGATTTCAGTGAAAATCTTTGATAACCTTTTCCAATATTTGGTTGGGCTTTAATTTATCAAGAAATTGATAGCATAAAAATAAGATGAAACATTTGGAAATTAGAGACTGTTCATGGGTAGGAAAGAGAGACTTTTAATGAATAACAAATTGCAAAAGAAGGGAATAGGCTGTGGTTTTCACAACCATAGAGAGATAAAGGCCTGCCCTGAAATCCTTTGCTTTTCCTGGCTTTAAGGACTAGTGCGATGAATGAATGAGGGATTAGAGGATTAGGAAAGTAAATTGGAGAAATGTAAATTGAGGGAAGAAGTCTATAAAAAATATTTAATTTCTATTTATAGTGTCTTTGACATGTTTTCAAGTTTAAAACTCTTAAAATTGAAGTCACTGAAGTGCAAGAGAATCATGCTAAATTGTTAAAATTTAGAGCTGGTCCTCATTCGTTCTATCTGTAATACTGAAAGGCATGGTGAATAACAGCATTCCTTTGAATATGGGAGAGCTGTTTGAACACAGTTGTAGAAGCTCAATGAATATTGACTGATTTTTGACTGACTATACTTCCAAGCAGACACCTTTCTTGTGTCTTTCCTTCCTCTTCCCTTAGACTCCAGGCTCTCCCTCTTCTGGGCTGCTTTATTGTGCTAGGGAAAGAAAGGCATGTGCCTTTAGAAATCAGTTCTGGCAACTGGGCCTTCCTCTCTTAGGGCTCTTAAAAGAATCATGACTTTTTAAAGAGCAATAGCAAGAACAGCCAGAAACGGAAAGCAATTCCTTTTAAGCTGACATATATTTTATACTTTCTATAGTCTTTTTAAGTTTAGGCCCTACCAGGCCTACTTTAGTAAATGAGAAAAGATTTATTATACTATTTCTGTGTATTAACTTGTTAATTTTTAACTTGTCATGTTTTAATAATTTCTTTGGCACAATAGGAACCTCTTCCTAGGCCTAACTCATCACAATTTATAAAATTTGAATTAGTGAGGTTTTACTATCCAGAGACCCAAATTCATTAGATATTTGCATCCATTAGCTTGTTTGTAGAATTTAGATCAACAATTTGGTTTTGCCTTATTTTGTCCAGCAGGAAATTAATTTTATATTGTTAATATATTATTCAAATGTCAGTGTTTGATTTCATAGTTTTTATACAAATCTTACATTTTACACTTAATATTCTTTCCTCTTAGTGTTCTTTCATTTATAGAAATTATTATAATTAAATAATATAATCAATGCAAGGAAGAAGGTCAAAAATTTGAAAACTCATGAAGATTTTGTTTAGAAAAGAAAAATATATTCATTATTATTTAGTTTATAGATAAAAAACATTTCATGTGCAGTTTCTTCAGTTCTAGGAGTGGACTATTCATTGTTTTCAAATTTTACATTTTTATTTATTTTGTGAATTTTGTGGACTCAAAAGACAAATGAAAATTTGAAAATTAGGCCAGGCATGGTGGCTCATGCCTGTAATCCCAGCACTTTGGGTGGCCAAGATGGGCAGATCACTTGAGGTCAGGAGTTCGAGACTAGCCTGGCCATCATGGTGAAACCTCATCTCTACTAAAAATAGAAAAGTTAGCTGGATGTGGTGGCATGCACCCATAGTCCCAGCTACTCAGGAGGCTGAGGTGGGAGAATCGCTGGAACCCAGGAGGCAGAGGCTGCAGTGAGCTGAGATCATGCCACTGAGCTCCAGCCTAGGTGACAGAATGAAACTCCGTCTCAAGAAAAAAAAAACTGAAAATTAAAGATGATCGGGAAAGTGGGAAAAATATACTAAGCTGTACTACGTACAAGAAAAGTGTACATTTTTTTCTTTGAGATGGAATTTCGCTCTTGTTGCCCAGGCTGGAGTGCAGTGGCATGATCTCAGCTCACTGCAACCTCTGCCTCCCGGGTTCAAGCAATTCTCCTGCCTCAGCCTCCCGAGTAGCTGGGATTACAGGCATGTGCCACCACTCCTGGCTAATTTTTGTACTTTTAGTAGAGACGGGTTTTCACCAGGTTGGCCAGGCTAGTCTTGAACTCCTGACCTTAGGTGATCCACCCGCCTCGGCCTCTTAAAGTACTGGGATTACAGGTGTGAGCCACTGTGCCAGGCCAAGAAGTGTACATTTTTAAATAGCATCTTGCAAAATTAATCTCGAAGTTTTATGTAAGGATTGATTCAGATTGAGAAAAGAGGCAGAGAATAAATATTGATGGTATTGTGATTAATGGCAAAATTATGGCAGGTAGTAAGAATCAAAAATTAAACACAGATACATGTTACTAAATCAAAATTAGATGTATCACAGACTAGAGAGTGGCACAAATGATCCTTAAAGAAAACAAAACTTTAGCAAAATATCTGGTAAAACTTGCTATTTTGATTCTCCTAAACTTATAAAAATGTAAAATCTTGGTAGTATTTAAAGTAGATAAGTTGTCCTTGTCAACTAATAGTAGTATGACATATGATAATTACTTCAAAAAATTTACAGAAACAACAAACAATTGGGGAACTGATGCAGGATACAGCTCTTACTGAAAACGATGATAGTGATGAATATGAAGAAATGTCAGAAATGAAAGAAGGGAAAGCATGTAAACAACATGTGTCACAAGGGATTTTCATGACGCAGCCAGCTACGACTATCGAAGCATTTTCAGATGAGGAAGTAGGTAATGACACAGGCCAGGTGGGACCTCAGGCTGACACTGATGGAGAGGGTTTACAAAAAGAGGTATTTAGACATGAAAATAATAATGGTGTTGATCAACTTGATGCTAAGGAAATAGAAAAGGAAAGTGATGGAGGACACAGTCAGAAGGAATCAGAAGCAGAAGAAATAGACAGTGAGAAGGAAACTAAACTGGCAGAAATAGCAGGTATGAAGGATTTAAGAGAAAGGGAAAAGAGTACAAAAAAGATGAGTCCTTTCTTTGGCAACTTACCAGATAGAGGTATGAATACTGAGAGTGAAGAAAATAAAGATTTTGTTAAGAAAAGGGAAAGTTGCAAGCAAGATGTGATCTTTGACAGTGAAAGAGAATCAGTAGAAAAGCCAGACAGTTACATGGAAGGTGCAAGTGAGAGTCAACAGGGTATAGCTGATGGATTCCAGCAGCCTGAGGCAATAGAATTTAGTAGTGGAGAGAAAGAGGATGATGAAGTGGAAACTGACCAAAACATATGGTATGGCAGGAAATTGATTGAACAAGGAAATGAAAAAGAGACTAAACCCATAATATCCAAATCCATGGCAAAGTGTGATTTTAAATGTGATCGCTTGTCAGAGATCCCAGAGGAGAAGGAAGGAGCAGAGGATTCAAAAGGAAATGGAATAGAGGAGCAAGAGGTAGAAGCAAATGAGGAAAATGTGAAGGTGCATGGAGGAAGAAAGGAGAAAACAGAGATCCTATCAGATGACCTTACAGACAAAGCAGAGGTGAGTGAAGGCAAGGCAAAATCAGTGGGAGAAGCAGAGGATGGGCCTGAAGGTAGAGGGGATGGAACCTGTGAGGAGGGTAGTTCAGGAGCAGAACACTGGCAAGATGAGGAGAGGGAGAAGGGGGAGAAAGACAAGGGTAGAGGAGAAATGGAGAGGCCAGGAGAGGGAGAGAAGGAACTAGCAGAGAAGGAAGAATGGAAGAAGAGGGATGGGGAAGAGCAGGAGCAAAAGGAGAGGGAGCAAGGCCATCAGAAGGAAAGAAACCAAGAGATGGAGGAGGGAGAAGGGGAGGAGGGAGGGGAGGAGGAGCATGGAGAAGGAGAAGAAGAGGAGGGAGACAGAGAAGAGGAAGAAGAGAATGAGGGAGAAGGGAAAGAGGAAGGAGAAGGGGAAGAAGTGGAGGGAGAACATGAAAAGGAGGAAGGAGAGAGGAAAAAGGAGGAAAGAGTGGGGAAGGAGGAGAAAGGAGAGGAAGAAGGAGACCAAGGAGAGGGGGAAGAGGAGGAAACAGAGGGGAGAGGCGAGGAAAAAGAGGAGGGAGGGGAAGTAGAGGAGGGGAAAGGAGAGAGGGAAGAGGAGGAAGGGGAGGGGGAAGAGGAGGAAGGGGAGGGGGAAGAGGAAAAAGGAGAAGGGGAGGGGGAAGAGGAGGAAGGAGAAGGGAAAAGGGAGGAAGAAGGGGAAGAAGGAGAAGGGGAGGAAGAAGGGGAGGAAGGAGAAGGGGAGGGGGAAGAGGAGGAAGGAGACGGGGAGGGAGAAGAGGAAGGAGAAGGGGAGGGAGAAGAGGAAGGAGAAGGGGAGGGAGAAGAGGAGGAAGGAGAAGGGAAAGGGGAGGAGGAAGGAGAGGAAGGAGAAGGGGAGGGGGAAGAGGAGGAAGGAGAAGGGGAAGGGGAGGATGGAGAAGGGGAAGGGGAAGAAGAGGAAGGAGAATGGGAGGGGGAAGAGGAGGAAGGAGAAGGGGAGGGGGAAGAGGAAGGAGAAGGGGAAGGGGAAGAAGGGGAAGGAGAGGGAGAAGAGGAAGGAGAAGGGGAGGGGGAAGAGGAGGAAGGGGAAGAAGAAGGGGAGGAAGAAGGAGAGGGAGAGGAAGAAGGGGAGGGAGAAGGGGAGGAAGAAGAGGAAGGGGAAGTGGAAGGGGAGGTGGAAGGGGAGGAAGGAGAGGGGGAAGGAGAGGAAGAGGAAGGAGAGGAGGAAGGAGAAGAAAGGGAAAAGGAGGGGGAAGGAGAAGAAGACAGGAGGAACAGAGAAGAGGAGGAGGAAGAAGAGGGGAAGTACCAGGAGACAGGCGAAGAAGAGAATGAAAGGCAGGAAAGGCAGGATGGAGAAGAGTACAAAAAAGTGAGCAAAATAAAAGGATCTGTGAAATATGGCAAACGTAAAACATATCAAAAAAAGTCAGTTACTAACACACCGGGAAATGGGAAAGAGCAGAGGTCCAAAATGCCAGTCCAGTCGAAACAACTTTTAGAAAACGGGCCATCAGGTTCCAAAAAGTTCTGGAATAATGTATTACCACATTATTTGGAATTGAAGTAACAAACCTTAAATGTGACCCGATTATGGCCAGTCAGACAATTTAAATGCCTTGCATATAGCAGGCACTCATTACGTGTTATTAAATTGATTTTATGTCAATTACTTTATGTGTAGTAAAAAAAAGCAACTGATGCAGCTGTGTTAAGGAGCCAAAGACAACAGGAGGCACTGGTAAATTTTGGCCTCTCTCAAACTAAAATTTTCGTGTATTTCCCCCCCAAATTATAAAACCATAACTAGAAAATATTAAAAGGTCATATCAGATTATTAACATTATATATTCATTAAAGGCAGCTTTAGGAAATAGGAATATACTACAAGAGTGTTTTGTTTGTGTATACAAATCATTCCATTTTTAAATGGCACAGATGCTTAAGGGCTATAAAAACTTCTAATTTCTTATAAATATGTTAGCACTTTTTTTAAGTTAGTGATTACAGTTTACCTACTGTATAGAATAATTTTCCAATAATGGATGGTATTCTAAAACTCAATTGAGGCATTCACATTTTAAAGAAAGTATTGTCTTTCACCTTTTATGTGTTCTTTTTGCAAAAATCTACAAAGTGACAGCTGTGTTCAGAGCTTAGATCCCAAAAACGTGATCTCTTTTAGTTACTATCTGGGCAGATGGTAGTATATCTAATGAAATGGTGATTAATTTAAATGTATAATCTGGAAATATGTAAAACTTGAAGTATTTTTTGTCCAGGCAAAGCTACTCACTGGGCCTCAGTTTCTTCATCTCTAAAATGGAGTGGATGAGATGATGTGATAACTGCAGTCCCTTCTAACTCTTAAATTCTTTTCATTCTCACAGATTCACTCTATCATTATTGCTATTCATGTAAGAAACGTTTTAGGGAGAAAAATTACACTTTAAAATTAATTTAGTTTTCTATACAGTTGTTTTCTTTACTCTTGAAAAGTTATGACAGCTTTAACGTCTCTTGTCTTCTGTAATTTTTTATTTCTAAACTCCTATCATTTCCAAGCTTTAACTGTACTTTATCAGAGCCTTCATTTCTGGTATGTGTTATATGCCCTCAATGTATTCACTGACTGTTCTGTAATTTCAGTTTGTCTGTTCCTTGTCAGAATGTTTCAAGTAAAATAAAAAATTAAATGTATATAGTCAGAAATTCTTTATGAAAAGATAAACTGTCTAGTATTAGATACTGAATTTTAGAGAGGCTAGATTTCCACTAGAGTAATTTCAATTGTCTCTTAAAATTTTCCGTGTACATAATGCAGCTAATTTATCTGATAGTTTATTTGTGGCTCCTTTTTCAACTAATTTCCTTTCATAGTCCCTTTTATATCCTGGGCATGAGAGATTTCTTATACTTAGTTTTATTAAGGAGGATTTTGATGAGAAACTTCCTGTGAGTTTTGTGTAGTTGAGTTCTTTTGCACATTTGATTCTCTGAGTGAGAAAGAATATGAGGAAAAAGTCTAGAATCGTATGAAGTAAAGGATTTCCTAGGAGCAATTATAAGTTTTGCCTTAGCTGCAAGGATCTCTGGCAGCTTCCCCTAACTAACCAAATGTACTGATTTGGCATTGCATTGCTTTACCGAATTCGACCACATTCATTAAGAGATAGTAGAAAAGAATTAATACTATGATAAAAATATATGTGCCGAACATGATTATTTAAAAAGTAGATTTAAAATGATTAAGATGGACGACACAGAATTCATAAAGAAAAAAACCTCCAGGGAAATGAGAAACTCTTAAACTCAAGTTATTAATGTAATAGCTATGGGCATTCATCTTCTACTGAAGAGATAATCAGCCAGTAATACGGAAACAACGTTCTAAAATACGCCCATCTCAGTATTAAACCTGGTCTATATGTCCACGTTTAAATAGCATTTCTTCACATTTCCCTGGCCAAAAACATTTTGTGCTCTTTGGAAGTGGTAGTTCTTGCAAGCATTGTTTTGTAGTGGAGAACACTGGCCTCCCTAGTCACTTTGAGACCAAAGCCCTTCTTCTGGTTTTGTACTTTTGAGCTGTCTGAACTTGGGCTAGTCTCTTAGCTTTGCAGTCCTCAATTTCTTCATCTGGAAAATTATAGAATGAGAATGAGTGACCTAAGGGATTCTATAGGAACAGCAGTTGTTCATTACCAGCTAGAGCTCTGTCACACCCAGATTTTCTGCAATTCCTTTTTCCTCAATAAAAAATCTTAAGTCTCGTCACCAAAGCGACCCCACATTCAAACTAACTAGTAGTTATACTAAAGTAAACAGTTATCCTAAACTACTAAGCACACACTAACTTTCTGTGCCCACTGTTGGGCGAACATTTATTTAATCACATGTGGCAGGTCTAGTACCCTCAAAAAGTTTATGGAGAGGAGTGTATTGTGGGTTAGGGGTGGGTTGGGGTACAAAAGACCCAGGTTTATCCAGGCTTTCATCGACAGAAGTGATTTACATGTTTGTAAATTTTATATATCTTAGGAGAAAAAAAAAGGAAGCTTAAGAATGAGACCACTTTGTCCCTCATGAATTAACACTTGGTTATATAGATTAAAATAACTGGTTCCTTCTTTATTGTTCCCATCTGCTGGTTGTTCAGGCTTTTATAGTAGTTTATTACTGATCATTATTGAGGGAAGTGTGAGTAGTATATATAGAATCCATTGAGTTACATTTCCTAATGAGGACTCTGGCTGAAAAAGACTTTAAGGTAAGCTGCAAAGGATTACCTACCACAGAAACTGCTGCTGCTGCTGCTGCTGCTGAACAGCAGCAGTCAAGGTGAGTGCAACTGAAATGTCTTCTATTATTTCACTATAGAGAAACTTGCTATACACTTACATAGCAAAAATAAAATGTGACCATGGAAGAAGGAAAGGCCAAGCTTTTCTTGTTTCTGACCTGAAGAACTGAGTAGAAAGAGTGCTATTCAGCAAGATCGAGAATAAGGGAGCAGAAGCATGTTTGGGAGACAGTTTTTTACTGTTGATTTTAGATTGTAGGAGATGTTCAGGAGGCAGATACGTATATGGATCTGGAGCTCACGGAGACTGCTGAGTATCGCCAGCTCATAGATGTAGTTAAAACTGGATTTGACTGAAAGGAAGTGTTCCTAGTGTGAATGGAGGAGAGTTGAAGACAGAATTCAGAGAAATGTCAGTAGGTAAGGCAGAGGTTGAGAAAGTGAAGTCTGAGAAGGAGGTGTGGGAGCACACTTACTAGGAAAGAGAGATACCACCCAAGCCAAAGAAGGGGTTTCAGAGAGGAAGGAATGGTAGTAGCTGCAGAGAGAGCCTCTAGGAGGCAGCCTAGTAGAGGGCCAGGGGCGGAACCCTCATTGCCAGGAAAGAATGAGCTCCAGGAAATCTGCTCTGCAGAGGAATAGAATCAGAACTGTGAAAATTAAATATCAGATATAGATATTTAATTTTTAAAATATTTAATTTTTTAAGCATATTTCTCAATTTAGGAAGGGAGATGTGTACTCCAGAGACTTTGGTTTTCTGGGGAAAAGATGATAAATTTTGTTCATAATTAATATATACATAAGAATAGAGTGTTATTGATGTGAGCTTATGAACCAAAAGAAAAATCTGCAGTGCTTTAAACATTAGTGAGGCGGAGAAAAAAACATCTGTGAGAACAGCCATTATTATCCTCAAATTAAATGGGCAGGTTTGGAAACAAACATGGGCTCCAAAGTCCAGTAGAACTGAGTTAAAATCCCAGCCCTCCACTGATGAGCTGTGTGGACACCTAGAAAAGTGGTGGTGGTGGTGGTGGTGGTGGTGGTGGTGGTTGTGGTGGTTGTTATTTGACCTTTCTGAGTCTTATTTCCCTCATTTGATAAAGGAAGGGACTTTTGATGATTAAATTACCTAACACATGAAACATGTTATAGGCACTCAGCAAATGGTAACCTGTATCACTCTAATTATACTCTGTGATCACACCAAGGTAGGTGCAAAGCTACACTCATGAATCTCCAGGTCACTGACTGATGTGCGTGAGTTTAGTTATGTGAACCTGACTTTTGTTTAAATGTAACATAATAGCAAAATATAAATTGGCTTATAGAAATAGATCTGTGGGAATAAAGTAGATTGCAATAATGATCATGCTTAAGGTGGAGTGAAACTATTACACACCATACATTAGTCAATAAATGCCCCTAAATATTTAAAGTGTGTTGAAACGCTGATCACACTCATGTGGTTAGCCGAAAATTTAGGTGTGTTTTCTGTCACTGAACATTTCCCTCTGTGTCCTAACCTTGTTATCAAAATAAATAAAAATAATTAGCACATAAGGTATAGTCGTGGATCATGGATTTGTTTATGGACAACAAGAAAATCTTCTAAGGAAAAAGAGTAGAGATAGTAAAGAATAAATCTGAAAATGAGAATAAAAATGCTCGCCAGCAAGATATTCTATACTCTGAACATTTATTCCTGTAGGCCTGCCTATCAGAGTCAAACTGGAATGTATTCAGTGGTGAGAATACAGGATTAGGAATGACATAAGGGAGTGGTGCCTAGAAAGAAGGAAGAGTTTAAGAGATTATAAAGTAGTATGATCAGCCAAGAATTTGGAGATCACAACTGGCAGCCCATGGGTGCAGTCTGGCCTGCAGACTTATTTTGTTTGGTGCAGTTTTTTTTTTATTTAAATCATATTGGTTGCCAACATTGAAATGTCAGGAGATTTTACATTTAAAAAATGTTTCTCAGCCAGGCATGGTGGCTCATACCTGTAATCCCAGAACTTTGGGAGGCTGAGGCTGGAGGATTGCTTGAGGCCAGGAGTTCAAGACCAGCCTGGGCAAGATGATAAAAACCTGTCTCTACAAAAAAATTAAAAGATTAGTTAGGCATGGTGGTGTGCGCCCTGTAGTCCCAGCTACTCAGGAGGCTGAAGTGGGAAGATCGCTTGAGCCCTGAAGGTCAAGGCTGTAGTAAGCTGTGATTGTGCCACTGCACTCCAGCTTGAGTGACAGAGTGAGGCCCTGTCTCAAATAATAATAATGTTTCTTGGACTTTTGGAAAGCCTGGGTCTGGGAGCATCACACTGTGGCAACACTGACCTGAAGCTGAGCTGAGGCTGGCACCCCTCTCCCCAGTTCCCATGGCTCCTTCCCTCACTGGCCTTGATGCTAGGCTCCTGGCTCACAATAAAAGGATGTATAGAGGACACAAAAATAAGTGGACGTTTTAAATGAACTATTTTCCAGTGATAAGATCTGGGACATTATGGGAAAAAAAAGTCCAAACTTACTGTTTTTCGACAGTCCTCAATGCACACTAAGAATTCTGTCTTACTTTTTATGGAGGGGCCTCTACAAAATTATTTATACTTATATACAAATATATAGTATTTGCTCATGTTATTTTTCTCTGTAAATAATCTTTTTAATCTTTACACAAACCCTCTGAGGTAGGTATTGCTAATGTTATTTTTCCATTTTACAGGTAGACTATAAAATACATTCACTGGGTGCCATGCTCAGGCCATGAGTGATTAGATTAAGGCTTGGAAAGCAGTGCTTAGGGCTTTGTATTTAATGCCCTTCCCACCCCATACTGCTGTTTCCATGATTTTCAGTGTAGTTAAAACATGAACTTACAGGTTAACTTTTCCTGTCCAAAAAAAAAAAAAATACTTGAAATTTTGATTTTTCTACCTGATATAACTTAAATACAAAGTTTTATGCTATATTAACCTATCTGGGAAACATTTTCTACCCTATATGACATTGAAGCATGTCAGAAATTCTGAATTATAGCACAAAATTTTATACTTTATAGTTCTGGTTTGTTTTATTACTTTTAAAAAACTATAATACCCACAGACAAAAGTGCCTGTCTCATACATGTGTCGCTGAATATATTTTTCACAAAGTGAATACACCCATCACAAACTGATCAGCATCCAAATCAAGGAAAAACACAGTACCAGCTCCCTCAGAAGCTTCACTTTAACCCCTTTCAGTCATTTCCCACTCCCAGCCCCACCCCCGAGCCCCCATCCCAGCAATCTCCTTAAAGCATGCGATGTAATTGTGTTCTTAAGTAAACAGAAACCTCAGTAGGAACCTTTGCTCTCTTGATCTGTTCCTTAAGAAATATGAAAAGTGTTGCCTTGGGCCAGACCAGAGTCTGCACCTGACTGTGCCATGCCTGACCAATGAAACAAAGGGTCCTTTGTGAGAGGTCAGGCCCATTCACTTCTTTACTGTGATCCTAACGCAAGACACAGACATATACTGACCATTTCAGACTACCTGTTTACATCTTCTTAGATGGTTCTAGTGCCAAGAATGTACTTAAACTTTACCCTTTCTTTTTATAAAATGACAGTATTCTGCCAGTCACTCCCAAATTGTTTCAGTTTAAAAGGTAAGTGCTTTCTGTGACTTCAAGTAGTCGTCCAGATGTGTTTAGAATAATTTTAAATGTGCTTAGTCTGTGAGTGCTATGATGTGATTTCTAGTGAAAATGTCATTTTCTAATAGCTTTCTCAAATTTAGAAAATGATGTAGTTCCAAAAGTTCTTCATTGTTATAGATTGTTTAAAGTTAATGAGTAAAATTGTAGTTTGTTATGAGTGTTTTACTTATTTCTAAAATAAGGTAAAACTCCCACGTGTCTTTTTATAATAGCATGATATTATCCTGTGGTTACATGAATACCTCAGTTAACAAGCCCAGTTGGAGTTGACCCAGGTGCTAGATTAGCCAAGCTTCCCAAGTAATTGAGGATTATGCTGGGAACACAGCTCCCTTGATCCCTCCCTCTGTGAAAAGAGGGGCATAGTCTGAAATTCCTTGTCTCAGGAGCACTGTTCTTTTTAGTTAACCTTTCATTTATGTATATTTATGCAGACAACTATCAGTCATAAGTCTTAAATCTAGTAATCTTCCCATTCCCTTTCAAAGTGAAGTTGTTTCTGATAATTTTAGCTACCCATAATGTATACCTGGCTAGGCATGATACACAATATAAGTCACTCAAAAGGGGAAATCAGGCTGGGCGTGGTGGCTCACGCCTGTAATCCTAGCACTTTGGGAGGCCAAGGCGGGAGGATCACCTGAAGTCAGGAGTTTGAGGCCAGCCTGGCCAACATGGCGAAACCCCGTCTTTACTAAAAGTACAAAAATTAGCTGGGTGTGGTGGTGGGTGCCTGTAATCCCAGCTATTCAGGAGGCTGAGGCAGGAGAATCGCTTCAACCCGGGAGGTGGAGGTTGCAGTGAGCCAAGATTGTGCCACTGCACTCCAGCCTGGGTGACAGAGTGAGACCCTGTCTCAAACAAAAGCAAAAAACAGGCGGTTGGAATCATGCAGACAAAAACAAAGCTTAAAAGTAAATGATAACTACCTCATGTTAACCCTACCCAGTCTAATCAATCATCATTTGAAATAACTGTCTGCCCTGGTACCATGTTCCTTTCTCCCACATTCCTCTCTTGCATACATTGCCTCATGACCTTGGATTAACCTAAATCTAATTCTTCCTGAGTAGCTTCTGAAACTCTTTTTAAAATCTCAAAGCTTTATTTACTTAGGGCTTCCTGTCCTCAGTGGGAATGCTATTAGGCCACGCCTTTGCAATTGGCCTGAGGATGACACTAATGTTTACTATTAAGGTGTACTGTATAAACATCCTCTTCCTAGCCTGGACTCTCGCATTTTATATTTTTACCAGAAGAAAGGTGAGTTAAATTTTAGAGGCATTGTTTTCCAACCACCTACTAAAGATTCTGTTGAGTATCAGTCAGGCTTTATCCTTAGCCAGACAGCCACTAGAAAGCTGACCATCAAAAGCTAATTACAGTGTTGAAGGGGATATGGTCTGAAGCAAATATTGCCAAGGTGAACTTTGTGCAAATGTTATTTGAAGGAGTAAATGGCACTGATAACTGCTTCACATATTTTAGAAGCAGTTATAATAAACTTAATTATAATAAACTATAAAGTTATAACTTTAGTGAAGTGTGTAAATGAAAAGTATGGGGGGGAATCTAATGAGAAACCTAATATCTTAATGACAATCAGAGTATTTCACCCAAAATTAGAAAGTTAAAAAAAAAAAAGAAATCTCAGTGTAGAATAAAGGCTGAAACTAATATTTTCTGCCTATACTTAATAAGCATTCCATGATTTACTATCAGTCTATCAAATGCATAGACAGCCTCTTTTATCGTTTGGATTAGCTGGCCAGTAGCCAGACAGAACAAGTTCTGCCTCTGTTTGGTTTTCCTTCTGCTTTTAATAACCATGAGCAAACCATTTAAACTGTCTATGTTCCTTTATCTTTTTTCCTGGAATGTAAATAATTATACTTATCTTCCTCATGACTATCAGTGAATCGTACTTCTGAAGTGATTCTAAATCCCTATATTTTGGAAAATGAATAGAATATATAGTTCTGATTACGTTATAATGCTACAGTAGACAGAAAGCTTTTTAAACTTTTCTCAAGGTTGAAAGCATTGTGAGACAACCAAGAAAGAGTATTTTTTTTTTCCATTGTAACCTTGCCATGGGTGCTAGTAAGAATTTTGGAAATCCTAGTCATTGAAATGAGTGGCATGCGTAAAATCCTTGTTAATACAGTAACTTGATATTCAGCATGGACTGTGCAGTATTTTATTCTTTGGCTTCAATATTTGAATTAATATTTTCATGGTTTTTTTAGATGACACAAATTATTTATGACAGCAATATCAAATCCCTCGTTTTTTAACAAGAAAATCTTTTCTCTGATGGTCAATTTTGTCACAGGATCATGAATTTTCTAAAACTGAGGAACTAAAACTAGAAGATGTGGATGAGGAAATTAATGCTGAAAAGCTGGAAAGCCAGAAGAAAACTGTGGGAGATGATGAAAGTGTTCCTACAGGTTACCACAGTAAAACAGAAGGAGCAGAAAGAACCAATGATGATAGCTCAGCTGAAACTATTGAAAAGGTATGATGATAGATGCTTAAATCCTGAGATCCTGGGAGAAAACATATGGGTTCTCTAGTAGTTTCTGCAGAGGACAGATTCCAGTTTCCTTTGGGATCAGAAATACTCCCATGAATACCTTCATTCATGTGCCATAAGAGAAAGGCTTTGACTTATTTGTGAACTAAGCAAACTTTGTCTCTAGCACACTTTCTAGAATGCTGCTTGGTAGCATTCTGCCTCCCACATGAGTGGAAGTAGAATGGTATGGGCCAGGATAGTACACCGTTGGGAAATTAACCAAGAAGTTCAGCACTCAGTCCTTGAAATGCTGAAAGTGCAAAGTTAGGAGCTCTGGCACTGGTGGCAGAAATGGGGTGTGTATGTGTACACACACCTGTGTATGTTTACATGTGTGAATGATTGAAAGTTGGTCACAGCAGTATTTGAAGTTGTGATCAGTTCTTCAAAGGTGCAGTCTAGACAAAATTATGTATAGAAGGAATAGGAGAAGATATCACTAAGGAAGCAAAAATCACCCTGAAAGTGGAGCTAGAGATGCCCAAAACATAATCTCTTCCATTGGCAGTTTTGACTGAGAGTGACCTTGCTAGGAGATAGTTGGTAGGTTTGAAATCATTTGTTTGCTAACACTACTCTGGATTAACTTCAGAAGTATGGAATTCCACAACCCAAACTGAATGACGTTGTACTGATTCATCTTTATTTTCATTTTTTGAACCTCTCATGCAGAACACTGAGTCATACCTTCTAGTATGAAACACTGTCATCATTGGTCTGTGCAAGGCTCTTCTCATGTAAATGTATTCTCTTTTAGCTCCATTCCCCTTCCCCTTTTTCCTTAACATAGACAACCACTGAAACATATTTGTCATTTTATTTGAATGTGTACTTGTGAAACATGTTTTGTGTGCATACATTTTTAATTTACAAATTGGTATTGTGGTAAAGGTCATTCTTTTGCTTGGTTCCTTCTTTATCCAAGACTCCTTTCTCTCACTAAGAAAAAAAATATTCTAGCAGTTACTGTTTTCTTTCAGAAGGAGAAAATGATTCTGTTTATAGGGAACATTTATGAATTCAGGTTAGGGTGGTCCTTAAGATTATTTAACATAGAAATCATTAAATACCAATTTGACATTGTAAAATGTTGAGACAAGTTGTATGCCAATTAGCGTTCATGAATCTTCTTTGAGGAGAATTCTTGAGTCATACAGTTTTTTTAATCACACAATTTTAAGCTAGGAGGATATTTGCAATGAATCAGCATCTAAGGCCCCTCACTTTACAAGAGCTCAGCAAAGCGAAGTAATTGTCACATGTTTATGTCATTAGCTAGAGGCAGACTCTAGAACCTGCTTAAAGATTCAGACTTAAGTTTTCTAGAACAGCACAAAAATATTTTTTGTTATATTGCTTTGTTATTGTTTATAGAAAGAAAAAGCCAACCTAGAGGAACGGGCCATTTGTGAGTACAATGAAAACCCAAAAGGTATGAGCACATTTGATAACATACATATATACATACATACATACACACATATATATGTGTATATATGCCATAATTGGGTAATTATAAGCTTACATATAAGTTTACATATATACTATAATTTTTACTGTCACATGATCCTCATAACAAGCTATGAAATATGTGATACAGACTTATCTGTTCTTATATATAACCACCACAGCTTCTTCACATACAAATATTGCATTATTCGTGGCTACTTATGTGTCAGTGTTAAGGAATTTTTTTTTTTTTTTTTGAGACAGAGTTTCACTCTTGTTGCCCAGGATGGAGTGCAATGGCACGATCTCAGCTCATTGCAATCTCCACCTCCCAGGTTCAAGTGATTCTCCTGCCTCAGCCTCCCGAGTAGCTGGGATTACAGGCGTGTGCCACTACGCCTGGCTAATTTTTATATTTTTAGTAGAGATGTGGTTTTGCCATATTGTCCAGGCGAGTCTCGAACTCCTGACCTCAGGTGATCCTCCCGCCTCAGCCTCCCAGAGTGCTGGGATTACAGGCATGAGCCACCACACCCGGCTGGTGTTAAGGAATTTAAGTAGCCTTTTTACTACCTTTTTTCTCTCTATTAAATCAGTATTATTAAATCAAGCTTTTGCCCCAAATTCCAATTTATATCTCTAGTGCACACTGCTAGACTCCATTGCCCAACCAAGTTGGGACTACTGGGCTGGCCTAAAGCCACAGTGGCCACCCAGTTATTTACCGCCGAGGGCTCAGACCTGAGTCTCTTACCGTAGATACTGAAGAGAAGTTCTTTCCCAAGCCTACCTATTAGTGTCAGAGAGCAGGTGCTGTGGAATAGAGGAGACTGTGATTGCCCTTGAGATCTACATAATCTAGACACAAATCATCTGTGTTTCTGTAGTATGACTCCCACATTGTTTCCACACCATCACACGGCAGTATGATTGTGTTCTCATAAAAAAATAACTATCTGTAATACTGGATATCCGATCTAAACTTAAGCTGAAGAATGAATAGTTTCCTTAATCCTGTTCCTTTTAACTTCTGCCACAAGAGTAGTAAGTTTTAGAATATTTTAGGCAAGTGTTAAAAAATGTATCACCTCTAAGTATTCTTAACATGTAGCCTAAAGCACTACAAAGAAATTAAATATAAGCTTAAAGTAGTTGATAATATAAAATTAAAATAATGCATATGCTTCACAAGTATACTTTAAAGATAATTATTCAGATATACAACATGTGGATTAATTTGAAACACCAAAAAATAGCATGTCCATTTGAGTACAAAGAATGTAATTATAACTAGGTTAATTTTTAAAGTAATTTGTATTTTACAGAAGTCTTCTCTAACATTGACTATTACCTTTGTAGCTATATTTGGATACTGGTCATCTAAACATTTACAACGTTGGTGAGGTCATTCTGGGCTTTTCACTTTAACTCAACTTTTCAGGAAATATGCAGTGTAGATATTGTCCACTACTCCAGGGGTGAGCTCTTTTCGTATTACCCCACAACTCAGGGTTCATAGAGTTTCACTGAGAGCATCAGGTCTTGTCTTTTTCCTGTTAGTTAAAACTAGTATTTCTGAATGATCCAATTGTAGGATACATGCTTGATGATGCAGATAGCAGTTCATTAGAAATCCTAGAAAACAGTGAAACAACACCAAGCAAAGACATGAAAAAAACAAAGAAGGTAAGTGAAATGAATTGTCTTTTTTGATCCTTTTGAATTCAGTTGTTTGTTTTACTTTTCATATGGCAATCCACATAATTTAACTCTCTTAATATGAGTTTTTATGGCCCCAAAACCTGAAGAATTTCAGGTGATGTCGCATATTTTTAATATACTACCTTTCCTTTGGTTAGCATTTGAATGATGATCTTCTTTTCATTCTTTTACTTTAACTTATGTTTTAGATGTGTCTCTTGTAAATGGCCTATACAGCTGGATTTTGTCTTTGACATTTTTAACATGCATACCTAAAATCTAAAGCTCATCAGTGTTCCTATCTTTTTCCCAAATAATGCCAGCACCTTAGAAGAATTTTCTTGCCTGTCACCTCTTCTTTCTTATTTTAGAAGTTATGGTACCCAGTATTTAAAATTTTTTAACATCACAAATCGTATGTTTTTAGTATTTTTTATACTACTTTTTTACTCAGATGTCCCCTCTGGAATTCTTATTCTTCCTGAAGAAATATTTTGGAAGTTCCTATCACAGATGTCTGTTGACAGTTAAAACTTTTAGTTTCTGTTCACTTGAAAATGTCTTTATTTTACCATAGTTCTTGAATGATAGTGTGGCTCATTGACAGTTATTTTCTCTTAGTATCTGCTCCCATTATTGCTGTCTATAATTTTGCTTTAGTATAATTGCTGATAACTTTGTATATAACCTGCCATTTCTCTATGTATGCTTTTTAGATTGTCTTTGGTGTGTTTCAGTTCACTATGAGATGCTTAAGTATGGATTTTCTTTTTTTTTTTTTTTTTTTTTTGAAATGGAGTTTCGCTCTTGTTGCCCAGGCTGGAGTGCAATGGCGCGATCTTGGCTCACCACAATCCTGCCTCCCAGGTTCAAGCGATTCTCCTGCCTCAGCCTCCCAAGTAGCTGAGATTACAGGCATGTGCCACCATGCCTGGCTAATTTTGTACTTTTAGTAGAGACGGGGTTTCTCCATGTTGGTCAGGCTGGTCTCAAACTCCGGACCTCAGGTGATCCGCCTGTCTTGGCCTCCCAAAGTGCTGGAATTACAGGCGTGAGCCACCATGCCCAGCAGGTATGGAATTTTTAATTTTAACTTACTTGGAATTTATTATGACTCTTGAATCTGAGAATTCATGTCATTTGTCAAATTTTTTAAAATTCTCATCCATTATATATTTGAATATTTTCTCTCCCCTCTTTCAAATTCTGATATAAAACTTTTTATTTTATGGGTACATGTCTTTTAATATCACCTTCATGTTTTCTATGTGTAAGTGATATTCTGGGTAATTTCAGGGCCTTCATCAATTTGGTATTTTATAGTGGCAGACTTTTTGAAGTTGTGTATTTCTTCACCATAGCAGGAACAGGAGTTCTTCCATTTTAATCCATAGATCCTTTTTCTAGACTCTTACTTTTTGGATTATCACTTTTTACCCTAGTTTCTCTACTCTTTAAAGCTAGAGGTAAGCTATTATTATTAGCACCATTTTTATTTCTGGAAGAGCCAAGTTTTCACCTGGTTTTTGTTTCCTGCTTTTTGTTTTGGCATCTTGTCAAAACCATTATTTGTGTTACCACTCTTCAATAATCCTATTTTCTTCCTGGCTACATTCTCAAAGGGCCTAAATCAAATGAAACTTTTATCACCTTCATCTCTTCCGCATACATGCCCTGTTGGCCACTCCCTTCTTGATGTATTTTTCTCTCCTGACTTCTGAGCTGCCTAGTTTTCCCAATTTTGCACCTACAAACCTTGGTCCTCAGTTCTAGCTCCTCTTCTGCCTGCCTCTCACTCTGCTCTTTTTTGCCTCTTTTCTTATATTCTGTTTTCTACCTGCCTGGAATCTCTGGGTTATCGGGGCTACTTTCATCTCTCAGCTATTATCTATATTCTACATATCTGCAGCCCCAGCCTCCCCTGAGCAGCAGCTCTGTATATTCGACTGCCTACTCAGACCCACACACAGGGCTCACACAGCCATCATTTGGCAGCACTGACTTTTTTTTTTTTTTTTTTTTTTGGGACAGAGTCTCGCTCTGTCGCCCAAGCTGGAGTGCAGTGGCGCGATCTTGGCTCACTGCAAGCTCCGCCTCCCGGGTTCATGCCATTCTCCTGCCTCAGCCTCCCAAGTAGCTGGGACTACAGGTGCCTGCCACCACGCCCGGCTAATTTTTTTTTTTTTTTGTATTTGTAGTAGAGACGGGGTTTCACTGTGTTAGCCAGAACAGTCTCGATCTCCTGACCTCGTGATCCGCCCGCCTCGGCCTCCCAAAGTGCTGGGATTACAGGCATGGGCTACTGCGCCCGGCCAAGCAGCATTAACTTTTTTGCCAGAAGTTCTCATCTACAGGAATGGGGAGGTACATCGTCCTTCTTCAGAATATTACAATAGAAATTCACTGTAGCTGCGATACACTGAGAATCACAGACATGTCCTGAAAATGACCCCTCCTGGATACATTTAAAAGTTACAATAGGTAACTTTAAGTAGGTTTTTATATATTTTTTCTCTTACAACTTAACAAAGTGAAACATTAAATTTGTTCTTTGAAGAAAAAGATAATATATCACCAAGGTGTTGATGGTGTTGAATGTTAGACCCTGAGAGGTCTTGTTTTAGGGTGGAATCCTGACTGCCTTTTGGTGAAAGGAAAAACTCTAACAGATGCTAAGAATGCACCATAGTACATGTGGTGCCCCATAAAGAGATGACAAAATCATGTTCTTACGTGTTGAAAATGATATCCCCTAAATACTGCTAAGTGAATGTTTCACTTATGGAAATGAATATTTGTGTGTGTGGTTTTTTTCCTAGATTTTTCTGTTCAAAAGAGTCCCCTCAATAAATCAAAAGATTGTCAAGAATAACAATGAGCCGCTCCCAGAGATAAAATCCATAGGAGAGCAGATCATTTTAAAAAGTGATAGTAAAGATGCCGACCAGAACCACATGAGTCAGAATCATCAGAATATCCCACCAACAAATACAGAGAGAAGATCAAAATCCTGTACAATACTATAAATATATATTTATGTTTTCACAGTCACCAAGTGTATTGTAATGTATACTTGAAAAATGTTATAACTTATGAAGTAAAGTTTCTGATAGTAGTCTTTTAAAGATATAAGACTTAATATGTTTTATTCAGCTTCTATAAGTGTGACCAGTTTTGATATTTATTTATGCTAATATTTTTAACAAGTCGTTTCAAAATATGTGTATCTCAAATTCTCCCTAAAGTGTTGTGGCCTTAACTGTTCAGTGTTGCAATAAAAAATATATTTTTATATGTGGAAAATTGAAATAAGATATTTCCTAGTTTTTACTAAACAATTTTACTTCTTTATAATTTTATAAGGCAATATTTGCAATCTTATGACACTGTAACAGTTTTTGATGTATTTACAATTTTTACAAAACTGAGGTAAAATTGTTTATAATGAACATATTTTAATAAACTATATCTGGTCAGTTCCACTGTTAAAATTGATAAGTATTAATAAAATTAGGAGGTACTTGGCATTAGCAATTGACAAAATGGGGGCAAAAATAATTTTAAAATATAGAAGTATGCAAAATGCATTTACCCCTGAGTAAAGAAAATTTCAGTGCAACTGTATAAATGGTACATCTGTGGAAAACTGAGTGCAGAAGTTTCTTTGCTTCCCAGCACTC
Organism: Pan troglodytes; assembly: GCF_028858775.2. NCBI lineage: Eukaryota > Metazoa > Chordata > Mammalia > Primates > Hominidae > Pan > Pan troglodytes. The sequence goes on along the minus strand of NC_072421.2, from coordinate 38,697,597 downwards.
CTTTCTTTTTTTGGAGATGGAAGCTCTCTCTGTTGCCCAGGCTGGAGTGCAGTGGCATAATCTCGGCTCACTGCAACCTCTGCCTTCCGGGTTCAAGCGATTCTTCTGCCTCAGCCTCCCGAGTAGCTGGGATTACAGGCACACACCACCACACTCGGCTAATTTTTGTATTTTTAGTAGAAACAAGGTTTCACCATATTGGCCAGGCTGGTGTCAAACTCCTGACCTCGGGATCTACTTGCCTGGGCCTCCCAAAGTGCTGGGATTACAGGCGTGAGCCACCGTGCCCAGCCCCTACTCCTTTCCTTAGGGAAATGACTTGCCATGAAAACATTGCAGATTATTTGGTATCATCTGGAGTGTTTGACCATTCCACCGATCACCACCATAGGAGAGGTGAACATAGCTAGGCTTGCTCATTTCAGCTTTCCCTGGCATTGACAGTGGTAACCACATTTGGTTCAGTCACACAGTGCTCTGCCACAAAGAATAGGAAGGATAAAGCTGCTAAGTCTTGTGTCAGTCCATTTTTGTGTTGCTATAAGGAATTACCTGAGGCTGGGTAATTTATAAAGAAAAGAGGTTTAATTGGCTCATGGTTCTGTAGGCTCTACAGGGAGCTTAGTGGCATCTGCTCAGCTTCTGGTGAGGCTTCAGTTAGCTTTCACTCATGGCAGAAAGCAAAGCGGGAGCAGGCACGTCACATGGAAGGCGAAAGAGGAAGCAAGAGAGAGAGGGTGGAAGTGCCACATTCTTTTAGCCAACCAGATGTCACATGAACTCTGAGTGAGAACTCAGTCATTATGGGAGAGGAAAGCACCCAGGCATTCATGAGGAATCTGCTCCCATGACCTAAATACCTCCCACCAGGCCCCACCTCCAACACTGGGGATTACATTTCAAGATGAGATTTAGAGGGAACAAACATCCAAACCCTATCAAGTCTACTCTGATAGAAACATTGTTTGCTTATGCTCTCAGGTACTACTTATTCAACAAAGCAAACTATCTTCATTTTCCCCATTCTAGCTTGTAAATAGAACACTTTATTCTTCAGTCACGGTGACCATTGCCCCATTTAAACAAAGAAAAAGAAACTTCATCTTTGCGTTTCGTGCACAGGGGTTGTAAGGATGTTAGTTCAGAATAGATGTGATTTTGAAATCTTAAAAAATAGTCTTCTGTGTAAATGTTACATTTAGTAGAATTTTAATTTTATTAAAGGTAAATATAATAAAAAGTGGCTGTTGCAATCATAGTACAGTATTGCAAAAATACTAAAATATAAACTATAGGAGTCAAGTGGAAGTAAAGCTCACAAGTGGTAGTAAGATATGCCAGTCGTGGTAGGCAGAATTCTAAGATGAACCCCAAGGTTCTCACCTGCTGGTGCCACATGCTCTCAATAATCCCTTCCTCATGAGTGTGGGTTGGACCAGTGAATATGACGGCATGTCACGTCTTTGCTTCGTTACATTATGTGGAAAAGATAAAAGATTTTGCAGATGTAATTAAAATTCCTTGTTAGTTGACTTGAAGTTAAGCAAATAAGAGATAATCCTAAGTGGCCATGACCTAATCAGATTAGCCCTTTCTAAGAGGCTCTAAAAGTCTGACATGGAAGAAGTCAGAGAGATTCAAAACAGCAGAGATGCTCTCCTGTTGGGCTTGAAGAAGCCAGCTGCCATATTTAGGGAGAGGGCCATGTGCCAGGGAGCGGTGGACAGCCTTTAGGATCGGAAGTCCTCAGTCCTACAACTGCAAGAAATTTAATTCTGCTAGCACCCAGTGAGCCTGGAAGAGGAACCTGATCCTCAGATTGGACCACAGCCCTGGCTGGCACCTTGATTACAACTTTGCGAGACCCTGAGCAGAGGACCCAGTTGAGCAGTACTCAGACTACTGATCCATAAAAACTGTGAGATAATAAATACATGTAGTATTTGTCTGCTAAATTTATGGTAATTTATTGTGCAGCAGTAAAAACTAATAGCACTTGTATTATGGGAAAGAACCTGTCTGTATGGTGGCTTCCTTCATCATAGCCAGCAAGGAAGAGTCAATAGAGTCTGCTAACAAGACAGAGGTCATAATTTTAGGTTACATGATCATGAAAGTGACATCCATCTTTGCCAAATTCTGCTGGCTAGAAGCAAGTCACAGGTCCCACCCACACTCAAAGTAAAGTGAGGAGATAGCACAAGGGCATGAATACCAGAAGGCAAGGGTCATAAAGACCGTCAGAACCTCCCCGCTGTACTGATCATTGGGCCGGTCATTCAAAAGGAGAAAGGGACAGCTTAGAGACCAAGGAAATCAAATAGCTTTTAGGCAAATAGCTTATTTCCAAAGAAAGGATTAAGTCAAAACACTTGGAGGAGGTGCATGAGACAAACCTTACCAAGCAGATGAAATATCCCTGCTTTGTTAGAGGTCTCAAAACAATTTATACTTTTTAATAAGGTGGTTTGTTGAAAATCATCAACACCAAGAGACAATTTTAATAATAAGGGTAAATACTTCTATAAAAACATACCAGCCATCTGCCCTTGGGCTTTGAATACTTGTATTATATTTCTTTTCTAAATTTGGTTCCCTATCTGGCATTTACATTGAAGAAATACTTACCAAGTACCTCCTATATGCCAGATGTTATGCCAGAAACTAAGAAAACACAGTTACAGTTACATGTGAGTAAAATGAAGAAAATGGGGTGTGACTCTGATGATGAATAGGAGATATTATGGCAGTTTTAAAACCTATTTTCTAAGTGAATGGAAAGGAGATTAATGGACACTAAACTTGAAAAACAAACTAATATCTGAGAACTCTTTAAAAACACAGAAGAGATAATCAATAGAATTGAATATAATGATCAATTTTACTAGTTTCAAAAATAAATGGAGTTGCATTTACTGATAACTTATTTATTTATTTGAGACAGGGTCTTGCTCTGTCACTCAGGCTAGAGTGTAGTGGCATGATCTCGGCTCACTGCAACCTCTACCTCCCAGGCTCAAGTGATCCTCCCACCTCAGCCTCTCAAGTAGCTGGGATTACAGGCACACACTACCATGAGCGGCTAATTTTTGTATTTTTTTGTAGAGATGGGGTTTCGCCATGTTGCCCAGAATGGTCTTGAACTCCTGGGCTCAAGCCATCTGTCTGCCTGGGCCTCCCAAAGTGCTGGGATTACAGGCTTGAGCCACCATTCCTGGCCGCCCTTACTGATAACTTTATAGCTTTACAAAAAGTTAAATGATTTCTTCTAATCCTCAAACTACTTATATTTATTATGTTTCCTATTCATTCCTTTCTCCTCTCTATAATGATACTACTTAAGGCTTTCTTACTGACCTTAATGGGACCTGAAAAATAGAATCCATTGACTTGAGCATTAGGGAGTCATTGACATTGTTCACTTATATTATGGATCAAATGTTAAATAGGTATTAATTTTTTAAATATCAGCAGTGATAAGATTTTTAGGTCTTATAAAAGAGCATGCAAATCCATGTCAAAACATTTAAGATAAAGAAAATTTGGCATTTAAAAAGACCCTCCTTATATAATAAGAAAATGTAGTTTTGAAAGGTGCTTTTATGTAATATCAGTTTCCCAGGGCTGCCTTAACAAAGTACTACAAACTGGGTGGCTTAAAACAGCAGATATGTGTTGCCTCGCAGTTCTGGAGGCCAGAAGTCTGAAGTCATGGTGTTGGCAGAGCCATGCTCCCTCTGAAGGGACCTGGGAAGGATCTGTCCCAGGTCTCTCTCCTAACTTCTGGTAGTCTCAGGCATTCCATGGCTTGTAAATGTATCACTGGAGTCCTTTGTCTTCATACCATCTTTCTGTGTGTATTTGTGTCCACATTTCCTCTTTTTATAAGGACACCAGTCGTAATGGGTTAGAACCCACCCTAAGTGTTCCTTTTAACTTGATTACCTCTCTAAAGACCCTGTTTCCAAATAAGATTACATTCTGAGTCACTGGGAGTTAGGACTTCAACATATCTTTTTGGGGGAACAAAATTCAGCCCGTATCGGTGCTTCAGTTTGACAGCTACACATCATACCAAGAAAACCCTTCAGTTGTTTATAGTGTCTAGTCTCCTAAATTATTTCTCTAGAGACTCTTGCTGAATCCTAGATTTTTAATGATATGTCTCCAGTGGAGGCTCTTTGTGATGTTAAAACTTTCATTTAATGTATCTCCAGTTACATCAAAGCAGGAATTGTCAGGGTTATCTTTTTCAGTATCCTAGACACAATGAGCAAGTATTAAATGTTAAATGATGACTAAACAAATGATCACATCTACACTTGTAGTGTTCAGACAAGGATTTGTTTCTCAGAAATTTGTACGCACATGCTTTAAGGTTAAACTCCATTTTTTAAAATACTTGCCATATGCTTCATTGCAGTACAATTCTGTTACCCATACGCTATTATAAATCCATAAAGGGAAAACAGAGTCTTTCCACGAGCAGGGAAGACCCTGTCTCTTCCAACAGAACACCGTCAGAAGCATCCAAAAGGGGAACATTTGGTCAACTAGTATTATAATCATCAAGGTTGGCAACAAGAAAGAAGTTATTGTCATAGACCTCTACCCACAGGAGACCCAAGTGGCAACAGGATTAGAGATAAGATGCAGAATAATTATTATGGGACAGAGCCATACTGATTTCTGTATTATGTTCCTCAACTTGAATTCAGAGATTTTCTGCCCACTTTGATTCTGTGAGGCAACCAAAATCGAAAGTATTTCCATACTTAATATTTCCTTTTGCCGGGGCCTGTGATTTAAAGATTTCTCATCTGATAGTAGTTGTTTAAAAAGCTTAGAGTACCAGCCAGGCTTGGTGGCTCACACCTGTAATCCCAGCACTTTGAGAGGCCAAGGTGGGTGAATTACTTGAGCCCAGCAGTTTGAGACCAGTCTGGCCAACATGGCAAAACCCCATCTCTATGAAAAATACAAAAATTAGCTAGGCATGGTGGTGCTCGCCTGTAATCCCAGCTACTCAGGAAGCTGAGACAGGAGAATTGCTTGAACCTGGGAGGCAGAGATTGTAGTGAGCCAAAGTCGCACCACTGCGCTCCAGCCTGAGTGACAGACTGTTTAAAAAAAAAAAAAAGGCTTAGAGTATCTTTTTAGACAGAACTTTAACATGTGCTTTACTTTTTTACCTTGTAAGAATAAGAAACTAGCAAGTAAAAACAGGAGGCAAATCAAAAGGTTGGAAAATCTTCATCTCAGGAATGAGGGAGATACTTTATTGAATTGAACAAACAATGCATGTAAACTAGGAGTCACATAACTAAATTGTTTTCAGTGGCTGGGCAGGTAAGCACACTGGAGCTGCTGCCAGTCTTTTCTAGCTGGCAATTGCTCTGTTTCCCAGTATTGTGCTCTGATTGCCAGCCCCTCAGCTGTTTTAAAAAGAAGCTGGAAATCTGGGTTTTTATATGGATAACTCATTCACATACACACGTGTGCATGCGTGTGTGTGTGTGTGTGTGTGTGTAAACTTAGAAAGGGCCAAACCATAACTGCAGGCTAAATTTGGCTCTCAAGGGGCCAAGTTGTGACCTCTATTTTAAACAAAGTACATTATTTTGGCAAGAGAAACTAGTTTACAAGGAAAACATGTTGAAATAGGCCCTGGATTTATCTTAGTTGTAATCTTTCCTAATTTGATCTGAGATTTTAAGCATGAAATGAGAGTTAAAGAATTGACTAGAAAAGTGATCATTCTACTAAGGTAATTGAAGTTTCCTGTTGCATACAGATGCATACTAAGCCTTCTTTTGAGTGTGGGGAGTCAGGATCATGAGGTAGTGCAACTGTATTAAACAGTGAAGTAGAATGTTTCTGTTGGAAGAAGCTACAATAAAGTTCAGAGACAGCAGACAGACTTGATAAGCAGTCCCTCTAACAATTGTGACAGAGAACTACTTTGGCATAGTGTTACTGTACAATACTAATCACCCAAAACATCAGGAAATGTTATCCTAACCCTAAAAATACTCACTAAAACTACAACATGAAAACTTATCTGGCACGGCAAGCTGCACTCCCAAATAGTTCCACTTGCTTCTATTTTCATCTGATATGTATACTATGTATATTATAATAGATGAGATGTCTTAAGTAGCAGTGGGCTAGAGAACTGTATCTAACTTTAAGGAATGTGTAAGTGACAATAAGACACTTTTTATTTTTACTTAAGAAAGATCTTATCTGGTTCAGTGGTAAAAATCTGTCCCATCCTGGCTAACACGGTGAAACCCCATCTCTACTAAAAATACAAAAAATTAGCTGAGTGTGGTGGCGGGCACCTGTAGTCCCAGCTACTCAGGAGGCTGAGGCAGGAGAATGGTGTGAACCTGGGAGGCGGAGCTTGCAGTGAGCCGAGATCGCGCCACTGCACTCCAGCCTGGGTGACAGAGCGAGACTCCGTCTCAAAAAAAAAAAAAAAATCTGTCCCAAGGTGAACACCTTTTTAATATTCTAGAAAATCTTTTGAGGTTTAAAAGCAGTCTGTCCAAGTAATTTGTTCAGAACCTGTCAAAATAGTATTACACTACTTTTAAAGTTTTTACAGAATTTCCCCTGTGGACACAAATGTTATTACAACAGAAAAGTTTTCTATTGTATTGTTTTTAGCTTATAATTACTTAAAAATCATTAAAACTCTGTGCATATGAACATTTGATTTTATATTTATAGGTAACATATGTTACAACTTGCCTTCAGATTTATATTGACTCCTTAATTATTGCAATTATTTAATTTACTGCATATAGCAATTAATTAGAAAATTAATATAAAAGTTTAAACCAATTGGAGAAAACTTTAAGCAAAAGATAGACGTATAAGTTGGTTTCCTCAGTAATTACTAGATAAGACTTTAGAAATGAAAGCTGGAAAATTTACTCTGAATATAAAACTTGTTTACTTAAAATTAATCTGTTGTGGTTTTTAAAAACTTTTTTATTTTGAAATATTTCAAATATACAAGAAAGTATAATATAATAAATACCCATGAACCCATCACATAGATCTTTCACTCATACTTTGCTATGTTTGCTTCATGTTTTAGCTAGACATCCTGACATTCCAACCCTAAATATATCAGGATGCATTTCAACAAATGACATTTTGTGCATTGTCCTGTGTAGCCACAGTGCTCGTATCTTGCCTAACAAATTTAGCAATAATTTTCTAATGTCAACTGCTACCCAATCTCATATTCACATTTCCCTTGCTCTTCTCAAAATGTCTTTTACAAGCTGGTTCATTTAAACTGGAAATCAATCAAGGTCCATGCCCTGCATTTGTTTGTTAGTCTTTTAAGTCTCTTTCAATCTAAAAGAGCTCTTCCCATATTTTTTTCATGGCATTGACATTTTACAAACAGGGACAGTTGTCTTGTAAAATGTTATCATGCATTTAAAAGCAAGTGTCTAGATTTCTAGTAATTCCCAGTAAGTGACTCAGACCATCCTACCACTGGGAACAGATAGAAAATTTGGACTAAAGTATATATATTAAAACAAATTTGAAAGTATCTGAATGCTATCAGGACAGTAAAGAATTATGAGGTTCAGATCACCTGAGGTCAGGAGTTTGAGACCAGTCTGGCCAACATGGTGAAACCCCGTCTCTACTAAAAATACAAAAAAAATTAGCCAAGTGTGGTGGCATGCGCCTGTAATCCCAGCTAATTGGGAAGCTGAGGCAAGAGAATCGCCTGAACCTGGGAGGCGGAGGTTGCAGTGAGCCGAGATCGAGCCACTGCACTCCAACCTGAGCAACAGAGCGAGACTCTGTCTAAAAAAATAAATAAATAAATAAAATAAGAATTATGAGGTCAAAATTTGGGAGAGAAATGAAGCCCAAATAGATGTGCTTGGCACATGGGGCTGCTTTTCACCAAGAGGTATTGGTTGTTTCTGAAGTTTAATATTTTCAAGGAATTAATACAAAAGAGTGAGGATTTTAGTAGAAAATGGAAGCTGTGAAAAAAATAATAAATTTTAAATTCTAGAACTAAATACAAACAGTAAAATTAAGACATCAGTGTGTGGATTTACTGATACATTGATGGAAAGAAAGTAAACTGAAAGAGTCCAGAAGAAAATATGATGTGAGAGACAAAATGATGCAAAATACAAAAGATAGTTGTTGAGATATTTGTAGTAGTATGACAAGGTCAAATATATGTGTAATTAGAATCCCAAAAAGAGAAGAGAGAATAGAACAAAAGCAATAATTGAAGAAAAATTTCTGAGAACTTTTCAAAATGAAAGGCCACAGCCCAAAGACTCAAGAGGCACTAAAAACCCCAAGCAAGAAAAATATAAAACAACACTAATTCATAATAAAATTACTTAACACCTGTACTAGAGTGTGACTCCATTGGTGATGTTCGTTGACAACTTTTAAGCCCACTCCTCCCTGTTTCCCTCTGCCCTACGTCTGGGCAAGCTAACAAGAAAGCTCAGGTGCTCCCTCCTTTGGTAGTAGCTGGAAGTTCAAAACACTCAAGCCTCAGCCTGCATGTGGGAACCTTTATCCCAGCCCCACCCCTCAACTACCATAAAAATCCCAAGCCAGTCTTCTTTCTCTATTTTCTCAAGACATTTTTCGACCAGCTTACTTAGGATGCGTGCATGCCTGCTTTCCCCAGTAAGACTCATTATGTATGTAATAAACATTTTCATACCTTCTGGATGCGTATGTGACATCATCATAAGTAAATCTTGTGTTGGGGGGAAAATCCATTTCACCTCTGTGAGGTGACCACAGCACCACCAAACATAAAAGTATTGAAAGCTGTCGGGAAGACTGGCATATTTAAAGGAACACTATGAAGACATAACTGACTTCTCAACAGAAACTGTGAAAGCCAAAAGGTAATGTAATTATTTTTTAATGTAATGAAAGAAAACAGGCCAGGTGTGGTGGCTCATGCCTGTAATCCTAACACTTTGAGAGGCCAAAGCAGGAGGATCACTTGAGCCCAGGAGTTCGAGACCAGCCTGGGCAACATGGCAAAAACCCATCTCTACAAAAAAAATACAAAAACTAGCCAGGTGTGGTGGTGTGCTTTTGTAGTCCCAGCTACTTGGGAGGCTGAAGTGAGAGGATCGCTTGGGCCTGGGAGGTCCAGGCTGCAGTGAGCCAAGATCATGCCACTGTACTCCAGCCTGGGCAACACAGTGAGACCCTGTCAAAAAAAAAAACTGCCAAATTAGAATTTCGGATCCAGAGAAAATTTATTTCAGAAATGTAGGCAGCAGAGACATTTTAAAACAAAAGATGATATTTCAAAGGGATACCTGCACCCCCATGTTTATTGCAGCACTATTTACAATAGCAAAGATATGAAATCAACCTAAATGTTTATTAACAGATGAACAGATAAAATGTGGTGTATATATACACAATGTAATATTATTTATCCACCAAAAAGGATGAGATCCTGTTATTTGCAGCAACATGGATAGAACTGGAGGTCATTATGTTAAGTGAAATAAGCTAGGCACAGAAAGACAAATTTCACATATTCTCACTCGTGTGGGAACTAAAAGTGTTGATTTCATAGAGATAGAAAGTCGAGTGATTGTTACCAGAAGCTGGGACAGGTGCATGGAACGAGGATGAAGAGAGGTTGGTTAATGGGTACAAACATACAGACATAAGATGTACAAACATATAGATAGAAGGAACAAGTTCTAGTATTCAATAGTAGAGTAGGGTGACTATATAATTAACAACAATGTATTGTATATTTCAGTATCGTTAGAAGGGAGGACTTGAAATGTTTCCAACACATAGAAATGATAAATACTTAAGGTGATAGATTCCCTAAATCTGACTTGATCATTACACGTTCTAGGCATGTAATAAAATACCACACGTATCTCATAAATATGTACAAATATGTATCATAAAAATTTTAAAGACAAAAGGTGATATTTGTCACTAGCAGTCTCACACTAAAGTAATATTAGATGTTTCAATTCCTTTAAGGCAGTATTCCTCAACCAGGGAGATTTTCCCTCTCCCCACCCCAGCGGACGTTTGACAATGTCTGGAGACATATTTGGTTGTCACAACTTGGAGTGGGGAGGTGGCGAGGAGAATGCTACTGGCATGTAGTGAGTAGAGGCCAGCGATACTATATCCTACAATGCACAGGATAACCCTGAAAACGAATTTTCCATTCCAAAGTGTTAATAATGCTGAAGTTAAAAAGCCCTGCCCTCAAGAAAGGAAAACTTAGGTTCACACAAAAACTTGTATTCAAATGTTTTATAGAAGCTCTATTCACAATCTCCAACACCTGGAAACAACACAAATATCTTTCAATAGTAATTGGAAAGCAAACTGTATTAGGTCTGTATAATGGAATGCTACTTAGCCTTAAAAGAAATAAATTGTTGATATCTGCAGCAACTTGAATAAATCTCAAAAGCACTATGCTGAGTGAAAGAAACCAGTCTCAACAGTTTACCTACTGTATGATTTCATTTCTATGAGAGTCTCGAAAACACAAAACTGTTAATGATGGATAACAGATCAGTGGTTTCAAGGGGTTAAGGGTGTGAATTCAAATGGGTATTATGAGGTAGTGTTTTGAAATGATGGAATGGTTTGTGTCCTAATTTTTGTGATAAAGCATGAAACTTTAAATGTGTAAAATTTATAAAACTGTAGAACTGTTTACACAAAAAGATCAGTGTTATTACATGTTAATTTTTTAAGTACAATCAAACTATACTTTAAAACAACCCAATCCAGGAAAATAAATTATATGGCCCCAAAACAATGAGGTCAGATAATCTGGCTTCATCTAAAGATAAAATTTGGGTTATCTTAGAGTAGTGGTTCCTAGCCAAGGGTATATGTAAAACACAAGGAAGTTTTTCAAATATAACTGCCTATGTCTTATCTACTTCTGATTCACTAAGTCAAGGCTAGTCTTTTGGGATATGTATCTTTTAAAATAGCTTCCTAGGTAATTCTGACACAACACTAAGAATTGAGAATAACTGATCCGAACTTACAAATTACTATACACCTTCAGAATGTTATTTGTCACAAATAAGCTTCTAGTAATAATTAGCAGAAATTTCCAGGTTATATTCTCTGAAAGTCACTGGTTGTATTAGTCTGGGAGTTTAACTGCTATAACAAAGACACTCCAATTATGAGTTGTTAAACATGATAAATGTTTATTTCTTGTTCACATGATAGTACACTAAGGGTGAGTAGTTGGCTTTGCTCCACACATTCAGGGACCTTAGCATCTATCATCTGATGGCTTTAGCATTTTCCTTGGGCCTTGGCATTTTCCAGGCCTGAAAGCGGCATGTATCACTCTGCTCACATTCCACTGGCGTTCAATGACATGTGCCCAACTTACTACAAGGGAAACTGGAAAGTGTAGGCTAGTTGTGATCCCAGAAAAACAAGGAAACTACCACAATGGAATATACCTACTATATGTGCCAGTGAAGAGCCAATCCATGTGCTTTCACAATTAACTGAGTGAAGGAATATGACATATTTATTTTAATACTTTTTATAATTTAAAACTCATTTTTAGAAGACAATTCAAACAGCATAAAACAGTCAAGTTTTCTCCAAAGCATAAATGTGTTTTGATTTTCCTCTAATTCAGTCTTCAGGAATCTCTCTGGGGAGTGGCTATAAATTTTAGCCCTGCCCTGACAGAACTCCCGGGGAAGCTTACAAACTGCTTTTCATGGGACACCACTTTTTATTTTATTTTATTTTTTATTTTTATTTTATTTTATTTTTTTACATGAGAGCATTTTACTGGGTCAAGAAAGACACAAAAAGGATCATGGGTCAGGGGTGGTGTTCACAGGGTTTGAAAATCTGATTCCTTCCAGCCCAGAGGATTTAGAGACCAGGCTCTTCAGGGAAAAAGCCAGGAGACTACATGTGGTCACAGCGTTGCCAGGCCAGGCGTGTGTGGAGCGGGAGAGGTGCTGATCTAGGATGACAAGATGTCAGGGAGGTAGGTACCGAGATGGTGGGACTGATCAGAAAGCAGGTGTATGTGTGCTGGGGGCTAGGGGGCAGGCCTAGATAGAGTCACATTGGCCTCAGATGTCCCCAGGTCAGGTGGGTGTGAAGGGAAGGGGAGACATCACTTGAGCACAGGTGACAAAGTCGCCGGGCTGACTGGGGGTCGATGTGCATTTCTGGAGAGGTCAGACACACACTCACCAAGATGGTGGCAGTGAAACTGGTCACAGGGGTTTGAGGGGGCCTGGTGCATGTGGAAGGCGGGTCTGCTGAGCCCAATGCCAAGGTCATTGCCAGGTTGGGGAAAAGGGACAACCCCCCTACCCCTCGCCAGACACTGTCACAGGGAGAGCGAGCGGGAGAATCCTCGGGTCAGAAGAGATGGGGAGGGGTTCTATGTGGTCAGGTGACCTCAGGTGTCCCCAGGCCAGACGTGCGTGTGTACATGGATTGTCTGCTGCACTGGCATGACAAGCTCCCAAGCCGGGGGAGGGGGGCGCTGGACAGTCTCTGAGATGATGGGAGTGGAATCATCAGGTCAGAAGGGACGTGTGTGTGTTTTTGGGGGACCTGGATGTGGTCACGGTCGCGTGGAGTCGGGGGTCCCCGGCCCCGAGGATCACGGCGATGGGGGCGGGTCATAAGCTGGGGGCCTCGCCTGGGTCCGAGAACTGGGCTCCCAGTCCCCGAGGATGCGAACCTCCCGGAGCTCGCCGGCCCCATGCCCCCCAGGTCACCATGACCCTCACTGCGCGAGCCCACAGCGAGGGGGCGGAGAGGAGGAGCGCGAGCGCCCCGGAAGCGGGGACGGGGCCTCGGGACACTTCTTTATCCTGGCAGACAGCCTCATTCCTAAGTGCTCAACCCATGACCAGGTGTCCCTCTCACAGGAAAGTTGTTTATAGTCGCAGACGCCCTTGTGGCTCTTGTCTGACCTGTGTCGAGTCTATTCCTGCCAAGAGGGCCGCTCTCTAGGAGAACGCCGACCGGGAAAGAAGTTAGGTCCGGGTGTGTGGGTGGGGTGAGACACAGAGAGGCAGCTCCACAGAACGTGTGAAATACCAGAGGCAGCGTCTTCCTTACAGATTCCTCTCAGGGCCAGCAGGAAGGAAGGAACCCTCTGGGCCATCCATGCTTAGCCAGCAGGTGGGGAGCAAGATAGAGAGTGAGGGACCTGCGGGCCTAGGCCTTTATCGGGGTCCAGGCATTCCCAGGCCGCTTTCCCGTGGGGAGTTCTCATCGGTGGGTTGAAAGCCAGCAGGCAGGAGTTCCATGGAGGCACGCTGTGACTGAGAAGGGGTCGCTGTGGCAGATCCGTGCGGTCCATGTAGAGTGTGGGGCGTCAGTGGGGCCAGTCAAGTAGGTTGTATCTAGCTGTCCCATATGGAGGTGGTCACCAGCAGGTGACTGTATAAGGTAGATATCTGGATCGACCACATTAAGGAACAGGGAGGAGATGGAGAACAGGAAACTGTGTCAAGGGTGACTAAGCCCTGCTTCTGGTATGAGAAAGTCCAATATATTCAAAATGATGCTGAGACAACATATTATAAAAATTCACTACATGTGTAGTCCTAAGAATACTAGAAAAATATGTCAAAGAGCTTAACTGAGTCCCAAATTCCCTTTCGCTAATATAAGTACACTCTAGCTTCATATGATGACACAACTTGGCAAGACTCTTTGACCCTTTCCCTTCTCATTCCCAGTAAGTTTCCTCCATTTGACCTCTAATAGCCCAGGATTTGGTCTTCCTGTATATTCAAAGACTGGTGCCATAGCTATAACTCTCTTTTTAAAATCTTTTGGGCTTTAGAAGCCTCCCTCTCCATTCTTGCTTCTGATCACAAGGACTTGCTAACATCACCCCGATTGTTTCTCTTGTACCCGAGTGAATGATTTTGTTCTCCATGCTTTGTTCATCAGCTCTTCCCCTTCTCCAGAGTATACAGTGAAGATCCAAACACATGTGTTTTCTCTCCACCTCCCACACTGATAATAGTGTGGACTCCAAAAAAATCCGCGCAGTGCACATTCATTATTACAGTATGTACAAATATTATCCCTAACCGTAACATGTGTACTCCAAGTCTTATCACATACAGTAAATTGGATGTGGGCAGTGGGATGGGTATCACAGAGCTACTCCAAGAAAACGGCACGCACATGGAATACCCTTTATCCCATTCTTCATGCTCCACTTTAGTGCTACAAAAAATGATTCTTTGGCTGTTAGGATAGTGGTGGCAGCAACATTTGCAGTGGGTATGTGTGGGAAGGCATAGGTAGAGGAAGAAACAGAATAATGGAAATTTATTTTGTTTTACAATTTACTAAGGCATGAATTTATCACCATTTTCTTAGATGGGCCTAAACATCAAATAAATGGAATAATCAATGCATTCTGTTTGTTCCCTAACGCTGTAACAGACTATGTTTGAATTTATTTGAAAGCAAGTTTTGTTTCCAAGATTAGACGACTTGCAAAAGATTTTATGCCTCCTTCCTGAGAACCTGAATAGAGCATCATATTTGGGTGATATTTTAGTCATTTTTCACAATCATTAGCAAAGGGATTACTCTGGCCACGAATATATCCAAGTCAGTGATTTCAGGAGTCAGAAGAGAAATGCTCCAAAAGACTACACCCCAGTCTTCAGCATGGGGTCAGTGTCAGGACTATAAGATTATGCCTTCTTAGTGACAGAATTTCATATTTATAAAACCAGCAAAGTTTACTTTCATCAAGGATTGAAATATAAGACACAGGGCTCAGACAGTGTGTGGGTGAAGCAATGCGGAAAGGAGTAAGAAGGTACATGTGTAAACTGATAAAATTGATATCAACTAGACAGTGGGTGTATAATTTACATGCCTATATGTTACTTATTCTCTAAAATTCCCCCATGATGTAAATTTTGCATTCTTGAGACCTAGCAGAGCACTTTCCTCAGGGTTGGTATCCGATACCAAGGGAAATAACCATAAAAGAGAAATGTGAGGGATTGGGAGAAATTAGACATCAAGTAAACCATAGGACACATTAAAAAGAGACCTTGAAGGGATTGAAATGGCCAAGGTTGAAAGAAATGGAAATCCAAACAACACAGAGAAACATGGACCTCCCTCTGAACTATTTGCATTTGAGCACAGCTGAAAAAGCTGAAGAAACTTGGTTTTTTAAAGCAAGCATAGTACACTTTGCTTAAAGCAACTGCCTGCCATGACCAAGTATCTGAAAATAATATGAATTATGTTATCAATAATAATTCCAGAGTAAAAATATGACCTTCCAAAAACAACTGAAGGAAACATTGTTCTTGTATTTGTGTAAGGCTCAATGGAGTTGGCAAATAGTTTTTATGTTTCTTTTTCTTTTTTTTGAGACAGAGTTTCACTCTTTTTGCCCAGACTAGAGTGCAATGGCACCATCTTGATCTCGGCTCACTGCAACCTCCACCTCCCAGGTTCAAGTGATTCTTCTGCCTCAGCCTCCTGAGTAGCTGGGATTACAGGCAACTGCCACCACACCCAGCAATTTTTTTTGTATTTTTAGTAGAGATGGGGTTTCACCATGTTGGCCAAGCTGGTCTCAAACTCCTGACCTCAGGTGATCCACTGGCCTCGGCCTCCCAAAGTGCTGGGATTACAGGGGTGAGCCACCGCACCTGGCTCATGTTTCAACACTTAGTTGTTAACCACAAAAAACTTTTTAGAAAGGAAGCATAAACATAATAACATTTGAAAATAATTATTTTCTCTGCCTTTTATGAATAGTCTCTGTTTCAGAGATCAACAGTGTGTCATTGATTAAGTAATTTACTCTTTACAGTTGCCAAAAAAATAAAATAGGGCTCAAATAAATTGACCAAACTGACATGTTAAACAGCTTTGTTAAAATTTTCATTACAAGAATGCCCTCTCTCACCACTCGTATTCAACATAGTATTGGAAGTTCTGGCCAGGACGAGGCAGGGAAAGAAATAAAGGATATTCAAATAGGAATAGAGGAAGTCAAATTGTCTCTGTTTGCAGACAACATGATTCTATATTTAGAAAATCCCATCGTCTCAGCCCAAAAAATCCTTAAGCTGATAAGCAACTTCAGCCAAGTCTCAGGATACAAAATCAATGTGCAAAAATCACAAGCATTCCCACCAACAGTAGACAAGCAGAGAGCCAAATCACGAATGAATGAACTATTCACAACTGCTACAAAGATAATAAAATACCTAGTATTACAGCTAACAAGGGACGTGAAGGACCTCTTCAAGGAGAACTACAAACCACTGCTCAAGGAAATAAGAGACGACACAAACAAATGGAAAAACTTTCCATCCTCGTGGATAGGAAGAATCAATATTGTGAAAATGGCCATACTGCCCAAAGCAATTTATAGATTCAATGCTATTCCCATCAAACTACCATTGACATTCTTCACAGAATTAGAAAAAAACCACTTTAAATTTCATATGGAACCAAAAAAGAGCCCACATAGCCAAGACAATCCTAAGTAAAAATAACAAAACTGGAGACATCATACTGCCTGACTTCAAACTATACTACAAGGCTGCAGTAACCAAAACAGTCATATAGCCCAATGGAACAGAACAGAGACCTCAGAAATAACACCACACATCTATAATCATCTGATCTTCAACAAACCCAACAAAAAAGATGCAATGGGGAAAGGATTCCCTATTTAATAAATGGTACTGGGAAAATTGGCTAGCCATATGCAGAAAACTGAAACTGGACCCCTTCCTTATGTCTTATACAAAAATTAACTCAAGATGGATTAAGGACTTAAATGTAAAACCCCAAACCATAAAAACCCTAGAAGAAAGCCTAGGCAATATCATTCAGGACATAGGCGTGGGCAGAGATTTCATGACGAAAATGCCAAAAGCAATTGCAACAAAAGCTAAAATTGACAAATGGGATCTAATTAAGCTAAAGAGCTTCTACACAGCAAAGAAACTATCATCAGAATGAACAGGCAACCTACAGAATGGGAGAAAATTTTTGCAATCTACCCATTTGATAAAGGTCTAATATCCAGAATCTATGAGGAACTTAAACAAATTTACAAGAAAAACAAACCCATCAAAAAGTGGGCAAAGGATATGAACAGATATTTCTCAAAAGAAGACATTTATTCAGCCAACAAACATGTGAAAAAAAGCTCAACATCACTGATCATTAGAGAAATGCAAATCAAAACCACAATGAGACACGATCTCATGCCAGTCAGAATGGTGATTATTAAAAAGTCAAGAAACAATAGATGCTGGCGAGGCTGTGGAGAAATAGGAATGCTTTTACACTGTTGGTGGGAATGTAAACTAGCTTAATTTACATTGTGGAAGACAGAGTGGTGATTCCTCAAGGATCTAGAACCAGAAATACCAGCAATCCCGTTACTGGGTATATACCCAAAGGAATATAAATCATTCTACTATAAAGACACATGCACATGTATGTTTATTACAGCACTATTTACAAGAGCAAAGACATGGAACCAACCCAAATGCCCATCAATGATAGACTGGATAAAGAAAATGTGGTACATATACACCATGGAATACTATTCAGCCATAAAAAGGAATGAGATCCTGTCCTTTGCGGGGACATGGATGAAGCCAGAAGCCATCATCCTCAGCAAACTAACACAGGAACAGAAAACCAAATGCCACATGTTCTCACTCATAAGTGGGAGTTGAACAATGAGAACACATGGACACAGGGAGGGGAACAAAACGCACAGGGGCCTGTCGGGGGGTGGGGGAAGGAGAGCATTAAGACAAATACCTAATTCATGCAGGGCTTAAAACCTAGATAATGGGTTGATAGATGCAGCAAACCACCATGGCACACGTATACCTGTGTAACAAATCTGCACATTCTGCACATGTATCCCAGAAATTAAAGTAAAATAAAAAATAAAAAATTTCATTTCAGTTATTGTGCTTTTTTAACTCTAGAATTAGTTTTTTTATTTCACTATTAAGATTCTCTATTTGTTAACTCACTATTAACATATTTCCTTTTAATTTATCAAACATAGTTTTCTTTAATTTCTTTGACAAATTTATAATACCTGCTTTGAAGGCAGTCTCTGCTAAATCCGACATTTGAGTTCAATCAGAGTCAGTGTCTATTGACTACTTTTCCCTCTGAGTTTAGGTTACACTTTCCAGTTTCTTTATATGTCTATCAATTTTTAGTTGAGAATTGAACACTTCAGGCTACTCTCGGCACACTGCCTATAGGGTAACCCTGCTCTGCAAGGAGCAGTATTTAAAAAAAAGAGAGAAAAAAAGAAAATTGAACACTTCAGATAACATTTTATAGAATATATTGTAATAATTCTCGATTGTTTTATTTTTCTGAAGCCTTTTTGTTTATTTTGCTTGTTTGGTGTTTAATACCTTTTCTGAACTTAAACTGCAGAATCTGCTTCACTCACCTCACTCCTAGTATGCAGCCACTGATGTTTCTGCTCACATTTTTAATTCTTATTTTAACATTTCAGCCCAACTTTCTAAAGATTGCCCCCATCTCTGAATAGCTTAGTTATTGCCAATCAATTTGGCTGAGGTTGTGTTGAAACAGTTTGAGCTTATAAGGCTTCTACCCTCTGCTGATTGAACTGTGTGTGGTTAAAAAATGTATTCAAAGTTGCAGCCAGTTTTCATGTTTCCCTTGGCTTTCACTTTTCCCCAGGATCTTTTGGGTCTCTCCCATGTGTTTAGTTTGGCCATCCACCAGGGAAGTATGGAGAGCCTATCTCAGCACTTCTATGGTTCTCTGACTTCCAGACTCTTCCCGTCAAATATCTGGCTGTAATCACCATTCACCTCAAACCAGGACCTCAGCCTTGGGGAACAAGCAAAGCTGGGGTTTTCCCCATCTATAACAAACTAAGTCCACCACTTATATCTGGAAAATCTATGGGATTTCACCTTCCTCTTTATCATTTACATGTGTTACTCTTAATGTATCTCCTGTACATCTAACTCCATATTGGCATCTGCTTTCCAGAGGACCTAAACTGACATGACACAGTTGGTGTCATAGTTAAATGGGCCATCAACTCTGCAGTTGTCACTGATAGGATGTGTAAACTAGAATGGATGATGCACATTATCATCATTTATAAAACCAGGATTGTGCTGGAGCCACCAGCTAGTCTCTGTCCAGGCCTATTGGCTGAAATCAAAGACACTGCTTAATGCTTTAAGGAACCCCAGGGTGAAGTTCCTCCTGTAGAAAGGAATGAGGCAATCATATGGGGGAGAATTCAATGGTCATTTGAATTTGGGCAGTTGTCACCAACCTGAGGTGGGAAACTAGATTTGGAACTGAAGGAGGATCCACAGGAGATACCATTCTGGCAAAGAAAAATGTTTCTAAAAACCTTCCAGGACTTCCTGATTGTATTAATAATTGTATTCAGCTAGTTGTAACAGAGACTTGAATACAGTGGCTAAAAACACAATAGTTTATTCTCTTGCATAAAACAAGCTCATAGGTATACAGACGACAATTGGTATGACAACTTCACAAAGTCATCAGGAATCTACGATCATCCCAACTTTTTGCCCAGCCATTCTTACCATGTAACTTCTGTCCTTTAGGTCATCCCACATCCCAGGGTGAATGCTGGAGCTCAGCCACTATATCTGTATTCCACCTAGGAAAGAACAGGGAAGAAAAGCAAAAAGCCCTCCACTGAGTTAGCTCCTTTAAACAGCCTTCCCAAAGGTTGCATACACCACCTCCACTTAATCCCATTGGCCAGAACTTGATCACATTTCTACAACAAGGGAAGCCAGAAAATGTAGTCCTTTATTCTTAGAAGCAATATGCCTAGCTAAAAATCAGGATTCTCTTATTAAACAGAATTATTTGCCACACATCCTTCAGTTTAAAAAATCTACATTGATCTGGTTTAAGTTGAACAGCATGGTCAGAGAGAGAGGAATGTGGGTAACTTTTTTCCATATGGGTCCCCTAGACACAAGAAGGCTGATGGCATGGAATCAACCATGACCATCAGGGAGAGCCCACTCACTACCCTAGAGACCTTGAAAAGAATGCAGACATAAGTCTCAATGAATGCAACTCTATGATTTTTTAAAGAGACGGGTTTTGCTGTGTTGCCCAGGCTAGAGTGCAAAGAAGCAGTCGTAGATCACTGCAGCTTCAAATTCCCGGGCTCAGGCGATCCTCCTGCTGAGTAAACTGAGCATGGTGGCACATTCCCATAGTCACAGCTACTGCTAATTTTTTTTTTTTTTGTAGAGTCGGGGGTCTTGCCATGTTGCCCAGGCTGATCTTGAACTCCTAGCCTCAAGTGATCCTCCTGCCTCTGCCTCCCAAAGTTCTGGGATTACAGGTGTGAGCCACTACACCTAACCATCTCTATGATTTTTTTTACTTGTCACTGAATACCTTTTCTCTTTTTGATACGAGAAATTGGAAAAGCCCAGTCATACCTGTTAACAAAATACAATCAACCAAATTGGCTGTGAACATCTACTAATACAAACTCTGATTTGATAATAGCCTCTCATGCACAGACACATACACACAAATACATACAGATGTTCTAGTGAGAATTATCACCAGATCTAGAATTGAGTCTGATAAACCACAATTGTACTTGCTTGAATACCTTGGCTTTATTTACCTAAGAGGATGCCTTAACAGAAGACAAAGGAAAAATTTTAGAAGTCTATTTTTTTAAGTAGATGGTCTCTGCTTTCTCTCTAATTATTCACAGAATGTGAATATATCATTGATCTAGGTCAGAAGTTCCTTGTCAATGACACACGTAAACATATATGCACATAAGGTCAGTGCAAAAGTAATTGCGGCTTTGCAATTACTTTTAATGGCAAAACCGCAGTTACTTTTGCACCAACTTAATATATAAGTGATAATAATTCATGTTACTGAGCTATAGATTATATCAGACATCTTTTTGCAAGGGAAGTATTCTGCAAGAGAGACTACAGACTTGGTTTTCCCCATTCTGGACAACAGCATCTTGCCTACAACTCTCAGGTAGGGGTCCCCATTCCAAGTAGCTATCTGCCATAACACATGGAGGAAACATTTCACCTGGAACTTCATAAAGACAACCTAGAAATTTACTGAGCATTATAAGTGTGTCTCTTATATAAAGTTAAAGCATGGTTATACATAATAGTGAAAATATTAACATTTAATAAACACTTATGCACCAAACACAGTTACAAGGGCTTTATTTTTATTAACTCTTTTAATCTTCACAACAACCCTATGAGAAAAGTTTTACTATCCCCATTTTATAGATTTAGAAATGAGTCACAGAGAAAAAAAGTAACTGTGTAAGATCATACAGCTTGTAAGTGGATTTTTGACTTTACAAAATCTGTGCTCTTAATCACTATACTTTAAATTGTGTGCAGCATTAACTATAATTATTTGATTTCCTACATTTATTTTTTAATTTTTTCTCTATGAATTGACGAATATCTTTAGCCAAGTGTGGCTGAGAGAATTGTCTTCACTTTGATTTTTTCTTACTTTGTTGTGTTACTCAAGTTCTGGGTGTCACACTGCCATCACTTTTCTGAGTCTGTATTACGTTAGGCTACGTGTAGTGGCTTTGTAGGTCAACTTAGCTAACTTGGAACTGTGTTTCTCAGAATTTCTTTCCCTGTGTGGTTCTCTTTTGTGGTGGGTCACAAGAGAATTTAGAAGGTAAAGGTGAAGTAGTACCCATTATTCTCTGCAGCTCAGTGTAAGGAGCCAGGCAATCCTGCAGGCTGTACATATTGCTGCGGATATGCTGGGTCACTTTGTTGATATGGGACAAGAGCTGGGCCCACAGATTCTTTGCCTCCTTCCTGACCTCCTTCAGTTTCTTTAAGTTCTGAGCCAGATGCATATGCAGCTCCGTGGCAAAAGATGTCAACTTCTGCAGGTCACGCACATCATTGAAACTGGAGACAGTCAGTAATGGATGGTTTCCAGTTTGTCCTTATGGGCTCCAGTTTGGCCTTGCTTTCTCCCACTTTATATTCAACTTTTCTTTCTGATTTCTGGCCCTGCTACCTACAGTGACTTCACACTCATCATTGTATGCAGAGGCCACAACTCTTTTTTTTGGCTATGATTTTATTTATTAGTTATTAATGTATTTATTTTCCATTTTTATTTTAGGTTCAGGGGGTACACTGCAGGTTTTTTACGTGGGTAAATTGCATGTTGGGGGTTTGGTGTACAGATAATTTTGTTACCCAGGTAGTGAGAATAGTATCTGATACGTAGTTTTTCAACCCTCACTCTCCTCCCACCCTTCACCCTCAAGGAGGTCCCTGTATCTATTGCTTCCTTCTTTGTGTACTCAATGGACAACAGCTTTCTATATGGTTCCTCACCAGCTTCCACAACTCCTTTGTCAGAAATTAATTGATCTTATATGCGTGGGTCTATTTCTGGACTTTCTCTTCTGTTTCATTGATCTGCCTACCTTTATGCCAACACCACATTATCTTCATTAACATAGCTTTTTAATAAATCTTGAAGTCAGGGAGTGTTATTTCTCCACATTTATTTTCTTTTTCAAAGTGGTTTTTGCTGCTCTAGTTCTTTGCATTTCAATATTCATTTTAGAATTTGTCTGTTAATTTCCATGACAAAAGCCTACTGAGATTTTGATTTGGACTGAGTTGAATGTAAAGATCAGTTCAGGGAGACTTGACATCTTAAAGTAATCCTTATCATAAATTCAAAATTCCATATCACTTACAGTATCTCTGCTTTCCTAATCAAACTTGAATGGATAAACCAATTCATAATATAACAAATAAACATCCAAACAAGCGGCTTAACACAACAAAGGTTTATTCTGAGCTCAGGATATAAGTTCAATGTGAGCCAACAAGGTGAGCTTTGGGGGTAGCTCTGTTCCACATAGCGACACAGGCTGATGGAGACGCTGATATCTTTGTTTTTGTTTGTTTGTTTGTTTGTTTTTTGAGATGGAGTCTTGCTTTGTCGCCCAGGCGACACTGCAACCTCTACTCCCCAGGTTCAAGCGATTCTCCTGCCTCAGCCTCCTGAGTAGCTGGGATTACAGGCATGCTCCACTGTACCTTGCTAATTTTTGTATTTTTAGTAGAGACCAGGGTTGGCCATATTAGCCAAGCTGGTCTTGAACTCCTGACCTCAGGTGATCCACGCTCTTCGGTCTCCCAAAGTGCTGGGATTACAGGCGTGAGCCACCGCGCCGACACTGATATCTTAACATTTGAGCTTCATGATTGCTGAGGCAGGAAAAGAGAAGAACTAGGAGACTCTTAAATGCTTTGCCTCAAAAGTGACAAATTTTACTTCTTCAAGCACTTTGGCCACATGACCCCATTTATTTGTAAAGAGGGCTTGGAAATGTGGAGAAACACATGGATATTCAATGTGCACTAGATGCCTCTGCCACGGTCCACACTTCTGTTTACCAAATATCCCCTTGCTTCCATTCACCCTGTAGTAGATGCTATTGGTGCCCCAACCTTGATGACTTTCACCAGGCAGGTGCACACATCTCCCAGCTGCTGTTAATGTTGGCCAGTGGCTCACAGCTGCTTCCTCTTCTGGAAAGTTGCCTTTAGCCAAAAGGAAACTTCCTCCTGATCTAAATACATTCCCATGTATAGAATACCCTCCACCATTCCCCAAGGGAGGCCACCCAAAGTCCCATGTAATCTATTAATATAGCTTATAATTCTGCATCTCTGGGCAATGCATGATAGCCTTCACCTCTGGACCAGTCCTGGTTCTTCTTGGTCCAAAAGCCTAATGAAAACAACGAATTGTCTGGCCTCCCCTTCCAACACACACCTAACATATAATGGTGGAAATAAACATTCTCATTTGGAAAGGGAAAGAAAGAGACACACAGCAGTTACTGGATGTAGCAGTTCCAAAACTGCTCTGTGTGAGTGGAGGCCCCTATCCTGAGAGTGAAGAACATTCTGAATCAGGCCCTGATTTTCTCTCTGGAAGAAACTCTCTTGTCCATTGTTCTTGGTGGTCCCTGGCCTGCCCTCTAGCAGCTCTCCTTTTTCTATTCCTCTTCTTGCCATAACTAAAGTAGTTATTGAAGAACATATATGCTCTCCTTGAGTCTATCTAGTGTTGTCTGCTGCCCTTAGAAGACTGGGGACCCAAAGATGGTTTATTTCATTAAAAAAAAATTTGATTGATTAAATAAAGGTTGTATATACTCAAGGTCCTTGGAGGACTTTAAGGCTTGAATAGTCGTCTTATTTTATTTCATTTGTTATTGCCCAGACTTGTGGCTTCTCTAGCAGTACAAGACTTTTTTTTTTTTTTTTTTTTTTTTTTTTTGAGACAGGGTCTCACTCTCTTGCCCAGACTGGAGTGCAGTGGCCTGATCTGGGCTCACCGCAACCTCCACCTCCCAGGCTCAAGCGATTCTCCTGCCTCAGCCTCCCGAGTAGGTAGGATTACAGGCTCGTGCCACTACTTCTAGGCTAATTTTTGTATTTTTAGTAGAGACAGGGTTTCACCATGTTAGCTAGGCTGGGCTCGAACTCCTGACCTCAAATGATCCACCCTCCTCTGTTTTCCAAAATGATGGGATTACAGGCCTGAGCCACCGCGCCCAGCCACAAGACTCTTAAAAACTTGTTAGACTGAACAACTTGTTAACTGATTAATAAAAATGGCACACCTATGTAATGGAATATTATTTATCCATAAAAAGGAATGAAGCAGTGACACATGCTACAACATGGATGACCCTTAAAAACATTATGCTAAATGACAGAAGACAAATGCGAAAGACCATGTTTTATATAATACAATTTACATGAAATATCCAAAATAGGCAAATCCATAGAGACAGAAAGTAGACTAGTTTCCAGGGGTTAGCAGGAGGGAGGAATGAAAAGTGAGTGCTAATTAGGTATGATGTGTCTTTTGGGGCTGATGAAACTGCTCTGGAATTAGCGATATTGGTTGTACAACTTTGTGACTATACTAAAACCACTGAATTTGACACTTTAAAAATAAACTTAATAAAGCCTTATTAGACTTCTTAAAATATGATTGTAGTCAATGCCATGTAACAGCCACACCCATAGTTCTTTTGAGGACATAATTAACAGATCTGGCACACTTTTTGCTGTTTTGTAAATCCCACATCTTTCTCTCTCTATTGATTTAATAATGAAAGAATCTAGAAGAGGGCAGAGAAGGCCATCATCTTAATTACATTTTTTTTCCTGAGTAATTTTGTACAAGTAAGAGATTTTATTGAGGGCTACACCCTTAATCTGATCTTCACCTTACAGCACTTTTGACAAAATGGTTTTACTGAAGTATAATTGAAATACAATAACCTGCATATATTTAAAGTGTACAGTTTGACAAATTTTAACATGTATATATACCATTACCACATTCAATATAGTGAACATATCCATCACCCCCAAAAGTTTGTTTATACCCCCTTGTAACTTCTCTTTCCGCCCTTCTCCATCCCCTCCCCCAGGCTATCACTAATGTTTTCTCACTATACATTAATTTGTCTACAATTTATAGAATTCGAATAATAACAGTAGGTACCCTTTGTTTTGGCTTCATTCATTCAGCTTAATTCTGATTTGGCTCATATGATAGGTGTATGGTTAACTTTTAAATAAACTGCCTAACTATTTTCCAAGTCTTTGTACCATTTGATATTCCTACCAGCAGGGAATGAGAATTTAATTTCTTCATATTTTCCCCAACATTTGGTGTATATAACCAGCCTTTTAAATTTCAACCATTCTCATAGGTACGTAGTAATATCACATTATGGTTTTAACTGGAATTTCCCTAATGATGTTGAGCATCTTTTTGTGCTTATTTGTCATCCGTATATCTACTTTTGTGAAGTGTCTATTCCAAATTTTGGGTGCTTATTTATTTTCTTATGATTGATTTTGGAGTTCTTCATATATTCTGGACATATAATTTACAAATATTTTCTCTTCACCTGTGGCTCGTCTTTTAGTTTGTTAACATCATCATTTGAGAAGCATACCTTTTTCATTTTGATGAAGTTCATTTCACATTATTTTCCTCTTTTATAGATTGTGCTTTTGGTGTCATATCTAGGAAAGCTTTGCCTAGTCCAAGATCACAAAGATTTTCTTGTGTTTTCTTCTAGACGTGGATCAAAGCGCTCTTTTTATTGGCATGTAGATGTGTGATTGTTACAGTATCATTTGTTGATAATACTATCTTTTTGCCACTGTATTGCCTTGGCACCTTTGTCAGAATTTAATTGATCTTATATGCATGGGTCTATTTCTGGACTTTCTCTTCTGTTTCATTGATCTGTTTGTCTACCTTTATGCCAACACCACATTATCTTCATTAACATAGCTTTTTAATAAATCTTGAAGTCAGGGAGTGTTATTTCTCCAAATTTATTTTTCTTTTTCAAAGTGGTTTTTGCTGCTCTAGTTCTTTGCATTTCAATATTCATTTTAGAATTTGTCTGTCAATTTCCATGACAAAAGTCTACTGAGATTTTGATTTGGACTGAGTTGAATGTAAAGATCAGTTCAGGGAGATTTGACATCTTAAAAATATTGAGTCTTCAGATCCATGAAATTTAATTTTTCTCAATATTTTAATGTTTGTAGTATACAGGTCATGCACAGCTTTTGCCAGATTTATCTACAGATCTCTCATATTTTTAATGCTATTGCAAATAGCATTATTTTAAAAATTTCAATTCTGATTGCTTGTATAGTAAATGGTATATATAACTTACTTATTAGTTCTAACAACTTTTTGTAAATTCTATTGGATTTGGATTTTTTTAATAGACAGGGTCTCGCCATGTTGCCCAGGCTGGTCTCAGACTCCTGGCCTCAAGTGATCCTCCTGCCTTGGCCTCCAAAACTGCTGGGATTATAGGCATGAGCCACTGCACCCAACCTGGATTTCCTATATAGACAATCATGCCATCTTTGAATAGACAGTTTCATTTTTTTCTTCCTAATCTGAATATATTTTATTTTCTCTTCTGGCCTGATTTCATTGACTAGAACTTCCAGTAAAATATTGAATAGAAGTGGCAAGAGCAGACATCCTTAGGGGAAAAGTATTCTACCTTCACCATTAAGTATGATATTAACTGCAGTTATTTTGAAATGTTCTTTAATGGTTTGAGGAAGTTTCCTTCCAGTCTTAGTTTGTGGAAAGCTTTTACCAGGAATAGATGTTGAATTTTTGTCAAATGCTTTCTCTGCATCTATCAAGATGATAATATTATTTTTCTTTTTTGATCTGTTAATGTGATAAATTACATTGATTGAATTTTGAATGTTAAAACTGCTTTGTATTCCTAGGATAGACTCTACTTGGATGTGATATGTTATACTTTTTGTGTTATATATTGCTTGATTCAATTTACTAAAATTTAAAGAATTTTTACATCTATGTTCAAGAGGAAAATTGGGCTGTAGTTTTCTTTTTTTGTAGTCTTTGTCTGGTTTTGCTATCAGAGTAATTCTGGCCTCATAGACTACATAGGAACATATTCCCTCCTCTTCAATTTTCTCTAAGGTTTTATGAGAATTGGTATGATTTCTCCCTTAAATGTTAGGTAGAATTCACTAGTGAAGTCAACTGGGCCTGGGGTTTTCTTTGTGGGAGGTTTTAACAACATATGTTGGCTCTTAAATGCTTAAGCCTAGGAATAATATATCACACTTTTCACAGCCATAACCAGCCATATGGTTCTACCTAATTGCAAGAAGGCTAGAAAACGTAGAGAAGCACATAGGTATTTGGTGGTCAGTAAATGTCTACGCTGTAGGGTCTTTCTGAAAATGTATAGAAAACTATGTCTACATGAGTAATTGCTCAAAAATTACTTTAAAGTTTTGAGATGTAGCAACTATATTACTAGGCTAGTTCATCTCCTCCAACATTCTACAAAAATCCCATTGCTTTTATTGTACAACTCTGGAAATAAAATCTTATTCTCTGTGCTGTGTCTCTGTCCTCTGTTCTATGGAAACTCAGTTTTCTCCTCCTATGGCTTCTGCTCCACATTTGTGAAGGAGAGGATTTTATCCAAGTTAGGCTTTGGCAGGAAAAAAATAATTTCTAGATTGGATCCAAGGTGGAAATGGTTCCTCAGTGTTATGGAAACACAAATACCACGATTCTTATTGTCTTACACTATAAATATTCCAGTGTCTGTGCAGCTTCTCTTGGCTACGGAATCATTTAAATATTTCATGTCTGCCAATATTTGAACTACAAAACCCCCTAAAGTTTTAATTTTATTAATATTTTCATATTATTAACACTAATTGATTAGGCATGTCAGATAAGTTTGTTCAAAAATTAAGAACTTATTAGAAGTTATATTATTCAGGGTAGATGCCAAGATGCTGTGACAGAGACCCACTGTAGATTGGCTGATTCAGGGTACATGTTTCTTTCTCAGATCCCAGTCCAGAAATGTGCAATCCAAGACTAGTGAAGCCACTCTGCAATCCTCAACATGCTTCCATTTCATGGTTCAAGATGGCTGCCCAGTTTTCATCTCCTAGTCGAGATTAAAGGGAGAGGCTCAGGATAGCATGTGAACCTTCCATTATCAAGGAACAACTTGGAAGTTAGCAGACATTACTTCCACTTACATTCCGTGACAGAACTTAGTCTTAGGACTATATCAAATTGCAAGGGAGGGTGAAATATCCTGAGCTGGGAATTCATGTGCCTAGCTAAAGCTCAGGGGTTGTATTATTAAAGAGAGACTGGATATTGGTGAAACGTGAGCAGGATTTCAGGAGTATGCAATGTTGACAGGAAGGCAGAAGAAAAGGTTTGGAAGCAGGCAAAAGAGGGGCAGCTTTGAGTGGGCAGGGGTGGAGCACTGGGAAATAGGCATTGTAGGAACAGTCAGGGTGCTGCTATTGAAATTTTTAAAAATACAACCATTTTGTCACTTATTCTGTCTCTTCTTCTAATTCAAGGTCAAGATGGCCAAGAAAAGGTGCCTGCCTTACACTATATCAGGGAAATAAAGAAGAATCAGGTGGATGCTACTTCCTGAAACTCTTGGGCTTTCATAGTTGGACGGGGAGACATCTGGATTTCCCATTCCACTAGATTTTTCACAATAGGGAAAGGTAGTTCCCCAGAAAGAAATTGAGGTACGATTTGTTCTGGGCTATCACAAAACACAAACAGACCACATCAACCACTTAAAATATTTGCCAGAATATTGATTCCATCATTTAATTCATTTGGCCATTCCAAAAACAAGGAAGTTTGTGACTATTATAAAAATGAAGTCACCATTGTACCTCATAGTGCCAGGCCTTAGGTTTTACTGATGCTTTCTTTGTAATATTTCTTGTACCTGTGCCTTCTTTCCCATTCTTTGTATGTTTTTCAAGCCTTATCGTCTGTTGCCTGAAGTATCCATCCTTGGCTAGGATGCTTGGGGTTCAAGTAAGAGAAAAGCCTAACTCAACTGATGCAAACAGTAACAACATTTTTACCACCTATATGAAGGAGTCCAGAACCCCAGGTAGGCTCCAGGCAACATGGATACAGGCTCTGGTTCTATTTCTCTTGTCGTTCTCTTCATTCTCCTCATCTTCCTGTGTTGACTCCAGTCTCAGTCTGGTTGTGAAATGGCTATTGTATTCCAGGCATACATTCATGCATAATGTCAGTGGAACAAGAGGGACTTTCTCTTGTCTGTATGATTATTTTAGGAGTATAGTGGATGCTGAAATGTGCTACCTATATTCCTCTTTAGGATTGAAGGACTTATTCTCTCAGCTGCTGGAGGTGTTTTTAGCAGAGAGCCTGCAGCTGTCAGTCCTTTTTGGAAATGCCCTTTACTGAAGATACTTGCCTTGCTGAAATTCACTTTCCCTTCCTGGGAGCAGCCAATATCCAATAACTGTTTGTCACCAGTACATAAAGGTCCAGCTTCCTCACCTCAGCTCAGAACGACTCCGCAGGACCATCCTTAGAGTTCTTTGTTGGGCTGGCTGAGGCATTCACTGAAACTACATCACAGCTGAAAGTCTCTCTCACCCACTCCTGCTGTCTTCTCTTTCCTCCCACAGGCATCAATCTCAAATGCACTCCCTCATGAAATTCCCGCATGCTCATTGCCTTCTCAGAGTCTGTTTTTTCAGAGAACCCGATATGCAACAAGAAGTGAAGATACCTTTCACAGGCCCCCCTTACATCTCAGTGTCCTACTGTGCCACATGCACACTCCTAATTTGATTCTTGGTAGGGGGAACAGGACTGTCATGATTGGCTTACACCAAGTACAGTTTTTCCCCTAGAGCTGGGAATGGAGTCAAGCTCCCC
This sequence comes from Pan troglodytes, assembly GCF_028858775.2. Taxonomy (NCBI): domain Eukaryota; kingdom Metazoa; phylum Chordata; class Mammalia; order Primates; family Hominidae; genus Pan; species Pan troglodytes. Next base: position 38,667,099 of record NC_072421.2, on the reverse strand, counting down.
TAATTCTTGTAGAGCAAGGAGGGGAACTGATCAAAACTGGGTCTCTGCTAGCAGTGAAAAAGCAGGCAATGAATGTTGGGTTGACAACCAACATTGTCTGAGGCATCAACTTCCTGCCTCAAGATTTTCCTTCTTGCTCATTGCAACCACTGCGATGGTCATCTTCCCCAGAGACTGTTTTACTCATATCGCTTTTATGTTTTAAAAAAATCTCCGTGGATACCCACAGATCATATTATACATAATTTTAATCTTTTTGTTTTATTTTCTTTTTGATATAACCCACCCAGAGAAACAACATATGCTCATCAGTCACAAGGGCATGTTGCTTACTATTTCAATACAGAAGGGATCTTAGAAAAGCAGGAAAGAAGGAGAAGGGCACCCCAGGTAGGACAGTGCAAATTAGGCTCTCCAGAAGCATGTGTTTTTGACAACCCAGGAAGCCATATTGCATTCTCCTGGAGAATCACTCACCTATAGGTTCTAGGCTTCAGAATCAAGTAGATTTTAGCCTGATCATCAAAGATCCAGGTAACTTAGCTCCAATTTTTCTTTCCAGCTGCCTCTCTCACTATTCTCCTACATGACCATTCTGCTCTATCTTACATTGCTGTCTCTGCTTTCATTCTTCAAACCCTGCCTTAAGCCTCACCACCTCCATAATAGCTTTTCTGAGCCCTGCAGTCCACTTTAACTTCTCATTTACCATACCACCCATAGTGTCAGCCAACAGATGATGTTCGGCATTCACAAAGTCCTTCAAAACTACTAAGACATCATAGGTAGATATTTCTGTATGTATTCCCAGCCTTTTCTCTAATCACATTTCAGTACAGTCAAGTGATTCCTGGATGTGACCACACTACAACTGCCACGAAGACACAGAGGCTCAATCATTTTAAGAACGCTGAACAGACAGAAAATTACTCAGTCATTTCTCATACACACAAAAATAAACACACGTCTTAGTCCATTAGGGCTGCTGTAACAAAATACCATAAACTGGATATTTTATAAACAACAGAAATTTATTTTTCACAGCTCCGGAGGCGGGGAAGTCCAGGATCAAGGCACCAGCAGATTCTGTGTCTGGTGAGGGCTTGGTTTCTGATTCATAGATGGCAACTTCTCGCTACATTCTCAAATGGTGAGAGAAGAAAGGGTTCTCTTTCAGGGCCTCTTTTATAAGGCCACTAATTTCATTCATGAGGGCTCCACTCTCATGATCTAAATTACCTACAAAAGGCTTCATCCCTTAATACCATCGCCTTAAAGGTTAGGATTTCAACATATGAATTTTGGGGGAACACAAACATTCAGATCATAGCAACAGAAAATGTGGAATTCTTAAATGCCAATGGTCTCTGGTAAATTCTTGAAGCATTCCATGTGTGAGCAACTGGAGTGAAGAAACCCTGTGATAACTCTTGGTATTCCCAAAGTGACTTTGCACATGGTCAACAAATGTTTGATGAATTAATGAGAATCATCATTCACTGTGCTTTGAGTCATTAATTTTTTAGTGAGAAATGTCACATCAAATAAGCCTTAAGAGGTTACACAATTAGATGCATTGAAGTGTTAATTCAAGCTTTCATATGGGAAAATTCAAACTTTCATATGGGAAAGTTTTACAAACTTGTCCCAACAATAGGAATTCATTCATTTATTAATTTACTCAAAAAGTGTTTTTTGAGTACCCACCATGTGCTCTTTGCTAGTGCTATAAATACAGTGATGAGCAAATCAGACACCGTTCCTGTGTCAAAGAGATTTAAAGTCTATCTGGGAATATAGATATTATTCAAATACTTTACATAAATAGACAAATGTTATATGGTTTCAAACAAGTTGTTCAACTAGATACATGCTATAAAGTACATGTTTCAGTTATCTATTGCTGCTTCATAATGAATCATCTCAAAATTTATTGGCTCAAAACAACAACCATTATTTCTTATTATGTCTCATAGGTCTAAGGTTAACGTGGCTCGGCTGGGCATTTCTCACTTAGGGTGTTTCATGTATTTGCAGTTCAACAGTGACTGGGGTTGAAGTAACCTTGAAGGCTTCCTAACTGTCATGTCAGCAGTTGATGCTAGCTGTTGACTGAGATCTCAATGACCCCTCCATGTGGCTTCATCCCAGTGTGGTTGCTGGCTTCCAATAGTCAGCATCTCAAAGAAAAGACCAGGCCAAAGCTACATTACCTTTTATGACCTAGCTTTAGAAGTCACACAGTGTCACTTCTGACATAGTCACATAGCCACCTTAAGAGGAAGGAATATGGAGTTTCCTTCATAGGAGGAGTGTCAATGTCACACTGTTAAGAAGAGCATAATGGATGGAAGGTATTGTTACAGCCATCTTGGAAAATATGCAGCACATAAGACAGGCAGGCAAACTTATCTACTAGGGAGTCAGGGAGAACTTCTCCGAAGAATAGTCACTTAAGATAAGATCTGAAAATATGGAGCTGTTACCTGGAATAAGGAGTAGGAAATGCAAGCAAATGGAATATTATGTGTAAAAACCCTGAGGCAGAAAGGAACAGTACACAGACTGAAAGAAGTGTGGCCACAATATGGAATGAGGGGAAGCATGGAGGACAGAGTTGAAGCTAGATAGGTAGACAGGATCCAGATCAAACAGGGCCTTTTTGGCTGTAGTCAGAATCTTGTTCTTTAGTCTGTAGCACCAGTAATTCATCAAAGAGTTTTAAGCTGGTGAGTGACAGTTTGTTCCTAGTACAGCAAGTAGAGAATAAACTGAGGTTGCAGGAGGGACAGGAGTGGATGCATGGGACTACTTACAAGGCTGTTGTTGGGAGCCCAATTGACAAGTGATGGGATCTAGCACTGGCTAAGTGGGTGGCAATAAAGATGGAGAGACATGGCTGGATTCAACCACCATAAACAGGAAAATCAACAGCACTTACGGATGGGTTGGGTGGGGTGGGGCATGGTGGAAGAAAAGTGTCAAGGATGAACAGTGGTGTCAACTATAGAGACACATAAGACAATTAGGTTGCAGAGTAGAGGTCCTGAATTTATTCAGTAGACCCGGAGTTGGGGATGCATTTGAACAATGAAAAGAAGATACATAGAGTTAAGAACACAGACAAGGACCTAAAAATACAGATTTACGGGATCTCAGTGTTTAGCTGACAATTAAAGCTGTTAAGTATGGATAAGATCATCTTGGGAGAGAGTATAGAGATTCTCATGGAATCCAACATTCAATGGTTGCCCAGAAGCAGATGGATAGCTAGAAACTGAGAAGCATCCAGAGATGTTGGAGGCAGGATAATATTATGTCCTGGAAACTAAAGGTTGTTAGTGCTACTAGAAGTGATAAGTGGTTATTAGTGTTGAATGCTTCTGAGAGGTGTGCAAAGATGAGGACTAAAATATTTCTGTAGGTGGCAATAACATGCAGGTCATGGCAGCAAGAGTTATTTCAGAGGAGTCATGTGGGCAGACATCAGATTGGACTAGGATATTGGAGATAGAAGGTTTAGGCAACATTTTTGAAAGGAAGAAAGTTGTAGGAAATGATATAATACGACCATCATGCAATGGCATCCATTTGAGAATAAGATATACCAAACATTGGATTTCATATACCAGATCATATACTCAAGAGACACATCACTGCATGTTCTCCTTTTGAGAGAAGGGAACATGAAGCAAATGGGGGAAAGTGTTGATAACTTATGTGTTCCAGATGACCACAAATTGAATCCACTCCAGCAGAGAGAGAAAAGAACCAGAGCAGGAAAGCAGGAAAAGCTTCAAACAGCTGCATGAAAAATATTACTGTAGAACCCCAATGCTGATAGCTCAGAATCTGCATTTAGTGTGGACGTGTTCAACTCTCATGGGTCTCTGTGCAAGTCTTGTAACCTTTCCATGCATTGACTTTTCTTTGGCTATTTACCATGGTCAGAGAAAGGCCGATCCTTGGAAAGCACTTGGAACAAAAAGTCCAACAGGATTTGACTAAATGAAGCATTTGATTAGTTATCACTAACAGAATGATGCAACCCAGGAAGGACTATTAATTCATTGTTTCTAAACTTTGCCATTTTTTTTGTACTTGGCTCCAGCCTTAAGAGCTCTTGCCAAACAGCAGGGTTTCTGCATGTGCTTTGGCCTCCCTGAGGACCTCATAATGAGCCAGAAACTCTCACCATCCAGGAGAGGTCTTTAGGAAAAGAAGGGGAAAGGGCATGGGCACAACCACAGGGAGAGGCAGCTTATAGTGAGCACACACATAGAGAGAGTGGGGAGGACAGAGGACAGAGTCCAACAGGGGATGTACATTAGCTGTTCTTGCAGCTGGAAACCCTTCTCTAGCCTCCAGGACAATTTTTCCAGTCTAAGTCCTGGCAGTGATGCTGACCTTTGGGTTGCTTACAAGAGAGTAAATGAAAGCTTTCCCTCTCCTCCAACACATCCTTCTTTGACTTGAAACATGTGACAAGGCTGTTACCTCCAGCAGATGCTTGCTGGATGAATCAGCATTCTAAAAGACCAAGGCCCCAGGATGTGCCAAAGCAGCAACAGAATCAGTAAGGATTAAGAAGCGAGTAGGGAGAGACAGTTCAATGAATGCAGCCTTCTGCAAGGGGGCAGTTGCACCATCTTTGAAGTGGGCAGTCCAAAAATCTTATTGAGAATAAAGGATAAAAGGGTGAGAACTATGTGTGCAGGACCCGGAGCAGACCCAATTGGGCCTAAAATGGGTCTTGTTGGGGGAATCAATATGATAATAGTTGAATGGAAGCATTATCTCTGAGGATAGTCTCTGTATATTAAAAAGTCTTAGTCCTACACCAGTTATTTTCCTTTTCAAACACATAGCCTCAGGGATACAAATTGGGGGTTTCCTTTTCAAATGCATTGCCTCGGGGATACAAATGAGGGTTTCCTCATTACCACATTAAAGCATTCCTGCCTCAGAAGTGTTGTGGCCTCCTTTTTCTCTGTTGCTGTGTTAGGCAGAAAGGGTAGTTTCACAAACTCCATTAAAACCCACAGTGAGGGCTTTAAGGTTATGGAGCTCAATCCTCATAGGAAGAAGATTGAGCCACAAAATGTAACTGATGTGTCCTCATGTTGTTCCATTTTTCAGTCTGCTTCTAGTCCTGGGTCATGTGCCCTTGAGTATATTCCCTCGGGTCCTATCTGGTAAAAAATAAAGGCCTTTCCTCCTTGGGATTTGGATGTCCCCTATCAAGATCCAGAAGCTGATGTTTGCTATGGCTTCCTTCACTCCCCTCTGTTCTAATTGTATATTGTCTTTTTTCCTTTCTTCCTTTTTCACCAATGTTCACAAGAATCTTATCCACTGTAGTGACTTCAGCGTTTACCTCCATGAAAGCATTTCAAATCTATATTCTGTCCTCATCTTTCCTACTGAATTCCAAATTATCTTACCTGTAGACATTTTTACATTGTTGTTTCACTTGCATTGTAATCTTAACATGTTTAAACTCAATTCTCTCCACACTGGCTCCTCACCTGTATCTGTCCAAGACCAATCAAAGAAGCAGAATCAGTAGGGGATATGAATTGCATACAGCCAATATGGATTTGTTACAGGGAATTGCCTTTATGGAATTGTGAGAGTTGGATAAGCAGTCTCTGTATGGTTATTGTTTCTGATTCTGATGATGGAGTTTGAAGTCCATGGGGCAGGCAGTAGGGAAAGAAAGACAGGTAAAGTGGGGAGATCAAGAACAGGTTGGAACCAACAAGCACAAGCTAGAACCCCATGAAGAAGAACTGGAATACATGTTAGTTCTTGTTGCCTCTGACCTTGGTGATAAGGGTATCTAGCAGAAGTGGGACTTTTTGTCATAGAGCTAGATACACATACCTGGCCTAAGAGTCACAGAAACCAAAAGGCAATCAGGGCAAAAGTAGAGCAGTTACAGGCCCAGCTGTTGCCTCAAACCAACGAAGTGAGTCAGCAGATCGACAACAACATGTGTGAGCTGAAATAATGGCCACTATTTCTCTTCCAGCCTTCAAATCTCCCAAGAATCTCCCATGTGGCCAACCCTAACTGGAAACAAACAAGAGAGTGAATTCTGGGAAGTGTAGCTCAGCCTAGGCAAGTTGATAACATTACAAAGCCATTAAAATCCACCCCTAGACAACTTGGCATCCATATATATCTCCTTAAAGTATACTTAATCACTGAATAATGATAATACCAAAGGCATGCCTCTGCCTAGTGTGATACAACTATCTCTCATACAACTGAAAAAAAATGCTGACCCTTTTCCCAAGTTTCTTTTTTTGTCTTTGGGTGATGTTTATTATTTTCCAGGCTGCTTCACATATATCCTTTTATAGCTTGTAACTTAAGTGCTAAGATATAAAGTAAACTATTATTAAGACAACTTGTGTTAGATGATAAGGGGCCATGAAAGCGAAAAAAAATAAAAATATCTGGTTAATATATAAAAACATATTTATATTAAAATAAGGAAGAAATACAACTCTTATAGTCTTTGTTTCTGCAAGGGTCATATGGTCATAGTTAATATCAATCACTACCTTTTTCCCATATTCTATCTATTGTTATTCTTTTTGCCCTCAGCAAGCACCTCAGCTGGTCATAGTTCTTTGCTTGGTGGAGTGACACAAAACTTCATTCTTGAAAGCTCTGGGGTATTAGCAGTCCTGCCTGAATTGAATTGTTACAGTTTTTTGTTGACTTTAATCTAGGACATGGAAGTATTAAGAGGCACTCTTGAAGATTTCCTGCATTCCATATATGCTTGTTACTCTATTGTGTTACTAGTAACAATTGTGTTGCTACTGGTCACACAATTTTTCCCTGATAGAACTGAACACCCTAGCCAGAAAATAATCTCATTTTCTGCCTGTTAATTCAATGGCATAAGGTATCCAGAGTAGACAGGCAGCAGTCTCATCTTCCATTTCAGTGGAATTAATGTTGGGTCCCCTTTTGAAAGTATTACTCCCTTAGAACTACAATCTCTAGACTAGTAGAGCCTACAACATAGGGATGGGAAGCAACATTTTGCTAATGGATTAGTAGAGGTAATAGTGAGTGCTGCTACTCCTATTTTCACCGCTGGCTTTTTAAATCTATGACTATATATATATATATATGGTTTTTTGTTTTTTTTTTTGAGATGAGTCTTGCTCTGTTGCCCAGGCTGGAGTGCAGTGGCGCGATCTTGGCTCACTGCAAGCTCTGCCTCCCAGGTTCATGCCATTCTCCTGCCTCAGCCTCCCGTGTAGCTGGGACTACAGGTGCCCACCACCACGCCTGGCTAATTTTTTGTATTTTTAGTAGAGACGGGGTTTCACCGTGTTAGCCAGGATGGTCTCAATCTCCTGATCTCGTGATCCGCCCGCCTCGGCCTCCTAAAGTGCTGGGATTACAGGCGTGAGCCACCGCACCCAGCAGATCTATGAATATTGACTATGGGAGAAACAGCACCATATAGTGGACTCTGACTCAAAGCATCCTGGAAGACATTGCCGAGCCCTGCAAAGTGTTTTCAAAAGGCCATAACAGCATTTTCAAAAGGCCACTCTGTTTCTATCAAGCCAGCTGCTTCAGGATGATGGGGAGCATGGTACGACCAGTAAAGTCTGTGAGCACGGGCCCATTGCCATGTTTCATTTGCCGTGATGTGGGTTCCTTGTTTGGAAGCAGTCTAGTATCATGATAGTAGATAAGGTAAGTTTATGGATGGTAGTTTTGGAAGAAGCTTTGTGGACAGAGAAGGTAAATCCATATCCAGTATAAGTGTCCATTCAAGTACCCAGGTAGACTACTCAAAATCCTGCCCACTGTGAGGATGATTTTCCCCTCATCCCTGTCTTTCAAGGCTGTTATTGAGCAACACTGTAGATGCTGCCACTATCTGCTTTCATGTAGTGTCTTCATGTCATGCAGCATCACCAGTAAACCAAATCTGAGGTTTTTCTTCCTTCCCCTTGTCATAGGGAACGCCCCGCCAGACCATCGATACAGGTTGGAAAAGTGAAATTATATAGCAGAAGTAGGGGCCATGAGCATTTGGGCTACTTTTTTTTTTTTTTTTTTTTTCAGATGGAGTCTCGCTCTGTCGCCCAGGCTGGAGTGCAGTGGCACGATCTCGGCTCACTGCAAGCTCTGCGTCTGGGGTTCACACCATTCTCCTGCCTCAGCCTTCCAAGTAGCTGGGATTATAGGCACCCACCCCCACTCCCGGCTAATATTTGCATTTTTAGTCGAGACGGAGTTTCACCACATTGGCCATGCTGGTCTCGAACTCCTGACTTCAAATGATCCACCTGCCTTGGCCTCCCAAAGTGCTGGGATTACAGGCGTGAGCCACCGCACCTGGCCTGGGCTACTTCTTCATGCAACTTACTTGTGGCTTCAAGGCCTGATCAAGTCTGATCACATATACACCTCTTCCATTTGATAATGGAGTGCTTCTTTGCACACACAACTTTATAGCTTATCTAGTTGAACAACCTCAAACTCACAATGGGGAGCTCAGGTTCCATGGTGAGTTAGTGGCTCATGGTTAAGCATCCAGTCTCTACAAAGGCTCAGTAGCAAGGCAAAAGTTGTTTCTGAAAAAGAGAACAGTTATCTGCAGAGTATGGCAGTGGTTAGCTCCAAAATTCTAAGGGTCCAGTTTTGTGTCACTTATAGGGGCTTGCCAAAGACTTCAAAATGCATCCTTCTGTGTCACTGACACTTTAAGCACCACTGGAGCTCCTGGGTCATATGTCCCAAGTAGCAGAGCAGTTCGCACAGCAGCCTAGACAAAAGCCTTCTCTTATTCTGGGCTCCAATCAAAACTAGCATTTCTTAAGTCAAATTCATACAATGGCCAACCAAAGAGGAAAATAAGAGATATTCTCTCAATCAGCTTCTGTCTTAAAATTCCCTAAGCAAGTGTCTTATTGGCCTGCCTGGGACCTGTGCCAGTCCCTCTAATTGCAATGTCTTGGGAGTAAAGTTCTACTACTGACGCAGCCTCATTCACGCAACCACACCCCATTACTAGAGTTTGAGGTATCTGTGGTTGTTAGGCCCCCTCCAAAACCATATTAGTTCCCCAAATGATGTTCTGGGAAAACAAATCAATGTCTACCCCTGGAAGGATTAAGCTCTTTATGGCCTTCACTGTCTTCATTCATGAAGATAGCATATCTTCCCATTTAATTAAGTATTTTCTCTATGGCTCTTAGTTACAATTTTTAGAATATGTGTATATGTACATGTGGTGTATCATACATTTGTTTTACAGCTTAAACCTTTATTATCTAGTTATTTTGGGTAATAAGCTATTAATCTTCATACATTTTCTATTTATATACTTTACTGAACTCTCTGTGGCAGGCAGAATTCTGAGATGGCCCCCACGACCATTACTTCCTGATGCTACTCCCATGATTACATTAGGTTGCATTGCAAGAGAAAATTTCTAGATGTATTAAGGTTACTAGTCTTGACCCTAAGGTAGAGAAATTTCTGGGTGGGCCTAACTTAATCACTAGTCCTTCTAAAGTGAAGTCTTCTCTAGCTGGTGGTAGAAGAAAAAGTCAGAGAGAGATTCAAAGTGTGAGAGAGATTTGATGCAAGGGAGGTTCTCTGTTGCTAACATGGAAGGATCTGCAGGTCAAAGGGACCTGGGAGTGATATCTGATTGCTGACAGTAGTCCCTGACCAGTATTCATTAAGAAAACAGAACTTCAGTCTTATAACTGCAAGGACCTGGCAGGCTAGAACTTGTGCTGTATTTGATGTTTGCTATATGTATCACGTGAAAGACTAAATCCACTAATCACAGTTGGTGCCAGAGACCTCACATTCCTCTAGTGCGTTTTTTTTTTTTTTTTTTTTGTCTCCCTGCTTGACTTTGGGATTCCTTAATACTCCCCCTCAGGGAGAATCTGGATCTTGCTGCTCTTTCAGCTGGAATTCACTGTCATTATGCTGGAGCCCTGTTGGTGTGGTGGTAGGGTGTGGGGAGGAAAAGTGTTCTATAATATTATGATGAAATCTCAGCCTTTTAGTGAGCATGTGACCTTCGGCTATGACCTTCACAGATATTTCTTAGTTTTTTAAAACTTCCCCTCTTAGGTGAGACAGGAAGGCTAAGGAGGCTGAAGTACAGGAAATGCACTTCTGCTAGGTGGGATAAGCCTCTGGTAAAGTAATTCCCCCTAGTAAAGTAGTCCTTTTTTATGGAGAAGTCTCTGGGCATATTTCAAATGATTAGATTAATCTTCCCCTCCCGCTGCCAGCACAGGAAGGGTCTTTCTTGGACCTTCATCATGAAAACGTGGCAGGGTTCTTGGAGGTAAAGCCCACAACAGTGTGGGGGTCCCAGCTATGACTTCAGCTCCCATGGGTCTTTCAATGTCATATTAGTTGACACTCAGCCTCCAGCAATTTTTCCAAACTGCCATTTAAGTTTATGGTTCCAGCATGTCTTCTGCTCCAGGTAAGCAGAGCTTGACTGTGACTCTCTGGACTTCTTTGTCTTTCCAGATGATGATGGTGGCAATTTGCCCTGAAAACTCAGTTCTCTGTTGGGTCAGAGAAAAGACATTGATTTTCAGTGTGTCCAGATTTTTCTTGTAAGGGCAGGAATGATGGCTTGTAAGCACATGCAGGTGAAACAGAAAGTCATTAACTTTAATTTTTATTTCTGCATTCTTATATTTCTCAGTTCTCTTTATGACCACCTATTTCTACTTTAAAAAAGAATATTTCATGAATCTTTTATTGAAAGCACCAATAGATATTCTCTAAAATTGCTTTTCATTTTTGTAGTTTATTTTCATAATAGAGATCTGCTTTACTTTGAACCTTTAGTAAAAATATTCTTTTTCTTGTGCTGTAGAATTTTTTCAACCCCAGGAGCTTGTGTTGTTTCCTTCTGAATATTTACGCTAGAAAAAGAAGAAATCTCTTTAAGCCAAAGGATTGTAAACAGACACTATTCTTAGACTGTCTTTATCTTCTTTGATCTTGACCTTGAACATTCTTACTTTAACCCCCTCAGAGCTAGATTTTTCATTTTTTAATTTTCTATTTTAATTTCTGAAATACATGTGCAGAACTTGCAGGTTTGTTACATAGGTATACATGTGCCATGGTGGTTTGCTGCACCTATCAACCTGTCATCTAGGTTTTAAGCCCCGCATGCATTAGGTATTTGTCCTAATTCTCTCCCTCCCCTTGTCCGCCCCCTACTCCCGACAGACCCTGGTATGTGATGTTCCCCTCCCGGTGTCCATGTGTTCTCAGAGCTAGATTTTTAATATATATGCATGAGCACAAGCATCAACCCAACACACCCTACTCGTCTGGCATTCGTTTCACATGATTTCAATAGACTCAGGTCAAATCATCTTGCCCTTCTATTCTTGAATTCTTGAAAAGTCTGATACATACTGTAGTTTGTACTGACGTATTATGTGAAAGAGTAAATCCACGATAACTGTGCTACTCACAATGTGTTCCCTGGACTGGTGCTGCTTTCTGAACTGTTTTGTACTGGTCCACAATTAGATACGTACAGAAATGGAGAGTATGACCTTAGAGACTGTGATAACAATTTGATAAAATAATTTTACATCTGCTGGGCATGGTGGCTCACGCCTGAAATCTCAGGACTTTGGGAGGCCGAGGCGGGTGGATCACCTGAGGTCAGGAGTTTGAGACCAGCCTGGCCAACATGGTGAAACCCCGTCTCTACTAAAAATACAAAAAATAGCCAGGCGTGGTGGTGGGTGCCTGTAATCCCAGCTTCTTGGGGGGCTGAGGCAGGAGAATCACTTGAACCTGGGAGGCGGAGGTTGCAGTGAGCCGAGACTGCACCACTGCACTCCAGCCTGGGCAATAGAGCGAGACTCCATCTCAAAAAAAAAAAAAAGAAAGAAAGAAATAATTTTACAAATTATTATTATTATTTACAAATAATAGATTTGTGGAATCTAATGAGAGAACCTTGAACTTTTGCTTTGTGTATGTCTTTGGCTTGTTTTCTCTTTTATTTTTCTACTTAGTCATCTTTACTGATTTTACCAAAGCATGGATCAATGATGGATTGGACATTAAAAAAAAAAAAAAAAGTCCTTTGCCACAGGTAGTTTGAGAAGAACTGCCTTAGAATGAAGCACTCCTAAATATCTCTTTGACTTTTACTCTACAGGCAATCCATTTCCCAAGGTACAGTGAGCCACCACATTTCCCCTTAAACTTCCATCACTTTACTGTGAAAGGATACAGAAAGAAAAGAACTGGGTTTGTTAGGGAAGCAGAAGTAGAGTAGGAAAGCCAGACTAATGCCATTTTAAGTTAACCTCCATCTTGAGACTAACAAGGCACATTCCTTGCCAGTCATGACCCGTGGTCATGTTTACATTTAAAGAAACAGCTTAATGATATCTGCAAGGACATATTCCTACAGCAACAGAGTATCCCTATGTCCCAATATCCATAACAGTATATGATTTCAAGTTCATTATAGTTATGCTTTAATGTACTTATGTCAATTATGATGTATTTATTTATTTATGCTTTTATGTATTTATAGTATTGCTTTGGTGTATTTATGCCAATTATGATGTATTTATTTAAGATGTATTTATCCTTGGCATCCTAAGTGCCAAGGATAGTTTTATTTAAATCAGCGAAGTAATACATTTTGTCATACTTTCAGCCCACCCACATGTAGACATAACTTAGCTTAGCTTTTACATAGATAAGACCCCTAAACAAGAAAAACTTAAAACAAAGATGAGGCATTCCTCTTCTTGATTTCTGAGGACACCCTAATCTGTAACTGAGTAGCTTTTTATAAACTGTCTCTTCTCACTGTACTCTGCGACTTGCCTTTAACTCTTTCCTGCTGAAGATCCAAGAACCCATTCTTGGGGATCCCTTTTCCGGCAACAGCTTGAGAGGGCTGGGAGAATGAGGAGGCATGGGAAAATGGGAGGGGCATAACGGGGCTTTGATTCTTAGAAAATACCTCTCCTGCAGTACGTAGATGGCTGCCAGGATCTCTTTCAATGCTGTCTCTGAGTCGACAAGCTCAAGGAAGAAAGTTGGGGGCGGGGAGGTGACTCTTGAGAATCCTTTTCCTTCCTTGTCTCCTGGGGCTCACTCTGCTCTGACTCAGGGGACAAGACTGTTTTGCTGACTACAACCTCCTCAACACTGCACAGAGTGGAAAGATACCTCCCTCCTCCTGCCAGACTTTGATGTCTGTGTTCTCTTCTTCTCACCTCTGGTACTTTGCCCAGTACTCAGGAATGCTTCAGATGACAAGACAGACACTGTCTGCATGCACCTGAGGTGCCTTGGAGACTTAGCTTATAGGCAAATAGATTGCACTGTCGTAGGTTGTACTGTGAAGCCACTACTGGCAACCCCTACTCTGTATCGGTGTGATTTTTTTTTTAAAGAAAACATTTTCAATGATTTGTTTAATTTAAATAAGAAATATCATCACATGCTTACACATTTAAACAGTACAAAGGATTGTACAGTAATAAAAAATTATTTCTCCTACTGACTTCCCCATACCCTGATACAGTATCATGCCTTCCCCATACCATAAATGGTAGCAAGATATGTGTATTATTTTGCTTGTTATTTCATTAAACAAAATATCTGAGAGTACATTTCCTATTGATACATATGCATCTTGTTCATTCTTTTTAATGGCCACATAGTATTCCGTTACATAGGTATGCATAATTAATAAAATAATTCCTCATTAATGGATATTTACATTTACAAAAATGTCACCAACCTTTTGTTACTATGAGCAATGCTGAATCAAAACCTTATATACACTTCTTTGCACAGATGAGCCTGATGCAGTGGGGAGACTACTTGGCTTTCTAGTGATTCTTAGATTCTTCATGTGTGATTGGTTTTTGAGATCTAACATAGGACATCATATTTATCCTTGCTGTCTTTTAATGTTTCAATACAGCATGCCTGCCTAGAGAGATGTTTGGAATCTGTTTCTTGCCCTCCTATCTTCATGTCCTTTGCCAAAAATATCTTTTTCTAGTTCATAAATAGTAACATCAAGCAGGATAGGAATGGTGTCATAGCTCTGTGGCACTCCCTGAGTGACTTCTCTTTGTTTTCATCAACTCATTAACCCTTAAGTTATTTGACAGATTATGAGTCTATTTAACTATCTGATTGTCTTCCAAGATATTGTGGGATTGGGATGAATTGACAACCTCTTCCTCCACCTTACCTCTACCCTCATCTCTTCTATCAGAGAGAAAACTGGAATAAAAATAATAAGAAAAATAAAAGTCCCATTGGAATTTTCTCTATAGGGTAGCAAAGAGAGCAAGAGACTTTTTTTCCTCATTCCAGGCTCTTATTTTATTTTTTCATGTTCATATTAGTTCTTCCAAGGGTTTATATCGAATACTTCAAGCTTGTCAAGGAAAAATAATGGTTTCCCAATATTATATCTAATTGTGTTCCCTATTACTCTAACCCACGTGATTTATATACCTTATACATTTTGACAACAATGGCATTCCTTTTAGTATTCCCACTAGGTAAGAATACCACCTTGTTCTCTCCCCTTTATCTTTGTTAGGTAAAAATGAAAGGGTTATTTCGATTTATTGATACAAGAGGCAACTGAACTTGGATCTGTCCTTCAAGATATCCTTGCACAATGAAAACAACAAATGTTATTTTTCTCTGTAAACATTATATAGAGATGTTTCTTCATGTCTTTTATTTTTGTTTATTTTTTTAATGGACACATTGTAAATGTACATATTTATGGGACCCCCATATCTACAAAAAACACTTAGCTGGCCATGGTGGCACATGCTTGTAGTCCTAGCTACTCAGGAAGCTGAGGCAGGAGAATTGCTTGAGCACAGGTGTTTGAGGCTGCAATGAGCTATGATCATGCCACTGCACTCCAGCCAGGAAACAGCACTCCTTCTGGATAAACAAATTCAAATTCAGAGTAAGACCCTGTCAAAGAAAAAAAAAAAAAGAAAGAAAGAAAAGAAAAAGAAAAAGAAAAAGAAAAAATCAAGTCAGTATTTTTTTTTTTTTTGAGATGGAGTCTAGTTCTGTTGCCCAGTCTGGAGTGCAGTGGCACAACCTCTGCCTCCCAGGTTCAAGTGATTCTCCTGCCTCGGCCTCCCGAGTAGCTGGGACTACAGGTGTGTGCCACCACTCCCGGCTAATTTTTGTATTTTTAGTAGAGATGGGGTTTCACTATATTGGCCAGGCTGGTCTCAAACTCTTGACCTCAAGAGATCCGCCTACCTTGGCCTCCCAAAGTGCTGGGATTACAATCATAAGCCACTGCACCAAGCCTCAAGTCAGTATTTTGCGTGACCATCACCTCATCCATTTCTGATTTCTTTCTTTGTGGTGAGGACATTCAAAGGCCAGAGAGCAAGTCAACAGTAAGTGTGGTGTTTCTTGTAATCCAGCCAGAATCAGTGGATAGAAGTGAGCTAGAAGTTCCTTCTCAGCCCAGTAATAGAATGTATACTGGTTGTGGTGAAGACACATTGCTTCAGAGGTGACATAGGAAAGGAAGGCTGCTGGCCAGGCTATCCTGGACCTGGAATTTGGGGTGCACATTAACCCTTGTTTACAGACCTAAAGAAGTAGTTCTCTATTGGGGGCATTTTTCCCCTGGGAGACATTTGGCAATGTCTGGAGACATTTTTTTGGCTGCCATAACTGGGGAAAGGGGGATTGCTACTGGTATCTGTTGCATAGAGGCCATCGATGCATCTCTCAACGTGCAAGGCAGTCCCCCTCCCCAAGAAAGAATCATCTAGCCCCAAATATCAATAGTGCCCAAGTTGAGAAACTCCTGGTCTAGAATTTTTATCCTATACTAAAACTTATACCGTGGAGCTTAGCGGATTGGGGAGAGACAAAAATATGCATCTGGTCAAACTCCAGGTCACATTCCTAAAGATTCTGATTTTATTAGTGTGAGGTAGAGCCTGGATATGGTATTTTCATGAAGCTCCCCAGGTGACCCACATAAACAAGGTTGAGAATGACTCCCTGGAAAGTCTGGTCTGATGGAGGCCACAGAATAGACTGACCTCCTCCATTTTCTTGCGACTAGGGGGTTATTTAAGGGTTGTTGGTTCCCTGAAGAGGTAGCAGCAGTGGAGAAACCCACAGGAGATGGAGCGAAGTCCCCCCAAGTGCTAGAGAGGGTAAGATGGACGTTCAAGCCTGGGGCTTTTGTGAGAATTGGGAAATGGCACTCCTTCTGGATAAACAAATTTAGAACTTCTAGGTGAGTGCTCCCAGGGCTCTTAGCCTAGCTATCAGACCAGACTACTGTGGCAGAGAGAAAGATGCCCTTCTAGTGGATGTGGCCCCTGCCAAGACACAAAGCTCCCTGAACCCAAAGGCATTTGGATTTCGGCTCCCACTTGCCCCTTCCTCTGGATGCCTTTGTACAGTGCTCAAACTGCACAACCTAATGCAGCAACTCCAACTAAAATTTGCCTTAGCTAAGATCTTTCTGAGACAGCAAAGGGGCAACGTATTGCCTTACTGATTTAACAATAACTAAACAACCAAAACAACAAACAAACAAACAAAACTATGAGAGGCTTACTCAAATGCCTCAAAGAAACCAGATCCGTCCTGCGGGCAGCCTAGAAACCCTGTCCTGATGCCAGGATCCAGCGATGCCAAGCCACAGGGAAGAGGCTCCAGTCTGGTCGTGGTATCTTTGGGGTGGTTGAGAACAACCCAGGAAATGAGGAAATCTGGCTGCAGGAACCTACAGCTGGATCCCCATGGCTGTGGGTGAGACAGAGAACTTTCTGTGCCTTGTGCTCTCCCATCAGCTGATCCTGGAAGGAGAACCTCAAGCCCCATCCTAAACCGCAGCAGAGCAGGCACGCACCCGGTCCAGTCCTTGATTTATTCCTTTGCAAAAGAGAAACAAACTAACAAAAAATCTGTAGTATGGACTTTGATGTCGGCAGAACTACACACCTAAGTTCCAGTCCCTGCTCTGCCAGTGACGGGGGTGAATCTGGGCAAGTTTCTAAGCGTCGGTGTCTTATTGGAGAAAGTGGACATGGTAATAGCGAACTTGGGCATGGTCGTGAGGATCAAAACAGAGAACATGGCCATAGTATCCGGCCGCAGTGGGCCACTCTGAATCCCCTCGGTTGCCCCTTCTGTTTCGGTGTGACTCACGCAGCTTTCTGCATAGATGGTATCCTTCTAGACGTCTGGGATGTTCGAGGCGGTTGTATTGAATATCGTGTGTGTATTCCGGGTGAGGGGGCGCGCAAATTGGGGCAAAGAAAGCTACTTCAGGATATTTCGCTCTGCTGGGGCTTGTCTCCAGCGCTCTCTGGCCAGAAAAAGCGCTGGCACAAAAGGAGGAGGTGGGTGGGTCAGAGCCCCGAACCGCGCAGTGTTCCAGGGGGGCGGAGAAAGGAGGGCAGGCCCCAGGCAGGAAGGAGGGAGGGAAAGAGGCGAGAGGAGGAGTTTTCCAGCCCGGCCTTCGCCCGCCCGCTAGCACGCAGTCCCTTGGTCTCTTCGGTCTCCTCCCGCCCCCGGGAAGCGCGCTGCGCTGCCGAGGCGAGCTAAGCGCCCGCTCGCCATGGGGAGCCCCGCACATCGGCCCGCGCTGCTGCTGCTGCTGCCGCCTCTGCTGCTGCTGCTGCTGCTGCGCGTCCCGCCCAGCCGCAGCTTCCCAGGTAGGATCGGAGGCGTGGCTGCCTCCTCAGCTGGGCACCAAAGACCCCCGGAGTCGCCGTTGGGACCCTTCGCTCGGGATAGAGGGAGGTGCCGGGGGCGCCCTTTGTTTGCGCAGAACTCCTCTTTCGCAGCCCGAGGGTGGGGATGATGCGGATCGGGGCTGGTGTCTGGGCACGCGCCGGGAAGAACTGACCGTCCCATCTCCAGGCGCGGGGCGCCCTCGCGGCGACGGGAGCCCGAGCACCTTCTGCGTCCGGGCTTCCAGAGTTCCAATCAAACCCTTTTCGGTGTAGGAGGCTCCACAGAGAAAGTTTGGCCGCAGACTAGTTTGCTACTTTCTCACACCCAGAATTTTGCCTCTCACATGGTTGCCCACTGGAGGCTGGCAGCTTGTCCTGGAAGGAGCCTCTATGCCCTCCCACTACACGTCCCAGGCTACCCCCTTGGGGCCGCAGGACACGAGCCACGGTAAAGCGACTTTTGTAGAAGGCACGGGCGGGGCCTCCCCTGAATCTCTTAACCCCCCCTGCTGGGGATTCCGAGAAAGTCTGCGCCTCTGAGGAAGAATTGCCAGCTGAGAGTGGTGACATGTGGCATGCACTTGATTAGCCCCAGGGAAAGAGGGCTACTCGTGCAAGGCTCTGCTGGGCAGAGGGTGCGGCTTATTCCTGGAGGGCGTGGTCTCCGGCATCTAAGGGGGCCCTGGTGTTTCTTGGGGGCTCTCATGGTGTGAGCAAAATTCTCTTTGGAGATGCACTTTAAAAAGCTCCAGCTAACTTCCTCACCCTGGAGTCTTAGTTTAGCGAAGAGCTTCAGGGGAGTAGGGCAATGTGCCATGCACTCCTGTTGCCTCGGAATGGAGAGGAAATCCATGGATGCGTTTTAATTTAGTGTTAATGGGAAAGTGGGTGACGTCGGCTATAGGGCGTGCAAATATTTGGCTCTGCGTTCAACACTGTGGGCAGCTTAAATCTGGGGTATGAGAAATGAACCTACTGAGTTCTGGTAGAAGGATAGAGGATGCCCATCTTTCTAGCAGTGTGCCTGGGAGATGTAGGGATGGCCGCGGGAAATTCTCTGCACGCACCTAAATAAATGAATGAATAAAACAAATTTGTAAATTAATAAACAGGAACATTTGTGTTTTCAGCTGACTCTTAAGTTTTCAGCTGCTTTGTAGGAACTGATTCAGGGTAAAGTGGAAAGGAAATTTTATCCTTACTGCCAGGCAACTGTTATTCCCATGGTGTGTTAATACCTCCTCTCGCACCCCCTTTAGCAGGAATCAGGTTAAAATGAACCTGTAGGGGAAGAGGAAGTCATTAAGTGTCCCAGAAGCAGCTTTCTGGGAGCAGGCAAATAAGGTGAGAAGCTAGAGGTAGCTTTTCCGCACAGAGTTGGGAGGTGCCTGTGAGCTGCCTGGGAACCTCAACTTCTAGTTGAGCCTTTCTCAAGCTGGGGACCCCTTCTCCTTTTCCATCCGACCTCCCTCCCTTCTCCTCCCCTGCCCTCCCCTCTCCTTTCTCTCATCTTCCACCTTTATATAGTACAGCTTGCTACCAGGGCCCAGCCACAGAATCATGAGTTCGTCAGTTTGGGCATTCACTACCACCTGTCTTTTGGGACCTATCCCTGGCTTTCCTGGCTCCCTCTGCCAGCCTGCAAGCTGCTCCCAACTTTTAGCCACCATGTTCCTGCTTGCCACCACCTCCACTGACTCCTAACCTGCCCTCCGGCTCTGCTCAGACCACAGATGAGCTGAAGCTGATTGGAGCTGCTTGATAAACACCCCTCTTGAGCCTCCTTTTGGCATGGCTCAATGGGGTCTCTTGGGAAGTGTGCTCCGCTGAGGTTGTGAGATCCAGAGGAGGGGATTTCAGTCCAAGCCAGAGGCTTTGGAAGGCTGGGGAGGGGAAAATCTCTAGGCCCTTGGGTCTGAAAGCAAATCACATAGGCTGAGTTCACTCTAAGTGCTGGGTGACAAGTTTTAAAGATCATTTCAGAGACACTCTCTTAGCAAGTGGACATCATATCTCCAGTAAGAGAGAAAGTGAAGGACTTGAATCTGGAACTTCTGAAAGAAGATGGAGATCTAGGGCCCCATCAGCAAGTCGATTATGTAACTATCTGCACGTGAATAGCAAATCTGTCAGAGTGAGAGTAAATCATTCTCATTCCCACTCCTAGAAGGTCTCTGGAGTTCTTCCATCTTAGAATTTAATGCAGCTTTTCTGGCTCTCTGATCTATTTTTTGCAGCCTAGCAAAGATGCAGTGTCTATAAAAACCCACATGAAGTGTATGGAAAATTTGTAGAAAAGTTGTTTGTGTTTGACTGTGTTTGTATGCTTATAACAGATGAGAATTTAGATTCTGTTCTTAAAATAATTCTTAGAGCTGTATTTGCATGTGAGATTGTGGCGGTTCACTCTGCCTCCTTCTGCAAACAAGGCTGAAGATGGAGAATGAGTACCATGGCCTCTAAGAAAGGCTTCGTGAATCTTACATCTGGAGAAAACCGGTAAAGTAGTGTGGTTTTACTAGTCGGGAAAACCAAGTGAGGTTTGCTAAAAGCCAAACCAGACTACATCAGCTGAAGCAGTCTTTTGAAATACCACATTTGGAGATAAGTACTAGGAATGGAGCACCTAGCTCAGGTTATATAATTAAGGTGTCACCGGGAACAGGCTAGGAATTCCTATTTAGACTTAAAACATGTAATCAGCTGACAAAAGTACTCTGCAATGAAAAGGAAATATGCTGGGGAGAGCAGGTCATTTTCCTCTGGCATTTTCTTCATTGATAACACTTTCAGTACAGTACAATGTTGTTTGTTAGTTACTACTCATTTCGCAGATTTGGGAGCTGAACGAGACACCAGAAACCATTGTTAAAGCAGCGTCTTCACATCTTCCCACCTCATCGGTCCTTGTACCATAACCAAAGTGCTGCTTTTCTCTTTTAGATTATTGCTATAACATTCTCACTTTTGGGCTCTCTAATTCTAGCTCATTTTACTTTCTCACTTTAGATAATGGTCTTTTAAGTCCATTGACTTTAGTACTGTTTTTTATCACATCACTCCCCTACTCAAAAACTTAGGGCAGCAGGTCCCTGTTCTCACTCAAGTAAAAAGTTCTCAGTTGTTTTTAGGGGGCTACACAGTTTGCTTCTAGTCTAATATTCCAGTCTTTTCCCCCTGGTTTCCTAAAATCCTATCCTTATAGAACCTGAGTCACATTTTCCTTCTTGGCAGATGCTGCTTTCTGTACCTGGAATCCTTCCCCCTTGCCATTTGTCCAAATTCTGCCCATCATCCAGCAACACCCCCACTTTGATGAGACCTTTCCTTGATCGCTCCAATGGGAAGCAACGTGCCTTCCTTTTAACACCCATGGTCTCACTCATGTCTCTTATATTTATCACATATATCACATATTTGATAATGCTGTATATTATCATAATTTATGCACTCTTCTTCTTCTTGTAGATTTTAAGACCTTGGAGGCAGGGGCTGTGCTATGTCTTACCCTTATTTGTATTTCCCACGGTGCCTAGCAGAGCACTTTGTGCCACATGGATATTTGTGCGTAGTGGATTAACAGTGCCTGTAACTCCAGTGATGAGCCATTGGATAGGAAAGGAGCTGAGGGAAACATGTGCACAGGTACACAGGGCTTTGTGCCACCATGAATCTACGTACATAGAAACGATGGCTTACTGGATACAGAGGCTCCTTTTAAATATACGAACACTCTCTGTTTAAGCAATAACCTTCTCTGTTGGGGGCTGTAAGATGAGAGACTGACTGCAACCGCAAGCTGGAGTTTGCATTTATTATTTTTGTTGGCCACCTTGATCTGTGCCTTTCCCAAGTGGTTGAATGGTTTCCTTAGTAAACGCAAATATGTGTGCTACATCAATTCCCCTTTCAGAGAACACAACTGAAATTAGTAATTGAAAGTGAAGAGAGAATTTGAACAGAAGAAGGTTTAGTTTTGCCAGGCTATAGCATAGTATGAAATTTGTAGCAGGCAAGTTATGATTAATGCCCAGGTTAGAGATTCGCTTCCAAAATAGCAGCGTGAATAATAACCTCTCCCAACTTCCAATTCATAGGGAGTTTCTCAAACCAGCCCCTCAGTTCTTGACTGTGTGATGTCTTAACTGCTAACTTTTATGGGCCATTTGTTTTAGGAGGGTGGTCTTTTAAGCCTGAATCTCTGGGAAATTTGGGTTTAGTTCTGAAATAGAATCAGTTTCTACCTTTTCTAATAAAACCTGGGCTCTGCCCAGAGACTTATTTTTAAAGTGAACACCGAATGATGAAGCATTTATGTGCTTGGGAGACCACGATGAAGAAGGTATGCAATTTCTTCTCTCTCGTAGCTTTCTGTCTTATGGGGAAATAGAGACATAGTTATTTCAGGTGGTCAATGTTATAATACAATTGGATTGACAGGCCCGGGGAGCACAGAGAGGAGCTATGTGGGAACACTGGAATTGGTTATTGAAGAATGATGCTGAGACTTGCTGGTGCGGAGATGGTGGCACTAAAGGCCCAAGAAAAGTGAAAGTAGAGGATGTGTGGGCTTCTCTAAGAATGTTTTGAAATTGGAGACAAAAATCTGTGTGAGTGTCCTTTTTCTGGGGAGACGGCTCTATCCCGATTCAAAACCACTAGTTACTAGAGCACCTTCATGAATTCTATGAGAAAATATGCACTTAATGGGCAGAAAAATCAACATACAGAGTAAGATGAAATTACCACAGTAGGTAAACTTTGATTGAACCAGTGAGCAGGTGGCCTTTCCAGTTACGGCCAGCTGTATAGTTTCCAGTTATTTTCATTTAAAAAGCAGTACCAAGCAAAACAGATGTAATCGTAAATTGTAATTGCCTTCAGGCCTGGGCTGGTAACTTGCTGTACCCCCCTGCCCCACTTAGTACACAGTGTGACTTGGGGGAGGATCTTTAGTCAGTATTTGTGGATTAATTGATTGAAGTAATTGTGAATCAAAGTATTCCATTTCAAATCTCCCCTGTAGGATTTAACCAGAATTTCCAAGATGACACTTTCCTGAGAAAATGGATTGCAAGATAGCTAAATGTCAAAGGAAATTTGTCCATTTGGACAGGCAACGAATCAGGGCATAGTTAATTGCGAAGGCTCTTGGATGTCAAATCACCGTAAGACGTTATTCTAAGAGACTTAGAAACTCAAGGGAGTTCTGGGGGCAGGATGTGCAGATAAAGATTTAGAGGAAAAGCTTGTGCAAGAGAAAAGTCCTTGGTAGCACTGCTAAGCTCCCAAGTTTTCCAGATGATAATTGGTAGCACCTGGATCTTACGGGTGTCTGGCACATTCTGACCTCAGAAACCTCTGGAGTACTCATTCCCGAGCTGAATGATTCACTCACCCGTAATCCTTAGCTCACACTGGATGCTTCTTTATGCATTGTTCTCCAGGGAGAAGATAAATGGGTTTGGACATAATGGCTTGGATTATCCCAGAGGTTTGGGGTTGTAAATTGAGCATAATGATTTTCAAACTTTCTTCTGAGTAATAGATCCAAACATAGAATCTGGGGACAGACTTTCTGCCTTGGCCTTGAAATATCATTGCAATATTTCTTCTGTCCCACTCTTACAGTGACCTGTAGTGTAGTCACATGTACTAGCAGCTCATTTCCCCTGCTATCACTAGCTGTTTGCAATGTACATCCAGTAGTACTTAATGAGAATCTCCTCAACGCTGATTACACCCCATGATCTGCTAATGGATGATGCTCGCCTGCCGCTTATTGTGTGGGTGGCTGAGCTGAATGACCCTGCCAATCCCAGTGATCCAAGATTGTTCGCAAACACGGTTAAATTAGGGCCACAGGGTGAGAATTAAGCCAAGGTTTGGCAGGCCCATTGTGGAGTGGTGAGGAAGTGGTGGAGCGGCTACATCCTCCACCTCCTGAGATTCTGCCCACAAAGTGGCAATTCCTTATAGGAACTCTGACAGACATGTTGGTACTGACTCAGTGTTAGTCAGATCAAAGCTCCAATTCCTTTCAATCCCCAACACTGAAATTCTGTTTCCACTTAGATTTTAATTCAGCTTTCCAAGGGGTAGGGTCATTGTGTTGCACCATTACCTATTCACAGAGCTGATGCCCCCAGCCACGTGAATAGGTTGTGGGATCTTGTTCATTTTTGTATTCTCATGGTCTAGCAGGGAGCCTGACTTCTGGGAGGCTCTCAGTGGATCTGTGGAGTGACATGTGCTGGGGGGCATGCCTCTGGCCAGTTCTGAGCCTCTGGGTGGGTGTCTTGGTCTTTATCTAGATTTCTGCAGGAGTTTCTCTGTTCCACACCCAGGCTCCCTTGCATGGGTTGCCTAATTCATGGAACCATGGAACCTCAGACTGGGAGGATGCCTGAGATGGTAACTTGCCCTGCATTTTAGGGAGGAGCCTCTGAGGCTCAGCAAGATGAAGGGATTTGTCTGGGGTCACACAGAGAGTTAAATGCAGAGTTGGGAGTAGACCTCAGTCTGGTGGCTATAGAATTCCTTTCACTTCATAGGCATGCATTGAATTCAATTTTTGAGTGATCCCTACATGTCAGGCATCCTGTGGGGAACCAGAGATAGGCAGGCAAGAATGAATGGCACTGAGCATTTGATATGGTTTGGATCTGTGTCCCCACCCAAATCTCATGTTGAAATGTAATCTTCAGTGCTGGAGGTGGGCCTGGCTGGAGGTGATTGGATCATGGGGGGCGGATTTCTCATGAATGGTTTAGCACCATCCCCTTTGGTGTTATTTTTGCAATAGTAAGTTACCATAATACCTGGTTGTTTTCAAAGTGTGTAGCACCTCCTTCCTCTCTCTCGCTCCTGCTCTGGCCATGTAAGACATGCCTGCTTCTCCTTCACCTTCTGCCTTGATTGCAAGTTTCCTGAGGCCTCCTCAGAGGTAGAAGCTACTATACTTCCTGTACAACCTGCAGAACCGTGATCCAGTTAAACCTCTTTTCTTTATAAATTACCCAGTCTCAAGTATTTCTTCATAGCAGTGCAAAAATGGACGAATACAGCATTGTTCACTGAGCCCCTGTCCAGGGTGTATCTCAGGGCTATTCTTTATATTGACACTTGGCTGTACTCTCAGCATCTCATATCTAGAGCTGTTTGGATGTTTTTCAAGAGTTCTGAGAAGTTGCTGCCTCAGTGTCAGTCCTTGCCCTCTTTTGAGGTTGTCAGAGTCCCAAATGCTTCCTCTCTATACCACTTGCTTTGAGCTCCCCAACTGATTTGTGATTAAATTCATAACAGTTTTATTGAGATACAATTCATGTACCATACCTCATTCATTTAAACTGTACAATTCAATGGTCTTAGAATATTCACAGAGTTGTGCATTCATCACCACAAACAATTTTAGAATGTTTTCATTGCCCCCCAAATAAACTCCAAACCTTAGCCATCATTTCTTAATCCCCCATCCCTAGGCAACCACTAATCTATTTTCTGCCTCTATAGATTTGCCTACAATTGACCTTCCATAAAAATGGAATTACACAGTATTTATCATTTTGTGTTTGGCTTCTTTCACTTAGTATAGTGCTTTCAAGGTTCAACTGTGGCAGGATACTAGCCAGAGTCAGCCAATGGTGCCTGGCCACCTCTCAATGCTGGCTGCAGGGCCACCACTGGTGCATAAAGCACCTTTGGGTGAATTAGAAAAAGAGGCCCCCATCTGGCCACATGTAGATCTGTGGACACAGGGCTTGGTCAGGAGACAGACTTTGGGCAAGAAAAGGATAGAGGCAGGCCCAAGACTCAAGGACTTGAGGCCTTGAGTCCAAGGATTCAAGACTTGGAGAGTGGAGGGCAGGCTTGATTTGAGACCCCACTTGCTCTTTTTGAGGGTGTGACGGTGGGTGCTGTAGTGCAGGGAACTCCCTGAACTATATCTATGTAGTCTTGGATGTCAGTAGCTTAACTCCAAGTGGACAAGCTATGGACCCCATATTCTTTTAGAGCTTGTGACTCTGTAAAAGAACAAAACAGAAAGCTGTGCTTGCATGCCAGCAGCATCTGTGGTGAACTCTTGGGTCACCTGGGAGCACGTTAAAATTGCAGAAGCTCAGGCCCAAACCCAAGACCTACTGAATCAGCATCTTCATTTTAACAAGATCCTTCCAATGATTCTTCTACATGATGAAATTTAGGAAGTGCTGGTCTGATGAATGAGTTCAGCCCTTGGCCAAGACAGAGTGGCTTGCCTGTTTATAACTGCCACACAATGGTTCACTTCCCCTCCTCTCCCTTTTCCTGTTGGCTTTGCCTTCATCACTGAATCCTCTGACCTTCCTTTCCTAAGTCCCCAGCATTCCCGAGATAAGCATGTACAGCCTGTAGGTTAGGTTTTTCCTCCCTTCTCTAACTCAAAAACAAATGCAACCTCCCTTGGCTTCATCTCCTTTTAAGCCTTTCTGCCAGGAATACAGCCCCTGCCTGGCTTAGCCTTGAGCAGCAGCAAAGCACATCTTCAGGCTGATTGGTAACAGGGGCCTTGCATGGCTTTTTCCTGCAGCTAAGATGTATTAATACCTGATGAATAACTTTAGCTGTCAAGAAAACCAGGCTAGTGTGATCAGGGCCGCTCCTGCCACTCCGGCAAGACTCCTGGGGCTGAGAATTCCTGGAACTGATCAGCTCTTAAAGACACAGGGACTTCTTATCTTCATACCAGAAATCAATGCCACTGGGGTTAGCGGGGAGGCAGCACCTTGGGAGATGAGTGAGAGTGAGACCAGTGGGTTAGTCAGGAAAACACACAGCCCCTCACATTAAGCCCCTCAAGCTCCATGAATTGGGGATGTCAGGAAGACTGAACTGTTAACAGCACTTAAAGAGGGTCTCTCACCTTTTCAGGGAGTTGGGTAAGTAGTAGTTTCCAACCCATCAATGGTTTTTTTTTTCTCTGTTCTTTTCCTTTTTTTTTTTTTTTTTTTTTTGACCGAGTCTTGCTCTGTCACCCAGGCTGGAATGCAGTGACATGATCTCGGCTCACTGCAACCTCCACCTCCAAGGTTCAAGAGATTCTCCTGCCTCAGCCTCCCGAGTAGCTGGGATTACAGGCGCGTACCACCACACCTATCTAATTTTTGTATTTTTAGTATAGATGGGGTTTCACCATGTTGGCCAGGCTGGTCTCAAACTCCTGACCTCATGATCTGCCCTCCTCGGCCTCCCAAAGTGTTGGGATTACAGGCGTGAGCCACCGTGTCTGGCCAGCAATGGTATTTGTACAGGCTGAGTAAGGATCACCTGGGGAGTCTGATGAAATATGGTTTCCCTGGCTCCGCCTCTGTGCATTTTGATTTAGATCTAGGTTAGGGACCAGTAATCTAGGGTGAAGGTCTGCAAACAAAGTCCAGGCAGGCCAAAGATGGCTCACTGCCAGTTTTTATATGATTAGTTGAGCTAAGAATGGTTTTAACATTTTAAACTGATTGAAAAAAAATCAAAAGAATAATAATGTTTTGTGACAAATGAAAATGATATAAAATTCAAATTTTGATGTTATTGGAACACAGCCATGTTCATTCCTTTGGGTATTTGTCTATGGCTACTTGGTGATACGATGGCAGTTGAATAGTTGTGACAGAGTCCATATGGCCTGCAAAGCTGAAATATTTTCCTTTACAGAAAATGTTTGCCGAACCCCTAATCCAAGGCCTTACTCAAAGTGTGGTTTGATAACCAGCCTCACCTGGGAGCTTTATAGAAATGTAGAATCTTGAACACCATCACAGATATGAAATAAGCACCTACCTTTTAACAAGATTCCTGGGTGTTTGGGGCTACTTCTTCCCCACCACGAGGCTCAGCTCAGGACTCATCTTGGAGGTCCAGGCCAGCATGCTATAACTACCCTTGTATACGGTTAATTTATCTGACACATAACTGGGTGTCTCATTCTCAAGGTTTGAGGCTTGGTAGCCTCCTGATATCTTAGATGCTCTAAAAACTAGGTTGCTGTTTTATTCTTGCCAATTCTTGGCTAGGATCCAGTGTCCTAATCTGAGGCTGGAGGTGGACTGGCTTTTGCTACCTGCTGACATATTTCTTAATGCTTCCTGGATTTCTAGACAGCAGTCTCCAGATGTGCTGCCCTGCCAGGATCTTGGTATGTAGTATGGCCCATAGCTCTCCACCGTCTCCTACTTCCTTCCATGAAGCACTGCTTCCCAGAGACATTCAGAAATGGTATATGGGAAGCAGGATGCACTGTAATTTAGTTGCGAAAGGCTGGGTTAAATAGGTTTCTTTATTGCAGGACTGCTCAGGGTCATTGATATGCCAGTATACCTTGTTACTCTCTGAGAGAGGACAAGGAGGAATAGTGAGGACCACAGAATCTCAAAGTGGGGTCTGTAGACCAGCAGCAACAGCAGCAGCATCTCCTGGGAACCTAGTAGATATATACATTCTCAGACCACACCCCAGAGCTACTGAATCACAAGCTGGGTATGTGGGAAGTGGGCCTAGCCATCTGTGTTTTAGCAGATCCTCCAAATGATTCTTATGTACACTCAAGTGTGAGAACCACTGGTGTGGACGTTTCCAAATGGTTTTCTCCGAACATCTCGCTAGCCTAGTGTTTCACATTTGTTGATTTCAGTGAACACTGTGTTTTTGGTTCCAGGACAAGACATTTGGGAACATGACATTGAATTTTTCCTGAAGCATTTACTGGTGGCAGTGACCACTGCAGGCTTGGGGAGGTGGAAGTGGGGAAGAAAAAAAACCCCAACCTTTGGGTAGCATCATCTGTCCCACATCTGTCTCTCTAGCAATTGTGTCTTGGTTAAAGGAAGTTTTTTTGAGATGAAAGCCACCAACTTTTGGGTGTTGCCAACATGTGTTCTTTAAAATGTGTTTTTGTGTATTCAAATGTAAAGAAAGCTGGGGAACAGCCGTTTCTCTCTCCTCTTCACGTTACTTCCTTTCAGAATACTTTCTTCTGTAAAATTTCCTCATCCAAATTCCAAACTCATCTTTTCAGGCCAGCCAAGTCCAAATGGCTTTCATTTGAGTGAGTGACCCTTTTCTCCATGGGAAGCCTCAGGACACATTCAGATAGGAGGGAAGCTATGGCTCTCAGCATGAGGAGGCTGTGTCTTCCTTCTCAAAGCTCAGCTCACTCCCTCCCATTCCAGACCTTCTTCCTTTGCCTTCCATGGCTAGTGGTGTCACAGCCATGGGTCTGTGTGTGAACACTTTTTAGTGTTTACTCTGTGAGGATATGTAACTGCTGTGTTGTCACTTAGTTTGAAATTCTCAGTGATAGTGAGGCTTGAGGGTGAGTTGGGAGGAAGCACTAAGTTATTCTACTTCCTCCATGGGCTGGCCGCTGAGGAGAGGAATGAGGGTTGAGAAAGCCATGCAGACCTTGATTTTCAGTGAAAATAGATGAGACAACTGACAACTTCCATTTCTATGTTTTTGGTGGGCAGAAAATAGATATTATCGTTTACTTTTCTTGGCTTGGTGGTCTGAATGCTACACATATCTATAAAATGGCCCATTTGATATTGCAGATGAGCTGAAAGTATCCTCTGATGAATGTACTTTAACAAGGCTTTCAAAAATTGTAGGCTGACCACTTTTTTTCCAAAATTTTTTGCAAAAAAAAAAAAATATATATATATATATAGGCTGAGCACAGTGGCTCACACCTGTAATCCCAGCGCTTTGAGAGGCCTAGGCGAGGGAATAGCTTGAGCCCAGGAGTTTGAGACCAGCCTGGGCAACATCTTGGGACCCTATCTCTAAAAAAAAAAAAAAAAAAAAAAAAAAAAGAAAAGAAAAGAAATTAGTCAGGTGTGCTGGCACTCACCTGTAGTCCCGGCTACTCAGGGGCTGAGGTGGGAGGATCGCTTGAACCCAGGTGGTCAAGGCTGCAGTGAGCCATGATCATGCACTGCACTGCAGACTGGGTGATAGAGTGAGTCCCTTTCTTTAAAATAAAATTATAAAAGTAAAACATGCTCATTATGAAAATATTCAAATAGAGGCATAAAAAGTTGAAAGCAGGCCCACCCTTCATTTTCCTCTTGATTCCATTCTCTTTTTCTGAAATTGCCACTCAGTAGTTTGATATAAACTTCTGGACACTTTTCTGTGCTTACGATTCTTAAACAAAAAAGGTAAAAAAGGAATGTATCGCTACATGTAACAACAAGGATGAATCTCAGACATAATGTTCAGTGAAATAAACCAGACACAAAAGAGTACATATGGCAATTCCATTTCTACAAAGTTCAACAACAATGTGCAAAACTAGTCCATGGTGTTACAAGTCAGAATAGCAGTTGTCTTTATGGGGTAGCCACTGGGAGGGGCCACAAGGGGGTCTTCAAGGGTGCCAACAGTATTCTGTATCTTGATCTGGGTTGGGAGGTCTCATGGGTATGCACATACATAGAATGTGTTGAGCTGTATACACTTAAGATTTGTGCACTTTACTATATATGTTTACCTCAATTATAAAGAAAAAAATACCCACAAATGTATGTGTGGGCGGGGCATAAATGGATTTAAGATGTCTTTGTTAAATTTCCATGCCATTGCCTATGGGAACTTTGGAAATATATGGTAGTGATTTGGGTTGTCATAATGATAGAGAAGGCCAGGCCTACACAATAAAGAGTTGGCTCCCTTAGAATGCCCATAGCGCCCACATTGAAAAACACTGTTTTAAAAGTTTGCAGACTGTTCTATTGGGCAGGTGTTCAGAACATGGGGTAGACCTTTGAAATAGTCTTGCCTGGATCTTTACTCTGTCTTTGTTTAAATGGAGTTGAAGCCTCAAGAGCTGATGTGGATGGATGGGTTCTTGATTTGTTTTTGCCTTCTGAACCAAATTGTAAAGGAGTGGAATCATCTCCTTTGCCAGGGAACAGAGGCAATTTGATAACCCTCAAATGTGAACTTGATGCAAGAGAGAGCTCTTCTCCAGCTCAGTGTCTCCCTCCCATGCTCATAGCTCTCTGAGGCCATGTGGCCTCCGCCAGTGTCTTGGTCTGGAGTCTTCTGCTGAAAGTCTTACTGCATCCTCCTTTCCTTTCTTAGATTTTCTCTGTGTCCCATTTGACCTCTATAGAGGAGAGTTAAGCATTTGAAGGACCACATGCCACATCACAAATTGCTTTTGTTCCACTGTCTGGTTTTACTTTAAAGGCTAGCCCTCTTTTTGTCTGTCTGTGTTGACTGGGGACAGTCAGGCTACAGAGCTTTGTGAATGCCCCTTGGTGAGAACAGGACTTGGCATTTATTGAAGTCCCCTGCTTTGGGCTGACCTCCTCAGATTTAGGTGTTTGTCTTTTTTCTGTTTCTCCTCTCTCCTATCTCTGGGCAATGGGCAGGGACACACTTTGGCCCTTCGTAGTATTAAACAATAGAAGGAGACTAAATTGGAAAAATATTATTTTCCCCTTGGACCAGGGTAATGCCTTCATTTATAAAGCTTTTCTTTTAAGTTTATTTTTGTTGGCTCTGTAAAGTAGGACCACAATTGATATTTCACAAGCCACATGCTGTTTTAATTGTCTTTGCTAATGAAAGACAGAGGGCCTGGGGATTATGGGTGCCATGGACTCTGCCTAGGGTCTTCCTTTTGGGGTCTGCATAGAAGAGTTTGAATAAGAGGATGGAATATTGTCTAATATTGCCTCTGATGAAACAGCTGTGGAAGCAAGGCTGTCTCTGAGAGCTCATGTCTGGCAGGGATCATTCTCTCACCAGCCAGCCATTCTACTGCCATTTATTTCTGGATGAAATAAAGTTAAAATGAACATTTAAGTGTAGCCTCAATGGGGAAAGAAGTTATGTAACGGTAGTATTTGGATGCCAGAGAGGGAGGAAGAGTCCCCAGTAGGATGGAGCCCCAATTGCCCACAACAGTGACTCACAGCAGTTGCCCAGTGAGCAGTACCCTTATTGTCTTTCTTCTCTTCGCTGTCTCTCTGCTCTAGTCCATCGCTATGCTTCCTGGGATTGCTTCCCAAATGAACTACTTGTACTTTGTCTTAGAGTGTGCTTTTGGGGGAACTCAGACAATGGCTAAGCTGGAACTTAACCCAGGATTTTGGTTTCTGGTCCAGAGTTCTTTGTACTGCTGAATTGACTCCTGCTGAATAGAACTCTCTAGGTCACTGAATGAACTGTAAAGAAGGCTTCTATGATGGACACTTGCAGGTTGTTTCACTTATCTTTTGATGCATAAGAAACCACTCCAAAACTTAGTGGTTTAAATAAGTGACAACTATGTATTTACTCATGATCCCGCAGTTTGGGCAGGACTTTGGGGACGGCTCATCTCTGGTTCACATGGTGTTGTCTGGAGTGACTCATCTGGGTCTAGAGGATCCGAGATGGTTCCACTCATGTGTCTGTGTCTGACACTTCATCTGGGATGACTGAAATCGCTGGGATGGCTGGTCCCTCTCTCTGTCTCTCTGCAGTCTGCATAGTTTAGCTCTTTTCCATCTCCCCGTGTTGCCTTACTCTCCAGCAGGAAGCTGGCATTACATGCAACTGGCCTCCCAGTGGACAAAAGCCAAAGCTACCAGGACACTTAAGGCATAGATCCAGAACTGTCACAGCATCACTTCTGTTACATTCTATTAGTCAAAGAAAATCACAAGGCAGGCCCATATTTGGGATGGTGGTGGTAGTGGATGGAGTCTACCTCTTATATGCATGTGCAGGGTGGGAGGAATTGTCGGTGGCCACTGTGCAGGCAATCCACTACAGAGCTGGTTTGGGACGGCATATTGGAGATGGGAGTTTAATTTTCCAGGATGTTTGCTGGGTGCCTTCTGATTAGATGCTGGACCTCAGGTTGCTAGCCAAGTGTATTAGGCTGTTTAGCTACAGAATGTGGCATATGCAGATTCATTGAAAGTTCATAGAAGTGAGTAAATCAGCATCCCTGGGAATATCAAAGGCTCATTTTCCAATGCTTATTGATACTATCAAAGGCAAAGACTTTATTAAACAAAAATGAACTCAAAATAGATCATAGACCTAAATATAAAGCCTATAAATATGAAACTTCTTGATGACAACATGGGAGGAAATCTTTGTGAACTTGAGTTAGGCAGAGATTTCTTGAATATGACACCAAAAGCATGGTCTGTAAAAGGTATAATTGATAAATTTTACTTTATTCAAATTAAAAACTTCTCTTCCAAAGACCCCACTAAGAAAGTAAAAAGAAATATATAAAGAACTCTCTAAACTCAATAACAAGAAAAAAAGCCACCTAATTTTTAAAGCAGACAAAATATTTGAACAGATACTTAAACCAAAGATGTTCAATATTATTATCCACCTGCTAACTGGATTAAACTCAGGCAACTTCTGCTTTCGTCTGCCAACTGTGAACAAAGCCACCTGCTCTTTTAGGGAAGTGATTTGTAATATACAGTGCAAATGTAAGGTATGGTTATACCTCCCACAAAACAACTTGCACACATTTCTGCTCCTTGTAGAGGGCTGACTAGCCATTTTCTCTGTCTCTCTCACTGGACTTTATGTGACAGACACCCGCAAATTGCTAGCCATGGCCGTTAAGTAACCACTGGCCACTGGCAATTTGAGGCAGATCATTTACTGTAAGCTCAAGTGGACGTGGGTGTCTCCTACCATGCTTTTCCAAACCAGGCTGGTTTTTAGGCCTCCCTAAAAAAATCTCCCACTGCCTACTTGTTCTGCCCTCAAGTGTCCTGATGTCCTTTCATTTCAAGGAACTTGCATCATTTGAGCCTGTAACAGAGGGCTTTTAGTCTTCTTTGGTACTATTGATATGTAAGAAATGTACTTTGACTTTGATGTTTTTCTTTGAATTCATTTGTAAGCAATGGTAAAGTTTGAAATGTATTACTTCATATTATCATATATTATTTTTCTCAAGACCTAATGTTAAATTCAATGCTGAGTGCTTAATAAGGATACTGATTACATGAGAAGTAACAGAACAGTTTTCATCTAGTTTCTAAATTTAGGGGAAAAAAAAGCTTGGATGAACAGCTGAAATGTGCCAAATAATTTCCCACTTTTGTGAATCCCAAAGGCCCCTCTTCATGCATTTAACATTCCTGAAATTTCTGGAATAAAAAAAATTGTGAGAAGAACACACAGGGTTTTTAAAAACGACTTTTTACTTGAGGTGTACTTGCCATGTAATAAACTGTACTGAATTGCTTTCATACCATTTTCAAAAATTAATTGGAAATTTTTGTGCAGATCTGTTTCTGGGTTCTTTATTCTGATCCATTGGTTTATGTGCTTATTTCTTCACTAATACCAATACTGTCTTGATTACTGTAGTTTTGTAATATGTCTTAAAATTGGGTAGTGTGATTCCTCTAACTTTATTCTTCTTTCCAAAATTGTTTTGGCTATAAATTTCATATAAATTTTAGGATCAGCTTGTTTATATCTGCAAAACCTTGCTAGTATTCTGATGGCAATTATGTCACACCTACTGATCAGTTTGGGGGAGAATTGATATCCTTAATATTTGAATCTTTCAATCCATGAATACGGTACATCTCTCCATTTATTTAGATATTAGTTAATTTCTTTCACAAACATTTTTTAGTTTTCAGTATACAGATCCCATACATGTTTTGTTAGATTTATAAGTATTTCGTTTTATGGGGCTACTGGAAATGTTTTTATTTTCTTAACTTTCCTCTCTAATAGTTTATTGCAAGTATATAGAAATACAATTGATTTTTGTGGTTTGACTTTGTATCTTGTGATATTGCTAACCTCAAGTGTTATTTTGTCGATTCTTTGAGATTTTCTACATAGACAATCATGTCATCTGTGAATAGGAACAGGTTTTTCCTTTCTTCCTTCCTTCCTTCCTTCCTTCCTTCCTCCCTCCCTCCCTGCCTTTCTTTCTTTCTTTCTTTCTTTCTTTCTTTCTTTCTTTCTTTCTTTCTTTCTTTCTTTCTCTCTCTCTCTCTCTCTCTCTCTCTCTCTCTCTCTCTCTCTCTCTCTTTCTTTCTTTCTTTCTTTCTTTCTTTCTTTCTTTCTTTCTTTCTTTCTTTCTTTCTTTCTTTCTTCTCTCCTTTTGTTGCCCAGGCTGGAATGCAGCGGCACAATCTCGGCACACTGCAACCTCCACTTCCCAGGTTCAAGTGATTCTCCCACCTCAGCCTCCTGAGTAGCTGGAACTACAGGTGTGCACCACCACGCCTGGCTAATTTCTGTATTTTTAGTAGAGATGTGGTTTCACCACATTGGCCAGGCTGGTCTTGAACTCCTCACCTCAGCTGATCCACTCGCCTCAGCCTCCCAAAGTGCTGGGATTACAGGCGTGAGCTACCGGGCCTGGCCAGAGACAGGTTTATTTCTTCCTTTCCAATCTTTGTATCTTTTCTTTCTTTCTTGTCTTATTGCACTGGCTAGGACTACCTGTATAGTGCTGAATAGGGTAGTGAAATTGGGTGTTGTGTTGTTCCCAGTCTTAGGGGGAAAGCACCTCAGTCTTTCACCGTAAAGTATAATGTTAATTGTGGGCTTTCTGTAGATCCCCTTCATCAGGTTGAAGACATTCTCTTCTCTTCCTAGATTGCTGTAATTTTTTTTTTTAAATCACGAATGGATGTTAAATTTCGTTAAATTCCTTTTCTGTATTAATTGATATGATCATCTGGATTTTCTTCTTTAGTTTGTTAATGTCATGGGTTGCATTGATTAATTGATTTTTGAATATTAAGCTAGGCTTCCATTGTCAGGATACGTACCATTTGGTGTTAGCATATTATTCTTTTTATGTAGTGTTGTGTTTTATTTGGTAATACTTTGTTGGGGATTTTTGCATCTGTGTTCATGACTGATATTGTCCTGTAGTTTTATTTTGATGTGAAGTCCTTATCTGGTTTTGGCATCAGAGTAATGCTAGCCTTGTAAAATGAGTTGGGACATGTGTTCTCCACTTCAATTTTGTGGAAGACATTCTGTAGAATTCTTTTAAAAATATTTGATAGAATTCACCAGTGAAATCACTGTGCCTGGAGATTTATTTTTAGGAAGATTATCTATTCATCTTGAGTGAGTTTTGATAGTTCGTGCTTTTTGAAGAATTGGTTCATTTCATCTAAGCTGTCAAAGTTATGTGTGGAGTTATACACAGTATCTGCTGTGATACCCTCTGTTTCATTCCTAATATTGGTAATTTGTTTCTTTTCTTTGTTTTTCTTTGTCAGTCTTGCTTGAGTTTTGTCAATGATATGAATATTTTCAAAAAACAGCTTTTGGTTTGATTGTTTCCATTGTGTTGTTTCATTAATTTCTACTTTTGCCTTTATTATTTTTATTATGTCCTGCTGCATGCTTTGGGTTTGTTTTGTTCTGTAGTTTCTTAAAGTGGAAGCTTAAGGTATTGTTTTGAGGCCTTTTCCTTTTTCTAATATAAACATCTGATGCTATAAATTCCCCTCTGAGAACTGTTTTATCCCACTCACTGTACTCTCTCTCCTCTCCTTTTTGAACTCTATTGACTGAAATGTTAAACATATGGATATTGTCCCACAGCTCCCTGAAAAAACCAAGATTAAAAAGAAGATTGAAAAAAAAATTTATTGAGCAAGGGGAAGACCAAGAAAGACAAAAAGTCACAGGGAATCTTCCTACCCTCTTAAGACCACATCTTCTCTACAGAGAAAAAAATCCCCATTCCCAGAGTTTTAGGTATCTAGAGTTTGCTATAAAATTGCTGTAGTCGCCACTGCTGTCACTCCTGCCCACTGTCACCACAGGGTTATATGGGGGCTGGGTCATGAAATAATGGAGAAAATGAACATAAAAGAAAACCAGGGAATTTTCTTCATTCTCTCTGAAGCATTACAGTTCTTCTTTTCCACTCTTAGAGTCAGAGATAGAGGGCTTCTCCTGGAACTCTCTCTGTACCCAGTGTCTACTTCTGTGTTTGGGCTGATTTTAGTCTAGTCCTGGGATACCAGAGCAACACCAATTCAGTGTTACCCCAAATTCTTTTTTTTTTTTTGAGACGGAGTCTCGCTCTGTCACCCAGGCTGGAGTGCAGTGGCGTGATCTCAGCTCACTGCAAGCTCCGCCTCCTGGGTTCACACCATTCTCCTGCCTCAGCCTCCCGAGTAGCTGGGACTACAGGCACCCACCACCGCACCTCGCTAATTTTTTGTATTTTTAGTAGAGACGGGGTTTCACCGTGGTCTCGATCTCCTGACCTCGTGATCTGCCCACCTCGGCCTCCCAAAGTGTTGGGATTACAGGCGTGAGCCACCATGCCCGGCCCCAAATTCTTAGTCTGCCTGCTAATGTTTACTTTTTCAGAATCACCAAATAGCTGTTCAGATGCACTTTGTTCAGGTTTTTCAGCTGCATTCAGTAGGAAAGACAGGGTGAAGTACGATTACTGCATCTTACCCAGAATTGGAATATTGTGACCTTTTTTTTTTAAAATTACATTATCCTTTTCATGGTAGTCAGATAGGTGGTTTTCTTCCTCCCTTCCTTCTTTCTTTCTCCCTTTGTTTCTTCTTTTCTTTATTTTCTACTTTTTCTTCACTATGATGCCTAGTATATTGTTAGACCTGGATAAATAACTTTTGACTGTTGCAGATGGTGAAAAGTCTTTTGTGTGAGGTTTTATAGTTATTACAATTTAGAGAAAGGATTGGATTGTTTATCATTGGAAAACACTTTGTTTTCTAAAGATATATCTACTAGGATGAGAGAAGAAAAAATCACGATCTAAAAAGTGGGGAGTAATAGTCTTATAGAGTCACTGTGAAAGTTCAGAGGGATGATATATTTGTACCAGGAACAAATATGTTACATTTGTTCCTTTAAGTAAATTCAGTCCCATCCAAAAACGTATTTATTGACATTAGCTCATTTTTGAAAGCCTTTTTAAAATGAGCTAATGTCAATAAATATGTTAATAATGAAAGGAACCTAACAATGCAGAATGATTAGGCATCAAATGCTGTATGTTTACTGTGGTTTGAATGTTTGTCCCCTCCAAAAGTCATGTTGAGATTTAATAGCTGTAGTAACAGTATTAACAGGGGACCTTTAAGAGGTGATTGGGCCATTAGGGCTCTGCCTTCATGAATAGATTAATGCCATTATAGCAGGAGTGGGTTGTTAGTTATCTCGAGAATGGGTTCCTGATAAAAGGGAGGAGTTTGCCTCCTCTTTCCCTTTCTGTCTCATGTACTCCCTTCTGCCCTTCTTTCATGAGATGATGCCGCATTAAGGCCTCACCAGATACCAGTGCCCTGTTCTGGGGCTTCTCAGCCTCCAGAACTGTGAGCTGAATAGACTTCTCCTCCTTATTAATTACCTGGTCTGTGGTATTTTAACAACAGACAATGGACTAGGACAGTGTCCTTCTTCTGCTTTATTAGATAGCTTATTTCAAAAGTGAACAAGCAATCCTGCTTGTAGTCTGAGAAATGGAAATTGTGGAGTTGAGGGAGATTCAGTAAAAGATGATCTTTCAGATGAGGCTATTGTTAAACTTTTCATTAAATTGCTTTTATTTTGGCCCTAGTATTGGTATCATCAAATATTAAACAGTCTTAAAAAGTGAAATGATACCCAGTCATCTATAAAAGAGTGAATTGTGAGGAATTATATGGCTTATTTCCCAGTAGAGACAAGTGATTTCACATTCTGCAGCAGACCCATGAGCCACACAAGTCACATGAAAGGTGGCCATAGCTCAGGTGTTTGGCTCAGCTTTCTATTCTATCCAAGCCATTTCTAATCACAGATGAACCAGCCACACATTCTTATTTTGAGCAGACATCTGAAATTGACTTCAGCTTAATTGCAATAACACTGAGGATTGGAAAACATTTGTGTTAACATCTACATTCTGTTCAAAACATCAACAAAAGCCAAATCCCCCAAATTAATAGGCTCTTTTGAAGACTTCTCTTTTGAATAAACAGTGTTGACATGTAATTCATCATTAACTCATAAAAACACTTCAGTAATATAAATCAGGATTGAAGTCTAAAAGCCATTCTGCTTTCAATTAGAGCATCCAAATCTGGTATACGAGACCTTTTCTCCTTTTTTTTTTTTCCAGCCACTCTGTTATTTTGTCAATCTAATCTCATCTGTATCCTGCTCACGCTCTAGAAATCAAGTCTTTCCCTCAGATGCAATGCCTGCATTCTAATTTTAAAAGTAGTTAATAGAATATACCAATTCTATGTTTAAACAGGAAGAAACTAAGGCTCCTAAGAGGTGATGGGGCTAGCCAAAGTCACATGGCTAGCTAGTAGCAGAGCTAGATGAGGATTCTTAGCACCTCACTCCATTATTTTACCCTAGTCTTCTAGAAAGACCCTGTGCTGTTCCCAGAGTCTCACCTCTGAAATATCACACTGTTTTTATTTTTTTTAATTATTATTATTATTTTTTTGAGATGGAGTCTCGCTCCGTCGCCCAGGCTGGAGTGCAGTGGCGCGATCTCGGCTCACTGCAAGCTCCGCCTCCCGGGTTCACGCCATTCTCCTGCCTCAGCCTCCCGAGTAGCTGGGACTATAGGTGCCCGCCACCACGCCTGGCTAATTTTTTGTATTTTTAGTAGAGACGGGGTTTCACCGTGTTAGCCAGGATGGTCTCGATCTCCTGACCTCGTGATCCACCCGCCTCGGCCTCCCAAAGTGCTGGGATTACAGGCGTGAGCTACTGCGCCCGGCCCACCTAAAGTTTTTAATTCACTCACAAATGTTTTTCAATACCTTATAAGTATATGAACCAAAACCAACTTGTGATGGCATTAGGTTGGTGCAAAAGTAATTGCGGTTTTTGCCAATGACAATGAAAAAAACCCTCAATTACTTTTGCACTAGCCTATAGACGTCAGGATAGTGGCAGGTTTCTGACCATGTTCTGTTTCTTGATCTGAGTTCTCTTACATGGGTGTGTTCAGTTTATAACAGTTCATTGAATTGTGCACTTTTTAAAAAATAAAATATTTATTACGAGTGGCTTATGGTATTATCCCTGATTGTTGCTCGGGCCCCAGAACTTAATATGTTAGTAATGTCCTTTATTATGCAACGAGTCACCTTTCTCATCCAGCTTAAAAAATAATTTTCCTCTTAACATTTTTTTATTTTGCTCTCCAGTATACTTTTGCTTCCCAGCGCCTGCCTAATGTTTGTACCATCAGTGTTGTAGAATCCTACTTCAAAAGAAGCATTTGCTACAGCCCAGAATCATAGCGGTAATCATGCAGTGATCTTAGCCCCCACCCCAGGGTGCTTGCTTGTTTGATAGTCACTGTGAGTGTTCCTAATAAGCCAGGGCATATCTGGATTCATCATTTATCATTTTCTGTGCTCCAAGGTTCCAACAATATGTGTGATAAATAGTCTGTAGCTTATTTTCTAAATGACAGCAGTGAAACCTCCTGTTTTTCTTTCTTTGAATTGAATCTGAGACACATGAAATTGGTATTCTCTGAGGCTTCTCTCTTCTCCCTCCCCACCTTTCTTTTACAGCAGGGGAAAAGGCAGAAACCTAAGTTTGTGATTGGCAGTGGATTGAAAGCCGTAGATCCTTTTCTCCTCTCCAGAGCTAAGGAAATGATCTTTTGGGAGCATTCATCACTCTGCCTTTTTATTATTTCTCTCTCTTACCTTTAGAGTCTTATTTCGTCCTGTCCTCCACCTTTCTGTACACCACTCCCTCCCCAAAGGTTGCTTTTTCATAGCGTAAAAGTTGATCCCGAGTATGTGTGCAAGACATTATTTGGTACTACAATTTCACAGAATCATATAATCTTAACCTTGGAAAGGGCTGTAGAGCCCCACCCTACTTCCCTCATCTCACCCCTCTTGCCAGCATCCTTCGGCCTCATGGGAACACTTCCAGCTTCAGTAAGCTTTGATGGAATCTCAAGATGGTCTTGGAGTCTTAGAATACCCTGCCTCACACTGGGCTAAAATCAGCTCTACATGACATCTAGCCATTGTCCTTATTTCTCACTTTTGGTACTGCACAAAGTAAGTCTCTCTCTATTTTTATCCATGGGATGACCATTGAGAAATCAGAACACAGGGATTCTATTTCCTTTTAGTTCCATTTTCTTCAGGCTACAAATCTAAAGTTTATTCACCATTCAACAAACTTTTTATTTATTTGTTTACTTATTTATTTGCTATGAAAGCTAGTCTCTGTCATTTTTTGTTTTTTCTTTCTAGCATCTTCTGGCATGTCTGTGTCCTTCTCAAAGTGTGGCCCCAAGTGATAAATATTTGAGGTGATAGATATGTAAATTACCCCAATTTAATCATTATGCATTGTATGCATATATCAAAATATCACTCTGTATTCCATAAATATGTACAATTATAACATGTCCAAAAAAAGAAAGGAAAAAAAAAGAATTGGCCCAAATGGTCTGTTATTCCAGTGTGGTTGCTTCAGTCTAGGATAAGCCAGACTTCTTTGGTTTAGCCTCTGT
Source organism: Pan troglodytes (assembly GCF_028858775.2). Classification (NCBI taxonomy): domain Eukaryota; kingdom Metazoa; phylum Chordata; class Mammalia; order Primates; family Hominidae; genus Pan; species Pan troglodytes. The sequence continues at coordinate 38,625,774 of NC_072421.2, read as the reverse complement.
CCTCTTGCAGGCCACTGTTGCTCTCTCTTTTTTAAGAAACTATTTCACCTGCTGGCTCACAATGTGGGCAACTAGCTGGCTGCTCTTTCCCAAGCCTGCCAGGGAAGCTCTCCCCCTTGCTGGGTGTACAGCTTAGTGTAGGGAGAGAAATACAAGACTTCACGTTTATAATCTCTATTTAATTTCTCCTTGTAGGTTTCAAACTAGCTATGGCCTATGGTTTCATCATCTGTTGGTTTTGCCCATCTGTAGCCAACATTATTGATGCCCTGTGCCATCTCCCCTCAGCCCATCTCTGGATTCATCTGCAGCTGAGGTAGACAGTTCTCAAACATGCTGACAGTTTCTCACCTTAGATGTCCACATGTCTTACAGGCTTTGCCTTTAGATTTACTCCAGTCCTGTGGGAGCTCCCTCAGCAAGAATTTCTGGAAGAGTAGGAGATGTAACACCCCGCCAGCTCTTAGCCAAAAAAAAGGCAGGAGTCTGTGGGTAAATACCCGACCTTTCGTGTCCCTGGGTTGTGTTTCCTCAGAGGCTCCTCAGTGGGAATGAATCCAGGTTGCCCCCAGAAGTAACCTGCTCATTAGCATATCTTTATGGGCTTTTCCCCTATTCCTTTCTCATTTCCCCTGCTTTCTCACTGTGCTTCCTGGGATCACCTTCCAAATGAACAACAGCACCCAAGTCCTTGTTTCAGACTCTGCTTTGGGAGAAACAAAACTAAGAGCTTGTCCTCCCCAGCTTGGTTATCTTCTACAGATTTGTTCTTCTTAATTCTTCCTTCACTGGTAGAATGACACAGAGCCCTATAGCATATCTCCCGAGAGGAGGTTACCTGTTAATGGGTTGTGAAATTCTTGTAGTGGTCATGATTAGCACTTTTTAAACACTCAAATGTAATAGAATAGCAAATATGAGAGGGCATCATACTTAAATATTGTTCCATGAAACTTATTTTTCGATCATATAAATGTATGTGTGTACTGAGTCACAAGATGAAACATTTTCTGTGGATTGTATTCAAAAAAGTGAAAAGTAATTGCTTTCTGTGAATACAATTCATAAATCAGTATTTCTCTGAATGGACCTTTATGTAAACTAGATTTACTAGAGGAGGCATTCTCTTGGGTAAACCAAAGAAATGAGGTTACTTTGGCCTGATTTGCTATTTTTGAACCAACGCTGATTCCAAATTGTCACTATTCTAAAAATTTCTTCCTATTTTTTTTGTTAATAATCTGTTCTAAAATAACGCTTAGGATAAAATTGAAACTTTTCATGTCTATGGTTTCCATACTCCATATTTTTACTGATTTGAAAATTGTCTATCCACAGCCTTTGACACTTCTTTGGTTTCCCTTAATTTTTCAGTGATTATGAAGAATAATTTCACGTCCACCCTTTATATTCTTTAAGGCCCTGGGATGTAGTTTCCTTGGATCTGGAAATTTGAGCTCAGGTAAAATTGCCAGCTGGGATCTCGTTACTCTTGAGCCCTTCTTCCTAATCTGTGGCTTTTCCCCATATATAATATTAAAGCAAGAAAGATATTTAGGTGGACTTTAAGGAAGAAATTTCAACTTTCCTACAAGTAAAATGTTGAGAACAGCTTGGGGAAGGCTGTCTCCAAACTTTTGAGTTTTCATTGGGACTCTCTCAGTACTTGAGGCTGGCACGTGCATCAGATTGTCTTCCAAGAGTATTTCCAGATCTAAGACTCTCTAATTTTATTGGCAAAGCATATCTTTTAGTTGGAGGCCCAAATGGTAATTTTTAATAACTTCTTGGATAAACATGTTCTTATCATTGCAAACAAATGAGAAACAAACCTAACAAGCTCTTTGCATCAAAGATATTTTAATTGCTCTGCTTGAAAAATTTTAAATTAAACAATGAGTAGAAAAAAAGAATATTTACATAATATGGGTATGGTAAAAAAAAAAAAAAAAAACACAAACACCTCTACTTACCAGCCAGTTTAATAAGAACTTACCAAAAAAAGAGCAAAAACGTTACCCTGTAGTCCTTGCTATTCTTTCCTTTGGATTCTTTTCCTTTTGCTATCTCCTCAGAGGTAACCAATGTCCTAAATTTTGTATTTATCATTCCTATTATTTTCTTTATAGAATATGTTTATATCTCTAAAAATACATTATTTACGGCCGGGTAAAGTGGCTCATGCCTGTAACCCCAGCACTTTGGGAGGCCGAGGCAGGCAGATCACCTGAAGTCAGGAGTTCAAGAACAGCCTGGTCAACATGGTGAAACTCCATCTCTACTAAAAATACAAAAATTAGCTGGGCGTGGTGGCACGTGCCTGTAATCCTAGCTACTTGGGAGGCTGAGGCAGGAGAATTGCTTGAACCGAGGAAGTGGATGTTGCAGTGAGCCAAGATCGCGCCACTGCACTCCAGCCTGGGTGACAGAGCAAGACTGTATCTCAAAAAAAAAAAAAAAAAAAAAAACCAAAAACAAACAAACAAAAAACATTATTTACATTTGCATGCTTTTGACTTGTGTATAAATGGACACATGCTGAATATAGTCTTCTATAACTTGCTTGCTTTTCTTCACTTAACATTAGATTCTTAAGAGTTGCTCATGTTGTTACATGCAGTTGTGATTTTTTCATTCACGTTATCTTGTAAGATCCCATTGTGTAAATATGCCATCATTTATCCATGCTACTCTTGATGTGCATTTTGGGTTGTTGCTAGTTTTATGTTCTTGTAAACAGTGCTATTGGGAAGATTCTTGTCTATCTCCCTTGAACAATGTGCAGGAATTTCTCTAGACTAAGTACCTAGGAGTTGAATTGCTGGATAATATGCATACATATCTTTGACTTTGTTCAATAATGCCAAATTATTTACTAAGGAAGTTATACCAATCTAAACTTCTAGCACCAATGTGTATTTCCATTGCTCAACATCCTTGTTAACACTTGATCTTGTTATATTTTTAGAGTTCTTCCAAACTAATGGGTCAGAAATGGTATGACTGTGGTTTTAATTATTGTTAGTGGTATTTTAGTAATAATATAATAGTAATAATAATATGGTTATTAATTCTCAGGGGAAGGATTTTCCTTCTTTCACTCACTGCTGGGGTACAAGATGAGAACTTTTCTTTGTAGTCCCTATACATGGGATGGATTTATTTCACTCTTTACACTGAGAGTATAGGCTGTTGGTATATCAGCTTTATGTATGAGGTGAGGGTGAGGGGATGTAGGCAGTCTCCTCTAAAACTGATGACCTTGAATAGTCTCTGGAGTTTGTCTTCTGTATCCAAGGTCTCACCAGTCCATGGAAATTAAAGCTCAGTTTTGGCAGTTGTCCTCAGAATAAAAGGTGAGCCTTAATATCTGGTACCTAATCAGGATCCTGCTTTCACAGTATTTCTTACTTTCTTGCAAGCTAAAAGTGGATTTTTTTCATTGATTTTCATGTAAGCACAGCCAGGCTACATGGCTCACCATACTGCCTGAAATAGGATCCTAATTGCTTGACTTTGAAATTGATTCCATTTTCAACCTTTAGTTACTTTCAAATGTATTTCATGATATTGTGCCAGAGCAATCTGTAATTTGATGTTTGAAGGACATATGTACCTCCTCAAATTATCCTCTTCAGATTTACAAACTAGAAAATTCTCAGTGGAGATGGCTGACCTACCACTTGTTCAAGATTTTACAATGGGACAAAAAGTTGCCATTTGCAAGCATTTGAGGAAAATTTTTGGGTGTTCATCAAGGGAGGAGAGAAAAAGACTGCCTAGGGTGTTTCCCATTTGCTGCCTGCTTTAATTTTTCATTTACAATTCCTTGCTCAGAATTTCATTGAAGAGGGGAATTTCTAGGAAGCATTGGCATTCATGCTCTAAAAATGCCCTGTGTTAACTTCCCTAATGCAGCCTTAACAATGATGAAGATCCCATACCCAGTTTGATTGTGCTGTGTAAAATTTGAATGTGACTTGACTACTACACATAGAAGAACATTAAAAGACCCATACTAACAAAACAATTACTGACAGGTTTTGTTAGGGCTGCAAAATAGTGTGTTTGCATTTCCCCCCCTCCCCACCTTTCTTTTTTGGATAGGTTTCATGTGAATTCATGTGAGTACCTTGATTGAATTAAATAATTCATGTAAATCACCCAAGGCAGTGCCTGAGGTAGTGTCTGTTAACTAAATAGTAGGTATTTCTTCTCTCTTACAAGCTAGGACTGTAAGGACTGTGTTAGGACTCACTGGTGTCTACCTTGGCCAGTAAGACCAGATAAGATGGTGCTGTACAAAGCTGCTCCTGCATGGTAAAAAGCTGGAGAAGTAGTTGCTACTTCATTTAATTTACCTTTTATTTCCTTCTTACCCTGGACTTTCATCTGCACACCAGGATGCTGGAAAATTGCTCAGAAAGACTCAATTTTTGGCAAAGTTCCCTTTAGGGCACATACTGCCTTTTTCACTGGCCCATGGTTTCTGAGAACTGCCCTCATCACTGCAAATGAGGACTTCACCAGCCCCTCCAGTCCCTTCCCTGCAGACAGCCTGCCTTGGTCCTAGGGGAAGGACAAAGGGAGCCTGTCACTGCAGGCCCTTCTCCAGCAAGGGACTGGGAAGGGGCCAACATGCCTGCAGGCTCCTGTATTGACAAGTTGCAGCATCCTTAAGAGCAGCCAAGAAATAAAATGGTAATTTGTGTTTGCATCTGGAATTTCTGAGCTTCAAAATCTTGGATCACAGCACTCTCAATAACAGAAAACAGGACACACATATAAATATCCATATCCATATTAGCCTCTTTGTTAAACTCTGTCTGGGTCAGCAGCTCGAGACTGAAAAGTAGCAGGATGATTGTACAGGAAGTAGAATGAACCTGAATGCTGTGTTTCAGGGCAGGGGACAGCGGGCATGAGAGGGACATCTAGAGTTTGACTATATTATGGCTTAAAACAGCTCTTATGGACTCTCTAGGGGACCTGATCACCACTGATATGTGGTTTCCAAGGAAAAGCCAATTTCAAATTATAAGCAACTGATTTATAAATGCACTTTGGGGATGCTGCCATCTGTAGGTGAGAGGCCACATGACTCCCCTGTCATCAGTGCCCTGATACTTTGGCAGGGTTACAAGCCACGCTGTGCCTCTTTGTGGGGCTCTCTTTAGCTGGGCAGTGGGCTAAATGTGGTATTCGTTGGATAGCACCAGAAGCCTATCCATGCAACATATTATCTCCACTTGCCTGTTCTGCTGCCTGAGGTTTCCCCATGAGGATCAGGAAGTTTCCACAATGAGAAGAAAGCCATTTGGGGAACCCTGTAAAAAACTAGTGTGTTAAGGCATTATGTAAATATGAGAGTGGATAAATGACTTAGCTGATATGTACAGCAAAGACTATTCTGATGATCAACTTGGGAGTTCTAGATAAGGTGTGTAATACAATTGTTTTCAAACTCTTTTGATTGCTACCTGCAGTAAGAAATATGTTTTATATCACAATCCAAAACACACACATACCATGCACACAGTATGCCATCTACTCCAAAACTCTGTCAGTCGTCAGTCACCATTATTTTAGGTATCACTAAAAAAGAAAAATGATACCAATTAAACTATGCCATTCCATTGATTATAGAGCTCATCTTGGGTTCAGGGAAATTAAAATGTTAAAAAGTGTTGTTTTAGAGTCAATAAAATATGGTATATGTGTGTGTGTGTGTGTGTCTGTGTATAATTGAAACAAAAGTGTCATGAAACAATGCTCACTTTTACTATGTATGGTATATTATAAGTATCTGCTATTTTCCCCTATTCTAATCTAATGTATTTTATTGCAAATAAAGCTGGTCCCACTAAATTTATGGAATGGCTCACTAATGTTTTAATTTAATTTTAAAGTGTTAAGTCTGAGCTATAGTATTGTTTTGAAATAGGGAATTGGAAATGATACACTGAGATTGATTTCTTATCTCAAACCAGATGTCATGCTGTATGTTTTAGTCATCTATTTCATTCAAATGTAAATTGATGGTCTACTGTTTAAGTTAGGACTCTTGATGGCACATGACAGAAACCAGTTTCGAAAAAGCTTTGAAGAAAGGATGGGCTTATCATCTTATGTTAGGGCAGAGGTATGCTGGTGGGGCCAAGCAATACTGGAACCAAGGGCTCAAATATTGTGGGATCTCTCTTTCTCTCTTTCTCTGTTTTGTTTTTGCTTTTCTTTGATGGCTTCATTCTCTCGAATTAGCATTCTGTATGAGATTTAATCTTTGTCGTTGGCAGCTTCAGGGCTCACATCTTCCTCATTTTACCACCAGAGAAAAATCCTTCCAAGATTCTCATTGGTTCATGTAATTGGTTCATATGATTGCTCCTGTAGTCAAGGGATAGGATAAACTCACCTCTACTAGAACCACATAGGTATGAGGAATAATGCAGTTTTCCAAAAGAAAGGCTCTTCTTTCTTTGAGAGGAACACAATAGATGTCTATCACACCTAGGAAGTGCTAGCACCAGGCATTGTGTGCTGGGGTGTAGCCTCACACAACAGGTATTGCCAAAAGCCTGCAGATGATCATTTTGAAAACTAGAATTGCCGTCAGCTTAGTTGCACCTTCATTTTCCCACTAGAGCTTGAGTCTCCCAGTGAAGATAATAATAACTGACAACAGCTACTGTGTGACTATCAGTTCAAGGGCACCGAATGGAGAAATCGGTGCTTTCAAGAGAGAAGCTACCCAGAAAAGAAATGATTCTACCTCCCACCACAGGCAGAGCTGGATAAAATAGCCATCTGTAAAAAACTTCAAGTAAAGTCCAGGTTTTTGTTCTTGGGTGCTCGTGTTCTATTCCCTGTTGGGGAACCGGAGAATGTTTTATAAGGAAGAAGCCTTAGGTTTCAGCTGAGCAGACTGCAGCCTGTCACTTTCAGGCATTCTCATGATGTTCATTTCAGTGTTTCAGTGCTGTTTTCTGGAAATATCTTTCTTCACACTCTCTTCTCTCTGTCTCTCTCTGCCATTTAATGTACTATATTAAAATATCAATCTACAGCTGGCAATTAAAAGTTTGCTGCCTACAATTCTCAGTACACACTGTGGCGATTTTATTTTATTTTCTTAGACTCTGTCTTCTCTGAATTCAGTTACTCTCAGTTTTGCCAAGATGTGCCAGAATTTTGTAAGTTATACTGCTGGGTTACTGCCAAGAACGACGTACCAGTCGCAGCTTTATTTGGGCAGCTTTTTGTGCCTTAAATACAGTATCTGTTTCTGTAAGTACAGCCTTCACTGAGGGAGATGGATGTCTCATTTTGATATTGATGGAACAGCTTGAGCATATCAGTAATGTGTAGGCTAAAGTCTCAAGGGGAAGAAAACTTTTGAGAGCCTTTGTTAGTTTCACAGGGGCAGTAAGGGGAAACAAACCCTGACCGTATTCCCTGAAGAGTTTGATGTCTAGCTGGGAAGAAAGAACTCGAAATGGCTTCTGAAAGTCCAACGCAACATAAAATCAGTGCTGATTTAAAAATGTGAACAGAGTGCATCAATGTGAATGGAATGGTTAGGAAAGATAAACTGGGGGAGCTAGCCTTTGAAATAGCTTTAAACACAAGAAAGGAACTGAGAGGAGGGAAAGGGCTTTCAGGTAGGTTTCTGAGTCATGAAGACAGAAACAAGGAGTTGTGAAATTGCATGAGATTTAGAATCAGAAAAGTTCAATCCTTGTTCTCCTATAACTGATAATCACTTCATTCTCTGAGCTGAGAATACAATCATAAACGAAGTGTCAAAGAGTTGTTGCCCTCCCCAGGTTTACATTCTAGTCACTGAATGATACCTGCCTCATAAGGTTGCACTGAGGACTTAAAGAGGCAATGGAAATGAAAGAGCCGGGCAGATTTTTAAAATGATGTGCCATGGTAATTTGTTTATTGCCAGGTGTAGAAGGAGGAGGGCAATTTGATTTGCTTGACTGCTGTTGTCCCAGCTAGAGGTTGAGGATGGGAGTGTTCTAGGGTAACATAATTTGAAAACAGGTACTATGCCCTTCTAAACGCTTCTGGTGTCCCATTTTACAGATGAGCAAACTGAGGCTCAGGAAAGAAAAGTGGCTTCCCAAATCAGGATGGCACTGGAACTTAATCCCAGGGCTTTTTCAGTTGCATCCTACCAGAGAGGATGGCCATGAGCAGTTGAGGAAACTCAGTGTCTGCTTGCTGTTTCATGGGATATAACATCTATGCCCTGAACAAATCAGAGAAAAGTAGACTTCTACCACCGATCCCCCAAAGGCTTTCTCAGATTTTCAGATTCCTTCATTCTGAGGGAGGAAACCGAATTAACTTAACAAATGTAGGTTTTCAAAGTATTTAAATCACTGTTTTTCTAATACTTTTGACAAGACCCACAGGAAGAAATATATTCTACTGTGACCTATTGTTAGAGTGAATATATTATTTATTGCACAAATCAGGAAGGTTTTGAGTGTGAAAGAGAATGCTATTAATAATAACGTTAGATGGTAACCATGTGAGGTGATGGATATGTTAATTAGCTTGATTATGGTGATTATATCACAATGGATACGTATTTCAAAACATCATGTTGTAAACCTTAAATATATATAATTTTGCCCATTATACCCCAGTAAAGCTGAAAAAGTAATGCTGGGACAACAGGCATAAAATGGGACTGTGCTATGCAAACTGGGGATACCCTACCACACATACACCTATATAAAAACAAAAATTGTACAAAGTAAGGTTTATTCTTTATATGTGCAGTGCACCCTGACATTTTCAATTCTATTTCACTACAAAAATACTAGTCATGACCTACTAAATGGGGTCAACAGTTTGAAACATACTATTCTTAGTTGATGGTTGGTATCGCTGAGGCACTTATGATGGTAGTAAAGACAGGGATTTGGTAAGCTGAATGTCTGATATGTCCTATAAACTTGTTTCATCTGAGCATTCTGTTGAATCTTCTCCCACAAGAAAAGCACTGGTAATAAACATTTTCTTCAGTTCATTCCCCATGATTAGCAAAAGGTTTAGACTAATCTTTCTGGATCCCTTTGTTCCATTTGGAACAAGAATCTTCCTCTGTGTATTTCCCCTCTTTTCTTACTCTTGCGCTTTTATCTGTTAGTCTGCCACTTATTTAGGGATGTAAGGAATCCAAGGAAGAATGTCTCATTTACAGATTCTGGTTCTCTGTGTACTTGTTCTGAGCCTTCATCTTGGGGTTGAAGCTGGTGCTCTGAAAAGCTAAAGTTTCTTTTTCGCTCTACTCCTTCAAACATATACACCTTTACACACAACTCCTGGACATCTCTCCTCTGTTGAAACTTTGCCAAGATATAACAGAATAGATCTTGCCTGCTAGTCAGGCATGCGGAACTGACTTCTGGGCTTCTTCAAAAGCCCCCATAAATTAGGACTTTCCAGAAAAGAAGCTCCTGCAGATTTAGCTATGGAGGAGAGAAGGGTTACCACTGTACCTGTGTCCACACAAGCTATGGACAGGCCCTTTGTTAGCCCATTTCTGTCACTAGAAATGTTTGTACACTCACCTGTGTTAACAAGAGCTTCAAGAATACAAGAGACCCGGCAATAGCACCTTTCAGCAATAAAATAACTTTTGGTGAGTCCCCATTTTGTAAATGTTTTTAAGTCATAAAGGCATATAGGGAACCACAGGGTTTTTCCTACCTCAAAGTGTAAACTATGGTAATGTCTTGAGCCTAAAAATCACTTTTTCCTAAAGCGAATTTTATTATCTGGATCATCTGAACTCATAGAGTAAACTTGACAACAGTTTATTTTTCTGAAAAAGATTGACTGTATGGCTTTTCCTGGTGGTTATTAAGATGAATACATATACATATGTGTATGAAAGATTTTCTAAATCACAAATCATACAGGATTGTTAGAGGAATTTTAAAAAACACACAGAAAACTTTGGAAGCACTGAGATTCTTGACTATGTTTCATGCTTAAACTTTAAAAAGTATATCATGCCAGATATAAGTTTGTCATATTTTTACATTTTTTCAAGAAACTCATTTACACAGCAGCTCAGGGATGTGGAGGCCTTCAATTTATACTCACAGAATTAAGTAGAAAATGTGATTATGAACCCTCAAATTAGGAACTTGTAAAACTAAAACATATATATTATGCCATTTAATTTATGGCAACCCTGTTGAGGCATGCCTAATTGGGGTATTTGAGGCTTAGAGAGACTCAGTGGCTCTCTTGGCTTGGTTTCCTAGAAGCAAAGCTTATGGTTTGTTGAGGGAATACTCTCAGGAAAAAAACCTATAATTGAGGAAGGGAAGCAAGAAAGAGCTAAGCAAGGATAGAGTCTCAGGTAAATTCTAGCACCACAGGGTTCTTAGAAACATAAATACTGCAAGGTTGTACTTCCACTCACCTTTGGGGGCTAGACGTCTGGCTTCATGTTCCTCCATATCAATCAAACATTGGCTGCCTCCAGGAAACAGGTGGGGAGGAAGAAGTGGCTCCTATCAGCTGAGGACAATTCTCTGGAGAAGAGGGCAACTGTGAGTTATTTGCAGTCAAAGGCTCCCAGCAGCTAGGAGATGGGCACACCAGCCTGAGTAAAGGGGATCTGATTGAGGAATAAGCAGTATCTACCGCAGTGACCTAAGAGAAGACTATTAAACCAAGGCTGAGAGGTACATCAGAATCTTCTGACTTTAAGGCAAATGCCCTTTCTTTTTCCCTTCCTCCTTTTGTACTTTCTACTCTTCCTACACCTTTTCCTCCTTTTGTTTTAAAAACAAATACTGTTTATTATGTTAGAATTTTTATAAGTCAGGATCTGGGCATGGTTTAGCTGGCTCAAGGTCTCTCATGAGGTTGCAAGCAAGTTATTGGCTTGGCCTGCAGTTTCATCTGATGGCTCAGCCTGCAGTTTCATCTGATGGCTCGACTTGTGGGTGTTATGTGTGTGTGTAGCTGGGGAGATTTTCTTATAACCTTACTTATGTTATTGTTGGCAGGCTTTTGGTCCCTCAACACATGGGCCACTCCACAGGGCGCCCTCATGACTTGGCAGCTAACTTGACCTGGAATGAGTGATCCAAGAGAGAGAGTGTGAGACAGTATTCAAGATGGACACCACAGTCTTTTTATAACTTGACTTCAAAAGAGATATGGTGTCCCTTCTGCCAAAATTTATTCATTAGAAGCAAGTTAATAAATTCATTCCACACTTAAAGTGAGGAGTTACAAAAGGTTATGAATGCCAGGGGACAGGGATAATTGGGGGCCATCTTAGAAGCTGCATATCAGAGTCTACCCTCTGGCACCCAGTGATTATTTCCCACCAACATGCAAAATATACTCACTCCCCCCACCTTTTTTTTTTTTTTTTTTAGAAAAATAGCATCTATTCACAGCTAAGCAGCTCACTGAGCCTGCTTTCTGACAGTATAATTGTAGGGGATCAAAGACTTCTCCTTATTCCTTAATGTCTCTGCCTTCCTAAGTCAAGCTAGTGATATTTCAGCATATATAACTCTTTTAAGAATTTTGTGGGTCTCCTGTGAATCTTCTTAGAATTCACTCTATTAGACAAAAGTTCACCCTATTAGCCACCTTACAAATCTCATAGATATAGACTCTTCTCTGTTGTTTGATTGAGAGGAACTTGAGATACCCTTAATCTCTCTAAAGGGCCTTTTGTAAGACTGAAGGTACTTTAAGGCACTACCTTGATTTAACAAAGGATTTTACAGCCGTAATTTTGCCTTCATCTTTAAATCATGTTTTTCTGGCAATGCCTTGGATTTGATCTTTGTTCAGAAGCTATTCAAATGTCCTTCATACTGTACCACAGCTGCTCTGTAATCCATTGGCAGATCATTTGTTAGCACTAAATCATCTGGCTCCCACAAATAAACACCCTATGGCTTCCAATAGTACAAAATACCCTTTTGTAAACATCCAAATCTGCAGTATTGTCACAGTTTAAATTTATATACGGAAGCTGGACTGATTAGAATAAAACCATCCAAAATTATAAGCATGAGGACATAATTTATGTGTCACAAGAAATTTAAGGCAGATTTTTCTCTTTTTTCTCCAACATTTTTACCAATTCCAAATCATATACTGGGTATACAAGGTAAATTAGACATAGTTCCCACCCCTGAGCAATTTATAGACATGATTTATCTCCATAGAATACTTTTAAAAAGTTAGATCTAGGCCTGTGCTATCCAGTATGGTAGCTATTAACCACATGTGGCTATTTAAATGTAAATTTAAATTAACTAAAATTAAATGAAATAAAAACATTCACTTCTCTTGTTTTACTAGCCACATTTTAAATGCTTAATAACCACATAGGACTAGTAGCTGCCGTATTTGACAGTACAGATAAAGAATATTTCCATCATTGCAGAAAGTTGCATTGGACAGCACTAATCTAGAAGAAACCAGTATGATAAGCATTTATCGTTTTTAAAAACATATTTGCTTCTCTCTCCCCAACACTAAAATGAGTTAAATATCAAAAAGAAGGACACTACATGCTTCTTCAGTAAATATTCTAACATGCTTAACAATAAAGAATGCTGTAAGACCATGGCTCTTAAAATTTATTAAAATCTACTGAAAGCTAACATCTTTTTCCCCTAGAAAAAGCATGCTAGTACCAAAAGGCATGTATCAAAAGCATGTACCAAAAAACATGTTCAATTACAAGGGGTTCATGGGCCCTCCAAAGCCCTTTCATTAATTCTGTAGTAGGCCATGATCCTCAGGTTAAGAATCCCTACTGAAAAGTAAATTTTATTTTCCCATTGACTTTCAGTATAAAATTGACGGTGCAATTTACTATTAAATATGCTTCTTTCTGACAATATTAAAATTATGTTTAGAATAATGATGAAGGGAGAAACAAAATGTAAAGAATGAAGAACTGTCTTCAAAATGACTAAAAAATAAACCGAACACTTTGAGTTAAAAATATAATACAGAGCCAGCAAATCTACCAATTTGGGTCAGGTATCATAATCAATAAAGAACTATGTAGTTTTAGCAAATTTGCCAAGTTTTCCATTAGTCTTAAATCTCTACCACATCCCTACCTTACGGTGAGAAACCTTATGGCGTGATAGCAGGAACACTCTACTAGCCTTCAGAAATCTAGTCTCCTGATGTAATTTCAATACATATAATAAGTATTATTTAAGAGTGACTTTGGTGCCTCGATGATCTTATCTATCTGGACATTCAGAATGAATGGGTGGGGTTCCATAGGCCAGGAAGACCCTAATTTGAACTTTGGAAAAAAAAGAGTGGCTATTTCTTTGAAAATCTGTTGAATTAGAGAAAGTTTTTGCAAGGAGAGCAAAATTATAAATGCAGTTGGCTCCAGGTATGGCTGAGAGACAGAATCCTACATGGCTCTGAGTTTCTGATTTCTGAGCCAACGTACAATTTGTATTTGTGTGGAAGAAGCACTGAAGCATTCTTTCCAGAGTGGTAATCTGAACCATATGTAGACTGATTAATAGTTATGTCATAATAAAACCTCAATTAGCAGAATTCTAGAGGGATAGCCTTTTATAAATAAAGGAAAGTTTACTAAGAAACCTCCCTTCTCCCATCCTCCCCAACTTCTTTCTCTATTTTTCTTCCTTTTGAAAAATTTTAATGGTGGGGAAAATCTTTCCCCAATGTACATAAAGCTCCTCTGCTGCTTTAGTAAGTACAGTCTACTGAACATAAGTGAGTCTGTCTTTGAGCTTATTGTATCTTTCAGGGTGTCTATTTTGCAGACTAGTCATCATATTTTTATAGAAGTTAATATATGAGCTCAGGCTGAAAATAAACTGGAAATTTTCTGAGAGTGGCAGCTAATGCCCATTTATTTTCTTTTCACTTAAAAAACACCTATCAAGGCTGAGGGCAGTGGCTCATGCCTGTAATCCCAGCACTTTGGGAGGCCCAGGCGGGCAGATCACTTGAGGTCACTAGTTCGAGACCAGCCTGGCCAACATGGTGAAACCCTGTCTCTAGTAAAAATACAAAAATTAGCTGAGCGTGGTGGTGCATGCTTGTAATCCCAGCTACTCAGTAGGCTGAGGCACGAGAATCTCTTGGACCCAGGAGACGGAGGCTGCAGTAAGCTGGGATCACACCACTACACTCCCTCCTGGGCAACAGAGCGAGACCCTGTCTCAAAAAAAAAAAATCTATCAAGAATATGCAGGAAAGTTTTCATTCATTTGTGTATCAGTTTATATGCATACAGTTGCATGTAACAAACAGTGCTACTCACAGTGGCTTAAATTGAAAGGATATTTATTGTTGACCTAACAAGAATTGTGGAGGTAAGATGTATAAGGTTGATGTTGTAGTCTAGTGACATCATCCAAGGTCCTGGGTTCTTTTTATCTATCCACTTTGCCATCCTCAACTGAAAATCTTTAGTCCTGTGACATCTTACCTTGTGGTTGCAAAATGGCTGCTCCAGCTTCAGACGTTTATCCTTACACAATAGCCTCCAAAGCTGAAAGGCAGAAAAGAGGGAAAAGTCTTCTCCTTGCGCAGTTTTCTCTTTTATCAGGGAGAAAAATCTTTCCCATAAGCTCCCTCCCCCTGCCCCTAAGCAGACTTCGTTTTACTTGCCATTGTCCAATATTGGGTTACATGCTTATCCCTGGAGCAATTCCTGGCAAAGGGGAATTAATTTTTTGACTTAAGAGTCATCATGGTTCATCGTTTGGGGAGGGACACATTGCTGCTGAACACAACCTGTGATCTTTTAGTAAGAAGGAAGGGGAGAATGGCTGCTGGACAGGCAACCAGCAGCTTCTGCTACACATGGATTCTTCATTTTGCTTCTGTGGGACCCACTCTTGGCATATTTGTTCTCACACTACTGAAGAAGCCATTTGCTGTTTGCCTATCAGTGATCCCAAAGCCAGCTATCTCATTTCTTTGAAATTGTAGGCGCAGAAGGCAGTAAGGCCTAGTGAAAAAAGAATGATAGATTTGAAGGCCAGGCAGACAGGATTCGAATCCCTGATTTACCATTTACTGGCTGCATAACCTTGGACAAGTAAAGACGTTAGAGACTTGGTTTCCCTATTGATAAATCTAAAATAGTACCAAATGGCCAGTGTTATTGTATAGATTTAATGAGATAGTGCATAGAAATTGCCTAGCATAGTACACATATCATAGGCACTTAGTGTGTGTTATTTCCTTTCCCATGTGAATTCAATTGCACAGAAATCAGATTGCATTTAGCTTAGCAGATAGACCAACTCGGAAAAAGAGTAAGTTTGACTCCAGTAGGTTTTTTTTTTCTTTTTTCCTCCTTACTCATCTATGTTCACCTAAAAGTCCCCTCTCTTATCTACAAAAGACTTGTGGGTAGAAAGCAGTGTGCCCTGTGTTAGGGTAGTGTCCAGTTACTAAGAGAAAGCTATAAAACCATATATTCATTTCTTAATTGGTTTGCTTAAATATCTGTTAGGTTTAATATAGGAAACAGAATCCTCTCTAGGTATTTTATGCAAAAAATGATTTAATGCAGGAAATAAGGTACTCACAAAATTGGAAGGGCTGGAGCAATGGAAGTCAAGAAGTCTGCATTAAAGGTCAAATGGCACCATGACTTCAGTCCAGATGCCAGAAACTCCTCCTATCACTCAGGCTAGGAAACTGTTGCTGCCGTGATTATCACCACTGCCAACGTCACTATCCTCCCTACCACACAAAGCTGATGAGGGGACAGTGGACACAGTTGACAACACTCACATCTGCTGAAGCCTATTTTCTGCATGCACAACTGTAGAAAAGAGTTCCTTCCCTTTGATTCCTTCCAAATCACTAAAAGTAGGCCCTTTCACAACCTAGGGATAAGGGAATCTAGAAACTACTTTTCAACCCAATGCCAGGCTTTCTTCCACCTTACCCATGTGAAAGCCCTCCTTATCTTACTAATCTGTGATTCCCCTGCTGGGCTATCTGCCCATGTGCATTCTCTCTTTGCCCCTGTTTTCCCTCTATGCCCTGTTTGGGCTCTGACATCCTGCTCTGGCCTACCATGCCTCCCTGTCCTTTCTGGTACAGATGTCTGCCTTGCCCTAAAGGCCTTAGAACTCAGTTGTTCAAGAAGAGAAGATTAGGAAAGGGTAAGAGGTCTCCTTGCTTTGTTAAAAATTACCGTACATATCTTTGTATTTCCCAACAATTTAGTGTTAGAAGTTTTTGAACTTTATAAAAAAGGAGTCGTATATATAGTATATAGTCTTCTGGGACCAACTTTGCTCACAATATTATTTTAGTTTTATTCATCCATATTGTTGTTCTCACACATGAGCTTTGCCATATTTTAAAATCTTAATGCATTTTTGCATTTTGGGGGTTATGCTTCTTTCTTTATTCATTCAGCATTCTATATTTTCCCATGTTAAGAAACCTCTTCAAAATGAACATTATTATGTTATGAATGGATCATAATATGATTGACCATTTCTTGTAGTTGGATATTTAAGTTAATTCCTATCTTAGAATGTGGTAGATGAAGAAGATAGAAGAAAAAAAGGCTGAGATTTTCCATGTGGCAGACTAGCTGGAAGATGGTTATTTGCTGAAATGGGAAACACTGGGGGATGCACAAATTTGGTGATAAGAAAAGGAATCTGGTTTTGAGCAGGTTGAGTGTGAGTGTGGAGATATCCAGACAACAGTTGAAGATTCTAGCTTGGCTCTTAGGAGACAGTTCAAGGCTAGAAACAATGGATTTATCATCAGTACATGGGGAATGGTTTGAGGCAAGTATGGGAGTGAGATGGCCCAGGAAAATAGTCTGGAGATATGTAAAGGACCAATACTGGACTCCTGGGAAATACTTATGTCCAAATGGCAGGCTGATCTAGATGTGCTGTCCAGAGAGTCTGTTTAGAAAGGAGGAAGAAAATCGGGAAACTGTTGTCATTTGGAAGCCACTGCAGAAGAGAGCTTCATGAAATGAGTGGGTAGTCATTCATACTAAATGCTGTAAATGCTGTAGACAAGTTAACCAGGATGACAACCGAGGGCAAAATGTATGTATGTGTGTATATGTGTGTTGGAGGGCTGGGCGGGGGGAGAAAGCTTGCTGCTCATGTATCTGGATTTTTTTTTTAATTTGGATGATTGAAGGTTCACATGCAGACATGCAGTTCAACTGTTTCCTTGGGTAGATTCCTAGAAGTGGAATGACTTGATCAAAGGGTTTGAGCATAGGCCTTTGATTCATGTTGTTAGGTAGGTTTCCTGGTTTTCATTGTTTTTTGTTTTGTTTTGTTTTTGAGATGGGTTCTCACTATGTTATCCAGGCTGTTTTTTGAACTCCTGGGCTCAAGTAATTCTCCCACCTCAGCCTCCCTAGTTTCTGAGATTACAGGCATGAGCCACTGTGTCTGGTTCCAGTGCTCATTTTTTTATATGCAATGATGAATAGTTTGTAATTTTGTACACATCTGGGTGTGCAGAGACAAGGTGAGGAAATCTGCAGCAAAGGAAAATACAGAATTGGGCTTCTGTAGTTGTGGGTCTTTTCCTAATGAACACAGTCCAGCCCTCATCTCCTCTCCACTTTCAGTTTCCACACTCTACATCTCTCATCCAGAACACAAGTGGAACAGGGACCATTACTCATTAGCTGCATGGGGATTTGAATAACCTCACAGTGGAGGATGTTCTTGTCTGTTATGGTGGCAAGTAACTACAACTAAATGCGTGACCAAGACAAAGCTAACTCGAGTCATTAATTAGACTGTGAAGTCTGGAGGGAAGTTCTCTGAATTTAAGATTACAGTTTTGAAGTTTGGCATCTGCTACCACTTCAAGGATTAAGGATTTACTGCTCACTGGAATTCAATATTTAATATTCTAAAAACCATTCAGCTCCAGCTTGCGAATGAGTTAAATTAAAATAATACACAGACGTTCTCTCTGAGGCCGTGGTTTTTATTGGTAGCAACGCTCATTAAGAAATTTTACTGGCTGGGCACGGTGGCTCACGCCTGTAATCCCAGCACTTTGTGAGGCCGAGGCGGGCAGATCATCTGAGGTCGGGAGTTCGCGACCAGCCTGACCAACATGGAGAAATCCCGTCTCTACTAAAAATACAAAATTAGCCAGGCATGGTGGCACATGCCTGTAATTCCAGCTATTCAGGAGGCCGAGGCAGGAGAATCCCTTGAACCCAAGAGGCGGAGGTTGTGGTGAGCCAAAATCACACCATTGCACTCCAGCCTAGCAACAGAGTGAGACTCCGTCTCAAAAAAAAAAAAAAAAAAAAAAAAAAAAGAAATTTTACTTGAGCCATACGTTCATGAGAGGTTCTAAATAAGCACACAGATAGTCTATTTCAGTCTTCATTTCCTACAAATGCTGTATATAGAACCAACTTTGTGTTTCTTTTGTCAAGATAAGACATTTGATTTACCTCCTTATCTTGCATTTAAATTTATTTCACAATATGGACCTGTTTTCAGGTACCATAAACACCCAGTTCTACTGGGTTTTCTTTGACTGCTGGGGAAACTGTGGACTGTGTCTGATGCACACATTTTATTGCATCTCCCCTGGCATGAGATTCATATACATTGGCATCTTCTCAGAGTGAAGTTGACTCTCTCTGTTTCCCTATTCCAGAATTTCACTTGGCATATGGTGATTCCAAAACAGTTTGAGGCTCATTTTGCTTGGTTTTTGGCAATCTCAGCTCAGCCGGTTTCACTCTGAGAGATCTCCTGTTTGTTCCTTCATGAATGGCCACAGAAGCTTTTGCTCTTGGCTCTGCATTCTAATAGCACCTCCTGCATGGTCTGTGGCAAAGGAATGCTTTGAAATATGTGTCCATACTATGTGGCTTTTCTTGCTGCAGTTTCTGTTCTTTTTTATTGTAGGATCGGGAGACTCACCACTAGAAGACGATGAAGTCGGGTATTCACACCCTAGATATAAAGGTGAATGCTTTGCTTATGTGCTAATGAGGACCTGCTGGTGCCAGGAGAACTTTCCTTTTTGCCTTGTGAAACAGATTGTAATAAAGTGACCAGACAACACATTTAAGTTATAATTATCTATCAAGGAAAAAAAAATATATATATATATACTCCCTTTTTTAAAAAAGGAAATAAAGCAAAATGCATTGGAAATCTCTGAAATGCTGTCTTTCAGCATCCCAATGGTCATTTTATTCTCATAAGTTTCTTTACTGTCCTCACTTCTGCAAAGGCAGCTGTAGCTGATGAAAGTGAAAATCAAGCCTAATTCATACATTACAGCCAGAATCATCCAGAGTAAACCACCTAAGGTCAAATCTGGACCAAGTGCTGATAATGTACTAAGATGAATAGGGAAGGAGAAAACTTGATTTTCATAAGCTCATTTCATCGTGCTCTTTCTGAGCCCAGCATGGCTCCTGAAACGGTATGTTAAAGTATGTTGCTCAAATGAAACTTAATGATAAATAACTCCATCTCTACATATTCCCAGCAATCCACTCCCCAGCACGTATAAAAAG
Source organism: Pan troglodytes (assembly GCF_028858775.2). Classification (NCBI taxonomy): domain Eukaryota; kingdom Metazoa; phylum Chordata; class Mammalia; order Primates; family Hominidae; genus Pan; species Pan troglodytes. Next base: position 38,606,186 of record NC_072421.2, on the reverse strand, counting down.
CCTAAACAAGAACCTTCTGTCCAGACTCAGGTAAGTATGTCCACAAATATTTCTACTGGTGAAACATTTCTCTGAAGCTTAGGGAAACCTGGGAGAAATGAAGGTAAATTTAGAGATGCTTTCTCTCTGAATCTAGTTCCTCTTACAGTGGAGGAAGAATTTGAAAAAAAAAAAAAATGGTTAACAAAGTTTCACTGCAGCATTTTGCCCTGGAAATTTGTCCTAATTCCTGGGATGAGGACATGGCCCTTGTTTGTTGTGATGTGTCTCAGATACAGGAGAATCAGGGTAGGACTGGACAACTTTTGACTGGAGATGTCCTTCAGTTGTTTTCTACACAAGTGAACAATATTTCCAATATAATGACTGGTGCCTGGTGCTTATGTGCAGGTGTGCTTCCCATCACATACCACATTTTTTTGTGAGATCTGAATGCAAATACTCATTCCTACCTATAGTTTCTATCTCCATAGCCTCAGGAATTAACCAATCAAGCAAAGCACAAATACGTTAATCAGATGCTTTGGGTAAGGAAAGGTTCTAATTCGCAAAACTTCTTAACTATTTATGGGTTTAGATTTTTTTTTCTTTGAGTCCCTTGTTGAAAAATCTTCCTAAAACACATGCATGCACAGATGACCCTTCACATCTACAGCAGGGGTTGCCTAGTGCCCTCAGGTCCTTGTTCTTCACATCCATCCTCACCTCACAGCATTGCAAATGTGACAGGTAGACCAGATGGCCAAAATGTGTGCTTGCCCTAGAACTTACCCTGAATGTTTAAGAATAAATTTTCTTAGGGCATTGTTTCTATTGTCAGTTAAATTGCTTACTGGTAGCAATCATTTCAGTATGTATAAGTATATCAAAGCATCATGTTGTACGCTTCATACAATAAAATTTAAGTTTTATTTATTTTTATTATTATTTTTTGAGATGGAGTCTCACCCTGTCACCCAGGCTGTAGTGCAGTGGCGTGATCTTGGCTCACTGTAACATCCGCCTCCCAGGTTCAAGCGATTATCCTACCTCAGCCTCCCAGGTAGCTGGGACTACAGGCACACGCCACCACACCCAGCTAATGTTGCATTTTTAGTACAGACGGGGGTTTCACTATGTTGGCCAGGCTGGTCTCGAACTCCTAACCTCAGGTGATCCACCCACCTTGGCCTCCCAAAGTGCTGGGATTACAGGTGTGAGCCACTGCACCTGGCCAAGTTTTTTTAATTTTAAAAGCTAGAGACAAGCCATTATTAAGTGAGGGTTTAGTTTTAGATCCTGAGGCCCCTGCACGGTGTCTAGCACAGAGTAAGTGTTTTTGAATTAAAGTAAAATAAGAAAGAAAATTAAATGTAACCAACATTTACGGTGCTCCTGGTATGTGGCAAGCATGGCTTTTGATTCTTTTGCTTGGAATACCATCATATATTCATATTAATTGAGTGAGTTTGTGATGTATGAGTATGCAGGTCATATATATACATACATTAGTTCCCCCTTATCTGCGGTTTCACTTTCCAAGGTTCCACTTACCTTCAGTCAACCGCAGCCCCAAAATATTAGATATTTTGAGAGAGAGACAGTACATTCACCTAACTTTCATTACAGTATATTGTTATAATTGTTCTATATTATTATTAGTTGTTGTTAATCTTTTACCATGCCTAATTTATAAATTAAACTTCATCATAGGTATGTTTGTGTAAGAAACAAACAGTATATATAGCGTTAGGTACTATCCAAGGCTTCAGGCATCCAATATTCCCCGTGGGCAAAGGGGGAGTACTGTATATCACAAATATATGTAGTACATACAGATTATATTAAAACCCTTAGAGGAAGGAAAATTTATTCAAGGAAGTTCTTTAGGCCTTGTGTGAGCTCCTACCCGTTTATATCCACATGGTCAAATTTAATCAGCTCTAGGTTAAGCCTTTAGGACATCACCTTTACCTAGAAAGTCCAGGGAAGATTACTTGAGTCTTGAGTTTAGGGCTCACTTGCAGCTGTCTGCAAAACATTATATGACGAAAGTATTAGCTAGACCAGGGACGGTGGTGCGTGCCTGTAGTTCCAGCTACTTGGGAAGCTGAGACAGGAGGATCACTTGAGCCTAGGAGGCCGAGACTGCAGTGAGCAATGATCATGCCACTACACTCCAGCCTGGGTGACAGAGTGAGACCCTGTTTCTAAAAAAGAAAAAAAAAGAGAAAGTATTAGCTGAAGGAAATGTGAAGGCAAAACTAAAACAGTGGTCTATGCATAAGACGTGGCCAGAACTGTTGGTTTTTGTAACTGAGAAGCAGTTGGAGGCATATCCTCAGAAGAGAATTCCTGGGAAAGTAAAACAGGGTCTGTCCTCCTTCCTGGCCACATGATGGCGGTCTTACCTCACTCACTGACAGCTCAGGTGCTGGGTTGGAGTGATGAGCCAGGCAGTTGCAGGGAAGTGGCTCCTATTCATGGCATTGAGAGCCCGGCAGGCTTTAGGGAACTCCTCACTGTTCCCCATCAATTGTGGGACAATGGGGCAGTGGCTGCTGTAGGAACTTATCCACCAAGGAGCTAGTGTTGCCCTTATATTTTATGGATCTCAAAGAGAACATTTCAAAAGCACAGCAGGGAGGTTCTGATTTATTCATTTCATCCCAGCTGTGCTTTGGGCAACTATGAGACCAAAATCAAAACACCTGCAACTTTGCCATCTGGGGAGGGTGTCACCCTGTTACGTAAATGGGGCATAACTGGGGACACTTCTCTATGGAGGGCAATTGTTCTTTGACTTTAAGTGAAATTTATATCATGTTACAAACACCTGGAAATTGTAGCATCATTTAGATTAATGCCAGTATTACAACATTTTAGAGAGAATGTGCATACGGCTCAGACGAAATCCAAATTAACCAATTATTGAATCCCTACCGCTATGTATGACATCAGTTGCCCTTGAAAGAATTATCTAAAAAATAAAAATAAAAAATCTTATGTATCTAGTTAAGGGAAATACTAAAAAGAACAAGCATTTATTGAACATATATGCTAGGTACTGTGCTAGATGCTTGATATGCAATTTTTATTTCGTCCTTGTAACAGCACTATGGCATAAGTATAGATATTGACTCAGAGAGGTTAGCTAACTTGTCTAAGATCACACAGTCAGTTATAGAGGAACTCAGATTCACGTTCAGATATATCTGACACTTAGTCCCATAATCATAACCTCCCTACCCGGAGACACCTAAGAAAACATGGGGCACTAATTGAAGGTCCAAAATTTGGAATGTAGCCAGCCTGGGACAGTAAGAGTAAGGGGACACATTTTCTGAAAGTGTCATTTCGTATTTATCTCCTCTTTTGTTTCTGCTACTTGTAGATACCCCGTGGTGCTCCCCCATCAAGGTGAAGTATGGGGATGTGTACTGCAGGGCCCCTCAAGGAGGATACTACAAAACAGCCCTGGGAACCAGGTGCGACATTCGCTGCCAGAAGGGCTACGAGCTGCATGGCTCTTCCCTACTGATCTGCCAGTCAAACAAACGATGGTCTGACAAGGTCATCTGCAAACGTGAGTAGGCCAGCTCTGTGTTGGGTCCTCAGGGATGACCAGAGCCAAAGTTCTTTTGCTCTGAGATTGAGGATTTTCACTGAATATTGATGAGAAAATTCTCCTTATGATCAGGGGGACACCAGGGGGATTCTAAGATATGGTGGAAGTGAGTTGGCTCCTCTCAGAGAGAATGATATGATCAGCTGTTTGAGAAAAGGGGAGAGAAGATCATTGTTCAGAAAATGAGTTACATTTGTTCAGTTAGTGCTGGATCCTGAAGAGGTGTTGGGGATTTAGAAACAAATAAGACACACATGGGTCCTGCCATGAAGAGGCTTTAGTAAGGCAGAGGTGTCAACTGGGAGATAAGTACAAGGAGGGTACAAAGTCAGGGACATATGGTAGCAGATTAAAGAAGTGTTCTCCTGGCTGGGCTCAGTGGCTCATGCCTGTAATCCCAGCACTTTGGGAGGCCGAGGCGGGTGGGATGCCTGAGCTCAGGAGTTCGACACCGGCCTGAGCAACACGGTGAAACCCCGTCTCTACTAAAATACAAAAAATTAGCTGGGTGTGGCAGCGTGCATCTGTAATCCCAGCTACTCAGGAGGCTGAGGCAGGAGAATTGCTAGAACCCGGGAGGCGGAGGTTGTAGTGAGCCGAGATTGTGCCACTGCACTCCAACCTGGGTGACAGAGCAAGACTCCATCTCTTAAAAAAAAAAGAAAAAAAGTGTTCTCCCAAGGAGTGGGGCTTAGGGAGGCAGGAAAGAGTCACAGAAGAAGTGATGCTTATTTATGAAAGTGAGTGTGCCTCAAGGGAGAAGCTTAGAGGAGCAGCATTTCAGGGGCTGGCTTTTAGCTTCATGACAAGTCATACCTCATTTGGGAAATTGCAAGTGGTACAGCATTGTTGAAGCACATTTTAGATGTCTTTGGTATTCAAAACAGCCACCACTTTTTGAGCACTTATGGTTTGCCAAGAATTTCACATACATTTGATTTTTACAGTAACACTATCGATATGGGTGCCATTATGTTAACTTCATTGTCAGGGAAACTGAGGTTTCAAGGCTGCAGCCATGTCATCAAGACTATGCAGACTCTGCAACTGGGTGACTGTAGTGGACAATCTGCTCTACCCAGATCTCCTCGATGCCTTTTACTAGTTGTATGTATCCAGTACCCAGCTTCTGAGTACTTTGCTCTTAAAGACTTGGAACTTCAACCTTATTCAGAAGACTGCTCCTTCAGAGGACTGATCCCACTCACTCTCTCTCTCTCTCTCTCACTCTCTCACTCTCGTTCTCTTTTCACAAGAGAAAGCATCTCCTGTGAGCAGCCTGTAGCTGCCCAATGGCTGACTGATAAAGAATTATGAAAGCCCAGCTTCCTTGCCTGGGGGCAGGACAGAATGAGCTGTCATTCACACTCCAGAGCTTCCCTATGGGATCAGGCTGCTGCTGACTTTGCCTGAGATCTCATCTTGCCTGGCTTTCTCCCCTTCCCTGTTCTGCTTTCCTCACCCCCTCACTAGTCTCCCTGGGAACACTTTCTTACTAAACCTCATGCACATAAATCTGTATCTCAGAATCTGCTTCTGGGGAGCTCAACCTAAGATAGTGGCTTAGCTGGGTTGCCAACCCAAGCCAGTGTGACAGGAAACTTTGTGTCTTCTGTGTGACATAAAACCATCCATTGTTTCTTAAATGCCATTTGTTTTATTTATTTATACAAAGTCCTGTTCTTGTTGCCCAGGCTGGAGCACAATGACGCAATCTCAGCTCGCTGCAACCTCTGCCTCCTGGGTTCAAGCGATCCTCCTGCCGTAGCCTCCCGAGTAGCTGGGATTACAGGCATGCGCCACCACGCCTGGCTAATTTTGTACTTTTAGTAGAGTTGGGGTTTCTCCATGTTGGTCAGGCTGGTCTCGAACTCCCGAAGTCAGGTGATCCACCTGCCTCGACCTCCCAAAGTGCTGGGATTACAGGAGTGAGCCACTGCGCCTGGCCTTCTTATATTTAAATTAACTTTTCACCTCATGCTTTCAGAGTTTCTAGACTCTGAAATGAAACTCTATAGACAAAAACTAAGAAATGCTGAATATCTGATTTTCTCATTTTCAGAAAAGCGATGTCCTACCCTTGCCATGCCAGCAAATGGAGGGTTTAAGTGTGTAGATGGTGCCTACTTTAACTCCCGGTGTGAGTATTATTGTTCACCAGGATACACGTTGAAAGGGGAGCGGACCGTCACATGTATGGACAACAAGGCCTGGAGCGGCCGGCCAGCCTCCTGTGTGGGTAAGAAAATGCCACAGCCCTTAGGAGGCACTTGCTTTGGGAGGAGCAGGGGGTGTTCACATCGTGGATTGTAAAGGGAGCATCACTATTCCTCCTGTAAGGCCTGAGCATGCAACTTTGCTCTCAGTAGCATCACTGGTTCTCTGGCTCAGCCCTAGATCTAACCTCAGTGTCTATCCTGGAGCTGACTTCATAGCTGATGGCTTCCATCTGACTTTTGTCTTTTTCTTGGTTTGCTATTGAGGCAACTACAGGCTGGCAGAGATGTGGCATACTCCTGCTGATTTTAGTTCGGGGGCCTGAGCAAAGTTATTGACACTATAGGGACAGTCCAGTAGAGAACATCTATGTGTCTTTCAGCCCCAATGTAGTTCCTTTGTCATTGACTCTGGTGGTCAGCAAGCACTCAATTTGTTCAGCTGGAAGGGATTTGGATATTTTGCCTTACTCTGGGTTTGTTGGGCAGTGAGTGGTTCCCATGGTGTGGTCCTGGGAGCAGAAGCAGCAGTAGCCTCTCCTGGTCTAAGAATGCAAATTTTTACCAACCCACCCCCACCACCTGCTGAGTCAGAAGCTTTAGGGGTCAGGCACAGCACTTTGTTTTTTAATGAGCATTCCAGGGATTGTGAGGCACTCAAATAGAGAGCTACTGATCTAAGGCACTGCTTCTCAAACTTTACTGTGCAGCGAAGTCCTCTAGGGACCTTGGGAAAAATGCAGATTTAAATTCAGCAGGTCTGCGGTGGGTCCTAGGATTCTGCTAAACGATGCTTTAGGGCAAAGTTTCTGAACCTCAGCATGATGGACATTTGGGGCCAAATAATTCTTTGTTGTGGAGCCCTGTTTTTTTTGTTTGCAGGATGTTTAGCAGCATCCTTGGATTTTATTCACTAAGTGCCAGTAACACTGCCCACAGGGGGCACCTCACAGATGTTGCTTTCAGTATCCTCCCTGTGATTAGCTATGTGCATAGCTCTTCAAAACAAACCAAAAAGAAAATTGAATCTACTCCCTCATATTGGAAGGGGCAGAGGTGATGGTGGGAGGAGAGAAGCTCAAAAATCTTTCTGCTAAGCAAGCTTTGGCAGAGTACTCTAGGGATCATACTGTTTAAATTTCCAGATTGTGTGCAACAATGGAAAGAAAATGCTGATTGTTCTCAAAAACCAACAGCATGTCTTAAGCTGGACCAGATGCGCCTGGAACCTTCCCAGAGGAAGAGAGAATGAACCCCAAATTCAGGAGATTCATATTACAGTTTGTCAGAACAAGGTTCAGGCATATTTGGGAGAAGGAGGATTGTACATGCAATTAGTTAGGGATGACAAAAAGGGGTACAGCGATCCACAAGAGAGCCTAGAGCTCCCAGGAAAAAAGAGAGAAATGGGCAAAGCAAGCAGGCAATTCTTTCTTTGATTTTCGTGACAGACAAGCTGAGGTTTGTCCCCAGTGAATTTTACTCCAGGGGTATTATTTACTTTTTTGTCTTTAAATGTATTAAAATAGTTTAATAAATTTGTTTTTGTGTTGACAGGGGTAGGGGGTCCTTGAGCGTAACTCAGAACTTCAACCTATTTTAGGAGGTGACACATAGTGGCTAAGTAGTTCCCAGATTTCCACACAACCTTCAACAGTCTTGGCCAGAGCTGTACTGAGTGGTGAGAAAGTTGTCCCAGTTCTCTTCTAGACTGTGAGGGAAGAGAGAAGACTGGGCTTACTTTGGACTCTGAGGTGGTCAGTTCTGTGGTCTGGCTAATTTGAAGGTGCCACAAGTTAAAATTAATTCTCTTACACAGACCATACTCTGGCAATGAGCTGAAATTCATAGTTATTTCAGAAACAGATATAGATAAAAATAAGTCAATGTAGGAGGAAAAAAAATACTGCAAATTGCAGGAGGGTAAAAAGTCTTTGAAGAGCCACAACCTCCATTGATCTGGAAGAAAATAAACCTTAGAATGTAACCACTATTGTTTTCGGGGGTATTTTTCTTTCTTTCCATTTTTAGTTATTTTTGGTTATGTTGGCATTTAGATAGAACAATGAACAGTTGGAATCACAACAAGTCCTCATGTAAAGACCAGATTTTGAGTAGACACATGATCTCTCCTTTAGACCAACACTTCTTCCTAGGCCAAAACAGGAAGAAAACAAATTAAAGATACTTTAAAAACCATGGACAATGAAAAACCAGCAAAGGTCTTTTGACATTCAGAGAGAATCCATTTAATTACTTTAACAAAAGACAATGTACAAACTTTCCTTTTTGCCCTGTGGAACGGATTGTAATAAAGTGACCAGACAACACATTTAAGTTCTAATTATCTATCAAGGAAAAAATATTTTTAAATAAATATATTTTATTTTTTGCTCACTTATTTTTTGTTTTCTACAGAGTAGAATAGGTGGAGATTTATTAACACAAATGAAATTCTGGAATAAAAAATTTTGGAGATGTAATATATGGAAATTGATGGCATACGTTTCTTGTGTCCCAGCTGTCTCACAGCTGGTTTACCCAATGACCCATAGGAATGGGATCATTGCATTATTGCTGGGCTGCATTGCATTATTCAGTTGATGCAAACATCAGTAGGGCTAAGAATAAATGTATCCATGCATTGTTGCAAATGATGTTAAATTGTGCTAAATTCTTCCTGGGTTGACAAACACACATTCTTTTGCAAACTTTCAGAGGCTAGTTTCAGTTAAAACAACTTGATTGACTGAGATACTGATTCACTTTTTCCCTTACATGATTTGTTAGTACAAACAGAACAGGTCAACTTTTAGTGGCTCTCTCTAATATAAATGTATCACCAATGAATTTTTATTTGGGCTTCTTTCTTGTGAAGATGTTGACTTTTAGAGATGAGGTCTCATTATGTTGCCCAGGCTGGCCTCTTGCTATGTCGTCCAGGCTGGTCTTGAACTCCCAGGCTTAAGTGATCCTCCCACATCAGCCTCCTGAGTAGCTGGGGCTACAGGCATGAGCCACCACACCCGGCTATGATCATGACTTTTAAATGTGGATTTCATTGCCTCCCTTCTTGCCTCTTTTGTCTGTTTTGGAAAGTTCTCTGGATTTTTGTATGGTGCCAAACAGAGGAAACCACTTCCCAGAGCCATCCACAGAGATTACACTCTGGCTGGGGGAAGCAAACAACTGGATGAGTTTTCAATGGCCAGGTTTGTTCTGCATTTGGCAGTCACTCACTTCCTATGCCCCCTTGAAAAGAACTCTTCCTTTCTCTATCACCAAACTCAAACTATTTTATATTTGCATCAGTGATCTGTTGCTGCACAATAGACCACACAAAACTTAGTGGCTCCAAACAACTATGTTATTGCTCAAAGATTCTATGGGTTGGAAAGTTGGGCAGAGCTCTGTGGGGACAGCTCATCTCTGCTGTATGTGGTAATGGTTGAGGTGACCAAGTGGAGCTGGAGGATTCAAGATGGCTTCACTCACAGGTCTGGTACCTCAGTTGGGAAAAGTTGTACTGACTGGGGTCTGGCTGAGTCTCTTTCTCTCTCTCTCTCTCATTTATAATTTCTCATCCTGATTACATGGCCTCTCCAGTCAATTGGACTTCTTTAGATGGCAGCTGGCTTTTAACATAGTGAAAGCAGAAGGCACCAGATTCTTTGAGGGCCTAGGTCTGGAACTGGCACAGGGTCACTTCCCTTGCATTTTATTGTTATCTGTTGGGCAAGACTTTGTCCTTTTGAGCTTCTTCCTTATTTCCACTACCTACCGGGTTAGATGTGTCAAGGATTTCCAAGTAAATAGTTCAGCTTCAGCTGGGTGCTGGTGGCTCACACCTGTAATCCCAGCACTTTGGGAGGCTAAGACAGGCAGATTTCTTGAGCCCAGGAGTTCGAGACCAGCCTGGGCAACATGGCAAAATCCTGTCTCTACAAAAATAAATAAATAAATAAATAAATAAATAAAATCAGCTGGGCATGGTGGTGCATGCCTGTAGTCCCAGCTACTTGGAAGGCTGAGGTGGGAGGATCACATGAGTCTGGGAGGTCAAGGCTGCAGTGAGCTGATATTGTGCCACTGCACTCCAGCCTGGGTGACAGAGTGAGAGCCTGTCTCGAAAAAAAAGTTCAGCTTCTTAGATAAATAGTAGTTGATACAATGCAATATATTTGTATCTCATATTTTATATGCGCAGAGATAACTAGAGCACAGAGAAGGGAGACAGTATGTCAGATGTCTCCAATGAATGTGGCAGAGAGCAAAGGCCAGAATTTTCACTGAAGGTTTCAAGATTTTTATATAATTGCAGGCATCCTAATTCAACAGGGGATAGTAATTATGTTTCTATAGTAACTTTGTTCCTTTCATTCATGGAAATGTACAACTTATAAAATGCTATCGGGGCCAAGTCTGGGTAATAACAGGCTTAGGTCTCTGGAGCATCAGCTGAAGGGCAGACCAGCTTGTCTCACCAGCCGAGAGAGAAGGCAGCTGCTTGAGGATATGTCAGGATCAAGTCCTGCAGAGGCTCTTCAAGGGTTCATGGGGAAGCTATGACAGACCATCACAAAACAGTATGTGTGCAAAGGTTGGCGGAAAACACTAGGTCAGCAGCAGGCAGATACACAAAAGGGTTTGGTTTATTAAAATAACTTTAAAATATGTAATGGCATTTAAAAATCCCAGACCACAAAGAAATTCCAAAAGAGAGGAAATGCTTCTTCCCAGTCTATAAATGAGGATGCTAATAACACTGCTTAGTCTAATGGGTGGTTGTGCAAATTCAGTAAAATAATAAAGGGAGGGTACTTAGCATGGGGTGGGCATGTAGGAAGGAGTCCTCCAATATTAGTTATTATTTGTAATGATTTATTTCTTCTTGTTTCTTCTTTGGAAGAGCACTGTTTCTGAAAAGCTAGGCCAGTTCAGCTGATCATTGTTAGCTAGAGATAAGCTGGCTTTGGGAAACTCTGAGACTCTTCACCCAGATAACCTATCTTGGAGCCTGTGTGCTTACACTGTTAGTACATCTAGATACAGAAAACAAACAACAATGTATCATCCAGACATTTAGTTTACCTGACAGAGACTAAGTTGCTTTTCACTCTGACCATGCTGCTCCAAGAAAATATGGTAACACAATGTAATTTTACATTGAAATCTGTATGCTAATAAATATACTTTCTATAATGTAATTGCCAGCTATATTTGACCAGCAGGGGGCAGTCATTATATACTTGTCTTTCTGTGAAATGTTCATCTGAATTATAAAAGTTTGTCTTCTATCACCTATCATAGTAAAAAATTAAATGTTTTTAAAAACGTAACAGCTGAATATAGACATCTTGAATGCATTTAAAGCATCTTCCATTTCATCATAGTATTTGTATACTTTATTTTATCAATTCTGAGAAGCATATTATTTCTACCTTTTAATATCCCTGAAATAGGGATGCATTTCACAATTAGGAGTGACTTAGATTCAACAAAATATGGTGGTTATTCAATTTAGGATTGGTGCATTAAGGCTGTTAAGTTCACACCCCACTGAAGCACGACATAGAATGAAAATGAATTTGGATAGCTGAAGGCAAAATTGTTTAATAAGTTATTCGTAACTTCTTACCCTGAATAAAATGAGAAATTATTAGACAAGACACAGGAGAAAGTATATAAAGAATTTTACTTGGTGCATTTAGTCTCTCAAAGACATCTGTCATTCAGAATCAAAAGGACATTTAACTTTCATTAAGGCAGTAATAGCACTTAATACTTACCAGTTGATATGTAAAGTAACGTGAAGCTGAATGTCCTTAATTTGCTATGCCCTCTTTAAATACATTCTCTGCCTGTTCAGAAATATTAAGTAGAATTTGCAGAAATTTGAACTTCCTCTTGTGATTTCACTTCAGCTATAAGATGAAATACAACCCAGTGTAGAGTTGACATCTCATTTACTTTGAGCCCTCATTAACCACCCATCCTTGTTATCACTATCGAGGCAGAACTCCTATTACCAGGTAGAGAAACTACTTGAAGAAATTTGGGAGGCTTTTGGAGGTCCAGAGCCACAGTAAAACTGCTGTCCCAGAACACAAAACCATAAGTGTAGTTCAGTAGCAGTTCAAGGGGAGAGTGGACCCAGACAGACCATTGCCTATTTTAAGATATTAAGCAATATGTTGATAATAGATAGCAGGAAGAGAGAGAGCTTGTTCCAGTGGCAAGTGCTCCAACTTAGATTGTAATTCACAGTGCCATTATCTACATGTGTGGTGTTAAATAAATCATTTAAGTTCTTTGAGCCTCAGTTTGCACATCTGTAAAATGAGAGAGTTGGGCGGCTCCTCTACACCTCCATAGCATTCACTTTTACCTTGCCTGGGGCAATTGCCATTTTCTACCTCATGTTATATTTCATGTGTGATAATGTAATCCCCCCAATACATGGCAAATTCTCTGAAATGTCAGGAGCACATGATTCTCTTGCCTTTGTGCACCCCCAACCCCAGCAGTTGGAATGAAGCCTTGGATAAGATTGGTACTCATGAAAAATTTGTTGCCTTGAATTGAATCTGACTAGATGATAGCTAGAATGCCTTTCTGTAATATTCCATGATGCTGTGTTCAAAGCAGGAAGTACTCACTAAAGCCAAATGACTTCTAGTTTCAGCTGGGTAACTGCCATGTGGCCTTCGGTAGGCAGAGTTTGGAAGCATGGGGAGGAAAGGCTGTAACTAATGAATTACCCACAGGACACCTCGCAAGGCCAGTTGATTGCAGGTTTAGCCCTGCAAATGTGAGTATTTAAACAATCTTCAAAACTTAGCAGGAGAGTAAAAGCATTATGAAGGGAGAAAAGGGGAATATATAGGGTGAACAAACTCTTTGAAAATGGAGAATACCCAGAGGCTTTGGTATTTTAAACTGTGGGTGTTGAACCCCAGTTTGACTAGATATTTCTTGATGATGATGAGAATGTTTTGGTTATATTTTCAGATATGGAACCTCCTAGAATCAAGTGCCCAAGTGTGAAGGAACGCATTGCAGAACCCAACAAACTGACAGTCCGGGTGTCCTGGGAGACACCCGAAGGAAGAGACACAGCAGATGGAATTCTTACTGAGTAAGTGAAACTTGGCAGATAAAATGATGCTGTCTCTTTTATGTGAGATGTTTACTACCCAGAGTAGGGGAGTGTATATATGCTGGTCTATTTATGCTTTCAGATGTGGTCCCCCTGGTCACTACCTAACATACTATATATGTCACCTATGTATTTGTTGATTGCCTGTCTCTATTATAATATGTTCACTGCTATGTCCTTAATGCCCAGAACTGTGCCTGGCACATAGTTAGCACTCAGTAAATCCTTACTGAAGGAAAAAGGAGAAATAAGGGATGGTGAATGATGTGATTATTATGCATTGCATGCCTGTATCAAAACATCTTGGCTGGGTGCGGTGGCTCATGCCTGTAATCCCGGCACTTTGTGAGGACGAGGCAGGCGGATCACTTGAGGTCAGAAGTTTGAGACCAGCCTGGCTAACACGGTGAAACCTCATCTCTACTAAAAATACAAAAATTAGCCGGGCATGGTGGCACACACCTGTAATCCCAGCTACTCAGGAGGCTAAGGCATGAGAATCGCTTGAACCTGTGAGGCTGAGGTTGCAGTGAGCCAAGATTGCACCACCGTGCTCCAGCCTGGGTGACAGAGTGAGACGCCATCTCAAAAAAATTTAAAAAAAAAATCTCATGTACCCCATAAATATATATACCTACCATATACTCACAAAAATTAAAAATAAAAAAAAAAAGTAAAAGAAGGGGTGGTGAGAAGAAGGGAAGGAGGAACAGAAGGGGAAAGAGGAAGCCAGTTGGTTAATTTAAGAATAGAGCCACCCCCATTGCCTGCCCAGGCAGACCCTACTCATGCCCCCAGGCCATTACCTGCACTGGGAAGCCATCTGTGCCTCCCAGGTGGTGCCAAAGGCTGCCGCTCTTGTGCTCTGTGAGTACAGTTTAGTGCAAAACTTTTTCACCCCTGTTTTTTGGCTGTATTTATCTCTTTCAAAGCTTTTTAATTTATTTTTAAAACTCCCGATCATATCAAACACTTACAGATGCTTATTTAAAAAAAGAGAAGGTATCTTCTGCTTTCTTCCCCACCTCTACCCCATTCTCCTGGACCAATTTCATTCATAGTTTGACATGTATCTGAGTTGCTTTTTGTTGGTGTGTTTGTTTTACCAATCACAATGAGAAGCACTGTTAAGAAGCTTTTAAAAATGGGTGGATCCCTTTGTGAGGGTTAGCTATGTGTTGTTCTAATCTAGCATTTGGGCCTGTACCCCTGCAACTGTTTGGTTGGCCTTCATATTCCCTGGAGACCACTACTTCATGTTAGCACATTCATATCTGTGCCTTAAAGTTTATGGGCATATTAGAGTTCCCCACTGAGTTTTCATCTGTAGATGAAAGGATACCTCTAACTTATCTCCTGGTGATCCATAAAGCAGGAAAAGACTTTCTAGAATCCTATCAACCCAGGCTGTGCATGACAAAACATTTTTACACAATGATTAGCAATAACAGTACAGTTTCTAGTGAGAGGAGGCAGGACATTTTGTTCCTACATTCCAATAATCTTCCCCCAGTGCCTCATCTAGCTTAAGTAGTATTACTAGTTATGCTCTCCCATTGTAACTTCTCAAAGATAAAGTTTGACCATTAAAAAATTATTTGCTGTCACATACACATCCCACAAATTCCTTTGGAGAAAATGTAGGCAATCAGAATTGAAAAGTAAGTTGACGTAATCAGGGATTGGGTTTTATTTACCTTTGACTCTTCAGGGTCTAGCACAATGTCTGGCCCAGCCCCAGCACACAGTAGGTTTTTAGATTTTTGCAGCTCTGACTGCTGTTGAAAAATCCTGTGTGATAAACACAAAACATCAAGCCATCAGATGACTCTATTTGTCTACAAGCTTTGTGAGAATATTCACCTTGTTCTTTTTGTGGGTAACTTGCGTAATATGGTTAGGAGTGTTACATTTTATTTGATTTTTTTTATTTTTTGAGACAGATTCTCACTCTGTTGCCCAGGCTGGAGTGCAGTGGCACGATCTTGGCTCACGGCAACCTCCGCCTCCCAGGTTCAAGTGATTCTCCTGACTCAGTCTCCTGAGTAGCTGGGATTACAGGTGTGCACCACCATGCCCTGCTAATTTTTGTATTTTTAGTAGAGATGGGTTTTTGCCATGTTGGCCAGGCTGGTCTTGCACTCCTGACCTCAGGTGATCTGCCTGCCTCAGCCTCCGAAAGTGCGGGGATTACATTCATGAGCCACTGCACCCGGCAGGATTGTTACATTTTAAAACAGCATCTCAGTATTCTCCTGTCCCTTTGTTCAGAGCAGCTGTCTGCTTCCAGAGTTCTACAGCCCAGAGGCAAGAAAGACTTAGAGCAGGATGCGGTGGGAATGCACTCCAACAGGATGAGGAGTTCAGAGAAGGCTGTCTTGTTCCCTTTTCGCTCTCACTTGGGCTCCTTGCTGCCCTGGCATTTCTCCTATGACCCCTTCCACCATTTCCTATCCAAGCTACTGCTCTATCGCTCCCTTGTGAGGGAGAAGGTTCTAGTGTCAAGCTCTGAGACAAGTGCTTCTTGTGAGTTCCCTTATTTACTCCTTCTGTTATTTGCATGTCACAGGTGAAACAAAGTCTCAGAAAGGTTACATCCACTTATATTTGAAGTATCACTCCTCTCAGGTTTATCTGAATTTAAACTGTGCTTTCTAAAGACCTTAAAGCATCTAAAGCCAACAGCAGCATGTCTCAAAATAGTGGGATTTCTGACATTTTCCCAAGACCCCTCTCTCATACCTGGTAAACAGCCACCTCACCCACCTACATGTAAGGCTTTCCTCAGTGGTGACAATGATAATTACACATGTTCATTATTAGCAAATATTCTCATCATTCCCAGAACTGTAGGGAGATGGGGAATTATATGTATATTGAAAAACAGAACATGGATTTTGATCATGCTATACTTATTGGTATCCTCATTAGGCAGCCAAGAAAAAAGATAAACTCACCCTAGCTGTGTGACCTTGGGCAAGTTCTTTAGCCTTTTTGTGCCTCAGTTTCCTCATCTGCGAATCAGAGATAATACTACCTACCTTATAGGGTTGTTGGATTAAATAAGGAGGATTAAGTAAATATATGCAAAATGCCTAGAACCATGCCTAACATGTAAGGTTTATGTAAGTGCAAAGAACACTTTTTGTCATTATTATTATGTTATTAGGATAACCAAGGAATCACAGAGAACTTGCCTTTAGGTCTCCACTGTCCCAGACAGAAAGAACAGCGAAAGTTCTAGCACCCACCCCCGGCCCCCCCGCCCCCCCCGCCCCACAGGCCCAAATTGCCAGTGACTGCTTGGACTATATTCTCTAATGATTTTCCTCACAGAAAATTCCCTCGTCTTCCCAACAGTGAGGCAATTCAGGTCCCCCCTGGAACAAGAGTGAGATTGAAGGAAGAGACTTGGGCCCTATATTTTTCATCCTCCCTCCCCCCTCTACCCACTTCCCTATCATTCTACCCTTCAGCAAGAAAAAAGTCTAAGCTTCCCAGTAGTTTGGGTCTTCCATTTTCTGGTCACAAACTGCTCTTCTAAAACAGACTAAAGCTTAGGAGATTCTATTCTTCAAGAAATTTTTGTTTTACTTAAACTGGTCTAATGGTTGCCCCTCGGTCTCTCCATGTCCTGTAAAGAGTAGGGGATCGTCACTTGCTTGTCAGGTCCATAATGTCATC
The DNA here is from genome assembly GCF_028858775.2 of Pan troglodytes. NCBI lineage: Eukaryota > Metazoa > Chordata > Mammalia > Primates > Hominidae > Pan > Pan troglodytes. The sequence continues at coordinate 38,589,520 of NC_072421.2, read as the reverse complement.
TTTCCTGTTTCTGATTTTTTTTCTCTAAGTGTCATTCTAAAAGGCCTCCCCCCAGGCTCCAACTTTCCAGAAGGAGACCACAAGATCCAGTACACAGTCTATGACAGAGCTGAGAATAAGGGCACTTGCAAATTTCGAGTTAAAGTAAGAGGTAAGAGTACTGCTTATTGGTTTTGTTTCCCCCTCTCTTTAGAAGAGCAAAGGGAAGTAGGTCCTCAAGCCAGAACTCTCTCAAGTGCCTACTGTGGTGGGAGACTTGCCAGCTTTAGATTAGTCTCTAATAAGGCTTGGGCAAGTGCCCTGTCTTAATGCCTGAATTTCACGATACACATCCGGATGGGCGTCAGTGTTGCCAGATTATTTAAGGAGTTCCCAGGACTAGTCTTACAGGATCCCATAGCTGACTGTCCCAGAAGAATATTATTCAATAATTTTTCCATCCCTGAGCTTAGGTGGCCAGCTGAAGCCTGTGAGTCCATCTACAACCAGGGTGAATAGGAGCCCCCTAATTTGGGCCACCAGGAGAACATGTTTTTAGTGTTCTAGTACCATTGGTATGAAAGAAAATGTTTTTAAGGATTATTTTATGCCTGATGGTTTGGGCAACTAATTGTTAACCATCTTTACTCCTTACTCTTCTGGACTTCACTTCCTCATCTATAACACTAGGGGCGAAACCGGTTGATATCAGTGGTCTCATTGGTATGGATGGTGACCATTGCAAGACTCACTCACTGACCAAATAGTCATCCCTCCTCCCTCACTCATTTCACAGGCTGATGTAGAAGCCTGATTGCAAAGCTGATGCCTCTGCATCCTCACCTTTTCTGCTTACTCTGTGGATGGGAGCTCAGCACTGAGACCCCTCTGGACTTGTGTCCCTACAGTCAAACGCTGTGGCAAACTCAATGCCCCAGAGAATGGTTACATGAAGTGCTCCAGCGATGGTGATAATTATGGAGCCACCTGTGAGTTCTCCTGCATCGGCGGCTATGAGCTCCAGGGTAGCCCTGCCCGAGTATGTCAATCCAACCTGGCTTGGTCTGGCACGGAGCCCACCTGTGCAGGTAGGTATGCCGCCCCTCCAGCCTGCAGCAGAACCTGTAAACCCCTTGGTTCTTGATTTCAGTGCAAGAGAGGTTTCCCTTCATATACTTTGAGAAGTTCATGGCCATCCCTCTTTATCTGAGTGGATGAACATAGTCCCTAGATCCCTGCTGCAGCTCATCTCATCTGCCATCCATCTTGCCTCTGCCTATCCTCTAATTTCCCTTTCATGTCCTCTAAGGAAGAAGCTCAAGGTAGGAACCTAGGGCCAGCCTTTGGTGACATTATGAATCAGCAAAATTTGCTCTAGTTTCCTTTGTTCTAGAAATGTAAGGATCTTATTTATAAAGCTAGTAAATTGCCATGTAGAGACAATATCATACCTGCTTTGCATCACTGGCATGAAAGTTACATAGACTTTGGGCATTTGGAATCTTTCCTCCTATGTAAAATGAAGAAAATAATACCTCATCTACCTCTTGAGTTGTAAGGATTAAATGAGGTCATCTGTGGAACAGTGGAATAGAGCAGTGCCTGGTACAGGCAAAGCCTTATGCCAGCTCTTATTCCTGATGAAGAAAAATTGGGCTGGGTAATGAGTCTGAAACTTGGACTAGCCAGAAAATTATGTATGTATCTCTTGTTTATAGACTTCTCTTTTTCTCATTTCCTGGCACCCTTTCATCTTTATCACTTTCTTTTAATTGAAGCCCCCATTTAGAGTTAAGTGACAGAGAGACATATATACCATCAGCTAAATGCCTGAGATTCTTCAATTTCATGTATTAAAGTAGAAAGAACACACCTATTATAGACTCCCTACCTAAGGACTTCATGCCCACCATGTTGGCATTAAGGCCTGGGGTGTGGTGTCTAACAGGCTCCTAGACCTATGTGGTGCAACATGGTAGCCACTAGCTATGTGTGGCTACTAAGCACTTGAAATGAGGCTATTCTGAATTGAGATATGCTATAAGTGTAAAATATATACCAATTTCAAAATCTTAGTGTGAAAAAGAATATAAAGTATCTTAATTTTTTATATTGATTACATGTTGAAATGAAATATTTTGGATATATTGGGTTAGATAAAACATAAAATCATTTCTACCTATCTCTTTATATTTTTTATTTGTTTGTTTGTTTGTTTGAGATGTAGTCTCTCTCTGTCACCCAGGCTAGAGTGCAGTGGCGCGATCTCGGTTCACTGCAACCTCCGCCTCCCGGGTTCCAGTGATTCTCCTGCCCCAGCCTCCCAAGCAGCTGGGACTACAGGTGCATGCCACCACGCCTGGCTAATTTTTTGTATTTTTAGTAAAGACGGGGTTTCACCATGTTAGCCAGGATGGTCTTGATCTCCTGACCTCGTGATCTGCCCGCCTCGGCCTCCCAAAGTGCTGGGATTACAGATGTGAGACACTGCGCCCGGTCTCTTTACACTTTTTTAATGAGGCAACTAGAAAATTTAAGATTAAATATAGTGGCTTACATTGTATTTCTCTTGACCAGAGCTATCCTAGACTCTGAGTCCCTGGGGCAGGGAAGAGGGCAGGAAAGAGGGCAGGAACTGTGTATCACTCAGTGTGACATCCTAGTACCTAGCATAGAGCTTGGCACATGGCAGGCACTCAGTATATAATGGCTGAATGAATGAATGTGTGAATGAACAAATACTTCAATGCAAACCTAAAATGTGAAATATGAAAACCAAGATTATAAATCATACATGGCATCTACTAGTTTTTCTCTTATTATTTCTTCTCTGGGGCTAAGCCTTTTGCTTGCCTATCTATACGACATCCTTCATTGACCTTGAACAGCTGGAATTAGTTGTCATTTATTTGCTTAAAGGGAAGACCTATTATAAAACCGCCTTGTCCCATGTCCTGTATGCCTGTGTTGTTTGCTCTGTGGCCTTTGTGCCCCACATTGCTTTGTCCCTTCTGCACCAAGGAGGCAGACTTCAGAGATTCTGAGCCATTCCAAAGCCAGCCTGGCCACTGCCCATTCTCTTACCCTTCTGCCTCTCTGCACCCCTTTCCCCAGCAGATACTATGGTGCTTGGCCCATATGCCTTTCACATTCCCATCTGTGTTCAAAAGGCTACTTACCGCAATTAACTGGGTCTGTCTGTCTGAGAGCATTTCTTTCCTGGCTATGAAAGCATTGTCAGCCCATGCACAGAGCCAGCTGGAAGTGATGGAGAGTTAGTGCCCCAGAAGCAGCCCTCAACAATGATGGAGCAATTGTATAAATACTCCAGTTCCCTCCAGTGGGTTAATTCTGGAGGTATGTTGTATATCATCTCCTAGAGTTCCCCAGTGGGAGTGAGTTCCAAATGCCCACAGCAATAACTTGCTTGATAACCAATTGGTATTGTTTTCTTTCCTTCACTGTCTCACTTCCTGACATAGATAGAATAATGGTCCACCAAAGATGTCCACCAAAGATGTCCACATCCTAGTCCCTGGAACCTGAGAATATGTTACCTTACATGAAAAAAGGGACTTTACAGATGTAATAAGTTAAGGATTTTGAAATGGGAAGAGTATCCTGGATTACCCAGTGGGCCCAATGTAATCACAAGCCTTCTTATATAAAGGAGGCAGAACTGATGTCAGAGTCATAGAAAGAGACGATGGAAGGAGAGGTCAGAGAGAAGAGAGATTTGAAGATGCTACACTGCTGTCTTTGAAGATGGAGGAAGGGACTACTAGCCAAGGAATGAATGTGGCCTCTCGATGCTGAAAAAGACAAGAAATCAGATTCTCCCCTAGAACCTCCATGGGAGCATAGCCCTGCCAACACCTTGATTTTAGCTCCATGAGACCAGGATCTTTTAGATCCTGACCTGCAGTATCTAAAAGAATAAGTTTGTATTATGTTAAGTCACTAAGTTTATGGTGATTTGTTACAGCAGCAAGAGGAAGTGAATATACTTCCGCACTCCTCCACAGGCGCTTCTTGGGACTGCCTCCCAAATAAACTGTTTACACTTGAATCCTTATCTCAGGGTTTACTTCTTACACAAATGGTTCTGTGTGTCATCACAGGCTCTGTTGAGCCAGAACAAGTGGAAGGTTTCTGACCCATGTGGCCATTTCTGATTACAGCCATGAACGTCAATGTGGGCGTCAGAACGGCAGCTGCACTTCTGGATCAGTTTTATGAGAAAAGGAGACTCCTCATTGTGTCCACACCCACAGCCCGAAACCTCCTTTACCGGCTCCAGCTAGGAATGCTGCAGGTGAGTCCTCGAGGCAGGGCCAAGGTGGGAGGGAGACCTTTAACAGGAAGGGCCCAGCCATTTCACTAAAAGCAAAGGCCAGATTCAGTGCCTAATGCACTTACAGTGAGTTTCAGGAAGTGGCACTTTAGAACTACCACCATTCATTTCTGGTTCTGGGCCATAACCTGATTAACATTGACTCCTTAGAGTTAACCCAATCGTTTTCCGACTAATGAGGTTTGTCTGTCTTCACCAATAAGTCTAATTGACATGCTGTCCAGGCCTAGCCACAGAACGATTGCCTTTGCTGAACCTGTCCAGGATATGCCTGGCTGGAAGCAATCAATTAGTTGCCTGCCCACACTTTTCCCCAGGGAATTTCTTTGACTCAGAGGGTGACAGCCATTTTTTCTTAGAAAAGTGGTTCTCAACGTGTGATCCATGGACCGGACCAGAAGCATCAGCATCACCTGGGAGCTTGATAGACATGCCAATTCTCAGGGCCCCTCCCAGACCTACTGTGTCAGAATCTACACTTTTAACAAAATCTCCAGGTGATTCCTAAGCACTCTAAAGTTTGAGGGTCACTTTTCTGGGAAATGTGTCCTTCTCAGCTATGTAAATTTTGTAGCTACTAAATGAGGCAACCAACATCTTGGGTGTGTGGGGAAGGCTGACTAGAAACTGTAAGGATCAAACTAGAAGTTGCTTGCTTTTGTCCTGAGGCTGGTTTGCAAAAGAGTGGCCAACTTCACTGAATACTAAAGAGGCAGGATGTATGCTGTGCCATGGATACAGTGCTGCACATTTTTTTGAGACTATTTTATTCATTTATTACAGTGGATAGAACTAAGTGCTTAGAACAGTCTTGATTTAATCAAAGGCTACAATTTACTTCTCATATCAGCATTAATAAAATGGATAATAATAAGTCTCTTTTCACTCTTCCCATGTACTTGAAGAATTGCCTATGAACTCTGAAGAGCCATATAAAATTTTTGTGAGTTCCCTTGATAGGAACCAAATTCATTGCATCTTTACCCCTGGTCCCCACCAGCTTACCTCCCCTTGTATCTCCTTGTCCAAGCCGGGGGCTTGCTCTTGAGAAAACACAAGCTTATACCTCTGTCTTTTGTGGGAAACTGGCATTGCAGGCTATATTCCGTGATCATGCATTTCCTCATCTCTTCTTATTCCATAGGAAAATGAATTAAGCCAAACAACTTGCTTTTCCTCTGTGTCAGCAAACTATGGTGACCCATGGCTAGTTTCGGTAAATTAACTTTTATCGGACACAGCCACACTAATTCATTTGTGCATGATCTACAACTGCTTTTGCACTACAATGATGGCTGAAGTGGTTAGGACAGAGGCAATCCAACCTTGCCAAGCCTGAAGTACTCTCTGGCCCTTTACAGAGAAAGATTGCCATCGTTGCTCTAGTCTGTCCCATCCCTTCAGACACTTGCTAACTTAACAACTGGTTGGATAAGATATTTTATATCAAGATGTTTTGGTGTGCCCTCCTCCTCCAAATATACTTACATTTGCATTTTAACCAGAGCCTTCAAAGAAAGGTTTGATTGACTTAGGCATTTCAGTGAGAGTAATACAAAAGTCTATTTCTAACTTTTTAAACTTTTCAACCAGTTCTGTAACCTCATATAGGGACGTTTCAGTGGAATTTTGGTAAAACATATTTGATGTTTTCGTCTTTCAAGACTTCAAAATTTCTTTTCCCATTTAGCCAAATTCATCATATTTGTCTTACATTACTTTTTTTTTTTTATTGCCATTGCCATTCCTGATGAGCCCTCCTCGTGGTTGACTGGGCCACATTCCCAAGGTTCTTGCCAAGAGCCAGCTTAGAGGCTTGGAACCTTTTATCCTCTTTTCCCCTGGGATTGGGTGTGGAGGGCATAGGGCAGGGGAGTGTGGAGAGTGGAAACAGGGCAGAGAAGTGGACTCTGGAAATAGTCTTCTCTCCTTGCAAAGAAAAATTAGAATCCTCTGGGGTGGTCTTGGATACTTTTTAGGAAATTTGACTCACTCAAGGTCTCACCCTGTCTGGAAATACATAGACTGCCCTTTTGCTTAGGTTTTCAAAATCCCACTGTCAAGCCATATCTGAATGATTCCTCTAGCAAAGGTATTTAGGTTTTATAGCCACTATCTTAACCCCAATTTCTCATCTGTTTTCAGGACAGTTCAGAGTGAGCAAATAAACTTCCAGAGACAGGCCAGTGCTGCTTCTGTCGGTTTCTAGTTTGATAAGGATGTCTTTTTTAGCCATGCTCATACTTCCCCTGTTGGGTTTTCTTTTTCCCAGCAAGCACAGTGTGGCCTTGATCTTCGACACATCACCGTGGTGGAGCTGGTGGGTGTGTTCCCGACTCTCATTGGCAGGATAGGAGCAAAGATTATGCCTCCAGCCCTAGCGCTGCAGCTCAGGTAGGGGGAAGTTCTGTTCTTAAATCTTATCCCCTGTGAATGCATTTTTAACTGATTAGGTTCCCTGGTTTCTTTCTATTCAGGATTGAGTTCAGGCAACCTTCAATGTTTAATTGCTTTTATTCTGGGAGTGTTATAACCATACTAATCAGTATGTTGCTGTTTGTTCAAATAAATTGTGCAGTGGGTAATTACCAGTGTTCTTTCTTACTCCCTCCAACCAACCGTTTTTGCTTCATGTGTGTGTATGTGTGTGTGTGGTTGGTGGAGGAAGGATGGATAGGAGAGGAGCACCTGAAGAAAAGACTTAAGCAATCATGGTCTTATTAGAAGAGCATGCATCCAATTAGACTTCCCAGGCTTGGTCTCTTTTTTCTCCATGCTTCCAGAACGCTTGTTCATACCTTTATTTTAACAATTATATTTTAGTTTCATAACCCTTACAAAGTTGGAGCCATGGATTTTAGTCTCTGAATAATGATGTATTAAAGAAGCAGAATTCAACAACCAAAAGGTAATTTCAGAATAACCCAAATTTCTACTTGCATCTCTTGACCACTGTGAAATCGATAATTAGGCTAAAGCAAAACTCCTTAAAATCTTCCTTTCTCACCCAGCCTTTTCTCTCACACACTGCATGGGAGAGTACAGATCTCTGTTTTCAGGGTCCCAGGCTGCTCCCTGTCTCTCAGGGCCTCAGGCAGTTACAAACATCTGGAACACGTGGCTTTCAGGCTTCTGCAAAAGTGGGGAAAGAGAGTAAAAACTCACACTGACTCCTTTATGCTTCATGTTGGAGGTGCCACACCTTGCTCACTCTCTTAGTTCATTGGCCAGAACTAGTTACATGATTGCAATTCACTTTTAAGGGAGGCTGGGAAATGCAGTCTTTCTGTATTGCCAGAAAGAAGAAAATGAAATGGGACTTGGTAAACCCTATCACACCTGTTCAGAAGGCACAGAAATTCCTTGAGAGGTTATATGATAGAAACATATCCTTAGCAAATGATGCTATAGATAGACACAATAGCTTCTTTCTCTAATTTCCCTGTTTTCCAGCTGCCTTTGACCCATCCCATGTTTGATTTGTACCACTTTCCACCCAAAAAGATTCTGCCACATTCCTACCAAGGTTAAAAAAAAAAAAAAAAAAGAAAGAAAGAAAAAACTCAGAGGGCCAGGATGGAAGAAAAATAAGATGATTCATGAGTTCTCTTTAGTCGGCTGATGAATGGAGAAGGCTGGGTACACTCATATGCTTTTGTTTTTGTTATATTTTACTGCATTTGCATGTAGCACCTCCCCATACCGACTTCAGTAGCAAAGCTTTCAAACATTGGCTACTCAGTACCTAGCACAGTACCTGGCACCATGTTGGCACTAACTGGAGTAAATGACTCAAAATTTCATTGAAACAGCCTTACTATTTCCAGAGGTGATAATAGCTTTTAAAAGTATATTGTATATCTACAGTTAGTATACAAATACTTCAAGTTGAAGTGTACAAAACTTAAGACAGAGAGTTGTGTTGATATCTAAATATTTATGGTGAATATTTTCAAAGTAGGTTTTATGAAGCTGTTGCTTATTTAGAACTACTTGCTCATATCCTGTGTCAATGATTTTTTAAAACTTGTTGCAGAATTTTCTGAATGGTCTTTGGATTGAATGTGTGTGTATGTGTGTGTGTATGTCATCTTCATAAAATCTTGATGTGATTTTAAACTGTTTAATCTACTTGAAGAACAGAAAAATGTGATTAAAAAATACTTGTCATTCAGATTGTATATATTGGGGCTACCATAGACTTCTATAGGCTGAAGATAATTTTTAAATACATTATGTCGTGGTTCTCAAATTTTTAGCCTCCATCAGAATCCCCTGGAGGGCTTGTTAAAATACGTATTGCTGGAGTCTACACCGTAGGCTCTAAACTGTGTTTCTGATTCAGTAGGTCTCTGGTCGTACCCGAGAATTTGCATTTCTCGTGAGCTCCCAAGAGACCACATGGCGAGGACCACTGGCCTAGTTTTTTACCAAAGCCTTTACAGTTTGAAATAGAATTTTCGCCCAGCAGCCTTCAAGGAAAGGGTCAATAACTATTTTGCAGCTGGATGATAGTCCAGGTAAATGTCATACAGAAATGATCACTCAGGTGCATTACCTAATGGATTCTGTGTCAGGCCGGCATGCCTGTGTTATCAAACATATCAGTGAGAAACAAAGAGCTTGGCAGAACTTTTTCCCTTTGAATTGGAAAGGTGTTTTTTAGACACCTTGGAGTCTAGTGCAGAGGAAAAAAGATGATTTAGGCAAAGAATGGGAAGCAAAAGAGGAGAAGGAAAAGCATAATGCCTGCATAATGTAAAAATTCTCTTGTCTGGCTATTTTCAAATAGCACCAAGGCCGTGATAAAACCCTTGAAGGGAGTCAACAGAAAGAAGAGACTGGGTGCCTGGGGTTGCAGGGTCACCGCCTACCTTCTTTCTTACCCTCATTTCTTTTTTATCTGGAGGTATGATCTGATTCATGCTTTCCAGAGGAATTTTCCAGCAATCTCAAGGAAGACAGGGACCAAGAAAGCCATAATTTCTATACCCACATTATTCTTTGAGTCTACAGTGTTCCCTGGAAGACTTTCCAGGAAGAACTCCTTCCAATCTGACGACAGACACACATGTAACTCAGGCATACTGTCGGCATCACACCTCATCCCCGATTTTGTGTGGTGTTTGATCATTCATCCCCAAGATTTCTGTGGTCTTTCGGCCCTAGTGGGATGCATTCCTGTGGCTGCTGCTAGCCTGCTGATCCAACCACTCAGCTCTTCCCATGACAGTTTTCCCTCTTTACATTCTGTGTCAATCAAGGCACAAGACTTACACAGGAATGTGTATGGTAGCAGATGGTGGCACCGTGGTGGTGGTGGTGGGGGTTCCCATCCTAGTCTCACAAGCACTATAAAAAAAATGAATGCTCCAATTTCTTATTGGTCACCCTTTCCCACAGGCTTCAGCCACCACATTCCCTATTCCTCTGTTTCCTGAGAGCTCCCTGTACCAGAACTCCTCCATGCTCCCAAAAGAAAACTCAATATCCTTCCCCTTAAAGATGCAGAGCATTTTATCTCTTCATTCACACCTTACTTTGCAGCCTACATTTGCGTGTTCAGAACTCATTAATGCACTTTGCAGTCATCTACTTCTGAGCTCCCCTCTTAGCACTGCAGGAAACCTGGCAGAGGTATTGTCATGTCCTCTTTCTTTCATTTCTAGTCACTGGGAGTGAACTGGCAATTTAGCTCCCCACTGGGATAAAATACAAATTATTCCCTTCTTCCTCGAAACTCCCTCTTAAAAGGCAGAAAAAAGTAGTTTGTGTTCTATGTAATGATTTTTTAACCTTGATCTGTTTGTATGAGGAAAACATATTTTACTTTAAATCCAGATGGCAGTGTATATTCTGCCTCATACATAATCTCAAAATATCTAAACTGAAAAAAAAATCTGGAGAAGAGACTGAGTGGGCTCATTTATTCATTGGGCTCAGCTTATCTGTTTGTTTGCTTTCTCTAGCTATTCCCATCTAAATATGTTTGTGTTGATATAAAAATCATATTTTTTAGTTTAAATTCTAGTGTGGTAGAGCAGAAAGAACACCAGACACTTGAAACCACTTCATATTCTTTTTTGGAATTATTTGGGGTACAAATTATGATTAATCAAGTCAGAATACATGGGCTGTAGACCAAGCTCAATCCCTTATAACTCTGCAGTCCTGAGCTGGCCACTGAACAGGCCAGAACTATCATGCTGGGAAATTATATCAATCAGCTTTACCTAGCCCAGAGTTTCTCAGCCTTGGCACTATTGCTATGTGAGAACAGATAATTCTTTGTTTGGCGGGGACAGTTGGCTGTGCATTGCAAGATGTTTAGCAGCATTCCTGGCCTCTACCCACTAAATGCCGGTCACATCTTCACTCTCCACTGTGACAACCAAAAATATCTCCAGACATGGCCAAATTTCCCCTGGGGGTGGGGAGCAAAATCACCCCTGTTCATAATCACTGACTTTGTCCTAGTGTGTATGTGGTCGTGCAACACTAGTCAGCAAACGTGGGTTTTGGGTTGATTTCCAAACTTGGATTGATTCCAATTTAATAAAAAAAATCTGTTAGCCTTGTATGCACCTTGTACCAAACGTTGGTATGTGGCACCATTGTACGCCTGAAGTCTTCCTGACTATAATCTAAAACCAAAGCAGTGCTTTTCAACCTCTCATGTACATACCAGTCATCTGGGGATCTTGATAGTAATGCAGACACTAATTCAGTAGGTTTGGGGTTGGGCATGAGAGTCTCCATTTCTAGCAAGTTCTCATGTGATGCTGCTGGTTCAAGGGTCACAGTTGGAGTAGACAGAGTCTAAAGGATGATTCAGTCCTTCATTGTATCAAAGCTTTCTCTGCACACTGTCACAGTAGGGCTCTGGTTGATCCACCAGGACCCTTGGGAGTCATGGTTTGACTTAGTCTCCTCTTTTCTTTGTCTGCCACAGGCTGTTGCTGCGAATCCCACTCTACTCCTTCAGTATGGTGCTAGTGGATAAGCATGGCATGGACAAAGAGCGCTATGTCTCCCTGGTGATGCCTGTGGCCCTGTTCAACCTGATTGACACTTTTCCCTTGAGAAAAGAAGAGATGGTCCTACAAGCCGAAATGAGCCAGACCTGTAACACCTGACATGATGGTTCCTCTCTTGGCAATTCCTCTTCGTTGTCTACATAGTGACATGCACACAGGAAAGCCTTAAAAATATCCTTGATGTACAGATTTTTATTTGTAATTTTAAAAGTCTATTTTATTATGAGCTTTCTTTGCACTTAAAAATTAGCATGCTGCTTTTTGACTTGGAAGTGTTTCAAAAAATTATATGACCATATTTACTCTTTCTAACTGTCTTTACTCCATCATGGCTGGTTGATTTTGTAGAGAAATTAGAACCCATAACCATACACGGGCTATCAACATGTTATTCAATGTGACACCTAACTCTTTTCTATTTTGTTTTTTAAGTAAGACTTTTATTAATAAAATAAAATGTTTTGGAGCAAATTTAGTAGAACTCACTTTGTTTGTCAAGCACCAGCCATACTTGTTCAGTGTGGTCAGTGGTTTTAGGATTGTGATTCTTAGTGGTGTTTTAAGAATGGAAAAAATTTAATTAGTCTTTTTAGGAGCTCTGCTGAGCTGGGAGAGAGCTGAGCTGTCAGGTGTTCAAGTAGCCAATTAAAGCCACAAGCTGAAAATGAAAGAGTTAAGCCTTCAGTCACAGTCTAAAACCAGAGGAAGCATCAACTTCACTCTTCCATTTTCCCCTGTGGGACAGCACGCTGGTCAAGATTCAAGTGGAGCAGCACAGACGTGGGGTCATCTTTCTATTGAGGGAGCCCCGAACAAAAGGCTCTGGCAATTTTACGGACCCTGGAGTCATGTGGTGGGGTAGGAGTGGAAAAGTCCTGGGCACTGAGGCAGAGTGAAGGAAAGTATCTTCAAATTTTTTCCCTTTTCCTTACCCCATAAGATCTCAGCAGAGGAACCTGAAGACCTCTTGCCCAAGGCCTCAGATAAAGGGCCTAGAAATGAAGGCACAGGGCTAGGAATGTAAATATGTGAAAGAGCATGATTGGCCAGGGGGTCTGAGTCTTTGACTGCAACACCCCACAGAGACTGCCATACGCTGGCTGTGCACCAAGTCTGGTGTGTGGAGGGCAGCTTTCCCAGTGAAGCCTGCCAGGTAAAGTCTTCGTCATCGCCTATGATCAGGCCTGAAAAATCACACATTGGTTTTTAACCAGTAGCCAGACTCCTCAATTCTCCCATGCAAATCTTGAAATTTTTCCTCCATTTTTAGAATATCAGTTTGGTTCACAATCTATTCCTAAACAAAATGACTAAGTGAATGATGTTTCCCACTGGTTTCCCACTGAAAATCTTGCAGAACTTTTCTGTGCACCTTTTGGACCTTATAGAAACAATAGATAAATTCTAACATACAGAGAGTTAACACAGAAAGCAGATTTAACAATTTTGTTTTAATATTAGGCAGGGCGATTGCTGAACTGCCAATAGGTTTACACTCTATTTACAAACATGATTTTGTTCACAGAGCATACTAGAAGCCAGTTTTTGACTTCTGTCTTCTTCAGATGTATCAGAAAGGTCAATGGCATGGCTCATAGAGGAATGTCAAATAGTGACCAATTGGAAACCATGAAAAGTTCAAGAGGGGTGGGAAGAGGGTGAAGGATAAAAGACTACAAATTGGGTTCAGTGTACACTGCTCAGGTGATGGGTGCACCAAAATCTCACAAATCACCACCAAAGAACTTACTCATGTAACCAAATAGCCACCTGTTCTCCAAAAACTTATGGAAATAAAAGAAAAAAGGAAAAGTTCAGGAGATCATTTGTTACAATTAAGCAAGCATATATCTGCCTCTACCTTTGTTAAAGCTCTCTTGCTTTGACAAGTCAGCCTGTGCCCTTTGCCCCATACCCTGAAAGGTTCAAACCTTGAAGATGAGCTGACATTTAAGGAACTACCTGGATTCCTTCAAACCAATTTACCTGATGACTTGGAATATTGCAAGCACTTTTCCCAACAAGATCAACAGACTATTTGAAGATCAATGAATCCACTATGGTATTTTAAAAGTAAATACCCTGCATCAAAATTTGGGGACATTTCTAAAGATTAATTAATAGCCTCTCTCTAGAGAACCGGTTTCCCACTGGAAATCTTGCAGAACTTTTCTATGTACCTTTTGGACCTAATAAAAACAAACAAACAAACAAAAAAACAGTTCCTAATTCTGCTTGCTTACAGTTTGGTACTGCAGAACTTCTACACATGTATGCAGGTTGTAGTATACACACACACACACACACACATATATATATATATACATATATATGTGTATATATATATGTGTGTGTGTATATATATATGTATATATATATGTGTGTGTGTATATATATATGTATATATATATGTGTGTGTGTATATATATATGTATATATATATATGTGTGTGTGTATATATATATATATATATATATATATATATATGTATATATATCCAGATATAGTTGTTGTCTGTGGGAGGTTAGTCCAATAGAAACCATTATTAGAAATCTAGTAGTGAAGGATGAACTAGAAGGTGGAAGAGTCCAGTCCATTCACAGAGAACTGCAGATTTACCTCTACAAACTCTCAACTCTTGAGCTTAGATCATTGGAGTGAGCAGTGAAGGAGACGAAAGGCAGTGCACATTGAAGCAAGGATTAATGCTCAGGATGTTGATACCTATACTATTCCTGCAGTAAAAATTACCCCAAAAATCAGTGTCTTAAAACAACAAACATATTATCTCTCACAATTTCTGTGGGTCAGGGATTTGGGAGCAACTTAGCTGGCCAATTCTGGCTTGGAGTCTCTCTTGAGATTGCTGTCATATCTTGGCTGGGACTGCAGTCAAAGGATTGACTGGGGCTGGAGAATCCGCTTCCACGGTGGCTCACTCACATGACTGGCAAGTTGGTGCTGGTGGTTGGAAGAGATCTCTATTTGTCTCCACATGGATTTCTCCACAGAGTGTTGCATGAATGTTCTCATAACATGGTAGTTGGCTTCCTCTGGTAGAAGTGATCCAAGAAAGGGCAAAGTGGAAGAGGCAATATCTTTTATGACATAGTCTCAAAAGGTACACACTGTTACTTCCACAGTATCCTGTTGGTCCAACAGATCAGCCCTATTCAATGGGGAAGAGGACAACACAATAGGATGGATACTAAGAGGTAAAGATCACTGGGGCCTATTTTGAAGGCTAGCTTCTGCCGGTTCCCATAGCTGCTGACAACTTCTTAACTGGGGACATGGCTATTTATTTATTTATTGGCATAAATTTAGAGGGTACAAGTGCAATTTTGTGACATGGATATGTTGCATAGTGGTGAAGTCTAGGCTTTTGGTATCATTATCACCCAAATAGTGTACACATTATACCCATTAAGTAATTTCTCATTTCTCATCCCCACCCACCCTTACCCTTCTGAAACTCTATTATTACTCCACACTCTATGTCCATGTGTACACATTATTTAGCTTCCACTTATAAGTGAGAACATATAGTATTTGACTTTCAGTTTCTGAGTTAGTTTACTTAATGGCCTCCAGTTCCATCCATGTTGTTGCAAAGGACATGATTTCATTCTTTTTGTTATGGCTGAGTAGTATTCCATTGTGTGTGTGTGTGTGTGTGTGTGTGTGTGTGTGTATCACATTTTCTCTATCCAATCATCTCTTGATGCACACTTAGATTGATTCCATATCTTTGCTCTTGTGAATAGTGCAGCTGTAAACATACAAGTGCAAGTGTCTTTTTGTATAATGATTTCTTTTCCTTTGGGTATATACGCAGGGGTGGGATTTCTGGATCAAATGGTAGTTCTATTTTTAGTTCTTTGAGAAATCTCCATATTGTTTTCCATACAGGTTGGATTAATTTACAATTCCACCAACAATGTATAAGGATTCCCTTCTCTCCACATCCTCGCCAACATCTTTTATTTTTTTGACGTTTTAATAATGAGGGACATGGCTTCTTTATGGTAGAAAACATGGAGTAGTTCTAGAATAAACAAATATAATTGTGGCTTCCCGAATTGGTAGGAAAATTCCCAATTTTACAACTTCTTAGCAGTTCCCTTGGCAGTCCCAGGTGGTTTAGGGACTTTTTTATGGAAGGTCAGCATAAAGTCTATTTTTTTAACCTTCCACTCTAGATAAGAACAATATCCTTTCTCTTTGAACTAGCTTGCGTTGACTCTATTCTCTGTAATTAAGTCCTTAATAATACAGACAGTAAAATTAAAAGCGTAGTCTTGAAACACTGGATTTCTTGGACTTCTCTTCCTTGCAATTCCACAGTTAACAGTGATATCAAGCATCTCTTGAAGACATATCTTATAAGCCATGATAAAATCATTCAGTACAATTGACCATTTTTCTTCAGCAATGCTTAGTCACACAGGTTGAGGAAGAGAGAAGGCATACTGAAAGAGTAATCTGGGGGTAGATGGTTGTGACAAAGGTATGGTGGCAGGACAAGGGGAGGGAGTTGGTTGTAGTATTGAGAAAATGGATTGTGTGATTACACACAAGGACAAGAGTTAGTCTAAAAAGAAACTCGGGAGGCTGAGGCAGGAGAATGGCGTGAACCCGGGAGGTGGAGCTTGCAGTGAGCCAAGATCGCGGCACTGCACTCCAGCCTGGGCGACAGAGCGAGACTCCATCTCAAAAACAAAAACAAAAAACAGTAGTGGCACTGACCTATTCAAAGAATATAGGGAAAGGCTAATGATCCTAATGTGGTTTAAGAGTGAATATAATCAGTATAAAGATACGAGAGATTTGGAAGAGATGAAGAAAATATCATTGAAATTGTGATGTTAGGAAGTTGAATAAATTATCCATATGGGTGATGTGGATACTGGCAGGAGTTAAGGCAAAGGAGATGAGTGAGAGTCAAATTCCAAGGATATATAGAGTGGAGGAGATAACTGTGTATAGATAGGTGACTGTAACGAGAGCATGATGGAAAGTGATATGGTAGATGGCAGGATTCTCAGAGAAGGTCTTTTGCTCAGATTAGGAAAGAATGATCAATTAAGAAGGAGCTGTGGGGAATTGAGCAGATGTTGACATTACCTCTCAACCAAGTGATATTAAAGTATGAAAGAGCAACCTGCTGTAAGAAAAGCGACAAAGAGGAAAACAAGAATTTACTCAAGAATATTTTGAAAAGATGCTAAAGCTATAGGAAGGTGCTATGGTTTGGATATATGACTCCTCTAAGTCTCATGTTGAAATTTGATTCCCAGTGTTGAAAGTGGGGTCTAATGCAAGATGTTTGGGTCATAGGGACACATCCCTCCTGAATGGCTTGGTGCCATCCTGGCAGTAAGGAGTGAGTTGTTCCTCTGTTAGTTCCTGTGAGAATTCTCCTGAGAACTGGTCATCAAAAAGAGCCTCCAACTGCACTCCCCTCTCCCTTGTTTCCTGTCTTGCCATGTGTTCTCTGTACATACCAGGTCCCCTTCACCTTCCTCCACAAGTGGAAGCAGTATGAGGCCCTCATCAGAAGCAGATGCTGGCTCTATGCTTCTTGTACAGCCTGCAGAACCATGAACCAAGTAAACGTAAACCTCTTTTCTTTATAAATTACCCAGCCTCAGCTATTCCTTTGTAGCAACACAAGTGGACTAAGGCAAAAGGTCACTTTACTATGAAATGTGTGTGTGTGTGTGTGTGTGTGTGTGTGTGTGTGTACGGCAATAGTCCAGAGGCATCAAAGTCTGGAAGAGAGTTGGGCAAGGGGACACTCAGAGCAGTATGAGAATGAGACAACAACAAGACCAGTGAGGGAGACAGCTCATGCCTGTAACTGGAGGATTATAGACATCAGAGACATGGATGAACTTGATAGGCTTTGAGGTTTCCATTTTCAGAGGACAATGTTTTAGTGCCAGAACTGACATTCCTTGTGATTCCTGTGTAACCTATCTTAGACAACCGAGACAGGAAGATTCAGGTCCAGTCCCCTACCATGACCAGAACTGACCTTATGGTGGAGGCTGGGCCTGGTTCTTCCTGCCTTGGGGTATCTAGCACAGGTTACACAGGAATCATCATCAACTCCACAAGGAGACAGGACTTCCTAGAGAGTATTTGGCTCTACGTGTGGGCAGGGAAATTCAAAAAGAGCCTGCTGCTGTTGTCAAAAGGCAAGAATATTTTCAGAGGTAACCGAGGTAATATTTTTAAAAATATTCTTTCGTCTTTTGATGGACTCTTAGTTTGATTCCTTATCTTGGCTATTGTGAATAATGCCACAATAAACATGGGAGTGCAGATATGTCTTCAACACACTGATTTTATTAGATTGTAAGACAATTGGCCAGGTGTGGTGGCTCACACCTGTAATCACAGCACTTTCGGAGGTCAAGGTGAGAGGATTGCTTGAGCCCAGGAAATCAAGACCAGCCTGGGCCAACATAGCAGGACTCTGTCTCTATAAAAAATATTTAAAAATTATCTGGGTGTGGAGGCATACACCTGTGGTCCCAGATACTTGGAAGGCTGAGGTGAGAGGATCACTCGAGCCTGGGAGGCTGAGGCTGCAATGAGCTGTAACCACGACACTGCATTCCAGCTTGGGTGACAGAATGAGACCCTGTCTAAAAAAAAAAAAAAAAAAGATTGTGAAACAATTGGATATGTTATGATGGCCTTTGGCCCAACATCAGAACCACCCCGGCAAGAGGATATAAAACCAGACTTGCTGAGTGGATTGTGGGGAAATAGATTTTATAGAACACTGCACAGATGAAGGAGGATATATTGTTCAAGGGTCTGGTATGGCTCTGCTGTCACCCCACAGATGAGAACGTGGCCTTGCTAATCTTAGTTCAAAATGGGAAGACACAGGAATTAAATTTCATTTAATGGCAGACTACCCCATATCATACTAACCTCCCTGCTGATAACAATTATAACTTTGGACAAAATAAAGAAAGAGAAGTTACTGGAACTCTTTGGCACTCAACCAAAAGCAGGCAGAGTCTGAAATAACTATGACCTCGAAAGAATGTAAGCACATTGGGTAACATGCACATTTGGTTGGCTTTTCCCTTGAGGACTTTTCCATTTGCTAGTGTACTGGATGTGGAACTCAAGCAGAAGGCTGTACTCTTACTGGGCTGAGGATTCAGAGGATGAAGGCAGGATGACCAGAGAGTGTGGAAATGGAGGAGATATGTGAAAGGAGAAAGCCAGTGGGTGGGATTTGGGAGGGGGAACCCAAATGTGCATATAAATTGCCCTTAAATCTTTAACTGACCCCTGAGCTGTGCATGCACAGAGTGAGGCTACAAGAAGTCCAGGAGGAAAACAAAATAGCTGAAGGGAAAGACCTGAGCTGAGCAGTGATCTCAGCAGCTGATCTGTGCTGGAGAGATAGTTTGGAGGTCAAATCCTTTCAAGTTAAAGGAGCTCAGTGAACAGGTTGAGCTTCCACTGAAAATTCAGGACTACTCTTCAAAAGTAAAGAACAAGATTCAGGATTAAGTTAAATCAAAGTAGACCTCCTTAACAAAGCCTAAAATCAAGCTTCCACAACACCAAGCTGGGTGAATTAGTAATTTAACTGTCTGCAGAAACAAAAATGTGAACAGCCTAGGTCTATAAAAATTTCCTTAAACCAGCAGTTCTCAAACTTTTGAAGGATTCCAAAGTACTTTTCTTTGTGTGGGTTACATCTCTCAATATTTACCAGGTTAGAAATCAAAACAGAGAAATTTTAAAAATTATATTTCGATGCATTTCAAAAAATAAATTTATTGCATGATGATGTAGATAACATATTTTTGAGAAAATCTAAGTATGTTTTGCAAAACCAAAAAGTAAGATGAGCAGCATTATTTTACATTTTTGCAAGTCTCTTCAAGTCTGGCATAATAGAAGATAGCTAGTTTCTCATATATGCTTTCCTATTCAGTCTCTTGCAATATGTTATTTTGATTGAAATATAAGAAGAAAATCTGGCTTCACAGATATACACACACACACACACACATACACACACGCACATATATGTATTTGGAAAAGGGAGGAGTATTTTAATAGCCTATTTAGATAACTGTGAATATTTTTTTGACACTTCACCAAAAGTCAACAAGTGGTAGTTCCTTAAAGATTAATGGTGATATGAAAACTCTTTGTACTCTGTTGCATTAAAATCCACTGGTCTATCTTGTGCTTTGAAAGTATCTTTTATCTATGCACAATTTTGTAACTCATGCATCCATCATTTAGAAAACACTGGTTCACTGAATCAAGTAGCTCTTCCAAAGATTGATAAATTTTGTTACACAATATTAGAATATCACATTAGTTAATGTCATCACCAATCTTATCAGAAAAGTGTATAAGTATTAGGAAGCTGTCACAGTCACAATGGTAGATACAAGTTTTCAAAAATTCTAATTTTTGCTTCAAAGCTTGAATGTTATCATTGGCAACAAGTACTGCCAATTGTTTTCCCTGAAGTGACAGGCTCACTTTGTTCATTTTTGAAAAAATGTCTGCCAAATTCTCAAGCCTGAATAACCCGTTATTTGTTCTTTAAAATAAAAAGAATGCTGAAAACGCATCATACTTTGGTATGCACAGAAAATATTTAAAACATATGTATTTAGGGTCAAGATTTAATAAGACTATTTTTTACTGCTTCATCAGGGGTATTCTTAAATAAAACTGGTATTTTACTTTTCTTACTATGAAAGCATGAAGATAAAAATATGCACTGCCTTGATTCCTGCCATAGTGCTACAGTTTTGCACAGTGAAAAGAGCAAGTAAGGAAGATAGTTTTGTCCTTGCTAACCCCTTGAAGAAGTTTTAGGACACCCAGGAGTCCAAAGACCAAACATTGTACTGCCTTAAACTGAAGAGCCCCGTTTGTTAATATAATTCTGGAATTGTGATGGAATCTGGAATAGAAAGGAGTGGAAAAAACCCAAAATTTGGCATCTTTCTTAACTCTGGTAGGTCTTGTGGGGACTGTTCCTAATAGCTGTGTGCCTTGTAGAGACCCCACACTTAAGGGAACATTTCTCCACATGTGCTGCATCTGCTCCTGTTCTTTGCAGCTATTTTTCTTTTGATAGGTTCTACATCCTTAGCTAAATTAATCAGAAATGAAGAGCAGGGATGAGCGGACCCTTTTGGTTCATCAAGACTCTAAACTGTGAGGGAGGGAGAGCATCAGGATAATAGCTAATGCATGCGGGGCTTAATACCTAGGTGACGGGTTGATAGGTGAAGCAAACCATCATGGCACACGTTTACCTATGTAACAAACCTGCACGTGCTGCACATGTATCCAAGAACTTAAAATTAAATTTAAAAAAATCTAAACTGTAACACTGCGTTCAAATTATCTCATTTAATCTTCACAAGAAGTCACAAATATTTCATCTCCTCTCAGCTTTACTTGCTTGTTAACAGCATTAAAGCTGGGACTTACAGTAACTGAAGAAGGGACACTGAGGGCTTCTTGTATAGCTGTGTCCTAAGGGTTGCTGCAGTAAGGGGAATGTCTTTGTCAGCAAGACTGCAAGCACGACAACATTGGCCTACCAGCCCTCTCAATACACTTTATGCCTTAACCTTGGATATGCATTCAAATTACTCGGGGAGCTTTAAAAAATACTGATGATTTGGTGCCACACCCAGAGATTATGATATAACTGGTCTAGGTGCAGACAGGACTTGAGGGATTTTAAAAGCTTCCAAGGGGATTCTCATGTGAAGCCAAGGGTGAGAACCACCATTTTGGTCGAGGTGAGAAAGATGCCAGGTATAACCAATGATGGGAATACACCTCCCCCTTTGGAGAAACACTTGTTATTGCTTCTCTGCCTTTGGCCAAGGTTTTTAGTGTTTGCATTACAAAGTTAAACTTATGTTTAACTCATTTAAAATATGGCACTTGTTTCTCCTTAGGACAAAGCCACAGGAATGTTGCAAAGCACCTAGCTTTGTTCATCAGAATCAATTTTACTAATGAATGTGCAGGGTACAGATGCATTTCTGTTACTATGGTGTCATTTCTGAAGATGCTCAACAGCTTAAGGATTTGTTTTTCTGTTTGCTCTATGGCTGCATTGGAGCTTGAAGAAAATTTAATTTCTCTGCATCGTGTTTGAAATGTTGTATTGTCTCTCTCTACATCAGAACAAGTTTCTGTGAAGGATGGTGCTGTGCTTAGGCAGCAGTGCTGTGAGACTAACAAATTGACTTCAAATGGAACTGAAATGCCATTGTTTGGTCACAGATCAAATCTGAATCTTTCTCTCTTGAGTACCTTCCAATGTGTCGCTTAGTTTCATGAAATTCCGTTTGACTCTTGGGCAGGCTAAGTGGATTTCTGATGCCTTCTGAGACTAAGCATGAACTTCCAGGCTTCAAAAGAGGAGTTACTTCTCTCTCTCTTGAAAAACCAGAAAGAGAAGAAATACTTTTATTTCTCAACAAGTGGCAGCAATATAGCACAAATATATGAACTTTGTGAAGGGACTGAGTTCCAAGACCCTCTAGAGCAATGCTCCTCAGAATGTGGTCCTTGTACTAGTTGCTGGTCCCTGCACCATTTATTACTGGTTTACAAGGAGATAAGGAGTTTGCCCAAGACTGGAAATCAACAGTGTCAATAAATTTGTTATTTAGTTCAGCTGATGTTTTTGATTGCAAAACTTTCCATGAAGGAAGCCACACACTGATTTACATTCTGATGCAAGCTCCCTATCTTATCATGGGCCAGCACCTTGAGTAGCATTTCCCTAGAGGAGGGCCAGAGGTGAGACACTTGTTCCTTTGTCTCTATAGACACCAATTAGTAAATTAGAAATTAGGAAAGAAAATGCAATGGAGTTTTTCAAAGGCACAGTAGCTTTTATTCCAGACTGAGTAGTCTCAGTCGTTACTAGTCGAGAGCCCATGCAATTCTGATTAGCAGTTTTGCTAAAGGATTGGTGAGTTATAGACTCTGAGCCTAGACTAAATAATATCTTAGAAATAAAAGTGATAAGAAAAACTGTCTTGATTTTTGGCTACCTTATATTTCTTCCAGTGAACAGAGGCACTACGATTGGAAGACATTTTTTTGGTTTGTTTTTTATTCAAAGACGTTAACATGTACTATGCACATATTAATGTGCCAAGTGCTGGGAATGCTTCTCAAATATGTGAGCAATACAATCTTGGAATTCTATTTTGAGAGGCTGCTTCCTAAAGAACAAGCCTAATATCAATTACTGTATCAATTAGGGTCTCAGCAGGAAACAGATGGAACACTGAAACTGTGGCTGCAACACTGAGGAAAGATTAGTAGAGGGATTATTTATAAAGGTGCAGTCAGAGTCAAGGGAAAACAACAAGGGATGGTGATACTAGCAACAGCTAGGAGCCTTTACCACTAGTAGGCCTGAAAGATTGGAGGGCAGGAGTGGCTCTGTGGCTCTAGCTGCAGGAGAAGGTAACCTAAAAAGAACTATAGCCCTGAATAGAGGAATGTAGCCACTATCACTTGGTGACCCAGCAGGAGGGAGCCAGGCTTGTAACTATACCAGTCTCACTTTCCTCACACCATTCAATCTCCTACTGCTGGCTTTCTTTGTCCAAACCCAACCAAAATCCAGAAGGTAAGAGAGTCACATTGAAGCAAATCATTAAGGTTCACCTCTTAGGCATAAAACAGTGTGAAAAGAGCAAAGAGAAAATATGCAGGAACAGATGTAGAATATCCAGAGCAACATCTTAAAAAATTATAATTGACAACATTTGTTTCTTCCTTTGTGGTATGTAAAGTAAGGCTGCCTCTTACAATCAATGGTGTCAAAGAGTAAATTAATTCTAGCACATGTAAGTTGTCATAGGACTTTAGAGCTTGAGCAGACTTTGAATATCACTTAGTTCAAGTCTCCCATTTTATAGATGAGAAAACTGAGGTTCAGTGAGAGAACTTGTCTTGCTCAAAAGCCACAGCAAGTAGCACAGCTTGGAGAAGGAGCTAGGTTTCTTAACTATCAACTCAGTGTTCTTTATAATACATCATCCTCTTTCAAGTTTGGGTTAACCAAAATGTACTTTTGGGTTAAGCCTCACATTTATCACTGACTTAAGCCAACTTGGTATCCAAATGCTTTTCTCTACAGTTCGTCATCAGCAGCAACACAAATATTGAGTCTTGATTGAAAATAGAAGATACCAGCTAGAAGATGTTTGATTAGTACTATGGAATAAAGCTTTCAGGGACTATTTCCTCAAGTTTAGGGGAGACTGTGTCCAAAGTCAGTTGGTCCTCATTCTATTTAGCAGGTTATCAGAATCGTCTAGAATAAAAAATATTTAGGTCTTTCATTTCAAGGACTCTGAAATAAAGTCAGATTACCTGGCTGAGGGATGTCATCAGGATAACCACAGGAGAAAACACACACACACACACACACGCACACACACACACACACACACAAAGGATGTTAGTAATCAAGCATGTGTGTATGCCGAGAAATAAAAATCAAGGAATAAAAGGGACTCAAAGAAAAGACTGGCAAATGGAAGGATCTTAGGACAATGTTGGCATCAACTACAACTGACAGGTGATAGTCTTAAGTGTCAATATCAATTCTGCCATTTTCTGTACACCAATGCATTCCACAGTTCATTATTCTTGCAAATCAACTAAGGATCTTATTATAATGAGCATTGTGATTTGGTGGGTGTGGGCTGGGGCCCCACATTGTGCATTTCCAACAAGCTCCCAGATTTTGGTAATGCTGTTGGTTCATGAATCCCACTGTAAGAGGCAAGTCTCCAGCTCATGACAAACACAAGGTTTCTAGTTGGGTTGCAGTTTAGTGTAGTGCAAAGAAATTGGGCTTTGGGATCTGAACTGGGAAGCTCCATGTTGGGTGAGGCTGTAGTACATACTATCTTTGAACTTGGGCAAGTTACTTAACCTCTATGAGCCTCTTAGGTCTTTTTAAAAAACAGCCTTAAATTAGGTAACAATTCGTAAAGTACTTGACACATAGTAGATGCTCAATAAATGTCATTTCTGATCCCTTCCCTTGATTTATTGAGGGGAGGGCAAAGGGAGTAATTGTTTCAGAGTTTAGACTTACAGGAAGATAAGTGAGCAAAAACCGAAATGGGAAGGCAGATTCAATAGCTGAGCACCAAGAAGAGTTGTTCAACATCATTCTATTTTTAAAAACAGCAACCAGACACCCATCCAATCTGTGTGTCAATTCAGCAAATGTGCTTTCCTTCAAAGACAAATAAATATAAAGACACGAGGGATAGGTGACATATAATCCATCTTCAAGAACCCAGGAATAAGAAAACCAAATACCATATGTTCTCACTTATAAATGAGAGCTAAACATTGAGTGCACATGGACACAAAGAAAGGAACAACAGACACCAGGGCCTACTTGAGGGTGGAGGGTGGGAGAAGAGAGAGGATCGAAAACCACGTGTCAAATACTATGCTTATTACTGGGATGACAAAATAATCTGTACACCAACCCTGTGGCATGCAATTTACCTATATAACAAACCTTCACGTGTACCCCTGAATGTAAAATAAAAGTTAGAAAAAGAACTCAGAAACAACTCAGAACATGTTAGAGATATTAGGAAAGTAAATTTAATGAAAAAATCCCAATTTGCAGCAAGTTCAGGGTGGCACAAAGCTTTTGTCTGGGATGCATGTTACATACAGAAGCTTAGAAGTAGGCATGTTAAGTATTTAAGTGTTACTACTAATTTTGCAATTAGTAGCATGGTAAGACAAGCAGTTAGTAAATATGGCAAGGCAAGCACACAGGAACAGTTATTTGTGGCCAATAATAACAAAAAAATCTAGCAGGATAAATAAATAAAATAAATAAATAAATAAATAAAAGAAAAATAAACAATTTAAAAAATTGTTACTGTTTCCTCAGAGTTCTTCTGTCTTTTTCTCTATTTAAAAACAAATAAAAATACTATATTTTACACTTAAAATTTAAGAGAGTAGATTTCACATTAAGTCTTCTTACCACAATAAAAAAGAAATGAACTATCAAGCCACAACAAGAGATGGAGGAACCTTAAATGCCATATTGAAAAGTAAAAGAAGCAAATCCAAAAAGGTTACACATTGCATAATTCTAACTATATGATATTCTGAAAAAAGGTAAAACTATGGAGACAGTAAAAAGATTAGTGTTTGCCATGGTTTAAATCACAGGAGATGTTTTGGGCAGTGAAACTACTCTGTGTTACAATGTAATTGTGCATATATGATATTATAAATTTGTCAAAACAAATAGAACTAAAATACAAAGAATGAATCCTAATGTAAAGTATGGTATTTAGTTAATAATAATGTATCAATATGGCTCATCAATTGTAACAAATGTACCACATCAATGCAATATGTTAATAATAGGAGAAACTCAGAGGGAAGGTAGTATGTGGGAACTCTTATACTTTCTGCTCAACTTTTCTGTAAACCTAAACTGCTCTGAGAAATAAACTCTATTAACTAAAAACAAAGAAAAGAGACCAACGTCCTATTAGAACAAGAGTGTAGGAGAGTAAATTGGCAGCTGAAGCAGGTGAATGCCATGACAAAGCAGAAATGAACATACTCACATGTAGGTGACCCACCCTATGGCACAGTTTGGAAAATTATCCCTTATTCCTTTCAAAGAAGAGCCCCCATTCCAATGTTTCAGCGACCCAGTGATTTTAGATGTTCTTAGATATTGAAAATGTGTCTTCCTTCTCCAGCCCACTAAACCTCTGAACTTATCTTCAGGTCCCAGAGAAAAAGTCTCCTCATGACTATTATGTTCAATCCAGGAATGGAGACCTGGTGCATTCAAAGAGCTGGGCCAATACTTGGGCTGATTATGTCGTGCAATTCTCAGATGCTCTGTAAGAATTTGTACGACATATATTTTTAGGTGGGCCTGCCTGGTGGAAGAGATTTGAAAGAAGTCCCCAGTGAAGGCAAATGTCCCTTTTCCCTATGTCCTTCCCAATTCCTGTGTTGCCCAAGGTTGCATGCCCCATTCAGCAAAACAAAGGCCCCACATCTAAACAGATCTGTCTTAGGAGGCAATTTATCAGCCATAAATTGCTCTTCACGCATGAGCTCCTCACCCCATCTATCTATTCAAGCAGACATTATTTCTTCCTGCTAATACCATATTCTTCCTGAGAGGAGCTCTCCACCTCATTACATTTTCAGGGATGTTTAGCACCCTTTATAATTTGGCACCCTGGGAAGCTCCCCAGCAGCCCACTCCTAAGCCTGGCTCTGTGCATTCAGATGCCTTGCAAGCAAGTGACTCTAACAGAACTGGGCTCTGAGGTGAAAGGAAAGAGCTAAAAATGAAGAATAATATTTCCATAAGCCCATGTGGAAAAAAGCATGAAGGACATCTCTTAAGATTCTGGTGTGCATGCCATCAGCCAAGGGACAATGTAAGAAGATATTTAGGTATTATGGAAGACAAATTAATGGAGGTGGCGGGGAAGCTCAAAAATCAAGGCTAAGGAAAAGTCCAGATATCTCTTTCTTCAAATCAACTGAAAGCCAATGATCTCTCTTTTAAAATGTCCATTTATGAATAATAAATACTAAGAAAGGATGGAAACAAATATACATACCCAATCCCCAATCATTTCAACTACGGGTTCAACCTTGAATTGATTGCCATGACTGCTTTGTGATGGAATGGCTTCCTTCCTTGTTTCCAAAGGAGAAAGGTTTAAAAATAAATCTACTTATTGGGACTTATGGATTCCTGTGGATTTGCACAAACGAGCTTCAAGTTTGTAAAGACAAAATGAACTATTGACTAAGTAGAAAAAATGTTTGGAAAGAGAAATCAGAATCCTTCCCCAAAGTAAATGTATCTCACAATAAAGTATAATAATAATAATAAAAAGAAAGAAAAAAAGAGGTAAAAATAAAATATTTAGATTTAAATATCTATCTAGTTCTTTGCCCTCCTATAAGAAGACATCTTTTAGAAAATTCCAATTATTTAAACTTTTGCTTCAATTACTGTAATAAAATATCTGATTTATGTGCTGTATTAATTTCTGTCTCCTTCAGAGAAAAAGGAAATCAGAGACAAATCTTTATGTGTGTCAAAATACTTGAGAGAAAAGTATGATCTACTACCCCATATGAGTGTTTTGGCATTTATAGGCAATACTAACCATATATTCTACTTTAGTTTTCCAAGTATAAAAGAAACCCTCCCCCAGAAAATTTGGATAAATTCTAGTGAGGTAAGTGAGGTACAATTCATTACTCATAGCGACAACAGCAGTTTGCATTTCTATGGAAATTGCTTTGACAGCATGGTAAATTTCCTTCTGTACATAAAGAACATGACTCTACACAACATTATTGTGAGGCTAGCAGGTTTTATCTTCCTGACATAGGGTATAGGGAATGGGCCATAGAAAGCGATGGTCATTACACTGGAAGAGAGTGTTGAAGAAAGGGGAGGAAAGATGGTTTGCTTGCAGGTTCCATAATCTGTGGACCAAGAAACCGACCAATTTTTCTCCCCATGATATTAAACATTTTCTGTAATATTTATTATCTAATCCAATGAAGTATGAAATTTCAGTCTAAAATAAATATATTACTATCACCCACAAGGGGTAACCTAGCATAAAATACAGGTTTTTTTGTGTTTGCTACACCTAAACACTGGAGATCACTTAATTGTACATAGAATGCTTAAGACCTAACCCAGCATCTAGGAAAAGAGGGGCATAAGAAATTATGAACCACAGAGTAATAGAACTAGCTCACCAATAATGACCTTTTTAAAACAATGGATTAGAATTTGCAAAGCATATTTACATATATTACCTTATTTGATATCTTCAGTTACTCCAAAGTAGCCTATTTATTCCAATTTTACAGGCAAATAGACCATAGCCTATAAAGAGTAATTAACTTGACTGAAGTCTCATGGTTGGTAAGTACCCAATTCAAGACTTGAACTAGTATTCTCTGAGTTGAAGGTTAGACTCTTTCCACCCCTTCATGGTTGCCTTGCAATTAATGATCTCTGGGTATACAGAAGATCGACTATTTCAAGATCAAATTCAAGAAGCCATCATGATGTAGAGTTGGTTTGAAGAATAGAGTTGATATAATTTGTCCTCTAATGCAGTGTTTCTCAAACTCTGATCCATTTGTATTAGATTCACCCAAGAAGCTTGATTAAAATGATTGGGATTGCTGGAGATTTTGTTTAGTAGGCTTGGAGCAATGCTCTGGAATAAATGTATTCAATTCATCCTCCAGATGATTCAGATAGTCCTTTGGAATCCTTGATGCAGTGCAATTTTCCTGGCTATTGTTCAAACCTTTCCAAATCTAATTTTTGTTGTACTTTTGCCTGTATGAACATTCCCCTCCTATTTTTCTTCAATTTCAGAGGTCATACATGACACTATCGTAGGAGTAAAACCCTTCTGGTAACTTCTAGAGACAATGTTCACTTTAATGTGAAATGTATACATGGGAGAAAAACAAACATTGATCACAGCCCAAAATGCTACTAGTTCTCACTTTCAGATGCTTCTAGGACTTGATATTTCATTACACTTTGCTTCTAAAGGTGGGGTTTACTCTAATTACTTCCATGGCTTTCTCCTCCCTCACCAAAGGTAAACCTTGGGCTGGGCGCGGTGGCTCATGCCTGTAATCCCAGCACTTTGGGAGGCCGAGACGGGCGAATCACGAGGTCAGGAGATCGAGACCATCCTGGCTAACACGGTGAAACCCCGTCTCTACTAAAAATACCAAAAAAATTAGCCGATCGTGGTGGTGGGCGCCTGTAGTCCCAGCTACTCGGGAGGCTGAGGCAGGAGAATGGTGTGAACCCGGGAGGTGGAGCTTGCAGTGAGCCGAGATCATGCCACTGCACTCCAGCCTGGGCAACAGAGTGAGGCTCGGTCTCAAAAAAAAAAGGTAAACCTTGGAGTAGTAGGTAGTGATGACACTAATATGACTGTGAATCAGGTGGGCTCCATTCATTAATTACCTAAGTACTTAATGATTATTAGCTATACATTTGTGAACATTTCTTAAGGAAAAAGAGGCCGAGAGTATGAAGTTACTTCAAAATATCTTTTTTTATGGTGTTTTCGTGACCTGAAAAATCTACATCCTGTTGAGTCCAGCGACAATAACAACATAAATGAAAGGAGAGCTGATTAACAGAATTAATCTACCACATCCTGTATGTGTTATTTATGTATGCATGGATAAAATCAGCCTTTTGGATTTGTCCATGTCCCTTTCCAACTTGATTTATCTGAGGGAAAAATGAGAGTTGAGATCTTCAAAGAAGGAGTAGGACATTCCATGCAAGGCTGTGGCCTCTTCTTCTGATAAGCTGACATGCGGGGCCGGAAGCATACTTTGTGCTTAGATCTATACTGAGACAAGCCGGGCCCAGCAGTCTAGGGTTGTATCTACAGTACTTGTTGGAAGGTTGCTTTTATAAAAATTAATTTTATTTTTAGTTGATAAATAATAATTGTATATATTTATGGAGTACAATGTGGTGTTTTGATACACATATACACTGTGGAATGAGCAAACCAAGCTAATTGGTATATCCATCACCTCAAATATTTATCATTTCTTTGTGATGAGAACATTTGAAATCCTCTCTTTTAGCTGTTTTGAAATATACATTATTTTTAAGTATAATCATTATGCTGTGTCATTGCACAGCATGGTGACTATAGCAAGGTGGCTTTTAAAAGACCAATCAGTAAACGAATTCAGACATTTTTCTTGATCTATGTGGGCCCCAGTTTCCTTATCTGTTAATTGGGAGTTAGAAATGGTGGTTTCTAAAGATGCCTACAGTCTAATATTCTATGATGTTACATTAGTTTGTTTTTGCTTGTTCCACAAATATTTTTTGATTACCTACTGTGAGCTAAGGACTGGGATATGGCTGTAAAAAACATAAATATTGTCTCTGCCCTTCTGAATCTTACATTCTAGGGACATGGCAGGGAGGAAACAGACACAGACATTAAAGGACTCATTACGTTAATAATTTATTATAATTGTGATGTGAGCACTGAAGGGGAAATAGAGGCAGGCTGCCGTGACCTAGTTCAGTAGAGAGTGATCAGGGAGGGTTTCCCTGAGGAGGTAACATTTTAGACCTGGATGACTAATGGGAATCAAGCTGAAGAAAAGATGGACCAAGAAGACTCCTGGCAAAGGCCATGAGGTGGGATAGAGCCTGGCACAATTGATAAGTAGAAAAATGAATTCTGTGGCTGAAGAGAAGGGGAGGGGAGTCATGGCCTGGGAGAAACTGGCAGTGACCATCTTGTGCAGGGCCATGAGCAGGAATTTATATTTTATTCTCAAGACAATGGGAAGCCATGAGGGTTTTACAGATTGCTCTGGGGATGGACAGATAGATCAATAATGGTAAGCAAGTATAGTCAAATGTGAATGGCAGAGCTGAATTTGGGTGGTGGATATAAGAGTGTTCACTATGAAGTTCTTTCAACTTTTCTGTATATTTGAACATTTTAAAATAACATGCTGAGACAAATCACTCTGGCCACAGTAAGAGGAATGGATTGAGGGAGGACAAAATTGGTGGCATAGACGGCAGCTAAGAGACTGCTGCGATAATCTTGGAGAAGGGTGATAGTGGCTTGGACTAGGATGATGCCGTGGAGACAGTGAGAATTGGACAGGCTCTAGAGATATTTAGGAGGCAGACTCAATATGATTTCCTGATTGATTTTTGCCTCAGGATAAGAAAGAGGCAGAAACCAAAGATCAATACCAGGTGTCTGGTTACTGTTACTGGGTGGATGAAGGTACCAGGTACAGAGATAGGGCATGCTGGTGCAGGAAGACATGGGTGCGAGGGAGACTGTGAAATGAAGAGTACAGTTTTTAATATGTTGAAAATATGAAGTATCCTGGTGGAGATGTCATATGGGCAGTTAGATCTGGGTCTGGGGCTGACAGGAAGGGTCTGGGTTAGAGATGTGAGTTGGAAGTGAAAAGTGTATGAAACCTTGAGAGCACAGTACATGATAATGCCTAGAAGGCTGTATAAAGTGAGGAGAAAAGAACTGAGCACTGAATAATCCAATTTTTAATAGTTTTGTAGAGAATGAGTAAAGACAAAGATGAAGCAGTGACTTGTGAAGCAGAAAATCAGGGTCATGTGATATTATACAAGGCCTTTATTGATGGGCTTTTGGATTGTTTCCAATCTCTTTCAATAAATATCCTTGTATGTACTCATTTCTCATATATGCACTTACCTCTGTAAGAAAAATACTCAGAAGTGGAATGGTTGGGTAAGATTTATACCTCATTTTGAATTTCAAAGTGTTTATTCTTTGAAGGAAAAGTTTGCTTAGAAAAGCCATTAAATATAGATAGCTTGGTTAACCATATTTAATGTGGTAGTGGGTTGGACTGGTTAAATAAATTTGATACATCCCTATAATTTAATATCTTGTAGCCATAAAGAAGAATGAGACAGTCAATATTTTCTGATATGGAAGAGGAGAGAGGAAGACTTAACTTTTCACAATTTTGAATTATTTGAATTCTGTGCCATTCACATGCATTACCTATATTTAAAAATACTGTTTGTAGTTCTAGACCATACTTTTGCCTTTTATTTCCAAGAACAACACCAATAGGTTTCTGATGGATTTTTGCATACTTAAGTTTTGCATTATGGGAATACCTAGTTAGATGTTGGATTTTATGAAACCATGATACAGAGAGTTGCTCTACGTGTGGCAAAGATCTGAACACATAAAGTTCATGCTCTTCTTGAGTTCAAGTTATAAATTTTAAAATTTATTATTTTTTCATATTTATTATTAATGAATAAATCCACTTCGTTGTGTCTATACCAGAGATGTTTCCAGACTTCACCATCACCACCCTCTTACCTCCCCTAAAAATGTAACTGAAGACAGAATGAGTCACATCAAGTCTGAAGACATTTTATTTTTCCTATGTGGGAAGCAATGATGATCTTACACTTTTTGTTTTCTGTTTTTAAGAAGGGCAGCACAAGGATATGTGCAGATTTTCTTTTAAGTACCTTGCTAAGCGACACTAGACTAATAACCATTTTCTAGTATTAGGTGACCTACTTCTGAATAAAATTGAAACTGGATTGCTTATTCCCTTACTAATAATAATACTAAATATATTCTTAAATCAGTTTTCAAAATTCAAGATGAAATCTAGAAATATGGAACAACTAGCAGGAATAAGCCCGAAGATGATTCTAGCTCCGTTACTACTAAAACCTAGTTTCTAAACTTTCGAGGATTTTATATGAACTCGCATGAAAAAATGAGCTCAGAGGAATATGTTCTGGAATATGACTCCAGAACATACCTTGGTCGGGTATGTTCATGCTCAAGTAATCAGACTCTGCTCCAAATTTCTTGACATACGCCCTTTTATCCACCTTAATAAGCATAGCATTATGCCAAGGACTACATTGAAAAAAGAACACTGGCCTACGATTGATAGTCTGGATTTAAGTCCAGATTTAGTCACAGCCTCTATATGGCCTTGGGCAAGTTATCTCAGCTCTCTGAAATTCACATTTGGAATCTGCAAAATGAGCAACTGGGCCTGAGGTTCCTTCTAGCTTTAACTTTCTTTGCATCTAAGTTTCGTAGCTCAAGCATCTGGAATTCCAGGTGAGAGAAGGTATGGTAGATTGAACTGTTGGCCCCAATTCTTCATCCCTTCCTGCATCCTCACTCTTGTCATGGCTTCACTGTGGGCAGTGCATATTTCCCTGCCTCTTCATCTTGGCCATCTGACTTCCTTTGACCAATGAGATATCAGTAGACATGACACAACCAGGGGCTGAAAATGTACCCGAGCAGTGGGGCTCATCTTATTGCACTTCTGCCATCAAGATGCTCTGGCTATCCCTTTGGCTTAAAGAGGATGAGGCATAAGAAGCCCTAGAACCTCAGGCCTATAGCAGGAAGCAGAGGTGCCATAGCCAATCTTCATAACTGTGAGAAAAAGGATGGTCATTTTAAGCCACTGACATTTGGTGTGTTTTTTCATTCAGCATTATTGTGACAATAGTTAACCACTGCAAAAGGAGATAAGAAAAACTCAGTGAAGGAGAAAACAAGGGGGAAGAGAGCAGATGGAGTCTTTGATTCTCTCCCATAACAGGGCAGAAGAGAAACAGAAGTAAAATAGCAGGTAGAGTACCTCCTTTTTCATTAAACTAGTCTCGTCAGTGAACACAATGTGAAAAGGTATATCAATTGACCATTATATCTCATTCCCTTTTAGTTAATGGCTTAGGACATTTTATAAAATAAATGTTTAAAACAGAGCTCTCTTAGGTCATCAGTAGGGTGACCCTACATCCCAATTTTCCCAGGTCAATTCTAATCAACATCAATCATTCTGATGTAGTTATTTAGCTCTCTTTGTTCTAAAAAGTAAACTGATTTAGATGATAAATTCTATAGTAATCATAGAAAGCCCTGTCAATCCATCTTGAAATACTACTTGGTTAATCCACAAGTTTGCTGCAATAACAGGACAATCCCCTTGCTCAAGCAACCATCTCCACCATGCCTTCTTGAGATCATATGGATCCCTAGGGTGAGTAAAAGTTGGCCAGTATCCTTTCTTCTGACTTTTCAAGTGATCTACCTTCTCAGTGGTCCTCTTTCTCTTCAAAGGATTTGAGGAAATCTAAAGTAACTTATAATTAGCAAATGGAGGCTTGTGCCATTTCTTTTATGGTATAAACCATATAAGCCTTTGCACAATTTGCTTGTTGACAGGACAAGTAGTACACTTTCTATCATCCAATCAAGAAGGCCTTGATTGGATGGAAATATATGTTTTTTAGGCACTCAACAAGACCCTAAATGTTCATACTACTGACATCTCTCCCCTCATGTCCCAACACTGTCAGGTGAGAAATGGCAGGGAAGCAGAATCCCAGGTCTCAGTTTGCTAATGGTAGGAAAAGACAGCCAGATAGGTCCTGGTGGCCTCATTCTTGGAGAACTGGTCCCTTTAGAGCCTACATTTTCCCATGCTGGAACGAAGCATGAGTACACCCTCAAAGGGAGTTCCAGGGTTGTTGGCCATCTTCTGCCAAAGGCGCTGCTCTTCCCCCTGAGAGTCCATCCAATCCACGTTCTTCCCATGGCTCACACCTGAAGAGGCGAAATGGGAAAATTATATGTCACACATGAAATGCTTTGCTCTCCTGCAAGGTATCTATCAACTTCTGAGCAGGCCTTTTCACCAGAGTACCTTTTACTGGCTTGTTCTCACTTAGTATATATAGTGAGTGGTGTTAGAATTGAATCAATCAATCATTTCAGTCTGCACTATTCTCTAATGCCTAGGCCATATGAGGCAAATCGGGGTGGCCCTGGTGACTCACTTCCTCCCTACTTTAGCAGAGAGCTGGTTCATCTGGACTGTGCTAACATGACAGAAGAATGGGATGAATTTGGCTCTCTTTTTCTAACAAGGACACTTTTCTGACCTGGGGAGTTTTCCTTTTAGTGGTATAGATATTTTTGGCTCCCCTTAATCTATAAATAAGTAATTATCATAGTGATAGGACCTTCCTCAACAGAAATGTTTACCATGGTGTATGCTGATGGTCTCATCTATGTCTGGCTTAGGCTATGGGATAATGAGAGTTAGGGGAATGCACGTGCTCTACTACTGTAATCCCTCTTCCAATTCACCCTGTTACAGTTGCGTCTTGTGGCACCAGTGGTGGGTTTCCTTGATCTGTTTTTAACAACACTGGTGTTATTTTTATGAAAAAATGATTTCCTTTCAATTCAACCAGTATGAATAATAGCTGCAAGTGCTGGACAGAACTGAGAAGATGATGAAGTAATGTTGGTCTTGAAAGTCGCTCTCCTCCCATCAGAAACCTATGCCGTCTTGGTAATCATCTCCTGAGCCAAATATGAAGCAAGGCCCAAGAAAGTACTTACAATTCACTTAGACTAAGGTGTAAATGCTAGTCTATGAAAGGATTGAATATAAATATGATATCTTCCAATCTTCTAGCCTAAGGATACAAAGTTACTGTAGTTATATTTGTATTTTAACAATGAATAGATCCTTAGCTAAAGGAATGAAGTATTTGTGGTAATTTCAGGATTTAGCTGAAACTATATATATACATCCACTGCACATCACATCTGCAAGAATAGCGCCCCCACCTGGGCCTAGTCACAGACCATCCCTGTGGGTCCCCAAATCCCTCACCACTTCCAGAATTCAAACGAACTCCTCCCAGAAAGATGTTGCTGGAAAAGGCCTCCTTGTCCCAGATAGTAAGTTCTAGGCAAACATTCTTTATATCCTGGGGATGGATGCCACTGAACATGAATGTATGATTCCACTGAGGGTTAACACTCTTTTTTATTACCAGAGTTTTGTGCTTGGTGGCTTTGCTATCATCAGGGAGCAGGTAGCTGCATGAGAAAAAACAATCAAATCATCAATAAGACAGCAGACAGAAAATGTCAGCGTGTACACAAGTGTGATGTGTCTATTTGATTTTCCTTCCCAGGCTTCTATATGCTTAAATCTGGATTTATATAGTGAAATGACTTATTATTTCTTCCCAGTGGGACATTAGTAAAATGCCCTCACTCCCCTTTCTAATCCTATTTTGGTCCTTCCCTCCATCTTGAAAAGAAAATACCTCCTGTAATAGACACTATTGAATGCCTTGCTTCACATCTTTTTGGCCTCCTTGGAGCTGACTTGCAGCCAGGATGGGAAGTTCCTGATATACTTTCAGCTTCCCACCTCAAGTGCTTGTGTCTCTTGATACAAGGAATAAATTCCTCTAATTAAGGAATTTATCTGATATTGTGTTAGCTGGCTCAGCTTATGTGTAGGAAACTCTGGGATTACTTGGAATTTAATACCCCTGGGGCAACTTTTAACTGATGAGTTTGAGAAATTGGTGGATAATTTCCCCATCTTCCCTGTCCCTCAAAGTGACAATCCTAAGGTATATTCCACAGAGTTCCTCACTGCTTCCCTAGTGGAATCAAGCTCCAGTTGCCCACAGTGGTAACCTGCCCATTAACATATGTTTTCATCAACTTCTCTTTCTTCCTCGTTTCATTTTCTCCACTACCTCACTGGTGTTTCCTGAAATCTGTCTTCAAATAAAACGCCTGTATCCTAGGTTTTCTCGACTATGGTCAAAACACTGTATGAGGCTCTAGGTATGTGATAAAAATGGCTGTTTTCCCCCTTCAGGGAGCATACTTCTTTAGAAAAGAAGACATATGTACATATGGAATTAGTACATGGAACAAAAACAAAAAGTGCTACAAGCAAATGACTTTACAATAAAGAAGATACATTAAGTCACTTAAGATTTAATTTCATGTACCAAGCAAAGACTGCTTATTATCTCCTAATATCCATTCTCTCCTTATATTCCTCTAAAAAACTGTGTTTTTATTTGAGCACAGCGTTGCCCAGAATAAAGAGTACATTTCCCAACCTCCCTTGCAGCTGGAATAGCCATGTGACTGAGTTCTGGCCAATGGGATATAAGAAGTAGTGCTTATAAAACTACTTCTTACATTTGGAAAGTGTCCTGTCAGCTGGAATTTGTGTGGGATAGCTGAAACAGGAGCAGCTATCCTAACCCATTAGGTGGATACCATAACGAGATGGAAAAATCCTGGGTCCCTGATAATCATGATGCTTCCATACCTGCACTGGGGACCTTACCTTCAGTCTTTGTTTACATTTAAGAGAGAAAAAAAAACTTGTCTTGTTTAAGCCACTGTTCTTTTGGCTCACAGACCGACCTAATGTTAATGGATATATTTTATATTATTAAACTTTACAGAGGGTCTGTTCTTGCTCCCTCACTGTCTTTTAAAAAAATCTCATGTCTTTTTAGAATCAGCCTAATATTTAAGTATTATTATAGACAGAATTTACCGGAAAGTTATTGGCTTTTGTTTTTCTTTCTAGAACAAAAATACTGTCTTTTATTATTTCTGCTTTATACATTTTCCACAAGATAAAGTGAGTACTGCTCCAGAAGATGTCAAGTACCATTGCAAGGTCACAATGTGGCCACGGGTTGGGAGTCATCTCCTCATTCCAGCAGCAGAAGCTTAAACTGGATGGTAGAGCTAATGACACAAATTGTAACTGCAGTATCCAAAGAAAGCGTTTCTTCTATGCTTAAATCTACTGCAAGGAAGAGTGAAGGGAAGATGTGCCAGGATTCAGGCATACACACTCACCAATGGGGAGGCCCCAGAACTGCTTCTCCCCACTACTGGCTTTACCAAAGTTAGAACATGTGGCCAGGCACGGTGGCTCATGCCTGTAATCCCAGCACTTTGGGAGGCCAAGGCAGGCAGATCACTTGAGGTCAGGAGTTCAAGACCAGCCTGGCCAATGTGGTGAAACCCTGTCTCTACTAAAAATAAAAATAAAAGTAGCTGGGCATGGTGGCACGTACCTGTAATCCCATCTACTCAGGAGACTGAGATATGAGAATCACTTGAACCTGGGAAGCGGAGGTTGCAGTGAGCCGAGATGGCACCACTGCACTCCAGCCTGGGCAACAGAGTGAAACTCTGTCTCAAAACAAAAACAAAAACAAAAACAAACAACAACAACAAATAACATGTGAGAGTGAGCTCAACCCATTTCCTTGTAGGAAAAAATACTCTTTTCCAATACAGCATGCGAAGAGGAACAATATTGCCATCTGACTCAAAGAATGAACCTCATGGTCTGGCATCATGGGAATTTGTTTTACCTTATGTGCTTTACGGAGTTCCATGAGGGCAGGGATAATATGTTATTTTTGAAAGCATAGCACCTGGTGCTTGGCACATGTGCATTTTGTGTTTGTTTGAATGACTGAAAAATAACCTTGCAGTCTTAGTTTCTCAATTTCCAAGAGAAAAATATCCAGTAGTCAGGAATCAAAAGGGATTTGATGTTTGAGTTGCCTAGAGTTAGGCAAAAGTATCCATTTTAAGGGCTGCATTCCCTCAGGAAGCTGCCCTTTGCTCCACAACTTGGGCACAAATGCCTAGCAGGTGGTCTTGGAGCCTCTCCAAAGCACTCGACAGTGAATAAGTCCAGCAAGGATGCTCTGACATCTCTACTTTTTACAATTTCCCCCAAGAGAGAAAAATATCAAGGATCTGATATTTTGGTGATTGTTGCATATTGCCAGGACAAAATGATAATAAAGAACAATATAAATACATTATACATAGGAAATCATACTTTTGTCCACTTTCGATAAATGAATCTTACAGAAAAAAGTTGACTATCTTGAGAGTAAGAGTGATGGGAATTCCTGAAATATGTTGGAAACAGAGTGACAGCTAGAATCAGCAGTTCCCTCAACACTTGTGTTATTTTAGATGTAAGAGCCAGCATGTAAGGGTAGTTCTCACCCATACACTTCTAGTAAACAGAACACGGAAGGCTCACAGCCACCAGTGGCTTGTGGATCACAGATCCTTTCATCTCCTATTAAGTATCATCCAAAAAGAGCTAAAACAAAGTTACCCCTTCACAAAGCTATCAGAAGTGCCTCCTGACTTCACTGCTGTCAAATTCTTTGCCTCTTTGATGAACACTTCTAGTATTCCTCCAGAGATTACAGGTGACTCCTTCTTCTTTCCCTTTTTAAAAGTCTTATTTCCTGTGTCAGCCACCAAAATGAGGGAATGGTGGAGAAAGAGAAAAAAAAAATAGATAAATCATGAGTTCCATTTCAAAATTTACAAAGATCATCTACAAACATATATTTCATTTGCTGACTAAATTGGGCCTTTACATTATTGTATATTTTTATTCATTTAAACATTTTTGTCCCCATTGGATTCCTTCCAGATAGGTCTTTCATTTGTATTTGTTGAAACAAATGAAGAAATAAATTTAAAACTTTAAACACTCCCTTACAAAGCATATCTTTTCACAGGGTATAAAGGCATGGAATGCCTAAGAGTTTCCCGGAGCACCATTCCTGCTCTTAGTGAGAAATAACTATGATGAAGACAATATACATGCACCAAAACTCAAAAAGAGAAAATTCCATAACTCCCTTTGATATTTTAGTCTTACAAATAGTCAGTTTTAGTCAGAGCCAGCTCTAGAGGCTACAGCCCAAACACAGTTACGTTTTAGGGTGAGAGAAATCTCTTTTCCACCTCACTTTTCTTTTCTTATGAAATACATTCAACATGAATGATATAAACCAGTATCACAACCAGCACCTTTATTTAGTATTGTTTTAAGCACCTTACATATATGAACCTGTTTATTCTTCACAACAGCCCTTTGAAGTGAGGAAATTGAGGTCAGGTGATAGTGAGTTACTTGCACAGGGTCACACTGAAAAGAGTAATAGTGAATGGGAGGACAGAGGAGGCTGCCTGCAAGAATTGATGGTAAAAGAAGGGCAAGATAGTTTGGATGTTATCCTCACCCAAATCCCATGTTGAAATGTAATCCCCACTATTGGAGGTGGGGCCTGGTGCGAGGTGATTGGATCATGGGGTGGATTTCTCATGAGTGGTTTTGCACCATCCCCTTGGTGCTGTCCTCATGATAGTGAGTGAATTCCTGTGAGAGCTGGTTGTTTAAAAGTATGTGGCACCTTCTCTCTTTCTCTTGTTCCTGCTCCTGTCATGTGAGACACCTGCTCCACCTTCACCTTCTGCCATAATTGTAAGCTTCCTGAGGCCTCCTCAGACACAGATGCCTGTTTTATGCTTCCTACATAGCCTGCAGAACCATGAGCAAATTAAACCTCTTTTCTTTATACATTACCTAGTCTTGGTATTTCTTATAGCAATGCAAAAACAGCTTAATACAAAGGGGAAGAGAGATTTATAAATTGACTCCATCTGATTTTTTCCTTTAAATCCTGTGTTCTAGATCAACTTCTTCCTCAAGACTCCCTGAATAGCTGTGAATGTCATAAATCCATGGAGCAGTTTCCTATACTTGCCTCCAGCAGCCTGCCTTCCCCCAACCCTGGGGGAAGATCCTATATCTTTGGGACATAAAACAAAACTGACCACCAAGGCTGGTTTCTAAGTATGAATCTTACAAGGATTCCTTGTAAGAGTCCTGCATTCTTCCATATATACGGTATACACATCTCAACTCTCCCCAAAAGACAGTGACACCAAACCCTTTATGTTTTGTTTGTGTAATATGAAAGAAATATAATGCAACCAATCCCTGAGTCCCACTAC
This sequence comes from Pan troglodytes, assembly GCF_028858775.2. Taxonomy (NCBI): domain Eukaryota; kingdom Metazoa; phylum Chordata; class Mammalia; order Primates; family Hominidae; genus Pan; species Pan troglodytes. The sequence continues at coordinate 38,548,757 of NC_072421.2, read as the reverse complement.
CACACTTCTAGAAACAGAATGCCATTGATCAAAGTCATTGATTTTTACTCTACCTTGGAGTTGTTCTGGTGGAAGCATCAGGTTCTCTTCTGGGGGAATGTAACGTAAAACAACTGTCAGCTCTCCTTTGTATTGAAGGCCAATATCAGGAGCAAACTCCACCTGGCCAAGGAGAAACAAGTAAATTGAAAGAGTATGGATGATTGGCTTAGTATTGTAGTCCACATTTGAATGTGCAATATTTACTTAGTGGCATAAATGTGACAATCCATTCCCATTTCAACTCTGTTCACTCTCACTGGTTTAAGAGATGACTTAGGTAAGAGAAAAGAAAGGCTGGAAAACTCTATGAAGGCATTTGCATATAACTTTTAACATTTAAGTAAAAGGAATTTGAAAGAAGACATATAACTTATATTTGGCCAGTCAATAGATATTGAGCACCTGTGATGCATTGATGACTGGACCTATCACTGAGTTTACATATATAGTTTGGGATATGAAGAAGCAGGAATAAAAATGCCACTGAAAATACCTCCAGAAATTACTTCTCCCTGTCATCTTTGATGTCTTTTAAGTCTTTCCCAAGTGATCAAGAAGGGAAAAGTAGGCAATAATGCTTGATTCACATGGGGCTGCCAGCCATCAACTGTTAAAAGCAATGTTGGTAATTCATATAATCAAAATTCAACATGGAGAAAGTGGTTCACTCAAACATTGTTGGTGGGAATGTAAAATGGTGGAGTCACTCTGGAAAACAGTTTGTAAGACTAAACATGCAACTACCATCCAACCAGAAATTGCACTCTTGGTCATTTATCCCAGAGAAATGAAAACATTATATCCACACAAAACTTGTATAGGAATATTTGTATCAGCTTTATTTGTAATAGTAAAAACTGGAAACCACATGGATTTCCTTCAACAGGTGAATGGTTAAACACACTGTGGTACATTCATACCATGGAATACTATACATTAATAAAAATGGAATAGACTATTGATAAATGCAACAAGTTGAATCTCTAGAGAATTATACTGAGTGAAAAAAGCCAGTCTTAAAATGACATATACTTTATGATTTCATTTATGTAACATTCTTGAAATGACAAAATTATAGAGATGGAGAACAGATTAGTGGTTGCTAGAAGTTAGGGATGTGAGTAGTGGGAGGGAGTTAGATGTGGTTATAAAAGGTCAACCTGAGGGACATGTGGTATTAGAACTGTTCTGTACCTTGACTGTGGTAGTAGATACACAAACCTATAAAGGTGATAAAATTGCATAGGATGAAATATACACACACATGTGCACACACACACACACACACAAATGAGTACCAAACTGGGAATTCTGAATAAAATTGGTGGATCACATCAATGGCAATATCTTGGTTGTGGCTGGGTGTAGTGGCTCATGCCTGTAATCCCAGCATTTTGGGAGGCCTAGGTGGGAGGATTGCTTGAGCCCAGGAGTTTGAGACCAGCCTGGGCAACACAGTGAGACCCTATCTCTCAACATATATATGTATATGCGTACATATATATATATATATATATATATATATTAGCTGGGCATGGTGGCATGCACCTGTAGTCCCAGCTACTTGGGAGGCTGAGGTGGGAGGATAGCTTGAGCCCAGAAATTTGAGATTATAATGAGCTATGATTGTGCCACAGTACTCCAGCCTGGATGACAGAGTGAGGCCCTGCCTCTAAAAAAATAAGCAAAACCTGGTTTGATATTATAGTACATCTTTGCTATAGGTTACCATTGGGGAAAATCAAGTATTGGGTACATAGGATCTCTTCATATTATTTCTTGTAACTGCATGTAGATTTATAATCATCTCAAAATATAAAGTTTAAATTAAAGAAAGTCAATGTGCACTTGCACCCAGAACCTCTGTTCTATAGGTCTCCCACTTGCCATTGAGTCAACTGAACTTTGAGTTCTTTCACAGGTAGAGCAGGAAAGGCAGTTTACTTTGTCAGGCTTTTCCTTTAGGGATCTGACTTCTGAGTCAAAAGCAGAGAACTGCTCTCTCAGAGAGGGCAGAATGAGAGTTCTGAAACCTAGCTCATTCATAGCCAAGCCAGAGACTGTTCAAGACTTGGCATAAATAAGCAAATAAACAGTAAAAAAAAATTAAAAATACTGAGACTGTTACAAAGAAAAGGAATCCTTGCCTGACTTTCCCTTTTCTTTCCTGCTGGTGGTAGTAAAACTTACTAGTAAGGGTGGGAAAAATGCTTGAAATATTTTATTCAACCTTCTTACCCGGGGCAAAAATGAGATTATATGGTAAAATAGACTATCCATCTAATATTTAATCTGATTATTTTAGATCAGGTTCCTTGTAACTGGACTCTTCTTTTTGTTTTGACAATCTCAGTAAATTTTAGTTTAGGTGACTATCATAAGTAGAAAATTATAATGGATGTTATGACAGATTAAAGATGGTTACCACTTTTTTGGTACCGTCATCAATGAGAGATGGGGTATTTGTGACCTCTCTTTGGGTCTGTGTGGGCTCTGTGATTGCTTTGACTAGTATTATAGAATATGGCAGAAGTGACAATGTGCCAGTTTTGGGGTCCAGGTCTTAAGATTGACAGCTTCTACTTTTCTTTCTTGGAATGGATATTTCTGAATGCTTCCTCTGGGAACTCGTACTAAGAGAGGCTAAAGCCACAGAGAGAAGCCGCATGTAGGTGCTCCAGCTGGCAGGCCTAGCTGAGTTTCCAGCCAGCAGTCAACATCATGTGTAAGACATGGAAGTGAGCCAACTTGAACAATCAATGCAGTTGAGCTTTCAGATGACATCAGCCTCAGTCAACCATCTGGCTGCAGTGGCGCCAGAAACCCTAAGTGAGAACTACCTAGATGAGTCTAGTCGACCCACAGAATCACGAGAGAGAATAAATTCTTGCTGTAAGCCCCGAAGGTTTAAGGTAGTTTGGCATACAGCAACAGTTAACCAGAGCAGGCTCTGTTTGCTTTTTGAGTGAGATCTTCGGGTATGAAAATACGCCAGTAGGAAAAAGTGATATGTGTAGGAATCACATACTAATATATAGTGTGCTACCAGAGATCAAAAACATGCATTACTGGGACTTACCAATGTTCCATTGGTTTTTAGCTTAAAATATACTGTAGACCCCGTATAAATATAGACTTCAAGTCTTATGAAAGGAAAACACAATAATGATGAAGCTTGTAGCATTATAATCACATATAAAAAATTAAAGCAGGGGAGTCATATTGCAGCCTGCACATGTCTAATGTCTTAGGGTATTTTTGATACTTATATTTTGCCAGGAAATTCCTAGGCAACACCCTCTCCTGGCATACCACCATTGTCATTATCCAACCCACTATTACTCAGAAAAAGTTAGCAGAATCCAATCATATTCAATTCAACTCTACCAACACATATGGAATGCTTACATTTTTATAAGGCACTTTGCTAAGTGCTGTGGGGACACAAAAGACAGACCCTGCTTTCAATGAGTTTTCAGTCTATCTAGTAGACATATTTGCAGTAGCAGGATCTGTTAATTCACACTTAGTTAACTGCTGACTCATCAGTTTAATTAGTGTTCTTCATCCCTCGTGAATAGCAGAATCCTTTCTGCAAAGAACATGCATCTGCTCCCATCAGTTCAATTGTATGCACACTGAGAGTCAGCTGCGTTAGTTAGTCCCCTAAGCTCTTTAGGCCAGGCATATTTGTGATTTTAATTATATAGTTTAAAGTCACATAAATTGATGAGTGCAAAAAGACAGCTGCTACTATAACAATTCAGTTGAATAGAAGAACTAAAGATTTGAAAACAAAGTTGCTATTGGATTATATGTGGGCTTGAATCTATAAAAGGTTAGAAAAAATCATACATTTTTTAGAAGAATTTGCATTTTGTTTACTTTGAAAGTATTCTTATGTTCTTGTTTCATTTGAGAAAAACTCAAATTAGAATCTGCTGATGATGATGCATTAGGAGGAGAATTTATGCAAGGAATAATATATGGCAGAATTTTACTTACTGAACGAAATTCAAACAAAATTAATTGCCTCTATATCAGAAGACTTGCAAATGAATGTACATTTATTTGGTTTAAGTTAAAAATAAATGTTTAAGAAATGCATTGGGAAACTATAGTAATCAAAACAGCATGGTACCGGCATAAGAACAGATACATAACACCAATGGAACATAATATAGAGTCCAGAAATAAATTTATGGTCAATTGATTTTCAACAAAAGTGCCAAAAATACACAATGGGGAAAGGACAGTCTCTTTAATAAACAGTATTGGGACAACTGAATATCCACATGCAGAAGAATGAAATTGGACCCTTGTCTCACACCATATACAAAAATCAACTCAAAGTGGATTAAAGACTTAAGCATGAGACCTGAAACTGTAAAACGACTAGGAAAAACATAGGGGAAAAGCTCCACAACATAGGTCTGGGAAATTTTTTTTTGAATATGACCCTAAAAGCACAGGAAACAAAAGCAAAAATAGGCAAATAGGACTGCCTCAAACTGAACTTCTGCAGAGCAAAGAAAACAATCGACAGAGTGAAGAGACAATCTGCAGAATGAGAGAAAATAGTTGCAAATCATACATCTGATATAGTTTAAGTTAAATCATTTAATATTGAAGATACATGAGGAACTCAAGCAATTCAATAGTAAGAAAACAAATAATCCAATTAAATAATGGGGAAAGGATCTTAACAGACATCTCTCAAAAGAAGACATACAAATGTCCAAAAGTGTGTGACAAAATGCTCAACATCGCTAATCACCAGGGAAATGCAAATTAAAATCGCAATGAGCTATTACCTCATACCTGTTAGAACGGCTAATATCAAAAAGACTAAATATAGTAAGTGTTATAGAACTACCATATTTATGACCTAGAAATCCCACTACAAGATATATAGCCAAAGGAATTGAAATAAGTATCTTAAAGAGATCTCTACACTCCCATGCTCATTGCAGCATGATTTACAATAGCCAACATACAGAAACAACCTAATTGTCCATCAATGGATGAAGTGATAAAGAAAATATGGTATATACACACAATGGAATACTATTCAGCCTTAAAAAATAAAATCTTGTCATTTGCATTTGCAACAACATGGATAAATCTGGAGGATATTATGTTAATTAAAATAAGCCAGGCACAGAAAGATGAACACTGCATGACCTCACTTATATCTAAAATAGAGATAAATCTAAAATAGTGGAATCTAAAATAGTTGAATTAATAGAAGCAGAGAGTAGAGTGGTGGTTATCAGGGGCTGGGGGTGGGGAGAACTGGGTAGATGCTGGCCTAACAAAATAAAATGTCAGCTAGATAAGAGGAATAAATTTGAGGAATCTATTTTACAACATGGTGACCATAGTTATTAATAATAACAATGTTTTGTATTCTTGAAAATTGCTGAGAGTAAATTTTATGTGTTCTGACCACAAAAAAGTATGTTATGTGAAGTAATATATATGTTAACTAGATTGATGTAGCCATTCCATAATATATACATATTTAGAAACCATATTTTACATGATAAATATATACAATTTTTATGTGTCAATACAAAATAATTAAAAATAAAAGAAATACATTGTGTGTGTTTGTATGTGGGTGATTTCTGTGACTTTGTCTATTAACTGACCTACTACTGGTTGTAATTTCTGGGGCAAGAGGGTTTCTACTATACAGAAAGTTCAATGTAAGATAAATGGTGACAGTTATTCCAACACAAGTAAAAAGAAACTACTATGGGAAGAGAGAGATTAATCCAGATTGGGATAAAGAGGTGGCTCTTACCTGGTCCTTAAAGGATGGGAGACATGATGACAGATGAAGATGGATTGGGAAGGTTAGTCCAGGTTGAGAAAGCAGTATGAGTAAAATATGATGGGGGTTGTGTAGAATATGTTTAGGGACTGACAGAAAGTCAAATGTGATCAGGGGAGTGTGTACAGGGAGGTAGTAGCAAGGAGGATGGAAATAAGGTGTCAACTCAGGGTTTCCCAGACGATGCTAAGGCACTTATTTAAGTTATAGTATTTTATTAGGAAGGGTACTGGGGAAGGGGGACCGAAAGTGAAGGAGGCTTAAGGATGTGATTTCAGGCAAAGTTCCATGGAGAGTAACTGTTGTTAAGTCCCATAGGGGTACTCTGGAGATGTGACAGATCACACTTCAGAGCTGTTCCAATCAGAGGCAAGAACGTGGGAGTATTGACGTTCCTTAATCCACCAGTCATTGATCAAGGCTCTGCTCACCCCCAGGAGACTTAAATACCCAGGCTATGTTGGCTTTTCTGGCCTGCAAACCAAGCCCTCTCTAGCAGCCCGAAGGCTCCCCTCCTACAATGATTGGCAGGGGTTGGCTGGTGGGAGTGAAAGAAATGGGGAGCCCTGTTTGCAAGAAAATGGGGATGGGTAGAGAACTAACATCTTTGGCTGCTACAGTAGGCTGGGCCATTCAACAGAACACTGAGTGCCAGGGTGAGGGTTAGTATTTATTCAAACCGTATCCAAAAGTAGTAGGGAACCACTGAGACTATCTGAGCATGGATGTGAAATAAGCAGATGACACCCACCACCTCCTGCTTTCTGAAAAAAAGAGAGGTCCACTTTCCATCGGAGTGAGAAAGAGACTCCCAGTGCATCTACAGGTGTAACACAGAGTAAGGAATTACAGACAAAAGTCTGCCAAAAAAAGAGAGAGCCTTTAATCTAGGTATAATTCCAAAGGAACATACATTTACTCTCTACCTGAAGGCAGAATAAGAGAACGTTTCCTTGGAAAACCACGTAAGCTTGCTGTTGATTTTCAGATGTCCTTGTTTTTATAATAGTACACTCTGGGAAGGCATGAAAGGCAATTCATACTGATAAAACCTTGTCTAACTACCTGACATGCCTTTCAGAAGGCTTTACAGCTAATAAATAATCCCATGCCATGAAGTAAAATGGAAGTTATACTGTGAAACTACAGTATGTTTGGCATCTTGAGTTCTTTCTCTGCACCAGCCTCCTCACTGGCTTAGCACTGTAGGATCTAACCCATACAAAGATAAATATTGAGGAACCTTCACTAATAGAGTCAATAAGCAATAAGGCACCATGCCGTTCTGGCACTCCTAGTGCAGAAGTATGTCAGTATTTCTAAATTATTAAGGATTATTAATTCTGATCCCCTATTACTAGGGAAATCAGTATGTGTAACTCATGTTTCACCTTCTCGACTGCATAATCTATGAGAAACGTCAAGTCTCCAAGGCTGCTCATACTACATCTGCAGCTGCTGGAGTGACAATTGCATTGAAATGACTGAGGCAGGAAACTGAAACTGAAGTGCCACTTCACATAGCTGGCTGATAATCAACCACACAGAGCCCAGCTCAGCCTGGGGATGAGCCACTAATGAAGCACAAGGCAGCATATAGAGCATGATAGAGCATGCCTTTGTGCCTGTCCTCCCCATTTATGGAAGACATGATGTCTAAGCACGTTTGCGTCTTCAGCTTTTCTTCTATATAGAACAGAGGAAGCTGGGCAGAGGAAGATGGCAGAGATTAGAGACACTAACTTCTGTTGGGTTCTTCAGAAATAGACTCTAAGGTGAAGATTCTTATGAAGTGATTTATTAAGGAAGTTCTCTCAGAGAGACCAGTAAAGAGGTATGGGAAGCAAGTCTATAGGGACAAGTCTAATCTTGGGCAAAATTCCATGGAAGATAGCTTCCACCTGATGTGGTAGTATATGTAACACTTTGGAGTTTTTCCCACCTTCAGTAAGTGGGCCTTCATACTCCCCCACCTATCAGTTATTGATGAAGGGTTGTCTTGTGGCAGCGGGTATAAAAATTCCCAGGACTTCTGGCTCTCTGCTTACGTAGGCAAAAAGCTACAGTAGCCCGAGGGAAGTCTTCTAAAGAGAGTCTCAGGTGGAGGCTGTTGTGGCAAATCTCCTAACAGACATGGTTAGGAACCTAAGGGTATCTGGCAGAGGACCCATGGTATTCCACAGTGAATGCAATCAGAACTTTTCTACCTTCAGTAGACTCAGAAAGACTTAGAGATGCTTCCCTCTTATGATAGACTGTGAACCACTCATTGACAATGTGGAAGTGATTACTGTGGAAAATGTTGATTTCTAAGCACAAAGGATGCCTAGGAGAGGTCTAGGGGAGCTTAGATATCATTCCAGCAAAGTCCTTCAACTATTTCCAGGAAATTGACTGGAAGGATGCTATTGTTCCCTTCTTCAGAACCAGGGTATATTCTGATTGTCTTAAGCCAGCTAATGCATCTCACCTCCCTGGCCACAGTCAATAGCTTAGAATAGGCAAATGACAGAATTATAATTAGGAGAACCAGGCCCAATGCACTGATTTGGCTGTTGGAGGAGGAGGAACTCTCTTCTCTTCTGAACAGTGTGGTGCAAAGATGAAAGGCTTGCAGCCACTGTAGTCATTAGAGAGGCATGCTTGGAGCTAGTCAGGGAGGGCAACACTGCATGGAACCTGAAAATGAAGCCAATGAAGATAAGAAGAGAGACCAAGAAATTCCAAGACTTTGTTAAGATTTGAACATCTGGATCAAGCCATGCCTAATCACTGCTGGCCAATAATCTCCCTCTATTTTTTGAGCAGTATTAGCTGGAGTTTCTGTCTGTTGTAATACAAGGACTCCCAAGTAACACGTATACTATCTAACACTTATTGAGAGCTTACAATGTTCCCAATAAAATGCTGACAGCCATGCATAGAATGTTTATTCAAGCTTCACCGCAGACCTATAAGCTACATCCAACGATTATATTATAACTGAGGACACTAAGGAATAAAAAGTTAAATAATTTGCCCAAGGTCACATGGGCAGTCATGAAGCCAGGATAGAACCAAGTAAGTCTGATTTGAGTCCACTGTCTTCATCATAATGTGCTTTTGCCTTTCTGTATATAAACAATAATCTTTGGCTGCATAAATGTGACCTTTACTCACCTCCATTTTGGCTTAAAAAGTACTGTAAATGCATAGAGACTCCAGTCACTTAAAGTGAATCCAAGGTACTGTTGGTCTAGATTAGAACATGCTATACAGTATTGGCATTTAATTATCAGCTCTAAGATTTTTTTTCTGAATGTAACTCAAGGCCTGGGTCATGAATCCCAAAAGTAGGAAAGTAAGAAAATCAGATACTTTAGCTACTGGTTATTCCCTCATATAAGCAAAGGCAAGATCACTCCTGTTTGTGGTATGAATTGTGGAGAATGAGAAATAAAGGTAATGTTTGGAGATTGTTCATGCTGTATGAATTTGGTTTCGCCTATGTGAAAATGAAGACTCTCTAATAAGATCATATAATGTGTTGCTTTCAGTTATCCAATGAGACTGTCAAATAATAAAAATTTTTAACAAAAAAATGATTATGTAGCTTTCATTATACAGATGATCTATATTGACAAAGAATTTCCAAAACGGTGGATTTACAACATTTTTATAATATTATTCCAAAATTTGCTGCACTAATTTTTTGCAGATTATCACTTGAAATTTGAAAGTCTTCAAGTTCTTTAGGTCTGTGACATCAATTTCGCTCATAACTTGTCTCATTGCATAACTGACTAATCTGAGAGCATTTCCTACCTTGGGTTGAAGCACAAACCACTCGTCAGTTGGATTTTCAAAGTTCCATGAGTCAAAAGGAATCTCTACTTCCCCGAGGAAGCTATTACGTCCAAATCGATCATAGTGCCAGACTGAGAGCTGCAGAGTTCTTGTTTCCAGCTGGGTATGGCTGATGGTGTACTGCGAATGAGATTTACAACATTACACTCCACAAGGAGGGCTCTATCCAATTCCAGGACAGGTAGAAATTTACTTCCAACATCTTTCAGATCATATGCATCAGTAATATGAACAAAACAAACACAAAGAAAACTCTTTGTTTTTCTTTGTTTCTGCTACAATTGAAGTTCTATGCCATAAACTCATTTTGTGCCAGACTTTGCATTGAAAGATATATACACAAATTATTTGAGGTAGAGATAAACTCCATATACTGCATAAAAAGTGTTAGGTGATGAAGCTTATCCTCTTTCCAGTTTTATTGGTTTTTCATTTTCCTTAATTATTTTTTCATACCTACTTTGTAAGCTCAAGGTTTAATATATAAATTCTCCACCTTCTCTCTTATTTTATTCATAATGAGAATCCCCAAATCCAGAAAAGGATTGACAATGAGAAACTCGCAAACACCAAATTTTATAAAGTCCAGCCTAAGTGCAGAGGTGAAAAGGTGTACATGTATATTAAACAGAAAGAAGATATTGCTGGGCTAGCATTTTTTTTGTTTTTTGTAACAACATCATCCAGGGCCACATGCTCACACACCCTCCAACCTTCTGCTTGTTCTATGCAACCACCATCTGGGACACACTTCACACTGACTGATTCCTGATCTTGGATTAGTGCCTATTCTTGTCCTTGCTGTTACTGTCATAATTAACCTTGGCTCCCTGCTTCCTAAATTTACCCTCTCACTGTGTTTGGGCTCATCTTTCCTATCCTGTTATGGCCATTGAATTTACTCTCTACCTGTATTTATTCATTTTTCAGTTTGTTCTGTCTTAATATTAGTTCCTGCTTCCACACATGCTCCCACTGACACATGCAGGCTTGTGGCTTTCTGCCTTTACCAATTTCCTCCTAAAGTGGACTCTGACACCATCACTCTGGGGCACAAGCCCATAAATTTCCATAGAATTGGCAATAACTTCTGCTTTCCATCCTCCCTGGGTGTTTCTTACCAGGCCAGATTGTTCCATAGCAAGAGAAGGGGTTAATTATGTGAAAGCGCATTGGAAAGAGATTTCTATTTTCTGGATCATTGACCTGGATTGGGCCATATTTTATCTAGGCTACTTTTGCTGAGATTTCTCAAATCTGGCTCTGCATTTTCACTATTCATTAACCACATACCTACATTTGGTCAAATTCTGAAATCCTAACAACAAACAGTATAGACCTATGCTATGTTAGCAGAACAATGAATGCGTGCAAAGTGACTCATTAAGTAGTGTCAAAACTGTGACAAGCTTCTTTTACGGAAGTCAGAAAAAGCACTGTTTGCCCAAAGGTAAAACCGATTTTTTAGCAAGAAGCATCAGCACCGATGCAGTTTGGCTGGATCCTCTCTACTCAAGGTTCAAATTCAGTAGCAGCGTAGACTTAAATAGAGTAAGAGTGTTTTCTTTTTCTCAAAAGATGTTAGAAAAGTCAAGATTGTTATGTTAATTTATTCAAATTCTAATTTTCTAAAACATATACAAGCCTTGACACACAAATAAAATATTCTCTGTAGTTACTTCTAAACCATTGAAGTTGTGAACAGTATCACATGAGTTACTATGAGACCGTATTTATTTACCTTTAGTGTTTCATTGAATTCTGGATTGGTGCCTGTTCTGATTTTGGTCTTACGCTTGTTGTTCCGGGACTTGTCAGGAAGAAGGTATGACTTGACATAACTATAGATAAGAAAATATAAATGTAATTATTGTGAAACATCTATTTGCAAGAAATGTTCAAAGACTTCGCTGTGAATAAAAGGGGCAAAGGGCCAGTGAGCATGAGCAGAAATACCAAAGAGAATTTTGTCTATATAACAGGATACCTTAAAATAGAACACTGGGTCTTCCGTAAGAGAGAAGTGGTAAAGTATAATGATAAAAGAGTGTGGGTTCTGAAGTCAAGCCACCTGGTTTTGAATCACTCCATGCCTCAGAGATTTGGTGACCTCAAGAATTTACTAAATAACCACTCTGTGCCTCAGTTTCTTCATCTGTAAAACTGGGAAAATAACACTGTCTAACTGATGGCCTTGTGAGGATTAAATTAGTTGACACATCCAAGGAGCTACCATATTGTACTACTCAATACATGTAATACACTATTAATATTAATGGTCTCACAAATTTTTCTGGGATTAGATGCTTCTCTATTACTAGTCTTGCCTTCTGATGTCAGAGAGTGGGGTCAATGGTAATGGGTGAGTAAAAGAAAACAGTGAAAAAGGCAAAATAAAAAATAACAACCTGAAGTAGTGATAGCAATTCTACCCAACACTTTAGCTTGAGCTATCTCAGGAGCCTCTTGAAGCAGGGTATCACAGCAGACTCAGAAATGTACAAGATGTGTACAAAGCTGAAATGTATAAGATGCTACCAAAGTTCTACAGAATATCTGTTGAGTTTTAGAAGACCCCTTTCCATGCCACTCAAAATAATTACATTGGTCCTGTAGCCCTCTGAAATATAGCTGAGGAGGCAGGTGGACCAATCTGTAGTCAAAATCCACTCATTTGTCTATCTTAGGGGATTTGGAACCAGGTTCACTGAGTTATTTATTGGACTTAGGTCATCTATTGTGCAGAAAAGAGTTAACATAGTGGGCCTGAGACTACCATTCTTCTAAATGCCTGCTTACAAATTTGGCCCTTGGGTGGCATCTGGCAACTTGGATTTCAGGATTCCCACCATTCCCAGAACTGATAAAAGTGGCTCGTTGTTCCTAAATTGTTTGTACAAACAATATGGCTTATGCTGAATGGGTTCTTTTTCTCCTGAGAGACTGGAAATTTGGTATGTGACCAGCTGAGTTTCTAACAAGCTTCCTTGGCAGACAACATTTCACAGATGTTGTCAGAACTCATCGCCAGTGGAATTAAATGCATCCCATGTGACTCCACTGGGAAAGGACCCTTGCAAAGCTTGAGCCTGATCTCTCCTGGACTTTGCCCCATGTGCCTCTTTGCTGATTATAACTGCGTGCAGAGTCCTAAGTCCTCCTAGTGAATCACTGAACCTGGCAGTGGTCTTAAGAACCCCTGACACACCTTTATATCTAGCTTCTCTCCAGTGTGCAATGGTCCATACCTGCCCTCCCAGGCTGATCTCTAGAATCCTGAGAGCCTCATAATTGCCCTTTTGAGTTGTTTAATTGGGTAACAGCTTGTAATTTTCTCTGGAGGATTTCCCAGAACAAAAATCGACAAGATGCTTTTGTACATCCTGGGTGTGCCAACATGTCAGCATTCTACTTCAAAGAGCTGCCTCTGTGTAAATTGCAAATATGTCAATCCTGAATTATGTTTTAAAAATCAGTTAATCAAAGACACAACCAGTATACATTTGCTTCAGAGAATATTTAAAAGTGTGGTATAGGAGGAACATGACAATCAACTCTCTGAGAAGACTGAATCAAGAAGAATGCTAAGACTCTTTTGAAAAGGAAACACACATACAGACAAAAAAGGCAGTGACTGAAATAGTCTGAGGAACATGCTATGTGCTTACGCATCTGTCCTCTGTTTCTTTTCATCTCCTATGGCCAGATTTCTGCAATTCTTGACAAAAATGTACAGCCCACCAGTTTTGTAGCAGTAGCTGATATGGAGAAGGATTTCACCACTGACTTTCACGTTGCCATAGTCTCCCGTTTCACTGTAAACGCTCATCATGCTGTTAAGGCTGGTCTGGAATAAACAAGATGGAAAAAGGCTTCTAGTGTCATTCTAATGATCTCTTCACAGAATCAACTCATTTCATTCAATTATAGTTCCTGTTCTTTATAATGAGCATGGAAGTCTAGAGTGAGGAAAGAAAACAAGAGTCACTTGTTTGGCTGGTGTTGTATAAAATCCCAGCTGGAGAAAAGACAACAGATCTAGTACCATCAGGAAAAAAGGCAGAAAACTTGCTTAGAGGGGAAGCATTTCCTTCTTGGGTTAGAGAATACCCTTTGCTTACTCACTTCTACTAATGAATACAGGGTAATTGAGGCATTTCAAATCTCACTTCTCGTCCATCTCTGCAGCTTTCTCCATTTTCACTGGTAGACTCAAGTTCAATCTACTATAAGGTGTAGAATACATTGATTGGGACAAAGGATAGCTTATCTCATATACTGTGCTAGCAGGAGCCACATACTGCTTTCTTTGACACCTACATGGAGCATCCCATCAGTCTCCGGGGAGCCATAACTACAGCTTTAACAAGGACATATCAGAAGAACATCACATACCCACAGCTTCCATGATTTCCCTCAACTGAGTAGCTAGCTGTGTGGCTACATGAGTAGTATATGACCATGGCTTTGTAAATCTGTATAAAGTAGCAGCCCACAAAATAAACCACTACACAATAAAATCACACACCAACCAATCAGGAAAATAAATTTTAAAAAAGTCCAAATCTACCAGAATGAATGAGGCTTTTGACAAGACACTAATGACATGAGACAGCTTTTAATTTATAGTAGTCCCCCTTATCCACAGTTTCACTTTCTGTAGTTTCAGCTACCCATGGTCAACTGCGGTTCAAAAATATTAAATGGAAAACTCCAGAAACAAAAAATTCATAAGTTTTAAATTGTATGCTGTTTTGAGTATGTGAAAGGAAAATATCTTGGGCACCCAAAATCACAAAGCTAAAGGAAAAAGTCAAGCTGGGAACTGCTTAGAGCAAACCTGCCTCCCAAACTACTCAAAGTCATCCCCCTGCTCACTGAGATAAGTGCATATCTAACTGCCTCCTTTGGAGAGGCTACTCAGAAACTCAAAAGAATGCAACCATTTGTCTCTTATCTACCTATGACCTGGAAGCCCCCTCCCCACTTCGTGTTGTCACGCCTTTCCAGACCCAACCAGTGTTCATCTTACATATGTTGATTGATGTCTTATGTCTCCCTAAAATGTATAAAACAAAACTGTGCTCTGAGCACCTTGGGCACACGTTGGCAGGACTTCCTGAGGCTGTGTCAGGGGTGCCAGTCCTCAACTGTGGCAAAATAAACTTTCTAAATTAACTGAGACATGCCTCAGAGTTTTGGGGTTCACAAGTAGCATGATGAACTCTCACATCATACTGCTCCATCCCACCCTGGATGTGAAGCCTCCCTTTGTCCAGTTGGACACACTGTAGGAGCCACACTGCAGATGCTACTTGCCCATTAGTCACTTAGTTGTCTCAGTTATCAGATTGACTGTCCTGCTATCACAGAGCTTGTGTTCAACTCATTCTTATTTTACTTAATAATGACTCCACAGTGTAAGAGTAATGATGGTAGTAATTTACATATGTCAAAGAGAAGCCAAAAGTGCTTTCTTTAAGTGAAAATGTGACCTTGGTGTTTCTTGGCTAGGGTTTGGTACTACGCGAGGTTTCAGGCATCCACTGGGGTAGGTGGAATGTATCCTCTGTGGATAAAGGTGACTACTGTAAATGTAATAAAATTATCCTTTGGCACTAGAAATGAAAACTATGTATCTTAGTAACTGTCACAAAAGACCACCTGGAGGTCTTTCGTGGATGACCCAATAGTTTCAAAACCACTTTTCTGTGAACCACTGGGAAGTCAAGACTATGGTAAATACACAGGGACCTTAGACTGTCCTCTTTTTCATAATTTGCTTTTGGTAAAAGCCATTATGTTCCACCAATTTCTGGAAGTAGAGACTGACCAAAGAACAGGATGTGGGTGATGTGGCCACATGTCTTCTAAGCTTCTTCACGGGCAAGAGCAGACCAATAATTCCATAATTATTTGGAAATTACAGCTTAAAGAAAGCCAGTGAGTGACCTAATCTGTCTTTCTTATTCCTAAAACAAAGCAACAGAATTTTCATGTTTAGCAGGTGGCTTTGAGCAGCACCCAGATACCTTTTTAAACTGAAAATGCTTATCTCCTCAGTCTGGGGTGAGGTCTGAGATTTGGCTGTTCTAACAAACTCCTAGGCCTGCAGTTCCGAAACTGTGTATCGAGGTACCACAGAGCACCACAGCAAACTCACAGGGGAATCACAGAAATATTTTAAATTCTCAAGGGAAACACAACAACACCTATCAGACACCATGTAAGCCACTAACTAGTAATTCACAGTGTCAACTTTAAACCACACTTTATTCTTTTCGATGAACTCCTATTTGTCTGAAGCTGAGTTTTTGGCAGTTGCTGCAACAAAAAGCAAGTATTGCATAAAAATCAATGTGAAATGGGAAATGAAAGTAGTGATGTCCAATCAGATTCCAAGATTTGGTAACTGTGTAGTGCTCAATAGGCACACATATCCTATTAGTGGTAAGAAATAGGTGCTATTTAAGGATGAAATAAAAATACTATTTTTCTTTCAATTTCTTTCACTTGTAGCATTTTTTTACAAATGGCTAGTAAGTTGTTAGGATACACTGCTTATTACATTATTTGGGTCTAACTACTTAATAAATGGACTAGTCAGGTGCTACTTTTAGTGTAGGAGTGCCAGGAAAGAATTACTGAGACATTAGGGGCTTTTTGAACTGAGAAAGTTTTGGGGTATCTGTTCCAAGAGATGCAATGTTGCTGGTCCATAGAGAATGCTTTGAGTATCAAAGGTTTCAAGAATAAACCCCAACCTCCTCATGTTACAAATGAGAAAATTCTGGCTCACAAAAATTGTTGGTAGGGCCAAGAAATTAAGCAAGATCTCCAAGTTTCTAGTCTGAGGACTACCCCACCATACCTGATTACCTCCTTATATCACTGATTTGTGTCTATACTAGATCTCTGTAGCCACATTTTCAAAGAAAATCCTCTGTAAGCAGAGGGCCCCTACGGATAGAAGGAAATTTAGGAACCCACAAATATGGAGGCTTGTGAGAAACTAAGACACCTATGGCAATTTTACTACTAACTAAACTATATGCTCTTAACCAACCTAAGGCTGTGATTTAAAATAGTTGTTTACTTCAAAGGTTTTGTTGATAGTTAATCATTTTAGAGCATGTGTCTTTTGAGTGGTGTTCAGATTCCAATGTTTAATGAATTGGAATACTTGGGTTCTGATAATCTCATCAATCTTTTAGAAGATAACCTCTGGTTAATTGTATATAAGTCGGAAAAAGATAAATATGGGACAAATTGCTTAATCATAGTTCCCAGACCATGAAATTTGTGAAGTATGGTTGGAAAGAACAAAAAGGAAAGGTTGAAAACTCACAGTGTCTGAGTCAGCATCAGGCACATTTAGGTAGGTCCACTTCCTGTCAGAACCTGCTTGAGAACTCTTTAGAGAAGTCATCCAAAGATCAAAAGAAAAAAAGCATCAGAGCAACAGAAATCAGAGAAGCCAAGAAAAAGACTTACACACAGTTAGATACAAGGACACAGGGCCTTCCTCTCAAAAAAGGCCTTGAACACTAAAGTAAGAAAGGACTTTATTTTGTAGGCAGTGGGAAGCTATGGATGGGTTTTGAGTAGAAGACAGACCTGATTGGGCATGTGTTTTAGGATAAATGACCGGCAGCAGTCTGGAGGACAGCTGGGAAGTTTAGAGAATGGTGTCAGGGAAATGTGTCAGCAGATAATTGAAAAATAATTTATAGGCTTGAGCTGACTGAGCCTGAACTAGGGAGTGAGGAGATTTTAAAACCTGGGTGAGGACTGTGGAAGAAGGAAGAAATCAGGAGCCTGAGAAAAAACCCACACCAAATTAGACTGAAATGTACTCTGTGGGCAAAGGGCAAGCAGGATCTTACAATGACTTTTAACTCATTATCACACATTTTCCTAAGAACATTCATATCTCCTTTGGAAATGCACAGAAAATCAAAAAGAGGGAAAAGAAACTTTCCACATGTCCTAGTGAACTGCTTACAGTTGATAGGCCACTTGCCAGACTGTGAGTGTTTGTAGATAACTGCGAGGACACTAAGGCATCAATGCTTTCTTCAGTCTCTTCCAAGGAGTCCTAAAAAAGAAAGGGAAAAATCAGTGGGTTGGTTGATTTGTTTTTCTAGAATGTTTTTTCACTTGAAAAACCACTTTCTTTCATAAATATTTGAGAATCAGATAAAAAATTTCTAGAAATCACTCCATTCCTAGGTTTTTCTCTTTTCCTCTCCGGTCAATCTGAATTATACCATCGGAGAAGTGGGCAGGGATAGGGGGTGGAGAGTGGGGTCTCCTTTCTAATGGTGCTTACTTTATTGAAAGAACATGAAATTTGGAATCATACAGACCTGGGTTCAATTCCTACCTCTAAGGTGATTCATGTTGGGCAATGTACTTACGTTACTTTAAAATTAAAAAAAATTTGTGTGTGTGTGCAAACACGCACACACACACTGCCAAGATGGTAAAGCATATCTCAAAAATCTCCCCACTAGGATGAACTAGATACTGGACTCTCATCTCCAATCCCAGATTCTACTTTTCCTTTCCCATTTCTTTTTCTCCTTCATGATAAAATGGCTTTTTTTTTTTTGCCTAGTTATTTAAGTGATGTATTTTCCTAGTAAAATTATTTCAAGCAATATAGATAAATGGAAACTAAAAACTTAGGTCTCTCATTAACATATTAATGATCAAATTTCAATATTTTTGATTATATCATCACATATATATATACACACACACACATACATATATACACATAGATAGATTGTATTATGCATACTGCTTTTTATTATGGGCACTTTTCTTTTTTGCTTCTCCTCTCCTCCTTCCCCTCCTTTCACACCAGGTGAAATTAATATTTAGCATCCTGCTGCACATGTTACATTCCATGTCTTTCTCCTTGTTTATGTGAAAAATCATATAAAAACATACACAAATCTAAGTATAAGTATACATTCATGGGAATTTTTTTAACTATAGTTTTACAAATCAGGATTATGATGTACACTTCTGGTCTTGCTTCAAAAAAAGTCTTTATTATAAGATACAGCATATTAAAAAGTACATAAAACATAGATATATAGTATAATAACAAAATCAAATGATGAAGCAGAAGCTCCCTGTGTATCCTGTCCATATCACAAGCCCCTTCTCCCCTCGGGAATAATTAATATTTTAACTCTTATGGTTAACCACATTCTTGCTTTTATTTATAGTTTAACTGCATAAGCGTATACTCTGAAACAAAATGATTTTGTTTTGCCTGTTTTTGTACTTTGTGTAAATGTAATTAAATGCTATATATTCCTTTGAGTTTTGCTTTTTTTGCTTAATATTGCCTTAAAATTCATCAAAATTGTGGCATATTTTTGTAGCCTGTTCATTTATATTGTCATTTAATATTCCATTGTATGATATCCAAAACTTTATCCATTCTCTTGTTGCTGAATATTTGGGTTATTTTCAGATTTTTTTCTATTGTGACCAACACTGATATGTATATTCTGTGAATATGTATCCTGGCGCATATACACACACCACAGTATACACACAACACAGTATATATGTTCACACACTTGAATATATACCAGTGAGAGGAATTGTCAAGTCAAGGGGTGAACATATCTCCACATGCTTATCTATATCATTTTAAAGATAATGTCAAATTTTCAGAAGTAGTTATACCAATTTACAGTCTAACCAGTAGTGTATGAGAGTTCCCTTTGCTCCACTTCCTTGCCTGCAAACAGATGGTATTGTGAGATATTTTTTCACTTTTGCCAATCCAGTAGATGTTTACAGTCTTCATGATTTTAATTTTCATTTCTCTTATTACTAAGTTGAATACCATTTTGTGATAATCGGCCAACTGGATTTCCTGTTTTGTGAAATACTTGTTCAAAATTTGCTTATTTTTATATTGGTTTATGGTAAGTTGTCACTTAACGTCATCCATAGGTTCTTGAAAACTGTAATTTTAAGTGAAAGGATGTGCAGCAGGTCCTCAAATAATGTCATTTCATTAAAACATTGATGAGGAAAAAAATGGTTTTGTTATATGTCATTTTGCTGAAAGTGGCAGTTTCCAAGAATCTGTTGATGATGTTAAATGAGAACTTATTGTAGCTGTCTTTTTCTCACTGATGAGCCCACAAGATGAGCTGGAATATCTTGTAGAATAGCATCTTGTAAGAAAGTGCTGGCTTCATGGATGAATTCTTCTGAACATCTGAGGAAGAATTAATGCCAATTCCTGTCAAATTCTTCCAAAAATTGAAGAGGAGGGAACACTTCCAAACTAATTTTACGAAGCCAGCATTACTCTGATAGCAAAGTCAGACAAGGATACTACCAAAAAAAGGGAAAATTGCAGGCCAATATCCATGATAAACCATAGATGCAAAAGTCCTCATCAAAATGCTAGCAAACTGAATTCAACAGCACATGAAGAAGCTCATTCAACCTAAGTGGGATTTATCCTTGGAATGCAAGGATGGTTTAACATAAACAAATCAATAGTTGTGATAAACTGCATTAACAGAATGAAGGATAAAACCCATATGATCATCTCAATAGATGCAGAAAAGGCACTTGACAAAATCAACATCTTTTCATACTAAAAACTCAACAAATGAGATAAAGAAAAAATTTACCTCAACATAAAACCATACATGAGAAGCTCTTAGCTAACATTATACCCAACATTGAAAAGCTAAAACCATTTCCTCTAAGATCAGAAACAATACAGTATGCCCACTCTTACCAATTCTACTCCATATAGTGCTGGATGTCCTAGCCAGAGCAATTAAACAGGTAAAAGAAATAAAAGGAATCTAAATTGGAAAGGAAGAAGTAAAATTGTCTGTTTGCAGATGACATGATTTTATATATAGAACACCCTAAAAACTTCAGCAAAAAGCTGCCGAAACTAATAAGCTCTTTAATTCTGAAAAAATGCATCCCTATTATCCGTATTATTTTTTCAAATTGCCCCTTTTCTATATTTTTATGTTTTGCTCTTTCTTGGTATACAATTACCCAGTAGTCATCACATAAAGTACCAGTCTTCATATTTCTTTACTTTCTTTTCAAAAGTGGATATTAAAAAATGCAATCATTCACAAAATAGAAAGCATAGCATAATGAACCCTTATAACTGATTACCTAGTTTTAACAATTATCACTTTTCCAGCTGTTTTCCTTGCTGCTAATTTTTTCTCCCACAACTTTATAGAAGTATGACTTACATACCATAAAATTTACCTATTGTATGCATGTAATTCAGTGATTTTTAGCAAATTTATAGTTGAGCAAACTTCAATATAATCCAGTTTTAGTACATTTTCAACCCAATGAGCTACCACATGCCTGTTTGCAGTCAATCCCTACTTCTTCACTCCCTGGCAACCATTAATCTGCTTTAATTTCCCTATCAATTTTCCTTTCATTGACATTTCATATAAATGTAATTATATGATATGTAGTTTTGCCTGGTTTCTTTCATTTAGCATAATATTTTCAAGGTTCATGCATGTTATAGTATGTGTCAGTACTTCATTTCTTTTTATTTCTGAATAATATATCATTGTATTCCATCTATTCACCAGATATTATTATTTTCTCTTTTTGGCTATTATAACCATTTGCGTGTAAGTCTTTATGTGGACATATGTTTTCATTTCTCTTGGGTAGATACCTAGGATCAAAATTGCTATGTCATATAGTAAATTTATGTTTAACTTTTAAAGAAATTGCCAAACTCTTTTACGGAATGGCTGTAGGTAGCATTTTTCATCACCACTAGCAATGTAGGGGGGTTCCAATTTCTCTGCATCCTCATCAACACTTATTATTATGTCTTTTTAATCACACCCATTCAAGGGGGTGTGAAGTGGTATCTCATTGTGATTTTAATTTTCATTTCTCTGATAACTAATGTTGCTGAACATATTTTAATGCAGCTATTAGGCATTTGTAAATCTTCTTGATTAAATGTCTATCCAAATCTTTTTCCCATTATCTAATATGATTATTTGTCTTTTTAATATTGAATGTAAGGGTTGTAAGAAATATATTCTAGATACAAGTCCTTTAACAAATATATAATTTGAAAATACTTTTCCAGTCTGTGGCTTGACTTTTCACATCTGTAGTGGTGTCTTTTGAAGTGTAAACATTTTTCATTTTGATGAAATTTAATTTACCAGTTTTTTTTTCTTGAATACATGCATCATGCTTTCAGTGCCATATCTAAGAATTCTTTGCCTAACTGAAAGTCATGGAGATTTTCTCCTAGGTTTTCTTTTAGAATTTTATGGTTTCTGTTCTTACATTTAGGTTTATAATCCATTTTGCATTGCTTAATTTCTGCATGGTATATGTTAAGAGTCAAAGTTCTTTTATGTTTTGTGGTATTTGGATATCCTGTTGTCCCAGTATGATTTGTTGAAAAGGTTATTCTTTCCCCACTGAAGTACCAAAAATCAATTGGCCATAAAGTTCTTTTTTTTTTTTTCTGGAATCTCAATTCTATTCCACTGATTGCCAATGCTTATGCCAATACTGTGTTGTACTGATAGCTATAACTGTAGAGTAAGTTTTTAAATCTAGTAGTATAAGTCTTCCAACTTTGCTCTTTAAAATTGATTTTGTTATTCTGGGTCCCATATATTTTCATATAAATGGTAGAATAATAATTTATATTTCTACAAAATTATCCTGCTTGTATTTTGACTGGGCTTGCATTGTCTACAAATTTATTTGGAGAGAATTTCCATCTTAAAAATATTGAATCTTCTAATCCATTAACACAGAATATGTTTCTGCTTATTTATGTCTCCTTTAATTCAGAAATATTTTTGTTAATTTCAATGCACATGTATTACACTTTTAAAAATGAATTTATTCCTTACTTTTGAAAAATATTTTTCATGCTATTATGAATGGAATTATATTCTTAATTTCATTTTCCAATTGATCATTGCTAGTATATATAAATACAGTTGATTTTTGTATATTGATCTTATCTCCTGCAACCTTGCTGAGCTTGTTTATCAGTTCTAGTCATATTTTTGTAGATCCTTTAGTATCTTCTACATACAGAATCATGTCATTTTCTTCTTTAGTATATTGATATAAATTATGCTGACAAATATTCTTATATAGACTCATTCTTCCACCCATACTTAGCATAAAACTTACTTATTGCTATTTTTATTCACTGCTAGATTTTAATTGATATTATATTTAAAGTTTTGCATGTATATTCGTAAACTAGTTTGACTTGTAGTTTTATTTTTCAAACTATTTTAAAAATCAAGTCTGAGTGTCAAGATTATACTGGCTGCATACAATGAATGAAAAGATTTTAATGGTTTTCTAAGATCACGAATAGTTTAATAGTTTAATAATGTTGGAATTAGTAATTCTTTAAAGGTTGAACATGAGTAAACTTTGAAATAATTTAATCTCACTGCCCATCTCTCTTTTGGAGGTAGATTTTAAAGTATTTTCCCAGTTTTTTGTACTATAGAAAATATGATTTCATTTTAGAACTCTAAGTTTCCTAGTGTGCTTTGGAAAAACTATCAATACCATTTTACATTTGTGTTCTATTTCTTCCAAGGAGTCCGTATTTTATTATAGCAATTAGAGAAATCTGAATATCAGAATATTAGACTGGGAAATAACCTTTACAACAATCTAATTTAACTTTCTCATTCTAGAAATGAGTTCACTGAAACATTAATTTTCACATAATTTTGTCTCAGTTTAGAAGTGAATTTATTGGTGGTAACTTGAGATATAGCAATGTTGATATAAATATGTAATCAGATATGTCTAATAATATTTGGCTAAGGAAAATGTTAGGATCTCTCATTTCCCAGGTTTAGATTAAGTGATAAGACTTTAGCCAGAAATTGAAATCTCCAACATGTGTTTTCTTAGACATAACCTTCACTCATTAACATGATTACCCATTATATTTTCTAAGTTATTCTTTCAGTTTTTATGTGTTGACTGTGAAGACTAACAGGAAGAGATGATTGTATATCCTCTCTTTACTCTCAACTCATCATCACCTAAAAGTGTAACCACTTGGAGCAAGATTATGCCCTTATTTCCTCCTCTTCATTATATTTTCTTCCACATCCAACTTACCTTGTCTAAAGCCCCAGGGACAGACTTGCTTCTTATGCTTACAGTATCCTCTGAGTCTTCTGTAAATGACTCACTCAAATCTAACTCAGATCGACTCTGATCTGGAAGGTGGAAAGGAAAAAGAAAGACGTAAGTCAGCCTGTTTTGTGAGAAAATTTCATTTTTTATTCCAAGTGTTTCACCTTTATTTCAATTATTTTTAGGCACAGATCATAAATAGTGCCATGAAAGCAACAGTCGGAGTCAGTAACTTCATGCTGTTTATGATAACATACTTCTATTTTTAATAATATTTTGGTAATTGCCTTGGACCGAATTACACTTAGGTGTTCATGTTTCCTTCTATCACAGGAGGTTAAATGTTCTACTGTAAAATGCTATGTTTTAAGCTGTTTAAGGCAACTGCTTTGCTCCTAGACTTTAAAAAACTCTCTTAGAATGGGCCCTTAAATTTAGAAAAAAAAACATTAACAATTCTTGCTTGCAATATTTAGAGAATTCACTGTGTTTTCAGATTTGACATAAAATGCAAGGCAACCTATTCTAAACTGCCACTTTGAAGTGATATAGCAAGTTCTTTTCACACAAAAATGAGAGGCTATAGATGCAATGAGAGGAAGTTCTATTTCTTAATGGACCAGAACAGTCTTTCATCAGAAGAACATCTTGTTTTCACTTTTTGAAAATATAAGTTACAGAGCAATGCACCTCTTAGTAATGCTTTGGACAGCTTACCAAGTCAGGACAGCTTATTTCCACAAAATAGTTCTATACCAAAGCACTACTGAGATCAATATAGTTACTTATAAATGAGAAAGATTGGAGAGAGTAATCAAGTACTTAAGTTTGAATTGATGAAAAAAATAATGCAGAAGTACTTAGCATAGGCCTGACACAGAGTATGTACTCAATTAACAGGAGCTGTTGAGTAGAAGTAGTAGTAGTAGACCCTATGATGTTGGTTTCTAAACTAGTTTAAAAATTTAATTAACAGGTGAACAGCTTTTTTACTCCTGAGCAAAATGTAGCAATAACCACACACATTTAGAAAATCCTTTGGGAGCTGGCTGGCTAGAAGAGACCCCTCAGTTCAGCAAACAGAATCCTGCCTTAGGCTTTATGCATATATAATCATTAGGTTACAGGTAGCTTTTTAATGTTGAAGACTGCATCATGATTTTTATTCCATGTATGGGACATAAGCTTCAAAATTACGACAAATTTCTCCAAAGAATTTTCTTAGTCATAGGTATTAACATTTCAAAATGAATAATAGCTGCCTCAGAGGACTGTTGTGATAATGAAGTAAAATGACATATTTGAGTGTACCATGCAAATGAAAGGGGTAATTATTAATACTTTAGTGCTGCTTGCAAATAACTTCTTATTTAAACCACAGAATGATTTTCTTTTGTCTATATGTAGGGAACTTCTGACTACTATATCAATTGAACTACCATTTCCTTGAACTCTGAGCAAGCATTCTTATCTGTTATAGCAAATGTATCCTGGAATAACTTATATTTCCTTCATTCAAATATTGATATTCTGATGTAGCACTGAAACTCAGTGATGATACCTGGCAAGAGTATGTACTAAATAAATGGAATTTTCATGAATGTAAGGTGTCCAAAGCTTTACCTGGGTCTATCTTCAAGCAGTTCTTATGGAGTGGCCTACCACCATAGGTCAAAGAAGGGAATGCTTATTTTTTAAAGGATGAAACATCCACTTAATACCACACATAGCAGTCAATTCCATTTGATTTAGTCATTTTAAACAACAAAGTAGGCACATTGTAAATACCCACCTGAGGAGAGAGAGGTTCCAGACACTGCTATGGAAGGTGTGCCAGAAGTGTTTCTGCAGTGACTCTTTGTGAGCTCCTGAGAGGTACCTTCAATAGCAGCCAAATCCATGGAATTTTCAAAACCATACTCCTTCCCACAAAGTAAAAATGAGAAAAAAATTATACTGACTGTAATTTACTATAAAATTCATCTACATAAATATACTTCAGTATAAACACCTTTATATGTATTATTATTTAGGAGGAGCTAATTGACATTTGAAGGACCCTCACCAGGAGTCCATGTAACTTCAAAATTTACCATCAATAATTGCTATCCAAAATCCATTCCAAGAGGTTTGTTAATTAGTGCAAAAGGTATCCGGACAATTTCTCATTCCCCAAATCAATGAGTGTTCTAATATATGATTAATAAGAAAGATTATACAGGTACCCTCAATCTTACATGAGGGATGTATAATAATCTGGCAAGATTCACACTCTCAGAGTAGCACTCAAGCTTAGAACTCTGTTTGGTCCTATTTTGTTCCCTCTTTCAACATACCCTCTCTTCAACCATCCCTTACCTCTTCCACCCCCATTTAACAGAATATCATGTACCTTTTCCATCTAGAAGGCTGGCTGGTCAGAATATGGGTAGTTACATCTATTTTGGAATGACTTTCATGCATGGTACTTACCAACGTTCATAAAAAGATAAAGAGAGAAAACTTCCCAAGCTCACAGGAATAGTTATTTTTTTGTGTGGTGTCTGCTTGTTAATAAATGCTTGTACATGTGGCAGAATTCAGTCTGGGACTTGCTTTTATTGTAACATATGGTAAAGAAAATTCTGTCCCAACTTCGCTCATGACCATAGACCCAACTTTGTCTGTGACCTTTGCCCTGCCATAGACCAAGGCAGGGCTTGACTGCTGCCTCATCCGAAGCTTTCTTGAGTGTTAAAACAACAACTATAACAAATTTTGGACCTTTCCAGAACTGGGCTGAGGTTAAGTGTCCATTCAAATTACATCATGGTATGATAATGATCAAATCTAAAACAGATTTTTCAATTCTCCCTTCTGTAAACAATCAAAAAGTGCCTTTTGAAATCCTAGAGGAAGAATTCCCTCCTTGTTGCCCATATCTTAGACATTCAAGGACACTCTGATGAACTCATTACAGTGAAATGTGGCTTTCACTTGCTTAACATGCTAATTGATTCAGCTTCAATTTAGACTGTTTTTAGTATCTTATTATTCTCCAACACATAATACCTGTAGCTGGAGGTATATAGCTCCTACCTTCCTCTAATTGCCATAAACAAGAAAAGTTTATCAGGAGTGTGACAGAGGTCAAACTGATAAATTAGTTTAGGTCAATTTTCAACACCTCTTCAAAAAGTTGTTCACACATGGAGTCCTCTAATGAAGCAAGACCAAGTTCCTTGGAGGCAATTATGTTAATGGCAAGTTTTCCCACAGGTGATCTGTGAGTGTCATTAGTATTGAGCACTAATAGGCCAATTAATATTGCACTGTCATTAACAAGCAATACATACCCTGGAGGTTCAGGGTGTCAAGCCTAAAATTAATAGGTTGCATCATAGTAGAGGACAGGTTAGAGACTTTCATGCTCTAAAAGTTTTCTGTGATGGTTAGTATTAGGTGTATACTTGATTGGGTTGAGGGATGCCTAGATGGCTGATAAAGTATTATTCTGGGTGCGTCTGTAAGGGTGTTGCTGGAGGAGACTGACATTGGAGTCAGTGGACTGAGAGAGGAAGACCTACTCTCAGTGTGGAGTGGGCAACATCCAATCAGCTGCCAGTGTGGCTAGAACAAAGCACACGAAAGAACAGGGAAAAGCGGCTTGTTTGCTGAGTCTGCTCACTCTTTCTCTTCCCAAGCTGCACCAGACACTTGGCTTCCCCTCCTCCTGCCTTTGGACATCAGACTCCGGGTTCTTCAGCCTTTAGACTCTGTGACTTGCACCAGCAGCCTCCCAGGGGCTCTTGGGCTTTCAGCTTCAGACTAGGGCTGCATTGTCGGCCTCCCTGGTTTTGAGGCATTCAGACTTGGATTGAGCCATCCTACTGTCTTCTCTCTTTCCGCAGCTTGCAGACAGCCTATCGTGGGATGTTGTCTTATAATCGTGTGAGCAAATTCTCCCTAATAAACTCCCTTATATATATCTTATCAGTTCTATCCCTGTGGAGATCCCTGACTAATATATTTTCTTTCATGCTAGAGCAGAAAAGAACATTGAAACAAAGAGATGCTAAGAAATGGGAGAAACTGAGTTGTTACCTTGCTCATCATCTAATGCTATATACTTGCCATCTAATGCTATATACTTCCCTTTTAATGAAAGAGCAAATGTACTTCATAAACTACTGTGCTGTCTTATTTTTATTCAATAGAAAGTACTTCTCTTTGTTTCTTTTTTTTTCTCTCAGAAAAGACCAGCTTAGACCAGCTAGATTGCAAGAATGAGATCAGCATAGGCACTGCCTACGTATATGTATATATACTCTACTAAATTGCAGGGAATTTCTGTTGCAGAGATCTAGGTGCTGTTTAACAAAGAAATACACAAGTAGGGGCTGTTAGTTTTGAGGGTATTAGCACATGAAAAGGGTGATTTCCCTCCTAATAATCTCAAATTGTACTTAGAAAGATAAACCTTGTTGTGAGAATAAACTTGATTAACTTATTGGTCATTGGACTGATTGTCAGCTGCTACCCACTGGGACAACTGTACTAGATGTTAAATTTTTAAAAATACTTCTGTGTCAGTTAATAAACAGCACTACTCCCAGTCCACCTCCCACTTCCCTGTGCTCCCTCTCATCTATAAGCCCAGGTTTCCCCATAATTCAGGTTTAGTGCATGACATAGAAGGGCCCCCAGCATACTGCCCCAGCCTTGTGCCAGTGTCTGTTGTGATTTCTCAACATCCCTGCCAGACTGGTCACTAAGTGGTTTGAATATCATTCCTTTTTAGATTCCAAGAGGTGAGTGTATTCGTCAACTATCCATGCACCTTTCTAGCTATTGAACAGAAATGGCTTGCTGACCTTAGCATAAATATTTATGAAGTTTTAAATATGCCTTTTATCTTCACAACTACAATTTAGACTATAGATGTTTAAATAAATCTATTACTGTTTTTCAGTCTGTCTGAATGCTTTAACGGAATTTGACTACTCGCCACCTCCACTATCTCTTTGTTTCAAAACCCAATCTCTCACATGGGGTATGACAATGGCTTACTGATTGCTTTTCTGGCTTTCACTCTTGTTCTCCTACAGCTGCTTCTCAGCACAGCCCCCAAATCCTGCTTAAAGATAAGGCAGATTGTGTTACTCTTCTGCTCTAAAACCTCCAGTTTCCCCCATCTTAATCAGAGTGAATGCTGACTGCACACAGCACTCTTCAAGGCTCTATCCAGCCCTATGACCTCTTTGGATTCATTTCCTAGTTCACTTTGCCTCATTCATTCACCACAGCTGCATTGGCCTCCTTCCTCTTCCTTGAACATACCCGGTGTGCTCCCACCTCAGGGGCTCCACACTGGCTGTTCTTCTAGAGGCATTAAAAATATTTTAGAAACTGGCTGAGCAAGGGCACTGACCAATCAAGATGGAGGCCAGCTACAAGGAAGTAGAGCAGCCTTCCCTGCATGTACCTGCTGAATATCAGTGCTGTCTCTGCGTGGTGGAACACCTTGCCCCAGAAAACTACATTGCTAATTCTTTCACTTCCTTCAAGTCTTTGCTTGACTAGAGCCTGTCATATAGTAGGTTCTCATTAAATGTTGGTTGAGTCAAATAATTGTTTGTATTGTATGAACTCACTGCTCATATAAAGATTTATCAAATATAGATGCCAGCAATGTGGATGGAGCTTCCTGCTAAATAAAAAAATCTCATAAATGCTAATTCATTCCAAATATAACTTCCAACAGAATATTTAATAAAAGAGAATATTTTTCCCCAAATACTTTTTTCATATTCTCTTTTAAAAGAGAAAACCAGTAGAAAATATAATTGATCACATATATATATATAATGCAATTTAAGCCTTCATTATGTGTTGACCCCTATATTAACAGATGTATAGAAAAGAAAATAAAAATTTCTACTTTAAAAACTAGATAAAAGTTCTACTTTTCCAGATTTAAATCCGTTTGGAAAAATTTGTGCACTCAACCTATGAATATTTTCTCTAAGAAGTAACAGAGAGGATCAAAATCAGAGCCTTCTAAAATGTTTTATATTTATTTAAGCCATATAGCAATTTAAACCTCCATCATACAAGTGCTACCTTTGAACCTGGTCTTTCTCTTCCCTTTTTCATTTTGGGTTTCCTGCCAGGAGCTAAGATGCAGGAGGTTCAGTCCTGATGAAGCTTCTACCTTTCAGCAGCATAAAGAACATGCTCTGATACAAACAGAGTTGAAACCTAGCCATGCTGCAGTGGTGAGGTTGAATTTCAGAGACTGGGTGTCTGATACGGTTTGGCTCTATGTCCCTACCCAAATCTCATCTCAAACTGTAATCCCCACAATCTCCACGTGTCGAGGGAGGGACCTGGTGGCGGATGATTAGTGAGTCATGGGGGAGGCTTCCCCTGTGCTGTTCTCATGATGGTGAGTTCTCACGAGATTTGATGGTTTTATAAGTGTTTGACAGACTCCTTCTGCCATGA
The DNA here is from genome assembly GCF_028858775.2 of Pan troglodytes. Taxonomy (NCBI): domain Eukaryota; kingdom Metazoa; phylum Chordata; class Mammalia; order Primates; family Hominidae; genus Pan; species Pan troglodytes. The sequence continues at coordinate 38,518,339 of NC_072421.2, read as the reverse complement.
TTGTAAGTTTCCTGAGGTCTCTGCAGCCATGCAGAACTGTGAGTCAATTAAATCTCTTTTATAAATTACCCAATCTCTGGCAGTTCTTTATAGCAGTGTGAGAATGAACTAATACAGTGTTCATCAGGTTTGTGTACTTACTCTACTGATGACTGAGGTCACAGTTCGTGTGCTTGGGGCTGGTGAACTCTGAGTGCCTGGGGTCACACCATTGCTCCGACTGCTCTTCGGGGTTCTAGGACCAGGTTCCTGGTCATTGAGATCTGATGAGCCAGTGCTTCCCCTAAATGAGAAAGCATATTCTGACTTTAACATGGAAGCAGAGCAGCAACCAAATACACAGGCAGAGTAAAGCTGATGAGGAAACTGATAAGAACATGTGAACCACACTGAGTTCACAAGAGTCACACTGGAACTGCTTAGAAACTATCATGTCACCTTCCTCCTCAAAGGCCCTGAGGGGATCACTAGGTTTGTCCCCATTTGCCCCACAGTAATTAAACTTCACCCCATCTTTCTGATTTTGTTTCCTTCTGCTTACCAGCATTCTCTCAGCCAGTCTGGGTTCCTTACCATTTTCTCAGCTCACCATCTTGACTTCCACCTCCTGAGGCCTTTGCTTACCTTGTCTCCACTTGTTATGCCCTCTTAACCACTCTCTGTCTATACAAATCTTTCTCAGTCTTCAAGGGCAAATGAAGTCCAGCCTTCCCCATCAGGCCTTTCCTGTCAAGCATAAGCCTTGTCAACCTCTGTTCCACTCAATTCCTATTGACTTACGGTCTTTGCCAGACTACTGTATTTAGCATTTGACTGCAAAATGTCTTGTTTGGCTCCCTAATGGATCCACATATGTGAGCTTGGGTGTTTCATTAAACTATGAACTCCTTGGGAACAGAGTCCATGCCATAATTATCATGTATCTCCAGCAGCTTTGTAGTGCCTTAGTACAAAGAAGCCACTCAGTACATATTTAATCAAAGATTAGAAGTTATATTTCATTTCTCTGTGTTGTTTTAGTGTCTAATTCATGGTGCACATTTAATAAATATGGTACAAAAATAATGACATTTGGTAAATGTGCTTGAATCACTTTCATGTGTGCTGAAACTATTCAATTCAATCCAATAACAATAAATGAAAAAGCGGTTCCTGCCCTTGAGGTGTTCACAATTTTCTTATTAAATGAGCTTCATAAGTCAACATAAATTTTGACAAGTCGGAGTTTAAGAGAAGTGTTTGTTCCCATTTTATTCTTTTCCCTCAGTGGGCACAAAATATGCTAAGTGGTAAAATAGGAGCCCTTATGAGTTTTACTCTCTCAGTTACTGTCTTAATGAGTTACAAATGCACATATAATAGTACACATCTTATTGGTAAAGCATACCAGCAGTGGTTAATAGTGATGAGGACTTACGGTTGAGCCAATAAGAGGAAAGGCTAAATAGAATAAAGGAATATTTTTTAAAAGAATGTTTAAATGTGCACATATCATTACTAGAAGATAAATCAGGCAGAAGAATAGGCAATGACCATTGGATAGAACTGTCAACCACAACTCCTAAGTTTTTTCAAAGCTGTGCACCAGAGAAGTCACCAAAACCAAATTTCTTTTGGACCACATTACCAGCTACCACCACCTTCAATAATCATGAATAGCAGTGGCATTTACTTAGTATCTTCTAGGTGTTAGCCATTTTCCATCCCCCAATATCCTTGTAAAATATGTTTTAGAATATTATTTAATATTTTTAAATGAAGAAATTGAGTATTGGAGAGGTTAATTATTCCATACATGTATGCATGTACACAAACACACATGCATACACACACCGACATACCACTATGCTATCATACAGTTAGCATGTGATAAAATCAGCATAAAAACAGTATTGTCAGTCTACCCAAAGCCTGTGACCATTCTAGTTTCTCATACTGCTTACTCATCATTTCACTAAGAACAAATCATTCCAGCCAGGCAGGTTTTGCATTTATAGAATGAACTATCAAACAGAAGATAATCAAAGGAGCAAAGAGCTAGGAATTAGTTTCTTGGGACTTGATTAAGAGAATTATGAAAATTTTCTATGTTACTAAAGAGTGGTTACTAAAGGGTGGCATTTCTTTTTTACTAAACAGTCTCTGCAGAAAGGATCTCTGGCTTCCTCTTTGTAGAGATAGCAGTCTAAGTAAATTACAGTGCTATGAACTCAGCTGAGAAGATGTCTAACACTGTGCCTGTTGATTCTGACAAGAGAGTAAAATTTTGTGATTAAGTAAATTGATACACTTTGGAATTCTAATTTCTTTGGTGATTTTCCTGAACCCTTCTACCTGAAGCATGACATTTCTACATTTGACAACAGTTAGCCCTATTTGTACCCTTCCAAGTATTCTGCTCATCTCAGAGGTCCTACTTAGGAGAGGCATAGAGACTTTCCCATTGATGCTGTACTGTGACCATAGGTTCTCTAGAACAATGTTAACACAGAAATATGTCTCCCTACTGTTTCAGGTAAAATCTCCTTTAAAAAGAAAGGGCAGGGGTCAATCTTGCAGAAATGACCCAAGAAGTTATGAACCAAAGGGACTCATGTGGGTGTTTCTGCTTGTGTGTGTGCGGAAGGTCCTCCCAGAGCCAGGTGGTTTTGAGAAACGCCCCATCATGGATTAGCCTTGCTGAAACCAAAAGTGCTACTTATGTAGAAGCTCTGGCAGAAGTTGATTAATTGTGGTGATGACATTCAAGAAGTTATCCTGTAATAAGGAAAAAATTCTTGTGATTGTAAGTCAGCTACTGCAAATTATCATTGCCAGCAGCATTATCTCAAAAATGACATAGAATTTCACATTTGTCCCTGACATTTACTGTGAGCTTCTCAAAAAATTTTTTCCAGTTGATTAAACTCAAAAAAGGTTTAGTCTAATAAGGCATATTGTCATAAATATTTGTGTGCCAACTCATTTAGAAGGTATGTAAAATATGACATAAAATACACGAATCTTTGCCACTTAAATTGGAAAAGGATAAAAGCTATGTCAAGTCAACATTAAAGTTGTGAAGTGTAAAGGTCAACTAAGAAAAAGCTATTTTTTGATCCAGCTATAATGTTACTCAGATTTAAATAAGAAGTATGATAAATCAGTGCCAACAAACCTTCAAGCTAAAATGTGGTTAAGTAAAAACCGGCAAGAAAGAGATACATTTATCTCATTGTAAAAGGCCCAAATGTGGGGATATGTCACTGTCTGGGAGTTTGGATATTCTGGGTTGCTGAAAGACACATTTTCCAGATTAGGAAAAAGTTTCATTTACTTTACCTTATGAAATATACTTTAAAAGCCTTCTGTTTTGTTATCTCTAATTCCATGGGTAGGGGAAACACATCTGACAGCAATCATTTCAGTATACTCTTACAATGACCCTGTGTGGCAGATGCATCTGAATGTTTGTTCCAAGCTAGGGAATCCAGGAGTGGCCAGCCCTGAGGTTTGTTTCTTACCTATGAAAAACATCTGAGCCCCTGGCCCTTCTCATGGAACACGGGCCATACCGGGGATTGAGGTCCTGAGTTTTGGGTTAAATGAAGGTTTCCAGGTGGAGGTCGCTTAGGGGGAAGGTTTTAAGTGAAAATGCTCTATAAACTGCATTGTTATTTGCAAGCGGTTATGGTTTTCCTGCCCAGCCCACCACTGCTGGACTCTGTCCCCTGTGTGTAAGATGCTAATAAAATTGTATGTCTCGTTTGCTGGCTCTGAGTCTCTTGAACCTGGCAGTTTCCCTATTGAGGTTAATAGGGGTTCAGCACAGCACCATGTTGCTCCAAAATCTTGATAACAGCTTCCCAGATACATCCATTTCTAGACAGAGGATCCAAGGATAGGGGGTAGAGATTACAATGTAATTGCCTTTCTGCTTTACATAAAGGTCTCCTAGGAGTTGTAGCCAGGAAATAATTTCCCAGGATCCAACCTTCCCAGAGTGGCTGATAGTGTTGAGCCTGTTCCCATATGGTTAAATGTGTGCTCTCCTAAGGCAGCACGAACCTGAGAGATCCTAAAACTCACTGGGACAATGAGACTAATGTGCAGTACAACACAGAGACAATGCAAAATATTCTCTCTGAGGTTTATGAGCTTTCCTAACTTCTTATAGTTATTTTGGATCTACAATGAATATGCAGGAAAGATGGCCAAGGAAGGTTGCAGTTAGAAAGTGAGATAAGCCTGCTAAATGGGAAAGAGATAACTAAAAATGAATGTAGCTCAATCTTCTAGTCTTTGGTGATCCCCAAGTGCTGTGTCTTTATTAATAGTCTTATGTGAGATGAGTGGCCCTCATCCTCAGATGCACATTAGAAACTCCTGGGGAGCTATTAAAACTCCCATGTCCAGACTATACTGAGGCTAGTCACATGGGACTCTCTGGGTGTGGCATCTAGGTGCCAGGATGTTTTAAAACTCCCCAGGTGATTCCAATATGAAGCCAAGGCTGAAAACCACTGTGCTAAGCTGTGGATAAAAGTTCATTGATCTCAGACATCTCTCCACCTGCATTGCTCCCTCCGCTTCTACCACTATTTTTTTTTTTAATTCAACAGTACTGACATGAAAAGAGCTAAGCTGTTCTTGTGGTTCAGACTGTGATACACTGAAGGACACTTTGTCTTAGTGAGTGAATGTGTTGCACTAGAAGTCAGCAAACTATGGCTTGTGGACATATTTGGGCCCACCAAATGTTTCTATATACCCGTGTGCTTAGAGTAGTTTTTACATTTTTAAATGGTTGAAAAAAATCAAAAGAAGAATAATATTTTGTGACACATGAACATTATATGAAATTCAAATTTCAGTGCCCGTAAATAAAATTTGATTGGAATTCAGGCAGCCCATTCATTCATGTACTGTCTATACTGCTTCCATGTTCTGAGAGCAAAGTTGAGTAGTTGAGACAGAGATCATATGGACCACAAAGTCAAAAATATTATCTGTACCTTTACAGAAAAGGTTTGTTGATCTCTGTGTGTATGCCAGTTTGGGGAAAAACTCTAAGTATGTTTTTCCTCTGCTCTCACAGTACTACAACAATCATCGATCATCACGGAAGTCTCTGGTGAACAAAGGTGTGGGGTTTTTCCCCACACACCAAGCAGCAGACACCAGCTGGGTGTCCTCTAATTAAATTCTGACACTATCTATTCAAAGAGAGTGTCAGATCCCACAGGGTGAGGACTCAGTCCCCAAGACTGTCCTCCCCCAGACACCAGTCACAAGTCCGGGCTTTTAGAACTTCTGACCAACTGTCTTCAATTTGGGGTTCCCATGACCCCCTCTTTGTGTTTGATTAGCTGGAGTGGCTCACAGAACTCAGGGAAACACATCGACCAGTTTATTATAAAGGCTATTACAAAAGATACAGTTAAAGAGATGCGTAGGGTGAGGTATGGGGATAGGACTGCAGAGTTTCCATGCCCTCCCTGTGCGTACCACCCTCCTGGCACCTCCACATGTGTGGCTATCCAGAAGTTCTCTGAACTCTGTCCTCTTGGATTTTTATGGAGGCTTCATTACATAGGCATGATTGACAACCGTGTAAAAATGTGATTGGACAGAAAGTGCATGATCTAAACCTAGCAAGGCTTGTCTGTTCAGACTTTTCTTGGTTTCTCTGTGTAGCATTCCTTCCTCTAGGTTATGAGGCAGGGTTTCCGGAATGAGGGTCTTTTGAACCATAATCAGGTTAGAGTCCTGCTTTGGCAGGTGAAAGAAGGACAGCAGAAGGTCAGAGAGAGAGTTTATGTTTTCTGAGGCCTAAAGTGACCCAACAGTATAACAAGGACTATGGAAGTTGGGAGGCAGGAACTGTGGATGAAAACCTATATATATATATATTAACACCACAGTGCCTATGCGCACACACACACACACACATAGATGAGTCTATTTAAAAACAAAACTCTTTGGAGAAGCTAATACACCCAAAAGAAGTAAATTTCAGGTATTGGGTGTTTGTGTGTTAAACTTAGGCCCAAGTGAGCCATCATAGGATCACTTCAAAGCAGAATTAGGGAAGCAGAGAGATGAGAAAGACATGGAAATTCCTCAAGCAGCTTCTGTAGCTGCAATGTCCCCTGAAGCCACTGGCCTTCTATGGCTTACTCGCACATATCTTCTTTTTCCTTTTTGGAAAGAGGACAAGAGTAGTATAAGGTAGTGGGCACTCAATGAAATTGTGCCAAACGAATCCTAATGTTAATTATAGAAATAGCTTTATAATTCGACTTAATAAAACAAAAGCTGCTTTGTTTGAGGGTTTTAAAATGTTTAGTGTTTCCTTAATGGATTTGTTCCCTTTAAGAAGACTCCCTCTAAAATGGAGGAGACAGTTACCATGAGGAAGGGACTCCAGCTGGGTATGAAGAAATAGATCTTAAGAACAGGTGGTACTCTCAACGTGATAATATTTTTGTTTTTTAGCATCCCATTAAAATTCTGATCTAATTTCTTATTTCTAAATAATGACCAGAAGCCGTTTTGAGGAGAGAGGCCAGCAGCCATGAAAAGCCTTGGGTCAATTAGAAGTCGGGGGCAAGAAGAAAGCCAACTACCTTCCCCCATAGACACACAAAAAAGGGGAGTGTTTAACAGAACTTAACTTTCAGCAACTAAATGGAACAAATACTTACTCCATACTTAGTAGTTCACAATTGCCAACCTCTTGTTCTGAGTAGGATGTTATATTGCATATAAGAAGATAGGTATTAAGGCATCCAAAGCCAAATACATCCTGGTCCAACTTACCTCTCCATCTCCTCATCTCTTGTACACCACACTTCAATTTTTATACTCTAGAAACTCTGAACAGTTTCTTTTCAGCACACAGTCTACTTTATGTCTATTTTCCTTTGTACTTTTTATTTCCTCTGTGTAGAATGCTCTTCCTATCTTTCTTTACCTGGCCAAGTCCTCCTCATTTCTTAAAAGCTGCTTAGGGATCACCTCAATGAAGCTTACCTGAATCCTTTGGAAGGATAAATGCCTATCTTTGGTTTTCCCATAGCACGCAGAACATCTTTTTAAAATCGTATTACTATATTGTATTTAAATTATTTGTTTAGTTATCCCAGCCTTCCTGCTAAATTGGAAGCTCATAAAAGGGTGGAACAGTATTACTGTCTAAGAACTTCCACATTTACCATCTGGCATATATAGTACTAGGTCAATAATGTTAGCAGAGCTGTGTGTTGAATTCATTTGTATGAATAGAATGCATAGACGACCAAGTCACATATCTCTGCTCTTCAATGATCTGTAGAAGAAGAAAGGCTATCTATTGTATCTTAGCTACCCTGAGAGTGGTAACATGTCACATAATACATATTTAGGTAGCAGTGAGTAAAAGAGCAATTTATTAAATTGGAGGAGGGGAATGTGTTAGATTTAGTTCATAGAAATAGAGCATGCCAAGACAGTGAATCCATGGGAAACAATTGGAGAAACAGACAAAACAGCAAGGAGGAGGCTTCAGGCTTACAATCATTTGATCACAGGAATGAAGCATGGGTGTGGCTGAATTACTGAGCCTCCATACCTTCTCACATTATTGACATTATAATGAGGAAAGTCACACATAATATAAAGTAAACAGAAATCAGGGGCTGAACAGTGGTCTGACAAACTGTGTCTTTGAAGGAGGTCTGAGAGCAGTTTGGGAGGGAGGTTGTAGCAGACTCTCAGTGTCCCTGCCCATTTGCCTTCAGCACTTACCTCTACCCACAGAATCTTGGTTACTGGGAATACCCAGAACTCCCTGCCTGAGGAGTTTTTTGACTCATGGGAGCATGGAGCCCCCGTGAACAGGGCAAGTCGGAAGTGCCAGAGAGTTAGTGCCCTAGAAGCAGCCCTCAATAAATTTTGAACAAAGAGCTGCTGTAAAAATACCCCAGATTCCCTATCTCTTAACTGGATAACTCTGAGGTACATTCAGCACGGTTTTCTAGAATTGGCCAGTGAGATTGAGCTCTAGTTGCCCACAATAACAACTGGCTTAATGACATATCCTTTTTGCCTGCCTTCCCTTCCCTGGCTCATTTCCCCACTCTCCTATCTCTGTTTCCTTAGACCACATCCTGAACATATTACTTACTCTTGAATCCTTATTTCAGGATTGTCTTCCAAAGGAGCCCAAATCAAGTGTATATTTGTGCATATGGTGGGCAAAGGATGAGTTTAGAAAAGGATGGCTTTGAGTTCTAAATAGAAGTTTCTAGCTAAAGTTCTTTTTTTTTTTGCAACTTCAGACTGTGTATCTCCCACTGATAAGGTCACAGCATAACAAAATACTCTGGTGAATTCATGTTTCCTCTCCTGTTTTATCATGTGTCAGTTGCTCCCTGGAATTAAAATTCACTTTTCTCAGGCCACCATGGTTTTGCGAATTGCTTTAGGCTGTTAGCATTTGCTACAGCTTGTGGCTTTGATTGCCCACCCCTCGCTCCTCCTAAGGAGGGCTGAGCTTACCCAAAGGAGATTAAAATGGAAAAAAAGGAATTAGCAGTGACAAAGGAGGGAAAGGCACAGGAAAGAGGTGAAAGTAATTTTCCTTTGGAGAACAATGCTCACAGCCTTTATCCTGTTGAGTCACCGAACGATCATTATAGAATAAAATGTACATACTTTCAGAGATATGCTATACATTTGAACATTTTTTTAAGCCTGGTAAGGAATGGAGTTTGCTAATAGCATTAGCAACTAGCTATGTAATGTTTTATCTAATACACAAAACAGACCATTGTTGACTTTGTGGATGTGGTCCTGACTCAGAGTTAAACACTCCCACCTTGCTATATTCAAATTTCTAGTAAGAGGCTGCCACCTAATTGGCACCTTAATTGCAAAGATGTCAATGAAAATTACATTCAGGACAGGAGAATAATTTTATTTCTGATGAAAAAGAAGGTATCATTTAGTGATAGAATGGGTTTAATAAACTCACTTTACTAAAATAATAGATATGAGGAATGGATGATTCTTTAAATTCATGATAATATCCGAAGTGCCATATTTCCTGGACAGAGAGAGAAAGAGAGAGGGGCAGTGCTTGAAATGAGGACAAGAACTAGCTAAGGGCTGGTTTGAATGGTGTGGTCTCTGCTTTTGGTGGATCACAGCCAAAGCAAAGCAGCTTGTGAAGCTTCACAGAGACTGTGACCATCAGTCCCAGACCCCCTGGAGAGCAATTAGGAATAACTGGATGAAACTGGTGTGCGTGGAGTGGAGGAGTGGGAGGGCAGAAAGATGAGAACCTAGTTGGTTACGAGACCAAACAAGGTCCCACCGTCTGTTCACATTCCATGTAAATATTGCCATATTCTCCAATGACATGATAGAAACGCTACTGAGAAACAGCATCATTCTTCCTCCATTTTTACTGAACAAAATGCATTTTAGGTTCAAAGTTCTAGTTTTACTCTGTTTTTAAAGATAACATTGTTGGCATCTCCCTCAGATTCCTTTTACCAGCTGTGCATGCTCCTCCCTAGATCCTGAGTTCTTTTCTGCTAATGGATGTCACCTGCCACCTTCAGAGACCTTCCCTTTAGCCCTGGAGCTGGAGGCCTAGAAATGCCCTGGAGTTTGTCTCCCCCTCACCCCTATAGAAGAGTTGTCAGATAAAATACAGAACTCGCAGTTAAACTTGAATTTCAGATAAAAAAATTAATTTTAAGTATAAGGATGTCCCAAATATTGCATGAAACATACTTATACTAAAAAACAGTTGTTAGTCTCAACTATATATACCTGGGCATCCTGTATCTTCACTTGCTAAGTCTAGAGACTCTATTCAAGGGAGGCCATGGTCAATGACTGACTGGTATAGGAGTGCAATGGTCCAGCTCCTCAATGTGGAAAAAGCTCAGGGATATAGTTTATGCTCTAGAGTCTCCTACAGGATCAGGCTGAGTCCTCAGACCACACTGGAGCTAGCACCATTGTTTAGCTTCTTCCTCTTCTCTATTCTGTCTCTCCTACTCCCTTCCTGGTTTCTCTTGGAACCACTTGATTAATAATAAATCACTTGCTTATAAATCCTTGTCTAGGGGTCTGTTTCTGGGAGAGCATGACTTAAGTTAGAGATCTTGTAAATCATACCACAGTGACAGCTCATCACAACTTTGTAGGGATTAGAAATCACTACCTTGAATAATATTGTTTATTAACTACAGCTTACATTTATTTTCCTAAAAATATTCTTTGTCTCATGTGTCAAGTCCCTAGCAACTGGTGAACATCCATTTGACAAGCTCTTCTGAGAGGCTGCTAGGGCTTCTTTAATCTATTCATACTTTCCCCTGCTTTGAAACTACTGAAAAGAAAGCCAACTGCACATCTGATAAAACATCATTTACACTCTTATATGATGTGAGCCTTAAAAAGGAATGCCGAAGCCCAGCTGCTCCGTGAAAATACCAATGATCCATGAAAAAATATGCATTGTAAAGGAAAAAGGGGAATTATTAGTAAGCTGGGTCAGGCAATAGACCAAAGAGACTGGGATCTTACAGTCTCTTCAGATGATGGAAGTTAAGAAAAGATGGGCTACCTCCTGCCTCAATTTTCTAAGGACTCATTTTGAAATAATGGAACTCATCTCACTGTGGCAGTCCATTAATGAGTCATCACTGTGATAAATGCACGTTCAAGGGAAAGGACATTTTGCTCTATTGATCTCCTGAGCATCTTTACTCACTTTCTTAGTGGCAAAATATTGTTCTTAACATGCTTAAGCCAAAGCACTCCTGGCTACTTCTGACTATGTGTAAGCCATTTCAGGTATTTACAATTTAAGATAAAGTCTACTTAGGGACTTTCTTTCAGCTTACAAAAAGAACAAGAAGCTCCTGGGTCAATATACCAGTACTTGGTGATGCATGTCCATATGGCTTTATAGTTTTGGTTATTTATGCCTAGTGGTAGATAATACACAAAGAGTAAACTGAGGCAGATAGAGTCCATTACGGTATAAGCACTGATACTGGAGACCATGCTCCTTATTATTCTTGTTGAGTAACTGTAAGACATATAACTTAAAATAGCACAATCTAATTTTGTTAGGCTGGCAGCCTTTTTTTTTCTTTAACAAGGAACATTGGCCGGGTGCGGTGGCTCACGCCTGTAATCCCAGCACTTTGGGAGGCCGAGGCGGGTGGATCATGAGGTCAGGAGATCAAGACTGTCCTGGCTAACACGGTGAAACTCCGTCTCTACTAAAAATACAAAAAATTAGCTGGGCGTGGTGGTGGGCACCTGTAGTTCCAGCTACTCGGGAGGCTGAGGCAGGAGAATGGGGTGAACCCAGGAGGCTGAGGTTGCAGTGAGCCGAGATCGCACCACTGCACTCCAGCCTGGGAGACAGAGCGAGACTCCATCTCAAAAAAAAAAAAAAAAAAAAAAACAAAAACAAGGAACATTGTCTTTCCTCTTTTTGTATATATTGCCTTTCTTAAATGCTAAGCCTTAAGTGTTAGCCAAGGTGGCTCATCCATGGAGTCCCAGGAGGCTGAGCAAAAAGAACACCAAATTAGTTGCTTACTGTCTCTAAATAATTTTGACCACTACTATCTCAGAGTCAGGAGTCCAACTATGAAAAACAAAAATGAGATTTATTTATTCATTTTTTTTTTGAGACAAGGTCTTGCTCAGTCACCCATGCTGGAGTGCAGTGGCATGATCATAGCTCACTGTAACCTCAAATTCCTGGGCTCAAGCAATCTTCCTGCCTTAGCCTTCTAAAGCATTGGGATTATAGACGTGAGCCACTGTGCCCAGCCAAAATGAGATTTTTATAGAAAGTTTTGTGGGACACAGCATGAAGCTACCGCAATGGAAGACAAATGAAACTATTTCAAGGATAAAGGCAACCATAGCTTAACAGTTTGTAATCATAAAAGGGAATATATCAGCATTCTTGAAAGTTTGGGAAATACTGAATACAGTATTAATATTTTGATAATGGGTGATAAATGACTTTACGCTTCCTTGTAATTTTTTTTTTCTGTATGGTTTTACATAAAGTAACGCTTGCTTGTAGGACTGTTACAGGGACAAAAGAAACAGCTATGGAGAGTCACCATGAAAAAATAACCCAATAGTCAAAATAGTGTCCCCTCTAAGGAAATTTTTTGGTCTGCATTCTAAAATGGATTACAGGGAAGAATGCAATTCTGCTTGCATTCTTCCTAACCTAAGGAGAAAAGAAAATCTGCTAGTTGTACTATCTGGCTTGCAGAATTACCCCAGATACAAGCAAACGAAAGGGAGTTAACAATTGGACAAACCAGTGAAATATGAGGGTGGATATTTTTTTCTCATTGCTAGCTTTGATAATACACTAATCATGAAAATAAGTCTTGACTATGCTCCAATAGGATACAGAAAATCACGCCTGATATAAAATGACTATGCTCTGGGCTATCCTTTGTGTTTCTCATTATTTTTCTTGACAAGTGATAGATCTGTGGATAGGACATTCTCAATTGGCTCCACTGATAATCTCCTCCAGTTAGAAGAGGTGGAACTAGAAAGGAAGTGAAATTTATGAAAAAGTCTCTGAGGCAATTCAAATTTAAAATTATTAATAATTTTTTAAAAGCTGCAAGGAATGTATTTGACACTCAGAGGTTTCTTTTTTTCAGGAGCTTAAATAGAAAAAGCTCAAGAAGTCAATGAAAAACATTTACTTGCCCTGTACATTTCCATTTGAACTGCAGCCCCAAGTGCCAGAACATAAAGTTTCATCCCTGCAGGTGACATAGGCAATTCCAATAGCTGTAATTCTAGAAGTAGGGTACGTGCTTTCCATATCAACTAAAAAATATCTTCCTGAATTTTCACATTATGTGTTAGGAGTTCTCCAAGTGGTAATATTTCACAGATACCTAAAATCCCCCTATGAATGGGAATATATCAACATTATCCTCAGGCTACATCATTGCTCAATCTGTATGACTCTTACCTGTCTGAACCAGGAGGTGATTTTAAACTCCGAAAATGTTGACCGTCTAAGTCCAAGCTATAGCTCCGCCCAGTGTCAGTTTTGGGAGTTATGATTTCTCCTCTGGTTGCTGATCTGAACTTGCTAAGAAGAAATCTGAAATTATATATATGTATTTAAAATTAGATAAGAAAGAAAGCATTTAAAAATATCATTTCAAGAATACAATTTCTAGTACTTTTAATAATAAAGGATTCTTCAATAAAGCAGCCTTAGGGCCGAGAGGTTCTGGAGAGTTCCCAGTGCCTCTGCAATACAGTATCAAGGGTGATAATGGGGAAGGTTACGCCATTCTCTCAAGACCGTACCACTTGCTGGTAGGTCACTACTAAGCAAAAGACTGCCTACTCTGAGAACTCAGCACTGTCATCTGAGAAAGAAGATGCATTCCCTGAGTTGGGCCTGTTTGCAGGAATAGTGAGAATAGAGAGTTTGAACTCGCTTTGCTCAGAGAGGGGAGCCAGGATGATCCTCTTGGACAAACTGAGGTAGCTGCTTATTAGACTGCAGCTCCATGAGAGCAGTGACTCTGCCTTTCTTGTTCCTTGACAGATTTCCTGAGCCTAGAATGATGCCTGGCTTATACTAGAATCCAACCAACTCTTCTGGAACGAATGACTAAACTCATCTTTATTATCTTCCATGACATTTATTCTTGTGCCTCATGTTGGATAAAATCTGATTACCTTCCAATTTCACTAAATTATTTGGGGTTTAAGCAGAAACAGCCTTTTAGGAACTTAAAGTCCTGATCCAGGATACCGTGTGCCCAAAACATGGGTGTTTCCAAATGTACTTGAATAAGAAAATCAAAGCTATATTCCTTTTTGTAATGGCATTGGGAGATACACTTCATTTACATTCTACAGTTTTCTAGAGGAAAACATGGATTCCAAAGGTACTGGCACAATCTTAATAGAATCTGCCATGTTGTCCCTGTTTCAAAGACTCCTGGAATAGTGTCATTGTCAAAGCATCTGAAGCTTTAATCTACTGGAAAATTACATTTTTTCTTTGGTGAGAATAGCACTTAATATAATGTCAAGGTATGCTGCTCTGAGAACCACCTCATGCATGTCCTCTACTTAAGGTATCTCCTCTGCCTGGAGTCACTCTTCCTCTGTTTTGTGATCCTGAACCCCATTTATCTCCTCCTCAAATCTCATGTACAATTTGATGTCTTTCTGGATGACTCCTATACTCAACTGGCACTTATTGTCCACCTACTTATTTATATGTACTCAGTAATTTATAACCTTAGGATATCTCTTGTGGTGAACACCCTCCTCTGCTTTAGAAAGGCTTTTAGGAAGCTCACATTGCCATCTTAAATTTTCCTGCAATTCTTTTATACTTAGTAACTTTTCAGGTGTGTACCTTTTCTCCCCAAATAGATGTTATATTCCTTGATGACTGAGAACAATCAGAATCTAAGGCTCAGCCCAGTGCTACAATGGTTTCAATGATTCAGAATTTGCATAATTGATTGTGATGGTGAGTTAGTTACTGTCTCCTATCTCCAAGTCCACTATTCTGTAACCTACTCTATGATGCCTGAGCTGGGGTCTGCAAATGACAACTCCTAGAGGGATTTGTGGGCTCTGAGTTACTTATTCAATCAAGCCACTGATTGTTTTTGATGAGTCAGGTGCCATGCTAGATACTGCAACACAGAAGCAAAGAAACCACTGGTCTACCACTAAAGAAGCTTACAATTAAGTGTGTGCATGTGTGTGTGTGTGTGTGTGTGTGTGTGTTGAGGGGGTGTCAGAGTGCAATATGATTGGTGGTGCAAAGGCACAAAGCATTGTGGGTGACCCAAAGAGTGATAAATGAACTCAAGATGGTAGGAAGGATCAATACGTAGGATAGGATATACAGGATACTCTAGGCTACCTTTCCAACTCATCTCTGCTCATCAATGAAAACATGGTTTGTCATGAGTGCTTGAGTTAGATGACATTTAGATTGTATTCCTACTGACAGCCCAAGATTCTAAAAGAACCCTAGACATTTTGTACAGCCAGATAAAGCTTCTAACACTAATGCCCTCTCACTTTGCATTCTACTGAGAGAATGAAGCAATGCTGTCTGAAAAGGACCATAAAGTTAGCCAGGCATGGTGGCATACAACTTGTAGTACCAGCTACTTGGGAGGCCAAGGCAAGAGGATTGCTTGAGCCCAGGAGTTCAAGGCCAGCTCAGGCAACATAATAAGACCCCATCTCAATAATAATAAAAAAACAGAAAGGACCATAAAATGACTTGGTGCACATTGGAACTCTCACTACTTCAGTCACAAAAACTGGCCAATAGCTGCATGAGAAACAAAAACTGAAAAATGCAGTTTCCTTTTGGTCCTTATAGCCTATATTTTGGGATCCACTTTCCTCCCTTGAAAGAAACTTCTTGCTCCCTTATGTACCTCCCATTCCTATTCTCAGTACTTGACATCCATATTCTGTATTCATTTACTGAACTAAGTTACTGTGGTGGCCAAATGTGACTTTTTTTCTTAAGGAAGCCTGAATTTTAAATAGGGAATATGGTGTTTTAAGCTCAATTAATAAATCTTTATTTTGGATAAAATTATATATCAGCACACAGGTTGGAGGGGAGGAGTATTGACATTGTATAACAGAAATTGTTGTCACCTCTTTATAGACTGACCCTGGCATGAAACTTTCTACTTATAAGTAATGGGAACCATATAGTGCAAGACTGGATATGTCAAATGAAAGGAAAACTCTTCTGTGCTTAGGTCAGACAGGACTTTTATTTACTTGTTGAAAATTATTAAAACTGCATTTCCTGAGGAGAATGATAAGAAAGTGTTACTTTGTTTGAGTCTCTGACCTCCTCTGGGTCATTGAAGTGACATCAAACTTGAAAAATTAAGGAGTCTTCATTTCAGAGGTGTCTGGAATAAAGATCAAAAATTCCCTCAGAAAGACCATGTCTTACCCCTTTCTCTTGGGCCCATCATGGCTGGCCTTCTTCCCAGCAACAGGTGAAGTGTCTGACTTTTCCGCATCCTGGCGGGTTTGCTCTTGGCTCTGTACTTCTTCAGCTCCTCATTAACAAACAATCAGAAGAGAAATTTACATATAAAATGGCCAGAAATGAGAGCAAATTTATATTCAGCTTTCACTTTCCCAGATTAGCTCAGGGCAAGGAAGTCTATAATAATTGGCAATGCCATTCCCATCCCAAGTTTTTCTGTCACACAGTTAGTTCTAATTTGTTGAGTGTTCTAGAGTTAACTGAAGACAAAGATCCTGAACTCATCTGTGGGAGGTTTACTGAGATAACCTTTCTAGGGATGACTGCATCAGCCTTCTGTTGATATTTTTAGAGCAGGGGAACATGGTCTCCTAAGATCTCCAAATCCCTGGAGACTGAGTTCTAGCATGAGGTTGTAGAAATGATGTCCTAATTTCTGGGCATATAAGCCACACTTCCTGGGAGGGTGGGCATCTGTGCAAATATATTGTGACTTGAGGAACTGCCTACATTCTGGAAGGTACTGAGGTTTGAGTGGAAGAAGAGGCCATGGCTGATTGCCTAATTCTAACTGTACTCCACACCATCTCTCTGTAGTATCGGATCTGTGTGACCCATGTGGAAAAGCCTTTCCTTGCTAGTGCCACACCCAGAAGTACCACTGGAATCAGTTCCAAGCCTTCTCGCCATATGTGCCAGACTTAAATACAAGGGCACTTGTCTCCTCTGGATGAAAGACGAGATAAGCCTAGAAACAGGCTGAAAGATGTTTCTTCCGCTTTTACTACACCATATACTAGAAACATGCTCCCAATCACAAGGTTTATTCCATCTTTAATTAACTAAATTGTAATTTGAATGCACCAAAAGGCACTGTCAAGGTAAAGTGTTATTTTCATTTGGTGCCAGTATTCATTCAGTAAGACTATGCATTTCAAGCCATTTAGCATCTCTGGCTCCTTCCCACCAAATGCCATTGACTCACCAGTCATTGTGACAACCAGAAATGCCCCCCTTGCCTTTCCAAATGCTCCCATTTTGAGGGAGGGAGACAAGGTACATATTATCAATCTTTGGTTGAGAACCACTGGATTTAAAAAGTAACATTGAAAGGAAATCGGAAATAAATATTGTTGAAAAATCAAGGATTGCTTTCACAATGTGAATCATTTAATTCATCTGTTTTATGTTACTTTAAGTGTTTAGTAAAATATTGGATGTGCATTCAGAAAGAGAACTGTCTATGATGGAGACAAATGGTTTCTTTGAAAATCTTAGTGGGTGAGATATATGGAAAATCATTGTGAATTTTGTTTTCTACTGACTTCTTCTTGTCTTGTATGAATTACGTATTTAGATTTCATGCTACCAAGTTGTGAAATGCCCTAAGGGATTCAAGAAACTCATTTATGCTGATTAACTACATAACATAGAGAAGTTATTTAGTTAGCCAAATGAGGATGAAAACAGTTGTGAAACCACATAATTGCTTTAATTACCTGGACTTCTTCTTAAAATGGACTGTCGGACAACATCAGTGCCGAGAACATTGACTTGCTTGAAACGTTTTGCCTTTTCTTCAAAAAACCACTCACCAGTTATAATCCTTAGCTGCCTACTCAAGGGAAAAGGGAAGAGCATTGAAATTCAATTATTTAGCCACGTAATTAACTCTCAAAAATCCCTAATAAACTGAAAACAGCAAATTATTTATAAAGTTTATCTCAATCTCTGGAGTATTTTATGGTGATAATAATAGCCAGTATTAATTGAATGTTTACTATCTGCTAGGTACTTGCTAATTGCGGTTCATACTTCATATATTTTTATCCACATAGCAACCTTATGTAAACACTATTATCCTAATGTTATAGATGAGGAAATTGGGACTTAGAGCAATAAAATAATGTGCCTCATATCACACAGCTGGTAAGTAGCAGAGCCAGGATCCCATCCCAATAAGTCTGACCTGGGGCTCAAGTTCTTAACCACTGCATTAGTGGATAAGTGATCTTCAATGCAAGCAATAGGGATCAAGTAAAGGTTTGGAATGAAAAAGAGGTCATGATCAGACTCTGTGATCAGACTCATGATCAGATCTCTGTGATGAAAAGATTCTTTGATATAACATGTACAGTGGGTTAGACTGATGAGAGAATAGGATAAAGAGACAGGTTGGCCATTGTAATAGTCCAGGAGACAGATGATGGCACCCATGCTAGGGCAATGGTAAGACTAAAAGAGGAGTAATAAATTCAGATCATAGGTGGTGGAAGTGCTTGCCTGGATTTGGTAATAAGTTCAATGTTAAAGATGGGAAAGAAGGATCCTTGAATAGTCACACCCATCTTTTAAACCCTACCTGCAATGGCTACATGAAATCACCCCCATCTTCCCTCCTGAAATGCTTATAATCCCCTTCTTTGTCTGTACTTCTCCCATTACTTATAGCGTCCTTCAGTATTATTTCTACCCTCTCATTTCGACTGGGTTGTAAATGCTCTGAGAACTGATTTCTGTCTGCTTCATCTTTTTTTTCCCATAGTACCTACAAGAAAGTCTTTCACAGACCACGATCTCAATTAATGTTTTTCAAATGAATGACTGACTACTCTCCCATAATTTTAACACATTACCCTTCTTTTCATATCCTCATAGTTCTTATTATCATCAGTGAAATGAGGGCAGGGACCTTGGCTGTGTTGTTCACCATTTCTAGGAGCAGTAACTGGCACTCAGAAAATATTTGTGGAATGAATTAGAATACCTGGAATTCAACCTATAGTAGTTATGCTGCTATAAAAGTCCTTTTCTGGCATATCACAAGGATTTTAACAGCTGTAGAAGTCATTCGGTAGACTAAATATATTTCTAATTAAAAATTAAGAAATGGCTTTAGCTGATTAGGTGAGCACTACTGTCCCAAAACCTCTACGGGCATGTTCTGAAAATAGTAAATAGGACTATGTAACTACAGTAAAGGATTTGTGGATAATTCTATTGAAAACTGGAGTTAAAAGGTAGGATTTGGGGTCAAATATTTGAATGCTGAGGTAAAGAGGTGGAATGTCATTCTAGCAGTTTTTCTAAAGTTCAAATTGAATCACATAATCTCTGGCTAAATATATGAAGAAGAGAGAAACCAGAGGTAGGCAGGCAAATTAGAAAGTTAAACAATAAAGAGGATAGAAAATGATGAAGATGCAAATCAGGGTATCATGGAGGTGAGGAGTAAAGGGAAAGACACATACACTTGGCCCACTGAGAATGAGAATCAGTAAGAATTGGTGACATGTCTGATATGGTGGCTGAGGAAAAGCAACTGAGAGTCAAATAGGCATTTCAAGCCCCAGAGTATTATATCCATTTGATTCAGCAACTTATTGGACTTGAAAATCAATAGCTGGATCTCAAATAGAAAAGTCACTCTTGAAAAATATGTCAACCTTCTTCCCCAATTATCCTGAAATCTGCTTGTTCAGCAATTATCCTGAAATCTGCTTCGGAATCTGAGGCAAAGGTAAATTATATATGAAACACCATTCCACTACTGGCAAAAAAGTGAAAATGTTAACCTTGGAGAAAAGTATTCATTGAAAGGTAAGACCATAGTTTGTCTACCATAGATTTACTCCCAAGTGGTTATATTACCTATTGAGAAGCCCAGACTATTGGATAAGCTCCATAACAGTAACTATATAAAATACGCTTATGGAATACGGTCAAATCTAAGATATAACCTACCAAAACCAAAAGCTTGAATGGGTTAAGTTATTTCTGGATACATTTCAAGTGATCTATAGACTTATGTATCACAGTGTTGGAAATCCAGGTGACAATTGTGGTATTCTAAATTCGAAAGATGTCTCCTGTTTCTTGGCTATTCAATCAAACACTAATCCAGGTGCTGATGTGATCAGACATTACAGATGGAATTAGGTTACTAATTAGCTGACCTTAAAATAGTGAGATTATCCTAGCTTATCCACATGGGCCCAAAGCAATCACATAAGCCCTTAAACACAAAGGAAGAAGAGGAAGTCAGTAAAGACAATGCAGAATGGAAAGTCAGATTGCAAATATGAGAAAGATTTTATGTGCTGAGAAAGCTCTGAGGTGTAGAGGTCCACAGGCAATGACTGGAAAGTGAGACCTCTATGAGCTAAGAATGGCTTTCCGTGAACAGTCAACAAGGAAATGAGCACCTCATTTTGACAGCCACAAGGAACTGGATTCTGTCCACAAGAATGAACTTGGAAGTGGATTCTTCCCAGAATCTCTTTATGGAAAAAAGAACTCAACTAGCCAACACCTTGATTTCAGCCTTACAGAACCTGGAGTAGAGAAACGAGTCAAACTCGTTTGAGCTCCAAAACTGTGAAATAATACATTTGCATTGTTTTAAACTGCTAAGCTGTAGTAATAGTTAAGGTAGCAATAGAAAACTACTATGATAAGTTAACATAGAAATATATTTGTTCTAATATTCAACTCAGGAAATTGCATAGGTTGTAAGAAGATGAATAAGGAAAATTCAGAAACAAAAGGGAAAAGGTAGGCCCACTATGGCCCATGGGTCAAATTCACCCCATCATCTATTTTGTACAGCCTGCAAGCTAGAAATGATTGTTACATTTTTAAATGGTTGAAAAAATCAAAATAAAAATACTTAATGACATGTGAAAAGTATATGAAATTCAAATTTCAGGGTCTATAAATAGGGTCTTCTAAAAAATAATTTCAACTTTTATTTTAGATTAATAGGGTACATGTACAGGTTTGTTACGTGGGTATATTGTGTGAGGCTGAGGGTTGGGGTATAAACGATCCCGTCGCCTAGGTACTGAACATAGTATCCAATAGGTAGTTTTTCAACCCTTGCCCCCACCCCCAGGAGTCCACAGGATCTATTGTTGCCATCTTTATCTCCATATGTACCCAATGTTTAGCTCCTACTTATAAGTGAGGACATGCAGTATTAGGTTTTCTATTCCTGCATTAATTCGCTTAGGATAATGGCCTCCAGCTGCATCAATGTTGCTGCAAAAGATATGATTTCATTATTTTTATGGCTGCATAGTATTCCATGTTGTATATGTACCACAATTTCTTGATCCAATCTACTGTTGATGGGCACCTAGGTTAAGTCAATATCTTTGCTTTTGTGAATAGTGTAGCTGTGAATATATAAGTACATGTGCTTTTGTACAATGACTTTTTTCTCCTTTGGGTATATACCCAGTAATGGGATTGCTGGGTTGAATGGTATAATAGTTTTGTTTTTAGTTCTTTGAGAAATCTCCAAACTGTTTTCCACAGTGGCTGAACAAATTTACATTCCCACCAACAATGTATAAGCATTTCCTTTTCTCCACGACCTCACCAGCATCTGTAATTTTTTGACTTTTTAATAATAACCATCTGACTGGTGTGAGATGGTATTTCATTGTGCTTCTGATTTGCATTTCTCTGATGATTAGTGATGAATATTTTTTTCATATGCTTGTTAGCTCCTTGTATATCTTCTTTTGAGATGGGTCTGTTCATGTCCTTTGCCCACTTTTAAATGGGATTATTTGCTTCTTTGCTTGTTAACTTTATTACAGATTATGGATATTAAACATTTGTTGGATGCATAGTTTCCAAATAGTTTCTCCCATTCTGTGGGTTGTCTGTTTGCTCTGTTAGTTTCTTTTGCTGTGTAAAATTTTTTAGATTAACTAGGTCTAATTTGTCAATTTTTGTTTTTATTGTAATTACTTTTGAGGAATTAGTAATAATTATTTGCCAAGGCTGATATTCAAAATGATACTTCCTTGGTTTTCTTCTAGAATTTGTATAGCTTGAGGTCTTACACTTAAATATTTAATCAATCTTGAGTTAATTTTTGTATATAGTGAAAAATAGGGGTCTAGTTTCATTCTTCTGCATGTGGCTAGCCAGTTATTCCAGCACCATTTATTAAATAGGGAGTCCTTTATTCATTGATCATATAAATAAAGTTTTATTGAAAGATATCCATGCTCAATTGTTTATGTGTTGTCTTTGGCTGCTTTTGTGCTACAACTGCAAAGCTGAGTGGTTGCAGCGGTAGACCACATAGCTCTCAAAGCCTAAAATATTTGCTCTCTGGTGTTTTATTAAGAAAAAGAAGAGTTTTTAACTTCTGCAGGAGGCAAAGAGTACACAAAAAGAAATAAGAACAAGGGGGAATACTATAGTTCAGTGACTAAAAATTGCTAAATAGTGGCATGCCAAGGCCTTAGATCTTTTTTTTTTTTTTTTGATATGTTCTTTGGATGTGAGATGGAGTAGATAGCATACTGACAGCAGTTTCATGTGTGACAGAAGAAAGTGGACACATCCAGTCTACGTTCTCCAGGAAATGGGCCTCCATATCACTTTTACCATGCATGCTTAGAGCTGCCAACACCTAACACAAATAAGATCTTCCCAGAATTGTTAGTCATTACCTCTTGCTACCCTTGGAGAATAATAACTATAAGTCTTGTATTTGTTCAACTCAGATAATGCACTTGAGTCATTTGTCATTTCAGAGAAAATATCAGAACAGATTGTTGAGATTATGCCTTTGTCACCCTCTCAGGTGTCACGTCTTGTCAGGAGGCAGACAGAAGGCTTGGTAGAACAGGAAACTAATACTTAGTGAGTGCATATCAGTCACCAAGTAATAGGCTAGTCACTTTATATATGGTATCTCTAATTCTCACTATAAGCAATGAAGTATCTATTACTATTACCAATTTACAGACAAGGAAACTAAAGCTCACATAGGTTAAACAATTTGCCCAAAGTTATAAAGGTATTATGTCAGAGACAGGATTTGTATTGAAATCCCACATGCTTTATATTTGGAAAAATTGTCTGAAGAGAACTCATACTTGTCAGCTATAACAGGGCTTTGAGGAAGGGTGAAAACCTGTAGAGTCCAAGGAATAACAAACATAGCATTGCATATGATTGGCTGTGATTGTGGGGTGTGTGTGTGCGTGTGCATGTTTGTGTGTTGAGGGTGGAGTGGTAAGAATACAGAAGGGGTAAAAGACAAAAGAAAATAAAAATGCCACCCACTATAAAATTTATATCCCTCTCTGTCACGTCAATCTAGTATTTGAAAAACACAAGACTTGACATAGACTTTATGCACTCTAAGTCATACTCTGAAGAATGGGCCTGATTAAAATCACAGTGGGCTATACTTATTTGTGAATAATGATTACTGACAGTTCAGGATTTGTTTTGTCCTGGTTTTCTTTAACACTAAACCTCTGGGACTTTTCAAGCCTTCACTTGGAAGCTTATATGAATGTAAAGTCAAATTAAATTATCTATAGTTTTACAGGGGAAAATAGGTAATCTTATCTTAAAAAAGAATAATGACCAAAAGATTCATTTTGCTCCTTTATTTTCTATTAACTACTGGAGACATCTGCAACAAGATATGCTTATTAGATACTCTGAGATAAGATATTAGTTCCTTTCTATTATTCATAAGGAAACTAATTCAAATTTTTTATACATTTATTAATTACAAAGCATTTTTTTTTTTGAGACAGAATCTCACTCTGTCACCCAGGCTGGAGTGCAGTGGCATGCTCTCAGCTCATTGCAACCTCCACCTTCTAGGTTCAAGCGATTCTCCCGCCTCAGCCTCCCGAGTAGCTGGGACTACAGGCATGCCCCATCACACCCGGCTAATTTTTGTATTTTTAATAGAGATGGGTTTTCACCATGTTGGCCAGGCTGATCTCAAACTCCTGACCTCAAGTGATCCGCCCACCTCTGCCTCCCAAAGTGTTGGGATTACAGGTGTGAGCCACCACGCCCGGCCTGCACAGCAAATATTTATTGCATTTCTACTATGTGTCAGGCCCCGGGCTAAGGCTAAGAATACAGAGGTGAAGAAGACAAACAAGGACCTTGGCCATATGAAGATGCTGGTGTACATTTATTCCTTTCTTCCTTTCCAAGCAGGAAAAGTGAAAAGAAACCCCTAGACACATTATGGTGAAACTATAGAGCACTACAGACAAAGGGAACATCTTAAAAGTAGCCAGGAAGGCAAAAGGAAACCTACAAAAGAACCACAATTAGCATGACAGTTGATTTTTAATAGCAATGATGAAATCCAGAAACCAATGACACATCTTCAAAGTGCTGGGAGAAAATACTATCAATCTAGAATTGCATATCCACAGAAATCACTGTTCACGAATGAGGATGAAATAAAGAAATTTTCAACAAAATGAAAACAGATAATTTATCACCAAATAGATTCTCACTAAAGGAACTTTTAAAGACTATACTTCAGGAGAGGTAAAATAGGTCTGAGGTATAAAAAGAAATGGTGAACAATGAAATTGATAAAATATATAAAAATCTAAACAAACATTGATTTATAAAGAAAAATGAGATGACATAAATTGTTGGATTATACAATAAGAAATGTCTAAAACAAAGGACAAAAATCATGTATCAGCCAGGAAAATAATATTTAGAATTCAAGAATACCAAGTTTCTTTTAGCTATTGATTTGCAAAGTTAAACATAAATGTTATAATTTCCAGGTTAACCACTGAAAATGAAAAAAGCATATAATACGAATACCAGTAGAAAGGATAACATGGGATGAGAAAAATACACTTTAATGAATCTACAGATAAAATAAATAAATGCAAATATTTCAGGAATCACAATGATAATAGAAATAAATGTAAATATTGCAGTAATCAGTGAGTACAGATTAAACTCTATAATTTAAGAAACAATATTATGAGATTAAATGTTAAAAATTACATATAGTATATATATCAGGTATATGTATATACAGCACATATGTAATGTATGTAGCATATAAGTATAACAAGTATTAAAATACATATAACATATACTATATTTTAAAATAATATATATGCCACATAAAAGAGACTCACCTTAAACATACGGACACAGAAAGGTTTAAAGCCAAATGTTGGAAAAACATGTATGCAGCTATTAACCAAAAGAAATTTGATGTAATTGTATTAATAACAGAAAAAATAGCCTTCAAAGCAAAAACATATTTAGAGATGAAGGGAAGCATAAAGAGTACCTCCAAATTAATAAGGAAAAGACCAGCACCTAAAATAAAATTGTGCAATACACATAAATACTCATATCACAGAAAAAGAACCACAAAAAGCTAATAAATATATGAAAAGCTGCTCAACCTCATACTTAAGCAGTAAAATGCAAATTGAAACTATAGGGAGATATTCCTTTATATCTATCGGTTTGGAAAAAATAAAAAATGTTCATGAAGCCAAGTGTTGGTAAGATCATGAAGTAAAGGAAACACTTATACAATGCTAGTGGGGTTTTAATTGTTACAACCACTATAAAAAAGAATTTAACATTATCTTGTCAAGCTGAAAATGCTCATACCGTTTGGTGTGCAATTTCATTCCCAGATGCACAATCTGCCGTAGTCTTCTCAAGCATTTTTGGCAGAGGTCGCAGTAAGAAATACATTTTATGTCACAATTCAGAAAATAAATACACACACGTATAAGTATACACATACACACACACACACACACATATATATATGTATATCTATACTGACACTTTTTACTCCACTTTTTTTTAATGTTAGTTACTACCCACCAATGGGTCATGATCCACAGATTAAAAATCCCACCACTTGTTTTTAATGCTAGTTACTACCTACCAATAGGTCATGATCCACAGATTTAAGAATCCCACCGTTGAGTGTACACACTCATACATGTTTGTCAGGCCATATGTATAAGAATGTCATGGCAGCATTTTTTGGTAAAATTATAAACTGAAACAATCTAAATGTCTGTTGACCAGAAAATAGATGCATTAAGGGAATGTAAAAACAGTGTAGATGAACGTAATGTTATTCACACGAACATGGATGTATTTCACAAACATGTTGTTGAGATAAAAACATCACAAAATAATACAGGTAGTATGATTTCCATTTCCATAATATTCAAAAATACAAAACTAGAAAACATGTTACTTAGAGACACATCCAAATGCAGTAAAACCATAAAGTAAAGCAAGGGAATGAAAAATACAAAACAAGATGTTCTAATTCTTAGACTGGGTAACGAATACACAGGGGCTATTTCTATTATTGTTTAAACCATATGTATTATAGAGTATCTTGGATATGTACTATATTTTTAGATTTAAAAATCTTTCTAGTTTATATAGCTATTAAGGTACCATACTCATAGTGAACACCTCATTCTATACAAGCGTGGAGGCACTTGTATATAATTGATAGTTGATGCAAAATAGCATGTCAAGGGACTAAAAATAGCTTCTTGCCATTCAAGAAATCTTTGGGTAAATGTGGGACTACTCCAATATGAATCTTTCCCTTGTAGCTGCACTATGAAAATTTGCTAAATTAGAAGTGATTTTGAAATGACCTATGTGGCAATTACCAATACTCACTCATCAGGCCAAAGATGACCAGATGCTTGTCCCACCTATGGACAAACATGTTGAGATTTTTGCCCATAATAATGAAAAAAAAAAACTCCACATACCATGAGGAATCATGGAGAGTCTCAGTAAGAGGGCACTTGAAAGGATTTACTATAGGATTTGGGTTTATGTTAGTAATTTTCGGGAGAGTTAGATGGAGCAGGGATTTTCTCTGGATTAAGCGATGTCAGAGAGTGGGGACAATTCTATCATTGGTATCTTGATAAATTTTATTTAGAAGGATGGCAGACTAATGCTAGGCTAAAGCTCTAATTGGTAAGAAAGCAGGAGGTTATTCACATTAGTCAAGAAATGGGGATGTTCGGTAATTTGCGGTTTCAACAGTCACCTTGTTTTCATCTACGCTTAGATAAGATTATAAAGTGTTCTTGTTTTGTTTACTTTATTATTGTTGTAGAATGATCTTGTGGGATTCTGGTACCCTGAGACTGCTTGATGTCCAACAGGATAACAGTATGGCCTACCTGTAAGTGCAAGACCAGCTCTTAACATCAAGGGACTAGGTTTGTCAGTGTGAGCCCAGTTTCCAGATGTCAGGGGCCGTATTTCTCTTTCTTATAACAAAGGTGTATACATCGTCTTCTGCACTCTGTGTATGTTCCATCCATCAGTATTATCTTTTTTGAAATCTATTTTACTGATAAACACTCAATATTTTTCATCTATTTCAGTTATATTTTATCCATTGCAGTAATCATTACCAATCAATCAAAAATAAAAATATCAGGATCTTCCTAATTTAAAAAGACAAAGATTCTCACAAGGACATATAGCACAGTAATATGTTGCAACATAGCATGAATATAAGATCTGCCCATCAATGCCATATTAGAAGTATTTCATGTTTTGGCGGGACACAGTGGCTCACACCTATAATACCAGCACTTTGGAAGACTGAGGTGGGTGGATCACTTGAGGTCAGGAATTTGAGACCAGCCTGGCCAACTCAGTGAAACCCCATCTCTACTAAAAATACAACAAAATTAGCCGGGTGTGGTGGCACATGCCTGTAGTCCCAGCCACTTGGGAAACTGAGGCAGGAGAATCACTTGAACCTGGGAGGCAGAGGCTGTAGTGAGTCGAGATCGTGCCACTGCACTCCGGCTTGGGTGACAGAGCAAGACTCCATCTCAAAAAAAAAGAAAAAAAGAAAAAATATTTCATGTTTTGTTCCAACTCATGTTGCTTTTATGTTTGGGGCCTTTCTGAATTCAATTGGGTACTAATTAGAAAAAATGATCATTATGACTGTCTTTGTGTTGGACTGCAACTGCCTCAGCTAACATAACAATGTGGAATTTTGTAGGTATTATTAAGATAGAAAAATGAATTAACTGGCTGTGTCAAGGTCCCTTTTATCATGTTTTTTATAGAGTTTAAAAACTAGGCTTACAATAGCCAACTTGTTAGAATCAGAAGGGATTGGAGAAAATGTCAGGGCCTGCTCAGCCCATTATAACAGGTAACCTTCCTCTGTCAGTCCTTGCTGTAATCGTTTCAGTGCTAAAGCAATAAAAGCTCTTTACTTTTACCCAATCCAAAGTAAATGACAATAAAGGTCATTTACTTCCAACTGATTAGAGAGTGAGTCACCTTCTGACTCATCTCATCTCTTAGAGGTCAGGGTGGGAATTTCAATTTTATGGTCTATTAAATATAGAGACAGCTCAGTGGGGCTGCAATATTCTCTCACAACAAACAAAGTTTGCTGCCAATAAAATATCATTTATGCTTCCGTTTTGAAAACCACTCCATGAATAGCAAACAAGATACTTCCAATACTGAGAGATAGTTTAAGTCTCTAATATCACACAGACTAACAGTTGCAATGTTGGAGAAGTAATGTACTCTGATTTTCAGCTTTAAAAATGAGAAGTAATTTTGATATATCAAATTAAATACTCATCATGTAAATTTCTAGCTGTCACAGAAGGATATAACTAAAAGACAAGTTGTTGTCATAGAAGGGTTAGAATCACACATTGAAAGAGCTGTTTCTTCCTTAAGACATTTTAATGCATCAAGACAGAAATTTATGAATAAAATAATAAACTCATCTTCCTCCTTATACTGTGTAACCATTGAAGATAGTCCATTTTTTATTCAACTTTGTATCCTTAGTCCCTAGTATACTTAACAGGTTATCAATAAATGTGTTGGAAAGATAGATGGATGGGTTAATGAATGGGTTAATTATATAGGTGGATATTTGGGTCTATTAAATTATTGTTACACCAATAAAATTAGTGCAATTGATTCAGAAGTTCTGTATCAATGCATTAACATGTCCCAAGGAAGACACGGAAGTTTTGATTTGTTATTATTTATTCTTATACCCTCTGACAACAACTTATGTTACATCTTTACGTGACAGTTAGGAATTTATTTTGTTCAGAGGGCAAATGCATTTGGCATGGCTCATTTCTTTTTAATCCCATGCTCCTGACAGAAGAAAACCACAATTGTTCTACATTTGTTCCACTTGCTTAAGCCTGATACACTTTAAGTAGAGGCCAACCATTTATTCATCCATTCAATTGTTCATTTGTTTGTTTATCCATTCATCTATCTGTTCATTTAGCAAGTATTCATTGAGAACCTACTATAGACATTATTTTAGGCACTAGAACTACATCAGTGAACAGTACAGATAAAAACTCCTGCCCTTACATTCTAGTGGAGAAAGAAAAATAATAAGATAAATAAGTAAAATATAGAGCATGTAAGTATTAAGGGAAAAACCACAGGAAAGGGTTATATTAATTTGGGTAGGCTAGCTTCTAAAACAATCTCCAAATTCCACTGACTTATATTAAAAGTTAATTTCTCATTAAAATAACCTAAAGTTAATCTGATAAAATGTAGGAGAGCGGTATGAGTGACTTAGGCCTCTAGTTATCATCCGTACTAACTAGCAGATTAGTTGATGGCAAAATGTGTGAATACACAATCTCCTTGGATCTTGTATTGAAAAGTATACCTCAGTAATTACCTTGTAATGATATTTAGATAGATATATTTAGATAGTGATATTTAGAAGTTAAAGATAAAATTCTTCTCCCGGTACAGAAGCTTGAGATGACTTATAATTGATTGAAGAGTTTTTGAGTCACAGTCCCTGGTTACTGTTGTCTAAGTGAGTGAGGGCCTTGGGTGTAAAGAAGAGGGTGAACAAACATGGAATATAAATGACAAAAATAAATACTAACGATCAAATAGTATTTTATAAATTTAGAGAAATAGTTATTGAGAAATTCCCCCATAAATCCTCAGACTCCATAGTTGAGGACTAGCAAATCAGTCATTAGTTAAAATTCAATTTTCTTCTTCATTGCTCTAAAATGGAAAATCTCATCTTGGCAGAATCTGGTGGGAAAAGAGTTGTGTGAAAAAACAAGCAAACAAACAAACAAACAAAAAACCCCAAAACTTTTAAACTCATCCCAACTCTACTAACACACATCTAACTCTTAGCGTTCTTGTTTACACTATCCATAAAATATAAAACCAATTGCCTCTCTTATCTAACAGGCATGTTATGAGTCTCTGAAGGAGTATTCCCTATGAGTTTATGTGATCCAGAAACAGATCAGCCCTCATGGGGGCCAAGGTCCCAATTTTGAAATTAGTTCAATCCTTGACTTGATTAAGGTAATCTTAAATATGCAAGAGCCTTATCCTAATTCCCTTTCAGAAGAAAAATGTACATTCTCAATAGAGGCATATTATACAGAGTCTCATTAAGTCCTACCATTTCTTCATATATTTTGGCCATCAATAAAAAACCACTAGGTTTATGGGAAGAAAGACATGACCAAAACCACAAGAAACAATAAACAATAGAAATAGTCCCATAGGGGACTCAGATAACAGATCTATAATTTATACATTTTAACATAATTCCAAATAATTACTTCAAGAAATTACAAGAAAAAAATGAGTAGGTCAGCAGACGGTTAGAAAACATAACAGAGGCAAAATGAAAATTCTAAACCTGAAAAACACAGTAACTGAAGTTAAGAATTAAATGGATGTGTTTAATAGCAAATTAGACACAAAGGCAGGACTCATGAACTGAAATATAGGTCAGACAAAATATACAAACTGAGTTTAGAGATGTAAATGGATAACAAATACAGAAGGGAGCATAAAGATATCTAAAAGATGCTGAATATTACTAAGATGCATATCTTGACTACCTGGCATAGAGGAGACAGATAATGGGGGAAAAGAAATATCTAAAGAGATTCCCTGAGAAGTTTTCAAATATGACAAAAGATATTAATGTACAGGTTCAAGATGTTCTAGGAACATCAAAATAGATAAATACAAAGAAAATCAGACATAGGTTTGTTATAGTAACTGTTGAAAACATGACAAAAAGGAGAAAATATTAAAAACATTTTAAAAATATTACCTTCAAAGGAACAATAATATACTGATAGCTGATTTCCTAATAAAAACACTGGAAATCAGAAGCCAATAGAATCTTCAAATTACTGAAAGCTAATAACATCCAACCTAGGATTCAATAAGCAGTGCAAACATATTTGAAAATTAAGAGTGAAATAAAGCCATGCTAAGAAAAAAATTGAGAGTATTCACCACCAGCAAAGCCACACTAAAGGAAATACTAAAGGGTACCCTTTAGGAAGAAGAAAAATTATTCTGATGGAAGCATAGAGATATAGCAAAGAATAAAGAGCAGTGGAAAGGGTAACTCTGTAGTAAATCTAAATATATAAAGCAAATATAATCAGAACTAAAAGGATAAATAGGAAATCCACAATTATTATTGAGAGAGTTTAGCATACCTTTCTCGATATCTGATTGGATATGCAGATTAAAAATCACTAAGTATATGGAAGACTTGGACAATGCAATTAACAAACATCATTGAATAGAGTTATCTAGGATACTCAAATCAGCCACTGCATAATTCCCATATTAAAATATAAGAATCAGTTTCTAATTCACAGCATGCACAAAAAATAAGTTTCAGGTGGATTATAAGTTTAAAGATAAAAGGTAAGACAATAACAATTATAAAACATCACATAGGAGAATATTTTCATGATTTTGGTGTTAGGGAAAGTTTTCTTCAACAGGATTCAGAAAAAAATCCCTCTAGTAATCCAGGAAAAAATTAACAAATGGAACTACTAAAAAGTAGAGATTTCTGTTCATAAAATGATACCATTAAGACAATGGAAAGCCAAGTCAGGAGGTGAGAGAGGATATCTGCAATATAGGTAACCAACATAGCTTGTACGTAGAATATATAAAGAGCTCCTTCAAATCAGTAAAAGATTATGTTGAAATCCATATATTGTTTATTTCATCACTGTTCATCCTCCCAGATCTGGAGAAGGAAGTTTGCTGATGACAGAAAGGACTAAGAAAAATTTATTTATGTGAGATAAAGAATTGAGAATAATTGCTTAAGTAAATCAAAATAACGTATCCAAAGTAAGTAATAAAAGAACTTAAAAGATTCGTTTCTTTAAAACTGTTTATCTAAAGCAATATACAGATTCAATGCATTCTCTGTTAAGATACCAATTACATTTTTCACAGAACTGCAAAAAACAATCTTAAAATTTACATGGAACCACAAAAGACCCAGAATAGCCAAAGCTGTCCTGAGCAAAAAGAAAACTAGAGGAATCACGTTACCTGACTTCAAATTATACCACAGAACTATAATTTCTATGTTTTTATGCTGTATAGCATACACAAATCAGCATGGTACTAGTATAAAAACAGATTCAAAGACCGATGGAACCGAATAAAAAACGAAGAAACATATACATACATCTACAGTGAGCTCATTTTCCACAAAGGTGCCAGAATCATACATTGGGGAAAGGAGAGTCTCTTCAACAAGTGGTGCTGGGATAACTGGATATCCACATGCATAGAATGAAACTAGACCCATATCTCTCACCACATACAAAAATCAAATCAGAGTGGATTAAATACTTAAATCTAAGACCTCAAACTATGAAACTACTATAAGAAAACTTTGCAGAAAAATCTCTAGGACATTGGTCTGGGCAAGCACTTTTTGAGAAATACCCCACAAGCACAGGCAATCAAAGCAAACATGAACAAATAGGATCATATCAAGTTAAAAAGCTTCTGCACAGCAAAGGATACAGTCAACAAAGTGAAGAGACAACTTGCAGAATGGGAGAAAATATTTGCAAAGTACCCATCTGACAAGGGATTAATAATCAGAATATATAAGGAGCTTGAACAACTCTACAAAAAATCTAATAATCTGATTAGGAAGAAATCTAATAATCTGATTAAAATGGGCAAATGAACTGAACAGACATTTCTCAAAAGAAGACATACAAATGGCAAACACGCATATGAAAAGGTGTTCAACAACATTGATCATCAGATAAATGCATGACAAAACTACAATGAGCTATTATCTCACTCCAGTTAGAATGGCTTTTATCCAAAAGACAGGCAATAACAAATGCTGGTGAGAATGTAGAGGAAAAGGAACTCTCACACACTGTTGGTGAAAATGTAAATTAGTACAACTAGGAGAACGGTTTGGAGGTTCCTTAAACTACTAAAAATGGAGCTACCATATGATCTAACAATCCCACTCCTAGGTATATACCCAAAAGAAAAGAAATCAGTATATTGAAGAGATATCTGCACTCCCATGTTTACTGCAGCACTATTCACAATAGCCAAGATTTGGAAGCAACCTAAGTGCTCATCAACAGATAAATGGATGAAGAAAATGTGGTACATATACACAGTGGAGTACTATTCAGCTATAAAAAGGAATGAGATCCAGTCATTTGCAACAACGTGGATGAAAATAGAGGCCATTATATTAAGTGAAATAAGCTAGGCACAGAAAGACAAACTTTACATGTTCTCACTTATTTGTGGGAGCTAAAAATTAAAACAATTTAACTCATGGACATAGAGAGTGGAAGGATGGTTACCAGAGGCTGGGAAGGGTAGTGGGGGTCAAGGGAAGTGGAGATGGCTAACAGGTATAAAAATAGTTGACAGAATAAATAAGATCTAGTACTTGATAGCATAACTGGGTGACTATAGTCAATAATAATTTAATTTTACATTTAAAAATAACTAAAAGAGTATAGTTGGATTGTTTGTAACACAAAGGATAAATTCTTGAGGTAATAGATACTCCATTTACCCTGATGTAATTATTACATATTGCAAGCCTGTATCAAAATATCTCATGTACCCCATAAATATATATACCTGCTATGTATTCACAAAAATTAAAAACTAAAGAAAAGAAAAATAACCCTACTTATCTCAATCCAGTATTAAAACATAGTTTGAATTGCTCTATTCAGGATCACTTTTGTGAAACAGTACAGGGAACATAACATTGGCTAAAAATGTAAGCACTGAATATAGGCGTCTTCAACAGAACAGTAGTCCTCATTTAGAGAAGATGAAAATGAAAGATCACTTCTACTATCTCACTATTTACTTTTCCTCCCAAGACAACCCCTAAACTACTGTAACAGGATGAGTTAACTAGGCAAAAAACAGAACAAAAACCAATGAATTGGATTCACAGGAAAGGTAGATGAACACTCAGCTGCCTTGAGATGAGATTATGAGGCACCTCCCAGAGCAGAGGAGACAGACACTGGGAGGGATAAAACATACCAGTGGATTCAGGGGAAATTTCTCAAAAGGAGGGGAGCAGTAGAGACTGAATCAGACTAAGACTGGTTTAACTGAACTGAGAAAACAATGACTCTTGGCTTTCACCCAAGTTGGCAAAGTGAAATTTGTGCTTACTGCACTCCCACAGGCTAAACAGAGAGGCAAATGGGAAGGTTCTCTCCCTTCATTCTTTCTCAAGGAATGAGAAAGAATTTGGAGGAAATTCGGTTTGGAGGAAATTTGGGAAGTACTCCAGCTTTGCTTGTCAGCTGATGTGCAGAGCAGGCTGAACATGTGAGAATCATATTGCCAGTCACCTCAAATGTCTAAGAATGTCTCAGGGAAATTATCTATGCCCTCTGAGGAGCCACGTGAAGCCAAGAGGGGCCCTGAGACAAGGATGCTCAGGGGAAGTTTTGAAATACAGAAAGAGTGGCCGGGTGCAGTGGCTCATGCCTGTAATCCTAGCACTTTGGGAGGCCAAGGCTGGAGGATCCCTTGAGTCCAGGAGTGCAAGACCAGCCTGGACAACACAGCAAGACCCTGCCATTCAATTAGCTGCGTGTAGTGGTGCATGCCTGTAGTCTCAGCTATTCTGGAGGCTGAGATGAGTGGATCACTTGAGCCCAGGAGGTCGAGGCTTCAGTGAGCCATGATAACAGCCACTACACTCCAGCCAGGGTGAGAGTGAGACCCTGTCCCTAAAATAATAATATTAATAATGATTAAAAAGAAAGAGATATGGTTCAGTGAGGCTTCCAATTTTACAATGCTTTGCAATTTTTAAAAAAATATTCTTTCTGTATCTCTCTCTCTCTCTCTCTCTCACATACACACACACACACACACACCCCAGAGCCCTGCCAAGGCATTGCTAAGCCTGTGATTGGGCTGTAATTTCACCTGCACTCTCTATCCTTAAACTTAAAATACTCTTTTTCTCTTTTGCTTTCCCCACTCCAATCCCTTCAGTCATCAATCTCCACTTTCCATGAAAAATCAAGAAACTCACGCGATTTTGTCACAGACAGTGCACTTCCAGCTGCCATCGGGGCCTGCAACTCGACACTCCCTGCATACCCTCAGTGAGCAAGCCTGACAAGGGTCTCCCCGGTCAAAGATTAGGCCCAGGTTTCTGTGACAGTGAACACAAACTCTGCTGGCCTCTTGTTGAGTTTTCCCACTTCTACGTTTTGCTTCTAAGAGTTCATTTTTCAGCTTCCTGAAAGAAGAGGGGAAAAAAAATCACTTAAAAAAAACAAACAGGAGCAGAGATATCTACAATGTCTAAAACAATGTCTAAAATAGATAGAATATTTGCCTCAAATAAGGCTGCTTTAAACTGGGGACCACCATGCAATCTCACTTAGAATTTTGAAAAGGTGCCTATTTGGTGTCGCTAGTTTCAATTCAAATCTCTTTAATCAAGAGATATTTTCATTTGGAAGGACATTTGAATCAAGGAGTTAGAGCCAAATATTTTCAGGAAATACAATTTCTGCCTCCAGAGGCAACAATCCTTTGATATCAGTAACTGAAAAATAAAATGTTTGTGTTTTACTTTTGAATTTTGACATTCTCTACCAGCACTATTATTTTGCTATTAGTATCTATTCTCATTCTACTGTAACTTCTCTAGGATATCTTTGATACCATAACACTAGAGAGCATGGCCCCAGGTTACAGGCATACACAGTACCTGGTTCTTTACCTGCCTATATATACTACTTGAGGCAGGAGTGTGAAATCAAACTCAGCATCATTGTAGGCACAATCTTCATGCACTTAAGAAAAGTAATAAAGACATTGCCTACCATTTCAGATGAGATCAGGTGCTTTCAGAGTGGTATGGCTGTAGACTGCCTACCATTTCACATCGAAAAGCTTCTGCTTAGCATTTGAAAGTTTCCAACAATTTCTATTAGCCTATGGGCTTTGCTGTTAGACATGCCTATGTTTAAATCCAGGTTCCATCATGAATAAGCTGTCCAGCCTCAGGCAATGATTTACCCACTCAACCCCAGTCTCTTCATTTCTAAAATGAGAGTAAAAATATTCCTTCATGATTGTTTAAAGATTAAATGAGATGATAAATGTAAAGTTCCCAGCATGCTGCTTGATACATAGGTTCCATGTCCCTTCTTTTACTACCTGACATGTGATATATTTATCCTTTAGAAAATTGCTGTTCCAAGTGTGGTCCTTGTTCCAGCAGCATCAGCATCACCTGGGAACGTTTTAGGAATGCAGAATCTCAGGCACTGCCTTAGACCCTGTTGGATCAGAACCTACATTTTAACAAAATTTTCAGGTGATTTGAGTTGGAGAAGCACAGCTTTGGAGATTCAGTCTCAAATTTGGCTATATATTGGAATCACTTTGGAAAGATTTTAAAAATACTGATTCGCAAATCTCACTTCCACAGATTCTAACGTAATTAGCTTTGGATGTGGCCTAGGTAACGGGATTTTTAAAAGCTTCACTGTTTATTCCAATATATTGCCAAATTTGTAAAACACTGCTCCAGAAGACAGGTTCCTTCTCACTTAAATGCTTCACAGACATGTCATTGCTTGGTGCTACTGAGCCAATCTCTTCTTCAACACAGAATGTCTATGTTCTAGGAAAAAAAAATTGAGAATCATCCCACACATTTTATACCATATCTTTTTACATTTGTGGTGTTAAACTTTGTCATGCCCATCTAGACTAGCATCTTCCCAAAGGCAGGAACAAAGGCCTTAGTTTATTGTATATACTGCTCAGGATCCAATTTCATGCTAGGTTATAAAGCAGTTGAATATTTAAAGCTATTTATTATTTCTTTTGATCTTTCAAACTAGCTTGTGAGGTATTATAAGACTCATGTTAAAAATAATAAGCAGTACAGATGGAATCAGGAACCAGGTCATTTATTTCTCAGCCTGATGATAGATTCATAAAAAGAGAATTTTCAAACTGTAGAGCAAAGTTTTTAAAATCTTTGACTTCATGTCTCACTCATTCATCCAACAAGCACTTATAGTACGCCTACACTGTGCTAGGCATTCTGGTATTGAGGAAAAAAATGAGTCTAAACAAAACATCTACTAAGAATTACCATTACCCTTTATGTTAGTTAAGGAGACAAATGACACACCATGACTCATGTGTTGCAACAGGCAGCCATACTAAGCACTTTTAAGTCCCCACCAAGTTTGTGGTAATTTGTTACAGCAGCCACAGGAAATGGATATACCCTCGACTTGGCTTCATTTCTTACAGAGTACATCATTCCTGGGCATAACACATCCAACTCCCTGGGCTTTCAGTTCTTTGACCTGGTCATCTTCTTTGACCTTCCTGTCCATGTGCACCATTCACTCTCATGAAGAAACCCTGGAAGTTGTTATCTCTAGAAATTATATTATATCCAAAATCATGAATTTAAACACTGTTGAAACCATTATTCAGTTCTAATGAGTACATCACTTTCTCATTATCCATCATTTCTCCTCTCAGCCTCACTTCCCCTTGGAGCCAGAACAGAAGGAACCCTGCTTGGGATTGTGCGTCTCCTACCCTATAAACATCCTGGAGGCAGAATATCAGCTCTTTGAACATTCATGTGGATTAAACAGAGTGAGAAGATATCACAGCCTTCTGTTATCAGTTTCATATGGAGAAATGGTAATGATGACAGAAAGGAGACCTCTTTGTCCCATCACCAAATATTTCAAGCAATGAAGCATAACTTTTCTCTTTCCTTTCCTTCAACATAAGCAGGCATAGATCCTTAGTAGGGGAAGAGAAAAGAGAAAAAGAAGTAAAAGAAGAGGAAAAGAAAACCTTTATTCCTTCCCTGTGGCTCACTGCGGTGGCTTGAAGTGCTGTATGAATTTGAGGCATATGGGAAGGAGATTGAAATGGATAATAATTAATAATTTTAAAAATGTCTAAAATAGATGGAATATTTGCCTCAAATAAGACTGCATTAAACTGGAACCACCATGCAATCTCACTTAGAATTTCGAAAAGGTGCCTATTAGGTGTCCCTACTTTCAATTCCCTTCCAATCTACTCTCCATGGAATAATCAATATCATTAGTCAATACTCTTTTAAAATATTTCTTACATCATGTGGTTCCTCTGCTTAAAACCAACCAGTAGTTTTCCTTTATATTTTTAATGTAATTTATACCTCTTTCCCATAGCCTGTAAAGATCTGCCTAATCTGCTCCCTCTTCCCTCTGGTCATCTCCTATCTACAGATAGGAGATAGGATTCAGCAACATAATTCTTCTTAAAGTTTCATAAATATACCAAGTTCTTTCCCACTTCAGGGCCTTTGAACATGCTATTTCTTCAGCTGGGAATGCCTTCCCTCCACATTCCATCACCCAAAACAGTAGTCATTTATCTGTTCACTAAATACTTCCCATTCTCCTTACTTCTGAAAGCAAGTTGGAATTGCGCCTTTCTGCCCTGTTGGCATTAGATGTCATCATGTGACTCACACTGGCCAATGAAATGTGGTAAGTAATCCCAGCTAAAAGCTTTAAAATCAAGGGCAGGGTTCACCACACACCCTTTTCTTTGCATAGAGAATGACAATGTTCCAAATAGTGTCTGCTCTGCAAGTCTGGATCCTGGTCTGAGGATGCCATGAAGTAGAGTCCCCAGACATCCTGTTATGAACATGTGGCATGAGTGAGAAATCTTTGTTGTTTTAAGCCACTAAGAGTTTGGAGCTGCTACTGCAGCATCACTTAACCTATATTGGCTGATAAACATACAACTTAATTCTTAATCTGGCTGGCTCCCACTTATTTTTTTTTTTAATTTTAGTTTTACTGCTGCTTGCCCAGGGAAGGTTTTCTCTGACCACCAAATCTACAACAGCTTCACATTCTTTAATTTTCCTTGTTGCTCTATAGATACATTTATATTAACATATAAATTGCTAACCTATATGTAGTTGAAATTGTAAAGACTGAAAAGATTAACTATCTTGATGGTTGTTGAATGATAGAATCTTTTCATTTCTGTATTCTAGTGATATATTGAATGTTTTTTTCCATCCCATCATCAAAAATGTTCCATGTATTAAAAAGACTTTTTGCTTTATCATCACATAGACACATTTCTTTCAAATCAGGAATTGCTTTCATTAAAATTCTTGTCACATTTGTGTGGCATTATTTTTCTTGTGTTATCTTGTCTGGACCAAATTGTACTGAACACCATTTTACACCAAATAAGACAGGAATTTTAGAATGGAAGCAATTAGCTGCCTTGAAGAGGAAGCCATGAATAAACAGTTTATAAAGTATCTTTAATTCCTTGATGCTTTTAAACAATCTCATCTAGTAGAGCACATCAAGGCCTAAGGGAGATAATGAGCAAGCAAGGATTACACAGTGGCCCAGAGCACAGGGTTCTAAAGTCAGAGTGCCTGGGTTCAAGTTCTGGCTATGCCACTTATTTCCTCTGAGACCTTAAGACAATTATTTAACGTCTCTCTGTCTCAAGACTTAAGGAGACTTAACCTCTTTGTGTCTCAAAATACTTCTGTAAAAACAGCATTACAGTATTGTTATGAGCATTAAGTAAGACAATGTTTGTAAGTGTTTAGCACAGCTTGACACATAATAATTATGGAATAGACAATTCTGGTATGTGTTTCCTAATATCTGTTCTCCCTTTCTTCTTTATTAGTGGAACATCTAGCTATACTCATGGCCACTCAGAATAAAAACTAGATTTCTCAGTATTTCTTGCAGTTAGGTTTTGTCATGATACTAAATGCTGGCCAATGGAGTGTAATCAGAAACGATATACCTTTAGGTCATGCCTTTAATGGAAGAGGGAGAATCCTCTTCCCTTGACCTCTTCTCTTTTTCCAGAAGCTGGGATGAGAACATAGGAATGAACCATCCTGGATCAAGAGCTAAACTCTCAACATGGTGGAGCAACAAAAGATAGGGAGTCCAGACCCCTGCTTTAATGCAGCCCCCATAACAATACCACAAAAGCCACCAGTCAACCCAGACTTTGACGTTAGACAGGAATATGTTCCCATCTTAAGTCATGATTATAATGTGTCTCTGTCACCCGCAGCCAAACCTATTTCCCAAAAAAATACAATAAGAACTCAGGAAATATTAGTTTTTATTCTTTCTTCCACTTGCAGAGATGTTGCTGTCAGGTTTTGCTTCAGCCTCTGATGTAATGCCTGCAAGCTAAGTACTTCTCTAGAACTAGTGTTTCATATTCCATTAAGAGAGCAAGGCCACAGTGACTGACAAAGTCTATTGTCAACAATGACACAAAAATCACTAAAATAATATATGCAGGCAGAATAATGTCACAGCAGCCTGATTCTGATGCCTGCACAGCTTCTTGCACTCCCATCTTTTGTAAGATTCAGAGACAATGCCATCAACACTGCGGTATTTCATATTTGCCTGAGGAAAATTCAAGGCTGACCAGACCTTCTTTCTGTACTCTGAATATAAAAAAAATTATGCTTTCATTTGTGCTGTAGCTTCCACATGCAGTGCCTATCATTAAAACCTATATTTCACAACACTTAGCCACATAATAACAGGCACTTTACTTTACATGTTGATATGGTTTGGCTGCATCCCCACCCAAATCTCATCTTGAATTGTAGCTCCCATAATTCCCAGGTGTTGTGGGAGAGACCTGGTGGGAGATAATCATTTGGTGGGTCTTTCCTGTGCCATTCTCATGATAGTGAGATCTTATGAGATCTGATGGTTTTATAAAGGGGAATTTCCCTGCACAATTTCTCTTCTGTTCTCTGCCACCATGTGACATGTGCCTTTCACCTTCCGCCATGACTGTGAGGCCTCCCCATCCAAGAGGAACTGTGAGTCCACTAAACCTCTTTTTTTTTTTGTAAATTGCCCAGTCTCGGGTATGTCTTTATCAGCAGCATGAAAACAGACTAATAAAGTAAAGTGGTGCCAGTAGAATGGGACACTGCTGAAA
Source organism: Pan troglodytes (assembly GCF_028858775.2). Lineage (NCBI taxonomy): Eukaryota > Metazoa > Chordata > Mammalia > Primates > Hominidae > Pan > Pan troglodytes. The sequence goes on along the minus strand of NC_072421.2, from coordinate 38,477,055 downwards.
AGATACCCAAAAATGTGGAAGCAACTTTGAAACTGGGGAACAGGCAGAGGTCGGAAGAGTTTGGAGGGCTCAGAAGAAGACAGGAAAATGTGGGGAAGTTTGGAACTCCCTAGAGACCTGTTGAATGGCCTTGACCAAAATGATAATGATATGAACAATGAAATCCAAGCTGAGGTGGCCTCGGATGGAGATGAGGAACTTGTTGGGAACTGGAGCAAAGGTGACTCTTGTTATGTTTTTTTTTTGTTTTTGAGATGGAGTTGCACTCTGTCGCCCAGGCTGGAGTGCAGTGGCGTGATCTCAGCTCACTGCAAGCTCCACCTCCCGGGTTCACGCCATTCTCCTGCCTCAGCCTCCCAAGTAGCTGGGACTACAGGTGCCCACCACCACGCCTGGCTAATTTTTTGTATTTTTAGTAGAGAGGGGGTTTCACCATGTTAGCCAGGATGGTCTCGATCTCCTGACCTTGTGATCTGCAAGCCTCAGCCTCCCAAAGTGCTGGGATTACAGGCATGAGCCACCGTGCCTGGCCTCTTGTTATGTTTTAGCAAAGAGACTGGTGGCATTTTTCCCCTGCCCTAGAGATGTGTGGAATTTTGAACTTGAGAGAGATGATTTACAGTATCTGGGGGAAGAAATTTCTAAGCAGCAAAGCATTCAAGAGGTGACTTGGGTGCTGTTAAAAGCATTCAGTTTTAAAAGGGAAACAAAGCATAAAAGCCTGACGATGCAATAGAAAAGAAAATCTCATTTTCTGAGGAGAAATTCATGCTGGCTGCATAAATTTGCATAGGTAGTGAGGAGCCAAATGTAATCACCAAGGCAATGCAGGAAATGTCTCCAAGGCATGTCAGAGACCTTTGCGGCAACCCCTCTTATCACAGGCCTGGAACAAAAAAAGGTTTCATGGGCAGGACCCAGGGTCTCCATGCTGTGTGCAGCCTAGGGACTTGGTGCCCTGCATCTCAGCTGCTCCAGCTGTGGCTGAAAGGGGGCAATGTAGAGCTCAGACCACGGCTTCAGAGGGTGCAAGCCCCAAGCCTTTGCAGCTTCCATGTGGTATTGAACCTGCAAGTGCACAGAAGTCAAGAATTGGGGTTTGGGAACCTTTGCATAGATTTCAGAGGATGTACTGAAATGCCTGGATGCCTAGGCAAAAGTTTGCTGGAGGGGAAGGGCCCTCATGGAGAACCTCAACTAGGGCAGTATGGAAGGGAAATGTGGGGATGGAGCCCCACACAGAGTCCCTACTGGGGCACCACCTAGTGAAGCTGTGAGAAGAGGGCCACTGTCCTCCAGACCGCAGAACGGTAGATCTATTGACAGCTTACACTGTGTGCCTAGGAAAGCCACAGACACTCAACATCAGCCCGTGAAAGCAGCCAGGAGGGAGGCTGTACCCTGCAAAACTACAAGGGTGAAGCTGCCCAAGACCATGGGAACCCACCTCTTGCATCAGCGTGCGTGACCTGGATGTGAGACATGGAGTGAAAGGAGATCATTTTGGAGCTTTAAGATTTGACTGCCCCCCCTGGATTTCAGACTTGCATGGGGCCTATAACCCCTTCATTTTGGTCAGTCTCTCCCATTTGGAATGGCTGTATTTACCTAATGCCTGTACCCCATTGTATCTAGGAAGTAACTAACTTGCTTTTGATTTTACAGGCTCATAGATGGGAGGGACTTGCCTTGTCTCAGATGAGACTTTGGACTGCGGACTTTTGAGTTAATGCTGAAATGAGTTAAGACTTTGGGAGACTGTTGGGAAGGCATGATTGGTTTTGAAATGTGAGGACATGAGATTTGGGAGGGGCAAGAGGCAGAATGATATGGTTTGGCTCTGTCCCCACCCAAGTTTCATCTTGAATTGTAGTTCCCATAATTCCCATGTGTTGTGGGAGGGACCTGGTGGGAAATAATTGAATCATTTGGGTGGGTCTTTCCCATGCTATTCTCATGATAGTGAATAAGTCTCATGAGATCTGATGCTTTTATAAAGGGGATTTTCCCTGCACAAGTTCTCTTCTCCTGTCTGCCACCATGTGAGATGTGCCTCTCACCTTCTGCCTTGATTGTGAGGCCTCCCCAGCCATGTGGAACTGTGAGTCCATTAAACCTTTTTCTTTTGTAAATTGCCCAGTCTTGGGTATGTCTTTATCAGCAGCATGAAAACGAACTAATACACATGTCATACCATTGCTTTGACAACAACCCATGAAAAATACATTATGATTCCCATTTTATAGATAGGAAAGTGGAATCTCCGAGAGGTAACTTGTGGGTCACAGGGCTATTAAATAAGGAGGTCAAGATTCAGACCCTGAATTTTATATTTCAAAATCTGCACTCTTCCCACACACCAGTATCCTCCCACTGGCTCTCAATATATTAAAATATTTTTGCTCAGAAAGGACTCCGTATTTATTCATGACTGTTGTTTCTTTCCTAGCTGTGCAAAGCCATGCTGAGCACACTCAAAGTTAAGCCTCAGTAAACATGGAGGGTTTCTTCCGCCTGCCCAGCTTCTTTCAACATATGGCATCTGCCCAAACTGGATCTTATCACAAAGTCTCTCATGACAAATATTCCCCAAGAGAGTCATTCTTCAACAAGCATGACTCTATCTTAATACATTTTGTATAACTTTTGATTAGTTTTCAAATCAAAGGCTATTAAAAAAAATCACAACTCTCTGAGAACTGGGAAAAAGTTATGCCTGGATAAAAAGCTGCTTAAGAGAAAGTAACAAGAAGAAGGAGTAAAAGAACACTTGTTTGGATAAAGAAGTCTTGTGACTTGTGCCAATTTCATGTTTACAAATAGTCTCAAGGAAAGAGGGCATTGTGAAGTCTTCATATCTGCAGAAGACACTTCCTGGTATTAAAAAGCTTGGCTCATAGGAATATACCGGAAAATCTCACAAAACCATGTCAACTGACAGGCAATTGACAAAAAACAAAACAAAACAAAACAAAACAAAAAACCCAAATCCAAAAAATACTGAAAACAACGGAGCAATAATGCTGAAAAGTAACAGTTTTAGGGAAAATAATTAAAACCACAGAAATACGAGGAAGAACTTAACCAATCCCTTATAACCTAAGAGAATCAATGACTTATTACAGATTTTCCAGAAACATTAAATGTGCTCATATATGCAAAGGGACAATGACTCAAGCATTCATTCTGAATTCTTTTTAAAAAGGACAATGGAGACAAAACAGCAAACATTATCTGTCCCTGTAAAGTCATGATGATGGTGACCTCTGCCAAACTTTGCCTGACTTCTCACCCTTGCTTAGATTCTTCTCCTTTCCTGTGTTGCTTTCCCTACTAGTAGTTTATGGTTTCTCTTTAATAAATCACTTGCACACAAATCATGAGTTCAAGGTCTAACTCTGGGGGAATCCAACCTAAGACAGGGATCTTATAAATTATATGACAAAAACAGCTCGTTACAACTCTAAAGGAGTTAGGAATCACTGCAATTTGATACCTTGCTGTTTATTCACTATAGTCTTATCATAGCAGAAATTTATCTCATACGTAATTAGCAAACCAAGTCTCCCACATGGAACTATCTTAAAATAACTATTGTCTCAATTTCCTGGCCCATTAAGAAACAAGAATGTGTTTTGCTAATCTGAAACCCAAAGAATACCTTGCTCGAGTATTAAAAACATCAGAAAGTCTTGTTATCAATATGATAAATTACTCAGAAAAAAACAGAGACGGAGATAGAATCAGTACAGCAAGAAGTAGGAAAGCTGCATTTCTTTAAAAAACAACCAAGATAAAATGCTGGGCTTCTTAAAATATTTGGTATCACAATGCAATGATAGAATTGACTTGATGGAAGAAAATTGGGCATTCATACAAAAAAACTGATACTTTAGAGAGAACATGTTGCTCATGAAAAATTCTTTAAAACCAATTCTGCTGCTGAATATGGACACATACTAGAGGGTTTCCATTTTAGTTTTTATAAATGTATAACTGAAGTTTATTTCTAGAATGACTCTAAATTGAATTTGTGCAAACTAAATTATTTTAAATGTGGTGGGGAAGGGGTTATATGTTCAGCAAAGGCAGTTATCAGTACTTACTTTTTCCCATTTTACCTTTTTAGGTGATACTTACGGGGATTCACATTTTCATAGATAAAGGTTATTGCAAAACACATTTTGAGCAGTTTCCCTAGTTGTCAGTATCAGTACATGATACAAGAAATGTTGTCACCATTTCTTTGAAATTTGTTGAATATGAATATAAATGTTTCCTTTATGTGTTGTTCTTTCCTTAAATGCTTCACTGAAAACCATCACTGGCAATTAATTACAAACTTTCAGATTCTACGAAAGGAAGGTGAGATTTGTGATAAACAATAAACAATCTGATTCACAAGATGCATGGTCTTAATTGAATCAATTTTCTCAGATTGCCGGTTTTTAAAATTAAGGAAATATTATTCAAAATATGAATCACAATATAAGAGGATTTAAGAATGAGAATGTTCATGGAAATAAGAATAAATAGTTAAGAAACACGTTGCACATTCATGTTATATGGAAAAATCTTATGTTATGAAATCTTATCCAGCCAATAAAAATGTTTACAAATAATTTTTAATTACATGAAAAATGTTCATGAAATAATGCAAAGCAAAAATAAAGAATAAAATTTACATATATAGTATGTATATGTAAATTTCATGCAATTTCCAGCTATATGAAAATATGTATATATATACACATACATACATAAAAGGGACAGGAAGGAAATTCAACACAAATGGAGACTATTTACCTCTGGGAAGTGGAATTCTATGTGAGACTTTAATGTTCATATTATATGGTTATCTAATTTTCTATAATAAGCCCATTGATTCTATAATGAAAATATGTATCAGACAATATTAAATGTTTAAGCAGATTGAGGTTTATGATATTTTATACAGTATGTATATGTAAATTTCATGCAATTTCCAACTATATGAAAATTGCATATATATATGTGTGTATATATACACATAAAAGTGACAGGAAGGAAATTCAACACAAATGGAGACTATTCACCTCTGGAAAGTGGAATTCTATGTGAGACTTTAATGTTCATATTATATGGTTATGTAATTTTCTATAATAAGCCCATTGATTCTATAATGAAAATATGTATCAGAAGATATTAAATGTTTAAGCAGATTGAGGTTTATGGTATTTTAAAAGTTGCAGACATTGATGCCCTTTATAGATCCTAGCACAATACTGAGATTAAAAACTTTAAAAAATTGCTTGCTGTGTAAGAATTTTAATAATTTCTTTGCATTAAATATTTTCATTATGCTTAATTACTCTGCAATAAAAGAACAATTATAAAAATTACGAAATGCATGTTAGCCTAATCTTATTATAAATTTAAATTGGTTAAACCATAACTTCTATTAACATAGGAACATTCTTATAAGATTACTGTTGATATAAAATGGTCACTTGCCTGAAATCTAAAATATTAGTGGTGACATTTTTATTAGTGAAGTTTTCACTTATATCATTTTCTTAGGAATAAAATACCTATTTCTCCAAGGATATAGTTGATATTAGATATTCCCTTATGAGCTGACTTACCTTTGAGGGGATGGGTCTTCTTTACTCCCCCTTCCAGCCCCAACATTCAGCCAGATTCTGGATTACATGGGCTTTATTGTTCTGTTTCTGCAATTTGCATTGAAAGGGAATGGTAGTTTCTTGGGATGTGAGTGCTAATTAACCCCTGCTGCCTAGAGACATGACCTCTATACCAATTCTGGCTAGAGACAATACACAAGGAAGGGAAAGGGTAGTAAAATGGGAATATGGGGAAGAGTAAAAAATATACAGAGGATCCTTGAACAACATGGGTTTGAACTGCCCAGGTTCATCTATACGTGGATTTTTAAAAAATAAACAAAGTTGGATCTCCATAAACTTGAGTTCTGCATTTGCAACCAAATGAAGATTGAAAACACAGTATTTGTGGAATATGAAACCCACATTTACAGTGGGCCAACTCTCCCTATACACAAGTTCCACAAGGCCAACTTTAGCCTTGAGTATGTGTGGCTTTTGGTATACACCCGGGCCCTGAAACCAATCCCCAGCCTATACTGAGTCTCTCTTTATATAGACTCTCTACACTTATAGATATATATGTAGAGAGAAAACCTGTCTCTCTATATATTTCTACATATAGTCTAGGTATTTGAAATAATATATATCTTATATGAATATAATATAAACACGTTAATAATTTGAAATAATATAGATCTCTATATAGAGACATATGTAGATACAGATAATAGATATAGTCTCAGGTAACAATCTTACTTATGACTATGGTGATCTATTATTTCAAACCCCCAAGAAAATGGTCTGAAATAGCTAGAAGAGAATAATTCGAATGTTTCTAGCATAAGGAAAAGATAAATACTTAAGGTGATGGATATCACAACTACACTGATTTGATCTTTACAAATTATATAAATGTATGAAATTATAACATGTACCCTGAAAATATGTACATCTACTATGTGTCAATAAAATAAAATGTAAAAAAATATTAAAAATGATCTGGCAAGTTTATTTATTTGGACAATCCAATGTTTAACATGTCTCTGAATATCAGGTATTTGTGGCCCTGTGCCTATGGTGCACCTTACAAGTAACGCTTCCTTGGAGAAAAATGCTCTAGAATCAAAATTAAAGTTAGTTTCCCTAAATGTAATTATATATTGAAATTGGTAAGGTCTTTGCTAGGAAAACGTCCAAGGTTTAAGGCAGATCTGAATATTTTTGTTCATTTCTCTGTGACTCATTAAGCATTTGAGTTCCATTAGGGAGCCAGTATGTTCATGCTGGGAGTTTCTGTTAATCCATTAAGAAGCTTTGTGGCAATTCTATTAGGATTAAACCAAAGTGTTTACCAAACTAGAAGTCCAGTCCAACAGTTCTCCTGGTGTTTTATGGGGACAATGAGTCTTTAGGCTTTTGAGAAGGTCAAACTAATTTTGCTCTTAGTGGTAGAGTGATAAGATTTGGAAAAACAAACAAATGATCAAACATTTATAGTGTATTAAAAGGGTATTATTGCTTGGCGCTTAGACTCCCTGACTTCCAGGCTGAATGTATAATTCTTGAAATCACTTCAAATCCATTTGAACCAAATATTTAACTTATCTGCAGGATTCCAAATAAGCAATTTGAATACACGCTCCCCTCCTGTTTCTCCTTCCTTCTCTTCTCCTAGCACTGAAATGACAAAATCAGTCACATTAAGAGAAAACCATAAGGTGAATGGCAGTTACTAGGCTGGGGTCTGTGGTCTCTTGGAGATATTAAGTTCTGGCTTATTTAGTGGCGCATTTCAACTGAGCCAGCTTTACACAAGAAACCAAAATACATTTGCTGGCGAGGATGCAGAGGAAAAGGAACTTTCATACACTGTTGGTGAAAATGTAAACTAGTACAACCACTATAGAGAACAGTTTGGCAGTTCCTCAAGAAACTACAAATTGATCTACCATATGATCCAGCAATCCCACTCCTAGGTATATACCCAAAAAAAGGAAGCCAGTATATTGAAGAGATATCTGCACTCCTATGCTTGTTGCAGCACTGTTCACAATAGCCAAGATTTGGAAGCAGCCATCAACAGATGAATGGATAAACAAAACGTGGTACATATACACAATGGTGTACTATTCAGCCATAAAAAAGAGTGTAATCCAGTCATTTGCAACAACATGGATGGACTGGAGATCACTATGTTAAGTGAAATAAGCCTGGTACAGAAAGACAAACTTCGCATGTTCTCACTTATTTGTGGGATTTAAAAATCAAATCAATTGAACTCCTGGACATAGATAGTAGAAGGATGGTTACCAGAGGCTGGAAAGGGTAGTGTGGGGCTCGGGTCGGGGGAGGATGGTTAATGAGTTAAAAAAATAGAAAGTATGAATAAGACCTACTATTTGATAGCACAGTGTGGTGACTATAGTCAATAATAACTTAATAATATATTTTAAAGTAAAGAATTTATTTGGATTATTTGTAACTCAAGGGATAAACACTTGAGAAGATGGATACCCCTTTCTCCATGATGTGTTTGTTTCACATGGCATGCCTGTATCAAAACATCTCATGTATCCCATAAATATATACACCTACTATGTACCCACAAATATTTAAAACTTTTTTTTTTTTTGAGATGGAGTCTCGCTCTGTCGCCCAGGTTGGAGTGCAGTGGTGCGACCTCGGCTCACTGCAACCTCCACCTCCCAGGTTCAAGCGATTCTCCTGCCTCAGCCTCCCAGTAGCTGGGACTACAGGCGCATGCCACCACGCCCGGGTAATTTTTTGTATTTTTAGTAGGGATGGGGTTTTACCGTGTTAGCCAGGATGGTCTCGATCTCCTGACCTCATGATCTGCCCACCTCGGTCTCCCAAAGTGCTGGGATTACAGGCGTGAGCCACCACGCCCGGCCTAAAACATTTTTTAAAAAATAAAAAAAAATTTTTTTGAGAAAAAATTTGTTTAAAAAATTCACTGCTAGAGCTGAATAAAACTTTGATTTGGATAGAAAGGAAGAAAGGAGAAATGTTATGTTGTAAGGCAACCAATAGAGTTTACCACTGAGGCAAGCCCAAGATTAGGTGCCAAAGAAAACATGTGCAGATATGTTTTCCTGTATGGTGGTCAAATGGAAATGATGTACCCTTAGTGAGAATAAAGCTCACAATATACTGCTGAAATGAATATTCACTAATAAGTTGAGGATTTTTAAGTACAGGTCAATACCACAAAGTAGATATTTAACAGTATTTGTTTTTAGGTGTCAGAGATCAAGTAGAGTAAAAATTTGTTAATGAGATTTTTTTGGAGTAGATATTATGACCCACGTACATGTTAGTCTGAGTTCTTTTGAAGTAAATGAAAATCAATCTAAGGTACAAAATCAAAATAATCAACAATGATTTCCATTTTGTGCTTCCAAACTGTCAGTATTTTTATCCATTTGCAATAATTGTTGATAGCTCAATTTTATTTGCAACATTTCTGCTTTTTCTTCATTGCAGTAAAGCCGTCAATAAATTTGAGTGACTTGCTCTCCATAGAGAACCTTAAAAATATTCTTACCCTCTAACAGTGAAAACCTGTGTCTCACTGTCTCCTACCACTCCTTCCTGCTTAGTCTGAAGGAGAAGAATGTATACAAATATATTTCAGCCTCTTGAGTGAACTTAAAATGAAATGGTAGTAGGCAGATGCCTATTCCCCAGCTGATGATTTATGCCTGGAGGTAATTATCAGGCTTGCCATGTGCCTTCTGGGTATGGAGCACCTTTACGAGTCCCCAAAGACCAGTCCCACCTTAATCAATGCCACACTTTAGTGGGCATGTGGACTGTGAAGCACATTTGGGTGTCAGGCCTAAAATATTGATTCAGTACAATTTTTACACTTTCTCCCTCTTCTACATTTTTATCTCAAAGGACAAGCTATTCAAACAAATAAACACACAAACAAACAATAAATCCACTGCCTCCCAAACTCCACTTTACTAACTTTTCAGATAAGTTTATTCTTTGTAATCTTTTTCAGTCTAAAAAAAAATTTGGTTTCCATTTCCTTCTGAAACTGATTAGTACAGTCTGAAGGTGGCTTTGTGGCTCATGGTAAACAGCCAAAACATAGTTGACCTATATTTGCCAATGTGAAAAGTCCTTTTCACATTTCAAAGGCAAGCACAAACGTTCACCTTTTCTGTGAAACCATTGCTTCAGTTTCTATCTTACTTGTAATTAATTACTTCTTCCTTTAGACTCCCCCCAAAATATCCATTTGTACCTCTATAGCATGATGAAAACTATTGTAATAGCTAGCACCAAAGTTTACTGTTGTAATAAAATCTGTTACCCATCTAAATTTCTTGTATTGATGGTTTTGGAGGATATCAAGGAAAAAGGACTAAGTTCTCTGGCCTGGCAAAGAAAAGAGTAAGGAATAGCCATAAGTGGTGAGATGCAAGGGGAGAGGAGAGTTCAACAGAAGCGGGGGTACAGAGTCAGGATGAGCTATACAATTCACAAAAGTGTGGGAACGGGGGCTATAGCCAGCTTTATATAAATTCCTGAGACAGTTAATTATTTGTATCAACTTAACTGGACCACTGGGAGCCCAGATATTTTGTTAAACATTATTTCTGGATGTTTCTGTGAGGGTGTTTCTGTATGAGATTAATATTTGAATTAGTAGACTGAGTAAAGCAGGTTGCCCTCCCCAATATGGATGTACCTCGTCTAACCCGCTGAAGGTCTGACTAGAGTAAAAAGCTGAGTAAGAATGAATTTTCTCTCCCTGTCTTCAGGCTGGGACATCAGTTTTCCCTTGCTACTGACTGCCAGACATGGATTGGAACTTATTGCATCAGCTCTCCTGGTTCTCAGCCTTTGGACTCAGATTCAAATTATACCATCATCTCTCCTAGGTCTGAACTTCTCAGCCTCCATAATCATATGAGCCAATTCTTTATAATAAATATTTTTATCTATCTATCTATCTATCTATCTATCTATCTATCAGAAAAATGTTTGCAGAATTTAATTGCCATGCAGACCTACTGCGCTAAAGTTAAGGTACCCTGAACTGATTTAGGTTGTACTTAAATTCATAATAAAATGGCTATTCAGAGGAGATAAAGGGAGAAAAGCCAACAGAAAGTTATATTATCTGACCAAGATGCTTAATCTTGGGCTTCTTTCTTTAGCTTGTACTTTTTTCTTTACCAGTATGTAAACCACAATGACTGTGATAAAAATTGTTGGGAAGATCATATCTTGTAAATCAAATGAACCAAAATTCTTTATTTTAATGCTCACCTTGCAGACTTATTATATTTCCCCTGAAACGAACTTTACTAAATAGTAGTAGCTTTGGTAATACAAACTTCATAGTGTCTCAGACTGGGTTTTCCAGAAGCGAATTCTGCTATGTAGATTTGTGTGCAAGCGACTTATGTAGTGCTCTCAGGAGAAATCTATAAGGGAGTAAGGGAGGCAGGAGAAGGCAGGGAGAGGGGCTAAGCAAGGGTGTGATTTTTAGGTGAAGTCCAGCCTCAGCATCATCCCACGGGAAGCTCTGGAGCTTAAGTTGCATTGCAGAGTCTGTTCTGCCTTGAGGCAATGGATTTCTGTACCTGTCAACCATTGGCTTTGGGCTACCCAGTTTACACTCAAGTTTACCTGGCACTTGTGTCTCTTTAATCCTATGGGAAACTCCAGTCACCCGAAGGTAATTTTGTACTTCAAGTCCTTAGAATAAAGTGCATGAAAACTAGGAGGTGAGAGGGACTCCAGGGGATCTGAGTAGAGCACTGATAGTGTCTACTGCAACTAGCAAATCAAGGGCACCACAAACCAACTATAGGGCTAATGATTATAACCAACAATTTTTGAGTGCTTACTGTATGCTGGCATTGCTCTAAGCTGTTTGTAATATTAGCTTATTTAATCCTTAGAACAATCTTATGAGGTCACTAATATTATTTCTGTTGTCAAATGGGGAAACTAGATTTATCCATGGAAACATCTTGTCTAAAATGATACAAATATTTCATGCCGAAAGTAAGATTTGAACTCTGGCTGTGTGATTCAACAGCATACACCCTCAACATCATGCCACCCACTTTGGAATGACTTCTGAATACGCCAAGCTGTTAAGAGTGGTGAAGCCTGAGTCATATTACAAGAACTCAGAACAAAATGAGACAACACATCTAATGCAGTTGATGCAGATGGAACAAGGAGACAAGACGTAGCTTTAGAAAATCTCTTTTCTGTAAAAGTATCTCTTGGATTTATAAACAGCCTTTCTTATGCTATTCTCAAAAAAGTTTGAAGAGCCAGGAAACCAATGACTTTATTCTTGATACTCTGTTGTATATTACACCCAATTTAACCGAATTTACTTATAGGGAATAAGGAAAGAAGACTAGGGAAGAAAAATGGAATGAGAAAAAGGAAGAAAGAGTATAATAATAATAATTGTTATTATTATTATTTTTTGAGATGGAGTCTGGCTCTGTCACCCAGGCTGGAGTGCAATGGCACGATCTTGGCTCACTGCAAGCTCCGCCTCCTGGGTTCAAGCGATTCTCCTGCCTCAGCCTCCCGAGTAGCTGGGATTACAGGCGCACACCACTGCGACCCGCTAATTTTTGTAATTTTAGTAGAGACGGGGTTTCGCCATGTTGGCCAGGCTGGTCTCAAACTCCTGACCTCAGGTGGTCCACCCTCCTCAGCCTCCCAAAGTGCTGGGATTACAGACGTGAGCCACTGCGCCCAGCCAACAATTATTAATACAAGTTATTGATAATGACAGAAACAAATATTCAGAACAAAGTCCTATTCATTGTACTTCATTGTCTCTGGGCATCTGGTTATTAAATTGTTTATTCCTATAGAAATAATTTTTTTTGAGACAGAGTCTCACTCTGTCACCAGGCTTGAGTGCAGTGGCGTGATCTTGGCTTACTGCAACCTCCACCTCTGGGGTTCAAGTGATTCTCCTGCCTCAGCCTCCCGAGTAGCTGGGACTACAGGCGTGCACCACCACGCCCTGCTAATTTTTGTATTTTTAGTAGAGACGGGGTTTCATCATGTTGGCTAGGATGGTCTCAATCTCCCCACCTCCTGATCCGCCCACCTCTGCCTCCCAAAGTGCTGGGATTACAGGCGTGAGCCACCACGCCCGGCCAGAAATGATTTTTTTTTTTTTGAGACGGAGTCTGGCTCTGTCGCCCAGGCTGGAGTGCAGTGGCGCAATCTCGGCTCACTGCAAGCTCCGCCTCCCGGGTTCACGCCATTCTCCCGCCTCAGCCTCCTGAGTAGCTGGGACTACAGGCACCCGCCACCACACCCGGCTAATTTTTTGTATTTTTAGTAGAGATGGGGTTTCACCGTGTTAGCCAGGACAGAAATGATTTTAAATTCCCCTTGGAATGTCATCAATTCCTAGTTAATATGTCACCCCCTATAAACAACATAATTTTTTTTGGCAGGGCATTACACAAATTAGTTTACTTTTCATGACTTGACTACTAATGTCAAAAATATTATTCATGATTTCTTTGAAATTATTAACTACATTTTGTTGCCACCTGAATTCTATGCATAGAAAAAGTGCAATAATTTTCATCGAAACTTTTGTTTCTTCAAGATTAGTTGAATATCTTGGAAAAGTGGAAATTAAGCTTCTGGGCTCTTAACTGTGAAATAAACATCAATCAAGAATACTTAAATTATTTCCATTTCTAAAGATCCTAGTGGCTTTGGGCACATTAAAGATTTTTTCAACATGTGAAGATAATCACATGATAAGTTTTCTCCTCAGGTAAAATAAACATAAGCTTCTGATTGTAGCTTGGGGAGCCATACAAGACACAAAACCTACACATTGCATAGTTGGCAGTGACTGAGGAAGGAACACTATTTCTGCTCCTTTTTTTCTGGGGTGAGGTGTAATGACCAAATATATTTTAAAACAAAGACAGTACAGGCAGCAGCCAATCACAGTGGATTTTGCAAATGATCAGAACAATGATGTGACCAATTAGAGCAGGCGACGCAACCAATCAGAATTGATGCTGGCTGAAATATTAAGTGAAGTCATACCGGGGAAACCAGCTAAATATGAGCTCTGCCTACAGTGGATATGAAATTCAACTGTGCCCACATCATTCAACTTTCTTCACAAGAAACTTATTTTTAAAAATTCAAGTGGTTTCTGGGGTATGATGGGAAATTTTTACTCTCCAGGTCCCTTTCTTCTCGCAGCTGTGCTGGAGGCAAATCCCCAGTAAGACTGATCTGATAATGGCATTACAAATAAATAATAGCTAACATTTATTGAACACTTAGGTGACAGGCACTACATATGTATAAACTTCCTTAATCTTTACAACAACCCTATAAGGTGGATACTGTTATTATCTTTGTTTTACCGATGAGGAAACCAAGGCATAGGGAAGTTGAGTAGCTTGCTCAAAGTCACACGACTAATACTTGCCAGAGCTGGTTCAAACTTGGGTAGTCCTTCCTCTTAATTAAAAATTATGACTTTATTAGCAAATTAAGTGTTCTCATCAATACCACTTTATTAGCTAAATTCCATTTTCATGTCTGGCTAAATGGTGAAATGCCAAAGTTTTCCGATATTTGGGCTACTGCTGAGAACTCATGAAGTTTCTAACTGACATCTGTCCCCATTGTGGTTGCACTTGGCCCATTTCTGATCTAAATTGCTTCAAACAAACAGAAAGCAGTCAAGGAGGACTGAAAAAATAAAAAGAATACTACCTTATTCTCTTGTCCTCCACTTTTTTCAAATATTCATCTCTCTTTAGGACACCCAGGATCATTTCCTTCTCATGATCTAATAAAAATGACAGATTGATGAACTCTGAGTTCTTAGACATGGTATTTCAGCAGCAGCTCTGAGTAGCAGTGGTTGAATCTTCAAGAAGGTGAATTGATATCTACAACTAAGATTCCCCCAACCAATTCAGAATCACTCAGTTGTTTGGTGTAAAGTGTGATTTTTACAAGGTCTCTGCAGAATTGCGTATGGTAGTTAAGTATTCTTTCAGACTATACGTAGAACAGCCTCCACTGGGATTACACTCCAAGAAAGTCATTATTGTTTTAACTGAAAAATGTCTCCAAAGCCTTTGCTGTGGTATACAGTCAGGCAGCAGCTGAATTTAACTAACGATGCTCAACTTCAATTCTTCAGAACAGGAATCAGATCCGCTGGGACAGAATGCAGAAAACACTAAGACGGTGGAGAAAAAAAGAGGAGAGAAAAATTTAATTAGGCTATTTTTCCCATAGCACTTGTAAAACTGCCTAATTTTTGAAATTTTGTTGTATCTAACTCAAAAAACTATTTTTTAAAACAGTAAACATGCATTTATTAAATCTTTATTTAGTGTTTTTTTTAACCAGGAAATGTTATTTGTATTTAGTTGATTCCTGGTTCTCTATGCAAATTCAGTTTTCTCCATTATAATTAGCTTCCTCCGCCAGCTGCATCACATCGCCACTCTTGCAGCTGACTGATGGGTGAATTGGGTCACCACTTTGGGACACTAAGTGCACAATCTGGACTGCCCATAACAGGTCAGGGACTTTAACTGGCTCCCTCCTTCTTTCTTCTAGGCCCACAGCATAAAAAGCCCTGCTGTTGAGACAAATATGAACCTCTGCTACATGCATCAACCTAAATAGATCTCACAAACACTGCTGAATAAAAAAAATTAAGTTACAGGCTGGGTGTGGTGGCTCACATCTGTAATCCCAACATTTTGGGAGGCCAGGGTGGGAGGATCTCTTGAGGCCAGGAGTTTCAGACTAGCCTGGGCAACGTAGTGAGACCCATGTCTCTACAAAAAATTTAAAAATTAGCTGGGCATGGTGGCAGATACCTGTAGTCCCAGGTACTTGGAAGGCTAAGGCAGGAGGTAATCACTTGAGCCTAGGACTGTAGTGAGCTTTGAGATTGCACCACTGCCCTATAGCCTGGGCAAAAGAGTGAGACCCTGTCTCTTAAAAAAAAAATTACGTTACGGAAGAATTCATGAAAAACGATAGCATATACATATATACATATATATGTGAAGTATATAACTTGCAAATATATATATAATTTAGAAACACATACATTCATAGTATAAATATAGGCAAATTAGGAAATTCAAGATCATGATTACCTCTGGTGGACACAGGTATTCAATTACAGAAGAGAACACAGCGGCTTCAATGCATTGGGTAATGTTTTGCTCTCAAAATGAGTGTTTATATCTCATGATGTACATGGTTGTTTGTGAATTATTCTAGGTATGTACTGTATATTGTAAAATGGATGTTTTAAAACTACCCCTTTGTCAACATAAGAAGCTCACCAGGCCCTGACTCTCATCCTAACTCTTGAGCACATTCTTTCATTGGTTTGTTACCTGGATTCTCTCTCTAAAGCTGCTTAAGAATGATGACTTCTTGGGTAATCTACCTGATTTTTGTGATTGGGCATCATCCCATGATACTGTCCCTTAGCTTTCCCCAAGATCTATGAACTACAATTTACCTGCAGGTTACACTTGGTATGCTTGCCTCTAGTAAGGCTCCCAGGAATAACTACATACATACTTAAAGGCTGCTTTGGGGCCTCCCAGTAACCATGAGGTCAGGCTGACCCCAAAATCTCAGGAGATCTGAAAGGAGAGGATCTTGTCCAGAGCTTCCTCGACTTCCACAAACCCCTATGTGTTTGTTCTATACAGTGTGCACCAAACCAGAACTTTGCTGAAATGACTCAGAAATGAACTGCTTCCTACAGACAAAGAGCCAGCCCCCTCTTAGGAAGCTGTTCAGGTTAGTGCATATTCTCTGGATTTACTCCAGGTCTTCCCTCCATCTTGAAAGCTCTAGAGGCAACAAGGCCCAGAGTGCTCCAAGTTTGAAAAGAACAGGAAGCAATAAGGTTAGGACAAACAGGGCTTTTCAGAAAGGTTAATTGTTTTTTGCATCACTGTCAACTGCAGTCTCCGCAGAGAAAGAACACAGTTGTTTTTTTCAACCCCTTGTGTATCTCATCTGGTATTGTGATGAAATGGAAAAAAAATTGAAAACTCAGTGAATGACTATGTTATCATTACACCCAGGGTTCATTGAAGACATATTTTGTGTTTGAAATGTCAGACTTAGACTTTACTTTGTGAATATTTTATAGAATCATATTCAGAAATTATTCAAGGGGTTGGTAGCTATAAAAATGCTTGACCTGAAGCTTATAGCTATCCCTGCCTTGGGCTATAAATACAAATCTTCTCTCTAAAAATCCAAGAGTCTGCCCTGTGAGGAGGATGAAGGGAGGGAAGTAACACCATGGGTAGCACATGAAGGTGACAGAGAAGACGAGAGATCAAGTGAGAATATAAGAGAAATAAAATTGCCCTGTGAGAGTTTAATTAAGAAAATTAGTCCTAAATGAATTTTTATTCATCTGTACCTGGACCAACAGACTAATATTATCTTAACTGGTGTGTAAATGGGTGGCTAAGGAGATCAGAAGTCGCCAAAACTCTATCAAGTTTTGATTAATCGGAAAAAGGAATTGTGAGGCTAGTCTTAAGCTGTAGTAAAATCTGTACTTTGTGCTATAAATTTGTCTTTCTGTGTTGTTCTATAATGGAGAAGGGTACCTTAAGATAGAACACAGGCTTAGGACTCCTGTAAGCCCGCTGTTCAAGCCAGCCCAGCAAACTGGTCAGTTACAAACTTTGCTGCAGGTCCCTAAAAAAAACAAAAACAAAAAAACTGGATAAAGTTTCCCTCTCATCTTATTTTATTTCCTTGAGAGCTTGACCTTATAACTATGTGGCAGTACTTTCTCTTGGTCTCCACCTTCCGGAGAGCAGGAACTTTGGAATTCATGGTTAGCCCTAAAAATTACCTTGAGAAGTTAAAAGCCTTTGCAAGTTCAAAATTGGCTGCTCTAAGCTCCTTCTGGGAAGGGCAATGGAAACTGCCCAATGCTGTAGCTCAGCATCAAAGGCTTCACCATTTTACAACGGTGGCCCAGCTTCAATTCCAGGATTAGGGAATGAGTCTTTTCTAGTTTGATATCTGTGTGACCTTTGCCATTTGTAGATTCTCTTCCCCACCCATGATGAACAACTTCCGGCTTCCCTTCTGGAATTTTTCCTTTCTTTGAGCACCTGGGAGGTTACCTTTGGTAAAGTTCAGAAGACAGGAATATTGGCCATTTGGCCTGGCTAAAGTTCGGTAATAAGAGATTTAAAAGGACTTTTTAAAAAGAGCGCTATGGTTAAAATTTAGCTTATTTAAAGCGGATATTCAAGCTCTAACAGCATGAGACTCCTTGGGAAAAACAGAGGAGGCACCACAGACTGGGTTTTGGGAAAAACTTGTTTTCCTCATGGAACTCCAGGAATTGGAAATGGATAGATTCCTTTAAAAATCTAAGGTTCTATTCTGTTTTGCATTGCATTATCCAACGTTTTTCACTTTTGGGGGGTCAGAAATTGCTTAGTATTATGAGAGAACTTTGTTGTGTAATAACTAGGTAGGAAATATACTTTTGGGGAAGGCTAATGGCAGTTATTGGGGGAATATGTGGCTTTTTGCATGTTTAGATCAGAGAAGCATGCTGTTGGCAACCTAGAAGGTTAAAAAAAAGTCCCCACCCACCGCTGAGAGATAAGACTCCTATGGAGATGGGCTGATTCCCTCTTTTTGGGATCCAGGATCTGGCATAAAAATGGGATCCTTAATTTTGTATATCTGTTTTGCCTTCCAGCTTTGCCTGCAAGTTAAGCCCTAGAAACTGCATGCCTTAAAGACAAACTTAGAAACTGGCAAATGAAAAGTCTTACAACTACTGAATCTTCCTCTGTATGTGTATTTATATGTGTTGTGTGTGTGTGTGATATTTTTAAAAACTTTAATTAGTTTAAAAATAAGAGCTTAAATCAAATATTTTGTCAGAAAAGTAAAAAGTGTAATGCCTTTTAGTACACATGACTTAAGTAATCTTTGGAAAGTAAAAACAGTTTTAAAGATTATTGATAAAATAAAGACATTTGGTCTAAATTTTACAGGTCAGATATTAAGCTTACTAAATGCTTTAAGGTCATAAACTGCTTGTTTGACTTTTGAAAATTGTTCAATTTACCTACTTTAGAGCATTAGATTCTAGATAAGACCTGGGGACATGTGATGTTAGCCATGCCCCCTAGCTATGCTGGAAGAAGTCAAATCTTATCTGTTGTCTTAGGTGCCACACCTGGTACATAATTAAAATCGCTTACTAACCAGGTTTTTCACCAAAAGTAAAAATTGCTAAAAGCTAACATTGTAATAGGTTATTGAGACAACTGAAGAAACAGTTTTACATGCAAGGTGTGTAAAGAAACTGAAATGCGTTTTTGGTAAAATATTATAAGAAGTCATAGGAATATGGACTTTTTTTTGCCTAAAAGTTTAAAGGATTGTTTGAAGTTAGATAGGATATGCTTGAAGGTTTGAGTGAGTTGGGAAAGGCTTGTGACAAACTAATCTTTTAAAAGAAATTCTGTGTGTGAACATATTGGCTAAAGTTAAAGGGGTATTATTCAGTTCTTCCATGAATTGAACATTGGAATATAAGCACAACAGGTTTTTCTTAGAGCACTAATCTACTTTTTAACATAAATTTGTAAAGAGTTATAAAAGGTATAAGAATCTTACCTTATGGTCAAATATTAAAATTGGTTAGATGTATCTATAAAGTTTTATTAAGGATAGGGTTTAACATTAGTAGTACACTAATATAAAAATGACGTTTGGCTTATTTGGTATAAAAATCATACAGGAAACATTGTCAACATTGCCACCGAGGTAATCAAATTGCTTTGTCAATCATATCTTTTGACTGTGACTGCCCTAAGACATTTTGTCATCCACCAACAGTTGTTGTCTTATTTTAATCCTATTTAAAAGGTGGTTTATAGTCAGCTAAAGGACTTTAACAGGTGTTCTTGAATGCAGGTTTCTGATAACATTGGGGATTATGACATTAGAATAAAGAAAAAAACTTTCAGGACTCTCATGAAAAGCTGAAATGTTAATAAATATCAAGCAGGACAGGAGTTAACTGCATGGATTGAGCTAATAGAAGACCAAAGTGATCTTTTTGACTTTTTGCTTAAAACGTTGCTGATCCTTTGTTTTGTTTTTCAGAGACAAGAAAACTCTTCTTTTGAGCTATTTACAGCTTTTAACAGTTGAGTAAAGTGTACTCTTGTGAACAAAATTTGAGGCATATTTGTTTCTCTCTACCTGACTTCTCCAGAATTGGAACCTATTTGTGAGTATTCTTAACTTATGGCAATATAGTTATTTGCATAAGCACAATAAGAATCTGTTTTCTTTTGCAACAGGACACAATTGGAGAAACTGGTTATTTTACCAAGGCTTTGACTGGAATGATGCATTTTCCTTTAAGGAATCAAACTTGACTTGTAGAGCCAATAAAAGCCCCTTGGGAAAACTGGCCTTATATCTTGTCTACACATTGCCTGTACAGGGTTTCTGACTTGTGGTAAGTAAAGAATATCACTTTCTAATAGGTCCAGGAGCTGAAAGTTATCTTGGGACCTCAAGAGGAGAAGAATTGGCTGGGCGCAGTGGCTCATGCCTGTAATCCCAACACTTTGGGAGGCTGAGGTGGGCAGATCACGAGGTCAGGAGTTTGAAACCAGCCTGGCGAACATAGTGAAACCCCCATCTCTACTAAAAATACAAAAAATTAGCAAGGCATGGGGGCAGGCACCTATAATTCCAGCTACTCAGGAAGCTGAGGCAGGAGAATCACTTGAACCCGGGAGGCAGAGGTTGCAGTGAGCCGAGATTTTGCCATTGCACTCCAGCTTGGGCAACAAGAGTGAAACTCCATCTCAAAAAAAAAAAAAAAGAAGAAGAATTTATTCATAGGTATTTGAGGATATAAACCCATGGCTGGGCTTGGCTTTAAAAAAAAGGTCTTATTTGAGATTTCTTATGGAACAGAGTTCCATCAAAGCCAATTTAAAAAGCCTATGTGAAAAATAATTATTCTTGCTGCACTTTATACAAATAATCAGCCTAAGTATAAGACTAAGGATTATTTTGCAATCAAATTGGTCTTACCATGATTTGTCTTTAATACAAATGGAAAACTAGACAGAGAAAAATTGTGTTTCTAGAAGTATGGTACTTCTGTTATTAAATTCTAGTCTTATCAGTTGTTTTTTGTTGTTGTTGTCGTTTTTTTTCCTGCAATTTAGACTGACCCTGCTTATTCCTGTTAACCAATTCGTGATGTCTGACTGCATCTCAAAAGAAACAAAAGGGCTGTGTAATGTAAAAATATGGTTCAATATTATAATTCTGGGAACATATTGGAATTGGCTAGTGACTCCATATCAGCTTGTTTCCAACAGTTGCCCAGTTCATGGAAAGCCTTCTAATTTAGTTTACTTGGGATAATTTTGCTTATTTTGCTTTACTGTTGTGGAATATATTGCAGTTGTACTCTTTGTGTAATAATGCAAAATAAGTTTACTGAAAATTTTCTTAAATTGAACACTTACTAATCTTCCAGATATCACCTTTTGTCAGAACTCAAGAGTTATGAATGGCCCTCACTGTAATGACACTTTCCAACTGAGCTCCTCTCTACTCTGAATACAAGAGACCCTAATAGTTAGGCAGGAATATCATCACCCCTGTTCAGCATGAAGAAGTTACAAAAGATGGATCTTCATTCCTCTGCAACCCTTAGGATTAAGGATTCTCTTGTAAAAGGGAAGGGGAAAATGTCAGAGGTGTTTGAACCAAGCAATGCCATCTTAAATAGGAGCTGGGTAAAATGAGGCTGAAACCTACTGGGCTGCATTCCCAGAGGGTTAAGTATTCTAAGTCACAGGATGAGACAGGAGGTCAGCACAAGGTACAGGTCATAAAGACCTTGTTGATAAAACTGAAGTGAAGAAGCTGCAAAACCAAGATGGTGACAAGAGTGACCTCTGGTCATCCTCATTGCTACACTCCCACCAGTGGCATGACAGTTTACAGATGCCATGGCAACATTAGAAAGTTACCCTGTATGATCTAAAAAGGGGAGGCATGAATAATCCACCCCTTGTTTAGCATATAATCAAGAAATAAGCATAAAAATGGACAACCAACAGCCCTTGGGGCTGCTCGGCCTATGGAGTAGCCATTCTTTTATTCCTTTACTTTCTTAATAAACTTGTTTTCACTTTACTCTATGGACTCACCCCCAATTCCTTCTTGTGTGAGATCCAGGAACCCACTCTTGGGATCTGGATCGGGACCCCTTTCCAGTAACAGTTGGCTAAGGAGATCAGAAGTAGGCAAAACTCTATCAAGAAAATCAGGATGTTTTCTCCAGAAGGCAGCACTGAACTATGATTATAAATTTAGTAAGATAGAATGCAGTTGATGATAATGCAGTCCTTCTGGAGAAATACAGGGTGAAGAAAAGGAGACAGTGAACCAAGGCATAGACAAGGAAGATCTAAGGAGCTAGGTGATGTCAGTGCCCATCCAGACTCCAACTAGAGAAAGGGAATGAAAATGAAAATAGTTGTTTGTTCCCTGTAGCGCATGTTCCATGCTAGGTGATGGAGCCTCATTCTGAGAAATTTTCATGCCACGAATCACTCAAATCATACAGCTAATTACCCTTGCTCAATCTCACTTCCTTCCAGACACTTTTGATTATAAGTTGGCTTCCCATAGAGCTCTCCCTTCAGGAGTGAATGTTCTGGTCCTGTCTATGGAGTTCTCCATATTTGGTTTAGTTTGAACCCATGTCAGATCTGTTTGCTGTGTGCTAACCAAATCAAATTTTTCAGCCTTTGCACTGAAGACCAGCATCTGGACTGCAATGACTTCACCTGAGGATATATCATCATTGCGTGTCTCTTTTCAGCGATTTCATACCTCACCTGGAGAATCCCTTACCCATTACACATTTTAATCAAGTAGAGAAAAAAATGAGCAATTGATCCTCATTCTTTTAGTTAAATGGGGCTAGTAAACACTAGTCAGATTAGGAGGGTGAAATTCATTTTTCTTTTATTGTTCAATTCCTAACTTAAACAGATCTCTCTCTTTAAATATAGATGTAGATTTTTTCCCTCTGTGGCCAGTAACTTTGTTGAACTATGCTAAGCTGTTTAGAAAGATGGCAAGATGCTTTGTATGTCATTCTATTGCCTTTCAGCATAGATAACTTTGGACACGTCATTAACTTCTGATTATCAAAAAGATGTGGTAGTCAAATACTCTCATAGCATCACAAAGGGACATAAGTTTAAAAAGCATCTATTTTGAGTAACACACACTTAAAAATAATAGGGGCCGATATTTGAATCAAAGGAAAGGGTATATCTGAATATATCTCATTACTGTGTACTTGAAATGCAGCTTTAAATATAGAATGTTTCTGAGAGTGCTCTTAGGATGAAATTAATAGAAATAAAGTTAATTTCCTGTTTGACTGTCACCATGTGACAACACAAATTAGATGAATTTTCAGCACACTTACAGAGATGTTTAGGATGCTTAGAATACAAGCTAAATCACATACGCAAAATACCCTTGAGGATGCCTTTCAAATAGAGGAGCAGTCATCCTGCAAGGCAGCTGTGATTGGATTACCACAAGCACAGCAGTCCACAAGACTGTCAAAAGGTAAGAACTGTCATGCTGTGGATAGAGAAAAAAGTAGTACTTTTACAACGAACCCCAAACTGAATGACTCAAAGAGAGATGCTATGGAATTACAGGAATTTCTTTGCAACAGAGCTGTTTCTTCTCACACGGGCAATTCTGTGTGGTACATTATATGGGAGTGCCATAGTCAAGATTTTTTTTTTAATTTCACAATGATATTGATTCTTCAAATAACAGTAGAGAGGCTAACAGTGCCATCAACTTCATACCAATACTTCAAGAGCAGTATCCTCAGAATGCTCCAAGTAATAACCACTAACACTTATTCAACTAATCCTTATGACTTCCTAATGAAACAAATTGCTATTATTCCTATTTTATAGATGAGAAAACTGAGGCACAGAGATGTTAAGTAACTTGCCCAAGGTCAACTGGTAAGTAATTCAGAATAGTTTGGTTTCAGGGACCCTGCTTGTAACCACTACATTTGAGGCCACACAGTGACTTCATGGAACAACCGTATCCCATGAGATGTTGTTAGATATTATATGGAATTGTTAACAGTGCAGTATTAGTCCATTTTCATACTGCTATGAAGAAATACCTGAAACTGGGTAATTTATTAAAAAAAAAGAGCTTTAATGGACTCACATTTCCATATGGCTGGGGTGGGGGTCCTCACAATCATGGTGGAAGGCAAAGGAGGAACAAAGGCACGTCTTACATGGTGGCAGGCAAAAGAGCGAGTGCAGGGTAACTGCCCTTTATTAAACCATCATATCTCGTGAGACTTATTCACTATCACCAGAACAGCATGGGAAAACCCGTCCCCATGATTCCATGATTCAATTACCTCCCACCAGGTCCCTCCCACAACACGTGGGGATTGTGGGAGCTACAATTCAAGAGATTAGGGTGGGGACACAGCCAAACCATATCAAGTGATGTAGTTCAACAAAAAATTTGGATATGTAGAGTTAAACCAAGTTAAATATTTTTTTTTTCTACAGAACTTCTCAGAGTCTTTAATGTCCACTGTGAATTTTCACAGAGCTCTCAGTTTGGAAAAAGGTATTAGGTTGGTGCAAAACTAATTGCAGTTTTTGCCATTACTTTTAATGGTAAAAACTGCAATTTCTTTTACACCAACCTAATATTTAAGATCACTGTTTATTTTCTTGGCATTGTGTATTTTGATATTTTTAAAGAGAAGACTACTTCTACCTTTAAAAATGCTGGCTAAGAGAAAGCCTTAATAAAAATTTCAAAAGAGAAAGATTTGAAAAATAAGTTATAAGATAAAGTTTGTAATAGTCTAAAGTTAGAAACTGTTAGAATCTATTAGAGTTAGAAGCTCTCGAAGCTGGAAAAGAGAGCAATACCGATGTTCAATTTTAAAATGAGGCATGTAAAATAAATATATTGACATGGAAAATATCTAAGTTATATTGCGAGCTGAAAATAGACAAGATAATTATCTCATAATGTTTTTTAATGCAAATGCTTTTAAAACAATGCAGTAGATATATGCATGTACATAATAAATGTAAATGCATAATAAAAGGCACAGGATAATACATATTGATCATGAATCAGGTTGCATATGAAGATGAGAGTTGGATTGTTAGGGGTCAGAGAAGGGATGAAAAGGGACTTATTTCCATATTGTTTATTATTTTGGATGTATTCATGTAACCATATATTATGTCTTTAAAAAATTTTCAAGAACCAATAAGGTGTGGTGACTGACTAGAGTAAGAAGCCAAAGAAAGAAAGAGGCCAAAAATATGTTAAGAATTGAATCCTAGAAGAAAACAATAGGGAAGATGGAGAATGTGCTGGCTTTTGTGGGAAATAATGGATTTGGGTTTCAGACATGCTGTGAATTAGGTGACACCACCGTGGTTCATCAGCATCATAGTTTTGTGCCTCCAATCTGGCTCTTCTATATGCAATTCCAAAATACAAATTGATAATTGTTGCTCTTATACTGAATACCCTTTGATGTCTTCCCTTTGCTCTTTAAGAGTTCAAGTTGTTTAATATGGTTTACAAAACCCTTCATGATTTGTCCCTTGCTGACCTCTCTCTCTCGTATCTATCCTCTAACCACACTCAAAAGTTCATTCCTCTAAAAAAGCCATAATCTTCCTCACCTCCAGATCTTCCTATTTGTAAGACTCTGCCTGGGATACTTCCCCCATTTCTCCATCTCCTAATTCCTAAGTATCCACAGGGATCTACTTAAATGGCTGACTCCTAGTTTAGCTTAGCTATCTATGATAAACTGAATAATGGCTCCCAGAGAAGTCCACATCCTTATCCCCAGAACCTGTGAATATGTTACCTTAGATGGCAAAACTTTGCAGATGTGATTACGTGAAAGGTCTTGAGATAAAGAGATTAGCCTGGATTAGATGGGTGATCCCAATGTAATCACAATGATCCTTACAAGAGGGAGGTAGTAGAGTTAAAGTCAGAAAAGCAGGTGTGACGACATAAGCAGAGGCTGAGGTGATGGGCTTTGAAGTTGGAGGAACAGCCACAAGCCAAGGAATGCAGATGGCCTCTAGAAGCTGGAAAAGACAAGGAAACAGATTCTCCTGCAGGCTCCAGAAGAAATGCAACCCTGCTAACACCATGATTTTAGTCTCCCAAGACTCATTTTGGACTTTTAACCTTCAGAACTCTAAGATAATACATTGTATTGTTTTAAGACAATATGTTTGTGGTGATTGGCTACAGCAGCAATTGGAAACTCATAGTATCTATCCAATACATTTTCATACTTCTCTTACAGTAACACTGTATCAG
Source organism: Pan troglodytes (assembly GCF_028858775.2). Lineage (NCBI taxonomy): Eukaryota > Metazoa > Chordata > Mammalia > Primates > Hominidae > Pan > Pan troglodytes. The sequence goes on along the minus strand of NC_072421.2, from coordinate 38,450,905 downwards.
TTGGGATAGGCTAATACAGCGTTATTCAAAGTTTGGGTTGCAAACCAGTGCAGGTCTGTAAACTTACTGGTTTGCAATTATATAAGTAAAGAAATTAAGAATAAGCATTTAGAAATTTTTATAGTAATTTGACAGAGTAATTTTAAATCTGTTGAATCTAATGAAAATTTGTACTTGCATGTTTATGTATTTCATGTCTCATTTATCTGCTAATTTACTTAAATTGTATTTTGCAAAAATACTATTCTATCCAGGTTGAAAATAAAAGTAACAAACAACCTGATCCTTCATCACAGACATTTTGAGCAGTACTGGGGTAGACTATGTTGTGACATAAATAACTCGCAAATTGCAACAGCTTGTAACAGCACAGGTTTATTTCATATTTCTTGGCCATGCTATATATCCCTCAAGAATCCAGGCTGTTTAGGGAGCTACCATCTTGAACACTGCCAATTGCCACACCAGAGGGAAAAAAGAGTTCTGAAAGGTTTCATAGTAGGAATTAAATGTCCTGGCCTGGAAGTGAAAAACATTATTTCTACTTACAACTCCTTAAACAGAACTGATGGTCACTTAGCCCTACCCAATTACAAGGGGACCAGTAAATGGTATCCTGCCATCTGCCTACAAGAGGAAGAAATCGTAAATATTTGGTGAACAATGCTAAGGACTATGCCAAGCACTCATCATGCTGATTTAAAATGCTGATTTTAACCAACATGCATTGGTTTTCCCTGCTAATGTCTAAGCTCTGTGGGATATCTCGTTTTGTCTTGATCAGCCCTGTATTCCTAACACCTCACAACTCTTGGCACCATAGTAGGTATTTGAAAATATTGCCAAATGAATAAATTTATGAATTAAATGCAAAATAAGACATTTGAGAAGTGATGCCTAAAATGAAAATTGGAATATAGCCCCTCACCACAGGGCCTGACAAGCAAAACTAAAGACTCCTCAAAGGGCTTCTGCAATACTTGTATACATCCCATTATTTGCAGTAGAGATTCATAAACATTGTTGGGAACAGTTGATCCCTTAGATAATCAGTGACAACTATAGGCTCTCTACCTCAAAAATATACATGTACATTCTAATGACAAAGGGAGGCAATTTCAGGGGTTTATAAACTGTGGTCACCCAAGGGCTTATGGTCCACAGGGTAAGCACTGCTAATACAACATCTTCAGAATAAAAGACTGACTTTGTGTACCCTCTCAAAGTTGGTGTTGGAGAAAGTGTGGGGTAGAGGAAAGGGTGTGGGCTTTGGAAACTAATGGAATTAAAATTCTACTCCCTGAGATAATAACATAGATGTGCTACTTTGTCTTTGCATCTCAGTTTATTCATCTGTTAAATGGGCATATTAATATCTACTTCCTGGGTTTGAAGAATATATCATTTGAATATTAAAATGAGTTAATGTATAAAAAGTGTCTAGCACAATGCCTGGCACATAACAGATGCTCAGAAAATTTAGACCCCTCCATCGTTTCTATTCTCAACGAAGTTAAGCAATACGTCATTAAAATGCATCAGTCCAACACAAACCTCCATTCCCTTTGATTCACAAAATACCCAGAGGTCTCTGGCTTCCTAGACTTTCTATTAAGAATTTATAAATCTTAGCAATTCCTTAGAAACATCATAATTTTTAATTAATACCATTATTAATAATACTAATAGTCTTTTTATATGTGATGGCATGCTTGAAGGCTCACAATACAAAGGCAGTGAAAAAAACTCAGGATACAAAATTACTTATGCAGTATGGTCCCAATTATATTAAAAGAAATATATATATATATATATATATATATATGCACACACATATATGTATTATAGAAGAAAGAATGAGAAAAAATAAGCCAAAATATTAAGTCTATTTCTGGATAGTTATAAATGTATTTTAATATCTTCTTTATAATTTTCTTTATATGTTTTTACAATGAATACATGTTACATATAAAATCAGTTAAAAAAATACAGCAAATGGCATTTCTGTCAAAAATATCTTATAGCCATATTACCTCTGCTTCATATGTCATGATACACAATGCATATATCCACTGATTATCAATAATTATCATGCTAGGCTACAACACAGGCAAAGAACAGTATGAGTGTCATATAGCTTTGAAGTTAATACATCTAGTTCCTAAAGTGATGTTTAATTCAAAAAGACATGTTTGGTCTGAAGAAAATATAAAACCAAAGAACAGATAGAATGAGTTATAGAGCATATAAATGTTCGTGCAGTAAACATGCATAGAATCATGTGTCAGAAACTATGTTGGGCCAGGCATTGTGGCTCAGGTCTGTAATCCCAGCTCTTTGGGAGGCCGAAGCGGGCGGATCACCTGAGCTCAGGAGTTCGAAACCAGCCTGGGCAATATAATGAGCTCTCATCTCTGCTATAAATAAAAAGTTAGTTGGGCATGGTGACACACACCTGTAGTCCCAGCTACTTGGGAGGCTGAGGCACCTGGGCTGAGGCACCCTCCACCTGGGAGGTGGAGGGTGCAGTGAGCCAAGAACACGCCACTGCACTCCAGCCTGGGCGACAGAGTGAGACTTTGTCTCAAACAAACAAACAAACAAATAAAAAACAAAAAAAGAAACTGTGCTGGATCTGGGGGATACATTCATGAAGAATGCATAGGTTCTGTTTTCAAGGGGCTTCTCTATTTTCTATTATTTTCTAGTGGAGACAAGCATAAACATAAAATCACAGTTTCATAAATCCCAATTTTGGCTTTGAGAACACAAAGGAAAAAACAATTAGGAAGAAAAAAGTGGTCATTCTAGGTTGTAAAGACAGCAAATGTGAAAAAGTCATAAGAACACACAACTAGTCCTGAAGAAATAGTGACTAACTCCAGGTCTGGGGTCTGGGTTAATATTGGAAAGCTAAGAGAAAGGGGGATGTCAGAGTGGGAGGAATTTGGCATCCAAACGAAGAATATGGACTTTATCCAGTGTTTTTCAAACTGTATCTTCAGGAATGTTTTCTTAGGAAACACAGCGAAAGAGGCTGAGTGGCCAAGCCTGTGGCGCCGACGACTGCTTCAAACAGAGCAGCTCCGTTTTCATCTGTTCTATAAGTTAGATTTCCTGGTAGGATTTCATTTGAAGAAATAATTCCATGACCTTAAGAAGCCTGAAAACTGTTCTCATGCCATCAAGCTGTTGAAGCTTTAAAGCCAAGGAACAGCACAATCATATTTGAATTTTTTATTTGTTTTTTGAAAGACCAGCACTCAGTGATTGGATGAAAGACAGGGGAAAGGTCAGGTAGACAAAATGAGGAGGCTCTTGCAGAAGTGCCAGGGAGAGATTAGGAACTAAAGCTGTGTAGTGGGAAGGGAAATAAGAGTCACTTTTGAGACGTTTTAGAATAATCTCAATAAGATCCAGTGACCTCCTCGATGTGGGTGGTATGGAAGAGAAAAGAGAATGACTCTGAGGTTTCCAGCATGGGGAACTGCAAAGGTTTTTAAATTTTAGTGTGCATAAGAATACCTAAGTATATTGTTAAAAATAGATTTCTGGGTGTCTATCTCCAGAGAGCCTGATTCAGTAACACGGGCGTAAAGCCTAGAAATGTTGATGATAATACTGTTCACAGTGATGGAGAGTACAAGACAAAAAATGTTGAAAGAGAAAAAAATAATAGTTAATTGCAATTTACATATGTTGAGTTCCGGATACTTATGGTGCAACAACAAAGGTACTTATGATGCAACAACAAAGACCTGTCCAGAAAGGCATTTAGAATAGGAAACTTCCCATAAACTGTTTATAGCTTATCAGATGTCTATACTAGAGGTATTTAATTGGGAATCATTGGTGCCTCGATGGTGGATGGTGGTTGATGCTGTGCAAGCAGGTGAGATTACCAGGAAGAGAAGTGAAAGGGGCAAAAGATAGAATCATGAGAAGCAACAATATTTAAAGAATGGACAGAGTGTGGCAGGCTAGGTCTCACTAACGCAGGCCTCCATAACAACTGTTTCAGCACTGACTGAGTGGTGAAGTTAAATATTAAAAGCTGATAGAGCCAGTGCCCTTATACAAAGACTGGACGGTAACAAAAGCCCACCAAGAGTTTTGCCCAGGCCTTTCCTGGGCCTTGAAGTATGGCAAGATAATGAAGGAATTCTTAACAGGACCCATTTAGGATAAAACAAACTTTATTGTGGGTCTGAAGAAGCGCCCCAGACCTCCACAAACAAGTTTATTGGGGGTCTGAAGGAACTCCCCAGACCTCCATGATTTAGCAGGAGACAAGATAAGGGTAATCACCCCCGGCACCTGGACCCATTTAGATTAAGTAAATTTACTGAGGCTCCAGAGGAAGGTCTTTAGGAGTCAGATCTTAGTTATAGAATAGAAGAAGTAAATCACTTCTGTCTTTAGATGAATGCACACTTACATGTAGACATATAGCTTAGAAGGTATATAAGCTCTTTGTCAAAAATATCTCCAGACCAACTCAAAATTACAAAGTCGAAAAACTTTGTAATTTTGAGTTGGTCTGGAGATATTTTTCAGCCGTACCCGGTTACAGAAATAAACTTCCTTCTTTCCCAGCTTATCTGAATCTCGTTATCGGGCCATGAGAATAAGCAGCCTGATCTTCGGTTTGGTCCAGGGACAAGAGGAATAAATGAGATGATGAAAGAGACTGAAGAGGGATGATCAACAGAATGGGAGGAGCAGTTAGTTAAGTCTAATGAACTGGGAGTCAAGTATATCACACAGAGTCAATGACGTAGGTCATTGCTAAGTTCAGATTTCAACTAAACAATCAAGTAAACTGTTAACAACACCTCCAGCTGCAAGAAGTACCACACTAAATCCAGAATCTCTGAAAAATGCACCATATCAATACATTTGGCCTAATCCAGTGTTATATTACATCTTCCTTGGCCTAACATTCTAGGTTTCTAATGATATAAATTAGTAAATCCTGGAATTATTTTGGTGCATAATCTAATTCCATCCAGGTCAGACTTTATACTTGTTCCCCTGGAGCATGCTGAAAGCTGAACACAGTTGCGGGCCTTGTAGCAATGGGCATTGGTTGGAAGAAGGAAGTGGGTTTTGAGAATGGGCAACCTCTCGCATCAAACAACAACAACAACAACAACAAAATTGGCTGAAAAATCAACCATTAGTTAGGAGATCTAAAGTCATAGACTAAGACATAAGGAAAAAATAGTTCAAGATGGATGTCTAAGAGGATGCTCTGCAGTAGAGGCTTATGGTGCAGGAGACCACCTGAAGCCTGGAGAATTTTGAAGTCATGCATATTCAGGCATTAACATAGCATAGATCATTTTTGCAGCATTCAAAGTGAGTTAGTGTTGGAAAATAAGCAGAAATGCCTTCATACATATGAAATGCATGGTCAGACAGCTCTTGAAAGTTCAATGTTCTGAACAAACACCTTAATGTAAGTAGCTTGAAGGTGAGTGTAAGAAGATAAAATATTCTACCTGTACGTTTGGTGAACCATCATCCAAACCCAATTAACCAAGCTCTCTATATGGATTGCAGACTACTCTTAGGGAATCTTGCTTCCAAGATCATAGAGACATGACCTAACTGAAAATGCATGAAGGTCTTTTGTGGACACCCACCCATGCTATCACCCAGGAGAGCAGCTTGAAGCTCTAGGGAGATGTATTTTTAAACTAAAAGTGAAGTTGACCCTCATCTGCCCAGATCTCTCCTCTAGAGGAGGAGTTATACATAAATATAGCCAGCTTGCTGCCCCTCATACTTGGTTAGGATTCCTATAAGTCTGATTGATAATGTCATGTCTGCCACATGTAGCAAGGAGCTGTAGAGAGTAAGATGAACAACATTTCTGCTCCTTAAAGGTGGCTTTCCCCCATGGTCTATATTAGAGGTTGGCAAACTTTTTCTATTAAGGAACAATTAGTAAATATTTTAGACTTTTTGCACCAAGAGCCAAAACCATAGCTATTTTGAGGATAAGTATGCATCAATCAAGAAAATAAATGTCTGCCAATATTTTACCGATGACATTAAAAATATAACAATAATAATTGAGTGCAGTTATGTCGTAGCATAGATCTACTAAAGAGAAGAATGGAATTTTAGGGCACATAACATCTAACTTAAAGTGAGCATTCCTATCATTAAAATTAATGATAGTAGGCCTAGAGCATTCCAGAGCTACCGAATTTGAATCTAAATTTTAACAAGGTCCCCCTGTGATTTGTACCTTAAAGTTCAAGGCCATTCTGGTCTAGAGTTTCTTAATACTTTTTTGGCTTATATTTTTATCACTTTAGAGAAGATAGTGAAAGCTGTGGATCCTAGAAAAAGTTCACAAATCATTTGAAGTTCATTCAAGACTTCTACAAGGTCTGTGGCTTTGAGATTAAGACCCCAGGGATTCTGTGGACATGCCCGCCCAGAGCGAAAGTGTTCTGAAATTAGATTGTGGTGATGGCTAAACGCACTGTGAATAGACTAAAAAAAAAAAATTGAATTGTACACTTCAAATGGGTGAATTGTATAGTATGTACATTATATCTCACAAAAGCTGCTTTTCAAAAAAACAGAATCTCTTGAGTTTGTGTTCCATGGATTTTTTTTAACGTCCTATGGGGTTCCAATGGACACCTCAAGTGGAGAATTGCAAAGAGTCAAGTTTTGGAGTCAGGAAGCTCTGCGTTCAAATCCTAGCTTTGGCAATTACTATGTTACAGAAACTAAGTTACTTAACCTCTCTGAACCTTGGTTTCTTTTCATACAGGGTGGAGATAATAATAGTACTAACTTCACGGGGTTTTGAGGAGGATCAAAAGGAACTTCTAATGCAAAATTCCTGGAAGATTCCTTGTCACACGCACTTTTTCATGTGAAATGGTGGGATTCCTCAGATATCAAATGCAAAGCCAAAAATAATTACATGCTTCGCATTATTCAAGTCGTAATTAATCACACATGTCATATTATCCATGTTGTACTATATTTTCCACTTAAATGTATATTTCCTGCTCCATTATTATACTTGCCTTAATGCTTTTTCCTTATGAGTCATGGTAATAATGATAGTGAACACTCAGCACTTATATACAAGTTTCAGGCCCTGTTATGAATTCTTGATTTACATATATGAACAGTTCAATCTTTACATTGTGAAAGGAAAATAAATCTCTGGACCCCAAAATCACTAAGCCGAAGGGAAAAGTCAAGCTGGGAACTGCACTGGGCAAACCTGCCTCCCATTCTATTCCTAAATAAGATACCTACAAAGATAAAAAAGCTACATACCTCCCTCACAATTTTTCTCACAGGGAAATTTCTTGTGGACAAAGGACAGGGAGAACTCAAAGTCATCCCTCTGTCACAGAAGACAAATGTGTATCTGATTGCTTCCTTTGCCCTGTTTTTTCACTAAGCCAGACTAAGGCATAAGTGACTATTCCTGTAAATTGTGCTTATCAAAATATCAAAAGAATGCAACCATTTGTCTCCTATCTACCTGTGACCTGGAAGCCCCCTCCCTGCTTAGAGTTGTCCCGCCTTTCTTGACTGAACCAATGTTCATCTTACCTATACTGATTGATGTCTCACGGCTCCCTAAAATGTATAAAACCAAGCTGTGTCCCAATCACCTTGGGCACATGTCGTCAGGACCTCCTGAGGCTGTATCACGGGCACATCCATAATCTTGGCAAAATAAACTTTGTAAATTGATTGAGACCTGTCTCAGATACCTTTTGGTTTACAATATCAATTATTTGATTTAGATACTTTCACTATTCCCGTATTACAGGTAGGAAAACCAAGGCAGAGGGAGGTTAAGTAACTTGTCCAGTGTTACACAGCTTGTAAGTGGTGAAGCTGGATTCTGACTAAGGGGTCTGACTCTATTGACTGTGCTCTTGACCACTATAATATACTGTAGAATTAAATATACATACATATAACATATATGTACACACACAACAATATTATATATAACATAATATACAACATAACACACAGGTGTGTGTGTGTGTTTAATTTTGTATTGGTCAAATTTATACCAGTGCCCAGCACTCCTGCTTTGGAGGGTACACACTTGTACATACCAAAAGAGTTTTATTATATGACAGTGTAGAGAGGATGTAGGATATGACATCAGAGCAGATTGCCCTGACTAAAGAAAGAAATAAAAGCTGAAACAGTAGTCAGAGTGTGGAGAGGGTAGAGAGGAAAATGAGATTGGGGAGGTCCTGATGCTACCTGGCTCCTGTGAGCAGGAACAGGGGGAGCTAAGCTAGGAGAGGAGGAGTTGGTGGTGGTTGAGGGACTAGGAGGACTGAGGGGGCCAGTAGATCTAGGGGCCTTGAGTAATGATGAGGGGCCCAAAGAATGCAGTGTCCCCTTAAGAAAAGATCATGGAGAGGAAACCAATCAGTGAGATGCTGGAGATGGGGTGAGGTCAGTGACAGGTTCGCAGATACCAGTATAGATTGAGTGAGCCTGAGAATCAGGAAGAAAGGTAAAAATTGGTGCAGCAGGAAAAAATACCCCAGGAAGATGCCTTTGGAAGTTACTTAAGCTGACCAAAGTGACTCTGGTACAAAGCAGGAACTCTGGTTTAAATCTTGGCTCTAAAATTTCTGAGAAACATGACTGAACCTCTGTATGCCTTGGTTACATAGAAAACACTTGAATAGTTCTTGAGTCACGGTAAATCCTCAGAAAGTGTGAGCCTTTGGCATTATCATTAGGGGCAGTACTGAACCTACATTTCATGTTTGCTGACCCAGGTTCAACATTTTTCCCAGTATAAGCAGTGAAAGATTATCACTAGATGTTATTCTCACTGTTCAGGAACCTACTCTTTAGGTCTGAGTTGAGCCAATATTTAGTTATATCCTATTGTGCTTAAGTATAAAGCCATACATATGACTATTATTCACAAGAACAATAAGAGTCAGATGGGAATTCACTTGAAAGAAAATCAATAGCTGTTTGGTTGTTGTGTATAACTGATTTAGAAATAACCTTCCTGTGTTTGGAGCTCAAACTCTGTAACAGTCAACAAAAATAATTAGATGGCAGCTGTGAGTAGTTCAAAGCAAATTAAATTCTTCCTTCTTGAACATGGCTAATGCAAACAGGACATCCCAATCTATATTTTTTCCATATTAATGTCTGGACTTCCTTGTATTTAAGATCAATAGTATTCTCCCTGTGCTGGTCTCTCAATTAGTGGGAATTGATTCTTCATCACAAAATGGTTTTTTAGTACATATCTAGTTCTAGTCAAAATATGCAACTTAAAAATTATACATTTGTTTGTGGCCACAGACATCTTTGGATATACCATTATCTGTTGAAAGTTGGGAAAAATGCCTATTTTGCAATAGGCTCTTACTGCTTTGTTTGAAAACTGATCTTTGATATAATGTCACTTGATTTAATGAAATCAATTTCAAAAATTTTAATCATATACTGATTTTAATGTAACTTCACACCAGGGAGAGAAGACTATTGTTGTACATAAATAGCTCTTAGGGGGATATATTAATGGATTTGTCTATACTCTGCTATTTGTATTAAGTAAACCTGTTTGATATGATCACTCTTGTTCTGTGTTTACAAAGTGGGCTGTTGCTGAACTTTCGTTTTTATAATCCAGATAAAAGTATATTTGGATTTAAAGTTTATATTTGAATCTGGAACATCATTATCTGATGGCTTCTTTCCAAGTTTGGTTTCTCTATTGCACACCCCCACCTCCCACCCCAACTCAACTATATTTTCTGGTAAAGTCTACCACTTCCATTCTTAGTAAACATTATCAATGTTAAATGGTTGTTTAAATTATATTATTTGGTCTTGAGGATTTTACTTGCTTTAGAATGATATGTATCTTAGAGTTGTTTTGTATTCATTTTCTTGGTTTCTTTCCAAGTCCTGATATTCTCTCGGAAATATTTTTTGACTGCACAACACCAAAACAAAAATGCTGCTGAAGTCTATTTACATGAACCAGACGTGTTCTTATTCATTTAAATGAATCAGACATGTTCTTATTCATTTAAATGAATCAGACATGTTCTTATTGTAGGAACAGAGTGTTTCCTGGCATTCTGTTAGAAATATTAAATCAAATTAGCCTGGATAAGTCGACTGTTACAAAAATTGGAAACTGCTAAATTAAACTTTAACAAGAGTTACAAATGGCACTGGGCCTTCTTGGAAATGAAAAAAAGTTATTAAGTGTTCGGTGAAGGTAAATTTGATTTTAATATTCTTATTCAGTGAAGAAGAAAATGAACTAAAAGCCTATTAAGTTATTTTTGTAGCTAACGCTTAGAGAAAACTAAAAAAAAAAAAAAATCCCACTAAACTACGGTGAGAGAACATTTAAATGAACAAGAAGTAGTTAAAATAGGAAATAGAAAACAAACATAGCAACTCCAAAAATTGAGCCTGAACTTTTGAAATAGTTAGCAAAGACAAAGATGGAAACTCACAGATACCCTAGAAAATATCCTCACGGGTAGCAGCAGCAGTTAAGTACATGGGTACAACATCAGTTAACTACAGGGCAAAACAGTATAATATACTCTCTTTTTTTTTTTTTTTTTTGAGACGGAGTCTCGCTCTTTTGCCCAGGCTGGAGTGCAGTGGCGCGATCTCGGCTCACTGCAAACTCCGCCTCCTGGGTTCACGCCATTCTCCTGCCTCAGTCTCCCGAGTAGCTGGGACTATAGGCGGCAGCCACCGCGCCCGGCTAATTTTTTGTATTTTTTTTAGTAGAGACGGGGTTTCACCATGTTAGCCAGGATGGTCTCGATCTCCTGACCTCGTGATCCACCCGCCTCGGCCTCCCAAAGTGCTGGGATTACAGGCGTGAGCCACCGCGCCCGGCCAGCAGTATAACATACTCTCTAGGAAACAGAGAGCATCAGTATTTGAGGCCTTTGTTTGATGCTCAAATACAGAATAATGGATGAGAAAAACCAGACTCTTCTTGCACAGCATTACTGGACATTGGATTACTTAGTATAAATCTTATGTAAGTAATTTTTATCAATTATGAAAAATATCAAACATTTATTACCACTTGTCAAGGAAAACTGGAGATGCAACATGTAACAGGAGTCTAGGACTCCAGAGCATGCCCTTTTAACCAGATTCTAAAACACAGAGTTGCTGATATGATAGCACTCAGTGCTTGAGAAAATTGCCTCTGGTGCTGGGCTGCTTGGATTTGAAATCTGGTCCAATTACCAATTAACCTCTATGATCCTCAGTTTATTCTTACGTAAATGGTAGTGGCGATGATGTTGATGATGATGATGTTCATCTCATGAGGTTCTTGTGAAGATTAAATGAGTTAAAAAATTTAAGGCACTTAGAACAACCCTTAGAATATTCTAAGTATTATTATTATTTTTCTTTCTGACATGAAACAATCAAACAAACTAATCTCCAAGTGTATTAGTAAAAATACACACTTTGGGCAATAATCCTATAAATTGTGAGGAATGACATTTCTAAGGGCCCTTGTCCTCTGAAATGCAATAAGCATATGACTGTTAAAGAGACGGATTTCTAGAATATAGAGGACAGTTGAGTCAGCTTTCTCAACATTTGGACATTTATTTGGATACTGACATTTTGATTCCATGATATACTGACATATTTCACAACACAAAAGGGCAATCTAACATTTGTTCTTCTTTAACAAAAAGAAAATGTGTCTGAAAGACTGTTATCCCCATTTTTGTGCCCCGAATGGTCGCTCAGAACGTTCATACCTCCATCGTTTGCTCAGTTCTGCCCCAAATGGCAAGATCATTCTTTTTTTTATCTGAATCATGAGGGATTCATCTAGGTATATGTGTCCAGTCTGTAGCTCTGTGCTTGCATCCTTGCTGTACCTAATCTCCATCTGGTGGCTCAGTTCTAATACCTGGCTTTCACCTCGTAACCACACTTAGCCTCATAGGCCCCTACCACCTCTTCCACATTTGCAGAGCACTTGCTATGAGCTAGGCACTATTTTAAGTATTTTACATTTACTAAACGTTCTAATCCTACAACACTCTTATCAGTAGAAACTATTGTTATCCCCAATTGACAGTGAGGAAACTCAGCAACAGGAAAGCTAACTAAGTTTTCTCAATTTCATGCAGCTGGTAAGTAGCAGAGCTGAGATTCAAACTCAGGTCATCTGACCGCAGAGTCAACACTCTCAACCCCTGCACAATATGATTTCAATAGTTAAGACCTGGGGTTTTGGTCTCTGCTCCTGAGTTATTCTTCCAGCAACAAATCTTACTTTAATATCTATATAGTTCTTCATAGTTCAAAATGATTTCATCTCCATGACTATATTTGTTCCTGTGGCCACTATATGAGATAGAATGAGTCTGAGGAAACTGTGGTTCACAGAGAGTGCACAGGGGGCAGTGAATGGTAGAATCAAAACTTAAACCTGGCTCTTTGGCTATGTTCTTTTCACTACCCCAATGATTCTGGGGCTTAGAAAAAGAAGATATCCATGAGGTGTGGACTTTCTGATGGAGATGGGGCCTGACCAAAACCTTGAATTGTAGGTAGCTTTTAGACTGAGGGAAAAAAGGATGAGAAAATAGAGAATAAAAGAAAAAAATAACAGAAAAGGGAGATGAGAAAGGATGGCTTCTAGATACATTATAATTAAAGAAATGAATGGACTTGGTAGTGGTTTGGATATTGAGAGCAAAGGAAAAGTTAGAAGCAAAATTGACTCCAAGATTTCAAATGTGAGAAACCAAGAGATCATTAATGCCATTCACAGAAACAAATGAAATGAAAGGGGAAGTGGTTTGACATAAAAGCTGTGAGTTTGGCTACAATCATGATCAATGTCGAGTGACCCTTGGACATACAAGTGGGAAAATGTATAGCAGATGGAAAAGATAAGATGTGGAAATGGAAGTCTTGGAGGTATCCACTTAGAGGTGATATTTAAAACTAAGGGTTGATAAGAAGTTATAGAGAAAGGCAAAACGTAATAGGTTATAGGCTAAATAAATGCTAAACCTTTGAGGGAAACCCAAACTTAAGGAAGAGAAAAGGAAAAATAGACAAGAAGGGAAGTGGTAGAAAAGTAGTTGAATAAATAGGATAGAGTCATGGACAAGAAGGAAAGAGAAAATTTAAGAAGTAGGAATTGATCATGTGTGTCACATAGAGCCAAGGGGATGAATAAAATGAGAATTTGGAAAAGTATTCCTTATAGCCCTTATCACACTTGTAATGAATTATTTGGGTGAGTTAACACCCTTCCTAACTAGACTGGAGATATATAAAGGCAGACTTAAGTGTTCCCTACTGTAACTTCAGTGCTCAGCAATGCCTGATGCATAGCTGTCACTAAATAAATATTTATTGAATGGATGAATGAACACATAAATAAATGAATGTACTTGAATTTCCTAGCAGCACTACAGGTGACCCTTGGAAGTACAGTGTCAATAAAGTGATGAAGATTGATTTTATGTCATAGGGGAATTTGAAAGAAAGATTTTAAAAGAGAAAGTGAGGCAGTAGGGTATGTTTTATTAATCACTTCTTAGAGAAATGTTTTTGTTAAAAGGAGAGAGAGACCAGATCAAGTGAATTTTTTATCCTAGTACACTACATGTTTATTATATTTTGTTCCTCTAGGAGCTCCTCCCTATTTTAGATAATCTTTCAGAACCTAAGGTAGCCACAGCGGTTGCTAACTCTGCAAGTAACAGAAGCACCATCTGCTTTTTTGCTGTCTTCAGTAAAATCAAAAGTCCATGGGCTAAGCAAGATGGAAGATGTAGAGAAACAGAGGTCAAAGGAAATGATGATACTCCCCACAGAAAGAGATAACCAGGAATGGAACGAGGTTGGAGAGAAGTTTTGTGAAATCATGGAAAATGTGTGAATGTATATAGAGGGGTGAGAGAGAAAGAGGATGAGAGACCACAGACAAGTAAGATATGAATGTACAAAAGCATATTTACAAGTAGATTTTAAGTAGAATGTATTAAAGATGATTAGCTAAGTGCTTACGCAGGATGGCAAAATAGTCATAAGATACATCATCATATAATAGAGCTTAAGTAAAACGAACTGCTCATTTTACATATTAAAGCTACATTTCCTTTTCCTTCCCTTAACATACTAAATAATAATAAGGAAGTAATTTCAACAAAAATACTAAATGGGCCTCCAAAAGAAAAGAGGTAGAAGCTCAATAATTTTATTCACTAAACCTATCAGAAGACTTTAACAAATCTGAATAAATAGAAGGATAACATAGCTAATACCCAAACTTAAAATAGCAAAGAATTTCAGGAAATCATAAATACATAGAAAAAGCATGATTCAACAACTAAAAGAGCAGTAAGACATTTTCTCAGTTATTAGTTGCCCACATGTAAATATGCATGTATATGTGGGTATGTACATATATATACTGAGGGATGCAAGGACCAATTTAAGGATTTCACTAGAGTCCAAACAAATGGCTTCATGCATTTAAGACCTAGGGTATGAATTGTAACACTTTTGTGTGTAAGCTGTTCTCCAAATAACATATAAACAACTTATTACAAAATGAAAAAATTATATACTTAATTCCTGTGTTTAAAATACTTTTTAAGGAGGCTACTACTGAAGTAGTACTTCTAAATGCATTATTACATGTAAACAATATTTTATACTATTTTGAATGCTATAAATATATAACTCCTGTTTTCTCCAGGCATATGCTTTTCTCCAGGCATACACATATACTTGGAGCAAAGAGAAGTTATATATTAATAGTTGTAAAATTACATTTTTCATTTAAATGAGGAAGACAGTATTGGTAATTAAAACAATCTACATTAAGGAGAAATTTTTTAAACCCTGATGCATCTTTTCAGAGTATATTAATGTTCACAGTTAATATCGCATTTCTGTAAGCTGTTACAGTATCATATTCATGTTGAAATTATTCCAGGTTTTTCAGACTTTATTAATCCTTCTACTGAATTTATATCCATACTGGATATTTGTCCATATCAAAAATGGAACTGAATGTAAAAACAATTAAATAATTCCAAATGAAACATCTAAATTTTCTAATAAATGAAAGAAATTCAGAGCAAAAGGACAATCTATGTTATATAGAGATGTGAGAGGTTTATATAGAGAGGTGTGAGAGATTTATAGCAAAATGATGCAACACTTCTGCTGTGAATTTGATTTTTTTATGTCACTAGAATGCATATTTGTTCCTGGAGGCATTCACTCTTCAGTAGAACCTAGTGCAATGCTTCACTTCATAGATAGAATCAAGTGTTAATAACAAAAAGATACTTATATTTCTCTCCTCAATCCATTAAACTCATAGCTACCAATGGCCAAAATGTCCCTTCTGTACATATTTCTCCCTTTTTTACTGTAAAATACAATATCAAATGGTGGAAGGAGCTGTTTTCTTCCTGACCAGCAAATCCCACTACTCCCCCACCACACACAAAATACAGAAATTAAGAAATCAGATATCACACTGGAGATCCCTAAACGCATTAGTCTTACCTTAATCTGAAGGTTAGAATGTTTTTATGGGCTTATTTTTCTCTCAAACACACAAACTGTAGAATGCTGGACTACTTGACCCTTGTGAACTACTTGGAGCAGGAACTTGAAAAACCAGCCTCTCATATTCCCACAATCTATTTACACATTGAACACACCCAGTAGCACAGAGTAATGTTTATCTGTTGCAGACAGCTATTCCAAGAAGAAGGCAGTATCTCTAAAGCTGAGCTTTCAAAAAGGAATGTCTCTGTTGATCAGCAGGGGAAAGGTAACAGGTTTCATCTAAAGCACATTTTAAACATTTTTTGACATGAGGTATTTTTTACACCAGTGTTTTAAAGGTGATTCACTCTTTTAATATTCTTCTACCCCTGAAAATCTCTATTCTTAAAAAACCTGGGAGAAATGTGATAACAATGAACACATATGTGCCAGGCACTGTTGTAAGTGCTTTACATATATCCTCTCCAATAATTCTCCAAATGTATTAGGTATATAATATTATTATCCCCATATTACAAATGAACAAACTAAGTAGTCTGCCCACAGTCACCCAGTTAGTAAGTACTGGAGTCAAAAGTTAAATCCAGGCACTCCATAACCATAGTCCAGGTATCTAATCATAGCACTGTGCTATGTATGTATGACTTTTAGAAGACAAATGTGTAACAGTATGTGATTGCTCAGCTGAACATTAGAGAATGAGTGAGGTTTTCTCAGTGCTTGTATGGTACTGAATCTTTAGTTGAAGTAAGAGAAATTTTTGTTAAGATCACTTCTGCCAAGGTGATTACCCATTTATGTTACCATAGCCAGGTCCCTTTTAGCTACAGTGGGGAACCCCAAAGGTGGTGTCCTGGAGAATCGAAAACGTGAGTCTAGCTTGAAGTACCAAGAGAGTTATTACTTTCTTATGTTAAAAAACTCATACAAAAGAAGTCAATACAACACCTTTAAAAAGTTTAGAGATACATGTTTTGTTCCATTTTTTTCAGATTGGATGATTACTTTTGATCTCTCTTCAAGCTCATTTGATGCTAGCCATCTCCAAACTAATGTGAGCCCATCTAGTGTGTTATTAATTTCAGTTACTATAATTTTTTAAGCTCTAAAATTTCCATGTGGTTATTTTTATAGTTTCCATTTCTCTGCTGAAATTCACTATCTGTACATTTATAAAGATCATATTTTCCTTTCATTCTTTGAACCTATTTTCTGTTTGTTCTTTGAATACATAATAATTGATTTAGTCTTTTTCTATGAAGTTTAACAACTGGACATTTTTGGGTCTGTTTCTATTGATTTTATGACAATAGGTGATATTTTCTTGTTTCTTTGCATGTTGAATTTTTTTATTGCATATTGGACAATGGGGATCATATAGTGTAAAGACTCTGCTATCTCCCTCTGAGGAGTATTAATATTTGTTCTATTAATATTGGCATTTCCATAGAATTGGTTTGGTTTTGCTAATGTAGTTATGCAGAAAGTCGAAGGTCCTTTCCAAGCCTGATGAATTTGGGAGATCAACCTACAAATTCTGTCTCCCCTGCAGATCTTGTAAGGGCTGAGTTTTAGGATTTTTTATTTGTAATTTTTATGGAAAAATAGTAGGTGTATATATTTATGAGTTACAGAGATATTTTGATACAGGCTTGCAATATATAAAGATCACATCAGGGTAAATGGGGTATCCATAGCCTCAAGCAATTATCCTTTGTGTTACAAACAATACAATCGTACTGTCTTCATTATTTTAAAATGCACAATTAAATTATTATTTTTACTATAGTCACCCTGTTGTACTAAGAAATACTATGTCTTATTCATTCTTTCTATTTTTGTACCCATTAATCCTCCCTACTTCCCCCCAGCACCTCACTACCCTTCCCAGCCTCTGGTAACCATATTTCTACTCTCTATCTCCATGAGTTCAATTATTTTCATTTTCAGCTCCCACAAGTAAGTGAGAATATGCAAATTTTTTTTTCTGTGTCTGGCTTATTTGACTTAACATAATGACCTTCAGTTCCATCCATGTTGTTGCAAACAACAGAATCTCATTCTTCTTTATAGATGGTAGCACTCTATTGTGTATATGTACCACAGTTTCTTTATCCATTCATCTGTTGATGGACATTTATATTGCTTCCAAATTTTGTCTATTGTAAATAGTGCTGCAGTAAACATGGGAGTGCAGATATCTCTTGAATATACTGATTTCCTTTCTTTTGGGTATATACTCAGGATTGGGATTGCTGGATCATATGGTAGCTCTATTTTGAATTTTTTGAGGAACCTACAAACGGTTCTCCATGCGATTGTACTATTTAAATCTAAGACCTCAAACTATGAAACAACAAAAAGAAAACATTGGGAAACCTCTCTAGCACATTTGACTGGGCAAGGATTTATTGAGTAATACCCCACAAGCACAGGCAACCAAAACAAACAGTGACAAATGGGATCACATCAAGTTAAGAAGCTCCTGCATAGCAAGGAAACAATCAACAAAGTGAAGAGCCAACCTACAGAGCAGGAGAAAATATTTGCAAACTACCAATCTGACAAGGGATTAATAACCAGAATATATAAGGAGCTCGAATAACTCTATAGGGAAAAATATAATGATCTGATTTAAAAACTGGCAGGGGATCTCAATAGACATTTCTCAAAAGAAGACATACAAATGGCAAAAAGGCATATGAAAAGGTGCTAAATATCAGTGATCATCAGAGAAATGCAAATCAAAACTACAATGAGATGTCATCTTACTCCAGTTAAAATGGCTTATACCCAAAAGAGAAGCAATAACAAATGCTGGTGAGGATTTGGAGAAAAGGGAACACTTGTACACTGTTGGTGTGAATACAAATTAGTACAACCACTCTAGAGAACAGTTTGAAGGTTCCTTTAAAAACTCAAAGTATGAACTTAAAGTAGTTTTTTCCAATTCTGTGAAGAAAGTCATTGGTAGCTTGATGGGGATGGCATTGAATCTATAAATTACCTTGGGCAATATGGACATTTTCACGATATATATTCTTCCTACCCATGAGCATGGAATGTTCTTCCATTTGTTTGTATCCTCTTTTATTTCATTGAGCAGTGGTTTGTAGTTCTCCTTGAAGAGGTCCTTCACATCCCTTGTAAGTTGGATTCCTAGGTATTTTATTCTCTTTGAAGAAGTTGTGAATGGGAGTTCACTCAGGATTTGGCTCTCTGTTTGTCTGTTATTGGTGTATAAAAATGCTTGTGATTTTTGTACATTGATTTTGTATCCTGAGACTTTGCTGAAGTTGCCTATCAGCTTAAGGAGATTGCCAAGTCAATCCTAAGCCAAAAGAACAACACTGGAGGTATCACGCTACCTGACTTCAAACTATACTACAAGGCTACAGTAACCAAAACAGCATGGTACTGGTACCAAAACAGACATATAGACCAATGGAACAGAACAGAGCCCTCAGAAATAATACCGCATATCTACAACTATCTGATCTTTGACAAACCTGACAAAAACAAGAAATGGGGAAAGGATTCCCTATTTGATAAATGGTGCTGGGAAAACTGGATAGCCATATGTAGAAAGCTGAAACTGGATCCCTTCCTTGCACCTTATACAAAAATTAATTCAAGATGGATTAAAGACTTAAATGTTAGACCTAAAACCATAAAAACCCTAGAAGAAAACCTAGGCAATACCATTCAGGACATAGGCATGTGCAAGGACTTCATGTCTAAAACACCAAAAGCAATGGCAACAAAAGCCAAAATTGACAAATGGGATCTCATTAAACTAAAGAGTTTCTGCACAGCAGAAGAAACTACCATCAGAGTGAACGGGCAACCTACAGAATGGGAGAAAATTTTTGCAATCTACTCATCCGACAAAGGGCTAATATCCAGAATCTACAATGAACTCAAACAAATTTACAAGAAAAAAAACAAACAACGCCATCAAAAAGTGGGCAAAGGATATGAGCAGACATGTCTCAAAAGAAGACATTTATGCAGCCAAAAGACAGATGAAAAAATGCTCATCATCATTGGCCATCACAGAAATGCAAATCAAAACCACAATGAGATACCATCTCACACCAGTTAGAATGGCGATCATCCAAAAGTCAGGAAACAACAGGTGCTGGAGAGGATGTGGAGAAATAGGAACACTTTTACACTGTTGGTGGGACTGTAAACTAGTTCAACCATTGTGGAAGTCAGTGTGGAGATTCCTCAGGGATCTAGAGTAGAAATACCATTTGACCCAGCCATCCCATTACTGGATATATACCCAAAGGATTATAAATCATGCTGCTATAAAGACACATGCACATGTATGTTTATTGCAGCACTATTCACAATAGCAAAGACTTGGAACCAACCCAAATGTCCAACAATGTTAGACTGGATTAAGAAAATGTGGCACATATACACCATGGAATACTATGCAGCCATAAAAACCAATGAGTTGATGTCCTTTGTAGGGACATGGATGAAGCTGGAAACCATCATTCTCAGCAAACTATTGCAAGGACAAAAAACCAAACACCGCATGTTCTCACTCATAGGTGGGAATTGAACAATGAGAACACATGGACACAGGAAGGGGAACATCACACTCTGGGGACTGTTATGGGGTGGGGGGAGGGGGGAGGGATAGCATTAGGAGATATACCTAATGTTAAATGAAGAGTTAATGGGTGCAGCACACCAGCATGGCACATGTATACATATGTAACAAACCTGCACATTGTGCACATGTACCCTAAAACTTAAAGTATAGTAAAAAATATATATATTAAAAAAAACTCAAAATAGAGCTACTATATGATCCAACAATCCCACTGCTGGGTATATAACTAAAAGAAAGGAAATCAGTATATCCAAGAGATATCTGCACTCCCATATTTATTGCAGCACCATTTATAATAGACAAGATTTGAAAACAACCTATATGTCCATCAACAGATGGATAGAGAAAATGTGGTACATATACACAATGGAGCACTACCAAGCCATAAAGAAGAATGAAATCCTATCATTTGCAACAACATGGAAGAAACTGGAGGTCATTATGTTAAGTGAAATAGGCCAGGCACAGAAAGACAAATTTCACATGTTCTCACATATTTGTGGGAACTAAAAATTGAAATATTTGAACTCATGGGAACAGAGGGTAGAAGGATGTTTACCAGAGGCCAGGAAGGGTAGTAGGGTGCTGGTGGGGAAGTTGGGAGGGTTAATGGGTGCAAAAAATAGAAAGAATAAATAAGACATTAATTCTTTCTAGTTTTTCTATGCTAGTATTTGCTAGCACAACAGTGACTATAGTCCAAAATAATTTAATTGTACATTTTAAATTAACAAAGAAACTATAACTGGATTGTTTATAACACAAAGGATAAATGCTTGAGGTCATGGATACCCCATTTACCCTGATGTGATGATTACGTATTGAAGACCTACATCAAAATATCTCATGTTGATATGGGAGGAGGGCAGGGAAGTGCTGGGTAGGGGAGGGTGTGGTCTGTGGCTAGGGCTCCACCCCTGGGCCTGTGACCAGGGACCTAGTTGAGGACAGACATTTTTTCCTGCCCAAATGTTGCATTTCCCAAGACCACGCTGGCCCACCACACCCCTATCCTGTGCTTATAAAAACCCCAAGACCTTCGCGGGCAGAGAAACAAGCAGCTGGACATCAAGAGGAGCACGCTGGCAGAGCGCACCGACAGGCACTGGCAGATGCTGGCAGGTTGGCAGGCCATTGACCAGCAAAACAATGCGGAGTTCGGTTGGGGCGGTCGGAGAAGAGCCCCGCCACTGAGCGGGCCTGGATCCAGGGGAAAACCACGTTCCCACTCCATCTCCCTTCTGGCTTCGCTATCTGCTGAGAGCTACTTCCACTCAATAAAACCTCGCACTCGTTCTCCAAGCCCATGTGTGATCCAATTCTTCCAGTACACCAAGGCAAGAAACCCTGGGATACAGAAAGCCCTCTGTCCTTGCGATAAGGCAGTGGGTCTAATTGAGCTGACTAACACGAGCTACCTACAGATGGCTAAACTGAAAGAGCATACTGTAACACATGCCTACTGAGGCTTCATCTGTAAACATTCACCTTTAGATACCGCCATGGGGTCAGAGCCACACAACCTACCAGTCTGCATGCTCCCGCTAGGGGTTTGAGCAGCAGGGCACTGAAGAAGTGAGCCACACGCCCATCACATGCCCTGTGAGGGGGACAAGGGAACTTTTCCCGTTTCTATGTAACCCATAAATACATACACCTACTATGTACCCATAAAATTTTTCAAAAAATAGACTTTTGGGCATGGGCTCATCATATCACCCCATAACCACATTTAAGACAATGTCAGTGGATAGAGTCAGAATTTCCAGAACACCTTAACTGAGAAGCATTGGTGTTCACAACACAGTTACACAACGTCCAGTGGAACAAGACCTAGGTTTTCGAAGTCTAAGGACCTGCATTATAAAATCAGCCCTTTTCTCCCAACCTGTCTGGGCTTCCCCAAATAAAACACAAGTGAAAGTTCTCGAGAGTGAGTTGTTAAGTGAGAGTGTTGTCAAGACTCACTATCAAGAATGAGACCTCACAAGTTCTTGTGAGTGCTTTCCTAGAAATCCAAGCGACCCCAACATCTTGGCATTGAACACATGAGCTTCACTTTCCCAGAAGAGAACATTAAGCACCTTCTATCTTGAGCGCTATTTCTAAGGATAAAGGAGAGGAAAGAGCTTCAACAACAGGTGGGATGACCAGCTCTCATCCCTGCTTTGACCTTGAAAGAGCTGATTATCATCTTTGGGCCACAGTGACCTCAGCTGTAAAATGGAGACCTTAGAAAAAAGTCTGGTCCCCTTTTACCCATTTTCAGTAGAGATTCTTTCTTAGGAAAAGAGCATAGTCTGATAACTGTATACCTCTAGAAGACCTTTGAAATAATTTTTCCAACCTCATTTTACAGCCACAGAAGCTGATGGTCCCCCAAGTAAATTCTACTGAGGGGACCAGAAGTCAGCTCTTCTGCCCCTCCTTTCACTATTTTCCCCTTTCTTGTCATGAAGACTCCCCTTCACAGTTGAGCTGACGAATTATTTTCATCCTACATTTCAGAATGCAAATAACTCCCAACCACGGTATGTAACCTGCCTCCTTGATGCTAACTGGTTTCATTTACTAGAGTTTGCTTTAATAAGTTAGAGATATTTCCCTACAGTTATTCTAGAACATTAAGAGGATCAAATCTTCTACTCTCATAAAGTCCTTTGGAAGACACACATTAAGAAAATGCCAAATGCAGATTCTATTTATTGCCCTTCATTACATTTAAAATCATACTCCTAAAATAATAGAATACAATAAATTCACCATTCCAGTGTTACACACACTGTGATTTTAGAAACAGTGTACGGCTACAAAGTTTTTATTACTGATTGGCTGCAACAGGTACAGGAATTGAATACCACCATTCAGGATCCTTTATAGAAATCTGTCTTTGTCACACATTTAAGTGAGTGAAGTCATCTTATTGGACAGGGTGTATACCAGTCTGACTGTTGTTAAACTCCAGTGATGATTCAATGGTGAGCCATACAGTAGTCATGCACAATAGGACCACATATCATCTCTAAATTAAATAGAACATGAAAAATAGAAAATAGTGGCTTTACACCATAAATAGTCTGAGGAGTGCTGCACTGCACTATAGTAATTAGAGAAGGAATCCTTCTGAACATTAGAGTTGGAGATTTAAATTACAGTGAGAATAATGAACTCATCTATATAAGCCAGACAGGTACTTTAAGGAAAGGGATGAGTCAGTAATAGGATACAATAGGGAAGAGTAAGTGTTATGGGATCTTTAGGGTGTCGTTTTTCTGGCCAGAAATCTCTGTGGCAGGTGGCACCTTTGTCTGAGTTGTGCTCGGTCCTGCTGGGCTCGCTGTGCCCACTCAGCCTGACAGGCTGTGCTTGGCTCATGTTACCGGCCTGGGTCCCACACCTGTCAAGGGGGAGTAAGGTGTGGAACGGCAAGGGGTGTGTGAGGAAGCGTGGGGTTCAGCCACTGCACACAGTCAGACATGCCAGCTGCTGCAACAGGGCAGGCAGGCAGCTCCAGATGCCAGAATAGGTGCCGGCTCTCTGTGAGGCTGCCACTGGACCAGGCACACGACAAGCAGCTTCCACAGCTGGCAACGGGAAACATGGTGGCACCTGGAAGTTTGGAGATGCCAGTGAACCACAGAGCCCCAAAGAGGGAGTGACAGCCCTTGCTCAAGTAGTTCTCAGGTCTGGGCTCCCCGAAGGGCCAAAACTCTTCTCTCTTTCTCTTTGCCTGCAACATGGCGAGCAAGGGGCATGTTTCAACCTGTTTGTGTTAAAGCTCTTTTAGCCCCACCATTTGACGGGTCCTGAGTTCTTGTCTTGTGACCAGGAAGAATGAGGTAAACCGACAAGTGGAGGGTGAGAAAGATGAAGGGGAGCTTTACTGAGCAATAGAATAGCTTAGTCTCCCACAGGGGGCAGCTCCTTTCTGCAGCAAGGGTGTCCTGATGAGTGTTCAGCTCCTAGCAGAGAGGAGACCTTGGAGTGGGAAGCTCCTCTCTGTAGGCAGGTCTTCCTGTCATCTTCCCAGCTGTCAGCAGAGAGGAGGACTTGGGGTGGCTAGCTCCTCTCTGCAGCTGGTGGTCCCAACATTTGTTCAGCTCTGGCTGAGTCCTCTGGCTTTTAAGGGCCTCAGAGGGGAGGAAGCGTATGCTGACTGGTCCACGGGTGGCCATGGGTGGGCCCAGATAAAGCACAACACATTCCTGCTCCAGTCTGTAGGACTGCAGTCCAGCCCCCAGCTTTCAGGCCCTTCCTGGCCTGAACTTGGGGCCTCACTGTGGACCTTCCACCTAGGAACCTGTCTGCCTCCTGCTGCCGTTCATGGCACCCAGGCTGTAGGTGCCAGGGGATATCTGCAGGCCAGCACTGAGCTGTCCTTGGCCCCCCATTGTCTCCCTTCCTAAGCTTGTCAGAGCCCAAAGTCTGGAGGGGGCTAAGGCAGCAGGGAACTGGTGTGTCAGCACTGCCCCAAGCATGTGCACACCTGACCTGGCTGTGACAGCACCTGGGATCGGCCCTGACTTTGCTTTGAGATTGGAGTGGGCACTGACAGCAGGGAGAGCCAAGCAGGGGGAGCAGACATTTCCAAGAGGGTAGGGATGCCTGGGTCTGCAGCCGCGATTTGGATGGCTGCAGCTGTGTCCAGGAGGGCAGGACTCCTGCCTGCTCCATGGAGTGGGAGGCCTGGGTCCACAACCACCGCTCGGGCAGCTGCGGCTGCAACCGGGGAGCTACTGCCACACCAATTTGAAAGGGACAGGGCTCCCACTTGTCCCCAGCTCCCACCAGCTCCACAAAGTGTGCAGCCCTGGTCATGGCTCCCTGCTGCAGCTGGCATGATGGCAACGGCCACCCCAGATGGGCCACCACTGCCATCATGAGGAATGTAGAAAACTAAATATCTCATCTTAATGGGGTAGCAGCTAATTATTTCTATCTAACTGTAGCCACATATATACCGAGACATTTTGATTTTCTAAGGAAACCCAGAAATTGAGATTTTCAGATGAAAGATCTAGATTTTGCAATGTTGGCAACAAAATAATTTTCCTTAAAAACAGCATTGTAGTTCTAATGATCTCATCTGCTGTCCAGATTAGGTATGTGAGCTGCCACTTTGTAATCTGAGGATTAGGAAAATGATGTGTTAGATGTTGATAGAAGTACCTCTCTTTCTAGACTCCTATTTTGGGAGTAACGGAGGTACTCTCTAAGGAGTCAGTCCATCTCCCATAGGCTACATCATGTAGGATCTATCACATAAAGGGAACAGGAGACCTGAGCCTTCAAAATGCTTTGCTTCCCAAAAGATGCTCTAGGTGGGAGACCAGCCTGATAACCAGGCCTTGCGTTAAAGCCAACAAAAAGTTGCCTTTACCCTCCAAGTCTCCTGCCCTCAGGCTTGACTCTGGGGCTTGTCTATCTTCACACATGAAGTTTTCTGCAGTCTTGACCTGAGTCTGGCACCAGCCTGCCCTGACACTGCTTGTGATCCCTGGCCTGGTTGGCAGCCACAGTCACCCCGGCCTCTGTCCTTGCCCACTTGGGCATTAGTTTTCACACTCCCAATAGGACACTGGCCACCAGTGCTGTCCTGACCACAGGATACAGGCCAGAGAGACTCCTTCCTCACCTTTCCCTCCCTCCTGTTAGAAATGCACAAAAGGCCTAAATATGGGTGGGCTCATGCCTTCCCAATAACAGTGATTCTCTCTGCCTCCCCACCTCCCCTGAGTGTAGAATTCCTTGCATGTGTGGAAGCGGGATCTGGCAGGGTGATGCATTAGTCTGAAGCTATGCTGGCTGTGGCCCCCCACGATTCCTCTGAAACCCACGAGCACAGCTGAGCACAATTCTTAAAGGGATAGCAGTGCCTCCTGCTGACTCTCCCATGCCCCTTGACTCTGCAGAGAGCTTGCAACAGGGGCTCATCCAAGGTCAACCTCCAAACTCCACCTCAGGCATGAAACAAAGTCTGAAAGAGCCCAGAAGCCCGGGTCCTTACAAGGTCAGAGTGACCGTTAGTGTTGACGACTGCATAAACTGTAAGGTGACCACCTGACTACACAGAGGGACTCACCTGCCATGGGCCACCCACCTACTATGGCTTCTCCTGCCTTGAATGAAGTCCTCAGATGTGCATTCCAGTGTATCCAGGACATTATATCTAGTTCTACAATAAGCCACAGCCATAAGCAACATCAACAGCTTTTAAACACCAGACAGCTATTTAATCAACATGTCAAGATCTGAGGAAAATGATCAGTTCACTGCCATTACCCATCCTAGAGGGACTCACTTGAATGGAGGACGCTGGACTAGCAGGAACACATACCCTGAAAACAAAGATGTTTCACTTTGGCAAGTGGAGAGGGCGCTGTTGTCACCATGATGTGATCAGCTGAAGGAGACTCCCTTCCTGCAGATGCTGGAGAGAGGCCTGCTTGCTGCTCAAATGCACAGAGGAGAAAGTGACGATCTGGGCTAAGGCTAGGAATGCTCTATAGCTCTCCATAAGGAATCATCCAGTGGTGGGGTGGGTATCTTCACAATGAGTTGCCTGGGAATATAAGGTTCAGTGGAAATCATGTGGCAAGAAAGGCTTCTGGGATTCAGACAAGCATATCTCCCAAATAGCCCTAAGGACAATCCCAAAACAATCTCCATGTAAATCCCCTGTCCCATGAAGTTCATGCCAGCCCGTGTGCCCTCTTTCCACCCACCTCTGTGGCCACCGCCCTCTGATTTCAGACCTTTGCTATCCTGAATAAAGCCTCCCGCACCTCAGTCAGAGTCTGCAGCTCCACCCCAGGCCCCAGCATCAGGCTGGGAATTCAACAAGCCTCGGAGGACCCCAGCCAACTCCCTGGCCTCACAAGGTCTTCCTGTTCAGAGACAATGAGGAAGTCTCGGTGTCTTTATCCCAGCCAGTTCCTCCCCACAGGGCCGGCGCCCTCACTGTCACCATTGGAAACTGCCCCCTCTAAATCACTGATTCAAACACTCCACACTGGCCACCCCTTCCCCCGCTTCAGCTCTCTGGGGATAGCTTCTCCTTGATGTCTCACAGACACCTCCAACCCAAAGCAACGGAAACGGAGACGAGTCAGGAGCACTGTCATGCATTTACACAGTTTAATAGCTTGGGCAGATGGAAGCAACCTGGGGTCTTTCATCTATGGGAATTTTGGCATCTGGAGGAGGTTGCTGATGAAGTCCCGCATGGCTCCGAAACTCAGGAATCCTTCCTCCTCCTTCTTCTCCTCCTCCTCCTCCTTCCCCCCATCACCACCAGCACCACCATCTCCTCCTCCTTCTCCTCCTCCTCCTCTTCCTCCTCAGATTGGGGCATTTCTTCTACTTGAGAGTGGGTGTCATCTTCCAACTCCAAGATCCATCTGAGCTGCTCATCCTTTTGCAGTGCCCTCTTCACGTGTTCTGGGGTGATGCACAGCCTGCAGCTGTTCTTGACCTCCTTGCCCACCTTTTCCAGGATGTTGGCTGTCAGATACTCGAGAACACCAGCCAGGAAAACAGGTGTGGTTGAGCTCAGGTGCCAGGCATGCTGACTTTCTCGCAGGCAGCGTTCCAAGTGGCTGACAGGAAACTGCAGCTCTGCTCTTCTGGAATGGGAAAGGCGTTGTCTCCTAGGCCTACAGAACATTTTGTTTCCAGCCATGAGGAATTGCTGGGTTTTGCCCCAATTGGCACAGCTTGATTTTCCTGCTGGCCTGAGCCTCTCAAGGTACCAGTGCTTATTGCCACCCACTGTATCCCTATGCTCCAGCCCCTCATTGGTCAGGGAGTTGCCTTTGTGACAACCTCCACTTTTTGATGTCATTGGTGTCCACTGGGCTCTGATCAGGCCTCAGCCTAGAAAAGCCTATGAGAGGAACCTGATCACCCTAGCAACTGGAACTTCCTTTTGAGAGGGACCTGGTTGCCCCAGTAACCGGAGCTTCTTTTTGAAAGGAACCTGGTCGCCCTAGTAACTGGAGCTTCTTTTTGAGAGGAACCTGGTCACCCTAGCAACTGGAACTTCTTTTTGAGAGGAACCTGGTTGCCCTAGTAACTGGAACTTCTTTTTGAGAGGAACCTGGTTGCCCTAGTAACTGGAACTTCTTTTTGAGAGGAACCTGGTCACCCCAGTAACTGGAACTTCTTTTTGAGAGGAACCTGGTTGCCCTAGTAGCTGGAACTTCTTTTTAAGGAAAAGCTCATTTTCTATTTAACATTTTAGCAAAAAATTGTGTCAATGAAAGTATTGTCCTGTCTTTAGGACACCACTCCAGGTTCTTTAAGTTTAGCCTTGCATT
Source organism: Pan troglodytes (assembly GCF_028858775.2). Classification (NCBI taxonomy): domain Eukaryota; kingdom Metazoa; phylum Chordata; class Mammalia; order Primates; family Hominidae; genus Pan; species Pan troglodytes. Next base: position 38,422,348 of record NC_072421.2, on the reverse strand, counting down.
GTCTGTGAGCTAATTTACATTCCCTCTAGAATCTGTAAGTCACTTACAGACATGTTCACTGCCTTGCTCCCAATTTTGCCTCCATGTATACATTTACTTAAACATTCATGATCAATGTTCCTATGTTTATTCTTTGAATTCCCTTTTGAATGGCTTATAATATCCGCCAATTTCCTCACGAGTTAATCGATTGTTTCAACGCATTTCCATATCATAGGTGTTTGAGTGTTATGATGTTACTCTGTTGGAAAATACCTTTTACCTGTTTTTAAAGGTCACAGTGTTATACCCAGTGGATTCATCTATCAGAGCTAGGCAAACTTGGTGACAGAGATGTGTGCTTCATGCTTGGTTAAACCCAGGAATGTCTTTGCTTGCCTCATCTAGGTGACTCCAAAGCCCAAATAAGTCTTTGTTCATTGTGTTTTTCTAATTTTAGTTTCAACATTTAATTTTTATTTCAATATTTTTCTCTACTAATTCTGTATTTTGTTGTTGTTGTTGTTCATTGACATTAGGTAAGTTATTTTCATTGTTGACCAAATGGTTGGGAATTCAGTTTTAGGATCCAACCATCTGGAGAGCTGTGTAAATGAGTTAATGATTCATAGAAATACAGTCTCTGTTGTGTAAAAGACAACAGAAAATCTGGTTTGACAGTCTTTTGTCCATTTGTCTATTTATAGCTCAAATCAATTAAGAATTTTATACTCTCTTAGAGGAGAACAGTTTTTTTTTATATATATTTGGATCAGAGAACTTTACTGTTTCTATTTACACTTGACTCACGGTTGAAATTGTAGAACTGAAGCTATAAGCTCTATTTCTCTGTGCCTATATGTCTATGTGCTTGTAATTCTGAAATAGCTCCACCTCTGATTGTGTGATTATGTAAAGTTTTCCTACCTCTGGATAGTATTGACGTGTTCGATTATAAAGTCTCTTTTGCTTACATAAATTAAATATTCCCAAATTCCTCCTGTCTCTCCACAGGGCTCAGCAGGATGTGGTTCTCACAGCCAGTGGCCTAAGTCCCCAATGGTCACCTGAGAACCAGGACCACTGCACCTTGGGGAAGCCTGCCTACAGGTCTGCTGTTAGGGAAGGAAGGAGATGCAACTGTTTATTAAGGGGGACCCTGTGCATGCACTGTGTGGAACAGCAGTTTACAGGCACAAGTGGACTCAATCTTGGGAAAACCCACAGATGGAGAGACTTTTACTACCCCCATTTTACACATGAGGAGGACTGCTCAGAGGGAGTAATTGAAGGTCTAATATCACATGTCCAGGAAGTGGTGAACTGGGATCTGAAACCCAGGCCCGCAGCTCCCATTGTTGGAGCCGGCTGTGCAGCCTCTGACCAACCCTCTGTGAAAGGCCAGCAGGCAGCAGACTGTGGCTCCCAAGGACCCAAGGAAGAGGTGGAAACCTAAAATGTGGGCACTCACAGGCAAGGGGACAGATTGCTACAACACTTGATGTGACACCTCTTTTAAACTTAGCACAGAGCAGGAAGTTTTGAAAAGGATTGCACGTGCTTTAGAGGCCGCCACTTGGGACAGAATTATTTCTATACCTCTTAAAACATGGATTGAGTCACTAATAATCCTTTGGTGCTCTATGCAATATATGGTAATTATAATGAGTAAGTATTCAATTTAAAAATGAAATTGTTAATCGTGTTTTAAATGAAATACATTTATAATTAAGCTGATTCATTAATAATTAACAACCATTAAGAACTTCTTGAATTGCCCATCTTAGGCCAGATCATAAATTTTATATATTCTTTTGATTTATTTTACCAGTGTCCTGAAGAGAGGACAAAAAGATATATTCACAGCACTAGCTAATAATCCCTGTCTCAAATCCGCTTTCATAATAAGGCAGGGCATAAAGAAATAAGAAATGAAATCCAGCAGCCCATCATTTCTTTTTTGCATTTTTCATGATGGTTTCTCCTTCACTCCTCAATCTCCATGTAAAGCCCCTGTCCCATGAACTTCATGCCAGCCAGTGTGCCCCTCTCCACCCACCCCTGTGGCCACCGCCCTCTGACTTCAGACCTTTGCTATCCTGAATAAAGCCTCCTGCACCTCAGTCAGAGTCTGCAGCTCCACCCCAGGCCCCAGCATCAGGCTGGGAATTCAACAAGCCTCAGAGGCCCCCAGCCAACTCCCTGGCCTCACAAGGCCTTCCTGTTCAGAGACAATGAGGAAGTCTCGGTGTCTTTATCCCAGCCAGTTCCTCCCCACAGGGCCGGCGCCCTCACTGTCACCATTGGAAACTGCCCCCTCTAAATCACTGATTCAAACACTACACTGGCCACCCCTTCCCCCCCCTTCAGCTCTCTGGGGATAGCTTCCCCTTGATGTCTTACAGACACCTACAACCCAAAGCGACAGAAACTGAGAGGAGTCAGAAACATACTCATGGATTTACATACTTTAATAGCACTTGTTGATGACAACAGCAGATATTCCTCAGCTGTGACACATTTTTGCCCTGGCTAAGCCTGTGAGGTTCCCTTCAAGGCTCTGGGACCCAGTCTTCAGTCATTCTTCCTGGATTTGGGCATCTCATCAAACAAAAAGCGAGTCACATCACTCTCAGCGCTGTGGGGCTCACGGTTGTTGTCCACTTCTCTCTCCCTATCTTGTGAAGTGTTGCGCATACTGCCATTGTTGCTGGCCTCCAAGCCTACCCGCTCCATGATGTAGTCAGCAAGGCAATCGAGCAAGGTAAGGAGGGTATTTATTGTGGAGGAACTCTGGCTTTGGACGTCTTGTTCATCTTGCACAACGCGGTCCACGAAGCTCATAGGGACCTGTAGCTCATTTCTAGAAGGGTCTTGAGTCTGGTTGTTATTTGTAGACGAGTTCTTACAGTTCTTTTTCTCTGACATGATGTTTGCTGGGTTTGGCTCTCATCAGCTCTGCTTGATTCTCTAGCTCAAGTAGGTCTCTGAGGACACTAGTGCTTAGTCCTGCCTATTGTATCCCTCTGCTCCAGGCCCTGATTGGTCAGGGAGCTAGCTGCCTTTGTGACATCCCTAGACTTTGTGATTTCATTGGTGTCCACTGGTCCCTTATCAGACCTCAGCCTAGAAATGACTATGACGCTGATCTAGTCACGCTAATGACTGAACCTTGATTTTGAGGGAACTATAACTCTCTACCTGATTTTGACATTATAAAAATAAATGTGTGCTTCAGTGGAAAACTTTGCTCTGTCTTTAGGACACCACTGCAGGTTATCTGATTCCAGCCTTACATTATCTGTGAAGTCTTTTATAGCCTTTTGTTAGTTGTAGGCTGCTGATACATGTACAGCGTATTCTTTAGTAGAGGTTCGGTTGTTCTTCACCTTATGAAACCAGTTTCGCCTCCATTTACACAATCATTTAATATTACTGATGAATATTCCCATATCAACTCTTTGGTTTCCCTTTTGAAGCAGTCATAACATCTTTTTCTTTTAGCATGTGTTCATTTCATATCTGTATGAGTGTCATGATTTTACCCTATTTGAAAAATATATTTTAGTCATTTTTCAATTAATAATAAGATGCTCAGCTGGGCGCAGTGGCTCACTCCTGTAATCCCAGCACTGTGGGAGGCAGAGGCGGGTGGATCACAAGGTCAGGAGATCGAGACCACAGTTAAACCCCGTCTCTACTAAAAACAAAAATAAAAAAAATTAGCCGGGCATGGTGGCGGGCGCCTGTAGTCCCAGCTACTTGGGAGGCTGAGGCCAGAGAATGGTGTGAACCCGGGAAGCGGAGTTTGCAGTGAGCCGAGATCGTGCCACCACGCTCCAGCCTGGGAGACAGAGCTGGACTCGGTCTCAAAAATAATAATAATAATAATAAGATGTTCAATAAGTTTACCTGTCAGTGCCAGGTAAACAGTTGATAGAGAAGTGCATCTTGTGCTCAGTTTAAGCCCAGATGTGTATTTCTTGTCCCTCCTAGGTGAAGCCAAAGCACTAAGAGATGTTTCTTTTCTATTATTTAATTTTCCTCTCTACTAATTCTGTGTTTTCCCTTTGACTTTGGTTCATTTACAGCCAATAACTTTGCCATTCCACAAGGGAAAAAGTGGAAAGAAAAAGGAGTCTCAAATCCAAACATTTTCAAAATCCAACCATTAGGTTTCAAGGCCTGAGAATATTCTAAGGCTTGAGGCTCCTCCCTTTGATGACTCTGATCCTATGACTTCACCTGGGGTCATAAATCTGCCCTCTGGCCTCTAGGTTCTGCCCTCAGTCATTGTTCCTTTATTTTGAATGGTAGCATATGTTTACAGCTGAGTAGTTTTATCAGCCTGCTTCCTCCTGTCAAATTTTGAGAGTCCTGTAGACTTCTTTCATTTCTTCCTCTATTTGTCCCTTTCAGTCTAAGCTGGCATTGTTTCTGCTGATATAACATTGTCAAAACCTTACAGGTCTTTTATGTATGTCATGGGGATTCATGCCATTAGACAAGAGGCTTCTTCAAGATCCCTCATAGAAAATCCCATCTCTATTCCTTGCTTATTCTGAGAAGCACACCCCATATCTCTTCAAAACACCATCTATGTGATTGAATACTTTGATCTTTTGATCCCTTAAAGGCACTAACAAAAGGATGTCTAGCCACGCCCTTGATTTTATCTCTGGAGGATGATTTTGTGGCAATGAATTTCCTAATTTTGCTGTCTTTTGCAATCTGGATAGGCTGAAAATTTCTCATATCATTGAATTCTGGTTTCTTTTTGCTTAACAGTTCTTCCCTCAATTTATGTCTTTCCTCTGGCATTTTACTATAAACAGCAATAAAAAACAGGCCATTCCTTTAATCCTTTGCATGAAAATCTGCTCAGCTAAATATTCAAGTTCATTGCTTACAAGTCCTGCTTTCCACATAATTGTAGAGCACAATTCAGGTAGGATTTCTGATGCTATATAACACAAACTCCCTTTTCCGATATTATGTTACTAATTTCTTTCTAAGCATTCACCAGCAACGCCTTTGACATTTTATTTCTATCAATAGTTTGTTTATGATAATTTAGGTGTTCTCTAAGACAATATAGACTTTCTCTACTGTGTTCCTCATGTCTGAGCTCTCACCAGGAACACTTTGAACATTCATATTTCTATTAATGATCTGTTCAACATAACCTAAGGTTGTTATATAATGCTCCTGAAAATTATTCCAGTCTATAGCTATTATCCAGTTGCAAAGCCACTTCCACATTTTTAGATATTTCTTATAGCAGCAACCCACTTCCAGGGACCAAACATTGTGATAGATCCCTATGGCTGCTCTAATGAATTGCCATACATTTGGTAGCTTTAAAATACACGCATTTAGTATCTTACAAACCTGGAGGTGAGAAGTTCAAAATCAGTTTCACTAGGCTGAAAATAAGGTGTCAACATTGCCATACTCCCTCTGGGGACTCTAGAGGAGGGTCTGTTTCCTTGACTTTCCCAGCTCCTAGAGCTGCATTCCTTATCTCATGGGCCCCTTCCTTCCTATTTACAGCCAGCAGCATAGCATTTTTCTTCAGTAGTCACATTTCCTTCTTCTGTGTCAAATTTGCCTCTGCCTCACTCTTTTATGAACTTGTGTGATTGACCTTAGGTTCTATCAGATAATACAGAATAATCTCCCATCTTCCACAATCATCTTTGTGAATTCTCTTTTTCCATATAAGGCAACATTCATAAGTGCAAGGGGTTAGGATCGAAGTATCTTTGGGGACCATTACTCGGCCTACCACAGGAGTTATTCCCAGGAAACTCTGGCAGGGAAGAGAGGAATTGAGACAGAGAAGGAAAGGAAGCAAACAAAGTATTCGTTATCAAGCAGCTAATGTCACTGTAAAACTTTAGAGAACGCTGTAGTAAACACATCTTCCGGGGGCAGATGATGTCCCACTGTTCTGGACTGTCATATTATTGAGCACAGTGGGCTCTGATGACCTAATGAAAGGTCTCACACAAAGAAATAAAGGTTCTGACATTTGAAAGTCAGGCAAATATCTACTTAAATGGTATGAGCTGTTGGAGTATGGACAGGGCACTGACAGCATCTTCTATACCCAGAAATGTTTGTATACCCTCTTAATAAAGCCTTTCCTTTTCTTCTTACCTCATGCCTGCTGTTTCATCCTTTCATGTAGCTACCTGGCATCAGACACTGAGGTAGATGCTGGATATTCAATGTTAAGCAAACTAGGCATTATCTATCTCATCCTTATGAAACATCCAGTCTAGTAGGAAAGACAGATGTTAAAACAAACACCCAAACAAATATGTATTTCAAATTTATTGTGCATGATCAAAAGCAGAGTTTATAAACTTTAGCACTATGGACATTTTGGACTGAATAATTCTTTGTTTTGTGGCATAAAGGCTGTTCCTGGTAAAAAAGGACAGCAGTACCTTGGCCCCTATCCACTAGATAGTAGCATCTTCCAGTTGTGATGTCAAAAAGTAGCCAGAGGACAAAATTATTCTCAATTGATAATCACTTATTCACATTTAAAATGTTATTTTAAATGTTATTTTAAGGATGTAATTTACATAGGGTTATGGAGGAATGTTGAAATGACACTGAACCTTAGAACTGTCACAAGAATAAGGAATGAGTCAGAGAAGTGGTAAGATAAATAACATTCCATGGACAAATCCCCATACTAGCAAAGTATTTGGCATGTTTTAAATGAAAGCTAGTAAGTATGCTGAACCTGAGTGCAAAAAATGAGAGTGTAAATGATGAGTTAATGGGTGCAGCACACCAACATGGCGCATGTATACATATGTAACAAACCTGCATGTTGTGCACATGTACCCTAGAACTTAAAGTATAATAATAAAAAAAGATTTAAAACTCTTATGAGTTATAATAGTAATAGAAACCTGCTTACTGCTCCCTTGTTTGCTACCTGTACTTCTTCAAATGATAAAAAGCTTCATCACTACCTTAGTTCACCAAAATGCTTCAGCACAAGTGTACTATATGAATCACTATTGATCTGTCTTGCAAGAAGACATGGGTAGTGAGAATAAAAGTGAGAACTTCCACTATTGAATGAGGTTCTCAAAGCGGGGGAATAAGGGAGGAGACCACCCCTCATATTGTCTTATGCCCAATTTCTGCCTCCAAAGAAAGAAGAAGTAAAAACTAAAAGGCAGAAATGAAATCCACAAGCAGACAGCCCGGTGCCACACCCTGGGCCTGGTAGTTAAAGATCAACCCCTGACCTAATCGGTTATGTTATCTAAAGATTACAGACATTGCATAGAAAAGCACTGTGAAAATCCCTGTCCTGTTCTGTTCTGTTCTGTTCTAATTACCGGTACATGCAGCCCCAAGTCACATACCCCGTGCTTGGTCAGTCAATCACGACCCTCTCATGTGGACCCCCTTAGAGTCATGAGCCCTTAAAAGGGACAGGAATTTCTCACTCGGGGAGCTCAGTTGTTGGAGACGTGAGTCTTGCCGAAGCTCCTGGCTGAATAAAGCCCTTCCTTCTTTAAAAAAAAAAAATAGTGTCCTTTGAAACACAAAAGTTTTTATTTTGATAAAAATAAAGTCCGATTTATCTATTCTTTTCATTTGATGCCTGTGTTTTTTCACATATAAGAATCGATTGCCCAAAAAGAGGTCATGAAGATTTTTTTCCTATGTTTTTTCCAAAAGTTTTATGGTTTTAACTTTTTCATTTAGTTCTTTGATTCATTTTGAGTTAATTTTTTTATATAGTCTAAGGTAAGGGTCCAATTTCTTTCTTTTGCATGTGGCTATGCAGTTATACCAGCACAATTTGTTTGATAGTGCTCTTCCTTCCCCATTGAATGGTCAAAAATCATCTGACTATAGATGTATGGGTTTATTTCTGGACTCTCAATTTGATTCCACTAATCCATTTGTCTATGTTTACACCAGTTCCAATGTCTTGATTACTGTTGCTTTGTAATACATTTTAAATAAGGAAATGTAAGTTATTCAATTTTGTTTTTTAATATTTTTTTAATTAGTCTGAGTCCCTTGAAATTTCATATGAATTTTACATTCCACTTGTGAATTTCTAAAAAAGAAATAAACTGGGATTCTGATAGGGATGGATTATGTTAAATCTGTAGGTAAATTTGGGGAATATTGCCAATCTGACAATATTAAATCTTCTAATCCATGAAAATGATATGTTTTTCCATTTATTTAAATGTTTACTTTTGCAACAATATGTTGTAGTTTTCAGAGTATAGTCTTTGCCCTTCTTTTGTGATATTTATTCCTAAATATTTTATTATTTTAGGTTGCATTATAATTATTTTTCTTAATTTCCTTTTCAGGTTGTTCATTGGAAGTGTATAGAAAGACAATTGATATTTTTGTTTTTAACATTTTTTCTTTGTTTACATTTATGCTCGTAACTCAGACAATTGATTTTTATATATTGATCTTGTATCCCATAAACCTTGCTGAACTCATTTACTAGTTCTAATAGACTTTTAGTGGATTCTTTAGGATATTCTATATATAAGATAATGTTATTCATGAATAGAGTTAATTTTACTTCTTCCTTTCTAAACTAGATGGCTTTTACTTGTTTCTTTGCTTAACTACCCTGGGTAGAACCCATAGTACAATATTGAGTAGAAGTGGTTAGAGCAGACATCCTGTTTTGTTCCTCATCTTAGGGGAAAACATTCAGTCTTTCACTATTAAGTATGATGTTGGCTGTAGGTTTTTCATAGATACCCTTTATCAAGTTGAGGAAGTTCCTTTCTATTTCTAGCTTGTTGAATATTTTTTATCTTGAAATGGTTTTGGATTTTGTCAAATTATTTTTCTAAATCAATTGAGACTATTATATGTTTTTTCTATTGACGTAGTGTGTTTCATTAATTGATTTTGGGGTGTTAAACCAACTTGGCCTTGCTAGGATAAATCCCACTTGGTCATGGTGTACAATTCTTTTTATATGTTGCTGGATTCAAGTTCCTATTATTTTCTTGAAGGTTTTTGTACCCATATTCTTAAGATATATGGTCTGTAGTTTTCCTTTCTTGTGATGTCTTTATCTGGCTTTGGTATCTGGGCAATGCTGGCATCATAGGATGATTTAGGAAGTTAGCCCTCCTTTTCCATTATTTTGTAAGAGTTTGTGAAGAATTAGTATTAATTGTTCTCTAAATATTTGGTAGCATTCACCAATGAAGCCATTTGGGCCTGGGCTTTTCTTGGTAGGTAGTTTTTTGATTACTAATTCAATCTATTTATTTCTTAGAAGAAGTCTATTCAGATTATCTATTTCTTCTTGAGTCAGTTTCAGTAGTTTATGCCTTTCTAGTAATCTGTCCATTTTATCTAAGTTATCTAATTTATTGGAATAAAATTGTTCATGGCCTTTCCTTATGATAATTTTTATTTCTGCCATGTCAGTAGTAATATTCCCTTTTCATTACTGATTCCAGCAATATGAATTCTCTCTTTTTTATTGTCTAGCTAAAAGTTTGTCAAATTTGTCATCTTTTCCAAGAACAAGCTTTTAGTTTCTTTAATTTTCTCTATTTTTTTGAATTCACTATTTTATTAATTTCTGCTCCGGTCTGTATTATTTCCTTTCTTCTGCTAGCTTTGAGTTTAGTTTGCCCTTCTTTTTTCAGTCTCTTAGGTGGAAGGTTAATTTATTGATTTGAGATCCTCTTTCCTTTTAAATATACATCTGTGTTTACATCTATACATTTCCCTCTAACCACTGCTTTAGCTGCATCTCATAAGTTTAGGTATGTGATGTTTATATTTTCATTCATCCCTAATTATTTTCTAATTTTCATTTTGGTTTCTTCTTCCACCCATTGTTTTTTAGGAGTGTGTCATTTACTTTCCACAGATTTGTGGGTTTCCTACATTTCTTTCTGTTATTTGTTTGTAGTTTCACTCCATTGTGGAAAGAAAAAACAGTGGACATTTTTTCTATCCTTTTATATTTAATGAGGTTTATTTTATGGCCTAGCACATGGTCTATTCAGAATGTTGTGTGTGCACTTGAGAAAAATAAACATCCTACTTTGTTGGGTAGAGTGTTGTATGCAAGCCTAATAGGTCTAGTTGGTTTGTGGTGTTCAAATATCCTCTTTATTGTTTATGTTCTACCTACTTCTCTCCATTACTGGAAGTGTGGTATTGAGTCTCTATTATTGTTAAATTGTCTATTTATTGCTTCATATGTTTTGGTGCTCTGTTGTATAGATGATCATTATTGTTATATCTTCCCGGTGGGTTGACCCTTTTATCATTTGAAAATGTCCCTCTTTATCTCTAGTAGCATTTTTTATTTTAATATATGTTTTCTATGACATTAATATAGCCACTCCAGCTTTCTTGTGGTTATTTGCACGATTATGTTTTGCCATTGTTTTACTTACAATCAATTTTTGTCTTTGAATCTAAAGTATGTTTTCTATAGACAACACACGTTGGATCTTGTTTTTTAATTCAGCCTGACAAACTGCCTTTTATTTGGACTGTTTAATCCATTTGCATTTGATGCTATTACTAATATAGTTAGATTTACCTCTGCCATTTTACTTTTTGTTTTTTATAGCTTACATGTCCTTTTTGTTCCTATATTGCTGCTTTACTGCTTCCTTTTGCATTAAATGAATATTTTCTACTGTAGAATTTTCTTTATTTTTTCACTATATTTTCTTGAGTTATTTCCTTAGTCATTTCTTTAGGGCTTATCATATGTTAACTTATCAGAAACTGAATTCCATTGAGATACGGAGACATTATTTCTATATAGTTCTATTTATTTCCCCATTTTTATGGTCTTATTATTATATATTAAATCTATAAATTCCACAATCCCAGCAATACATTGACATAATTATTATTTTATATATTTTATGTATTGGAAAGAAGCTGAGAGAAAAAGAGCAAACATATACTTATAGCTTTTGTTATATGAACCTTCTTATTTCTCATTTATGGCTCTCTTCATTTGTTTCTGTGGATTTCAGCTATCATCTGGAGTCACTTCCTTAACCCAATATGGCTTTTCTCCCACCCATCCCCTTTTGTGGTATTATTGGAAAAATAGATTACATTTCTATATACTACATGTATGACATACATTATTTACATATTGCTTTATACAATTGCTTTTTAAATCAGTTAAGAGAAGATAGGAAAAAATACATGTATACTCTCTTTCATAATTACATAATTACCTTTACCAGTGCTCTGTTTATCTTACTTATTTAGTCATTATTTGCATAGATGTGAATTACTATCTGGGATCATTTGTTTTCAGCCTGAAGAACTTTCTTTAATTTTTTTAAATTCTTTTTTTCTTTCTGCTCCTCAAATTGGGCGATCTCAGTTGACAAATCATAAAGTTCATGGGTTCTTTCTTCTGCCATTCAAATATACTAGTCAGCCCTCTATTGAACTTTACATTTCAGTTATTATAACTCTCAAATCCAGAATTTCAATTTGGTTCCTTTTTATGATTTCTATCTCTTTATTAGTAAACTCTATTTGATGTGGCATTTTCATATCTTCCTTTACTTCTTTAATCACAGTTTCCATTAGTCCTTTGAAGATATTTATAATTACAACTTTAAAGTCCTTGTCTGTTACATCACATGTCTTGTTGCCCTCACGGGCAGCTTCTGTTGCCTGCTTTTTTCTGGTATATGGATTATACTTTCCTGTTTCTTTGAATGTCTTACAATTTTGTGTTGGAAATCAGAAATTTTAGATAATATGTTGTGACAACTCTGGGTATTGGTCCCCTCTAAGTACTTACTGTTTTCTGCCTGTTTGTTTAGTGACTGGTTAGATTATTTTAGTGAAGTGTAGTTCAACCCACTCTCCCTCTCTTGCAGTATAAAACCTTTGATGCTGCTCCTCATGAGGTGCAGACTTGGGAATGACCATAGTTACCCTGGGATGACATTGGTTTGGGCAGAGCTCTCTTTTTCTCTTTCCCTGATCACATCCAGCCATTAAATTCCACTAATTACTGGCTGATTGTTCTGTTGCTTCTAACATAGGGCATAAATTGCTCCATAGACTGATCCAATCTAGTCTGGGCTCTCTTGACAGGTTAGTTACCTAGGTCAATGTTTAAAATTTGCTCTCAGGCTGGGCGCGGTGGCTCATGCCTATAATCCCAGCACTTTTGGAGGCTGAGGCAGTTGGATCGTTTGAGCTCAGGAGTTTGAGAGCAGCCTGGGAAACATGGAGAAACCCCATCTCCACAAAAAAATACAAAAATTAGCTAGGCATGGTGGCATGCACCTGTAGTCCCAGCTGCTCAGGAGGCTGAGGAGGGAGGATTGTTTGGGCCCAGGAGGTTGAGGCTGCATTAAGCTGTGATCGCGCCACTGCACTCTAGCCTAGATGACCTTCTCTCAAAAATAAAACAAAAATAAAATTTGTTCTGTCCCCAGTAGGGCTCCTCACAGCTGTCCTTTTCCAAGCTCCTCTCCAGCAAAGCAGTCGGCTTACAGTTTTGTCTATATCTCTGATTAATTTAGCAATCTACTCTCAACTGTCTTTTAAAACAACTTCCACTGTTTTTGAGAATGCCATTAGGCTTGAATTCCTCCACTTCCTCTTGCAAATAAAGTCAGTTCCTTTGGAAGAGATTCACGGTTCTATCTTTTATGGCCTGCTTCTCCTCCGGGGAATAATCTCTATACCTTGGCTCTCAAGCTGGGAATGGAGATAATGGCACATTATTCTCTGAGTGACATCCCTGTCATAGGAGCTGAACACTTCTGAACATAGGTAGTAACATTAGTTCTTCTCAGCTTGCCTCTCTCCATGTGGATCACACATGGATTAGAATCTATGCAGAGATGATCAGGTCCCAGTATACTCAATGTTGCCACACCTAAGGTAGAGATTCCATCCTATATACTGGAGGCTAGGATGAAGAAGCAAGCCCCCACTTCTTGGTCACTCTTGTCCAGAACTTAGCCTTAGCAACAGGTAGCTGCGGGCAGGTTAAAAAATGCTGAAGTCCTGAACTTCTCTTAAAGGTAGCCCTTGGAATGGAAACTGGAGGGAGAGGGAACCCTGTGTTCTTTGCTGTACCAGTCCTAAGTGGAGTTTCCATTTCACTAAGTTTGAAGGGGAGAAGAATAGGCTGGGTCTTAGTTCAAATACCATAGACTTTTGCTATTCTCACCAATTTTAATAGATTTTCTTAAATATTTATTCACTTGCTATACGCCTTTAGGATCATTTCTAGAGATTTTAAGTGGTTGAGTTTGCAGAGCATCTCACACTGTTATACTGAAAGTAGAATTCTGGTTGTTTTTTGATTTACTAAGGCTTGCCAGTTTATTACGCAGCATTATTGGGGCAATAGATAACTGTTGCACACTACCTAATTGTGGAACCACTAGAACCCCAGGCTCCCAGTACTTCGTGGGGAATCCAGAGTATTTCCTCTATTGGCGATTGAAACCACCATATGGATTTAGTGCATGAAAACACTTCTATGATACATAATCCAGTGGTCTGAAAAACACTTCATTATGTAATTTCCAAAAGTGACAAATTAAGTCATGTTGGAAGAATTTTACTTATAGATAGGTGCAAAGGAAGTTTAATTCTTTAGGCAGTAAGAAATGGCATCATTCTCAGCAAACTCGCAAGAACAAAAAACCAAACACCGCATGTTCTCACTCATAGGTGGGAGTTGAACAATGAGAACACATGGACACAGGAAGGGGAATATCACACACTGGGGCCTGTCGTGGGGTAGGGGGAGGAGGGATAGCATTAGGAGATATACCTAATGTAAATGATGAGTTAATGGGTGCAGCACACCAACATGGCACATGTATACATATGTAACAAACCTGCACATTGTGCACATGTACCCTAGAACTTAAAGTATAATAAAAAAAGAAAAGAAAAGAAAATTTAAAAAAAGAAATGGTCAAGCATTTACTCTATTACAGAGAAAAAGTACTCTCACAATTCAGTGGCAAGCAAACACAAGACTGAAGATCTGTCTTCAGTTAGGAGGAGCCATCACTCCATTTGAAAACATTTCATGAAAGCTGAACTTGCAGAGTGAGATCTTCCCTCAGACATTTTGCCAGAATGAGAGGGAAAGTGGAGAGTGGTTATTATCACATCTAAAAACCTCCTTACTTTAATTCCAGAGTCAGAAAGATAGTCTATCTAGTATGCTTTATTCATAATACAAACTGTGAAAGAAAAAAATAAAAACTCTGAACCCAATTCACTATCCAAAAGGAAAAAAATTAAGCTGAAGGCTGAGTCATGCAAGAAACTGTCTTTCCTTTTGTTCAGAAGCAGATAGCTAGAGATTAAAGATTTAATATCCCCACAGCGGCTACACTATGTTCACCTTATCTTATGTAAAGTGAGATGAATACATAATTAACCTTTCCCCTACCTGCTCCTTTTCTCTTGCAACATGTGGATTCAGTAATGTGACTATAACCTCCTTCTTTCCCCTCCTGCCCACTTTTCCCGTTTAAATATTGAAGCCCTCAAAATCATCTTTGGAGAAAGGCACAGACCACAGACTGTTTGTGTAATTTCATGTTTTTTCTTCTGGACATTTCCTTATCTTTGGCAAAATAAACTTCTAAATTGATGGAGACCTGTCTCACACACTCTTTGGTTACAAAACAAAATGTCAAAATCACTGTATGTATTTCACTGCAAAAATTTCACTTACAATTTGTGTTCATAATAGATTAAATTAAATATTAAGTTAAATAATATATTAAGTTAAAATCATTATGTTATAATACGGAATGTACTGCACAATCTCAGCTTTAAAATGTTTACCCTTCCTTCTTCTCCTGAACCTCCATTTTCAGCTCACCTTCTCCCCTTTATAGCCAGTAAATGTACTCAAGATCCTTAAAGACCCAAATAAAACATTTTTTTCATCTTTGAAGCTTTTTCTCAGTTTTCTAGGTTATTTTGTTCTCATATTTGGGCTCCAATGGTACTCTCTAAAAGATAATACACCAAAATGGTATTAGTTATCACTTCTGCATGGAAGGTCATTTGTATTTTCCTCTTTCTACTTGTCTATATTTCATAATTGTTTATATAAAACATGAATTGCTTTTGTAATAGGGAAAGAAACAATAAAATTTCCGTAGAAAATGAAAATTAAATCATGCTCAATTGAGATTCACAGAGGGGCTTATTTGTAAGCATTATGATGTGTGACCAGGTTATGTGATCACATAAGTTGATCTGGGAAAAGATAGAGCCTGGAACTACTGTGGTTCATTTCTCAAAAGACAAGGTGGCTCTAAGCCGTTTCAATCACATGTTGAAAACTGAAATAATAACTTGTCTCCCCCTCACCACCTGTCTTTCCTCCCATATATCCTATCATTAGTTGTCATTTTTTCTCCAGTTGCCCAATCAGATCTCAAAGTCATCTAATAGCCTCTCTCACTCATTATGGGCACCAACTCTCAATTCTTTCTTAGAAATATTCCCCAAACCATCCTCGTTGTCAGTGTGATAGTTCAGGACCTCATTTTCGTTTGCCCAGGTATTTGCCACGACCTCCTGCTGGTTTCTCTGGTCCATTCTCATCCTTTTCCAGGTTATTTTCTCACTATTACTGGGTTCTTTTTGGTTTTGATTTGAATTTTCAAAAATGTGATTGCACTAGTGAAATAAAGAGACTGACTCCATGTTTTAAATGTTTGATTTCTGATAGCTGTAAAGCCACACTCCGTTTTCTTCTTCTATCCTACAAGTGATCAAGCTAACAATAAAGTCTAGGTGTTCTCTCCTTTGGTGCCAGTGGAAAATTCAAACCGCCACCAGCCCCTTCCTGTGCATGGGAACCACCCTGGCCTTACTCACTAACCACCATAAAACTTCAAGCCATTTTTACTGCTTGTGAGTCACCCTACTCTTCCTAGAAAGCCTTATTATGTGAGTAAGAAATCTTCATACCCTCTTCGTGTGTGTGTGTGTGTGTGTGTGTGTGTGTGTGTGTGTGATCATTGGTCCCCATACCGAAATCAAATTTGGGTGGTTGTTCATCCTGTATCTTTAAGGTGGACACAACAGTATTTCCCTAACATTCAGTCCCTTCTACCCCAAAAAGTAGAGTACAAAATACATCTCATATGACTCTTCACCATTTCTCCCTATCCTACCTCCCTTGCATCATTCCTCATTTCCTCCTCCCCACACAAACCAATATTTAACCCCCTGACCATTCATTTCCAGAACATTCTATGCTCTGTCACAATTGCTGAGTGTATATCTCCTGTTTCCTTTACCTGGAACACCTTTCATACTTCCACTTCCCTCTTCCCTTTCCTACCCCCAAGCCACCTTCTTTCTCCTTGATGTCTACAAAATGTTTTTTTCCATCCCTAGTACTGAGTAGGATGGCTTCTCCTCCTAAAGTCTCCACTAATTTCTCTAGGCAGATATTTTCTCTTCTTTTCCTGGCCTATAACAATATTGAAATCATTGTTCTTGCATGCTTACAGGTCTCTCTCCCTCTGCAAGAATCTGAGCTTTTCGATGGTAGGGACCTTCCTTTTTTCATCTACTGTGCTTGATTTCTAGCACATTCTTATGAATATAATCAGTGCTAAATAATATTGGTTGAGTAAATAAATAATTTTTTCAAAGTAAAGTCAAATTCTTATTAAGAGTAAAGTGATGTTAGTAAACAAAAGATTGTGAGTTCTTTGAGATAGAGAAGGATTTTTCTCTTTTTTGAGGTGGAGTCTTGCTATGTTGCCCAGGTTGGAGTGCAGTGGTGCAATCTCTGCTCACTGCAAACTGCCTCCTGGGTTCAAGCGATTCTCCTGCCTTAGCCTCCCGAGTAGCTGGGACTACAGGTGTGCACCACCACACCTAGCTCTTTTTTTTTTTTTTTTTTTTTTGTATTTTTAGTAGAGACAGGGCCTCACCATGTTGGCAAGGCTGGTCAGCGATCTGCTCACCTTGGCCTTCCAAAGTGCTGGGATTACAGGCGTGAGCCACCATGCCTGGCCAGGACTTTTCTTTATTTGTCTCTAGTGTTAGATGAAAATAAATTTTAAGAAATTGTTGCATGGCTAATAAAACAATTATAAAATATTTAAAATCTAGCTACTAAAGGCTTTCACTTTTATGAGTGTCAAGGTGAGATGAGTTCATTATTATTCCCAGAATATACACACTTCATCGTCATGGAGTGAGATTCTTTCAGGACTCATGATGCTTCTCTGTTAAACTTGATCACCATAGAAGAAGCAATGTGGCCTCTGTGGCTTAATAATCATGAGAAAAATCAGCTAACAGAAGTGAAAATGACTCATGTGTCTCATTCTCCCCTCCCATGAAAACAAATTTGGAAAATTATGGGTCACAGTGTTTTCTTCTGTTTTCCCTAGTCTGCTTATGCAAGAGTTAAGAAAACCTTCTCACCATGTGATGGTAAATATTTACATCTTTCCTTGATAACAGTTGAAGTCTGTAGTCACTAACTTTATCTAAGAACATACCATGTGCAACATTTTGTCAACTTAGATGACATCCTTAAAGATAAGCATATTCCAACAAGAAAAATTGTATCTTGGATCACATTTCATTCAGTTATTCAACAAATGTTAACTGAGCATCTATTATGCATCTCTATCACAGCACTGAATCCACTGTATCCTGCTTATCTATTTACAGGTTTCTCACCCCCTGCAAGTTTTTGAGCTTTGGAGGGCAGAGGCCACTCTACTTTTATATAGTACCCACTACTATGCACTGAGTTGGCACATTCATCCAGTGCTGAAGAAGATTTAGTTTCATGACCTTATAAAATGTACCGATATCTAAAGCCTGGAAATCCTGAAAACAACAGGATCATATAAATATAAACTTATATATTGAGGTTCACATCCTAAGTATGTATAAGAAAGAGAACCAGCTTAAGAGTATTCTACTTCATATGAAAATATACGAGCAAATGTTTTCGTAGTCCGAAGTCTCAGTGAGATGTGCTAATAGGTTTATACAATTGCTAAGAAAAACACAAAAGGTCAAATTCCTGACTGCTTCCACAGCTTCTATACTCCACCCACTCTGTGACCATGGGAGGATTGGTGCCATGATAAATCCATGGACACCAACTTTCATCAGGTTCAAAAGCCTGCATGACAATCATGGCAACCAATATACATGTTCCCTAGAGGATCCCTTTGCCCACTCCTAACTAGTATATATTTTTTAACCTCATCACTCTCTTCAAACCATGTTTTTCCTCATTTTCTATCTCATTATTGAAGTTGCTGTCAATGCTTTCAAATATTTCCTCAGTCCCTGCCGCTCCAGTACATGCTGACTTCACCCTACTGTAAACACCCATACCTCTCAACTAAAATCTTTTATCTCAGCTGGCCTGGGGAGGACTGGAAGTCGTGGAAAGCTAATGTCCCTGGGAGGAGCTCTCAGCCAATGACAGGTGGAAGTTGGAGAAGAAATATTCCAGTTCCCTTGCTTCTAAAATGGGGTAATTCTGATGTATGTTCTGCTCTGTTTCCCAGCATTTCCCAGCAAGACTGAGCCACAGTTGGCCAAAGCGGAAACCTGCTACATAGTACACATTTTATTGGCTTACTTCTCCTACCTGTCTAACTTCCTAAATAAATCTAATGGTGATTTTTGGAATTAACACCCAAATAAACTATGTTCACACAAACCCTGTCTCAGTATTAGCTTCTGAGGGTACAATGCTAAGACATTCTCTTTCAGCAAAAGCACTAACCTTCTATTACACAGAAAGAGCAATGACCCCACCCCTATCCCAGGGATGATCTATAACCCTGGTGATCCAGTTACAAACTTAATTAAATCCACACACATACTTCCCTTCTGCCCTTCACCTTCAGTGGAAGAGTTGCCTATTCTTTTACTTAAGAATAACCCAACAATCTGTTATCTGGATTCATTAGTCTTGAAACTTTTTGTAACATTTCATTTTGAAGTGATTTCAGATTTATAGAAAATCTGCAAAATTGCAAATAGTTCTCGTATTCAAACAGGACTCCCAAATGTTAACACTTTACCACATTTGCTTCATCATTCTGTTTCTCATTGTTTTATAAAATTATTGTTGTAGTAAAAATCACTTAACATAAATTTGCCATTTTAAAGTGCACAATTCTGTGGCCTTTAGTACATTTACAATATTGTACAACCATCACTACTACCTAAGTCTAGGACCTTTTCATCATCCCAAAAGGAAGCTCACTACCCAAACAATCATTTCCCATACCTACCTTCACCCAGCCCATGGCAACCATTAGTTTTGTTTCTCTCTATTTACCTACTGAGAATATTTCATATATATAAAGTCATATAATATGTGATTTTTGTTGACTGGCTTTATTCACTTACGATAATGTTTTCAAGGTTCATTCATGTTGCAGTACGTATCAGCACTCCATTCCTTTTTATGACAGAATATATTTCATTGTATGGATGGTAACACATTTTGTTATCCATTCATTAGCTGATAGACATTTATTTAGCAAATTTTCAGTCTACAATACAGTATTATTAACTATAGTTGCCATACTGTACATTATATCTCTAGACTTATAAATCCTATATAACTGCAACTTTGTACCATTTGGCCAACATCTCCCTGTTTCTCCTACCCACCAACCCCTGGTAGCTACCATTTTACTCTGTTTCTATGTATTTGACTTGTTTAGATTCTACATATAAGTGAAATTATTCAGTATTCTTCTTGCTGTTTTTGGCTTATTTCACTTAGCATGGTGTCCTTATTTTTAAGTCTTTAAACAAGCACAATTGGGTGGATCACCTGAGTTCAGGAGTTCAAGAGCAGCCTGGCCAACTTGGTGAAACCTTATCTCTACTACAAATATTTTTTTTAAAAAAATAGCCAGCCATGGTGGTGGGTGCCTGTAATCCCAGCTACTCGGGAGGCTGAGGCAGGAGAATCACTTGAACCCGGGAGGCAGAGGTTGCAGTGAGCCGAGATCGCACCACTTGCACTCCAGCCTGGGCAACAGGGGGAGACTCTGTCTCAAGAAAAAAAAAAAAAAAAAAAAAAAAAAAGGTGTTTTATATTGCTCCTCTGGTACTAGCAAGCTGCACCAGGTATGTGGGTTGCTGTTTTTATGATACTCACCACTGAGCTGGTGGGAGTGGGGAATGGGAAGTGAGGAGTTAAATCATCAGAGTTCTCTTAACAAACTTCAGCAGCTTCTTTCATTAAACATTCCCCTAGTCGTTGTAAGTTTGGGATTATATTCTAGAGTTCTGAAAAAGTTGATTCTGACCACTTTTGCTTAATTTTTCTTTTAGTGGAAGAACAGGGTTTTGGAGTGCGCTACTCCAATAATTTGGTGACCTTTTCTGATGATGCATTTGAGGACTACGCTCTGATTTCTTTTCTTATCCAAATTCCTACCTAAGGGGTCGAGGGAGTCATGCCCTACAAACCATAAATTCTCATTTGTGACTTACTTTTCAATCTGACTCTGGCATAACATTATGAGACAATGAAAAAAATATTTAACCCCAAAATATATTTCCTTGCCAGACCTTGAAATTCCCCTGCAAAGTCTATTGTAAGAAAAACCCACATTCTATAGAGAAGCCCCTTCCCCCTTTGTTTTCCTTCCTTTCTTTCTCGATCCAGGAGATAATCAACTAAGAGCAAGGCAACCTTTTAAGTGCAATAGGAAACAATTTACAACATGCTGTCTCTGAAGTCTGCTATCTGAGAGATTCCTCTGCACAATAAAACTTGGTCTCCACAGTACTTTATCTTTAACCTGAACATTCCTTTCTATGGATCCCAGGTCTTTAGACAAACTCAACCAATTGTCAACCAGAAAATGTTTAAATTTACCTATAGCCTGGAAGCCCCCGCTTCGAGTTGTCCCGCCTTTCTGAACCAAACCAATGTATTTCTTAAATGTATTTGACTGATGTCTCGTGCCTTCCTAAAATATGTAAAACCAAGCTGTACCCCAAAGACCTGGGGCACATGTTCTCAGGAGCTCCTGAGGGTTGTGTCACAGGCCATGGTCACTCATATTTGGCTCAGAATAAATCTCTTAAAATATTTTACAGAGTTTGACTCTTTTCGTCAACAATAATCTGGCTCCCAAAACATGTGGGGCCTCAGAGAAGACTCAGGACCCCGAAGGAGTTGCCCGAAACCGGAGCTAACGTATCAGCAGGGGTCCATTGAAGCCCCACCGCGTTGGAGCTTCTCCTCCAGTGGAACTGGTGAGTCCTCTGAGTCCTGGACCTCCCTTTGGTTGATGGTCCTTGATTTATTCTGAGTTGGTTTTCTCCTAGGAAGTTGTTGTTTAAGGATCCTAATTCTAGTTCAGAGATGCATTCTAAAGGGAATTCTCTATTGCTTTTTCTACTAAAATTTATCCTATTCCGGTTTGTCTGTGTGCATTTGTGTGAGGAACTGAGCTGTTGTTTTCCTAGATAAATGAGAGACTGAGTTTTTCATCTCTGAAGAGAAAGAGCATTTGCTCCTCCCAGCTGAAAGGTGCCCTTGGGTGACCGGGAGCCTCATGGGAGTGTCTGGGGGGTTGACTCCCCGAGATGTGCAGCGGCCCTGCAGGGAAATCCCCAATAAAAATCAATTTAAAAAAATGGCTCGTCCAGGAAACGCATAGAATTGCTCATTACCCAGCGTTTTGAGCCCTTTCAGAGGTCATAGACCTCTGGAGAGAGAAACTGAGACACGTAAGAGGGCAGAAACACTCAGTGGTGACAAACTGTAGAGTCCTGCCCGCAAACAGCACACATGGATCCCACAAACAGCACACGTGGATCCACCACACAAGAACCTAGGGCACAGCTCAGTTCCTCCTTTAAGAAAAAAAAAAAAAACCGGAATAAAGAGAAAACAAGGAGAATGACCCCCTTCTGGGCGCTTCATAGGTTTTATCACACCTGTACTTGCCAGATTTATATAAAATGGAAGTAATATGGTCTTTGTGCACATTTACATTAAGGAAAAAGAGTCCTAAGGTTGACCTGCAAACTATAGAGCTCTTGGGTTCTATTTTATTTTCTGCCTGCTTTAAATCTGCTGTTACTTTTCAACTGAGATAAAAACCACTGCCATCTAACAGTGGTTTTTTGTTGTTGTTGTTATTGTTGTTGTTGTTGTTTTGCAAACTGGCAAAGTTGTATTTGTCTCATGGCTAAAGTACTGAAGTAATAGCTATGGGAACTTTGCGTGTGTGTGTATATTTAAAGGCCTTTATAATAGACTTCTATAATTTTATGTTCAATTGGCAATTGAATCCTTTTTAATTTCCCTCTAGCACACCAGACTTTCTCTTCTTACCTTATGATGTAAACTTTGCTATCTGATTTTCACCTGAGTTGCTTTTAATACACAAATGTAAGGCTATTTAGCTGACAACTGCCTGGGGTAAGATTTTTAAAACATGAAAAAAAAAAAAGAAGGTCTTTATAAGTCTATGCAATGTGCTTATATTGGCATACTTAATACGTCTATATATTTATGTGTATGTACACAACATCTTCAATACTAAAAATATGTAAAGAGCTCTAATTAATTGGCTTTAAAAAGTGCTCAAATCAGATACTTAGAAAAAAAGGAAGACTAGTCAAATGCTTTTTCAAGCTCATGTGACTTAAGTGAAATCTTTACTAAATAAGGTGGCGTTAAAATTATTGGTAAAATAATATCAGCAATGTCTTTAGAATTGTTAACATTATGTTTGCATCTATTAATCAAGTAGCTTCATGTTTATTCCTGCAGAATACTATAAGATTTGCCATAAGGGTTATAAACTATAAAACCCAGCCTAAGACAGAATGATCTTTGCTTGTATATGCTTATGAAATATGGTTGGCTTAAATGAAAACAGCTAAATACTCAGCTATTGGTATAAATACCCTTAAAACTAACCATAAGTTTTATTACTTAAGTAGATACCTGAAACTCACAGCTATAAGAATGGTTAATAGAAAAATAATTTTAAATATTGGCTATCACAGTTTTTGTAAATCATCTAGGTAAACTACTAAATTAATCAGGTAAACGTAACAGGATAAATGCTTTTAAACAAACTTGTCATAATTTAGGATCTAAGGTTATTAATTGGTATTAAATGGGCAATTCTAATTTCAGAATTACAGGAAAACCTTTTTTAAAAAAATATTCTTATTAAAGGTAAAATATCTTTGTCTAATTCAAGGCTTATTTAAGGGTTATGTAAAAAACAAGGTAAAGGAATCAGAAAATAAGAGATGTAAAGAAAGTTAAAGATATAAAGAGGTATTTTTGGTTAAAAAAAAAAAAAAAGGTAAAAAAAAGTAATTTTATATAGGAAAGAATCTTGTGTGGTAAATTTTTGCCCTAAAATAAAAATGACGGGGTTGTACAAGAAAGAGGGATGTTTAAGACAAAACAGTCTAAACATGTTGTGAATGAACTACATAAGTCATAGTAAGGTCAGCAAAATGAATTTTTAAAGGGGTTGTATAATTCAGTTGGCTATAATTAAAATGAAATCATATGATATTTCTAGAGATGGGTCTTTAATATTAAAAGGAAATGCACTAATACAAAACTAAATAATTGGTTAAAACAAAATTTTATTACAAATACTGACTTATTTTTAATGCAAGAAGTTTTTAAACTTTTAAATTCTATAATCTGTTTCTTTAACATTCTTCAGATTGATATCTTAAAAGTGCCACTCTTTCTCTTTTGAAAAGGCCAGGCTGGGCACCTTGGCTCACACCTGTAATCCCAGCACACTGGGAGGCCAAGGCTGGTGGATCACCTGAGATCAGGAGTTTGAGACCAGGCTAGCCAACATGGTGAAATCCTGTATCTACTAAAAATACAAAAATTAGCCGGCTGTAGTGGTGGGTGCCTGTGATCCCACCTACTCAGGAGGCTGAGGCTTGGAGAATCTCTTGAACCCAGGAGGTGAAGGTTGCAGTAAGCCAAGATCTCACCACTGCACTCCAGCCTGGGCGACAGAGCAAGACTCGGTCAAAAAAAAAAAAAAAAAAAAAACGGAAAGGCCTTGAATGATGGCTCTTTCCTTTCCTCTACCTTTTGTTGGCTCCTGTAACTTTTACTAATTATCTAAGTAAGGGAGAAAAATTGTTTTTGATAACAGGCAAATTAAGTATCTTTTGAACATGCCTTTTATTCTGCATGCCTGTTATATCTCGATCTTTATATGTGTCATGTGGAAGTGATGTTTCACTTCAAAACTACATGTGAGAGCTCTAATCAAGTAACTTAAAAAATGTAAGTGCTTATTAGATTGGTAAAAGCTAGCGCAGATGTCTTCTAATTTACATAACCTTGGTAATTTTTTGGTAAAAATTAATTTGGTAAATTTAATCTGAAAACTCTCCAGTAATTTAAAAATCTTAAAGTCCTGTTTAAACCCTTGGATTTTTTTCCCCCATTAGAAATTTAGGTTACTAAAAAGTTAAAATAGGAGAAGCATAAAATATGCTTTTGTTCAAGTTTTATAAACAAAAGGATGTCAATTCTCAAAAAAGTAAGTTTTTTTGCTTAAAGATCTATTTAAAAGTTGCTTTATAATAAAGGAACTTATACGGATAAAACTAAATAAATTTTAAAAAGAACAAGCCAGGGCAACAAAACTCTGAGCCCTATGGTTACCAAGAAAATAGTCGATATGAGGGAAGGGCAAAACCAATTAACTATTTAAAATCAAAGGGTGTAATATAAAGAAATTGTTCCATTTTGTAGATTGGTATAATTCGGCTTCTTTAAAGAAACTTTACTATAGTGGATTGTAAAAATAACCACTTTAAGAACAAAATTCTTAATTTTAAATGCTACAGATTTTAAAAGCTTGTTTGGATTAATTAGTACAGGACCAACAGCTCATTACTGAACAATCACTAATGCACAGGGGGTTATTCCTGAGAAAGCAATCAGCCTAGTGGGCCAGATAATGCCATTAAAAGGTCTATTTGCCCTAAGAAGGGGACTGCCCAACTCTCTCTATAAAATACCAAGTGAAGTACCCCAGATGAAACCGTTAATATATTTCATACACAAGCCATGTTGGACTAGATTTATGATAACTGTGATATCCTCCCACCTAATATGTCTATTATCTGGGTCATGGTAAATTTGGGGGTTAAGGGGGCCCTTTTTACATGGGTGCCCCTCCCACAGAATCATAGGACTATTTAAGAAGCCTTATCAAATCTGCTATCCTCATAGGTCTTACAGACCCAACCCCCTTTCAAACCCTTTTCACCAGAAAAGGTAAAATGGTCTGGGGGTAAAAGGCTTCCTGGGATCAGAACATAAAAACATACAGGTTAATAGAATTATAACAGGTGTAAGATGTTTAAACAAGCTTTATGTAAGGTAGCTGTAACCCCTTTTACCTAAATGTCTTATGAAAATGGGTACTGTATCTAACTGGGGGATGTTTTCCCCTTTCTAGTACTATGAAACTAAAACCATGTAAGGAAAATGAAGACACAGGAAAATATATTCCAGAACAAGGAACAGGATAAATTTCCAGAAACCCTAATGGTATGGAGATATTTGATTTACCTTACAGAGAAATCAAAATAACCATCATAAAGATGCTCAAGGAGGTCAAGAGAAGAATGCATAAATAAAGTGAGAATTTCAACAGAGAAAATATAAGAAGTACCAAACAGAAATCTGGAAGCTGAAGAATGCAATAAATAACTGAACTGAAAAATTCACTAGAGAGGTTCAATTGCAGACTAGATCAAGCAGAAGAAAGGATGAGCAAAATCAGGTGCAGTGACTCATGCCTATAATCCTAGCACTTTGGGAGGCCAAAGAAGGAAGACTGCTTGAAGCCAGGAGCGTGAGAAAGGATCAGTAAACTCAAACACAGGTTATTGGAAATTAACAAGTCGGAGTAGCAAAAAGAAGAAAGAATGAAAAGAAGTGAATAAAACTTAAGAGACTTATGAGACAACATAAAGCAAACCAACATATGCATTATGTGAGCATCAGAAAGAAAAAAGATATAGAAAGGGACAGAAAGAGTATTCAAATAAATAATATCAAAAACTTCATAAATCTTGGAAAGGGAATGGACATCCAGATCCAGAAAGCCCAATAAATGCCAAATAAGATGAACCCAGAAAATCTACACTAAGATATATTATAATCAATTATCAAAAGTTAAAGTCAAAGAGAGCATTTTGAAAGTAGCAAAAGAACAGTGACCTGGCATGTATAAGGGAAATTCAATTAGAGTATCAGAGGATTTATCAGCAAAAATTTTGCATACCAGAAAGGAGTGTAATAATATAATAAAAGTACTAAAAGAGGCCAGGCATGGTGGCTCACGCCTGTAATCCCAGCACTTTGGGAGGCCGAGGTGGGCAGATCATTTGAGGTCAGGAGTTTGAGACCAGCCTGGCCAACATGGTAAAACCCCGTCTCTACTAAAAATACAAAAATTAGCCAGTCATGGTGGCGGGTGCCTGTAGTCCCAGGTACTTGGGAAGCTGAGGCAGGAGAATCACTTGAACTTGGGAGGCAGAGGTCGCCGTGAGCGGAGTTCGCATCACTGCACTCCAGCCTGGGCGACAGAGCAAGACTCCATCTCCAGAAAACAACAACAACAAAAACCCCTTTGTCAACCATAACAGCAAAACTATTCTTCAAAAGTGAGGAAAGATAAAGATGCTCCTAAACAAACAAAAGCTTCAGGAGTTCATTAACACTAGACATGCCTTACAAAAAAATGCAGAAATTGAAATAAAAGGTTGCTAAACAGCAAAACGAAAGCATACAGAAGCATAAAATTCGATGGTCAAGGTAAATATATAGGCAAATTCAGAATATTATAATACTGTAATGCTGGTGGGTAAATCACTTTTAACCATATTATATAACTTAAAAGACAAAAGTATTAAAAGTAACTATAAAATACATTCATGGAGCTGGGCGCGGTGGCTCATGCCTGTAATCCCAGCACTTTGGGAGGCCAAGGCAGGCGGATCACAAGGTCAGGAGTTCGAGACCAGGCTGGCCAATATGGTGAAACCCTGTCTCCACTAAAAATACAAAAATTAACCAGACGTGGTGGCGTGCATCTGTAGTCCCAGCTACTCAGGAGGCTGAGGCAGGAGAATCGCTTGATCCTGGGAGGCGGAGGTTGCAGTGAGCCGAGATCGTGCCACTGCACTCCAGCCTGGGTGACAGAGTGAGACTCTGTCTCAAAAAAAAAAAAGAAAAAGAAAAAGAAAAACGCAAACTGTGAGATTAATAACAATGTGTGAAGCAGAAGTAAAAATGCAGTTTTTGTACGTGATATACATTTCATCTGCTTAAAATAGACTCCTATAAGACATTTTAAATATGTCTTATGATAACCACAAGAAAATAACTATAGAAGATAAACAAAAATAAGAGAGACAGAGAGAGACAGAAAGGAATCAAAGCGGATCAATACAAAAATCTATGAAACACAAAGGAAAACTGCAAGAGAAGAAAAAAGGGAGAAAAGAACTAAAAGACAGACAGAAATTGATTGACAAAATGGCAATAATAAATGATTCCCTAAGAAAAATTGCTTTAAATGTAAGTGAATTAAACTCCCCAATAATAAGGCATTGAGTGGCTGAATGGATAAAAAAATAAGATCCAACTATACATTGTCCACAATAGACTCATTTTAGGTTTAAGTATACAAATAGGTTGAAAGTGAAAGATTGGAAAAAGATATTCTGTGCAAATGGTAATCAAGAGAGGAACAGTAGCTATACTTATATCAGACAAAATAGTAAGTCATAAACTGTCACAAGAGACAAAAAGGACATTATATAATGATAATAGTGCCAATGCAACAGAAATATATAACTATAAATATATATGCACCCAACATCAGAGCTCCTAAATATAAAAATCAAATATTCACATAACTGAAAGGAAAAATAGACAGCAATACAATAATAGTAGGCGATTCAATACTCAATTTCCAATAATGGATAGAATATCCAAACGAAAAAATCAATATCATAAGAGTAGACTTGAACAACAGTATAGAACAAATGGACCTAACAGTCATATACAGAATATTCCACCCCAAAGTAATAAGTACACATTCTTCTAAAGCACACAGAGAAAAATTTCAATATAGATCACGTTAGGTCACAAAAACAAACTTCAATAAATTTAAGAAGATTGAAATTATACCAAATATCTTTTCTAACCATAATGGAATGAAACTAGCAATCAATAGCAAAAGAAAAACTGGAAAATTTATAAATGTGTGGAAGCTAAATAACACACTTTTGAATAACAAATGGATCAAAGAAGAATCAAAAGGGAAATTTAAAAATATCTTGATGTCCACAGAGGAGGTCTACAGAAAAAAATAAAATAAAAATATCTTGAGACAAATGAAAACAAAAATACAATATGCCAAACTATATGGGGTCCAGCAAAAGCAGTACTAGAAGTAAAGTCTGCAGCAATAAATTCCTATATTAAAAATGATGAAAGGTTTCTCGAAAACAACCTAAATTTACACCTCGAGGAACTAGAAAAGAATAAACTGAGACAAATGTTAGAAGAAAGAAGGAAATAAAAGTTAGAGAACAAATAAAATTGAGTATCGAAAAACAATAGAAAAAATGAAATTTAGAGTTTTTATGAAAAGATAAAATTCACAAGCCTTTAGCTAGAATAACTAAGAAAAAAGAGAGAAGACTGAAATAAATAAAATTAGAAATTAAAGAGGAGACATGACAACCCCTGCCACAAAATCAGAAGGGACATAAGAGATTACCTTACCCAATTTTACACAAACTGGATAAACTAGAAGGATAATTTTTTTAGAAACATACAAATTACCAAAACTGGATCATGAAAAATAGAAAATCATAACATATATATATATATAATGATAACGAGAATGAATCAGTAATCAAAAATATTCTGACAATGACAAGAAGCCCAGGACCAGATGTCTTCACTGATGAATTCTACCAAACATTTGAAGAAGAATTCAAACCAATAATTCTCAAAGTCTTCTGAAAAATTGAAGAGGAAGGAACATTAACCAACTAATTTTATGAGGCCAGCATTAACCTGATAACCAAAACCAAAGATACCTAAAGGAAAGAAAATTACAGGCCAATATTCCTGAAGAATATAGATGCAAAAATCCTGAACAAAATATTATCAAGCAGAATTCAATAGCACATTAAAAGAATCACGTACCATTACCAAGTGAGATTTATCCCTGGGATATAAGGATGGTTCAACATATGCAAATCAATAAATGTGATACACACCACATACCTAAGTCTGTGCAAGCTGTTATAACAAAAGAACATAAGCTGGTTGGCTTATAAACAACAGAAATTTATTTCTCACAGTTCTAGAGGGTGAGAAATTCAAGATCAAGGCCCAGGCAGATTTTTTGTCTAGTGAAGATCTGCTCTCTGGATCATAGATGGTGTCTTCTATCTGTGTCTTTGCATAATGGAAGGGGCAAGGGAGCTCTTTGGGTCCTCTTTTGTAAGGGCACTAACCCCATTCCTAAGAGCTCTGCCCTCATGACCTAATTGCTTCCCAAAGGCCCTATCTTCTGATACTATCATATTGGGGATTAAGTTTCAACATAGAAATAGGGGGAGTCACACAAACATTCAGAGCATAGCACTGCATTGACAGAATAAAGGATAAAAATCACATGATCGTCTCAACAGATGTAATAAAAAAAGCATTTGACAAAATGTAATACCCCATATCATGATAAAAACACTCAACAAACTAGGAATAAGGATAAATTACCTCAACATAATAAACAAAACTAACATCACATTCAATAATAAAAAACTGAAGGCTTTTCTTCTAAGATTAGGAGCAAGGCAAGAATGCCCACTCTCACAACTTCTATTCAACATAGTACTGGAATCCTAGCAAAAGCAATTAGGCAAGGAAAATAAATAAAAGGCATTCAAATAGGAAAGAAAGATATAAAATCTCTTTGCCGGTAACATGATCTTCCGTGTAGAAAACCCTAAATACTCCAGAATAAACAGAACTAATTTAAAAATTAGTAAAGTTTAAAAATACAAAATCAAGGCCGAGTATGGTGGCTCACACCTTAATCCCAGCACTTTGGGAAGCCAGGGCAGGCGGATCATGAGGTCAGGAGACCAACACCAGCCTGACCAATATGGTGAAACCCCGTCTCTACTAAAAATACAAAAAATTAGCCGGGCGTGTTGGCACATGCCTGTAGTCCCAGCTATTCAGGAGGCTGAGGCAGGCGAATCACTTGAACCCAAGAGGCAGAGGTTGCAGTGAGCTGAGATCGCGCCACTGCACTCCAGCCTGGGAGATAGAGTGAGACTCCGTCTCAAAAAAAAAAAAAAAAACCCACAAAAACAAAAACAAAATCAACATACAAGGATTTGTTGTATATTAATATACCAACCATATATTTTCTGAAAAGGAAATTAAGAAAACAATCCCATTTACAATAGCATCAAGGTGAATAAAATACTTAGAAATAAACTTAAGTTTTAAATAAACATTTAAAATACTTAAAATACTAAGAAATAAAAAACTTATACACCAAAAAATACAAAACACAGATGAAGAAATTAAAGGAAACACAAATAAATGGAAAGACATGTCATGTTAATGGATTGAAAGAGTGAATATTGTTAAAATGTCCATATTACCTGCTATGGTTTGAATGTGTCCCCAAAATTTCATGTGTTGGAAATTTAATCCCCAATTTTGTATGTTGATAGTATTTGGAGGTGGCGCCTTTGGGACGTAATTAGGACTAGATAAGGTCATTAAAGTGGAGCCTCCCTGATTGTACTGGAGGCTTTATTAAAAGAGGAAGAGGGGTAATCAAAACCACAATGAGATACCATCTCGCACCAGTTAGAATGGTGATCATTAAAAAGTCAGGAAACAACAGGTGCTGGAGAGGATGTGGAGAAATAGGAACACTTTTACACTGTTGATAGGACTGTAAACCAGTTCAACCATTGTGGAAGACAGTGTAGTGATTCCTCAAGGATCTAGAACTAGAAATACCATTTGACCCAGCCATCCCATTACTGGGTATACACCCAAAGGATTATAAATCATGCTGCTATAAAGACACATGCACACGTATGTTTATTGTGGCACTATTCACAATAGCAAAGACTTGGAACCAACCCAAATGTCCATCAATGATAGACTGGATTAAGAAAATGTGGCACATATACACCATGGAATACTATGCAGCCATAAAAAAGATGAGTTCATGTCCTTTGTAGGGACATGGATGAAGTTGGAAACCATCATTCTCAGCAAACTATCGCAGGGACAAAAAAAAACAAACACCGCATGTTCTCACTCATAGGTGGGAAATGAACAATGAGAACACTTGGACACAGGAAGGGGAACATCACACACCGGGGCCTGTCGTGGGGTGGGGGGAGCGGGGAGGGATAGCATTAGGAGATATACCTAATGTAAATGACGAGTTAATGGGTGCAGCACACCAACATGGCACATGTATACATATGTAACAAACCTGCACGTTGTGCACATGTACCCTAGAACTTAAAGTATAATTTAAAAAAAATGCTTGGGACAAGAAAAAAAAAAGTAGGAGACAAATCATTTCAATTATTCTTTTGCATTGATTGTTTTATGTTTATGAATCCATAGAAACCTCATTTCAGAGGCATTTGCTGCACTTGAGACTTGAGCTTGGTTTGTAGCTTTGAAATTAAATTGGCAAGTATGTAACTTCAAAAAAAAGTATACATCACTTGTAATATGCATTAGAAAGATTAAGTGAGTTAAAGTGTTACTCTTAAGATTAAGAGATCAAGACAAATTGCTTTGATTTTGTAATGTACATCATACAGTAACATATAAAAAATAAATAAGTACCATCAATATTATACAAATATATGATTTACAATATCCCCATTATAGCAAGACAAATAATGCAGTCATAAAATAAAATGTCTTTTAGGCATTTATTATGCAAAGCATGTAAATTATTGTTCTCATTATGACATAAGAATAATACTCTTTTGTTGACAAAAGATATATTGTGTTAGCTCAAGGTCCAATGAAGAGCTTCCAGGAAGTTCAAAAGTAAAATCTGGCCATGTTTGCTATACGCTAAATAGAACAGCAACAACCTCTGCTATCCCTTAAGCATAAACTATCCCTTTACATAAACTTAAGTAAATGGCTTGTTACAAATAAAAATAAATAACAATTTAGAAACTAGTTAACAAAGAAAAAAAAAAGAGGAAGAGAGGTAACACACATTTGCCCTCTTGTCACATGATGCTTTTTGCCATGTTATGATGAAGCAAAAAGGACCTTGCCAGATGTTGATGCCATGCTCTTGGACTTCTCAGACTCCAGAACCATGAACTAAATAAACTTCTTTTCTTTATAAATTACCCAGTCTGGTATTCTGCCATAGCAATGGAAAATGCACTTAAGGTAGAAAATTGGCAACAAGAAGTGAGGCCATTGCTATAACAGAGATCTGAAAATATGGAAACAGCTTTGGAATTGGGTGATGGGTAGAGGCTGTAAGAATCTGGAGGAGGCCGGGCGCGGTGGCTCACACCTGTAATCCCAGCACTTTGGGAGGCCGAGGCGGGTGGATCATGAGGTCAGGAGATCGAGACCATGGTGAAACCCCGTCTCTACTAAAAATACAAAAAAATTAGCTGGGCGTGGTGGCAGGCACCTGTAGTCCCAGCTACTCAGGAGGCTGAGGCAGGAGAATGGCGTGAACCCGGGAGGTGGAGCTTGCAGTGAGCCGAGATTGCGCCACTGCACTCCAGCCTGGGCGACAGAGTGAGACTCTGTCTCAAAAAATAAATAAATAAATAAATAAATAAATAAATAAATAAATATAATCTGGAGGAACAGACTAGGAAAAAAAAAATACCTGCATTGCCATAAATGGTGCATTAACAGTGACTCTGGTGAGGGCTCAGAAAAAGGAGAAGACCAGAGAAATTCTAAAACATTTTAGAGATTGCTTAAGTGGCCTTGACCAAAATATTGATAAAAATACGGACAGTAAAAGCCACTCTAATGAGGTATCATATGGAACTAAAGAAACTGGAGAAAAGGCCATTCTTGTTATAAAGTAGCAAAAATCTTGGCTGAACTATGTTCATGGTTGAATGCTTTATGGAAGGCAGAATTTAAGAGTGATGAACTGGAATAGCTTGTGGAACATATACGAAAGCAGCAAAGCATTCAGGATGTTTCAAGGCTACTTTTAACAGCTTATAGTAAAACAAAAGAGGAAAGAGAATATTTGAAGAGAGAATTTGTAATTAAAATGAAAGCAGAGTGAAATGATTTTGGACATGTGGTAGAGAATGAAAGAGCATTTTCAGCACAGGAAACCAAGGGTGTGACTAAGTGATCAATTGATAAGGAGATTAGTATGGATAAAACAAAGCCAGAGACTATCGGGACATCAGGAGAAAAACTCTTGGAGATCTTTGAGTCTTCCCCTCCCATTACAGGCTCAGAGCTCTGGGAGGGTAGAATGGTTTTGAGGGATGGGCCACTGGCCAGGGCTGCCTTGGGTCTCTGTTCCTTGCATTCTGGTGCAGCACTCCTCATCATAACAGCTGTGGCCCAAGATGCTCCAGGTGCAACTTGACCTACCACTCTAAACGGTACGAGACATAAACTTTGGCAGCATCCATGAAGTGCTAATTCTGGAGATGTGCAGAATGTAAGAGCTGTGGGAACATCCTTCACCCAGATTTCAAAGGATGGCATGAACAGCCTGGAGGCCCAGGCAGAGAGTTGTCACAGGGTAGAGCCACAGCAGAGAGCCGCTACAAGGGCAATGCTGAGCAGAAATGTAAGGTCAGTTGTTGGGATTCACTCAGGATGGTGGCAGAAATATTAAAGGGACATATTAGGGAAAGTTATAGGGAATAGTCACAAACCGTTTGGAAGGCCGAAAGCTTACATAGCTTGTAATAATTGAACAGACTGAAGGCAGCCGGTTCTTACATTAGAGAATTAGGTCATAAGGTAAATACTAGGGACAACAGAGTCTTCCTCATTTAAGTCTGTTTACCCTACCTCCAATAACTAACCTTTGAGCCAGATGGCCCTCATGGGGGAAGGTTGACCAAGGATATTGCCCCCTAATGGTATTTACTTTAAACCGCGGTACCTGAGCTTTAATCATTAGTAGAACTACTCTCTTAACCATGTTAATTATCCACAAGTGCGTTTACTCAAAGCTTCTGTTGTTAATTCTGTACTAAATAAATGCCTGGAGTGCGAGCTGCTCAGGGCCGGCCGCAATGACAAACCTCTCTTGGTGGGCAGGTGGTCGGACACTCAGCAGGACTGGCAAAACAGAATATCTGTGTGTCAGTGTACGTTTTATTCATCCGTCGTTTAGGTCAGGGTCTGCGGGCAGATCCCCATAGCTAATGCCCTCTTGTGAGGAGCCACACCTCAGTCAGTGCTAGAGCTGTCACAGAGAGTCCCCACTAGGGCAATGCCTAGTGGAGCTGCAGGGGAAGGACTACCCACAAGAATTCAGAATTGTAGATCTACAAGTATTCAGTCCCCTTGGGAGAACTGCAGGCATAAGACTCCAACCTGTATAAACTGCTGCATGGGCTGAGCACAGCAAAGCCACAGGGATGGAACTGCCCAAGGCTTTGAAGATTCCAACCCCCCCTCCCACGCCAGTACATTCCAGAGATGGCACATGGAGTGAAAGATCATTCTAAGCTTTAAGGTTTAATGTTGTTTCCCTGTTGGGGTTTCGACGTGCTAAGACCAGCTACTTATTTTTTCTTGCTTATTTTCTCCATCTTTAATAGGAATGACTATCCTGTGCTTAGCATTGCATTTTGCAAATACATAGCTTGTTTTGATCTCACGGGCTTGCAGCTGGCAAGGAAATTGCACATTTTGAGTCTCATCTATATCTGATTCAGATGAGACTCTGGACTTTGGACTTCTGAGTTGATCCTGAAACAAGTTACGACTCTGGAGCTACTGGAATGGAATTAATACATTTTGCATGTGAAAAGAAAATAAAATTTGGGGGCCAGGGGCAGAATGCTATGGTTCGATGGTGTCCCCTAAATGTCGTGTGTGTGTTGGAAACTTAATCCCCAAATCCATATGTTAATGGGATTTGGAGATGGGGTCTTTGAAAGGTAATTAGAATTAAATAAGGTCATCAAGCTAGGGCCCCCGTGATGGTACTGGAGGCTCTATGAGAAGAGGAAGAGTGATCTGAGCTGACACACTCTTCCCTCTTGCCATAAGATGTCCTCCACCATATTATGACACAGCCAGAAGGCCATTAGCAGATGCTGGTACCATGCTCTCAGACTTCCTAACCTCTAGAACTATGGGGTAAATAAACTTTATAAATTACACAGTCTGGGGTTTTTTTGTTTTTGTTTTTTTTGAGATGGAGTCTCATTCTGTTGCCCAGGTTGTAGTGCAGTGGCACGATCTCAGCTCACTGCAACCTTCGCCTCCCAGGCTCAAGCAATTATCCTGCCCCAGCCTCCTGAGTAGCTGGGATTACAGGTGCCCACTACTCCACCTGGCTAATTTTTGTATTTTTAGTAGATCCG
This sequence comes from Pan troglodytes, assembly GCF_028858775.2. Classification (NCBI taxonomy): domain Eukaryota; kingdom Metazoa; phylum Chordata; class Mammalia; order Primates; family Hominidae; genus Pan; species Pan troglodytes. The sequence continues at coordinate 38,386,636 of NC_072421.2, read as the reverse complement.
AGGTTTCACCATGTTGGCCAGGCTGGTCTCGATCTCTCGACCTCAAGTGATCTGCCTGCATTGGCCTCCCAAAGTGCTGGGATTACAGGCGTGAGCCACCACGCCCAGTCACAGTCTATGGTATTCTGTGATAGCAACAGAAAATTGACTAAGAGTTGATATTGTTAAAATACCTATATTACCTAAAGCAATCTACAGATTCAGTGAAATTTCTATCAAAATTCAAATGGCATTATTTACAGAAATAGAAAAAATCCTAAAATCATATGGAACCACAAAATACCCAGAATAGCCAAAACAATCTTGTTAAAAAAAAGTTAGAGCCATCATACTTCACTATTTCAAAATGTATTACAAAACTACAGTAACCCAGTAGTATGATACTGGCATAAAGACAGACCTATACAACCAATGGAACAGAATGGAAAGCCCAGAATTAAACCCATACATGTAGTCAACAGACCTTCACCAAGGGTGCCAAGAACACTCAACTGGGAAACAGTCCTCTCAGTAAATGATGCTGGGAAGATTGGACATTCACTTGCAAAAGTATGAAATTCTACCCATGCCATACACCACACACAAAAATTCACTAAAAATGAGTTAAAGACTTAAGTGTAAGACCTGAACTTTAAAACTCTTAGCAGAAAACACAGCAGGGAAAGCTTCATAATGTTGGTTCTTGGCAATGATTTCTTGGCTGTAGCCTCAAAAGCACAGGCAACAAAAGCAAAAAATAGACAAAGGGGACTATATCAAACCAAAAAGCTTCTACACAGAAAAGGAAACAACAGATAAAAGGCAACCTACAGAATGAGAAAAAAAATTGCGAACTATGTATCTGATAAGGGGCGAATATACAAATATATAAAGGTTTCCTACAGCTCAATAGCAGAAAAACAAATAACCAAATTTAAAAAGTGAGCAAAAACTGTGAATCGACATTTCTCCCAACAAGACATACGAATGGCCATGAGGCATATAAAAAGATGTTCAGCATCACTAATAATCAGGGAAATGTAAATCAAAACCACAATGAGATATCACCTCATACCTCTTAGAATGGCTACGATAAAAAGGAAAGATATCAAGTGTTGGTGAAGATGTGATGAAATTGCAACCCTGGTACAGTGTTAGTGGGACTGTAGAATGGTGGATCTGCTATAAAAAACAATACGGAGGTTCCTCAGAAAATTTAAAATAGAATTACCAAATGATCCAGCAATCCCACTTCTGGGTATTTACTGGTATTAAATAGAAATATGGATCCCGAAGGCATATCTGCGCTCCCATGCTCATAGCAGCATTATTCACAATAGCCATGATATGTAAACAACCTAAATGTCCAACTAGAGATAAATAGATAAAAAATACGGTATATAAATACAATTGAATATTATTCATTATTTAAAAAATCATGAAATCCTGCCACATGAGATAACATAGATGAACTTTGTGGACGTTATGCTAAGTGGAATAAGCCAGTTATAGAAGAACAAATAATGCATTATTTTACTTATATAAAGTATCTGAAATAGTGAAATCACAGAAGCAGAAAGTAGAGTGGCAGTTGCCAGGGACTGGCAGGGGGAAATGGGCACTTGCTATTCAATCGGTACAAAGTTTCACTTATGCAAGATGATTAAGTTCTAGAAATCTGCTGTACAACGTTGTGCCTATAGTAAATAACACTTCATTGTACATTTAAAAATTTGTAGAGAGGGTAGATCTCATGTTAAATGTTCTCACCAAAATAAAAATGAACTAAATTAATTATCTAATTAATTAAATGACTTGATTTAAGTACAGATTTTTCAGTAAAGTGCCCCAAATTACACTGAGCATAGACAAGAACCAGCAACTAGGCAAAGTGAAGTACAAGTATAGATGTAGAATTCTAAAATCTCTGGCCACAATAGTTTCTGCTTTTGCATCTTAAACTGAGACTATATGCTAAATAATTGTTTAGCTTGGAATTGCAAGATTAGTTCATGTAGTTACATTTTGTATCTTTCCCACACAGTTCAACCAGTAGAGTTGGCTTAGGAGAATCAATACAATATGGATGTTTGTATACGGGTGTGTTCAATTTCAACTTGGTCCACCATGGAAAACAGGCCATAAGTAAATGACTAAGGTCTGCATTTGTCTCCTGTTCCTCTCATGATCACTTTGTGGTGATGCCTAAGAAGCCCCAGATGATACAAATGCTCAGGTTGGAAGCTTGGGACTCAGTCTAGGAGTAGGAGTGAGGGAGTCCTTACCAAAGCCCAACATGGAACTTGAATCCTGAGGTAGGAAATAGCTATTGAGCCAATTCACAGAGTCCTTTAGGGAAAGATAATCATAAATTTAATTACTTAAAACCTAGAACTTTCTTTACATTTCCCGGCCAGTGTATTGCTACATAAGGGTGAGTCTCAACTAAAAAGATGTGAGCATTTTCCCCAGTCAGAAAAGGCTGTCGTCTCTTAACCTTAAGAACAAAAATAAGTAAAAAATGTTCATCTAATTATATGTTTCTAGCATAACACAATACAGACGATGTTGGCAGATAATTCCAGTCTTTTACCTCACTCATTTTGCAAACACAGTAAAACAAAGTAAATAGTTTGAGTCATCATCTTTGGACTCTTAAAATCTATTACATAAATTGAAAGAAGCATAAATAATTTAGATATTTTTAAACAAACTTACATATAATAGGCAACCAATTTAAACCATTCCTCTAAGTTCCCTGGAAAGAGACCAATGTGTAATCATCAGTTTTTAAATAATCCATGCTGTGGTACCAAATGAATATAAATGTAATGTTAAAAAATTTGATCAATAAATTATAATCTCATTTATTATTTATAAAACACTTTTTGCCACATCCTCTCTGATTTTTTTATAGCCACATTGTGAGGTATACAAGAAGGGACCATAACCCTAATTTTACAGATATGAGAAAACTCATTTGCCCTGGATCTCGTATCTCGTTAGTGGTAAAAAGATCCAGTGTTCTTTACCGTATGCTGCAAAATATTTCCTGCTATTGATAAGACTTTGTTGCAATGACCTCTAAGAATTTTGGTATCATTAAATAAAAGTTATATAAAAGTTGTTCTATTTTTGATAATATTTTTTCTTCATATGGCATACTGGAATTGAAACTTAGAGACCTGAAATTATGTTCTGATTATGTTAACTCACCATAGCTTCATAGTGACACCAAAAGAGCTTTGCACACGATGTTGCTATATGTCCATTTGTGTGTGTATGTGTGTGCGTACGTGTGTGGTGAAAGATGGGGAGGAAAGTTATAACTATCAGAAATATAATACAACATAAAACACAATTAAATCAGTTTTGCAAATTGTGAAACATCTGTTATGTTTTGATTTACTCCAGCATGGTCCAAGAGTTATAAACTTCTCATCACAACAGAAATTGAAAGCAAAGGTCAATTAGAAATGTTATTTCATAGAGAGGTCTACCATTACCATGTCAGAATGCCAGAAATAAGTAAAGTTCCCTTCTTGTTCTTGCTTACTTATCTTTAAGACCTTGTATTTGCCTCTAAAGCTGTATGTTTCCTTGAGGAGAGCATCTTGTCCCCATTTACGTGAACTCATCAAAGCACCAACCCTAGATCAATTTGCCTTCTTCATGCCCATATCCAGGACAGCTAGAGAAAAATCACACAGCCCTACAGACTGGGTGAGAAGACAAACTCGTGGTCCACAAATTAGCTAAGCCTAATCACCTGTGAATTCTTTTCCTTACCTTCAGTCAGTTCCTGAAGCCAGTGCCCTCAATGACTTTTCAATGCTCTTCTGAAATTACTCAGGCCCTGATGCCCTCCCTCTTAGCCTTGGCTCTCTCAATATACTGCCCTTCCATTAACTTACTGATGTCCACACTTAGCTGTACCTCATCATAGGTTCAGAGGACTAGATGTCCTTTTCCCTTTTCAAATCTACATTCTTTCATTTTTTTGTCCTAAATCTCATCTCCTCAGACTTGCTCCATGATCTTGTTCCAACAAGCATTCTCTTTTTTTCTTTAACTTGAATATCTCAAGTTTCACTGATTCCTTTATCTCAGCCTATAAACAAATGTAAAATACATACGCATTGCCCTTCATGTAGTCTACTGTACAGTTTGTCTCGTCTTCATATTTATTATAATAAATTTATTAAAATGCTTATCTGTACTTGCTGCATCCAAACCACCTCTCAGTCACTTCTCAAGTTACTGTAATCTGACTTTTACCCCCACTGCTCTCCTGCATCTTCACTAATGTGGGGGTCCCCAACTCTCTAGCCATGGTGATTAGTAGAGGGATGGGCATGTGACTTATACCTGACCAATTAGAGTCTTCCCTCAGGTTTATTTTGTATTTTGAGATAACAAGGAAAAAACTCCTTCTTTTTTCTGGTTTTGGAGCTAATAGAATATGAATCTGGAACTGCCTAAGATCATGACTCTAGCCTCAAAGAGTCACTTAGCTTAAAAACAAAACAAAACAAAAAAACAGAGAGTCTGAGGGAAAAAAAGATGGTGTTAAAATTTCTAACTTTAGTCATACTCAAAGCCAGCTCTGACCCTGAGTGTTCTCATATGATTATTTTGTCCATTAAATTCTACTCTTTGGCTTAAATCAAATTCTTATTTGTTGACTTTTCCTTCTCAAGTTCCTCATCTGTCATCTACTCCAGCAACATCTTCTCATTCTATTATATTCATTTCATCCTGCATATGCTTCCTTTGATGATTTCAACCAGACTCATGCTTTCAAACTTTAAACTATGAATGATAACTCCCAAGTCTATATCACCAGACCAGTTCTCTCCACTGAATTTCATACTCAAATATCAACATTATACTAAACAATTTCACTTTTTAAAATTAATTTATTTATTTTTTAGACAGAGTCTTTCTCTGATGCTCAATAACTTCACTTTGATTACCCAAAGGCAACTCACTCCAGAGTGAATATAAACTCGTTTTCCTGAGGTCAGTCCCAAGACATGTTTACCCTGGTGGTTCTGGCGTAATTATTAATAGCACTCTTTCACATTCTCTGAAGTGCCCTGGTTTTGACGATAAAATTCTTTGTCACTCTCTCTCAGACTCAATGTTTCCTACACTGAACCCACTATCCTTCTTTCCATATGTCAGTCAGTCAAATTGGAAGCCTAGAGTCATCCTTGACTCTTTCCCCTAAATCTGTCCTCCATGTTATAACAATGTCCAGGCCTTGAATACTTCTTGAATCTACCATTTTCTCTCTTTTCCAGCTGCCACTGCTCTGGACTTTTACCATCTTTGAAATAGCCTCTTAACCTCCAGTCTTCTTCCCCTCAAATCTATCACTCACAATAACAATAAGGGTGTTGAATTATTGGCCCAAATTCTTCATCCCTCCTAGTGTCCATCCTCTTAGTGTCCTCTCCAGAAAGCAATCCCTGGCCCTCTCCTTACCCCAGTTACCTTTGCTAATGACATTGAAGTTCCTTCCACTAGAGATGGAGTATACTTCCCTACCCTTTGACTTTGGGCTTATCCACGTGATTTGCTTTGGTCAGTATAACCACAGGTGTAACTCAAGTAGGAGTTTGGCAACTTCAGTTCTTGTGCTTTTGACCTTGTCATGGAAAGAACATTTCTTGGCTAGCCCATAAGTCTAATAAAGACAAGAGTAAGGTCAGCAAAAATTGGACCCTGTCTACCATCTGGAGCTAAGTGCAGACAAACCCAGGGCTAGACAAACCCAAGTGCAGAACAGTTAACTCCCAATCAAGTAGCAGAAGGGTGAAGAAGAATAAATTATTGTTGTTTTAAGCCAGTTAATTTTCCTGTACTTTTTAATGGAACAATAGCTTATTGACATAACTCCCCTCTCTATTTTAGTTAGTAATACTGAATTCACCCAAAAGAGAAGCCTAAAGATATCCTTGATTTTCCCTCCTCACCCTGACCTTTACATTCCAACAATTCCTAGATCTTACAAATCTATATTCCAAACATTTCTTGAATTCAGAGCCCCCTCTGTATTTCTTTTGCCACTGCTCTGATTCAAACCCTCATATCTTTGATCCTGGATTACTGCAATAGATTTGCCTGGTCTCCTTGTGTCTAGCCCATCCTCCTCAAGAATATGATCCATGTATCCACCAAAGGACCTTTCTCTAAGGAAATTTGACCATTTCTCCCCATTGTATTCCTTCTCCACTTTGCTAAAACTTCTTTAATGGGTTTCCACCATCCACAGAATAAAGTCTAACTTCCAAGCAAGACCCTCACGGTCTGGCCCTAGCTAACTCTTTAGACTCATCCCTCACCACTCCTGCCTTACAATTTTTACTGTAGCAACACTGCTTGTAGTTCCTCAAAACCTCTCCAGAAAGCAATCCCTGGGCCTCTCCTTAACCCAGTTTATGGTTTTCTCCTCCTTGCTCCTCACAATTTGCTGTACATATTTATATGTACTTACCACAGTATAATGACCTATCAGTCTATCTCTCCTACTGTCTTTCTGAGGTGAGACTGTCTTACTCATGCTTTAATTGGAATCTGCCACCCTAGGGCAGAACCTGACACATACGGCATGCTTAGTAAATATTTAGTGAGTAAATGAATGAATGACTGATTTTTTAAAAAAAACTCATAAAACATATTCTTACTGTTTATGAAAATGCTTTTGATATTTTCTGTTCCTAACCCCAAATAATATATTTTTCTTGCTATTAATACATGTGATTCAAAAAATCACCATTGAAATCAATTCACTTATTTACCGAGGATCTTTTAACAAATCTAATGTTAGTAATATGAAAGCAAGATAATGGAGTTTAGCATTTATTTCCACATAGAAACAGATATTTAGTAAGAATTTAATAGAACAGGGCTTCTTAGTCAGATGGCACTTTTCTTTGGTATATAATAGTGAACTAAACTTTGAAAAAAAATTCTTTTACTTTATGGATCCATAACTTTTTTTTTTATTCCTCGTAAGTCTTTCTGCCCTTCAGATCAGATCAATTTACACATATTCCAATTTCTTCCATGATTATTGTTCTACTCAGGCTCTTCAGTCAATTTCGGTAATTGCTATAAAAGTAAAATTGTATTACATGTTGGATGGATAACACCCATCATGTGCTGCACTGATTAACAATTGAAAAACTTCAGTATACTTTAAAATGAACACATATCAAGGTATGTTTCCAAACATCTTTACACTTTCATAGCCTGAAAAGCTCTCAGAAAAAGAACTTATTTAATTTGGTCAAAAATCAATATTTGGTGTATTTTCAATTACTGTCTTTTATAATAAAACTGTTAATGAATAATATTTTCTATGACAACCAACTGAATATACATCATACATTAAAGGTAATTTCAACCAATATTAAAGCCACCAAAAAAGCAATACGCTGGTTTGAGTTTCTTAAATAGGAAAGCATTGCATACTTCTCGGTTATAAACAGAATTCCAAGTACAGGTTCTGAAGACTGAAAGCATATATCAAACCTTCGGAAAAGTAAAAGTAAATAAAGATATATTCTGCTTTACAGTTATTATTTCTGAAAGGTAGTAAGTTATCAAATATATATATTTGATATATTTCACATATATCAACTTATATTTCACATATAAGTTATCAAATGGTATTTGAAAATCTTCCTACCTAAAACAGCTCTTCTGAAAATACTTTCAGCAAATAATTATTTCATAAAATATATATGCACAATAGAGCAATATCTTTTAGATATACATTTATTAGGTTTCCTCTAAGTGAGAAATACTGTAGAGTAGAGGAACAGGTGCCAACAGAAAGGGTCCCAGAAGCATATATACCATATCTAAGAGCAAGAGGATGTTTAAATACATAATTTATATTTCCTTAAGTAGGAAAACAGGTGAAAGGCAGTGACTCAATCTATTGAGAGAAAATCTTTCAAACTTCTTGAAGTTCCAATTTGATCATGATGGCATTCCTCAAAGATTTAAATAGGTATTGATTAAAGACTTCATAAAATACGGAAAAGGGCTGGGAGCATGAATAGTCCAAAACAACAAAGGATACAAATCACTCACATTTAAAAATTTTTTGCAACAGGTATTCTTTTCTAATGATGTGTACCTTAGACCAGTCAAGAAATTGATTTCCATGTCCTAAGCATTCAAACCACTGTCTATATGACAGGAGAGATCTAGAGTGGAATTAATAATTTGTCATGGTTCACATGCAATTATAATGTTAAACAGCATATAATTACAAATTAAACACAACTTTTTTTAAATGTTGTACCCAGGATCAACTGGGCACCCAGGTGCAACTAAAAGGGCAAAACATGTACTCTACATTTCCTTTTATTTTCCCTAACAAGTGTATATTTTCCTTTTTTGTCTTCCTTGGTGCCAAATAAGCTTCCCTCATTATGGTGAACATTATTTATTTTTTCCTTTTTTCATGTTCTACCCTCTAACCACAATCAAAATGTACCTGTTCTTCTCAGATCTTGTGAGGTGTAAGAAATTAAGCTGATTAAGGTGGAAGCACTAATGGCATGATAGCTTACTCTTTCCAGATTTAATCAATGAGGAATGCTTTGGGCAGCAAGCAATAGCAATATGAATAACAACAACAATAATAAACAAACTGCAATGATATAAACCATTGGAGGTACCTCAATGTCAGGTTGGTTTGGTGGCTCACCCATGTCATGAAGGACATAGGCTTTTTCTGCTGTTATGTTTGACCATCCTTAGCACATGGGATTTTGTTCTTTGAATGGTTGCTTCATGGTTTCAAGATGCTTTTCCTAGCTCCAAGTATCACAATAACAAAGTAGCATTTAAAGGCAGGAATTCATAGAAATTAGACTGAGACAAGCCATTTATGTACCTTGTTCCTTTTATTAGAAAGTACAAACTTTCCATGAAGCCCCATAATAACTTCCCTTATATCTCTTTGGCAGGGGAGAATAGGAAAGTGAGTCTCAGGTTTTTTCAGCCTCCATGGTAGAGGTGGACAAGAGAAGAAATGGGTTGGAAACGATTTTTAGATTCCAATGTGAATGGCTACCATATCAGATAACATGACTGAAATTGAATAGGAACCTTTAGAGTTTACATACAGAAAAGAAATAGCAACAAATTGAGGCTCAGTTTGTTTTAAAATCTCTCCCCCCTAGATATCTGTATTCCTATGTTCACTGCAGCATTATTCACAATAGCCAAAATAAGTGTCTGTCAATGGATGAATGAATTTTAAAAATGTGGTACATAAACAAAATGGAATACTATTCAGCCATAAAAAAGAAGGAAATCCTGTCATTTGTGACAATATGGAGGAACCTGGAGAACATTATGTTAAGTGACATAAGCCAGGCCTAGAAAGGCAAACATCCATGATCTCACTTATATGTGGAATCTAAAACAGTTGAACATAGAAAGTAGCTTGGTAGTTACCAGAGGCTGAGGCGGGGAGGTGGTGGCAGATGGGGAAAGTGGCAATGTATACATATATCAAATCATCAAGTTGTATACTCTAAATATATATAAAAATATATGTAAATATATAAATTCTAACCATCATCTATACTTCAATAAAGTTGCAAAAAATAATTTAAGCAAAAATTATGTAAATGATTTCATAATATAATATATAATTTTATAATAACATATAATAATATTCCTTGAAATGATATATGCTTTTTTATTTTTAAAAATAAAACATAAAACTAATGCTTAGAAAATTGATTCCAGTGATGCTTTTGGACTTTAAATTCTAGAACAACTAATATTCCTAGTAAATAAAAGCAGCTCATGTTATACCTCTTGTTGTCATTAACCTTTACTACTCTGTTATATAAGGTTCCCTGTCATTATTGTCCATTAGACTGCTTGGTAATAGGATAAACTTGGGAGGAATTATGCAGGATCTAAATGAAATAAGTGTAAGAAAATAAGAAAAAAAGATCCTGACCATTCTGAAGCCTCCCGGAGTAGAATTTGCCCACTTAAGAAATATTCTCATACTGAAACAACGAAGCTATGAAGAAGATTTGGAACTCTGTGTATTTGGGCTTAAATTGACTGAGTCATTTGGTACTTTGGTTTTGTTTGGAAATGTATAAAAACATCAGGAAAAGAAATATGAAATGGAGTTGGGGAGGCACAGGAGAAAATGTTTTCAAATTAAGATGTTAACAAATAATCAAATAGTTCATCTTATTTAATCTCACAAAAATCCTTCAAGGTGGCTATTATTAGCCTCACTTAATGTGAGGAAACTGAATATGGAAAAAAATAACTAGCTTAGCCAAACTTACAAAGTGGGAAAATTAGGATCTACACCAAAGTCTGTCTGCCAAATCTATGCAGTTTCTATTTCTTCTACCCAACAGAGAAAGAGTGGCCAGAACACAGTGCCCAAAAAGATGTAAATCTTAGCTAAAATGATATCAGTTTTCTGATGGTGTATTAGTCCATTTTCACACTGCTATAAAGAAGTACCTGAGACTGTGTAATTTATAAAGGAAAGAGGTTTACATGACTCACAGTTCCGCATGGCTGGGGAGGCATCAGGAAACTTACAATCATGGCAGAGGGTGAAGGGGAAGCAAGGCATGTCTTACATGGTGGCAGGAGAGAGAGAGAGAGCAAAGAAAGCCACATCCTTTTAAACCATCAGTTCTTGTGAGAACTCACTCACTATCACGAGAACAGCATGAGGGAAACTTCCGCCATGATCCAATCACCTCCCACCATGTCCCTCCTCCGACACGTGGGGATTACAATTTGAGGTGAGATTTTGGTAGGGACACAGAGCCAAACCATATCAGATGGAAATAGGAAATGTCTTACGATGCACAGGAATGTTCACAAAGCAATCACTGAATGAAGCTGATTGACCAGAGACTATCAAGAAAAGGGTGAGCCTTGTAATATGAAGACAATCAATTTGGCCCCTCAGAAGTGAGGGAGAAATAAGGGACAGTGAATGAAAGAGGAAAGTTTAAGGAGAGGAGGAAATGAGGGAGAGAAGAAAGTGAGGCAAGAGAGAGAGTAAGGCAATGAGGTGATGAAGAGGGGACCAGTTTTGCAGGAAATACTTATTATCCGTGTATTCCTACATATACAGAATCTGTGTGTAAAGTAGAAAAAGTCTCCACTAGGAAGATAATTAGAGGTTATTAATATTCCTTTTATCACTTAGCAACCAAGACACATGCTTATTTCTGCTCCCCAGAAGCAATGTTAGCTACTAGTTTCAATTCAGGAAAATGTATATCTTCAGAAAGGTTTATATGAGATATTTATTCAGCTTTTTCTCAAACTTCTTCATATTTTCACTATAAACATTAAACTGAAAGTGTGTTCGAAAAATTGTATTCCACCATGAAAATGTAGAAGCATACTTTCTGATGAAGTTTATGTGGTGTAAATCATGATGCTGAGAACCAGCATAGAAAAGGATGAGATTTAAAGGTTTGAGAGGAATATCATAACCACGATGGGCATCAATAGTTTCTATCAAATAAATTGTCACCCATGTCCAAAGAAGAATTAATTACATGGTAACACAAAAGCATGATTCCAATGAAAAATCCAGTTCCAAGAATTAGAATTTCCAAAGGATGTGCATATTCAGCTTCTATTCCAAATGGAGCTTGAAACTCATGATGAATTTTATGAATCTATTTACATATTCTTTTTGTGGTAAAGGAATCTATGCAGGCTTAGAAATAGTGCCAAGTAGTATCAAAGACTGTAGTATAGCCAAAGCACCTTACCAAAAGCATATACCATTTTGTCATTCTTTTTCAATCATAAAGAATATTGAAATACTCTGTAAAATAATAGGTTCCACACATAAAAGCAGCTGGATATAAAAGTGATTAAAGAGAAGTAATTTAAAGCACTTCCATTGGTTTTCCTATGTCTCTGGTTTATATTTTTCAATGTTATTCTTTTTAATGCAAGGTATAAATTGAAATAGGAACCCAGGTAAAAAGAACAAGAAATAAAAGTTTTCATGAACAATAGCAGATCCCCATGTTGCAATCTAGAACATTGCATAATTATTAACATACAATTCCAAGCATTTTAAAATGGTTCTTGCAGAGGACTGTCAGGTAAAAGTGAATCTACATACTCCACAGCTACAAATGCTGAACTACAGATGCTGGCACTTTCATTTGTTGCCATTTCTCAAATCTCTGCATAGAGCCTTCTAATTCTGGATAGTCATAAGGTGACTGTAGCCATGATTTTTGATGCTTCTGATTTTGTCATTCCACCTGTTTTAGCCAACTCTCATTTACTCATGAGTAAATCATACCTAATAAATTTCTAAAACTCAAACTGACTTCTAACAACAGACTTGCTGATGCGAACTCAGGAAGTACAAATTTGTTTACTGTTAAGATTAAGTAAACATACCACAACAGGATGCAGATGGAATTTTAAGGCCCAATTTGAAGACACGCTCTAAGTTCATTGAGTCTTCAGTGAGCCACCAACAGTGGAGATCAGGTCTATTGGAAGGTGCCAGGACAGTGTCACCCTTATCATCAACCAACACCACCCTGCTTTCCCATCAAGACTGGAGAACTATGCAGAAGGTGGAAAAGTCACCAGTCTTTTGGGCGCTGTTCATGGAGACTGATTATTCCCTCCCATCCCACTGAGGAGAAAATAATTTTCTGAAATAAAATGATTATTTCCAGGAATACAAAGTAAGATGAGAGTCATGAAATCTGACTAAGATGTCATAAAGTTAGTATCAAATCTTTGGGAAAGGGGTGTTGACACAGTTGGGGGACAGTTAACTGAAAAAAATAAAACCACATCATATTTTTCTTGTTACTGAATTAAAAACCCTCAACAAACTTGCTCCATGAAAGCTGAAAAGGTAAATTCTAAAATCATATAATTCACAGTTATCTCAATTTATAATTCTTGTAAAAATAGAATTACTATACCTATATCTCTGCTTTGCTTCAGATTGTATTCTCAAGAACACAGTACAATTTATTGAAACAATAACATATATGTAAAGTTAAGAGTAGTTGCAGAATGCAAAAGCTTTGCTTTGAAATCAGTCTACCATCTATTTAATTATTAGTATAGGAAGTTGTACCAGCTTTGGAAGTTAGTTTAATTTGGGTTCCCCCAAAAGTAGACCCTGAGGCAAGGACTTGGAGGCAGGTAAGTATTTATGAGGTAATCCCAGGATGCAAAAGTGAGAGATAGAGAAAGTGAGACAGAGAAAGGAAGAAAAAATCAAATGTATTCTACTTCTATAGAAAAATGAGACTCAGTCTCCTTAAGGATACTGTGAAGAACTGCACACAATGCTCTTCAAAATTATACCATCAAAGGTAGGAGTGGCTGGGGCATTATTCTACCTACTCCTACTCACCATTGGCTAAGGATTGTCTCTGGAGGTGTTAACTTACTTTCAGTTGTGCCTGCATTCATGGAATGACCCTCCATTTTTTGCCCCACTGCCCACTTGGCATGGGTCTCTGGCAAGTGCAGGGGCCTCATCTCCACAAGTGAATGGAAATCAAGTTCCCAAGGGGTTGGGGCAGTTTTGTGGTATGTCACAAATTCCTGCTATAGAGGTTTAAGTGATTTCTGCCTTCTTCATGGAATCACCTGCTAATGTAATAGATTTCTTTAAGTATATTATCAATTACACAGGCATTTTAAGATAAAAAACATACTCATCAATTATTGCCAAATGTCAAATCTCAATCAAAATGACCCCCAGACTCTTTTCCCAGAAAAAAAAAAATCTTTTTCAACAGGTACAGCATTTCCAAAACAGACCAGACCTGTGATAGACTTTTAAATATTAAGAATACATAGGATGGTGAGTAAGAAGATTTGGTTATAGCTTAGCCTAGGGCCATAAACAATCCATAAATAAACATGAAACGACTATGCTCCAAAATTCCTCAGCTATGTCAGGCCATGGGAAGTTCCTTTCTCAGGCTTCCACCTGAGAGGCTTCTGCTTGACATATAAGGAGCATTTATAGTAAACTGAATTTTGATAAAAAGCTCCAGAAAAGCAGGGAACAATTGTTTATGAAAATCATCTAGATTAGTGTGTTCAGAACTGTGCCGATGAGGCCATGGGAGAGAAAAAAATAAAGGGGTAGGTCTGGACTCCTCCCTTGCTTCAGCAGGAGCCATGGTGAATTTTTGTTTGTTTTGTTTAGGCTTTTGCTTCAGCTTGAAAGACACAGAACAAATTCTCTCAATTTACAAATGAAACACAGGCTGGGAGCCATTAAGTGGCTTGTTAAAGACCACACTGCCAGACAGAAGCAGAGCTAAAACGAGGAATCTGACTTCTAAGTAACAAAGACTCCCTCCTTTAACCTAGTTCCAACCTTGGGCTCCCGTCTTTGTCCCTGTAGAATCAAGTATAAGCAAGAATGGGGCTAAGTTAGTTTACTGAAAATCCCCCACACTTTGTATAATCAAATTTCTCATCCCCCATCCTCGATATCAAATCACCCTGGCCAGCCTTCAGCAGGAGTTATGTTGAGTTGGTCTAGTAAGAGTCACCCTTACCCTGAGGTTTCCTTTTAGTAATTTTCCACCCACTGACCCTCAACCTGCTCCTTGGTTGTAAATCCCCACTTGGCCTTATTGGAGTCAGAGTTAAGCCCAGTCTCCTTCTCCCATTTCAAGACCTCATTGCAGTGGTTCCTCTACCTATAGCCAATAGTCTCCCCAAATAAAGCCTTCATTACCATCTTTAGCAAGAGTCCTTAAACATTTTCTTCTTTAACATAAGCCAGCAATGCACTTCCTAATTCACCTTAGTTTTCCTTTCCAAACCTGTGTCAATTCACAAAAATACTCTCAGCAGTAAGCCTCCCTATGGTCTTCCCTTTAACAAATGTAGTGAGAATTTAAAATGGTACTTAAAACAATACTGACTATGGTCACTTCATCCTCTCTAGGGGAATGATTCAAATCTTCTCAGAGGTAGATAGCTCTTTTGTTTAGAAAAATACTTTGATGATGGGCCTTGACTGACTTGTTCATAGAGAAATATGAGGACCCTTGCTCAAAGTTTAAATGAATGAGAGCCAAATTACACCATGAAACAGAGTAAGAGAGACTAAGGTGGCCAGAAGGGAGGCCAGCAAGAAGGGAGGAAGGGATGAAAGCAGGGGACAGAAAGAGGAAGATGCAAAGATATAAGCAATATGGAGGCCTGAGGAGAAATTCTCTGTGATCGGGCATAGCTAAAGAACTGAGAACATGGTGGCATGATATTCTGTTGTAAGTTTGTGGTACTGGGCTGGGTTGTCACCATTTTTTCCCTTCCCTGTTATTTCCAAGATTTAGAAATCGGCCACACACAAAAGCCATATGTTAGTTTTATTTGAAAAAAAGGAGAAGTGAAGCACGGCAATGGGGAAGAGGATAGGAGAGCCCAGAACGGATAGAGAAGACCTGGAATTAAGCAGATGAGCTGGTGTTCAAGAGCTTAGCAGAGAATGGTGCTATACCATAAACCAGCCCAGGACAACGTAAGCCATCTGCGGGGAGTTCTTAGAGATAAGGGGGTGGAGGGCAAGGATAAGTGCCATTTGATTTGAACATCCTCCCACTAACTCTTCTCGTCAGTCAAAGTCATTTCCTGCCCATAATGCATTGAAGAACTATGACAGAAGAATAGGACAGAGTGTGTGAAAATTGCTCCAACTTTCAGGTACTTGTCAGGAGAAGCAGCACGTAATACTTGACATGACTCATTTAAGTAGGAGATGACAGCAGGTAAAATTAACAGGAATCTGAAGTGATCTGCTATTTCCCTTAAAGAAATATATGATCACAAATGAAAAAATGCCATAAAATTCACATATGTACTTTATTTAAAATGTTGACATACAGGAAAAATGTACTAATGAAAGAATTTGTGCTTATGTTTATGAAAGGCCTATTATTATAAATATTATTTGTAGAATAAAACTCATTAACTCAATTAGATTCACAAATAATACAATAGAATTTTTCTGAATTATTAGAAAATTTATACCACTAACGACTTTTAATGGTAGTTTAGGCCTACCAAAATGGTTAACCTTGACAGCAAGAAAATCAAAATCACAGTAAGGGAATGGCTAAGATAAAATATAAATGAAAAGTTTTTTTTCCCTACAAGTTATTTCAAGTAATTGACTTCCATGGGTAGGAGGCATAAGTAAAAATAGATTTTAGAAAATTATTCTATGAAAAGAACACGTGATCAAATCCTAAAATGCTTCAGTCCTTGATGTGGCTCAATGTCTTTAGTACAGTGGCTCTCACAGTGTAGTCCCTGGCCAGCAGGATAAGCATCACATGGGAACTTGCTGGAAATGCAAAGTCACGTCTTAGAGATACATAATTTGACAGTCAAAGAAGTTGGGGTGTTTTTATCCATCAACTTCCCATCAGTCATTGGTTAAAGGCTACTTCTGGGGACCTTATCCTAGACACAAGGAGAGCTTGCCTCTTTGACCACAGGGGAAAAAAAGCCCTCAGACAGAGAGTAATAGTAGCAGCTTTTTGCAGCAAGCAGTCTTTTGCATGTCCGGGTGAACACAGAAGGGATGGTAGGGCACCAGCAGCCTCTGCTATGGTCTCTGAACTTCATATGTTAAAGATCTAGGCTTTATAAACCTCAATCATCATTATTATGTTAATGTCAATGATGAATTACACGGTCAGAAAGGGGTAAGGGGTCTCAGGAAATACACTCCAAAATTGTAATCAGCCACTTTACATTTCTTTCTGGGATTGTCCCTGCACAAGCTGGATGTGGTGGGGAGCGGGTCCCAGATACGGCTGTGCAATGAATCCAGTAAGCATGACTTTCTGGCAGGGAATCCCTGAAGTCGATGCATTTTACTTGTCCTTATGACACTTACATTTAATAATCCAGTGATTCTAAATCTCTATTTAATTGTCATTGTAAGGCATGATATATTGTATGCCTGATTTAAAACAAACAGAAACTCCAATTGATTCAGTCAACAAATGCATCTAATTCTACCACTGATTCATAGTAACCACATAAATTGCCAGTAGGAACAGGAAAATCCCTCTATAGTAAGCCCTAGTTAGGCAACATCCTTCCCTAAAGCTTATTTCTAGAAATAGTCATGAAGAGTGAAAACAACTGCCTCCAAGAATGATTTCTTTCACTGGACTCTGTCATTTACCCTCTACTGGGTTCTAATCAGGTTTTCCAAATAAGTCTCCTGGAAATATCCCATTGCAGCATATCAGATAATTTACCCCAGAGTCAACACAAAATTTAATCAGAAGACAGTAAAATAAACACAGTGGTCATATTTATTTATTACTGACTTCCAATAAATTTTACAGGCCCAGTTCATACACCTAGATTGATTTTCATGCAAAAGATAACATCCTTGCACAAATTATATACATATATATATATATACATACACACCTATCCCTAACTGAAAATACTTGTCTGTATACTAAACATGTATACCTAGTAAAAGAGAGAGAACCAATGTGGGAAACGAGATCACTGGGAACCCTTGATTTTTTTTTTTTTTTTTTTTTTAGATGGAGTCTTGCTCTGTCGCCCAGGCTGGAGTGCAGTGGCGCGATCTTGGCTCACTGCAAGTTCCGTCTCCCATGGGAACCCTTGATTTTAATGGTCACCTTGATATTAATGATCCAGTGGCTAAATCCAGCCTATAGGAGTGTTTTGTTTGTCTTGTCTATTATGTTTCATTTGTATGAAAAAGGAACAAGCATTTACATATGGGGGAATTCAAATAAAATAATCCATGTTTCTGCTTCCTCTTTCAAGAATCAGGATCAGGCAACACTGGTCTCAGAATCTGTGTGGCAACAAAAGGCAGAGGTTGGAGAATGGCTCTCTCCTTAAGATAGGGTGGACACAGCCAGGTGAGGTGGCTCACACCTATAATGCCAGCATTTTGGGAGGCTGAGGCGGGCGGATCACCTGAGGTCAAGAGTTCGAGACCTGCCTGGCCAACATGGTGAAACCTCATCTCTACTAAAAATACAAAAAAAATTAGCTGGGCATGGTGGCGCACGCCTGTAGTCCCAGCTATTCAAGGAGGCTGAGGCAGGAGAATCGCTTGAACCTGGCAGGCAGAGTTTGCAGCGAGCCAAGATTGCGCCACTGCACTCCAGCCTGGGCAACAGAGGGAGACTCTATCTCAAAACAAAACAAGACAAAAAGATAGGGCAGACACACCCAATTTATCATAGTTATCACCATTTCCTTATTGTCTACCTGCCTTGCCTCTAGGGGTATTGAGTTCGTAACCCATTGTAAATAGAATTTTAGACACAGTTTTGGAAATGTAGCACATCTTACCTTTTACACAGATGCCTCAGATGTAGGAAATTTTCATTTGGAATACAAGCTTCTGTATCTTGACTAATTGCATTAATGTGTATAATTGATGGCGCTCAGCCAGTGCACCTAGGATGACAATGAATAGCACATAAAATATTCTAAGATAGCCTTTCCATTTCCCATTGTAATTATTAGCAATACTCTCCAGGTCTCATCTTAAGCCAGGCCCTGCCGCTGCCCTATACAGGTCTTCCTCTAGATAATTTCTACCGCAGCACCAGCACAGCAGAGGAAGGATAGAAGAATAAAGATAAAGCTAAAACATAGAAAGAAGTTAAGCCTAGGTATAAATTTGTGACTAAAAGAATAATCTGCTTGTAAGGAAACTGATCTTCTTCTTGTGGAATGGGTTATCTTTCTTTTTTTTTCTTTTTTTTTTAGAAGGAGTTTTGCTTGTTGCCTAGGCTGGAGTGCAATGGTGCGATCTCAGCTCACCGCAACTTCTGCCTTCCAAGTTCAAGTGATTCTCCTGCCTCAGCCTCCCGAGTAGCTGAGATTACAAGCGCCTGCCACCACGCCCAGCTAGTTTTTTGGGTATTTTTAGTAGAGACGTGGTTTCTCCATGTTGGTCAGTCTGGTCTCAAACTCCCGACCTCAGGTGATCTGCCTGCCTCGGCCTCCCAAAGTGCTGGGATTACAGGTGTGAGCCACCGCTCCTGGCCATTTTTCAAACAATCTCAACAACTTTGTTTCAAAAATTTTTGTATTAATGCAGGCTCATTTGAATAGGTGCAGTACCTAGTAAATGAACTGTTTGAAAGTTCAACCCTTCATTTGGATGAAAGGACAATTGCCAGAAGGTCTGTCTTAGTATTTCACAGCAACTAATCATATCTAACCTTTGAAAAATTCCAAGCTTAGCTGATAAAAGGGAAAAAGCTCAAGTGAGGGTTGTGCTCAGTCTAAAGCATTTTGGCATTACAATGGGATAGGAATACATATTTAAAACAGGGGCAAGGGAGGAGGCTGAAGAGGGAAGGAAGGAGGAAAGGAGTGAGGGGTGAGAGAGAGAAAGAGAGACAGAGAGAGAGAATATGACAAAATGACACAATGAATGGCAGAAATGGAAAATTCTTATTTTGTGGGTTAGGGATCATCCTCAGCTCTTTGTATCTTTAAGTTTCTTTTCCATTCAAACCAAAGTTTTAAAGCATGTGACTTTATGAACAACAAGGAGATATAGTATAAAGAAATGAAAAATTCAATGCAAATAAGCATTTGCTTAAGTATTTTAAAGCCAGCCACAAGTTGATTCATGTCAAGGTGCAAGGTTAGGCTGCTACTATTAGAGAGATGCAGCATCTGAGAGCAGAAAGATTTTCTACTTTAGTGGGGCTACAGAATGACTAACAATTTGATAGTTATCACCAGTGCCTGACAAAGGGTTATTTTCAATGCGGGAAGATTGGACAATAAAGGACAACCATAGATAAGTTTCTCTATTCATTTTCTGAAAACTTTCCAAAACTGTACATTCAAAAATCTCCCTGGACAAGCCCTTTAAATTCTACAGGCTCAGTGAAAATACATCTTATCATTATCTGCTGCAGTAAAAATAAAGTTGAAATTGTGCACATATATCATGTACTCATTTCTCACATATTCCCCCAATCATCTACGTAGTAATATTTTCTTAGTTCATATATCCTCCAGCCAGGATTACAGCCCAACCCCCTTCCATAATGAAACATAATGTTTTGAAGCAATAATAAAACCTGTATCACATATGCAACAATCATTAAATCCATAGACTTTCTGTCTGTGTTGGGGAAATCCCTGAATTTGCAATGCCCATCGCTTGTCATAGACATCTTCATGTTTGCTTTATATACAACATCTGTGTAGCTCACTCATGTGATCATGGGAAGAAGAAAGATAAGAATTAATGGGGATTCCACATTGGTACTCTGTTGATCCACTGTATTAGTTTGCCATGGATGTGTAACAAATTACCATAAACTAAGCAGTTTGTAAGAACACTCATTTAGTACCTCACAGTTGTGTAGGCCATAATTCTGGGTGGACGTGGCTAGATTTTCTGCTGAGTTTCACAAGATGTTGGCTGGCTGAGCTCTTTTCAAGAGGCTATGGGGGAGAATCTGCTTCAACCTAAAGTTCATTTAAGTTGTTGGCAGACTTCATTTCTTGCAGTTGTAGGACTGAGGTCCCCCTTCCTTTTCTGACTGGCAGCTGACAGCCTCCCTCAGCTTGTAGAGGCCATCCACAGTTTTCATGTGGTCCCCTTCATCTTCAAAGCTAGGAATGGTGGTGAATCAAAGCCGCCTTGCGTTTTGAATGTCTCTGACATTCCCGTCTGCCCTCTTCTTCTGCCAGCAGTTGGAGAAAATTCTCTACTTTAAGGGCCCATGTGTTTAGATTAGGCTACTCGATACCCTGATAGCTTACCTTTACAACTGTGTTATGAAGTAACACAGCTGTAACAAGACTCAATGTATGAGTCAAGACTCAATCACAAATTTCATACCCAATTACATTCACAGGTCCTGGGGATTGGGACCTGGAATCATGGGGAGAATTTCTAGAAAATGTACCTACCACATCTATCAACGTACTTTTTTTTTTTTTTTTTGAGGCAGAGTCTTGCTCTGTTGCCCAGGCTGGAGTGCAGTGGCATGATCTCGGTTCACTGCAACCTTCGCCTCCCGGGTTCAAGCAATTCTCCTGCCTCAGCCTCCCAAGTACCTGAGATTACAGTCACTTGCCACTACGCCCAGCTAATTTTTGTATTTTTTTTTTTTAAGAGAGACAGGGTTTCTCCATGTTGGCCAGGCTGGTCTCGAACTCCCAACCTCAGGTGATCTGCTCTCCTCTGCCTCCCAAAGTGTTGGGATTACAGGTGTGAGCCACTGCACCTAGTCCGTTTTGATATATACTGTCCCCTTGTGGGAACAATTTATGAGTATGACATGGACTGTATCAACTGTTGGGTGAATAACCGCATTCTAAATGTTCAGTGAAGGAAGCCTCAGCTTCCTGGTTGACCATAAGAATTTGCCTCTAGAAGTCGGAGGTGAGTAAATCACCTACAGTCCTCAATAGCTGGCTATCAATACATTATATCTAGACCTCTAGGGGAAGGCAGGCTTATATATAAAAGATGAAAAACCTAGATAAAAGGATACTTTCTTTTTAAAATTATATGAGCTGTATCATATGAACTCCTCAGCCTCCTCAGCCTTTGGATGCTAATGTGAAGTCTTAATAAATGATCTTGAGATTTGAGGGATAATCAGTCCATTAATTTCTATAACAGATATCTAAATGAGAGTTACTAGAACAAGATAACGTGAATACTAAACATAGTGTAATTTTTCTAGTGCATGTGGCAGATTATATTTTCTAAAGATGGCCACAACAATATCTCCCATCACATATGTTTTTCTGTCAATTTTTGCTTCATGTGTTTTGATGTTCTCTTCGTGGGTGCATATATGTTTATAATTTTCATATCTTCTTGTTGGATTGACACTGTTATATTATTAAATGTATTCCTTTATCTCTAGCAACAATTTTGTCTTAAAGTCTATTTTGTCTGATATTAGAATAGCCTCTCCAGCTCTCTTTTGATTACTATTTGCATGGTATATCTTTTTCCATTTTTAACTTTCGACATATTTGTGACTTTGAATCTAAAGTATGTCTCTTGTGGCCAGGATACAGTTGTATCATTTTTAAAAATCCGTTATGCTGTTTAATTCACTTATATTTAATGCGATTACTCGTCAAGCAGGATTTGTGTCTGCCATTTTGAAATTTATTTTTTATATGCCTTATGCCTTTTTGTTCTTTTAGTCATCCGTTATTGCCTTATTTTGTGTTAAAAAGATACTTTCTGGTGTACCTTTTAATTCTCTTGTCATTTCTTTTACTGTATTTTTTTAAGATATTTTCTTAGTAGTTGCCCTGGCAATGACAATTAACATCTTAACTTAAAACAAACTGGCTCAAATTCATGCCAATTTAATTACAACATAATACAAAAAACACTGCTCCAATTTATCTCCATTCTATGCACCCTTATTTGTGTAGATATTGTCATAAAAATTAAAGCATTAAACATTGCATGCCCATCAATACAGACATACAATTATTGCCTTATGAAATTGCCTTTTAAATCAAAGAGGAGAAAAAACAGTTAAAAAGAAAAAATAAATTTATGCTGTACTTTATATATGTTTAACTATGTAGTTATCTTTACCTGGGTTCTTTATATCTTTACATGGTTTTGAGTAGCAGTTTGGTGTCCTTTCATTTTAGCCTGAAAGACTCTCTAATTTTTCCTGTTGGACAGGTCTGCTAGTGACAAATTCTGTCTGTTTTTATTTATCCGGAATGCCTTAAATTCTCCTTCACTTTTGAATGATAGTTTTGATAGATATAGAAGTCTTAGTGTCTTAGTTGACAGTCTCTTTCTTTTAGCACTTCAAATATATCAACACTTTGCCTTCTGTCCTCCTTGGTTTGTGATAAGAAACCTGCTGCTAATCTTATTGGAGATTCCTGATCTGTGATGATATTGCTGCTTTCGAGGGTTTCTCTTCATGATGACAGTTTGATTATTGTTTGTCTAAATGTAGATCTCTTTGAGTTTATCCAACTTGGAATTCATAGGGATTCTCGAATGTGTAGATTCATATCTTTTATTGAATTTGTGAAGTTTTTGGCCATTTTATTTTGAAGCATTCGGCCAGGCGCTGTGGCTCACGCCTGTAATCCCAACACTTAGGGAGGCCAAGGCAGGTGGATCACTTGAGGTCAGGAGTTTGAGACCAGCCTGGCCAACATGGTGAAACCCCACCTCTACTAAAAATACAAAAATTAACAGGGTGTGGTGGCGGGTGCCTGTAGTCCCAGCAACTTGGGAGGTTGAGGCAGGAGAATCACTTGAACCCAGGAGGCGGAGGTTGCATAAGCCAAGATCGTGCCACTGCACTCCAGCCTGGGCAACAGATCAAGACTCCATCTCAAAAAAAAAAGAAAAGAAAAGAAATATTATTTCTGCTGTCTTTTCTCTCTCTTCTCCTATTAGGACTCCCATTATGAATATGCTAGTATGCCTGCTGGTGTCCCACAGGTCTCTTAGGCTATGTTTTTCTTTTTTTTTTTCTGCTCCTCAGATTAGATTATCTCAATCAGTCTATTATCAAGTCCACTGATTCTTTCTTCTGCTTGCCAAAATCTGTTGAACACCTCGACTGAAAGTTTTATTTCAGTTATTGAACTTTTCAACTTGCAAGTTTCTTTTTAAATACTTTATCTCTTTATTGATGTTCTGTTCTGTACTTGTAAGACATTGTTCTATGCTTTTCCTTAGTTCTTTAGATGTGGTTTCCTTCAGCTCTTTATAAAATAGCTGATTTCAAGTCAGTAACCTCAGCAACTGGGCTTCCTCAAAGATAGTTTCTATTGACTCATTTTTCCTGTGGATACGCCATAGTTTCTTGTTCTTTTGCATGCCTCGTAATTTAAAAGTGGACATTTAAAATAATATAATGTGGTAACTCTGGAAATCAATTTCTCCTACCTCCCCAGGGTTTCTTGATTGCTTAGTGACTTTTCTAAACTAATTCAGTGAAATCTGTATTTCTTGTCATGTGTGGCCAGTGGAGTCTCTACTCTGTTAGCTAATGATTAGATTGAGATTTCCTTACATGTCTGAAACCAATAAGTCTCCTAGTCTTTGTTGAGGGTCTCTGAGTGCATGTTGAGGCACCCCCTCAACACTCAGGCAGAGAGTTTACAACTCCACCTTAGCCTTTACTTCCTATTTGCAGAGCACCTTGAGGTTAGTCAGACATAAAAAGTTAGAGACTTCTCAGGTTTTTCTTGAGCATGCAAAGAGCCCTATATATGTGCATGGCCCTCCAGATTTCCAGGAACATGTTACAATTTTTGAAGCCCCCATGGACATTTCATTTTCCAGTTATTCCATTTAAGTTTTTTGTTTAGCCTATTGTCTACCTCAATTGCAATCTATCTACCACCTCAGGCAGCTTCAAGGTTCAACAATTGCCTCTGTTGTTTTTGACAAATTCTCTGAAGAAAAAGCTTTACATACTGAGCAAGCTCCAAGTCAGGTAAAATAAAGACAGCTTTGAGAGTGATGTCTTTCAGGGAACCACAGACAGGTCAAACAATGATAATTCTCTGGAATGTTGCAGAGTGCTTCAACTCTGTTCTACCCTTTCCGGTGGCTGTCAGGATGCTGGTTTTCACTGATTGTAGGCTATTGGTTTTTTTAAGGCTACCATGGGGCTGAAGAGAGGGGGATGGGAATATGGAAAGTTAAAATGCCAGAAATTTTTGCAGTTCTTAATGAGTTTTAGCCATTGTTCTCGAATAAATGCTCCCCAGATTAGCGCAACCCTTTGGTTAATTTCCAGAGTTCTGAAAATGTTGATTCTGACCATTTTTCAGTGTTCTTATTATTTTTATGTAGGAGTGAATTTTCAGAGGTCCTTACTCTGCCATTTTCACTCAATGTGACATTGACACTGCACCATTAAAAAGTGGAGTCTATATCGCCACCTCCTTTAAATCTGTGCAGGCCTTGTGAGTGCTTTGACCAACTGAGTCAGTGGAAGTAATGCTACTCCAGTTCCACTTGTAGGCCATAACTGCCCTGGCAACTCCTACTTTCTGCCTCTTGGAAGCCAGCCATCCTGTAAGAAGGTTAACTACCCCGAGACCATCATGCTGTGAGAATCTCAAGCTACACGTAGAGGCTCTGAAGAATGATACAACATGTAGAGAGTGAGAGATCAAAGAGCACTAAGGTACTAGGCATGTGGGTTAAAAAATTCTTCTTGGAAGCTAACCTCGCAGTCCCATCTTTTCTAGCTCATACAATCTGAACCAGAAATTTGTCGTGCTGAGCCCTTCTCAAATTCTTTGCCCACAAAATTGTGAACAAAATAAAATAATTATTTTTAGCCACTAGTTTTTGAGGTGGTTGTTATGTGACAATGTAGCCAAAATGGTAGATAATTAAAGCCAGAAACAGGAGATTCTGCTCTGATGAAAACCAGAGTCATTGTGACTGCCATTACTGCTATTCCAGCACCCTCAGTGGGTACCTTTATCATTAAGCCTTTGAAAATTGTTTATTTGTTCTTCTTTTCAATTGATTTATAAAAGGAATGCTACCATAATTCCTCCTAAATATTCCTTTATTCTCTCTCCTCAACTCTAATGTCTTGACTCATCATGGGGTTTTTGGAGAGACAGAAGTCAATTTCAGTTTTGAAGACATGAAAATGTTTACCCATCTCTTTAAAGATGGCTCCCCCTCCATTTTACCCCAACCCTACATTTCCTATGTTACACCATCATCATTCTCCACAGTGACAGCAATCCCAGTAAATAATGTCTCCTCGCTCCTTCTCTGGGACTCAGCTGTTTACTGCTCCATGCCCCTCGATATGTGCATCATACAGACTTCGTGTGGACAGTACGAGGATTCCTAAGTCCTTGCACAGTTTTTTAATTCAGAAATAATCAGTATTGTTGCTTTATTTTTTTAATTCTTAAAATTTACTTTTAAAAATAATATTCAATTACTAAAACAACATTTAACAAGCTAGCTTTCCTTTAAGTCTTTAAGACCAGTTTGCAAATCCTATTATTCTATTTATATACACACTAAATTTTAACAGTCACTGACTAGAAAACCTTTAATTAATATTTAGTCAACTCAAATTGAGCAGACTGAACTCCTTAAACTATTAGCCACTGACTAGAAAACCTTTAATTAATATTTAGTCAACCCAAATTGAGCAGACTGAACTCCTCAAACTATTAGCCCTGTTTATAATTCAGTTAATTAATTTACAGGATTTGAATTACATTCATAAATTTATTATATTAAAATTTCTCTTTAAGTATTTCAAAGCCATGACCTAAAACCAAAGCTTTATTCAGTCATTCAGCAAATTTTGGAGCACCTACTATATATCAAGCTCCTTTATAAGTGTTCTGGATACAGCAGCAAGCAAAACAAAATGCTTGCCTTTGTGGAGACTGTATTTGTGTGGGTAAAATAGGTAATAAACAAGTATATGGTATCATTCCAGATACTGATAAATGCTCTATAGAAGAGAAGGTAAAGTGATATAGTCACTTTTTATTGAATGGTCAGGGAAAGCCTTTTAGAAGGGCTAACATTTCAGAAGAGTACCAAATAAGATATTTTCACAAAACTTAATGCTAGAAAATCTAAAAATTCAACTTGAGACCTAGTGAACCTGAACTTCTCTTAGGCCTTCAGGACTGTTTGCTAACTTAGTAAATTTATCTCACACTTTCCAAATATCATTCAAAAGACTAAAATCAATGACAAAATCTTACATTTGGAATTGGAATCATAATCTAAGTCTTGCATATTCTCTAACATGCCAAATTCTCTCTGATATTGCAAAACCATTAAATACCAAATGTATACAGTATTACAATGATTATGAAAACCTATCCCAAAATTTAATTCTAAGCTTATTTTTAAAACTTTAGTATGAAGGTTAGAATGATTGAAATAATGACATAAATTCTTTACCCTTCCCTGTATCCATGCGGTTTGCCAATTGACTGCAGTTCCTCCTATCAAGAGACAATATATTTTCCTACCCCTTGATTCTGAGTCCAGGCACATGTCTTATTTTGGAAAATGTGATGTTAACAAACATGAGACAACTAGAGGCTTGAAAAAGTACTTGTTCTCTTTTTCCTCTATCATTGCCATGAGACCATACCTGGGCTATCCTGCTGGAGGATGAGGGACACATGGAGGAAATTTGAGTTGCATCACAGAGATTTTGTGGTTGTTACACAGCATTATAGTAGAGAGAGATAACTGATGCAAACCCTGTGTTTGTTCTTCATGCTCCATGGGTAGAAAAGAAACTTAACAACTAAGACACAATGTTTTCATTTCAAGGGAGTTGAGCATTTTGTGCGAAATTAGTCAGGATGAGTTGCACCTGCAAAAGTAGCTGACCAAGGAAAAATGTATTTCCCCTGATGTAAAAGTCTAGAGAAAGGCAGTCAGATTGGTACAGCAGTTTCATCATGTCAAGGACCCAGGCTCCTTCTATCTTGTTGCTCTAGTATAGGTCAGCTCATTGCCAATGATGACTACTCCAGTTCTAGCCATCTTATCTATACTCCAGCCACAAAGAAGGGAAAAAAGGGAAAGAATAAAGATAGGCTTTTTCTCTCTTCAGAGATAGCTTCTGGATGTTGTACATCACTTCTTATATCCCTTTGACAAAAACATATTCATATGGTCAAACTTGGCTATAAAGAAGGCTAGGAAATATAATCTTGATTCTGAGCACACATGTGCCCAGCTAAAAATCTGGGGTTCTATTAAAATAAAAAAGTAAATTATAATATTTAAGGATAACCAGCTGTCTCAACATTGCAATCTCAATGCTTAAGCAAACTGGAATTACCAACTAGTTAAACCAGGGTTACCATCTCAGCGGACGGGTCAGGTTGTCAGGACACAGAATCTACTAGGGTAAGGCCCTAAATAGGTGCCCTTACCCTTTTATACATTTGCTATGAAAACAAGAGACTCTCTATCTTTTTGAGAGGGATTGGTCTTTGTTGGTTTCAGGTTTTACCCTAAAGTTAATGGTTCCATTTGACTTAACTAGAAGTCGACCCCGAATTCCAATTAATTTTCAGCTAACTTCCTTCAGTTAACCTCTGTGCAGCCTGACTGAATTCTGAATTCTTATTATATTTTTTTCTTTTTAGAAGGATGAAAACCAAATCAGTTATAGTTTTCATGTCTCTCATTCATAACCCTAAAGTCATCTAATAACATATTTGTCAAAGTGCTTTACGTAAGCGACTCTGGCATTCCAGCTTTCTGAGATCTCTCTTTTGATTTAGCAAAAGGAAATAATTTCCTCAAATGCTTCTGAGGTTTCCCAAAGGTGGCCATTTGTCTCAGATCAGGCTAGGATCACCTCTTCAATCCTCCCCAGACCACCCCTATCCATTTTGTAACTACCCCTCCCTTTTGTTTTCCTCTGCATGGTACCTTCTTCACTTCTACTTATCTCAACAATAGTTGATGCAAAGCATAATACAGCCTTGCCCATCTTTTACCAAAGCAAAATAAACAATAGGCTATTATTTTAAAAACTTTATTGAAGCTTTGTGGTAAACAGAGGGTAATTTAAACACTAATCTGGAAAGATTTAAAACCTGTTCTGAGTTTTCTAGAGCCCACAGGTCTTACTCATTCCCAGAGGTCTCATATTGACCCCCTTCCTCTTTAGCCACTCAGCATGCCATCCTGTTGCTGAGAAGAAAAGCCCTTATCTCCTCAGATTAGTGACCTCTGTCTTGTACTCTCTCGCAAACTCTTGGGCCTACAACACACTCCCTTTAAGGAAGAAAAAACAGGAGAAAAGCCCATTAATAGCACAATAATCCTCCAGAGATGTAGTCTTACTCCAAAGAAAACAACATTTTACATTTTTATGCATTGTAAGATCTGGGCTTTGCCTCTGCATAACTAAGAGATGCATTAAAATATTATTTTTCTTGTGTACACAAAAGCTCAGGTATCCCAGTGATAAATTCTGTCTTCACCTTGGGAGTTACAAGCACAAACTCCAAGGTAGCTTTTTAAAAATAGCAACTTTTAGTCCTGCTTTAGATATTCTAAAGCACATATGACTAATTAGGCAGACTGATAATAATTTACCATGTTAGCTTACCACTTAAATTCCACCTTCCGGATAAGAAATAAGATGGCTTACCAAAAAGTCACTACCACTTGACTAAGATAAAGAAAAAATAAAATTTAATGAGAAATGGAAAAATAATTGTGCCAGTAATCAGGGATGAGTTATTATAATAAGGACTAAATTTGATTTTGGACTTCTTAGAAGACAAAATCAAAAGGCATGAGGGTTTGTCCAGTTGATTAACCTGATGTCTTATACAATCCTATGATGTGGTGAATGGTTGTTTTAGATTCTGTTGGGTAGATCCACAGAGAAGTGGGGCTAGAACCCACAGCTACTGTGTAAGGCAGGAGTTGGTAAACAGTTTGTGTAGTTGGCCAGAGAGTAAATATTTTAGGCTTTGCAGGGCTTTGTGGTCTCTGTGGCAGTCACTCAACTTGGTAAGTGTAAGACAAAGGTACCCATAGACAATCTGTAACTGAATGGATGTGGCTATATTCTAATACAAAAACATGTGGTGATCCAGGCTTGGCTCACAAAGCAGTAGCTTGCTGACCCCAGGTGTGAGGGTATGTATTAGGTAAGGGACTGCAGTGAATGGATGAGAAAGCTCCTTCTCTGGAAAGGGGGACTAGTTAGGTTGAATGTGTGAGATATTTATTTTGTAACCGTTTTCTTAATGGCAACCACTTAAATAGTATAAGGTGCAGGACCCCCAAAACTTAATACAGCCCCCATGCATGGGCAGTGAACAAGTAGATACAAATGTGGAAATGTCATGAAATCAGGGAATGATTCTGGACAGGTATATATGTAATGCCTTCACTTCCTCTTTGCAATTCATGTAAAATGTTTAAGTAATAAAATCAAATTTTCTTTTCCATATCAACTCACACAAGGTTTGAGCCAGACTTGTATAACCTCACCATTTCCATTGTGTTTTCTTTGAAACTACTTCTGAAAGTATTTTAAAGTTATCTTGGGGATTAGCCATATTTTCAGGCCATTTTTTCACTTCCAAGAAAAGTTATGGTGGCTTGACTGATGCTATAGAGTAGAATTCAGGGGAAGTACATGATAAGACAGAAGGGGTATCTGTGAATTCTGTCAGTTTTTTTGTTTTGTTTTGTTTTGTTTTGTTTTGTTTTTGAGACAGAGTTTTGTTCTGTCACCCAGGCTGGAGTGCAATGGCACAATCTTGGCTCACTGCAACCTCCACCTCCTGGGTTAAAGCAATTCTCCTGCCAGCCTCCCGAGTAGCTGGGACTACAGGTGCGCACCACCACACTCAGCTAATTTTTTTTTGTATTTTCAGTAGAGACGAGGCTTCACTATGTTGGCCAGGATGGTCTTGATCTCCTGACCTTGTGATCCACCCGCCTCGACCTCCCAAAGTTCTGGGATTACAGGAGTGAGCCACCACACCTAGCCCTGCCAGTTTTTAAAAGTTGCATACCACCATCTCCTCCACACACCTTCAAACAAGTATTTTATCAGCCGGAGCTGCCTTTGTTTACCGGCTTTAGTCTCTCATAAGAATCCCTTTGTTCTCGAAAGTATCTTGATTTGGTTTAAGGTAATCTTACATTAAACTCTTCCCCCAACCAGAGAGCCTTAAACAAAACACTAAAACTAAGATGCAAGCTGGGAACCATGATTATGGATTTGCTGCTGTGTAGCCCAAATGCATGGAAGACTTTCTTGAATATTTGAGGAATGGAATGGCATAATTAACTTTTAGGTTGATTGAAATACATCTTTTAAAGTTTTCCAGTATGTAGACATATCCGTCAGAAGGATTCCATATGGATTTGCATTTATTTATGTGAAAAAATGCTATCAGAGCCTTTTGTTCACCCCCCAATCATGCTATCTTTTTGTAGGTAAAGAAGATTCAATACAGGCTTACTGCAAGCAGAGAGAATGGTTTGTTCTTTCTGAATTATCTACAAGAAAGAGAACATTTCCCGGAAAGGCAATCCTCCATAAGTGGTAGATCTGTCTCTATAAGTTATATCAAATACTGGCACCTACTGGTGAAAATATGACAGAGCAACTATCACACACAAACCACTGAGTCAGAGAGAAAAAAGAAATGAAGATTAGAAATTTAAAATATGAAATCATGGATACCCCTGAGAGAAATAAATTATCACAGTTGAGAGAGAATGATAAAGTTCATGGAGGGAAAGAGATTCTGGAGACCGGTAGCCCACATGAAAATTTTTTAAAAAATAGCTAAGAGATGACCATTACTAACAGACATGATGCAGTTGTAAAGGCTCAGTATCCAATATAGCAGTGACTACCACTTCACTTGTCAAAAGTTTTCTATTTATTACTAAAACCAATAGAAAAATCCTAAATTTTATTTGATTAAAATTTTACTTAATTCCTGCAATCATTCATTTAAAAAATATTTATTGAGCACACTGACTACATTTTAAACACTATTCTAGGCTCCAGGAACACAGCAGTGTAATGACAAAGCCCCTGCTCTTGTGAAACATGTTCTATTGGGGAGGGGGGTCAGCCAGTAAAAAAAAAAAGTAAATAATAACTAGAATACATAAGGAACTTAAACAACTCAATATCAAAAAACAATCTTATTGTAAAATGGGCAAATGATCTGAAAAGACGTTTCTCAAAAGTAGATATACAAATAGCAAACAGGTATATGAAAAATGCTCAACATCACTAATCGTCAGGGAAGTGCAAATCAAAACCAAAACAGTATGGAGATTCCTCTAAGAACTAAAAGTAAAACTACCATTTGATCCAGCTACCATTTGATCCACTACTGGGTATCTACCCAGAGGAAAATAAGTCATTATACGAAAAAGATACATGCACAGGCATGTTTATAGCATCACAATTCACAATTGCAAAAATATGGAACCAGCCCAAATGCCCATCAATCAACGAGTGGATAAAGAAATTGTGGTACATATATATATGATGGAATACTACTCAGCCATAAAAAGGAAATAATTAATGGCATTCACAGAAAACTCGATGAAACTGGAGACTATTATTCTAAGTGAAGTAATTCAGGAATGGAAAACCAAATATCATATGTTCTCACTCATAAGTAGGAGCTAAGTTATGAGGACACAAAGGCATAAGAATGATATAATTGACTTTGGGGACTTGAGGGAAAGGGAAGAGGGGGGTGAGGGATAAAAGACTACACATTGGGTTCAGTGTATACTGCTTGGCTGATGGGTGCACCAAAACCTCACAAATCACCACTAAAGAACCTACTCATGTAACCAAATACCACCTGTTCCCCAAAAACCTATGGAAATAAAAAAATTAAAACCAAAACAAAAATGAGATACAATCTCATCCCAGTTAGAATGGCTATTATTAAAAAGAGTAATTTTAAAATGCTGGCAGGATGCAGAGAAAAAGGGAACACTATACACTGTTGGTGGGAATGGAAACTAGCAGAGCTGCTACAGAAAACAGTAAACAGCTTCCTCCAAACAATAAAAATAGAACTATCATATGCTCCAGCAATCCCAGTGTTGGTAATATTTCCAAAATAAAGGAAATCTGTATATCAAAACGACATCTGCACTCCCATGTTTATTGCAGCACTATCCACAATGGCCAAGTTATGGAATCAACCCAAGTGTCCATCAATGGATAAATGAATAAAGAAAATGTGGTATATATACACAATAGAATACTATTTGGCCATAAAAAGATTAGAAAAGATTAAAAATTTAAATGAAATTCTGTCATTTACATCAACATGAATGGAACTGAAAGTCATCACGTTAAGTGAAATAAGCCAGAAGACAAACAGCACATATTTTCACACATATATGGGAACTATAAAAGTGAATCTCATGGAGATAAAAGGTAGAATGGTGGTATCAGAGGTTGGGAAGTGTAGGGGGAGGGGGAATGAGAGATTGCTTAAGGGATACAAACAGACATTTAGATAAAAAAAAAATAAGTTCCAGCATTTGATAGTACAGTAGGGAAATTCTAGTTAACAATAGTTTATTATGTATTTCAAAACAGCAAGAGAAGATTTGTAATGTTCCCAACACAAAGAAAAGACAAATAGTTTAGGTGATGGATATCCCAATTACCCTGATTTGATCATTACACATTGTATACAGGTATCAAAATACCACATGTACTCCTTTTGGGTACATGTACAACTTTTGGGGTATATGTATAACTAATATTTATCAACAAAAATTAATAGAAACAATAAATATGTAATATTTCAGATATGTGGTAGGGAAAAATGAAGTAAAAAAGAGGTTAGGAGTACTCTTGCTATTTTATATAGGGCAGTCAGGGAAAGCTTCATGATAAAGTAACTTACAAGTATTTCATAAAATTTTTATGCCTTCAGATTGGAAGATGTAACTTCTTACTTCTTCTATAAGCTATACAATAAGTATTCACGCATTAAGGTATTTACATCTATTTGGTCAGTTTATGGAGCAATGGGAAAAGAGAAGCCACCTTCCAGGTACCTACTATGTGCCACACACTTTATATACTATATATGTTATCTCATTTAATCCTCATTATCAACCTCTGAAGTATTAGTAAGCTTGCTGTATAAATGGGGACACTAAAGTTCAGTGAAAATAAGTGAATAACCCAAGACCATATAGTCGTTAAGTATCAGAGGTAGGATTTGAACCCATGACTGATGGGATTCAAAGTCGTGAAGCTAAAGCTGGATGCCCTACGTAGCTACTGGAAAGTGCCAGTCAGAGAAATTATACTGCCTTGCATACCAAGTGATGTAAATTTACTTTTTATCTAGACTTACCTTAGGGCATGCAGAACTTTCTACCTTGTATTTATTTATATTGTGTCAATTTTCCCCAAGAGGTTATATAAGCTTTATGAGAGTGGCATCTGTGTCTGAATCATCTTCGGTGTCTGGTAGAGTGTCAGAACCTTGGCGGGAACCTCTTAAACATATGCCTAAATACTTAACTGAATGAAATAAACCCAGAAGCTTAGAATTAAGTCACTAACTATTAAGTCTTTCCTCAAATAACACCAATGTTTTTTGAACAACACACTAGGGAAAAGTCTTATGGTAACTAAGAATGTCACCTGCTTCTACCAAGGTAATTAATATAGAGTTAAATCATAAGCACTTAAATCAAATTAGAAACAGGATTTGCAGGTGAAATTCACAATATTGACTAAGTGGGTTTCAGTGTTCTTTGAAGCAAAGTCTTAATTGTTGTTGTTGGTAGTGATGTTTTTCTAACACAAGGAGCCCCTCCTACTGCTAAGCACATGAGTTCCATGACCTTTAACCTTTGGAGTTAAACCTTTTGAGAATATATCTGAGAATTGTATATATATGCACAGATATATATATATGTATATATATGCCATTCTTTATATATATATAAAGTTTATATTTGTTATAGATTCCACAGTCATATTTCCCCTTTGTAAACCATTGGACTAGAGGATCAAAAATGCTTTTTGAACCTGTAGTCATTTTTACTCTTCAGAGTAATAAATGAAACAGTACTTCTTTCATTCTTGGAAACACTACTTAAGGGCATCTTTGTAACCAAGCAGGTGAGAGATTACTACACACTCAAGACTAAACTAGTGGAGAAACCATGAACAGATTCTGTAGAATAATGTAGAACAGTGTCTTTGTTATGCCCAGGGTCAATTTGTAAACAGCTTTTGCTTCTTCTGGCATAGAGGAAAAGAAAGATTTGAGGATATGAAAAGAATGACTCTTACAGCAGGGGAATAAGTGGACATCCGCAACATGGCTGCAGGCCAAGAGATAAGGAGAGTAAAGACAGTGTGCCTCCCTGCCAAAGGGCAGGGCCAATGGACAGAAAGCACAATATATCTGATACCAAGTTTTAAATTTCCTTTCTGCATTGTAAATCCCTGGTATTATCTTCAAGCCTTAAACAAGACAACTTTCTGTTAGCTGGGTTTTGAGAAAGAGGCTGTTTTCCACAGTTTGGGGATGAAATGGGTCAGAGAGAGGTAGTAGTATCATGGAGAACCAGTTACTAGGAAGCAAGGGTGACTGAAAGAAAAGCTGTTATGTATGTGATACTAAGTGAGGGGACAAGAGAAAATTCATGTTAAGCTTGTGACACACGTAAAAATACCCAGGGTTCCTCAATCTTACTGGGAGAGGAAAGTGACCCCCAACATTCTCAAATAATCATGTTCCTAGTTTATATTAAAGGGAGAGGTAATGCAGCCCTTCCACCAATCTCTAAGGACTGAAGAACTAGACACATTTGAATTATACTATAGTGGTGCCTTTGTTTTCAAGGATAATAAAGGGCATTGCCAAAAGGCACATGTAAGAGCAAATGTATACATATGGAAAATTCATTGAGTAGTCTCAGGTCATGGCACAAAATGAAAAGATAATTTGTATTTAAATAGTTCATAAAGTATATCCACATTTTCCCTAGACTAATATTTACTTACTTTATTACTTCAAACTATCCCTTTAAAAATGGATCATCAACTGGAAGTCATAATAATTTTGTTTTATTGCTTGCCATATGGGATTTTCTCCCGAATATTTGGACATTGTAACTGCAGACAATTTGAGAATCTTTACCTCGGAGGCTCTCCATCCAACGCCATTTTAAGAGAAGGGAAGTGACATTGCCACAAATATCCCTGATGTTCGTCTCCTCTATAAAATCCCCATGCTTAAACCCTCACAGGAAGAACTTCCAAAAGAGAAACCAATGTTTTTGTACACCCAATACTTCTGGGCAATTTTCAAAATTTGATTTTCTGATGTTTGAGATGGTGATGAAGTAGTAGGGAGAGGGAGAGGTGTAGCTAATGTGCTTCAAAGTGGATGTCTCAGCTATAAAACCACAAAAGCCAAAATAGGATTATCGTTCCTCCAATGAATAAGCAATGAATAGCATCAGGAAACAAGCAACGGTCATAAAATAATGAATCAAATCCTAAATTGGTAGCATTTCGTTGTCAGTGTGACTCACTCCTTTTCCGTCCAACTCATCCTTTCATTAACAAAAGAAACAAAGTCACTGATCATCTAGACTTCTTGAGTATCCAATTTTTTCACTATTACTGTTCCCTCTTATATTTACAGACCTGTTTATTTAATCCAATGAGGTGGAGGCAAAGAGCTTTACACTGTGCTTTGTTGTAAGGAAGCATAGATGGCTAGAGAAACAGGGAAATATTGTGGTATAGAAATAGTAGTTAATACTTATTTAGTATTTACTAAGTGCCAGATAAAAGAGGTAAAGTAACATACCCATATTATAACTGGTAAGTGGCAATAGCAGAATTCCAACCACTGTACTTTACTTAGTGTGAATTCACATCCTGAATCTGCATTTACTTATAGACCAGATTTGATCTTAATGACGTGAATAATTCTGAAGTACTGTATTTTGCAGCCTTGAGGGAATATCATATACTAAATTCCTAATCATTTGTTTCTTCCACCAAGAGGATGTTGTGGGATTCTTGGTAGCACAATGAGAATAACAGAAGAGGTTCCCGGATCTGTAATTTCTTCCGTTTACTTAAACTTTCTGACCCAAGAAACTCTGAGGTTTCAAGGATCATCTAATGGAATACCTGGGCATCAGGAAAGACAGTTTCATATAGGAGTTAACAGCACAGACCTGGGAGCCGTAATGTCTTGGTTTGAATCTTGGCTCCTCCACTTAATAGCTTGAGATAATACGTTACTTAACTTCTCCATGACAGTTTCCATATCTCCAAATTGGAATAATAATGGCACTTACTCTTAGGGTTGTTGTGGCGATTAAACAATAGAATCAGTCAAGCGCATAGGTCAAGGGCCACACTGCTTTGGCACCTCATGCACAGAAAGCACAAGGAGAAAATAGAGATGAAAGACCAATACAGAGCCCTTTCCTCTCTATTACTGGAGGGAAGCAGTAAAATAATCATGTGACCTTTGTAAGAAAGGGATCATGTGACCCTTTTAAGAATAAGAATGAAGTCAGTAGTCAGGTGGGCCTGTGAAGGAAGCTCCAGGTAAATGCAAGGAATTTTGCTCCTTAAACATTGTGGTTTTTGTGCTAGATGTTCTAGGCATCATATTCCATCAACTGAGGATTTATTGTATCCATATGGCACTGATGTAGGGAATGGGAATACACAGAATTGCAAATCGGTCTATCCTCCAGAAACTAACATTTTAGCTATGAGTAGACATATTGGGGGCACAGAAGGGCTAGCCTAGATGCTAGATATAAACATGGTAGAAGTTCAGAGAAGAGAATGGTGGGCAAAGGCTGAGCAAACCACGAGAATTCTGGATTTATGGCTAAGTTTTATCTTGATCTCATCCAGGCAGATCATAGATGCCAAGAGAGAGCCAGGGAGGTCCTCTAGGCATGGCAAAGGGTACAGAAAAAATATAGAAATGCATATGATATCACTAGAGTCCAGTAGTTCTACCAATTGGCTGGAGGAGACGATTCTACAGGGAGAGGAGTAGTGGGAGCTGCAGTGAGAGGTGTAGGAGGAAAAGCTACCTCCACAGATTTGACTCCATCTGTGGAGGTAGATTTTCCATGGCCTGAAGTCTTGATGCCAGTTTGGCACCTTGGTGAGCAGAAGTTTCAGACCTCGTCCCAAATATTTTTGGTAAAATACAAGGTAAACTACTTCAGGAAATAACAATAATAATGAGTGGTTATCACAAATTCCCAGTGAGCTGAATGGACTATTATTTCTTATTCAGATTTTTTCATTGATTACAAAGGATATTAAACCTACTGATTGAATGCGCAAATCCACATGGGCCAAATAGCATCCTGGCAACATCAGAATATCTTTTGATCCTCCCAGTAAATGCTCTGGTCATGTTCCACTGTTGGGAATGTTCACAGACCATATACTCTTCAGAAGCATATATATATTCCAGTGGATTTTCTCCTACTTTTACTGGTAACCAGTCAAGGATTCAGATATTATCTATACAGATACGAGGTATACTTAATTTCTCACCCAGATTAATTTAAAAGCACCCCTTAAAATACTGCCCAAATGTAATTCTTTTCCGTGCTTTTAGTGTCAACAACAGCATGGCTTTGCCTATTAAGTTAAAACACAAAAAGGTTACAAAAATGTTTCAGCAAATATTTAGCTAGAACAAGGTCTTCAGAAGAAAAATAGAGGAGAACAAATAAAGGTTTCATGTGGCCAATATTACAAGTGGCACTTTACAAATAAATACATCTATATCCAAAGCCTTTTCGTTTTGTGGAAATGTCTTCTATCAATCAGTTAATGACATGTGTCCCAGACCAGACACTGCAGACAACCATTCTAGCTTGTGGTGGGAGTAGGGTTAAAGAGCAAGGGTGAGTTTACAATGTATCAGCCTAATATGATCACCTTTTAGGTATTTAGGATACTTAGATCAAAGGGAATTGGCATATGAATATGGGGCAGACAGAGATTTATTTCTTCCTTTATATTCTCCCTATATAAGAATATACAATATACTTCTCTAAGTGTTTTTACTATAACCTTTTTACTCAGCTTTAGAGAAAGTGAAATGAGGTCAAACTCCTTGTTTATAGTGTCCAACGTAATTAGAATAAAGTGTTGTTTCACCTGGCTACTCACTTTGCCAAATGCCAAGGGAGGAAAAACAAGGAGTACCCCTAGTCATTAATATCAGAATGAAACTGCTTTTCTAGAGCTAAAACTGCCATGTCAAGTTCGGTGTAGAGTAGTCAAAGGGTCCAGGGGTCCTCCCCTCGGGATTCTAAGTCCTGTCAACACCCTGACCATCTCTATGCAGAGATAGAAGAAACTCAGGGGATCGGGAAGTTGAGTTCTTTTGTCTATGCCTCCATGGCTGATACTGGAGAATGACTCACACTTTCTCCAAACCCCTTCTAGCAGGCCTTCTTGTACTGCAGATGCTAGAAAGCTAAACACACACACACACACACTCACTCACACTTTCCAGACTCCCTTGCAGCTAGAGTTCTAATTGTGGTTTATAATCTAGTAGTCAGATGCATCCACAGGATGACTGGAATGAGAATGTGAACTTTGTGCTGGATGTCAGTGATTCTTGCAAGCAGTGAGTTCAAGGCATTCAGTTCATTTGGAGCGCGCTGGTGAAGGTTCTAATAGCTATTCTCCAGAATGACAGATGCTGAGCACCATGAGGCAGTGGGGGCAAAGTGTTCGCTAGAAACATCCTGCAGTGTGATTACTGGTACTTCTGGCCATGTAGCATCCAAACCATGTTCTCTGCCTCTCCCAGAAATTCCTTGAAGTACCATCCTCAGTTATTTGTTGCCATAAAATGATGCACAAAAACCCTATAATTTCAGTGACATACAAAAATAAGCATTTAGTTATCCCATAAATCTGCAGAGTTCAGATGGCCTGGCTTTGGCTGATTTTGGCTGGGTTTGCTAATATATCTATAGTCAGCTGCAATTCAGCTTGCCTAAATGCCTGGAGATCAAGTGGCTGTTAGACAATCCAAGATAGCTTCAGCTTGGGTAACTTTCATGACTTGGCTCTGTACCACATGTCTCTCACCCTCCAGCAGGCTAGCTTTGGCTCTTGTCATCTTCCTGAAGTTGACAGAGGAACAAAAACAGAAGTAGAAGTGTGCACATGCTTTTTCAAGCCTCTATGTGCTTCATATCCACTAACATCTCCTTCACCAAAGCAAGTCACATAGTCAACCTCAGAATCAAGGGACATATAGATGTTATCCTTAGTGAGAGAAACTACAAAGTCACATGTCCAAAAGACAAGATTAGGGATGGAGACAATTGGGGCCATAAAAATCATACCACCTAATACCTTCAAATAAACTCTTCTGCTTAAACTGGGCAGAGGGGATTTAGTTGTTTTCAACTAAAAAACTTAAGTAATATACCCACACTGCTTGATCATCAGGGGTTGAAACTCACAATCGTGGGAAAACTACACCAGAAAAAAATCTTGGAAAAGTGAATTGTTTGCCAAGCAAATGTAGTAACTGAATTAAGAATTCTATGATTGACCTCATAATCTTTGGTTTGCTCCTGCCCTCCCCTTTCTTATTTCCTTTTGTTGCCCTGCTGTCCCTTTCCTGGCCTTTTTCCTTAGAGTATAAAGAAGCAGAATGATAGCTATTTGCTAATAAATGCATTGAAAACGTCTGAAAAAAACATCAGTAACAGTTAACAGGAGTTGCCGCTGAAGAGGGATATAAAAACATGAAAAGGTGGAAAGTAATTTTCACTGTGTGCTCTTTTATGTTTGAATTTTTTAATGTTACTGAATTATTCTTTTGGTGAAAAATTAGACAAAAAATTAGATAAGGAAATGGAAAGAGATAGATGAATAGACCAATAGTGAAACAAATTCTGTATGTAGCTATTGGTTTTACTTTTTTCTGTGCTTAGGAACTATAGGGCTAGCCATAGTTTGTGACAGAAATTCATGCCACTGGCCAAAAATAAGATTGGAGTTGTTTAGCTAAAAATTCATTACCATGAATCCATACAAATACAAATAAATTATTGAATAAATAAACACATAAATGAAGGAAGGAAGAGACAAATCTTAAAGGGCAGAAAAATTCTAAATAATTTTTGTAAATACCTTCAAGGAGGTGGAACATAATTCCTGATTCCTTAAATATGGGCATGCAGTATGGAAAGGGAGAAAAAAATGTGACTTTATGGTGGAGAAATATGACAGTCACTACTTCAGCCAGGTGATCAAGGTCAACATCAACAATGATAAGTTATGTTGATAGTATATACCCTTTATATGATGTTATGAGAATGGCACTCCTCCCAAAAATACAGAACCCCAGTCTAATCAGTAAAAAATATCAGACAAATCCCAGTTATGGACTTCCTACGAAATGTCCAACCAGTACTCTTTAAAACTGACAAGATCATCATAAACAAAGAAAATCTGAAAAAATGTTACAGCCAAAAGGAGCCTAAGGAGACATGAAGACTGCATGGGATCCTGGAACAGAATAAGGACATTAGGTAAAAATTCCGAAAATCTGAATAAAACATGAGCCTTAGTTAATGATGATGTATCAGTATTGCTTCATCAGCTGTAGCAAATGTGCCATACTGATGTAAGATTTTAATAGGGTAAACTGGATATAGGTATATGTAACTCTCTACTATCTTCAAAATTTTTCTGCAAACCAAAACTGTTCTAAAAATAAAGTTTATTAAAAATCCATTACTAATTCTGAAAAAATAATTAAAATCAATCAATCAGTCATTCAACCAGTA
Source organism: Pan troglodytes (assembly GCF_028858775.2). NCBI lineage: Eukaryota > Metazoa > Chordata > Mammalia > Primates > Hominidae > Pan > Pan troglodytes. The sequence goes on along the minus strand of NC_072421.2, from coordinate 38,345,178 downwards.
GGTATTGTAGAAGATACAAGTAGCACTATCTAAACACCTAATCAGACTCATACAAACAGAAACTTCAAACTTGGAGCCAGGTGTTTGTGTAGCTCAGAAAACAGCCATCACAAGATCTATATAGCTCAGTAGTGAGCCCATTTGAAAGCAGCTATGGTATGAATAAATAACTATACCTGATCTGCATAATAAGTGTACAGTACTAGCTTTCCTGTATGCTTGAGCAGTCTTTTAATTTATGGAGAAGTCAGGAAAATGCTTCTTTTTCCTTATGTATTAAGATTGTGCTATCCCTGAAAGTAAGTGTTTTTAGTGGAAGGTTAGGAGGGGTGCGTGGGCTCAGCTCATTACAGCTCACCGCAGTGTAAAGGTCTTAAATGAAACAAGACTCAGCTTGCCAAAGCCCACCTTATGCTGTTGTGTGGGAGCCATTAGGGAGTTATTCTAAAGAGGGCAACTCTTAGTGGAGAAGGAAGACTGATGAATCCAAGAGCAAGATCAGATCCTTTGAGAAGGAGGCAGGAGTTCCTAACGGAAGTATGGAGACTTGTCTGCAGAAAATTGAAAAGTAAAGTCCTCTTATGGCACACAGTAGAGTAGATGCTCAATAAATGGTAGCTATTATTATTATTAAAAAAAAAGATCTGTGAGGTAAGAATGGAAACTGAGATGGCTCTCCTACCCTCCATGAAAGGTTAGAGGTAACTGCTTTCTCTGTGGGCTGTGGGTTAGGTAATATTTGGTATTCAGTTTAAAATTATTTCCCACATCTGTTGTAGTTTCCTTTGCTTTGCTTAGAGCAAGTTTCTCAATCTGGGGTCCACGAACCCCCAAGAATATATCAGTAGAATTTAAAGAGTCCATGAACTTGGATGGGAAAAAAAATGACATCCTTATGTTCACTAATCTTTATCTGACATTTAATATTTCCTGCAAGTATGAATGTAAGCAACAAACCACAGTAGTATTAGCAGTACCCGTGACTGTCACCAAAGAAGCATATTTTTCATATCATATTACAGTTATTGTAGATATCATGTAATATGTTTCATAATCATTACTACTTTAAAATTTAGGTCATTAGATCCACCGTTAGAGCTTGTTGCTTAATAACTTAATTAAAAAGTACATAGATTACTATACCACACAATTGCTTTTAATTTCTGATAACTGTATTTCAATACAATTTGCTTCCTTTGTAATCCAGTGAGTTTGAGTTTATGTATTTAAGCCACCATTCTGATAAGGAGGTCACCGACTTCATCAAAGTTTCCAGGGCACAAATGATTTAAAGATTACAAATCCTGGCCCAAAATTCAAAAATCCGGTACAGTTTTACTGCTTTGTTTGGTGGCATTGTTAAGGAAAGCAAGGAGTAGGTTTGGAAGTATAAAGAAAAAGGTCATGTCAACTGCCTCCCTACTCACTACCATTTTACCCAACACACGCCTGTGCACGTGCACGCACGCACACACACACACGAAACAAGGAGGAATGTAGCCCCTGTGTGCTGTGCTGAGACAGCAGTAAAATGAGAGGTGGATTGTGCACAGCAAAGAGCAATGGGCAGCTTCAGGACATATAGAAGAATCACAGGCAAATGGACACAGGCGCAGAGAGGACACAACAAACTGTGTTTTTCTAAATATACTAGAGGATGTGACCCTGAAGGGCCGTAAGAAAAACGGAATCTTGTACCCTGCCATTCTAGTTGATTACAATATACTTAACAACACAAAAGAAAAAAATACATTACATGATGAGAAACATTGACTCTGAGAGCCATTAGTTTAGAATGAGGGCTAGAGGAGGCTTTTCACTGAGGCTGTCCTTTGTTAGTACAGCATCTTTGTTGGTGATGGTTTCATTTCTTTAAATTATTACATAAAATCTGATGTATATAAAAGAATCTGTATCAATTTAAATAAGTTATAAAGAGTAATACTAAATGAGCCTTTATGAACCCATCACCGCATTCAAGACCCAGAACATCATCAATGTTAGTACCTCTACTATCTGCTCCTACCTTATCCCATCTCTGTCTCCCCAGTACTATTCTGAATTTTGGGTTCACCTTGCTTTAGGATCTATCATGTGTGTATGATTCCTAAGAATGTGTTGTGTAGTATTGCTTTTTTTTGGGCTTTATAAAAACGATACCCAACTGCATGAAGTTTTTGGTGATTTTGTTAATAATATGCATCTGTGTTCTTGCATAGAGAAATGGTTAATTCATTTTTACTCTGTTGAAATAATAATTAATACCAAATTTATTTATCATTTTTCCATCAATGGACAATTAGATTATTTCAGAATTTTTGTATTATGAACCATGTTGCTATGGCCATTCCTAAGGAGAGTTCCTGCTTCACATGTAGGAGAATTTGTCTAGGTGATATACCTAGAAATAAAGTTGCTAGGTCATAGGGTATGCAAAATGTTCAACTTCACAAGACAGTACTAAATTTTCTTTTCCAGAATGGTACCAATTTGTACTCCTATCAATAAAGTATGAGTTCCTATTGATCCACATTCATACAATAGTTGGAATTATCAGATCTCATGATGTATTTTCATCTTTGTACACCAAAGATCGTATTTTGCCTCATCATAGAAGGGACATAAAAATGTCAGCAAGTGCTAAAAAGTTTTGTCAGCATAGCTTGCTTCAAGGTTACACAGAAGGTTATACAGAGGCTGAAACAAGGGTTTCAATGTAGGTAGTTTGTTTGGGGAAGTGATACTAGGGAATAGAAGTAGGAAATTCGGGAAAGGAAAAGAAGAGAGAAAACCAATACGGGAGTGTATTTTTGAGTTGGTCACAACTGTAAACAACTAGGGCGTAATCCTACTTAGTTAGACCCTCTGAGAATCTCTTGGAAACAAACACTATTAAAATGCAATTGAGAATTATCAGGCCAAGGATGGAGGAGGGACTATTTATCTTAGGTTCCCATCTCACATTAGTCAAGGGTTGGCTCTTGGGCCTTTAACTCCCTCACATTCCATAACACACATGTGTGGGTACAAGAGTGTTCCAACAGGCCTTCCTGTTGAAACATCAAAGAAGTCCTGGAGTGAGAAGTGAGATATTTGCTGTGAGGCTAAGGCAAGGCACTCTCTGGTTTTACCCACATAAAGCTGGTTAATGGACTAACGGCTTAATTAAATGGTAGGCTATAAGGCTGTGCAGTGAGGCACAAAAGATGTCCAATAGACATAGCTAGTAAGTGGCAGAGATGAAACTCAAACACATGTATCTATCACAGATCAAATATTAGGTACTTGGTACATAGCATGAAAACACTGTCCACTGCCTACCAATAGCCAACTCTACCTTTCATCTCTGCTGACAGAATGCCAATTGGTTTCAATAGCAGACAAAGATCTCTGTGGTAGAGCTGGCACAGTAGCTCCATGGTGCCACCACAGGCCCAGATTTCTTCTACCTTTCTGTTCCAGCATCTTTAATGCTAGCTTACATCCAGTCAGTCACTCCATGGTCCAAGATGGCTCCAGGCATCATGCCTGCATTCAAGACTAACAGCAGGAGGAAGAAGGGGGAGGTACAAAAGGGCCCTCCTCCCAGCCAAGTCAAATCCCTTTAAGCAGGCTTCCTAGAAGTACCACACAACACAATTACCTCTCACTGGTGGAACTCAGTCATAGGTTCACACCTTGATACAAGGGATGCCAGGAAATAGAAACTATTTGCTAGATACATCATTACCAGTAATAAAACTGGTATTCTGCCACTAAGGGAGAAGGTGGGAATAGATATTGCATGGCAACTCAAAGTCCCTGCCACAATAGTCATTTGATTTAGAGCAGGTTTTTAATATACATATATCAGTCTTCTTATTTGTAAAATGGAAATTAACATGACTACCTCACAAAGTTGTTATAAGGAAAAATAAGATAATATAAATAAAATTGCACAGTGCCTGGTATGCAGAAAATACTTAATAAATGCTAGCTGGTATTAATTCACTTCGATGAGTCATCAGCATCAGGGCCTAGCTTTGAGCCAACCCCCAGATAACTGATCTTTATCAGTGTCCCTGCATTTATTAGGTTTGAGGGTGTTGGGTGCTGACTCACACCCACAACACTCATAAGTGTTTAAAGCTAGAGTGGCGGCTTAGTAATTTACAATGGGAGATATAACTGTCAGGGAGACCAGACACTCTGACCAGGTTATTCTCACCCTGAAGGCAATGAACATGTGGCATCCTAAGGCTGACTGCTGAGCATGAAGTCAGGAGAAACAGAATTAATTATACAGTTCAGATCTTTAATGGCATTGGGCTTGTTGTATCCATCTCCACAATTGGGCTTCTGTTATCTGGTGGTCAGAAGCTCAGGCTAGAAACATGACAGGTAACCTCTTCCCATTGACAGTGCTGGGAGGTGCATTACTGGAAAAATTCACCAAGAATGTGGAACATGTGGGAAAGCTATGAGGGTAAACTCAAAACAGTTATGGCATAGTACATCTATTCTTAATAGAAGCCCTATACATCTGGCATAACTTTGGAAAAGTTGTAAGTAAGGGAAATACTTTAGCAAGACCCATTCTTTAGATAATAGGCCCAGAGTAAATGGGGCAGCTAGAAACCTGATTACATCTTTGTTTAAAATACTTATTGGATTACAAGTTGAATACCTTTTTAAGTTTAAAATAGAAATATTTTCACTGTTTCATATGGAGATATAAATAGAGCTTTAAGAACAATTTAAAATAACATAAAATGCTTTAAATTAAGCAAATAGAAAATCATAACCTATGTGTATACAATATACATGTACGTATATGTATGTGTGTGTATATATATCACCTATATATAGCACATATATATATATCAAATTTTCTAATAACAGTAACAAAATGTGAATTTTACTGATTTAATTCTATGAAGTCAGGTAAAATATTTTCTTCATATCCAATAATTTTGGGGAGGGGATACTCTTTGATGTAGCTCACTGTTGGTCTCGTGTAGAAACAACTGTGTGATTAAATTAGAAATAATTTAAAATTAATGTTTTAGGGGGGAAATTTGCAATGCCCCGTGAAATCTCTAGAATGGTTAATCCTTTAAAAATCGCATATGAGAAGTATGCAACCAATCTCATAAAATCAGCTTTGAGCTTCTAGAAGAGCAAGCTGCAAAATAGCTCTATGATTGGAGAACAAACATGAATAGAGACTAATGGGCTGATGTGTAGCCTCTGTATTTATTCACTTCTATTTGTATGAGATTAAAAGAAATCCCAATACAGCATTTTCTCCCACTTTCTCATCCTTCGTCCTATTAACAGAAAAAGTAATTATGCTTGGCAAAAAGAAAAATGTAATGCTGGCCGGGCACAGTAGCTCAAACCTGTAATCCCAGCACTTTGGGAGGCCGAGGCAGGCAGATCACTTGAGGTCAGGAGTTCAAGACCAGCCTGGCCAACATACTGAAACCTCGTCTCTCCTAAAAATATTTTTTAAAAAAATTAGCTGGGTATGGTGGCAGACACCTGTAATCCCAACTACTCGGAAGGCTGAGGCAGGAGAATCACTTGAACCTGGGAGGCAGAGGTTGCAGTGAGCTGAGATGGCGCCACTGCACTCCATCCCGGGCAACAGAGTGAGACTCTGTCCAAAAAAAAAAAAAAAAAAAAAAAAAGTAATGCTATCAGCAATTAGAATTACAAACTTCACATACAATGATGTATGTAATGACCCTGACTCATCCAATACCATAAAGTCTCAAAATGTCAGAGATACATGGTTTGCAATGTATCATTCCTACACCAGCAGCATCAACATCATCCAGGAACTTGTTAGAAAGGCAAATTCTTGGGCTCTACCCCGACACCTATGGAATCAGAAATTCTGGGGCTGGATCATAACAATCTGCTTTTAACAATTTCTCCAGGTGATTCCGATGTCCATTAAAGTTTGAGAACCACTCATATAGACAGAACCATGCCACTTCAAGTATGATCTGTAAACTGGTAACACTGAAATCACTAGGGGCTTGTTAGAACTGCAGAATCTCAGACCCCACCTAGACTTATTGGATTAGAATCTAAATTTTAATAAGGCCTCCAGGTGACTGGTGCGCACATTAAAGCTTGAGAAATGTCGTACTTGTCCAATGGTTTCTTTCATGGGCTGAATTGTGTCTCCCCCAAATTCACATGTTGAAGTCCCAGCCTTCAGGGGCTCTAAATATAACTATTTGGAGATAAGGCCTTTGCGAGGTAATCAAGTTAAAATTAGGTCTTTAGACTAGGCCCTGACACAATATATGACCAGCATCCTTATAAGAAGAGATTAGGACACAGACATTCACAGAGAAAAGACCGTAGTAAAGATACAGGGGGAAGATGGTCAGGTGCAAGTGAAGGAGAGAGGCCTCAGGATCAACCAACCCTTGATCTTGGACTTCCTGCCTCCAGAACTGTGAGAAGAAACATTTCTGTTGCTTAAATCACCCAGTCTGTGGTCCTTTGAATGGCAGCCCTAGCAAACTAATATAGTTTCCAAACTCAGGCACATGTTGGAGTCATCTAGGGAGTTTTTAAAATATTGATACCTGGGTTCCATTCCCAGAGGTTCCAATTTAAGTGGTCTGAGGATCAGCTCATAAATCTTGATTTTAAAAACCTCTCCAGCCAGGCATGGTGATTCAGGCTTGTAATCCCAGCACTTTGGGAGGCTGAGGCGGGTGGATCACCTGAGGTCAGGAATTGGAGACCAGCCTGGCTAACATGGTGAAACCCCGTCTCTACTAAAAATACAAAAATCAGCCGCGTGTGGTGGCAGGTGCCTGTAATCCCAGCTACTCGGGAGGCTGGAGCAGGAGAATCGCTTGAACCTGGGAGGCAGAGGTTGCAGTGAGCTGAGATCACGCCATTGCACTCCAGCCTGGGCAACAACAGTGAGACTCCATCTCAAAAAAAAAATAAAAACAGAAAACAAACAAACAAAAAAACCTCCCCAGGTAATTTTTAATGTGCAACAAAGTTTGAATACCACTGCTAATCTACTCCAGGGGTGTCCATTCTTTTGGATTACCTGGGCCACACTGGAAGAAGAATTGTCTTGGGCCACACATAAAATACACTAACACTAATGATAGCTGATGAGCTGAAAAAAAAATCGAAAAAAAATCTCATAATGTTTTAAGAAAGTTTACAAATTTGTGTTGAGCCACATTCAAAGCTGTCATGGGCTGCATGTGGCCTGCAAGCCACAGGTTGGACAAGCTTGATCTACTCCATTCTTTTCATTGATGAGAAATCTAAGACAATTGTAATTGTTAAATTTCAATCTCTTGATACTTGCTTATCTGATCTCCCACCATGATGTCCAAAAACTACCTTCTGTAAGTATTTGAGAGAATATTCTACTGGAAAAGAGAAAGTTAAATCAAAGCTGGCAATAATATACACTCTTTTCGTGCTTCAACTTTTTAAGTTTTAGTGTGTGTGTGTGCTAGGGACCATTTTGAACTATGTGTGTGTGTGGGGGGGGGCGGTAGTACATCTTCCCCAGTACAGGTATAGAGAAGGTCCCCAAAGATAATCTGTTGAACCAAGTTGTCAGTGCCACTACCTCTCCCTAAGGTTCTTCTTTTCCCTCTTGTTAAGTTTCCCTCCAGGCTCATAGGATCCAAATTAAAGACATTCAGATGCTGTAAACCAGCCTTCCAAGGCATTGGCAGCAAACCACTCATCAGTTTTTTTTTCCTCACTAAATCCTTTCCCATGTCCCTGTGAGGTTTTGAAGCTCCCAAACTCAACACTCCACTCAAAGGACAACTATTTACTGAATATTTACTCTTTTCCAGGAACTCGAGGGTTTGATCCATACTTAATAGAAACCCTATGAGATTACACACACACACACACACACACACACACACACACACACAGGCAAGGTGCAGTCTCTAAAAGTTAGCACACTCCATAAAAGTGATTTGGCACCCTTAAAATACCATATACCCATGTGGAGAGGGGAAATCTGCTCTAAATGTGTGCTTTTGCTACATTGATTAATATTTAGTATTTTACTTGGCCCGAACATTGATACGATCACAGGTTCAAAAAGACTTATTTTCTTGACAGTCTAGAAGACTTTCTGGTCAGTTCCCCAAATACATCACCTACCTGCCTCTCCCTGGCTGCCTTTCCACTATAGAAGCTGAAAAAACTGATACTTTCCCAGTCTCCTTTGCCACTAAGGGCAGCTATGTGCCCCAGATATTGCCAATGAGATAAAAGTAGGATTCTGTTAGATAAATTTGGGGAAGGATATTTTTTCTCTGATGAGAAAGTTGCATGAGGAAAAATACTCTGACCTTTTCCACCCCGTTTCCTGTCATTGAACATGGGATTAGGACCGAGTGTCTTGAGCTGTTAGAGCCATCTTGAAGCCATGAGGGTAAGACACTGACTCAGAACCCTGATATTGTTGGGTCACTGTATCAACTCCAGTTATCACCTACTGTCAGCCTTCTCTATTTTCTTTGTTGTTTTTTTTTTCTTTAGAGACAGGGTCTTACCCTGTCACCCAAACTAGAATGTAGTGGTGCAATCATAGCTCATTGCAGCTTTAAAATCCTGGGCTCAAGGGATCCTCCCACCTCAGCCTCCTGTGTAGCTGGGACAACAGGCACATACTACTGCGCCCAGCTAAACTTCTGTAGTATTACAAGCCATGTTTAGTTGGCTTTTCTGTTACTTTCAGCAAAAAAAAAATAAATAAAAATAAAAAATTAAATATTAAAGTTCACAACAATATATAGATTTTTTCAAATATAGAAAACTCTCATTTATTTAGAACACAGTGTATTCTGAGGATCCACACTTTGAGTACCATTGAATTAAATGACTTATCTTTTAGGAGTGAAGAGAAAGAACGCGCAGGTGGATTTCAAGGAATGGTAAACCTAATCTGGACTGCCAAATTATTTTATTCATTCTTTTTTTTTCAACAGACCTTACTTTACTAGGCTCCAGGGATACAAAGATTAATAAGGCATTACCCTTGCTTCCAAATAAATTTTATTACTCTAAGCAAGATGGATATGTAAACCTAGAATCATAAGGTGGTAAGAGCTAAGATAGAAGTATGTAGAGTAGAGGAGTTATGTTATCAGAGAAGTGGGAAGCTTAACGGCTCCCCGGGGACGACATTGGAAGAGGATCATGGAAGCTTCCACTCAACTCTAAAAAATTATTCCTGTGATCTGACTAAACATGTAAGGTTTTATTAATTTTATTTCAAGGAGGGGTCTTTTCTATAATTATAGGTTATAAAACAAATGACAATTCAAGAAAGTTCGGGGACTAATCAACTGCCAGAAAAGATACCCCATCCATTTTTCTCTCCCACAAAGCAAGACAAAAACATGGTTTTGTGTGTGCATTTTGGGGTGGGGGAGGCAGGCATATCAGCAGGGTTGTTTTCTGGAATAGAATACTTCTGTGTTGTGAATTAAGACCACTTGTTAACATTGCATCAAACCAAACAATTTGATGGTAAAGCAATCAGTTATCAATATGAACCACAAATTCATGCATTCTGGGAGATGCTCTCCTCTGCTCCTTTTAAGCAAAAATAACAATAATTAGTATTTACTTAATAGTCACAGAAACATTTTGCATTTAATGATAGAGAAAGGGGAAACATCTCCCCGCCACCACCACCAAAATGATTTTTCTAAAAGAGGTTAACAGAAGGAGCTCCCTAACCTTAGAGGAGAAACTAACACGTAGTTTTGCACTGTTAAATCCTTATAAGAAACAGAATAGGTCCTCACTGGTTGTCTTGCAAGGGAATAATAGGCTTTGGAGCATATCTGAAAATAGAGAAAATAAAACCAGCAATAGTCTTCTAAAATTTTCCTGGAATACGATACTTTGAAAATAAAACATTCAATAGTGTCCTTCAATGAATTGTTTCAACATTGTGGCATTCACATTAATTGTGCCTCCGGAACATTTCGATTCAGTCAGTGATAACGAGATAGATATGCAACAACTGCAGTTACCTTAAGCGCTGGCATGTCCTGGGCTGGAGAGGGTTGTTCCAAGATCCCAACTCAGGCTACAGTAAAACATCTGCTACCTCGCAGAGAATGAAGAAGCCACTCTGGCAAAGGATCCCAGCTAAGCCCTCTGGCTCTCCTGTCCCCACCTCTAAGAATTACACCGGAGGAAAATGGGGGGGAGGAGGGAAATACACGAAACAAATAAAACATTCCTAGCTCCATAAACGCCGCATTCGGACATGTGAAGGTACCCGGTAAATTAAGAATATGGCCCCAGAGTTTTGTTTATCTGGGGTCTGAGCATAGATTTTATATTCTCTGTTGCGTTTTTTAAATCTAACTTTCTGTCTCCAATGGAGAGAGCCAGAGGGAGGAAGCAAAGGCAGACAGACACAGGCTGGAAGACCCCCTCCCCGCGAGTCCCCCAAACAGTAAGCATCAGAAGACGAGAAACTTGCCTGGCCCTCACCTAGACGGAGAGGCAGCTGGTCCAGCCTCAGTAGGGGGTCAGCCTGCTGGGATGAGTCGCTGAAGCTGGAGCTGAAATGCAGACCCCAGGCGGGAGGCAAAGTCCCGCTCCTAACCCAGGGGAGCAGAGTGACTCACGCGCTTGGCGTCCGCCTCTCGGCGCTGTGCGCCCCTCTCCCTCCCCACCCCCAGCAAGTACCAGGACCTAGTGCCTCGAGAGACGCGGTCTCCAGGCGCCCCATCCACGGGGCTCACAGCCGGATGCCCCCAGGCGGCGGCGCCAGAGTCGCGCCAGGCACAGCCCGCCCCTCAAGGCAGCCGCCCGCTGCCAAGGGGTGAAAGCCTCCTTCGTGGATCTCCCTCTTCTCGGCTCCCCGCCACCCCAGGACCCCATGACCCCGGGCTGACCATTTGAGCTCAACACACCTTTCATATACTACCTGGACGCCGCTTTGCAAAGTCCCTCCTGCAGGCTGTGCCAAACGGGCTTCAGGATGCACAGCCAGCCCCAGGACTTAACAACCGGTCTGCAAAGACCCCACCCCCGCCATCCTTGGTCTCCACCTTGTGGTGGCTCCGGAAGCCTCTCAGCCCAGAAACAGGTGCAGCTGGCTCCTCAAGATCCCAGGCGTATCCTTTTCCATAGGTCTTTCCTTTCCTCGGACCCTACCTTGCAGGAACTGTCACCCCCCACGCCCCCTCCACACACACACACCATGGCCCATCTGACACATCCACCTGCAAGGTGGATATGGCTATGCCCAAACCTCCCACAGTTTGTACCTACACCAGGAGTACCCCTACTGCTCACCACAGCCAAGGCACAAGTTACTCCCATCTCATCTCCTAGGAGCCCCCTTCCTTGTGGAGGAGGCTGCAAGTCTCTCCTCTCTCATATCCCCCCTGGGTCTTGGAAAAGTACTGTGGGGAATGATGGGACCCTGGTGCCAGGGGTCACCTTCCTAATCTGACATGGAGTAAGAAAAGCCAAGGCTCCACCCAAACTGGTTTTGGTGGCAGTGCTTCGTTGGGACGGTCAAGATGTCCTGGGGTGCCAGGACTTAGAAGAGTTAATAGCTTCAGCAAACATGGCATGGGAATTCTGACTCACGACCTGGTGTGTTCTGGTAAAGGTCAACTTGTTCTGCTAGGAGGAGGGGTAGGGGTGATGAGCCCTCAGTCCTGCCTTCACCATATCAAAACTGGAAGGAAGAAAATGTATAAAAAGAGTTCCTTTAGCCCTGGCAAGGGCGAGGGATTATAGAGTTCAGAGAGAAAGAAACAAGAATAGGGAAGGGGTGGGCCATTTTCTCAACTTGAGGACAGCATTTTAGCTGTCAGACTTCTTATAACTCTGGTAAAGGATGGGGGTCCAATTTCAAAAAGTGGGCAATATCCCCTAACACTTGCCCTGTGTTGTCATCCCATTGCTTTCTTATACCATTATAAACTGAGATCTCCCCCATAATTGGATGCGTAGGGAATATAAGTTACTCATTTCAATGTACTAATAACCCAGCACATGACCTAACACATAGTGGAAAATAAAGCTTTATTGAAAGCTCAGAAGTCTACTATCCAGGACCTTCCTCCCCCTGTCTCTGGCTCCCACCTCTACTTTCCATCTTTTTCCATTTCTTTACCTTTACTTTTCTTGCTTGTCTATACCTACTTCCCTGAATAATACCAGCCTTCAGTTTTTCTACCTCTATTTTCTAATTTTATAAGGCAGTGTTTCATTTCCTATTTTATTTGTTCTCTTTTTCTAAAGTCCCCCCAACTCTGCATTCTCTCCCAATGCCCTATTTTCAAGTTTAATTTTAATGAAGTGCCTTTCCTCAAACCCTACCTTGCAGGAAATATCACTCCCCCACCACCACCCCACACACACCTCTTTTTTGTTTGTTTTAAGGTTGGATCAAAATTCTTACCTATCAAAAATCTTACATTCCCCAGAGAGTGAGTGTGTGTGTGTGTGCGTGTGTGCCTCCAAGACAATGTGTCTTCTCGCGCAAAGCAATCAGCCATATATTACCAAAGCCATATCTTCATTAATTCATTCAACTCACATTTACTGTGCACCTAATGCATACTAGACATTGTGTTAGGTCCTAGGTTTATAGAAATGGATAAGGCAATGTGACTACCATCAAGAATGCCACAGACTGAGGGGTGGGGGAAGGGGAAGAGCCGATAATAAAGCAAAGTTACATAACAATGCTGTAAGAGAAATGTGTACAAAGGTGCTGTGGGAATAAGAAGGAAGCTCACAGTACTTCATGGAGGAGGCAGGAGGTGGTCAGGAAACATTTTATCAGAAGACGGCAATTGAACTGAGTCTTGAAAAACAATTAGGAGTTTTCCAGGAAGACAAGAAGGGAGAAATATATACAAGATGAGTAATTTACTTTGAATTTTATTATTATTTTTTTTTATTATACTTTAAGTTTTAGGGTACATGTGCACAATGTGCAGGTTTGTTACATATGTATACATGTGCCATGTTGGTGTGCTGCACCCATTAACTCGTCATTTAACATTAGATATATCTCCTAATGCTATCCCTCCCCCCTCCCCCCACCCCACAACAGGCCCCAGTGTGTGATGTTCCCCTTCCTGTGTCCATGTGTTCTCATTGTTCAATTCCCACCTATGAGTGAGAACATGCAGTGTTTGGTTTTTTGCCCTTGCAATAGTTTGCTGAGAATGATGGTTTCCAGCTTCATCCATGTCCCTACAAAGGACATGAACTCATCCTTTTTTATGGCTGCATAGTATTCCATGGTGTATATGTGCCACATTTTCTTAATCCAGTCTATCATTGTTGGATATTTGGGTTGGTTCCAAGTCTTTGCTATTGTGAATAGTGCCGCAATAAACATACATGTGCATGTGTCTTTATAGCAGCATGATTTATAATCCTTTGGGTATATACCCAGTAATGGGATGGCGGGGTCGAATGGTATTTCTAGTTCTAGATCCCTGAGGAATCGCCACACTGACTTCCACAATGGTTGAACTAGTTTACAGTCCCACCAACAGTGTAAAAGTGTTCCTATTTCTCCACATCCTCTCCAGCACCTGTTGTTTCCTGACTTTTGAATGATTGCCATTCTAACTGGTGTGAGATGGTATCTCATTGTGGTTTTGATTTGCATTTCTCTGATGGCCAGTGATGGTGAGCATTTTTTCGTGTGTTTTTTGGCTGCATAAATGAATTTTAATTTGAGTCTCCTTTCCCTTGTAATGGCATCATTATTAAGGCAGATGGTGTGTAACATTGTTCCAGAGTTAAAAGAGTTCTCTTTCCTGATAGCTCCAGGGACAATTCTTGGTTCTACTTGGATCATGTGTCCATCCCTGAAACAATTACCATGGCCAAGTAGGTAGTATATTCTGATTGGCTGGCCTGGGTCATGTGCCCACTCCTGGGTTTTTGTTCTTTTTTTTGTTTTTGTTTTTGTTTTTTGGCGGGGGGGAGAGAAACATAAATATAAATACCTTTCGGTTCCTGCCAGGAAAGATGTGAACAAAAGTAGCATGTCAATTATATGTATACAAGCATTTCTGACATAAAATGACATACTCGACTGAAAAATCTCTCATTTTTCAAAATCACACACTAAAACTAACAAAGCATAAGAGTTAAGGCAGATCACTCAAAACTTATGTACCTTTATAAGCAGAGCATTAACAATTTTTTAAAAATAATATATCAGGTGATGACTTGTGCACAGCTCAGACACACAGCTTGTTATGGCTAGAGGCCACCTCAGTAGATATTAAACATGCAAGAAACCAATAGAGAGGAAATTCTACTTGAGAGAGCTGAGACAATGCAGATGGAAGTGGAAGTCTAAGACAGAAAGGCTGCTATTAAGGTGGGCACAGGAAGAAGTACACTCAGCCTGAGGCAAGAATCATGCAAGGCTGAGGGTCTACTTCCTTGGAGAGGAAGCCCTGGGTGTAGAACCTCACTTTTAATTTTAAAACATAAATAAACCTAAAAGGGCTTTTGACACTGCAGCAGCCAAATTGAGGGATTTTTCCTTTCATGCTGAAGGTTAAAATTCTACTTCAACCCAACGTCCACATGGTATTGACATTCTTCCCCTATTTCCTATTACATATATACTATTTGTTATAGATAATGAGTTATAGCAGAAGATATTGTGTATATTTGTTTATTACCTATCAAATATTTATCAGGCCCATGTAGTCTAATCTAGTCTCATGCTTTAAAATTCTAATTATTTGCTAATGACTCCCAAATTTATGCCTCTGGACTGGTTATTTCTCCTGAACTCCAGATACTTATCAAGCAACCTGTTGAGCAACCTGCTCAACATCCTTACCTGAATGGCAATAGGAATCTCAAACTTCCCTTATACAATACTCAACTCTTTCATTTGTTGCCTATTCTAGACATTTTACACAAATGGAATTATAAAATATGTGGGCCTTTGTGTGTGGCTTCTTTCACTGAGCATAATGTTTTCAAGGTCATCCATGTTGTAGCATGCATCAGAACTTCATTCCTTCTTATGATTGAATAATATGGGCCTACTTCTTAGAGAAGAACTTCAGTTTGGGAGTGTAGAGGAGAGACAGGAAGGATCTCTGAGAAAAGCTGCAGAGCGATGGCTTAATGGAGGTTGTGTTTTCCGGTTAGATAGTTGTCCCTCATATGAATCCTGTGCTTGCCTTGCATCCTGTGAGAGCCTCAGGCCCAGCTGCAGGCTTGTCTGCTGGCAGGGTAGTGTCAGCAGTCCTGGCTTTTTGCTTAATGACAACGCTGCATCAATGCCTCTTCCTGCAATTGCTTCTACAACAGCTTCTATGAGGTAAGATCTTTGGGATGCCCTGATCCCCTGAGGGAGATTCATGGCAGAGCACCTGGGGTCTGGTTCCATCTGCTCCCAAGGTAAGATGAACTTGGATCCATGGGATAGTCCCAAGGGATCCCCTCAAAATCAGTGGTTAGACAATGGTGGAGTCATTCAGTCAACATGTGGTTTGTGATAGTCCTCTCTATTTATACAATAAATCTTTGTGAAGCACCCACTTTGGCACCAGGATGCTAAGCTGTGCTGAGGAGTCAGTCATCCTGTGGTCCTGCACTAAGTGCTCCTTCCAGTCTCAATACTTCTGTAATTCTCTTCTTTCAAAGGAACTTGCAAACCCTGATAGATCAAAAAGAGAAAAGTTACTTTCTTTGCCTCCCCTAACTGATGATCTCCTGGGGAAGATTACACAGAGTAGGGGCTCTGAAGCCCCCTCCACACACAAAAAAACAAAATCCCAGGAGTGGGCACATGACCCAGGCCAGCCAATAAGAATACACTACCTGCCTGGCCATGGTAATTGTTTCAGAGATGGACACATGATCCAAGCAGAACCAATCAGAATTATCCCTGGAGCTTTCAGGAAAGAGAATTCTTAACTCTGGAGCAAAGTTATACACCATCTGCCTTAAAAATGATGCCATTACATGTAAAAGGAGATGCAAATTAGAATTCAAAGTGAATTATTCATCTTCTATATATTTCTCCCTTCTTGTCTTCCTGGAAAACTCCTAGTTGTTTTTCAAGACTCAGTTTAATTGTCATCTTCTGGTGAAATGTTTCCTGACTGCCTCCTTCAAAAGTCATGTATTACTGAGGTCTTCTTTTACTACTTTATTTTGAATGGCAACTCTCCCACCTTATCCCTTATTCCTGCTTAATTTTTCCAATTGTCCTTATCACTATCTGACATACTAAATATCATATTCATTTATGTCTTTATTTTCTGTCTCCCACTTGTAGAATATAAACTATGAAAGTATGAATTCTGTTTTATTCAATGCTGTATCCCCAATGCCTAGAACACTATCTGGCCTGTGGTAGGCACTAAGGAAATATTTGAGTGCATATTTGCCTACTGTGCACCAGGCACTGTTCTAGGCATTATGAATAGGACAGTAAATAAAAGAGGTAAGCCCCTCCCTCACCATTGTGTGTGTGTGTGTGTGTGTGTGTGTCTTTGTGTGTGACCAATCCCCAAATATTAACTTATAGAAAGCAAGACTTGTTTCAGTTTCATTCAGCCTATTCTGTATGGACAAGCACAACTCTTATGCTTAGGAGAACAAATACTGAATATGATATAATGAAGATTTGCTTACATATTTACCTATATTTGCAAATTATATAAATTCTCTCTGAAGTGTTGCTTGTTTTTTTTAAATTTGAAAAGCCCATATAATCATTATCTGATTCAATTCAACCCTTTCTTCATTGGTAGATAGTTCTATAACATCTTGGCATTAAACCATTACAAGCTGACTGTAAATCTGTTTTGTTATGGAAATATTTCATTCTTATAGGTACCCAATATATTAAAAAAAGGTCTCACAAGTAAAATTACAATGAAGCTGCATGACACTAAAATAACACGATCATAATTGTGAAGTAGCACACCAGTGTCATGGGGCAGCACATAATTAAATGGCAAATGAAATAGGGAGAGAGGATGTGTTGTGAACTCAGACATGGACAAATAAATGGTGACTGGAGTGTCTGGTTCTAAGGATTAGGCATTTTGCATTTTGCATTTTCAGTGAGCATTTTCAGCTCACTGAATCTAGCACCTTCAGGGTTGGGTGTTAACAGATTGGAACAAAGCACTTAAATTTCTGAGCCTAAGTTTCCTAATCAGTTAAGTGAGCATGATAATACCTACCTTATCTTTTAGGGCTGTTAGAAGAAATATCAAAGATTTATGTAGGCTGGGCATGGTAGCTCAAGCCTGAGCCTCATTAGCTCAGCTAATCAGGAGGCTGAGGCAAGAGGATGCTTGAGCTGAGGAGTTCAGGGCTGCAATGAGCTATGATTGCGCCACTGCACTGTACCCTGGGCGACCTAATAAGGCCCGTCTCTAAAATAACAATAATAATAAAGATTAATAATAATAAATGATGTATAATAGATTAATGCTTTTTCTTTATTACTGGGAATAATTGAATTTTTCTACAAATAATACTTCTTATATTTTCTTCCTTGGTATGTTATAAGATTCTTATTCAAAATTCTACGTTGTCTCAAGTATTCTTACTGCAAACCAAAGTTTTAATGAATGTGATTTTGTGGATACTTAGTACTTTTCAATATATCGATACACAAGTATTTTTAAGTACCTACTAAGTGCTGGGTCCTGAAAGAATGTGGGCTCTTAGGTGAGATTGCCCAGGATTGAGTCTCCACTCCACTATTTATTAGCCATGTCCCATCTCTGGTTTCTGATTCCTCATCTGTAAAAAAGGGAAATAATCAGAGTAATTATTCACAGAATTCTCATGAAGTTTTAAATAAGATAATCTACATAAGTACTTAGCACAGTGCTTGACACATTATAATCATTGAATGAATGCCTAGCTGTTATTATCTTGTCCTATAAGTATAGCTGCATAGAGGAAGGATATAAAATAAATGGAAAGAATTATTCCTGTCTCTAAGAAATTAATAATCTATTTCAGAAGAAAAGGACTATATTAAAGAACTAGAGAGAAATCACAAGATAATTATATTAGTTAAGCGTTTTTATTTGCAAGCAACAGAAATTAACTTTGCTTTATTTAAGAAAAAAAGATTGAGTGCTGGAACAAATTCATTTTAATGATTCAGGAGGGTTCCACAGACTCAAAAAACAAGTTCAACCATCAAGCCTTGACAAGGACAAGAAGCAAGTCAGCTCCTGAAATTTGGCAACTAGAACAAAGTATGAATTCTATGGCCCCCTGAGTTCAGGCAGTGCTAAAGTCTGAATGTTTGTGTCCCCCCACATTCATATGTTGAAACCTAATACCCCATGTGATAATATTAGGAGGTGGGGCAATTGGGAGGTGATTAGGCTATGAGGGTGGAGCCCTCTTGAATGGGATCAGTACCTTACAAAAGAGACCCTAGAAAGTTGCCTTGCCCCTTCCCCCACGTGAGGACACAACTTGAAGGCACTATCTCTGAGGAAGAAGGCCCTTGCCAGAGACCAGATTTTTTTTTTTGAGACAGAGTTTCACTTTGTTGTCCAGGCTGCAGTGCAGTGGCGGGTGATCTTGGCTCACTGCAACCTCTGCCTCCCGGGTTCAAGCAATTCTCTTGCCTCAGCCTCCTGAGTAGCTGAGATTACGGGTACCCACCTCCACATCCAGTTGATTTTTTCTATTTTAGTGGAGATGGGGTTTCACCATCTTGCCCAGGCTGGTCTCAAACTCCTGAGCTCAGGCAATCTGCCTGTCTTGGCCTCCCAAAGTGTTAGGATTACAGGCGTGAGCCACCGTGCCCGGCCTCCAGACACCAAATTTGGCAGCACCTTGACTTTGCAGCCTCCAGAACTGTGAACAATAAATTCCTGTTGTTTATAAGTTACCCAGTTTATAGTACTTATGGTGTAGCAGCCTGAGCAGGCTATGACAGCCAGTAAGGTGACTTCAGCTCCAACATCTCCCAGTCTCTGGGGCTCTGTGTCTCAAGTTTCACAGTTTCAGGAGGGAGAAACTGATCGGTTCAGCTCATGTCAGTTTTTAACTTCCATGTTGATTAATTGTCATACTCTCACATGAGACATGTATTTGGCCCCTTGTTAACTCTCTGCCCTCTGCCCTCATTTTTTTTTTTTTTTGAGATGGAGTCTGGCTCTGTTGTCCAGGCTGGAGTGCAGTGGCATGATCTCAGCTCACTGCAACCTCCGCTTCCCGGATTCAAGTGATTCTTCTGCCTCAGCCTTCCAAATAGCTGGGACTACAGGTGTCTGACACCACGCCCGGATAATTTTTGTATTTTTAGTAGAGATGGGGTTTCGCCATATTGGCCAGGCTGGTCTCGAACTCCTGACCTTGTGATCTGCCCACCTCGGCCTCACAAAGTGCTGGGATTATGGACATGAGCCACCGCACCCGGCCCTCTGCCCTCATCTTTTATAGTGCTCCAGCACTCTGACTTCTTTGCTTTCCTTCAAAAAGAGCCAGACATGCTATGGCTCAGGAAATTTCCACTTGCCATTCCTTTTGCCTACCATGTTCTTCTCTTAAATAACCACATGAATTACTTAAATCTCCTTCAAATGTTTGTTCAAATGTATCTTCTCAACAAGGCCTTCCCTGACAAAGTTATTTAAAATTTCAACAGCCCCTCCTCTACACACATGCATACACATATACACTTCTACTTCCTCCTTCTGTGCTCTATTTTTCTCTGCAGTAATTATAACATTCAGTACCAGTTAGCTATTACTGAGTAATAAAACATCACAAACTTAATGGCTTAAAACAACATTTTATTCAGCTCATTATTCTGTGGGTTGGCTGGGCAATTCTTCTAGACTGGACTGGCTCAGCTCATCTTTTCTGGGTTTGCTCATGCACTGATAGTCAGCTGGGAGGTCAGCTGGTGACAAGATGATCCAGAATGGCCTCATTCACATTTCTAGTGTTTGGCGGGCTGTCAGCTGGAGACCTCTGTTTTCTTCTATGCAGCATTCTCATCTTCCAGGAGGCTTCCTTGGATTCATTCACATGGTCATCTCAGCATTTCAAGAGCAGTAATACAGTAAGCCCCAGTGAACCAGCACTTTTCAAACCTCTGCTTGTGCTTATGTCTTATTTGCTAAAGTCTTTTTGGCCAAAGTGAGTCACACAGCCAGCTCAGTTTTAATGAGTTGAGAAAATAGACTCCAATTCTTGGTGAGAAGAGCTGCAAAGACATGCTGCAAGGAAACATGATAAACAGATGTGCAAAGAGGGATAAGAAGAATTTGTGGCCATATTTGCAAGCTACCACACCTTCTAGCATACCATGTAATTTACTTATTTATTTTGCATATTGAAAAAAGACTCTCCATTCATTTGTGAAACCAGGACACAAGAATAACACTGGTTGAGAGGGATTTGTGTAGAAGAATCAGTTTCAGTTATTTTGCTCACACTGAAGAAAAGATGACTGTTTATGTGAGAAGGTTTCCTTCCAATCAACCCATCAATTGCTACATTTGTATGTTACAGCATCTGTGCAGTCTTTTAGCTGTTTTAATAGAACAATGTATTAACTACCCTAGTAATTGCACAGACAAAATCACCATCCCACATGAACATTTAAATGAATGCAAATCAACCTAATGGCCTCTCCTAGAGGGAGCATAATCATGCAAAAAACATTTGTACTAACTGATGCTATATATGCAAATGAGATTTTAATTTTGATACACTTTCACATGGACCTAGCTTCAATTCAATGCAAATCCACTTGTAATATATCATTAAAGCTGAATCAGTCTATTTTCTAATGTGCTTAATATTGATATAGACAATGAAGTTTAATTTTTAGAATATCAGGTGTTCTATTCTGCACATTACTTAACCACCTCCGAGAGAGAACATTATTTTAAGGATGGGGACATAATGTCTTGCCTTCCTACGTTTTTTTCTTTTCTTTTCCCTAACCATCCTCCACCATCCCACTTTTCTCAATGTTGCCCTATAATTTTGTTTGTTAAGATAATTTTAAGAGTTCAAAATGGCATTACTCTTTTGCAATTTACACTTGACCTCAGAAGAAGGAAGGAAGGAAGGAGAGAGGAGAGAGAACGAAAAGAAAAGAAAGAGAGAGAGAGAGGGAGGGAGGGAGGGAGGGAGGGAAGGAAGGAAGGAAGGAAGGAAGGAAGGAAGGAAGGAAGGAAGAGAAAAACTAATCGAACACTTACTCTGTGCCAGACACTAAAACCCTAGACTAATCCTATGAGGTAGATATTATTGTCCCCAGCTTACAGCTAAGGAAAGAAAGGCACAAAGAAGTTAAGTAATTTACCAAAGATCATACAATTATTAAATGGTATATCTAGCTTTGAACTTAACTCTTTGAGCAGAGCTTTTTGAGGATGTAATTAACAACCACTCCTGGAAGTATTTTGCATTTCTGATAAAAATGTTTGAGCGTTTTTCTAATAGATGTTTAGATTTACAGCTCTGTCAGGATTCTCCAGAGAAACAGAGTCAAAGGTGATAGACATAGATGTAGACATAGACATAGGTAAAGAGAGAGAGATTGATTTATTACAGGAATTGGCTCACACAATTATAGAGGCTGAGAAGTCTCATGATCTGCCCTTTGCAAGCTGGAGCACCAGGAAAGCTGGTGGTATAACTCAGTCAGAATCCAAAGGACTGAAAACAAGTGGGGATGGGCTCAGTAAAGAGGGAGTAGTGATGCAGACACAAGCAGGAGTGTCACTAATCGGGCAAGAGAAGATGGATGCATGTCTCAGCTCAAACAGGGAGGAAATTCACCCTTCCTCCACCTTTTTGTTCTATTCAGGCCTTCAATGTATTTGCTGATGCCCACCCACATTGGTGAGAGCAAGCTTCCCTACTCAGTCTACCAATTCAAATTGCTAATCTCTTCCAGAAAACTCACATACACTTGCAGAAATAAAGTTTTACCAATTGTCTGGTCATCCCTTAGACCAGTGAAATAGACTCATAAAATCAGCCATCACAAGACCTGTCTGGGAAGTTAAATCTATGCTCACAATGCATTAACGACTCAGCCAGTCATTTTTTGGTTTGGATTCCAGAACCAGACCTTCTTTCTATTATCCAGTTTAACATTAGTATCTAGCCATACTCTCATCTTATTTAAAAAATATATTCTACTGGCACTCCAATGCATTGCTTGGTGGAGTGTAAATATGTACACTTCCACTCCTTTGGAAAACTGTTTGGCAGTATTTCCAAATGCTAATTTATACAAACTCAATGACCCAACAATTCTACTCCTGAGTATATACCCAAAAGAAATTAGTGCATGTTCTGCCAAAAGCTTTAAACAATAAGGATCACAGATGCTTTAATTATAATAGCCAAACACTGGAAGCAACTCTAATGTCCAACAACAGGTAAATAGACAAGTAAACTGTGATATAGTCATAAATATACATACACAGTAACTGAAAGGAATGAACTACTGCTACATGCAAAAGCATGGATGATGCTCACAGACATTTTTTTGTAGGGCAAGAGGAGACTAGGCACAAAAGAGGACATATAGTGTAATATCATTTATATGAAGTTCAAGAAAAGGCAAAACTTGTAAATGGTTACCTGGGTAAGATAAAGTAGTACTGATTGGGAAGTGGCACAAGGGAGCAACTTGGGGAGATGGGAATGTTCTCTACCATAACCTGAATTGTGAATTGTGGTTACATAGGTTTAAAAATTTATCAAGCAATTAAGATTAACATACTTAATTATATATTATATATACTAATCTCTATATAATATATAGATTATATATACTAATCTCTATATAATCTATAGTTTATATATAATCTATAGTTTATATATAGATT
Organism: Pan troglodytes; assembly: GCF_028858775.2. NCBI lineage: Eukaryota > Metazoa > Chordata > Mammalia > Primates > Hominidae > Pan > Pan troglodytes. The sequence continues at coordinate 38,322,283 of NC_072421.2, read as the reverse complement.
ATATATAATCTATAGTTTATATATAATCTATAGTTTATATATAGTTTATATATAATGTATAGTTTATATATAATCTATAGTTTATATATAGATTATATATAATCTATAGATTATATATAATCTATATATAAACTATAGATTATATATAATCTATATATAAACTATAGATTATATATAAACTATATATAAACTATAGATTATATATAAACTATAGATTATATATAATCTATATATTATATAGAGATTAGTATATATAATCTATATATTATATAGAGATTAGTATATATAATCTATATATTATATAGAGATTAGTATATATAATCTATATATTATATAGAGATTAGTATATATAATCTATATATTATATAGAGATTAGTATATATAATCTATATATTATATAGAGATTAGTATATATAATCTATATATTATATAGAGATTAGTATATATAATATATATATTATATAGAGATTAGTATATATAATATATAATTATCTATAGATTATATATAGATTATATATATAGATTATATATAATCTATAAATATTATATATAATATATATTATATATAATTATATATAGATTGTATATATATCTATAGATAATATATAGATTATATATAGATTGTATATAAGATCTATAGATAATCTATAGATTATATATTATCTATAGATTATCTATAGATTATACATTATCTATAGATTATACATTATCTATAGATAATCTATAGATTATATACACAATCTATAGATTATCTATAGATTATATATACAATCTATAGATTATAGATTATATATACAATCTATAGATTATAGATTATATATACAATCTATAGATTATAGATTATATATACTAACTATATATTATATATAGATTATATATACAATCTATGTATTATATATAGATGATATATACTATATATAGTATATGTCAAAGGTTTTATTCAAACTTATATATACTATATAGTGTAGTATGTTATATATACATATATAGTATAGAGTGTGGTATGTTATATATACATATATAGTACAGAGTGTGGTATGTTATATATACGTATATAGTACAGAGTGTGGTATGTTATATATACGTATATAGTACAGAGTGTGGTATGTTATATATACGTATATAGTACAGAGTGTGGTATGTTATATATACATATATAGTATAGTGTGGGATGTTATATATACATATATAGTATATAGTATAGTATGTTATATATGCATATATAGTATATGTGTATATATTATACATACATATATTGTATATATACATGTATATCTGTATATACAATTATATACATATATACTAATACATGCATATACGCTAATATATACTAATATATGCATATTGCTAGTATATACATATGTACTAATACATGTATATATGCTAATATATGCATATATGCTAATATGTATATATGCTAATATATACGTATATGCTAATATATGTACATATGCTAATATATGTATATATGCTAATATATACATATATACCTATATATGTATATAGAAATATATGTACATATGCTAATATATACATATAGGCTAATACATGCATATATACTAATATATGTATATATACTGATATATGTATATATGCTAATATATGTGTATATGCTAATATATGCATACATGCTAATATATGTATATATACTAATATATGCATACATGCTAATATAGACATATATACTAATATATGCATATATGCTAATACATACATATATACTAATATATGTATATATGCTAATATACAGGATTATTCTTAACTTTCTTGAAGTATTATATATATTATATATCAATAAATAAATAAAACCTTTGACATATACTAGAAATCAATTTGTCTGAGAAGTTGCTTTAATATGTGTTTGGCTCCAATGTCGTGTGCTTTACATTCACTGGATAAAATTATGCCCCTTTACTGTTATCTATCTAGCCAGAAGGCAGCCTATTATTTACTGCTCTACTTAAAAGCCTTCTTTATCCCAGGTATACCTATGGCTTGTATTACATTTATCTCTCAGGTTAGTAGTTGACCTATTTATTCATGCACTGTTAGCCCATTACCCAGTAATCTCTCTGTTTCACGTGTCTTTGTTTTCCCAGAGTTCCTGCCTCAGTGCAAAGCCAACTAAGGAACTTCAATATAGTTTTTGAATTAAACCACAGAATAAGTTGCTTTACATATTTCATCCACATCTAGTTTTCCAAGGAGATGAACAATTTGGGGCAGAAGTAGGATGCAAGCTTTTTTCCCTAAGAATTCCTTGCTCCCAGATTTGCTTTTCCATACATCTATCAGAGATGCCCAGAGAATGTAAGGTTATTGTAAAAAGAGAGTTGCAAAGCATTGCCAAGAGGCCTACAGAAGATAAAGAGAACCATGTTTGTTTCTTTATAAGTATACCTATGATATTTGCCTGAAAACACAAACACTCATATGAAATCCTTTGGATAATTCATACACACATACACACATACACACACGCACATATGTATGGGTGTATATCAGCTTTATTGAGATATAATTTACATAACACGCAATTCACCCATTTAAAGTGTACAATTCAATAGTAGTATATTCACAGAGTTGTACAGCCATCACCACAATCAATTTTACAATATTTTCATCACCCCAGAAAGAAACCCTGTAACTATCAGCAGTTACCTCTCATTTTTCCAATCCTCCAGCCTTAGGCAAGCACTAATCTACTTTCTACCTCTACCGAGTTGCCTATTCTGGACATTTTACATATATCGAATCAACAATGTGTGATCTTTTGTCATTGGCTTCCTTCACTTAGCATGCTGTCAAGGTTCATATATGCTGTAGCATGTATTCATACTTAGTTCGTTTATTTTGTTGAGTAATATTTCATTGTATGGACATTGCACATTTTATTTATACATTAATGAATTGATGGACATTTTGGTTGTTTCCCATTTTTGACTATTTTGAATAATGCTCCTATGAACACTCATGTATCAGCTTTTGTGCGGACATTTGTTTTCATTTTTCTTGGATATATACTGAGGAGTGAAATTGATGGATCATATGGTACTCTATGTTTAAACTATAAGGCTCCCATTTCTCCACCTCCTCATCAACATTCATTATTATCTACTTTTTACGTTTTTATTTTATTATTTTGTAGAGACAGGTTTTGCTTTGTTGCCCAGCTGGTCTTGAATTCCTGGTTTCAAGTGATCCTCCTGTCTTGGCCTCCCAAAGTACTGGGATTACAGATATAGGCCACTACACCTAGCCTGTTTTTTAAAATTATTATTATAGCCATCCTAGTAGATTGGTCTCTCAGCTGTTATGTTGATTTGCATTTTCCTAATAATTGGTTATGTTGAGCATCTTTTCGTGTGCTTATTGGCCATTTATATGTCTTTTTCAGAGAAATGTCTATTTCGATTCTGTATCCATTTTCAACTGGAGTGTGTTTGCATGATTTTTACGCAGAGCAAAACACAAAAATGCAAAACATAAGAGGACATGTGACTCCCATTTAATTTTCCTTCACAGTGGCAAGGCCAACATACATTTGGGAATATCAGGTATTAGTGTTCCCGGACCAAACCAAGGGTCGGGCTGCTGATCCTTGCGGCCCAATAATGAGATGCAGATGAACTAGGAGAGAAGGGAGTTTTTATTTCTGTAACCAGTTACAGGGAGAAGGCCTGGATATTATTGCCAGACCAATCCAAAATTACAATGTTTTTCAGAGCTTATATACCTTCTAAGCTATATGTCTAGATGTAAGTGTGCATTCATCTAAAGACAGAAGTGATTAACTTCTTTTAATCTATAACTAAGATCTGAGTCCTGAAGACCTTCCTCTGAAGCCTCAGTAAATGTACTTAATCTAAATGGGTCCTGGTGCTGGAGTGATTACCTTTATCTTGTCTCCTGGTAGGTCATGGAGGTTTGGGGAGTTCCTTTAGTCCCCAATAAAGCTTGCTTGTGGAGGCCTGGGGAGTTTCTTCAGACCCCCAATAAAATGTTTTAATCCTAAAAAGGTCCTGTTAAGAATTCCTTCGTTATCTTGCCATGCTTCAGGGCCCAGGAAAGGCCTGGGCAAAACTCTTGGTGGGCTTTTGTTACCTTCCAGCCTTTGTATAAGGGCACTGGCTCTATCAGCTTTTAATATTTAACTTTACCACTCAGTCAGTGCTGAAACAGTTGTTATGGAGGCCTGTGTTAGTGAGTCCTGGTCTGCCACATTAGTATGACACAATGAAGATAAAATAATGCAGGGAATAAAACCTAAATGAAGCATAATTGTGATATGTTTTTATCTGTTTGGAAAACAACTTAACTCCAGTCCTGTAAGACTTAGTATTTATCTCAAGCATTAGTAGCACTTCCTTTTTTTTTTTTTTATTTTCTTTCAGCTAAAAGCCAAAGAACTGTTAAATTGCCAAGAGGCCTTCATTTTGTCAGAATTGAGATTAAAATATCCAAGAGAAGTTAAAGCAATTATTTTCCACTGGGTGGGCTATTACTAGGCAAATTTTACTTTGCTTTTCAATGTATCTAATAAAAACTCTTTGTATGATTATCCCCCCCACTCAAGCCCATCCCACATCCAGGAGTTATTTTGGCTTCATATGACCTTATTGTAAAAACATTAAAACCTGTGTACCATCTAAAACTATCTTTAGGATTAATGATATTTGTAGTAAAATAGTCAGCTTTTATTTTTTAGTATGAGACTTCAATAGGAAACAAAAAGAGCTGTCTCCACTGGACTGTTTAGTAGACTGATACCAACTCCCATATATGAAAGAGCCCTGGCCACACCACGATGCAAGAGATTTTTATGATAAAGAAGTATAATTCCACTACATAATTTGCAACAAGTAAAATGCTACAACCTGAAGTCTCATAGAGCCTAATGATACCTCAACTTTCCACAGTGAGTGTTCTCTGGGTCACTTACAGCTCCTGTTATGAACTCTGCAGAAATAGTCTTGCTACTCGCATGGTCTGCTTACCGCTCTTCATTGGTGTGGTTAATTCAGTATCTTCTGCCTTCCAGTCTTTCTTTTAATATCCAAAGCATCTCAAATTTCTCTCCATACAGCATTGACAAAGGAAGCAGCAAAGTTTCTCTTCTGACCTGCTCACAACTCCAGTTCTCCTAGATGCCCACAATTTTTGGAATAAAGTTTCAGATTAGAGAATTTCACTTCCCAAGTCATATCTTTTTTTTTTTTTTTTTTTTTTGAGACAGAGTCTCACTCTGTTGCCCAGGCTGGAGTGCAGTGGCGCGATCTCGGCTCACCGCAAGCTGCGCCTCCCGGGTTCACGCCATTCTCCTGCCTCAGCCTCCCGAGTAGCTGGGACTACAGACGCCTGCCACCACGCCTGGCTAATTTTTTGTATTTTTAGTAGAGATGGGGTTTCTTCGTGTTAGCCAGGATGGTCTCGATTTCCTGACCTCGTGATCTGCCCGCCTCGGCCTCCCAAAGTGCTGGGATTACAAGCGTGAGCCACTGTGCCCGGCCCCCAAGGCACATCTATTTATGGTAAAGTGGCTTCTGAAAACTAAAGAAATTCACTCTGGAATAAAGTCATGATGGACCTTTCCCTTTTCTTTCAAAGACCTGAGAGTCAAAGAGGCTGGAGTGTCAACTTAGAGGGTCAGATCTGACTTCAAGCCTTAGAACTGCCCTTTGTTGACAGGGGTGTTTTTATTAGGGCGGTTTATTTGACAAGTTCTAGGTTTCAGACTTCAAAATCTACTCCAGTGTGGCCTGGTGCGGTGGCTCACTGCCACTTTCAGGAGACCTCGCTTAATTGGTTCTGGGAATTTTAACTTTCCCTTACCCCATGCACCACCTGATTTCCATCTGTTTGCTTGTTGGCTCTGTCACAAAGCTGAGAAACACTGGGGACAAAAAGGCACTGAAGAATTTAGTTTCATTTTAAAGCTCAATCCCTAAGATTGTCTATTGAAATTTGGTATCTCATGGTTGTGGGTGACAGGATTAGGCACGTGCAAAATTATGGGACATGGGGAACTTTTCTTTCTCCCCCAAAGTGGGAAACTTGAGAGCTAATGGAATTGATGCTAAAGATCCCTTCGTGACTGACAAGCAACCGCCTGAACTTTTGATTCAGTGTCGCCGCAATGGGTGAGTCTTTTTCTGGTTTCCCTGAGCTCCTCACTTTCCCCCACTCTGCTGTAAGCAATGTTTTTCTTGTTATCTTTCTCTCTTTTCCCTTTCCTATCTTTTCTATCACTCAGGGCGACTGTCTGTTCTTCCATCTTGCCTAGAGACCCTGTGTTGAAACTCCTGGTTTCAACATTGCACCCCACTTTGAGTGGATCAAAGACAACAAGGGCCAATGAGGGCAAATTTGAGCCATGCCAGGTTGATATTAGGTGCTGAGTGGGATGGCTAAAGTCTATGTTTTGTCACATGTACTTTGTCCCAGCCAGAGTGCAAAATGTTAATTTGGCTCCCACATGCAGCTCATTGGGCAGCATCTTGCAAAGTTGGAAAAACATGATTTTCTTTTGTAATGTGTCTTGGCCCACAAAGCTATGGCACAGTAAGCAGGGCCATCAAACCACCCAGAGAAAGGAAGTCCAGAAACCTGGCATGCCAGCAAAAGAGTAAGAATTTCTTAGCAGTCAGGATTCTGGTCTCTCTCTTTCTGTGTAAACCAGTTGAATAAACGGTAAAAATCACTATTTGTCTCCTCTGCAAGGTTTTGATTAACTGGAAAAAGGATTTGTGAGGCTAGTCTTAGGCTATAGTGAATCGAGTGTATTTTGTGCTATGAATTTGTCTTTCTGTGTCATTCTGTCATAAAAAGGGGTACCATAGAATAAAATGTGGGCCTAGGACCCCTTTAAGCCCACTATTCAAGCTGGCTTAACAAACTGGTCAGGTATAAACTTTGCTACAGATACCTGAAGCAAGAACTAGATGAGGTTTACCCCTTGTCTTGTTTTATGTCCTTGGGAGCTTAACCTTGTGACCATGTGGGGGTACTTTCTCTTGGTATCCACCATCTGGGGTGTGGGAATTTTGAGGTTCATGTCATAGTTAGCCCTAAAAATTATCATGAGTAGTTAAAAGCATTTGAAAACTCAAAATTGGCTGCTCTAGGCTCCTTCTGGGAAGAGCACCTGAGACTGCTCTATGCTATAGCCCAGTAGCTAAGGCTTTATCTCTTTACAATGGTAGCTCATGTTCAATTCCCAGCTTAGATAATGAGTCCCTTCTGGTTTTATGTTTGTGTGACCTTTGCCATTTACTGATTATTTACCCCTCCATGAACAACTTCTGACTTCCTCTCTCAAATTTTCTTTTCTCTGATACTTTGGATACTCTAAAACTTGTAAAACTGCTTGCCATTTCTTTGAAAACACCTTGTGTGTTCATGGTTAAGTCATACCCTTAGTTAAGGCTTACTGGTTTCACCTGGGAGGTTACCTTTGGTAAAATTCAAAACCCAGAAATATTGGCTGTTTGTCCTGGCTAGAGTCTGTTAAAAGAGATTTGGCTAAAAATCAGCTTAATTAAAAGCATACGACCTATCTGTAAACTTATTTAAAAGACCTTTATGCTTTTTCTCTTCTTGGGTCTTGTTTGTTTGATAAAATGTTTTTTGTTTTGTTCTCATCAATTGACTGAATTATTTCCCCAGTCTGTTTTCTTGCCCTCAATGCCCAAATGAAAGGCCCTAAAATGATTTTTGACAGCCTGGCATTCCTTGGAAAAATACAGATAAGGCACCACAGACCCTTTTTTGAGAGAAACCTCTGTTTTCCTCATAAAGCCCCAGGAATTGTAAGTGAATAGATACCTGTAAAAATCTAAGGCTGTCCTCCATTTTGCACTGCATTACCTGACTTTTTGACTTTTGGCGATATCAAAAATTACTTTGCATTATTAAAGAGCTTTTAGCCTTGGCTTGTAATAACTAGATAAGAAATACACTTTTGGGGATGGCTAATGGCAGTTATGGGGGAGAAATAGTCCACTACTTGCATGTTTGAATCAGAGAAGCATGGTTTTAGCCACCTGCAAAATATGAAAATGTCCACCACCACCCCCTCCCTCAAAATTTAAAACTCTCACAGGAGATGGGCTGATTGGTTTTGGATTGCCCATCAGCTTCAGGGAAATGTCCTTGCAGTAAAATTTGTGGTAAAAGCATTGCACTGTCTGGTCCTATAGCATTTCCCTCTTTTTAGTGACCCAGAACTTGGCATAAAAATGTGAAAGAAAAACTTAAAATCTAGCAAATGAAAAATCTTTAACTATCAAATCTGCCCTGCCTGTCCATCTGTGTATTTATGTGTTGTATGTGTATGATATCTTGCTACCAAAATAAATTAAAGCTCTGATTAATTGGCTTAAAAGTAATAAGCATTTAAATATCTTTCCAGAAAAAAGAAACTTTAATGCCTTTTAGTTCACATGGCTTTAGTAATCTTTGGGAAATAAAGATAATTTTAAAGATTATTGGTAACATAAAAATGTTTTGAAAATCTAAATTAGGCCGCTCGGATACTGTGTTTACTAAACTACACAGTCTGGTTCTTTGACTTTTGATAATTGTTCAACTTACCTGCTTTAGAGCCATTAGATTCTAGGTAAGGCCTTGGGACATGTAGAGTTAGCCATGCCCCCTTGCTATGCTGGAAAGAATCAAACCTTATCTGCACTTCTGTCTGGTGTCCTAAGCTCCACACTTGATACATAATTAAAATCGCCTACTTACCAGGATTTTTTTTTTTTTACCAAAAATAAAAGTTGCTAAAAGTTAACATTGTAACATATGTAATTGAGACTACTGGTGAAACAGTTTCATGTGCAATGTTTATAAGGAAAGTAGAATGTGTTTTTGGTAAAAGAGTATAAGAAGGCACAGGAGCATGATTTTTGCCTAGCTTAGAGGGTTAAAGGATTGTTTTAATTTAAATAGGATAAAGCCAAAGGTTTGAGTATGTTGTGGAACGTTTTTGAAAGGTTAATCTTGTAAAAGAAATTCTGTGTGTGAACATATTGGCTAAAGCTAAAGGGATATTATTTAGTTTCCCCATAACTTGAACATTGGAATAAAAGCACAGCAGGGTTTTCTTAGCACACTGATGTGCTTTTTTGCAGAACATTGTAAAGGGTTATGAAAGTTTTCTGAAAATATTACCTTATTGTCAAACAGATTAAGATTGGATAGATTTGTCTATAAGGTTTTATTAAGAATTAGGTTTGACATTAATAGTACACTAATACAAAGTTGAAATTTGGCTTTCTCTCTTGAACAAGATTTTCATGTAATATTAAGAGATAATGAAAAATTGTTGTTAAAAGAAGAGAGAAAAAAAGAAAGATTGTTTGGAAAGCTAAGTCTTCCCTTTATCAGTAAGTAAAGGTTTTTGCGTTTTTAAAATCTTTATCGTTTTGGCTAATAAATGACTTATGGTGACCTGAGATTCTATTTTATAATATCAAGTGTTTTAAACCTTTGATATTTGACAAACTTTCTGTTTCATTTCAGAATCAAGGAGACTTTTGAGCTATTTACAGCTTTTAACAATTGAGTAAAGCACACTTCTATAAACAAAATTTGGAGCATATTTCTTTCTCTCTACCAAATTTCTCCAGAATTTAGAAACTATCTGTGAACATTGTTAATTTATGGCAATATAGTTATTTGCATAAGAATTGCAATAAGAATCTGTTTTCTTTTATAACAGGACACAATTGGAGACACTTGTTATTTTACCAAGGCTTTGACTGGAATGGTGTGCTTTCAGATATAAATAGACTGCTTTAAGGAATCAAAAATTTGACTCATAGGCTGATAAAAGCCCCTTGGGAAAACTGGCATCATACCTTTTCTACACAGTCCCTGTACAGGTCCCTGACAGGCCCAGGAGGCCCAAGTTATCTTGGGACTTTGAAAGGAGAGGAATTCACCCAACTTGTACAGGTATGTTCAGGAACAGATAAACCCATGGCTGGGCTCAAGGCTTTAAAAAGTTTAACCTGAGATTCCAATAAAGCCAATTTTTAAAAAGAGCCTACATGGCAAATAATCATTCTTGTTGCACTTTATGCAAATAATCAGGCTGAATATAATAATACTAAAGCTTATTTTGCAAACAAATCAATCCTACCATGATTTGTTTTTAATAAAAATTGGGACTGGAGAGAAAAAGATTATATTTTTAAATAACTATGGAACACTTGTTTTTAGATCCATTGTATTTGAGTTTTTTCTGGAATTTAGACTGACCCTGCTTATTCCTGTGAACCAACCAGTGATCTCTGGCTGCTACTCCGAAGAAACAAGAGAAATAAATATCACCTTTTGTTGGGACCCAGAGTTATATAAATGGCCCTCACCATACTGATACTTTCTGACTGAATTCCTCTCTACCATGAATACAAGAGATCCTAATAGTTAAGGCAGGAATATCATTGCCCCTATTCAGCCTGAAAAAAAGCTCCTTAGAATGAAGGGTCCCCTTGTAAAAGGAAGGGGGGAAATACGTCAGAGGTGTTTGAACCAGAGGAGCCCATCTTGAATAGAGGCCGGGTAAAATGAGGTTGAGACCTGCTGGGCTGCATTCCCAGGAGGTTAGGCATTCTTAGTCACAGGATGTTTACAGTTAAGGAAAAAAGTTAATATTGTTTACTGAATAGAGCCAGGATTTAATAGACCTAGGAAATATCAGACCCAGGAAATGTTCTGATGTCCTGATATCTTAAAAACAAAAGCATTCTTAGTTTAAGTTTAACTTTAAAGATAATAATATATATTCTTGCAGAAGACAGTATTTACATAAACATTAACAAACCTTTGTTACAAGCCCTTGTAGTACAGCACATCTCCCCCATGATTTTTTGCTTTATCTTATATATAATCAAGCATTGTACCTAACGTGGGCATTTTCCTCCTCTTGCTTTTGGGAACGCCCTGCTCCATCTATGGACTAGCCATTCTTTTATTCCTTTATTTTCTTTCTTTTTTTCTTTTTGTTTTTGATGGAGTCTTGTTCTGTTGCCCAGGCTGCAGTCCAGTGGCGTGATCTCGGCTCACTGCAGCCTCCGCCTCCTGGGTTCAAGCGATTCTCGTGCCTCAGCCTCCCAAGTAGCTGGGATTACAGGCGTGCATGCCACCATGCCCGGCTAATTTTTGTATTTTTAGTAGAGATGGGGTTTCACCATGTTGGCCAGGCTGGTCTTGAACTCCTGACCTCAAGTGATCTGCCTGCCTTGGCCTCCCAAAGTGCTGGGATTACAGGTGTGAGCCATTGCGCTCAGCCTTCCTTTACTTTCTTAGTAAACTTTCTTTCACTTTACTCTGTGGACTCACCCTGAATTCTTTCTTGCATAAGATCCAAAACCCTCTCCTGAAGTCTGGATTGGGACCTCTTTCCAGTAACACAACCAATCAATCCCTCTCAGATACCAAGGAATTACAGAATATCCTAAAGTCTTTCACAGAGCAGTAAAGAAGATCTATACTTCAACAGGGAGCAAAGCTTCTAGAAATTACGCTTTTAGCTATCACTCTGCCCATTCATTTATGGTAGCATCTCTCAGTCTTTCTCCTTTCTCTCATTAATCTCCCAGATGACTCTCTCACATAGATCTCCAGCCTTTCTAGATTTTTCTATTCTGGAAGTAACTCTATACCCTTTCATATGTAAATCAACTTAGTGTTTTCACTTTCTCTAATTCTCTTCACTTAATAACCTAGCATCAGTAATCCAAAAACGAAGGATTCTCAAAAGGTGAAAAAGGGCAAAATGCTGGGAATGTGTACACATTACTAAAATCAATTATCGTTATAGCTAAAAACAGACTTTCAAGGCACTTGTGAAAATTTATCAGCTCAGTCCTGTCCTCTCTTCCTCTTCTCCTAATTCATCCCCTTTAGGGTAAAGTTGGACTTGTTATAAAGGATTTATATTCCTCTCTAAACTAAGATACACAGGCTATATTCTAACTAGTGAATAAATTGAGGAATTACAGATATCTTACCTAATATTACAAATCTCACAGCATGGGCATTCCCAACTTGTTGAGAAAGACAGAACCTGCTTTAAAGATGAAACAGTCAATATGTACTTGGCCTCAACATTTTTTTAAAAAGTTGAGCTAAGATATCTTTTTCTTATTTCTCTCTAAATTGCAAGCCCCTTGAGGGCATCATTGTGTTTATTTTAGGGCTTAGTGGCACTTTACTTATAGTAAGTGCTGAATTACTATTATTTCAAGATATGTGTCTAATGATCCAAAAATGAGAAACAGATAAATCATTTAACAATAAAATTATAATTTTATTTTCCTTCCTTCCAAAATGCAAATTTCCAACATTCTAAAATGTTGTTTATCTGAAGAGCCTTTTCCAGCTCTGTTAAATCCATAGAAGCATTAGTCATTCTTATTATTGAACCAAGAATTCATCCATAACCCTGTAATGGCTTTTCTGATCTCCTGAGGGAAAATACTGCTAAAAATAGATACTCGCCTTTTTTTTTTTTTTTTTTTTTTTTTTTGGTGAGGAAGAAGTATGTACTTCAACATCCATCATCCTGGGAATATTAATAGTTTTACTCCTGGATATTTGTTCTCAGTTCTAACGTGATTTTGAAAGATAAAATATTTGGGTATAATGCTCATTTAATATAAGTCATATATGCATAAGACAAGTCTCTGACCATATTATGTGGTCCAAATATCCTTATTATACTTTAATGTAGAAAAAGCAAACAGCTTGTGTGGATGTTTGCTTTGTAAACAAACACACAAACATTGCATTCAGTCACCGGTCATGTCTCTTCTAACCTAGGAGCCTCTATTGAGCACTAAATTGTAGAGCTTGCTATATCATTTGAAAAGAAAATACTCACAGGCTTAAAAGTTTAAAACAAGATGAACCTTTATAGGAACTTCACTAAGGAAGGAAGGAGGAGCCCGGGGCTAGGTACCCCCACATTCCAGTTCCTTAGCAAATCAAAAGTACGGACTTCCTTTTATACCTGTATATATCCAATGTCTTCATCTGAATCTTCCTGAAAGCAGAGCCAGGTATGGAGCTCTCTGTGTGTGGCTCCCACTTTTCAAAGCTCGCATTCACCTAGGCACATTTTGGGTTTTAGGTACATAATTGAATCCTATCTCACCTTTCTTCCCCTCAGTGATTCTTCATAGTTTCTGGGTTACAATGGGCTCATTTTCCTGTTTGCCAGCATGTTTATAGATTTATTTATATATTTATAATTATTTTTTACATTTTCTAGAAACTGGGCATAAGACAAAAAAGCTTGCTTTATGGGATTAATCTACTATCATAAATTGAAATCTTGAATTTTCACTAACCCTGTGATAATGGACTAGACAGGTACTAAAATCTCTATCTTGAGTTTATTATAATCTCTGCTAATGAACCTATGAAAAAATTTTGGTTCAAGATGGCTGACTAGATACCTGCCCTCCCCAGAAAGACGAACTAGTGACAAGAGTGGATCCCAGGTATAGAAACTTATCCGGATCTTGCTCTTCTACATTAAAATATGAGTGCTAATCATCCGCCAACATATATTCTCTCTCTCTTCCTGCTGACAGAATTCCCAAGTTTTAGATGGCCACTCAGCTTGAGTCTACATATCCTAGCCTCCTTTGCAGATAGGTGCGGCCATGTGGGTAAATTCTAGTCAAAGAGATATAATGGAAACAATGGCGTGCTGTTAAATGTTTAACAACTAGCTTTCAGCTGGGGAAGTGGGAGCTAATTTGTAGCAAGTGTTGATCTCTGTGGTGTAAATATTCCCATCATGTGTAATTTCAAGCTACAATGCAAAGTTGGGAAGAGATTTCCACATCATTAGATAGTATTCCCATCATATAGATGACATAGATGCAAATAACCTCAATAGCCTAGATACAAGCATACCTCAAAAATATTGCATGTTCAATTCCAGACAACTGCAATAAAATGGTTATCACAATAATGTGAGTCATACAAATAAGTTTGTTTCCCAGCTCACATGAAAGTTATGTTTACATTATATTGTAGTCTAGTGAGTGTTCAATGGTGCCATGTCTTTAAAACACAACGCATGTACTGTAATTTAAAATACTTTATTGCTAAAAATGCTTACGATCATCTGAGCCTTTAGCAGGTCATAATCTTTTTGCTGGTAGAGGCTTTTGCCTCTACCAGTAGCTACTGACTGATCAGGGTGGTGGCTGCTGAAGGCTGGATTGGCTATGGCAATTTCTTTAAATAAGACAACAATAGAGCTTGTTGCTTTGACTGACTCTTCCTTTCATGAAAGATTTCTCTGTAGTATGTTGCTGTTTGATAACATTTTACTTGCAGCAGAACTCTTTCAAAATTGGAGTCAATCCTCTCAAACTCTGCTGCTGCTCTATCAACTAAGTTTATGTAATGTTTTAAATACTTTGTTATTATTTCAACAATGCTCACAGCATCTTCACCAGGACTAGAATCCATCTCAAGAAACCACACTTTTTGCTCATCCATAAGAAGCAACCATGATCTGTTAAAATTTTATCATGAGATTGCAACAATTCAGTAACATTCTCAGGCTTCACTTATAAATCTAGTTCTCTTGCTATTTCCACCACATCTGTAGTTGCTTCCTCAATTGAAGTCATGAGCCCATCAAAGTCATCCATAAGGGTTAGAATCAACTTCTCTCAAACTTCTGTCAATGTTGATGTTTTGACCTCCTCCAATAAATCATGAATGTCCTTAATAGCATCTAAAATGGTAAATCTTTTCCAGAAAGTTTTTGATTTACTTTGCCCAGATCTATTAGAGGACTTACTATGTATGGCAGCTATAGCCTTACTGAAATATATTTTTTAAATAATAAGACCTGAAAGTCAATTCATGGGCTGCAGAATGGATGTTGTGCTAACAGGCGTGAAAACAACATTAATCTTCTTGTGCATCTCCATCAGAGCTCTTGGGTGACCAGATGGATTGTCTATGAGCAGCGAGCAGTAATATTTTGAAAGGTATATATTTTTTCCTAAGCAGGAGGTCTCAATAGTGGGCTTAAAATAATTAGCAAACTAATAATTAGTAAACTAATATTAGTACATATTAGTAAAATAGCTGTAAACAGATGTCCTGTCATCCAGACTTTGTTGTTCCATTTATAGAGCACAGGCAGAGTCAATTTTACATAATTCTTATGGGCCCTGGGATTGTTGGAATGGTAAAAGAACTTTGGCTTCAACTTAAAGTCAGCAGCTGCATTAAACCCCAAACAATACAGTCTGTCCTTTGAAGCTTTGAAGCCAGGCATTTATTTCTCCTCTCTAGCTATGAAAGTCCTAGATGACATGTTTCTCCAATAGAAGGCTGTTTTACCTACATTGAAAATCTACTGTTTAGTGTAGTAACTTTTATCAATGATCTTAGCTGGATCTTCTGGATAACTTGCTTCAGCTTCTACATCATCACTTGCTGCTTCACCTTGCACTTTTATGTTATGGAGACAGCTTCTTTCCTTAAACCCCATGAGCCAACCAACTTCAAACTTTTCTTCTGCAGCTTCCTTTCCTCTCTCAGCCTTCATAGAATTTGAGTTAGAACCTTGTTCTGAATCAGGCTTTGACTTATGGAAATGTTATGGCTGGTTTGATTGTCTGTCCACTAAAACTTTCTCCGTATCTTCCTATCATTTGCATGTTCACAGGAGTAGCACTTTTAATTTCTTTCAAGAATTTTTCTTTTGCATTCACAACTTGACTGACACAAGAGACCTCGCTTTTAGCCTGTCTCAGTTTTTGACATGACTTCCTCGCTAAGCTTAATCATTTTTAGCTTTTGATTTTAAGTGAGGGACATGTGACTCCTTCTTTCATTTAAAAATTTAGAGGCCATTGTAGGGTTATTAATTGGCCTAATTTCAATATTGTTGGGTCTCAGGGAGTAGGGAGGCCCCAAGGATGGGGAGAGAGACAGGGGAATGGCCAGTTGGTGGAGCAGTCAGAACACAGGCACATTTATTAATTATGTTCGCTATTTTATATGAGCATGGTTCATGGCACCCCTAAACAATGACAATAGTACCATCAAAGATCACTGATTACAGATCACCATAATGAATATAATAATACTGAAAAGTTTGAAATACTGTGAGAATTGTCAAAATGTGACACAGAGACATAAAGTGAGCACAAGCTGTTGGAGAAATGGTGCTAGTAGACTTGGTCAACACAGGATTGTCACAAACCTTCAATTTGTGAAAAACATATCTGCAAAGTTCAACAAAGCAAAGCACAGGTCTGCCTGGCAATAGTAAAACATAGTAAAATAATTTTCAAAAGATGAGTTTTGAATATTTACCTTATTTTTAATATAATTTGTTTAATGATACATTATATACAAATTAATTTTTAGTAACGATTGTGTTTAACAACTGGATCACAAAATTGAAACTTTTTAACAAACGTTTCTTGTGAACTGGTACAAGCTGCTGCAAGTCAACTCTGGTACACCTGTGAATGAAATCTGTGTCTTACCCCTTCAGTGGCATATTAGATGCTATGTTTTGAGCTGGAAAAAGTAACTGCTTTGCTGTTTTGATTGTATTCTGGAGGAAAGTGGTATTCATGGATACTTGGGTGTTCAGAAGGTACACTGTGGCACAGACTGCTAATTGTCCCTAATACTCACTTTTTCTTTCTTTTCTTTTCTCCTTTTTCTTTTTTTTTTCCTTTTCCCTCCCTGCCTGCCTCCCTCCCTCCCTCCCTCCCTCCCTCCCTTCCTTCCTTCCTTCCTTCCTTCCTTCCTTCCTTCCTTCCTTTCCTTTTTAGTACAACAAATCTCCATTTTAAAACTGGGTAGCTAGGCACACAGCTAAAGGCCACTTTTTCCAGAGCCCCTGCAGTTAGGTGTGGCAACCACATTCTGGTCAAAGCAATGTGAACAGAAGTGGTCTGTGCAACTCTTGGGTCACATTCTTAAAAGGAAGATGAGTGACCTCTACTTATTTTTCTCCTTTTTTCTACATGGGTTAAAACAGATATGATGATGCTGAGTCACCTTTGACTTTGAGGATAAGAAAAACATCGTAGAGGATGTCAGAGCAACAAGAAGAACGAAATGAAAATCTCTTAGTGACTTTATGGACCAGAGCTTCTTTATCCTTTTGTCCTACTTAGCAGCTTGGACATTCATATAAAAGAGAAACAAATCGGGCCCGGTGCCATGGCTCAAGCCTGTAATCCCAGCAATTTGGGAGGGCAAGGCGGGCGGATCACGAGATCAGGAGATCGAGACCATCCTGGCTAACATGGTGAAACCCTGTCTCTGCTAAAAATATAAAAAATTGGCCGGGCGCAGTGGCTCACGCCTGTAATCTCAGCACTTTGGGAGGCTGAGGCGGGCGGATCACGAGGTCAGGAGATCGAGACCATCCTGGCTAACATGGTGAAACCCCATCTCTACTGAAAATACAAAAAATTAGCAGGGTGTGGTGGCAGACGCCTGTGGTCCCAGCTACTCGGGAGGCTGAGGCAGGAGAATGGCGTGAACCCGGGAGGCGGAGCTTGCAGTGAGCAGAGATCTCGCCACTGCACTCCAGCCTGGGCGACAGAGCGAGACACCCATCTCCAAAAAAAGAGAAACAAATCTTCCTTCTCGTTAAAGCCATTGTTATTTATTCTCTGCTAAAACGGCTAAAGCAATATACAGAAGCTGATAACAATAATTCCAGTTCTCTGAAATAAGACACTACCTAATGCTTTTGCTAAGAACCCTCCTCCTATTTCAGAAATAATTGATTATAAGTAATCAACTTACTGAAACATTTTATGGACCAATATAGTTTTTCTGTTGAAAGACATGGCCCCTATGCAATCTCATATTTCTTCCCAAAACATGTTTTAACTGTTTGATGGGTATAATTATGATAAAATTACTATTTGATATGTTATTGAAGGTTTTCAGATAGCATTATATCTCTGCATTTCATTTTGGGAAGTTTCAATATCTTCCAGCTCACTGATTCTTTTCTTGGCCATGTCCAGTATACTAATGAGATCATCAAAGGCATTTTTAAATTTCTATTACAGTGGTTTTGATCTCTAGCATTTTTAAAATTCTTTCTAAGAGTTCCCACTTCTCTACTTAAATTATGCAACCGTTCTTGAGTGTTGTCTGTTTTTATCTATTTTTTAATCTATTAGAACCCATAACATATTAATTATAGTTATTTTAAATCCACTGTCTGATAATTCTAAAATCTTTGTCAGAACCAGATCTGGATCTGATGTTTGTTTTGTTTCTACATTCTGTGATTTTTATTGCCTTTTAGAATGGCTTGAATTTTTTGTTAAAAGCCAGACATAATGTATCAGAAAATAGAAATTATGTCAAATAGGCCTTTAATGTAAATGTTCACGTTAACCTGGCTAGAAGTTGGTCTGTGTTTAATGTTTGCTGTAGCTATAGGTGTCTGAGGCTTCAAATTCCTCTAGTGTTTTTGTTTTTGCCTCCCCTGTTGACTTTGGGCTTCCGTAATACTCCTCAAAGAGTCTGCATCTTGCTGCTATTTCAGCTAAAATCCACTGCCATTTTACTAGACTCCTATTGGTGTGGTGGTAAGGTACTGGGGAGGGAAAGCATTCTACAAACTTATGATGAAATCTTCATCTTTTAATAGGCCTGTATCTTTGGGCTGTGACCATCACCAGTGTTTCCTGGCTTTGTTTTTCCCCTCTTGTGAGAGAGAAATGCTAGAAGGGAATGGAGTAGGAAAAATGCCCTTCCTTAACTTGGAATAAGATCCTGGTTAAAAGTCTTTTCCCCTGGAGATTAGGCCTTTGTCATATAGAATACCCTGGGCATATTTCAAGATGGTTGCTCTTCCTTTTACCCTACCAGAGCCACCAGGAGATCATGCTCAATTTTTTTCCCATAAGTATGTGGTGGGGATCCTAGAGGTAAATCTCAAGAAAATATGGATCCCCCCACCCCGCCATAAGACTGCATCCCAGAAGTTTCTTCCTTTCATTTTAGTCCACACTCTACCTCTAGCAATTTCTTATTATTGCCATTTAAGTATTCCTACCGTTTTATGGCTCTAGCTGCTTCTGCTCCTGGTTAACAGACCTCATCTGTGACTCCGTTAATTCACCCATCTCTCCAGATTTCAGGGTGATGGTTTGCCCTGTACTTCAGTTCTCTGATGGGTCCAAGAAAAAATCATTGATTTTCAGTTCACCTTTTCCTGTCATAAGGATGGGAGTGACAACTTTCCAAGCTCTTTACATGTTAGCGCTGAAATAAGAAGTCCAACAGCATGCTATCTTAACTTATAATATTATGTTTGTATACCATATTGAATTTAAATGGAAATTTTAAGTGAATTTTTAAATTTGAAACTTAGGGCTGGGCGCAGTGGCTCATGCCTGTAATCCCAACACTTTGGGAGGCCGAGGTGGGTAGATAACCTGAGATCAGGAGTTTGGAGACCAGCCTGTTCAACATGGCAAAACCCCGTCTCTACTAAAAATACAAAAATTAGCCGAGCGTGGTGGTGGAAGTCTGTAATCCCAGCTACTCAGGAGGCTAAGACAGGAGAATCACTGGAACCTGGAGGCGGAGGTTGCAGTGAGCCGAGATAGCGCCATTGCACAACAGCCTGGGTGACAAGAGTGAAATTCCATCTCAAAAAAAAAAAAAAAAAGAAAAGAAAAGAAAAAGAAACAGATTAGATCTGGCGAAAAGGATCATTTACTCCAGTAGTAGGAACTTTGGATTCCCTGGCAAGCTGTTCACATGAATTACAAATATCTGGATGTTGTAGGCAAAGTCTACCATCTCAGATCATGCCACATAGATGGGAACCTTCTGGGCTGGCTCTACTAAAACCACCAAATATGTACCTGGCTTATGTCAAAGGACATTCAGTGAATTTGAATTTTACCTTAAGCTAAGTGAATGAATTTCTAGTGATATGAGGGTAGACTCATGGTTTCCTAAAAATTTGAGCCTATTAGGATGGGGAAAGGGACAGGAAACTGAATGGGTGTTCAGAGTTTAGTGCCATAAAAATCAGTAGAGCCAAGGAAGAAGATATCCTATAGAAACCACCCAGACACCAAGAGGCTCTGACTTGCCGAGACTTCCATAGATGGGTGGCCACAGGGTAATATTATGGTTCCCAGAATAGTCTCAGACCACAGAAATTAGACTAAGGTTATGTACTCAGCAATGTGATCCTGAATTGGGGAAAATCTCACTCCAAAATGTTGCAGCTCTCTTGGAATAAGTAACCTGTGTTATTACTTCAATTCACTGTTGACTTGTATGACTTCACTTGTCCAGAACCCATGCATTCAATATTCTCTTCACAGCCATATGCCATGAGCACTGCTGGTTTCCCTTTCCCTGTCTCACAAATGATTCAAATCTATTTCCACCCACCTGCTACCTCTTGTACTCTGAGAGTGGGATATTTCCTCTAAAGAGAACCTGTCAGTGCTAATTATGGAGGAAAGCCTATGTGGCAATGTGTAGGTTTAAAAGACAAGAAAGTCCCCCACAGAGGTTCTGTGAAACACTGGATACACTGACAACTTAATAAAAAGCTTGATTCAGTGACAGTTTTAACACACTGGCATGGTAAGTATCATTAGAAGTAAAGTGACTTTCAAGGGAAAAAATGTTTTATGGAACTGTGTGAAGAGCTATGATTGATCTTAAATTTCCTCTGTTTCATGGCTCCTGAAGTGGTACATCAAAGAACAACTGGTACGGGATTTGTATTTCTCCTCAGGTCTCACACCTGGTAACAGCTTCTTTGTGGCATTGGGGAGTGTCATTGTTTGTGAAACTCATTCATCCAGAGAAAACAGGCTGAGTGTTCTGCTTTCTTTCTCTTCCAAACCAACATTCATATAGAGCTAACTTGGAGGGTGAGTAAGAGGAAAGGCAAAAAGAAGCAGGGAGAGGATGAGCCATGTGGACATAGTTGGATGTGTGTGTGCTCTGGATTGGGGCAAACACAGTCAGGGGAACATTTGGTAGGCACAGCTTTGAGAAAAACAGGCTTGATGTTGTTTGTTTCAGACATGTGAAGGATCGTTGGATTTACAAAAAAATTTTTCTCTCTCTTTTATCGTTCTCATGGAAATAGTAGGAAGCTATTACTGTGTGCTCGAGCTTCACCAGTGTTCTAAAAATTTGCCTGATAAATCAGGCACATGGTAGCCAAACAATGTAATGATGAGTTTGTACTTTATTACGTGGCTTGGGAGATGATGAAAAAATTATTATTAAACAAGTGTCAAGAGCTCAATATGCATAGTATCTACTAGGGTTAGCAATTCAACCTGAAAAAGAAAAAAACCTATACAAAATTCTAAATGAGGTATGTCTATCCATGTTTATCACTGTTACCACCGACATTTCAAATAATCCAATCTGACTAATCTAAAAGAAGCCACTTAGTCAAGCTCTAAACATTTATGCTTATTTTCATGAAGTATATATAATAGTCAGACTTTCTATGGCCATGAATTACAATAATGACTCAAGAAAATAAACAATGTGATGGATTCCTCCCACCAAGAGGAATCTAACCACCTTGTGAATCTAACCACCTTATGAATTGCTTTGCCCAAAATACAAAAGAAGTAATGTTGTTCCAATTCTGAGCCTAGGTGGCAAGAAATCTTGCTTACTTCTGCTTTGTCTCTTGGATTCTTTCCTTTGTATAAGTCTAGGCTAGCCTGGTGAAAGATGATAGAGCAGGAGGAGCAGAGCTTAGTCATCCCAGCTGAGGCTAACCTAGACCAGCCAGCCACCAGCTGACTCACCAGCTGAACATAGATATGTGAATGAGCCAAGCTAAAATCAGCTGAGTGCAGCCGAAATTAGCAAGACTCCAATCACCCAGTTAACCAACAGACTTCTGAAAAATTATAGATGGTTGTTGCTTTAAGTCATTACATTTTGAATTGGTTTATTACAAAGAAATCGGTAATTGATACGTCAGTGAATATTAACTTTCTCTGGGAACTGCTGCCCGATTTAAGTCATTCTAATTTCTTTTGGGGTTTAAGAATGTGCAACAGGACATGTTTTCATTCTGATGTAATCTTCAGAAGAGGATATGGTTTATTATAGACTAACTTTTTACTTTACTAAAACCCCAAGTCCCTCTATCATCTTAAGAAATGTCAATATCCATATGGAAGATCCTTTCTAGTTTGATGTTTTCTTGACCTTCTGAATTCCAAGAAACTTAAACCCTATGACTCTTCAACAACCATTTCTTCTTGCCTAAATTGCTTCACACCAGAAATTATAATCTCCAACATCTGTTAGCCTCCTCGCATGTCTCATCACATCTGATTTTCAAATTTATTTAGTTTCTATCCTTGGTTCCTTTATTTTTTGCAACATGTCAGCTCCTGTTGGTCTCACTTATATGATAGACACTAATCATTGGCTCACTTAACTCCAACATCAAACCTCTCTTCCTGGGCCTCCCTCTATTATAGTGGCTAGAATATTAAAGCTTTGAAGTTCTGGTCTTCTTTGCAACAAGAGATGCAATGTGATACACTTTTGTCCGAAGAGGTTAAGGGGAGATTTAATGGAAAACTGCCCTCCCAAAGTAACACTTCGTTAAGAGAAAGCTTTTGATCCTTTCCTCCTCCTTTCTGCCTGGAACTCATATGGGATGATGCCCTTGTTCAGCAGCTATATTGCAACAACAAAAATAAAAGCCATGCAAAAAGGATGAGGAAGAAGAATGATATATTGATGTTACTGTGGAGTCAAAACACGACCCTAAGCCCCTTCTTCAGGATTTTTGTTGTATGAGAAAAATAATTTCTTATTTAACCTATCACATATGGTAAGGTTTTCTGTTGCTCACGAATGTACTGTAAAGTTATATTGATACAATGTCCTTCCCTATTTGTTCCTTCTGGATTTTTGTTTTGTTTTGTTTTTGAGATGGAGTCTCACTCTTTCTCACAGGCTGGAGTCCAGTGGCTTGATCTTAGCTCACTGCAACCTCTACCTCCTGGGTTCAAGTGATTCTCCTGCCTCAGCCTCCTGAGTAGCTGGGATTACAGATGCGTGCCACCACACCTGGCTAATTTTTTTTTTAAATTATACTTTTAGTTCTAGGGTACATGTGCACAACGTGCAGGTTTCTTACATATGTATACATGTGCCATGTTGGTGTGCTGCACCCATTAACTCATCATTTACATTAGGTATATCTCCTAATGCTTTCCCTCCCCCCTCCCCCCACCCCACGACAGGCCCCGGTGTGTGATGTTCCCCTTCCTGTGTCCAAGTGTTCTCATTGTTCAATTCCCACCTATGAGTCAGAACATGCGGTGTTTGGTTTTTTGTCCTTGCAATAGTTTGCTGAGAATGATGCTTTCCAGCTTCATCCATGTCCTTACAAAGGACATGAACTCATCCTTTTTTATGGCTGCATAGTATTCCATGGTGTATATGTGCCATATTTTCTTAATCCAGTCTATCATTGTTGGACATTTGGGTTGGTTCCAAGTCTTTGTGAATAGTGCCGCAATAAACATACGTGTGCATGTGTCTTTATAGAAGCATGATTTATAATCCTTTGGGTATATACCCAGTAATGGGATGGCAGGGTCAAATGGTATTTCTAGTTCTAGATCCTTGAGGAATCGCCACACTGTCTTCCACAATGGTTGAACTACTTTACAGTCCCACCAAGAGTGTAAAAAAAATATGGAACACTTCACGAATTTGCATGTCATCCTTGCACAGGGGCCATGCTAATCTTCTCTGTATCGTTCCAATTTTACTATATGTGCTGCCGAAGCGAGCACACACCTGGCTAATTTTTGTATTTTTAGTAGAGACAGGTTTCACCATGTTGATCAGGCTAGTCTCGAACTCCTGACCTTGTGATCCACCCGCCTGGGCCTCCCAAAGTCCTGGGATTACAGGCGTGAGCTACCGTGCCCACCTGTTCCTTCTATATTTATTAACTCTTGCCTTCTATCACACTATCCTGAAATATTTCAAATTAGAATCTCTGCAATCGCCCATCTTCTCTTAGACTTGAATTATAAAGTCCTTCTAGAGAAATCATACAAGCATGCATTTTTACCACTACAAATTTATCATTCCCAGCTTTAGTATGTCCTCAATACTAGAGTAAATCTTCCCTGTCTTCACTTAGTAACAGCTATTAATGTTTATCATTCTTCTTACTCTTTGCAATGTGACTTTGCAGAATGCCCTACCCAATATCACTTTGTACTTTATATAGAGGCCATAATATGGGAACTCCATTTCACTTTTCTTCTCCCACTCCCTTCTTTCCTGAAAACTTATCTTTATCTATTCCCATCCTTATTTTTACATTCCCAGTTCAGTGGAGAAATACCCCTTCTTCTAAGCAAAGCTAATTCCTTTTTCTGTGCCCTAGTGTTCATTGCCTTCTACCTGCTCAGAGATCACTCTGCCTAAGTCGTTCCTTCTTCTGTTTGTTCGACTACTCTCTCTTTGCTGGTTTTGTCTCCTAAGCATATAAATGTACTTATATCTCCACAATCTTGAAACAACACACTTTCTCTTTATTCATACCCATCTACCTATCGCCCTCTACCTCTCCACATTGCGTTTAGTCTGTCTCCACAAAACAGTAGATTATTCTATTTTTACACTCTTCAAATCTTCTGCAGTTGTGGTTTCAAACCCACTACTCCATTAAATTTGCCCTAATTAAGGTAAGCAGAATCCTTATAATTACCCAATTAAATGTGCTCTTTTCAATCTTTATCTCATTTTCTTTCTTTGTCATTCACTCTCTTTTTGAAAACTCTGTGTATTAGTCAACTATTGCTGCATAACAAACCACCCCAAAACTCAGTGACTAACGAAAAGCAATGGTTTATTATTACAAAACAAGTCTGTGGGTTAGGTGGGGGTTGTTTGATCTAGGCTGGGCTCAGCTGAGAATAACTTATTCTGCTATGGGCAGTGACCTACCCAGGTTTGTCCTTCTCATGGCAGAGACATAAGAGTACAGGACAAATTGTGCAAGCTGCTTTTCAAACCTCTGTTTTTGTCATATTTCCTGGCATTTCACTGGCTAAAGTATGCCGTATGATTGAGCCTAGAGTCAGAGTAGAAGAGCACTGAAAATGTACAGGACAATGGGAATGAATATAGGGAGGGGTAAAAATTAGCCATTAATGCAATTTACCTACTCTATTACCTTTTTTGTTTCTCTCTCTCTCTCTGTGTGTGTGCGTGTGTGTGTGTGTGTATGTGTGCGTGTGATCACTTCTTCTATAATTGTTCTTATCTATCTTTTAAGGACTCTTCTACTGCCCATCCCATCCCTTGGATATGAGCGTTTCCTAATATGTCAGCCTCTATGTTTGTTTTTCTCTCTGCATACTCCTCCTGGGTGATCTAACTACCCCCTATATATTAAGGATTCTCAAATTTATATCTCCATATATACCCTTCTTTAGACAAATTGAAGCATTTGTAATTTTCCACACGTGCTTTTTCATGCCTCTATGCCTTCATGCATTCTGTTACTTTTTCCTGGCAGTTCCACCTTCCTTACCCTCATTCACATCTACAGCTTCTCCAAGAATCAGCCCAGTTGAAGCATCAGTTTCTCTTTTCTCCTCTTACTTCAAAGACCAGGCCAGTGTTAGAACATAACAGGCTATCAACAAACATTTATTGAAATAATTATTTAAAATAAAAGTAGCATGCATTTCATTTTGTTCCAAAATTTTAAACAAGTCATAGTCTGTTGGGCAAAGACATAACACCAAAATTTGTTTTAGACTACTAAGATGAAAGGTGACATGCAACCAGATTTTATGCTGCTCTTTTCCTCCTACTCCTCTTCAAGAAAGATTCACAACATGATACATACTAGCTGGGAGTGAATGATTCATTTTATTTGAACCTGAAATATAACCTCTAAATGATAGACCTTAAATAGTTGTTTTCCCACTTAGTGGATGGCATTGCTTCCTGGAGTTGACCTTTTGTACTTTCACTTTCATTTTATATGTAAATGGCTGAATGTATTTTTGGTGGGTGATATGGCTTGGCTGTGTCCCCACCCAAATATCATCTTGAATGGTAGTTCCCATAATCCCCATGTGTCATAGGAGGGACTCAGTGGGAAGTGATTTCATCATGGGGGTGGTTTCCCCCATGCTGTTCTCATGATAGTGAGTGAATTCTCACAAGATCTGATGGTTTTATAAGCGTCATATGATATATAAGCATCATATATGGCGGATCCACTGGCAGCTTGCACCATGCTGTGTGGCATTTCCCCTGCTTGCACTCATTCTCTCTCCTTCCACCCAGGGAAGAAGTGCCCTCTGCCAGGATTGTAAGTTTCCTGAGACCTCCCCAGCTATATGGAACTGCGAGTCAATTAAACTTCTTTTCTTATTAATTACCCAGTCTTGGGCATTTCTTTATAGTGGCATGAGAATGGATTAATACAGTAAATTAGTACTGCAGGGAGTGGAGTGCTGCATTAAGTATACCCAAAAATGTGGAAGTGACTTTGGAGGGCTCAGAAGACAGAAAGATGTGAGAAAGTTTGGAACTTCCTGGAGACTTGTTGAATGGTTTTGACCAGAATGCTGATAGTGATATGGACAATGAAGTCCAGGCTGAGGTGGTCTGAGATGGAGAAGAGGAACTTCTTGAGAACTGGAGCAAAGGTAACTCTTGCTATGCTTTACTAAAGAGACTGGCAGCATTTTGCCCCTGCCCTAGGGATCTGTGAAACTAAACTAGAGAGACATGATGTAGGGTATCTGGTGGAAGAAATTCGTAAGCAGCAAAGCATTCACGAGGAAGCAGAGCATAAAAGTTTTAAAAATTTGCAGCCTGCTGATGCGATACAAAAGAAAACCCCATTTTCTGAGGAGAAATTCAAGCTGGCTGCAGAAATTTGCATAAGTAATGAGGAGCCCAATGTTAATCACCAAGACAATGAGGAAAATGTCTCCAGGGCATGTCAGAGACCTTCATGGCAGGCCCTCCCATCACAGGCCTGGAGGCCTAGGAGGGAAAAGTCATTTTCTGGGCCAGGTCCAGGACCCCCCTGCTCTGTGCAGCCTTGGTACTAGGTGCCCTGTGTCTCAGCTGCTCCAGCCATGGCTAAAAGGGGCCAAGGTACAGCTCACGCCATTGCTTCAGAGGGTGCAAGCCCCAAGCCTTGCAGCTTCTATGTGGTGTTGGTCTTGTGGGTGCACAGAAGAAAAGAATTGAGATTTGGGAACCTCCATCTAGATTTCAGAGGTTGTATGAAACACCTGCATGTCCGGGCAGAAGTCTGCTGCAGGGGCAGAGCCCTCATGGAGAGCCTCTGCTAGGGCAGTGCAGAAGGGAAATGTGGGGTCAGAGCCCCCACACAGAGTCCCCACTGGGGCACTGCCTAGTGGAGCTGTGAGAAGAAAGCCAGCATCCTCCAGACCCCAGAATGGTAGCTCCACTGACACGTCATGCCATGCACCTGGAAAACCCACAGACACTCAATGCCAGCCTGTGAAAGCAGCCGGGGGTTGGGGGGTGGAGGCTTAGTACCCTGCAAAGCCACAGGCGTGGAGTTGCCCAAGGCCATGGGAGTCCACCTCTTGCATCAGCATGATCTAGATACGAGTCAAAGGAGAACATTTTGGAACTTTAAGGTTTAATGACTGCCCTATTGGATTTCGGACTTGCATGGGCCCTGTAACCCCTTTGTTTTGGCCAATTTCTCCCATTTGGAACAGGTGTATTTATTTGCCTAATGCCTGTACCTCCATTGTATCTAGGAAGCGACTAACTTGCTTTTGATTTTGCAGGCTCATATGTGAAAGGAACTCGCCTTGTCTCAGATAAGACTTTGGACTTGGACTTTTGAGTTAATGCTGGAGTGAGTTAAGACTTTGGGGGACTGTTGGGAAAGCATGATTGTGTTTTGATATGTGAGGACATGAGATTTGGGAGGGGCCGGGGTGAAATGATATGGTTTGGTTGTGTCCCAACCCAAATCTCATCTTGAATTTTAGTTCCCATAATCCCCACTTATCATGGGAGGGACCAGGTAGGAAGTGATTGGATCATGGGGGTGGTTTCCCCCATGCTGTTCTCATGACAGTGAGTGGGTTCTCAGGAGATCTGATGGTTTTATAAGTGTCTGGCATTTCCCCTGCTTGTACTTATTCTCTCTCCTGCTGCCCTGTGAGGAGGTGCATTCCACCACGGTTATAAGTTTCCTGAGGCCTCCCCAGCTATGTTGAACTGTGAATCAATTAAGCCTCTTTTCTTTATAAATTACCCAATCTCAGACAGTTCTTTGTAGCAGTGTGAGAACAAGCTAATACAGTGGGGAAAGCACACTATGTTCAACCATGTCATTGGTATTTAGCATATATTATGCAGTGCACCATTAAATTTGATAGAATAAGTAAGCATAATTCTATCAAAACATTTTCTTATGCAGCTTTTCCTTATCAAGTTGAGTGTTATTGCCTACCTTTCTGATAAGTAATTTACTGTGAAATTTACACATTAGCAGTCTCTGGGTAACAGGGCATAGTATGAATGCCATAAACTGGACAACTGGATGAGGACATAGACTCTGTGTTGAGTTAGAAATAAACAAGCAACTACAGATAAATCTTCTAATACTGCCACTGATTTGTTGATCAAAGACTACCTATCAGTATAGACCATCATAAGGGACCTCAATAAAACCAAAATTATTACAATTGAACTTTATTTTTTAAAAATTTTACCATTTTTTTTTAAAGAGTCTTGCTGTGTTGCCCAGGTTGGAGTGCAGTGTCATGATCTTGGCTCACTGCAATCTCCACCTCCCAGGTTCAAGCAATTCTCATGCCTCAGCCTCCTGAGTAGCTGGGATTACAGGTGTGTGCCACCACACCCATGTAATTTTTGTATTTTTAGTAGAGACGGAGTTTTGCCATGTTGGCCAGGCTGGTCTCAAACTCCTGGCCTCAAGTGATCCACCTGCCTCAGCCTCCCAAAGTGCTGGGATTACACATGGGACAAACCACACCCCACTGCAATTGAACTTTAAAACACTTTGTGTTCTATAATACCAGTTTGCCTCACCATACACCCCTCTTAGCTCTCATTCATTAATTTAAAAACAAAAAGATTTATTGAATCACGCATAGATCTTTGCACTAGAAATACAATGGGGAGCAGGATAGACCAGTTCCCTGCTTCTTATGGGGTTTACATTTGAGTAAGAGATACAAGATAAGCAGTTTGGCAGTTACAATAAACACTGGAAGGAGTGGGATTAAAAGCAAAGGAGAAAGAAGAAAAATGTCATTCCATGGTCTGCGAATAAGATAGAAGGAACAAATGTCAAAGAACCTGTGGAAGAATTACCACTCTGTTATAAGGGAAGCAAATAATAGCTAGGCATGCAAGTGTGTTCTTTCATTCAATGACAAGAAGTTAAAGGAGCCCTCAAATGATGGATCCAGTTTCTTGCTAAAGTGGGAAGCAATATGTTGATAGTGACAGGAATGCTCTGGAGTCAGAGAGGTGGAGAGTGGGAAAATGTTTGAAATGGCTGTGGTGGAGAACCAAAGCTGAACAGATCAGAGAATCATCAGAGGTTTCCCCTCCTGCTCTGAGAACCCCACTGTGGATGCAGACCACAGAGTTACAGAGCCCTAGTCTGTTCATTGAGAGACATTTTCAACCAGCCTAGATTTAGGTGGAGAAAAGTCAATGAATTGGATCAATTCAAGAGTTTAGCTGGGTTAATTTTTTAACCAACAAAGAATCAGAGAAAGATTACAGCTTTCTTCACTTTGTGACAATTCCTGAAAGAAATAGCCAAAAACCAAATGCCGAAATCACTCCAGGAGAGATTATCCTAGTTAAAAGCCCTCAGTGAGGGCCTCATACAAATTTAAACACAATCCCACCACACTGACCTGATGTCCTCACTATAATGACTGACGATCTCTTGGCTCCAAATACCCCCATTCTATCAAACATTAACTCAGAGTAATATGGAGATAAGACCATGTGGATAGAAAACCCTTTGTAAACAGTTTTTATTGTTCTCCAAGTCTTTGTCTGTGTTTAGAAGGAGAAAACTGAGACTTGAATGTTTCAATCAGTGCCTATTTCTAATTTTTATACCTTGAAACAGCCCACTAGGAATGAGAAATGTGTATAATCATGTTGCTTCAGCACCTTGTTCAACATCTACATCATCCATGTCTTTACCTAAGGAGAATAGAATATAATTATGATTGTTACAAGGAGAAAACTATCCACAATCCCTTAATGTCAACTGAGGTCAATCTATATATGTTTATATTTGATTATGCTTTTGAAAACCAGGGCTGCATCATGGGTTGAATAAGTATACATGATTGGTGCTGATGCTTGGCAAATACTCTATTATGTGTAAAACCATGACACAAATGCTCATTTTGTTCATATTCAATGTTTTTTCCCTCCCTGTACAAAGGTCACTTTGTTTTAAAATTAACTACTTTAAAAGTCCTCATCTGGCTTATGAATAAATACTTAAAATGTGCTTTGACTATGAAGAAGGTCATTAGCATATGCACTTTGACAATGAATGATTCCCTGTGATAAAGCTGCAGATTTTTGATGAACAAAATGGCTATACCTAATGAAGCCATTTTATGCTAGTAAATACATTACTCCAGCTCTTCAAAAACACCAGGAAATATCTTTTGTGAGACATGGTTTAGAAGGATCACAGAAATTAAGAGCTGAGTATAACTAAATGGATCTCCTTGCATGTGTTCTTTCCCTGAAACAGTACTGAACTGATTCATGCAGTACATGTGCTTTTCTTATCCAGTTCATATGCCCCTTCAGTGCAATAAAGCATTATAATAAACAACAGGGTCAGATTATGTACCCTGTATCAAAAGGTCAGCATTCTTTCCACTAAAAGACAGACACTAAATAAAAAACAGATTTTTTCTCTGTGAGGGAAGGAAATATTCTCAGTTTGATATTTGTTTAAAGATTGTAATATGAGGATGAGGTGGGGCATAAATGAGCCACAACACTAGTAGAATTTTTAGTTAAATAAATGGTTAAAAAATCACAACCTTCACTAGAAATGGTAGGCACAAGAGGGACCAAAACACACAAAAAAACTAAGTTTTCCAAACCTTAGCCAAAAACATTCTTATTGTGATTACGCAGGCAGAGCATGCCTGAGGCACAAATGTAATTTCATCTTTACATGAACAAATACTAAAGCATAATAAAATTGTATGGCAGAAACAAGGGCAGGAGGAAAAAAAAAAGAAGGGATATAAGATGTCTCATATAGAATCTATGAACGTCTGGAGAAAAGGGATCAACCTATATGGAAAAGTCTTATTTCCTATTTTTCCTTGGTGCCTGCTTATTTCCCCCTGCCCAGTATGTTTATCATGGCACTGTACTCTAGGATTTGTACTCAGTTGTCCCTATTCACTCATACTCACAACCCCATATATGAAAAAGCCAGGAAAGATATCAAGTCAAAATCATGGAACCTGATAATAACGTCCCCCAGCTGATAATACAAAGCTTCTTGTACCACTCTCCTGGCTACAATGCCCACAGTAGGATATAAAAGAGGCACCAAGAAGAAGAGGAATCCTCACTCCTGCTTAGATGTTGGCTTCAAAAATATTTTATGTTCATCCAGATGCAGTGGCTCATGCTTGTAATCCCAGCACTTTGGGAGGGCGAAGTGGGCAGATCACTTGAGGTCAGGAGTTCAAGACCAGCCTGGCCAGCATGGCAAAATCCCAACTCTACTAAAAATACAAAAATTAACCGGGTGGGTGGTGCACACCTGTAGTCCCAGCTACTCTGGAGGATGAGGCAGGAGAATCACTTGAACCTGGGAGGCAGAGGTTGCAGTGAGCTGAGATCACACCACTGCACTCCAGCCTGGATGACAGAGAGAAACCTTGTCTCAAAAAAAAAAAAAAAAAAAAAAAAAAAAATATATATATATATATATATATATACTTCATGTTCAATCATCCAACTTTCTGACCCCTACTCTCTTTGCTTCCATCTCACTTTTTCTAGAACCTTCACCCCAGTAATTATCTGACACCATTTTGACCTACAGTTCAATGATCCTATCACTTTTTCGCTGTCCATCACTACTTACCGAGCTTAGAATCCACAAGCTATCAGACCAATCACTCCCCTGAAAATGCCTTTGAAGGCCATGATTCTCTCTTCCTCAGTCAAAATCACTTGGAAAAGCCCCAATCCGGGTTAACCCTACTCTTCTCCATATGCTTCCAAGAGCTGAACATGGCCAGAGGCTGCAACATCTATGATAGGTTTCATTTTAAATTATGACCACAAAACGCAATTGAGTTGCCTGAGATTTTACCATATTTTTCTAATTTATTTCCTTCCCCACACTCTGAGAAAATCCATCGTCCTCTCTCATGTAACGTCAAACTTCAAATCTAACTTCTAATGTAACTTTCAAATTCTTGTCTAACTTCTTTACATTATTTGAGTGATTGTCTAAATGTCATTTTCCCAGAGAACTCTTCCCTCTTCACCTTATCTATAGTATCCTCACCCTAGTCACTCTCTATTCCCTTACTTTTCTGACGTCTTCTTTATAACACTTACAGCTACCTCGTCATGTGTGTGTATACACACACACACACACACACACACACATATATATATACACACACACATATATATATAATGTAAGAGTTAAAGAAAGAGGAAAGAAACATGAAACACAGATTGGCACTTAAAGACACCTTTACTTTAGATAAAATATGAGAGGGGTTTCTGGCCAATTTTGGTCAGGAGCACTTTCTCTTACAGACTAAGAGAATATATTTGTTTTAGGGTGAGGGGGCTTATCACTAGCTTGGAATGTTTCAGTGTGAGGGAGAGGATTTATGGCAGGGTTGGAATGTCTCTGGGAGGAGGGGAGTTTATTTTGGGACAGACATCTTTCCGGCTGGAGGGAGGTTATCTTGAGGCTGGCATCTTTCCGGCCAAAGGGAGGTGATCTCGGAGCTAGCATGTCTCTCGTCGGGGAGGAGTTTGGAATGTTTCTGGTTGGAGATGTTATTTGTGGTTTGTGGTCTTGCTGACCTTAGCCATTAGGCTGATGCCCTTTGGATTTAGGCAGTTTTTTATTAAGTGAACTTTAGAATGAAGGGCTTGCCCAAGATGGTGATGTTCCTGCTGTCATATAATACACATTATGTACATATCATATGTATATATGATATATATATCTATATATGACAAATATATGTGATATATATATGATATATATATAGTGTTTGTGTATTGTCTGCCTTTCCTAATAGATCATAAACTCCATAGAGATGGGCAATCTTTCTTGTTCATTCCCATCTTCTAATACAGGATTTCTTAACCTCAGCATTATTGACATTTTATGGCAAATAACTTACTGTAGGGGACTGTCATGTGCATTGTCGGAAGTTTGGCAGCATCCATGGCCTCTAACTACTATAAGCCAGTAGGTCTCACCCTACTTATGACAATCAAAATGTCTCCAGGCATTGCCAAATCTCCCTGGGGTGGAGGTGGGGGCAATGGTAAAAACCTGCCCTGGTTAAGGACTACCTCTCTAACACAATGTTTGGCAATAGAGAGTGCTAAGTAAACCTTTGTTGAATGAATGAATGAATAAATGACAAATCCATAGGACACAAAAACATTCCCAAGAAGTAGCAGAATGTATTGTTCTAACATCCAGCAGAACTATGTTTAAGCCTGTCCAGCAAAAGTGAATTTACCTTGTTGTAATGACATCTGAAGGGGAAAAAAAGATTTTGCACCAAGGGTTCTCAACCCTGACTGACTACATGTCATAATCACCCACCTGGGGAAGCTTCTGAAAAACTACTGATGCCAGTTTTGATTCCAGAACAATTAAATCAGAATCTCAAGGGGGTGGGGTCTAGCACAGAAATTTTTTTAACACCTCATCCTGTGCTTCTGATTTGCAGCCAGTGTTAAAATCCTATTCCTTTCAATTCTCCAAAGACTAGTATTACAGCATAGCAATCCTCATTGTCAATACATTTCTCCTCAAATATCTACATTAGTGATCAATTCCTTGGAAATGAAAGAAAGGATATCTCAGCACAGTAACTTCCCGCTCCATTTATATCTTCTATTCCCTGCCCCATTGTAGATCTATATTCATCCTAAGTAAGGTAATTTAAAAATTAGTGTTCTATTTTTGATAATTAGTTCTGGTAATTAAAAAAATGTATTACCTTGCAATTTTCTTTTGTAATAATGGCTTGTACTATGAAAGAAAACTCATTTTGCCATACTGGGACCAGATATTACAAAGGTTTTGAAATAGTACTACGTGTGAGTCTTGACTACAGTGCCTTACATACTAGAAACAAAAGAATGATAGAAGAAGTTGCCTACAACAGAGCCTGTAGGGAAGCAGAGTTTGCATTTTAAATTACAGAGTTCTATGAACACTTATATCATGGCCTACTAGTGACAACATTAATAACTGATCTTAAGTATCTTATTCAAATCCACAAAGTTTTTCACTCCCAAAATGGTACCTTGTAACTCGATCAATAAACTCTGGTTCTCAAAGATGAATCGTTTTGAAGCAAAATAAATACTTTCCAATTCCCGGAACGTTTTCTTATGGGAGTATATGTTTCTCTATGGTTTGAAATTGAAGGACTGCCAGCTACAAAACAAATAGACAAATTATCTATCACCATATTACAATCATTATTCTTAAAAGTAATGATTAAATTCCTCAAGCAAGATAATCTATTTCACTTAAAGTACTTTTTGTACATCAAAAGAATGTGTTCTGCAGTTGTTGTATTCAGAGTTCTACACATATCAATTATAAAATGTGTTAATCATATTGCTCACATTTCCTTTATCTTTTCTAATGTACTTTTTGCTAGCTTATTCTGTCATCTATTGAGAGGAGCATTAAAATCTTCCATACAACTGTGAATTTATCTTTTTCATCTTTTAACTGTATTCATTTTTATTTCCCATATTTAAGTGCATAACACTTTGGACTCTTTTGTCCACCCAGTGAATTGACTCTTACCATTATGAAATGTGTCTCTTTTCCTCTAGTAATGTCTTTTGCCTTAAAACCTACTTTATCTGCTATTAAAACATATATGCCAGCATTAAATAATGCTTCATTTGGCATCCTTTTACTTTAAATTTTTCTGCATCCTTGATATTTTTATGTGACTTTTATAATCAGCATATAGGTGGAGTGTGTTTTGTTCTGTCCTTGGTTATTTAAGTGGAATGTATGATCTATTTATATTTATTATAAATCAGATATATTTGGAGTTAAATCTATCATTTTATTATTTTTACATATTTATCTCGCTTTTACTATGTTCTTTTTTTCTCTCCTTCTTTGCCTTCTTTTGGGTTAACTGAATATTGTTAAAATTCTATTTCTCTACTCTGTTAGCTTGGTAATTATACACTGAAAAAAAATTTTTTCATTTTGTGCATTTTACTCTATACAAAAATGCATTCTTGATTTATCAAAGTATAATATTACTTGATACCTTACCCATTTCTTGAACAACAAAAGGACATTTGAACACTTTAACTCAATTTAGCCTCCTCTCAATTTATATGCTACTGTTATCCTGTATTTGAATTTGGCATATACTTTAAACTCCACAGATATTATTATCATTGTTTTATAGAGTTCATAATCATTAAATGTAGCCCTGTAATTACTCTTCATTTCTTCCTACATCACCCAAACTTCTATCTAAAATTAGTTTGTATTTTGCCAAAAGTATAAATTTTTGTATTTCTTGGAATGTACTGCTGGTAACTAATTTCTAATTTCATTTATATTTGCCTAAATTTTTGTTATTTCGTCTTTATTTTTGAAGGGTTTTTTGCTGTATAGACATTCTAAGTTCCGAGTATTTTCTTTCAGTGTTTTGAAGGTGTCAAAATACATTGTCTAGGATGCCCACTTTCACCACTCCTATTCAACATATTACTGAAAGTCCTAGCCAGAGCAATTAGGCAAGATAAAGGAACAAAAGGCATCCAAATTGGAAAAGAAGAAGTCAAATTGTTCCTCTCTGAAGATGACATGATCTTATATCTAGAAAGCCCTAAAGATTTAGGAGAAGCAAGACAGCAATGGAGCAATCACTTTCTAGAGATATTTGCATGACAAGAAAACCAGGTGCTAATAGTCAAGACAATGGGGAAAAAAGGCATTTCAGAGATCTTTGAGGCAGCCTCTCCCATCACAGGTTCAGAGACCCAGGAGGAAAGAATGGTTCCTGGGCCAGGCTGGAGGCCTCATTACCCTGCACAGCTTCAGGACACTGCTCCCCACATCCCAACTGCCCAAACTCCTGCTTTGGCTCAAAGGGTTTTAAGTACAGCTTGGGCCACAAGCTCCAGAGGGTGCAAGCCATAAACCTAGGCAGTTGCCATGTGGTGTTAAGCCTGCAGGCATGCAGAGTGCAAGAGTTAAGGAGGCTTGGCAGCCTTCACCCAGATTTCAGAGGATGTATGGAAAAGCCTAGGAATCCAGGCAGAAGCCTGCTGCATGGTCAGAGACCCTACAGAGAACCTGTACTAGGAAAGTGAGGAGGGGAAATGTGGGATTGGAGACCCCACACAGAGTCCCCACTGGGGAACTGCCTTGTGGAGCTGTGGGAAGCAGACCACCATCCTCCAGACCCCAGAATGGAAGACCCATTAACAGCTTGCAACTTCAGTGTGGAAAATCCATGGGGGCAGAGCTGCCCAAGGCCTTGGGAACCCACGTCTTGCATCAGTGTGCTCTGGATTGTGGGACATGGAGTCAAAGGAGATTATTCTGGAGTTTTAAGATTTAATGAGTGC
Source organism: Pan troglodytes (assembly GCF_028858775.2). Classification (NCBI taxonomy): domain Eukaryota; kingdom Metazoa; phylum Chordata; class Mammalia; order Primates; family Hominidae; genus Pan; species Pan troglodytes. The sequence continues at coordinate 38,285,305 of NC_072421.2, read as the reverse complement.
CCTGCTTTGTTTCAGACTTGAATGGGGCTCATCTTTCTTTTGGCTGATTTCTCCCTTTTGGAACAGGAATGTTTACCCAATGCCTGTACTTCCATTGTATCTTGGAAGTAAATAACTAATTTTTGATTTTACAGGCTCATAGGTGGAAGATACTTGTCTTGTCTCAGATGAGACTTTGAACTTGGGACTTTTTTGAGTGATGCTGAAAGGAGTTGAGGCTTTTAGGGGACTACTGGCGGGGATAACTGTATTTTGCAATGTGAGAAAAACATGAGATTTGAGGGGCCAAGGGTAAAATGATACAGTTTGGATGTTGTCCACTCTAAATCTCATGTTGAACTGTAATCCCCAATGTTGTATATGGGGCCTGGTGGAAAATGTTTGCATCATGGGGGCAGATCTCTCATGGCTTGGTGCTGTCCTCAGGATAGTGTGTGAATTCACATGAGATCTGTTTGTTTAAAAGTGTATGCCACCTCCCTCTCATTTTGCTCTGCTCTGGCCATGTGATGTGCCTGCTCCTGCTTCACCTTCCACCATGAGTAAAAGCTCCCTGAGGCTTCCCCAGAAACCAAGCAGATCCCAGCATCATGCCTTGTACAGCCTCTGGAACTACGAGCCAATTAAAACCTCTTTTGTTTATAAATTACCCAGCCTCAGCCTCAGGTATTTCTTTTCTTTCTTTTTTTTTTTTTTTTGAGACAGAGTTTCGCTCTTGTTGCCCAGGCTGGAGTGCAATGGCACAATCTTGGCTCACTGCAACCTCCGCCTCCTAGGTTCAAGCGATTCTCCTGCCTCAGCCTCCCGAGTAGCTGGGATTACAGGCATGCATCACCATGCTCAGCTAATTTTGTATTTTTTAGTAGAGACGGGGTTTCTCCATGTTGGTCAGGCTGGTCTCGAACTCCCGACCTCAGGTGATCAGCCCACCTTGGCCTCCCAAAGTGCTGGGATTACAGGCATGAGCCACTGCGCTCCCCCAGGTATTTTTTATAGCAATGCAAAAACGGCCCAAACACCAACACAATGAGAAGATAAATGTGCAAGGTGATGGGCATCCTAAATCTCCTGATTTGATCATGACACACTTTATGCATTTCTCAAAATGTCACTGTGCACCCCATAAATCTGTACAATTACTGGGTATCAATTTAAAAATACATTGTCTTTGAGTTTCCACTGTTTCTATGAGAAGTCAGATTTGAATCTTCTTGTCTCACTTTTGAAGGTAATTTGTCTTTTTGGGTGAGGCAGTGATACTTTACAATTTTTCTCTTTCCTTTGGTTTTCAGACATTTTATTGTGAGGTGCAAAAATACAGTTTTTATTCATTTTGCTTGGGGATCATAGGGATTCTTGGACCTGTGGCTTAAGATCTATGCTAAGTATTCTGTTTGTCTCTGCCCATACACAGTCCACACTCCTTCGTGCTTTGGGAAACTGACCTATATGGATTACAGTCGTTCCTATGCCCTCTAGTTTCCAGTTGGGTTCAGCTAATGAGAAACAGCAATAAGAGATTAGAGGGAAGGAGAAAGGGTCAGGATAATTATTCCCCGAGTTCCCTTTGTGGAGGCCACCTCGGGCTTGTTATATCCCTTGACAAAAGATCATTTTTCCTCTTAAAGTGGCCTTGTCAACATGACTGTTTAATCCTCTTTCCCCTCAAACTTCACAGCTTAGGAGTAGTGACAATTTCACTGTTGTTAGCCCCATGTTCTTTCACTATCACTTGCCATTAGTTCACCTGCCCACATCTTTGTAAATGAGCACTCTTCAATTTATGCCAACTTTAGTGTGCCATCTGCTTCTTCTTGGCAACTTGATTGATACAGTAACTGGTACCAGAAGTAGCATGTGATGGTTAATTTTTTGTGTCAACTTGGCTGAGCCACAATGCCCAGATATTTGGTCAAACATTATTGTGGATGTTTCTGTGAGGATGTTTTGGTTGAGTTTACATTTAAATCACCAGACTTTCAGTAAAGCAGATTGCCTTCCATAATGTGGGTGAGCCTTATCTAATCAGTTGAAGGCCTGACTAGAACGGAAGTCTGACCTCCCCAGAGCAAAAGGGAATTCTTCAGCAGATAGTCTTCAGACTTTATCTGTAACATTGGTACTTCCTTGTTCTGTATTGGGCTGCATCTGGATTCTAACTGTAACCCTTTCCTGAGCCTCCAGCCTGTTTGGTCTACCTCATCAGATTATGGACTTGCCAAGCTTCTACAATTGTGTCAGCCAATTACTTAGAATAAGTATCTTTTGATAAAATTAATGATATTCATATTTTAAAAGTGTGTATGGCAACAATTATCTTAAGCAAAATAAAAAGAGGAAAAAAACTGGGAGAAAGAATGTGTAACTCATCACAAACACAAGGATAATTTGTTATTTATAAAAAGTTCTCACAAATCAACAAGTATGAAAATGGGAAAGGGATAGGAAGAAACAGTTCAAAAAAAGGAAACTATAAGTGACTCTTAAATATCTTAAAATAAATCTCTTTATATACACACATACTCAAAATGAAATTCTGAGAATTGGTTGTTCATATACTTAAAGGAGCACACGGATAATCTTCTTACTGGGAAGAGATAGGGCATATGTAATTCATGACCACGATGTGGCATAATGATTACTCACTTTATCATCAGAGGATGTGATGCAGGTAGAGGGCAAGGCACTGGAGGTCAAGTGGCTGTAGCGCTTAATCTCTATAGCAACAAAATTTCTTATAAAGATTGTGGAGTCACCTGGTGCTTTATTATAGCTTTAGAAAGTACAGATAGGGAAAATATAAGAGTTATAAATATGAAATGAAGAACATGAATTAAAAAACTAGAAAGTCTGGATTCAGGACTAGATCTAAAACATAAATAAATAATAATAAAAAAAAACTAGAAGACCTCCACGTCAGATTTAAGGGAGTCCCTCATATCTTAGAGCTGTACCACATCACATTGATCCATGACATTGTTGACATTAATTGGAACTGTAATCACAGAGTCCCTGGAAATATAGTAGATGTAGAGCATAAAATGTGCTGCTTGACATATAGAGGAGGTCCATCATCTATTATAGCATTTAAGTTGGTCACACAACCACCTGCAATCAAAAACATTAGCTATGATCAGTGGAGGTAAAAGGGAGAGGGGATGAAGTAACACAGAATAGTTGCTATAGTCCTTCCCTCTGTAGCTGGGCAAGTGGATGGATATTGATGGAGAAAAGTGATAGGCTATACTGGATTCCTGAACCTATTCCTTATAGATCTGCTATATCCACCATCCCAGCACACAGCATTGTAAAGAAATCCTCCCTGAATTAATATTTTGGGAGTTTCATCTGCTTCCTACAGGGACTCTGACTAATATGTTCTTTCATCAGTTTTGGAAGACCTTCAGCTAATATTTCATTAAATAATGTTTCTGTCCATTCTCTCTCATCTCCTTCTGGAAATCTCATTATGTATGTTAAATTTTCTCATGGTATTACTTTTGTCTGTATGCTTTCTTCTGTATTTTACATTAATTTATGTCTCTGTGCTTCACTTTGGCTATTTTATTCTGTCCATTTTTTTTTTTTTCTGAGAGAAAGTCTCACTCTGTCACCCAGGCTGGAGTGCAGTGGCATGATCTCAGCTCACTGCAAGCTCTGCCTCCTGGGTTCAAGCCATTCTCCCGTCTCAGCATCCCGAGTAGCTGGGACTACAGGTGCCCACCACCACGCCTGGCTAATTTTTTTGTATTTTTAGTAGAGACGGGATTTCACCGTGTTAGTCAGGATGGTCTCGATCTCCTAACCTCATGATCTGCCCCCCTCGGCCTCCCAAAGTGCTTGGATTATAGGCGTGAGCCACCGCGCCCCAGTCTATTCTGTCCAATTTTTTAAGCTTCACTTAATCTTCAGCTTTGTAGGAACCACTATAGAATCGATTCTTTGTTCTTTTTAAAAAATTGGTTACTGTGTTTTCTACTTCTAGAAATTCCATTTGTATACTTTTTATAATTTCAAGTTATTGGATGAAATTCTCAACCCTGTCTTTTATCTCTTTTAATATAGTAAGCATAGTTATTTTAAAGTCTATTTCTGATAACTCCATCATCTTCATCCCTGATTGGGCTGTTTCCATTGTCTTTTGATTTAAGATAATGTTGTTTTGTCTCGTTATGTGTCTAGTTATATTTTATTGTCCACTTGATGTATGCAAAAAATCATATGTCTGATTTGAGACCTAAGATAATGTTTTCTTCCTTCAGAGAGAATTTACATTGGCTTCTAGAAGTTGGCTAGAGGCATTAGCAATTCCGGATCACCTTAATTCAATTTTAGGGGTTTGGGTAATTTAAAACTGAGATTCAGTCTGCAAGATCAAGTTTGAGTGTTTCACTCCCAGGGTTTAATCCATGGGGTTTCAACCCAAAGCAAGACTGTTTACCAGAATCATCTTCCTTGGCAGGACATGCAGTCTGATTATTTTACCCCTTGGCCCATAAGCAAAAGGCTTAACATCTTCTCACCTCGAGGTAAAAAGTTATCCCAAATGCCATGCTCATCTTTCTGGGTTTCATTATTCTATGTCTTAGATCCATAATTCTTCCCTATCTTGTTAAAAAATCCAATTCCCTTGAGCAAATGTCTATTATATTTTGTCCAACCTTTGTAATTATCAGTGAAAGAGATGGTCCTAATTACATAGTCTACCATTACAGAAGCCTTTAAATATAATTTTAGTGGTTTGTAAAGTGGGTCCAAATGTTTTTTATCAGCTGCTTCTATGACGAACCTTTCTAGACAATATAATTTATTCATATTTAGGGAAAATTAATCATTAAAAACTCATTAACAGGAATTGCTTATGGCTGTTCAATGCATAGAGCCAGATATAAAATATTATATGGGTGAAACCAAGATTGAGGGTCTCACTAAAGCATTGAAAGAGATTTTATTTGGAAGCTTTTAAAAATTCAATTTTAACACCCTTTCTATTTTATTTTTTCATATAATTATATAAAGTAATGAAAATATTTTTTCACCAAGCTCCATACAGATGCCCACCAAGCCCCTCCAGTTTACCTCAATGTACCATGTAAGTATTATCCTCTATGTGGGCCATAGCATGGAAAAGTTTGGAAAGGACTGACCTACCAACATTTATTTTATATCAACTTTTTTTTCTTGCTGGCAGAACTCACTTTTCACCATACAGAATGAGAAAACAAACATTTGTTGTCCCATATGTTTTGCCCAGTGGGGAGTCACGTGGCCCAATCTTGGCCACTGGAACCTGAGGAGAAAACTCCTGAGGACTTGAAATAAAGATTTTCTTTCCTAAGAAAATCTGATCAACCCCAGAAAATGCTCATCTTAGTCACTGAACGTGATATCTTTGTTCCTAGCGATACCAGAACTAATGCAGCCATGTATGACCATGAGGCTAAATGTTGCTGATAGGCTGAGGATATTGGCATGGAAAGATGAAAAGCACAGAAGCCCCAAAATTTGTTGAGCAACTAAACGAACCTGGAATATCTCTGCCTCTGTATGTCTGTGTATTAGTCTATTCTCTCATTGCTTTACAGCAATGAGAAATACCTGAGACTGGATAATTTATGAAGTAAAGAGGTTTAATTGGCTCGTGGTTCTGCAAGCTGCACAGGAAGCAGAGTGTCTCCTGCTTCTGGGGAGGCCTCAGGAAACTTACAATCATGGTGGAAGGTGAAGGGGAAGCAGGCACATATTACATGGCTAGAACAGGAAGAAGAGAGAGAGGAGGGAGGTGCTACACACTTTTAAGCAGCAGATCTCATAATAACTCACTCACTTACTCTCACAAGAACAGCACTGATGGGATGGTGCTACCCATCATGAGAAATCTGCCTCCATGATCCAATCACCTCCCACCAGGCTCCACCTCCAACACTGGGGATTACAATTCAACATGAAATTTGCTGGGGACACAGATCCAAACCATATCAGTCTGGTTACATAAAAAAATAAATGCCATTATTTCAGCTCATCCTATTTGGGTCTTCTGTTACTTGCAACCACAGGATGTTAGTTAATAAACCCACTTGTAGTTTTAAAGCATGACCCCCAAATTATTTGACACTTCTCCCATTGAGAAGTGGATTATGTGTCCCCTCCCCTTGAATCTGAGTGAATGTTTCAATGATTAGAGTATGATAGAAGGGCCGCTGTGTAACTTGTGACACTAGGTGATAAAAGGTGACATATCTTCTGCCATGCTCGATGGAACCCTCATGCTTGGAGCCTTGAGTTGCCATGTAAAAGATCTGGCTACCCTAAGGTTGCCATGATGGTAAGAAGCCAATCCACTCGGTGGGGCCATGTGTTGTTGCTCCAGTTGGAAGTGCTAATATTTGATTCATCCAAGCCCAGATATCAGACATGTGAATGAACAAGTCTTCAGATGATTCTGGTCTCCACCACTGAATTTCCTCCAGTCTTTGAGTCTCCCCACCTGAGGCCCCAGACATCACAGAGCAGAGGCAAATTATTTCTGCTGTGCCTTGTTCAAATTTCTGACTAAACGAATCCATGAGCATAATATAGTAAATAAGCTGCTAAATTCTGGGGTAACTTATTACACAGGAATGGTAACTGGAACAACACTTCTTCATCTCACTTTATATGCATCATGAATGATCACATAACACAAACTTGAGATGTGCTGGTGCAGCTCTTGCAGTATTAAGATTAGGTAACTTCAGGGTTTAACCCACCCAGGCATAGAAACAGTTCTTTAGGGAAATAAAACTGATGTTCACAAAGACACTACGAATCCTTCTCATGAATAGACTGCCGGAGTTGCTCATAGGATGAAAACTTTGGTAAAAAAAATTCTTGAAAGAGGATGTGCTTCCTCTATGAATTACAGTCACTTTTCTGCAGTAACCCTGCATGATCCACAACTTAGGAGAACCAATAACAAACACCATACTGTCAAGTAAACAGCCTTGTTTGGTTCTAAGTTCATAAAATAAGAGCCTGAGGTTCAGAAGCCCAGGAGTCCAGTTAACACCTATGTGCCCTGTAGAAGTTACTTTATCTTCTCAGCTTCAGTTTTACTTGTAAAATAAGGGAGATGGACTAGAAGACTAATGGTTTCCAACTTTGATTCTGGGGAGCAAAATAGAAAAGTGTTGTGGTTGGCTGAATAATGCTCCCCCTCAAATTTGTCCACATCTGAATTCTGAGAATCTGTGAATATGATACAGAGTGCAAAAGACACATGGCATATGTGATTAAGTTAAGGGTCTTGAGAGGGAAACAGGAAGGCAAGAGTCATACATCTCTCGTTTGTAGAGATGCCTCACACCTCCTTTGAAGCAGAAGCGAGAGAGGAGAAAAGATACTGCTGGCTTTGAATTTGGAGGAAGGGGTCATGAGCCAAGGAATGCAGGCAGTCTCTAGAAGCTGGAAAAGGCAAAGAAACAGAGTCTGTCCTGGAGCCTCCAGAAGGCATGCAGCTCTATGGGCCCATTTTAGACTTCTGACCTCCAGAACTGAGGCAGGAGAATAGGGTCAGGAGGCAGGGAACTTAAAACTGTTTCACGCTTACTTCATAGAACTAAATTGAAAGGAAAACCCTGGCCAGGCACGGTGGCTCACGCCTGCGATCCCAGCACTTTGGGAGGCTGAGGCAGGCAGATCACTTGAGGTCGATGAAGTCGGGAGTTCGAAACCAACCTGACCAATATGGAGAAACCCCGTCTCTACTAAAAATACAAAATTAGCTGGGCGTGGTGGTGCATGCCTGTAATCTCAGCTACTCAGAAGGCTGAGGCAGGAGAATCACTTGAACCCGAGAGGCGGAGGTTGCCGTGGGTAAGCCGAGATCGCGCCATTGCACTCCGGCCTGGGCAGCAAGAGTGAAACTCCGTCTCAAAAAAAAAAAAAAAAAAAAAAAGGAAAACCCTAACCTTTCATACCTTCCATGCCTAAGTAACAAAAGGACCAGAGGCTATTCCCTTTGCAAATCCCCACCTTTTCTGCAGGGCAGATGGGAAATTTAAAGTACCTCTGATTGGTTGCTTTTTGCAACCAAAGAGCAAAAAGCAACCAATCAGACATTTGCACAGGAGTGGAACTTTGTAACTTCACTTCAGCCTCTGATTGGTTGCTGTCTGCAACCAATCAAACTGATTATGGGCCAAATCTTTGTTTGAATAGAAGTGCAACTTTGTAACTTCACTTTAGCCTCTGATGGTTGCTTTCTTGGAACCAATCAGACGTTTGCATAGGAGTGTGGCCTTTGTAACTTCACTTCAGCCTCTGATTGTGGGCCACTACTTCATTTACATGGGGTGCACACCAAGTGGCCAATGGGAAATCTCTAGGGGGTATTTGGACCAGAGAAGATTCTGGATCCTGGCCCTTGAGCGGCTTCTCTGCCCGCTCCCACCCTGTAGAGTGTACTTTCGTTTTCAATAAATCTCTGCTTTTGTTGCTTCATTCTTTCCTTGCTTTGTTTGTGCGTTTTGTCCAATTCTTTGTTCAAAGAGCCAAGAACCTGGACACCCTACACTGGTAACAGAACTGTAAGAGAACAGGACTGTGTTTCTTTAAGGCACTACATTTACGGTAATTTGTTACAGTAGCAATAGGAAAGTAATACAGTGGTTAAGAGCTTGGGCTCTGCTATCAGACTACTTGAGCTCAAGTCCCTTTTCTACACCCTACTGGCTGTATGACCTTGGGCAAATTAAATTCTCTATACCTCAGTTTCATCTTGATAAAAGCAGTGATGGAAGAACTAACTCTTCTGACTTATTGTGAGGTTTTGAGGAAGTGTCTAGGATCATCTGGAAATTAGTAATTTATTTTAAAATTGCTAATTTAAAATTACTACATTTATTTTAAAATGTAGTCATTGTTCTCTTGTTGAGAAGCATCTACTTTAGGAGCCGTGTATACAGCTTCTCATCAGATCCTTACAACCAGTAGTGAAATAGGTATGATGGTAAGTTTCCATATGAGAAAACTGAAGCTGTGGGAGGTGAATTTTTCCAAGTAACATAGCTAGTAAGTGGACAAATCAAAGTGGCTGGTTTACCACGAAATTAACTACATTTATGTGCCACATGATGGTGAATGAACAAATATGTGCAAGTAATCACAGCAGTGGGCACTCAACCACTAGTGCGGAGTCTAGACTAACTGCCACTAGGTCACCCCATCTGATCCACACTGGCGCCATTCCCTGTTCTTTACATTCATCCCTTGTTTCCAGAAAGGGCAGAGGAAGCGAGGAAAAAGTGCGTGGCCTGAAGTGACGCCTGGCGTTGCCCGAAGCCCGCCCAGCGCTGCCAGGTGACGCCACTGCGACACAAAGGCGGGGATTGCGTAGGGAAAGGCCCTAGGCCATAAACGGGGGTGGGGCCTCCCCGGAGGCCAGTGCGCGGCCGCGGTGCTCTACCGGCGTGTCGCTCCGCCCCAGGGAGAGCCGGCGCTACCATGGAGGAGTACCATCGCCACTGCGACGAGGTACCGCCCCTTGGCTACCTGGGAGCGCCCCCCACTCCCGCCTTCCTCTGCGCGGGGCTCTTGCCGGGTGGTCTCCCAGCGAGGGCGGTCCCAAGAGTTGGGGTGCGGCGTCCTCCGAGCCCGGGTCCTCTCCCCTGGGCCCGGGATCCGCCCCGCCCGACCCGTTCTCCCCACCCCAAAGTCCTGAGATTCGGGGTGGGAGGGGTGGCCAGGAGCGCGCGGATCAGACGGTGGGGTCGGGGCAGGGTTGGGAGGACGAGGCCTGACTTGGGTGCGAGGAGTGGGCATGGGGTGACGGACGCCGCCCTCCTACCGGGCGGGCCTCGAAAACGGGTCTTCCCGCTGCTGCCTCCGTCCCTTGGCTTCCTCAGCGCAGGTGCTGCAGCCCCCATGGCTCGGGGTCTCGGGGTCCTGGTGGCACTGCCATTCCCGCTCCCGGTAATGCTTGCCAGGATTAGGCAAGGAGGTGCTTTATGGATTACGAGCCCTTGCTTACTGACTCAGGCTTTCCCAACCCTCACCAGAAACCCATGATGTCAGTTGTTATCTCCCTGTTATTGATGGGGACTCCAAAGAAAAGACTAAGTTGTCAGACCACTTTATAGTACTAAAGTGATATTAATCTTGAGTTATCAAGTATTTTCATAATCTTTAATTTGGGAAAGGAATTTTTGCCTAGAAATTTTTGCCTAGCATAAGTTAAAAACAAAATTGAAAATAGTCTACTAAGCATTCTCTTCATTCTCTCACTTAGCTGAAACCATTTCTATATTCTTATGACACATAACATCCTCATAGTCACCTCTTGCTTATTTCCTACGTTTTACAATACAATGATTCTTAATCTAGGATGTTCATTAGAATCACCAGTATAAAGCATTTTTTTTTTTTTTAAAATGTAGACTTGCAGGCTCTGCCCCAGACCTCACGAGTCAATCTCCAGGGAGGTAGGTAGGGAAAGCATTCAGTATTTTTAAGTGTTTAGGGGCAAGATTGGCCCCTTCTGTAGACCTGATGCCCTTTAACACTTTAACACCTGTCTAGGCCAGCCTAGGATATTCTGTGTAGCGTCATACTTGTAAGCCTGTGTTGAAAGCAGCTTTACCTTTTGTTTTCCCTTTAGGTTGGCTTCAATGCTGAGGAAGCCCACAATATTGTCAAAGAGGTGAGTCATACATTTTGTTTCTCTTGAAGCTTGCTGCACTGGTGGAGATTTTTAAAAGCTATATTTTGAGTTTCAGCACAAACTTAGAAACCTTACTGTTAAAAGAAGAAGATTTTGTTTTATTTTATTTTATTGTTTTTTGAGATGGAGTCTCGCTCTGTCACCCATGCTGGAGAACAGTGGTGTGATCTCAGCTCACTGCAACTTCCACCTCCTGGGTTCAAGCAATTCTCCTGTCTCAGCCTCCCGAGTAGCTGGGTCTACAGGCGCCCGCCACCACACCCATCCAATTTTTGTATTTTTAGTAGAGACGGGGTTTCACCTTATTGGTCAGGCTGGTTTCGAATTCCTGACCTCCGGTGATCCACCCGCCTTGGCCTCCCAAAGTGCTGGGATTGCAGGCGTGAACCACCACACCCGGCCAAGAACAAGATTTTAAATATTTATCCACTAACTCTTTATAGGGGTCCTTCTATGTTTTGTTGTGTGCTATCAGCATCTTGAGGCTTATTCTGAAAGAGATGCTTAAGGATTTTCTTAGTCTAGAAAACTGGTTTAAAATTGATGCCCTGTCTTTTGGATAAAATAACTTTTATTCCAGAAAGCAAACATTATTTTAAATGTTAATGCTATAAAAGTATATGTACGCATATATGTGTACACACGTCAACTTTTATAATGTAAAGTATATGTATAATATATACGTATATTGTATAAAATAGATAACAAAAGCCCTAGAAATATCTGCCTTTGGGCATGTACACTTTTTTGCCCAATATAATTGGAAAAAATGATCATTTAACATATTTTAAGCATTGATATGATAGTGAATCAAAATTTTAAGAAAAATATTTGAAACTCCTTTTAGGCAAATAGAAAAGAAATTATTTTTGGGAATTAATTCTGGCAGGGGACCTTTCATTATTTTAGAGGTATCACATACAGACCACAGTGTGGGAAAGGTATTTTTTGACACCCAGGTCTGGCCTTACACAGCTAGAATTAACTCAAGGTCTGAGAGGAATAGACAGGCACCTGAAAATCCTGCCATATTTTGATACTTCAGAATTATGCATTCTATCTATGTAGCCTGAGAGTATTTAATTATTAAAAGTAGAAAGCAAAGGTTTTTAATACCTTTACAATGTAAAAGCACAAATGAGGGAAACTGGGAGGTGGAAGAGGGAGTGGAGGTAATGAGAAGGGAGTGATCTTAGTTTTCAAAGTGGCAAGTCAGGAAAGACTGTCCTTGGTTGATGGAACATAAAAGAAAGAATGCTGGGCTATTTGGGATTCCATTTAAATAGTGCCTTCTTCCTTAAGTTCTGAACCAAATGAAAAGAAAAAAGAGCCAATAGAAAGAGAACAAAATACCACCTTTATTATTGATAAAAACCAGTTTGATGATTGTACCTTGTTTTGCTAACTCCCATTCAGTTCAGCCCTGGGAAGAGTCATCCAAGAGAAAGTTTGAGTCAGCAGAGAGAAACACTTGTTCAGGCTGGTGCCTTTCATTGGTTTGGGTGGAGAGGGAAGGAGAAACTAAAGCCCAAGTTTAACACATTTGGGAGACTCCCAAATGAGATGTTAGAACAATGGTTATCACCCACCAACCAGGTAACTCATTCCACCTCCATGGGGAGGAATAACTGACAGGACAAGAGGCCAGGAATGTTAAAGAACAATCCTCTGCGTAGAAGAAAACATCCAGAGTGGAAAAGAAACATGTTTCTAACAGTGTAAATATATTTAAGTTAAAAAATCGTGATTTCACTATATTGAGAGAAGGGGGCGGGTGGTCTGAGGGAACCAAATTTTCATCTATCATAGTAGGAGTTACATGGATGTTGCCTATAATTCATAAATCAGGAAATAGTGAGATAAACATTATTTGGAGATACATAAGTAACCCTTGGAAGAAATAAAAACAGTTGTACACTGATGAGTTTCCTCTGGGGAATGGGACTGGGGATGGGAAAGGAAAGGGTGGGAAGGAGACTCTTTTCATTCTAAGCTTTTCTGTTCTACTGGAATTTTCAAACCATATGCCTGTTACTTTAATATTATATCAAATTAAAAGAATCATGCTTTTTCAACTGGGAAATACATACTTGGCAGTGGCTAGGTGGTGCTAGAAGTCACTGGATGCATTTTAGAACATCAGTTTTTCTTGAATATTTGTGAGAGGGAGTTAAGTAATATAAATAATATAACTGAAAACATTTTTGAATAAAAACAGACTCTGATGCATTATGTAGTCAAAAGCAAGCTTCTCTTGAATTTTTATATGAAATATGAGACTGCAAAGAAACTCAGCTTTGCTACAGGTTACTTGCAGCTAAATGTCTATCTTTCCTCTTCCCATGAACCAACCCTCTTCTGCCATTGAAATATTTCCATTGAGACATTGGAAATGCCTGAGAATGAGCAACATTTTAAAACAGTTTAGCACTTCCTAGATGATTACATAATTTCAGCAGTTATTTCTGATTTCCTTACTGATCTTATTTTCTTATTGATCTTATTTTCTTTCCTTTGATTTCTTGCTCTGAGCCCCTATGCTAATATGTTTTTCCTTCTGAACTCAGAGACACCCATTTATCAGTAATATGCATACATTTTCTTTAGTGTTAGTAATAGAAATTGCTTCCCCAAAAAATCGTCGAAGAAAAAGTGAGCTACAAATGACTTAGAATTTAGTCTAAAGTGTATTTGATTTAAGATACCCAGCGAGTATATCAAAACCAATATTGCTTCAACAACATTTGTTGAATACCTGCTAAGTGCCCAGGTCCTGAGTTTAGCACTGAGAATACAGAGCTGTTTAAGGACCTCATTGTCTCATGGGCCTCCATGTTAATGTAATTAATTAGGCTAGATGTTAATTAATAGTAATTAGCAGGGCTATTTACAGTGGCACCCACACCCCATGGTGTTTTCTGCTGTTTAGAGCAAAACTTGGAGTGGTCCTACTATATAACCTGAAAGAAAAATGAGTGCTCTTACTTTATCCTTAAGGAAAGGTGATCTCAAGAGAGGAATAGGTTTGCCCAAAGGTCACCAGCTTAGGAATGGTAAAGCCAGAATTAAAATTCTATTCCCCTGATCCTTAAGCCACTACCCTTCCTACTTTGTCATGTTATTGAGCTTTCTAGGAGAAAAATTTGAGCCATATTACTTTTATCAACCTTGCTAAAATATTTAATTTCTCTTTTTATATTTTATCATTAGTGAAGATTTTATACTATCCAACTTAAGATTTTGTATTAGTGCCTTCATAAATCTTTACTGTGGTCTAATTATAGTAAATAAAGCTGCATGTGTGTGTATGTGTGTATTATTAAGCTAGATTCTAAAAATGAATTAAATGAGTCTAATGATAGTAAATGAAGCTGCATGTGTGTGTTAGATTCTAAAAATGAATTAAATGAGTGCTTTATTATCCAGGCTTTATCACTCAAATATAAAATATAACAGCAGCCATATGATAATAGTAGTTAACATTATTTATATGCTAACTCTGTGCTAGTCCTGTTTGAGCACTTGGTATTCATTGTCTCATTTCATCCTAACAACAACCTGATAAGATGATGCTGTTATCCTTACTATAAGGATTAGGAAAATAGGGATTTGAAGGGGTTAAGTCACTTGCTAAAGGTCACACAGCAGATAGGTGTCAAAGTAGGCCTTAAAACCTAGGATTGTGATACTAGAGCCAGTGCTTTTAATCAGGTGTCAGAAGTGGATGAAATTAAGCACTATGGGAAATTATGATATTTGACTTTATCTTTCTAGAGCATCTTTATTTACTTTCAGTGGCAAGTGTGCTAGTTGTTTCATAGCTAAACAATCACATAGTATGAATGAGAATATAATCAGTTGTTGTTTCATAGCTAAACAATCACATAGTATGAATGAGAATATAATTAGTATACATAAGAATTATGTTTTTAAATTAGTCCCATCCTGTTTCTAGCATGTGAGCCCTAGTTCAAATCCCAGCTGTTTCAAAGCTACTTGTTAACCAATTGATATCACCTTTTAATTTCCCCACCATAATTTTTATGACATAATTTATCATTAGTCTTCCTTGTGTTATAGATATTCGAATTTTTTTATTAGCTTCCCTGCTAGATTAAGTTATTTACACAGAAGCCATGACATATTTATCTTTATATGGCCCATAGTATCTCATAGAGTGAGATAATGCAAGTGGAAACTCTTTCAAAACTCTTAAGCAATTAGAGACAGTGCATAATCAATGTTTACCAAGTGTATGTTTTCTAAGATGCCTTATTGAGCTATAAGTATATTTTATGTTTTGAATAAATTTTTACTGCAATTTGTGTAAAAATTGTTCTTTTTGAACAATTTTACTGACTAAATTAACTGCCCTCTGTGCCCTTTTAGTGTGTAGATGGGGTTTTAGGTGGTGAAGATTATAATCACAACAACATCAACCAGTGGACTGCAAGCATAGTGGAACAATCCTTAACACATCTGGTTAAGTTGGGAAAAGCTTATAAATATATTGGTAAGTATCAGTATCCTTCCTCACTAGTTCACTTGCTTTTGTCATTGTGATTTTCTCTGAATTTTGAGAAGGTATATGTACAATAGACATTTAAGTTGGATACTAAAAGGGTATAAAGGACTTCTGATTTACTCATTCAAAGATAATCTATAATAATACTTAAAAGATGAAGATCTTTCACTACTCAAAGGCAGTTTGAGCTACTTGTCTTTGGTAGCATCACCCTTTGCATTTCTATCAGTTCTTTCTTTCCAATGAGACCCCCCCTTAGCTTAACTGTGTTTCTTTCGGTAGTCCCATGCCTCTTTACCTGTAATTCCACACAGCAACTGTTTATAAAGTGGAGTATTTCCTGCATTTCTGTGTCTGAATTCTGCCCATGGTACAAAGCACAGAATTTGACTGATATTTTTCCTGCAATACAATCACCAATGGTAATGACAATGGTCAGAAAACCAACTGAATCCAGTGGGGTCAAAATCATGATGGTAGATAAAGATGAGAGTCTTTTACTTTTTTTTCAATCTATTTGCTGAACGCTTTGTTTTCTGTTTTTTTGTTTGTTTGTTTGTTTTTTGTCTTGTTTTCGGCTTGTAGAGCTCTGAACTCACACACTTTGACCTTGGTTCTCTTTTCCTTTGTCTGTAAGTGCCCTCATTCTGTGACTTTATTTGCAGTGACCTGTGCAGTGGTCCAGAAGAGCGCATATGGCTTTCACACAGCCAGCTCCTGTTTTTGGGATACCACATCTGATGGTAAGAGATCTTAAGCTGATTTACACAAAATCCAACTTTTAGCAAAGTCAAACTGCACTTTTTAATCAAGTACTTATTTAATTCTGATTAAATTCTGAAAAGACTATCAACAGTATTGCTTTGTACCTAGTAACAAGTATACCTTCAGACCGATATGAAATGTGAAAACTTAACAGGTTGAAGGAAATAAGATATTAAAACATGTGAAAAATGTATATATATATATGTGTGTGTGTGTGTGTTTGTGTGTGTATATGTGTGTGTGTGTGTGTGTATATATATATATATTCTCTGATAATTTTTATGTTTTGCTGGTATTTCAAAATCCTTTTTTTGTGTTTCAGGAACCTGTACCGTAAGATGGGAGAACCGGACCATGAACTGTATTGTCAACGTTTTTGCCATTGCTATTGTTCTTTAACTGACTAAAAATGTTGGGCTGAAGCCATTAACTTAAGAATTTGTCAGTGTATCCTTTCCAAAAAGAGTAATAGTTGTTTACTAGTGTGCTAGATGAAAAGCGTGCAATATGCTTTAAAGCTATCAACAAAAACTGAATATTATAAGCAAGCAATATCATAGTAATTGGCAGATTAGCTCATATTCTATACAGCATCGTTTAAATAGGAAAAATTTAATGCTAGCAAAAAATAAATTTAGAAATATGGCATGACATGAAAATACAATCTTATATTTACACCAGCTTTTCACTAATATTTTGTACCTAAGGTGATGGGGAACTCCATTCAGATAATAAAATTCTCTTTCAGCTAGAGAAGTTAACAGGAATAAATATATGAACAAAAAAGCTGCAAGGATAAATGTGGAGAAAATGATGAGAATTAGCTAACATTTTTAAGTTTTTTTAAACTTTCTTCCCCTCACTTAGTTGTACTTAATATTTAGTGGAAAGTAATAATTTTTTAAATTTTCTATCAACTAATAGTATAGTAACAACTATGATTAACTTGTTTACTTTTTCTGAGGATTAGTAAATCAATTTTTTTTAATTTCAAATTTTTGGATTTACACTTGAGGGTAAATTAAATCTGGTAAACTGAATTTCCTAGTTAAATAAAATTAGTTGCAGTATATGATGAACAGTGTATGACTCAAACAGCTGCCTTACAATTCACTCATTCCATGTGGAACAAACATTTATCAGATGCCTATTATGGGCATATGTCTCTGCTAAGCACTACAGTTGTCAATGTGCTGTGCAAACGCTAAGTTCCTTTTAGCAATTGTTCAGTTGGAAGACGTATTAATATTTGGGGAAGGAAAAGAAAATAGTTGTTTTACAAGGGAGGAAAAAAGTGAATCTGGTTACACATATGGAAGTAAGCAAAATGAAAAGCACTTATTGCTTTCTGACAGAATTATAGATGTAATTTTAAGAGTTGCTCCTAGCAAGTTAAAAGTGCATATAAAATATGCAACTCTTAGTTAAAGGCCTTATTATCAGTCTTACCTATACAAGTAGTAAATTTTGTCATTGCTTTAGTTACAACCATCTGTAAATAACTTAAAAGACTTATTATGTGGGGTTCAAATTGAGTGGAATAAAGTATAGATTAAAAGTATACAATCCTTAGCACATTATCTCAGGGCTTATGAAATGTAATTAAATTTATTAAGAAAATAGATGAAAAATTAGGGTACACAGCTGGCCACCAAATGCGAAGTCAATCTGCTACTTAACCCTGAAAACAAAATCAGTTTTGCATATTACCACTAACACTAATACATATAGAGAGTGGAACCATAACTCATTGAATTTTGGAGAGGAATAAGCTTAGCGTTAATATTGACAATATTAAGGCAATATTCTTGTAGGAATACTATGTGCATGTTTGATATTTTGCCAAATAACAATAATTAATAATTGTTCAATGTTTAAGAATAATATTAACAAAATAAAGGAGTTTAATGCAGTGATCTTTGTTTTTGGCACATCAAAAATTCTCAGTCATTATTCATGTTTCTTTATGCTGCTGGCTTTTGTGCCCTGGAAGATTATAATAGTGACCAAAATATACATGCAGACTTGTTTTTTATTATTGTTGTTTAAGCCTAATTTAAGAAAAAAAATTTTTACCTGGTGAACTTGCTATCTGCTCTGTTTCTAGTTAAAATATAATAAATATTATCTTCCTGTGCTGTACTTTTGCTTCTGGATAATCATTTAATAGTTAGAGAAATGACATTCTGCTTGCTCTTAGAAATTCTAAATAGAAGAAATGCTGGGGGTGGTGGCTCACACCTGTGTAATCCCAGTACTTTGGGAGGCAGGTGGATCATTTGAGGTCAGGAGTTTGAGACAAGCTTGGCCAACACGGTGAGACCGCATCTCTCTTAAAAATACAAAAATTAGCCAGGCGTGGTGGCACACATCTCTAATCCCAGCTACTCAGGAGGCTGAGGCAGGAGAATTGCTTGAACCCGGGAGGCGGAGATCGCAGTGAGCCGAGATCGTGCCACTGCACTCCAACCTGGGCAACAAAACAAGATGCCGTCTCAAAAAAAAAAAAAAAAAAGAAAAAAGAAAGAAATTCTAAATAGGAGAAATGAATATGGGACCACATAGATATATTATGCATATTATGCAGAATAAATACCATTAAAATAGCAGCCCAAATCCAGTATTTACCATTACAACATAATTAATAGCTTCTATTTTATGCTTTTTATTTTATGATTTGAACACAAAATTTCAATTTCAAAAATCAGTGTAAAAATATATTCTGTAACTACTAGTTTTTAATGATTATTTTTTGCAAGGGATTTTGTCTTATTTGTCAACTTGCAATTGTGTTGTTGTTTTTAATTAAGGACTTTAAGTTTGTAAAATTAGGGAATTCAAAGGATTTTTGTAACGCTCTAATTTTATGTTTGTAAAGTACCCACATGCTGCCTAAATGATGGCAACCTCTCATTACGATTTCTCTAGTGAAAGTACTTTTCTGCTCTTCTTTCCAAGTTGAGTGTTACCTGCTTTCATCATCACATTCTTTAATCTTAAGACGTCCAGGATTATATTTTCAAAGTTTAAGTAAAAATAGTTGCCTATTTTTGATAACAGTTTTTTTAAAAAGTGGGAGAAAAAGTGTGTGACTTTTTGTGGCAGAAGTCATTCTTACAGCAGATACCAAAGCAAAGATTAAGGCCGGGCATGGTGGCTCATGCCTATAATCCCAGCACTTTGGGAGACTGAGGCGGATGGATCACCTGAGGCCAGAAGTTTGAGACCAGCTTGGCCTACATGGCAAAACCCTGTCTCTACTAAAAATACAAAAATTACCTTGGCGTGGTCGTGCATGCCTGTAGTCCAAGCTACTCGGCAGGCGGAGGCAGGAGAATCGCTTGAAACTGGAGGTGGAGGTTGCAGTGGGCCAAGATCGTGCCACTGCACTCCAGCCTGGGCGACAGAGCCAGACTCCATCTCAAAAAAAAAAAAAAAAGATTAAGAGGTAAATAAATTTCACCTCATGTGCTAGAATCTACCCAAGGGGCATTTGTTTTATAACCTAGAAGGTGGAGCTATACTTGTGGTTAAAGAGGATTTAATGTCAAGTAATTCTCTAAAGTTAACCTTTGTGTATTTATGAAATTTTTTTATTTTTTTATTTTTGTAGGTGGAGTCTTGCTCTGTCGCCCAGGCTGGAGTGCAGTGGTGCAATTTCGGCTCACTGCAACCTCTGCCTCCCAGGTTCAAGTGATTCTTCTGCCTCAGCCTCCCGGGTACCTGGAACTACAGGCACACGCCATAACGCCTGGCTAATTTTTATGTTTTTAGTAGAGATGGGGTTTTGCCATGTTGGCCAGGATGGTCTCGAACTCCTGACCTCAAGTGATCCGCCCGCCTCGGCCTCTCAAAATGCTGGGATTACAAGCGTGAGCCACCCCGCCTGGCCGAAAAGATCTCAAACATTCATCTCTTACAAGATTTAGATGACTATCATCAATATGCCTTAACATCAGTAGTTTAGGAGACTCTAGCCCACTTTGTCTAGTTGCAAACTGTAATTCTCCCTGTGGTCCCACTGAATATCATTCCACATCATTCTTGGATATATATGATGTATTGACAATTCAGGTCTAGATAGAAATGGCCCCTATTGCTTCATGAAGAATATCCTTTCCCCAAATGGCTTCTGAGGAGCTCAAGATTAAAGCTAGTATCCTGTACAGACACTTGCAGGACTGCTAGTATGATATATATTGTCCCTATGGGAGACAAAATGTGGGCAACCACCCCCATTCTGGGATCCTTAAAAGATGAGAACCATATCAGAAAGTTCCTTCACAGCTACCCCCAACTAGTTCAGGGAATTTGATGCCTGGGCTTACCTAGTAATAAATATTCAACTTTATGGCAAATGTATACCTTTTAATTTTATTGAATGCTTTATCATTTTAGATACATTTTTCATGAATGCCATTGTCTTAGTCTGTTTGGGCTTCTATAACAAAATACCATAAACTGGGTGGCTTATAAACAATAGGAATTTATTTCTCACAGTTCTGGAGGTTGAGAAGTCCAAGATCAAGGCACTGACAGATTCAGTGTCTATTGAGAGCCTGCTTCCCCCTCATAGATGACAGCTTCTAGCTGTGTCCTCACAAGGTGAAAGGAGCAAGGCAGCTCTCTGGAGTCTCTCTTGTAAGGGCACTAATCCCAATCATGAGGGTTCCATACTCATAACTTAATCACCTACCAAAGGCCCCACCTCCCAACACCATCACATTGGTATTTAGGTTTCGACATGAATTTGGGTGAGCCACAAACATTTAGACCATAACAACCAGCTTTAACTTGAGATATTTCAATCTAGATTTCTCAGGGCAGAGTTTTATATGAGGAAGTATTATTTAATGAAAATTCTGTCAATTTATTTTTATTTCTTATAAGGCCTTATGGAGAAAATCTCTTTGAAAATGATTAGATTGTGGCATGTACTGACCCTTCTATAACCTCTAATTTTGTAGGCTAGGAATTTGATATGGGTTAAGTTGCATGAATTAACATGGGCTTTTGCAGCTAATGCTCATACAGAATACCGCCAAAAATGATCAGGATTGGTATAATGGGTTCTTGGTAATTAAACAAAGCAAACTTTTTTTGTAAAGGGCCAGCTAGTAAATATTCGAGGCTTTGAAGGCTTTTGCAACTACTCAAGTATGCCACTGTAGTGTAAAAGCAGCTGTCGACAAGTAAATGGATGGGTATGACTGTATTCCAATAAAACTTTACATATAAAAATAGGTAGCAGGCTGGTTAGAGTTTACCAACCCCTACATTAGAGTAAGAAATATTGTGTGGTCACTTTAAAAATTATACCTTAATGATTCGAGCCTTTGTTTTAATTGTTATAAACAATCGAACACAAAACACATTTACCTATTATGATTTTATCATGTTGGACTCAGAGGAACCTTATCAGTAAACCAAACTTGTGGTCTCTTTATTATAAGAAAGAAGGGCTATAAATCAGTTTTTCCAAAACTAGATTATTCCTTTCTGATGCGCATCACCTAATTTTCACTGGATTACAGATTATATTTTATCTTCTTATCTTGGGGTTTATTTTACAACCATATTTTTTGAAGAACATTATTATAAAAATTCAACACTTTGTGGGTGTTTTATTATTTTTGGCTTACTTTATGATTAAGATGGGCTTCTAGTTTACCTAGAGAATTTTCCATGCTTGCTGGACATTGCAGTCATGGCCCACTCAATACCTCCTGTTAGCAGAAATTGCATAGCCCACAGATCAAATAATCCTGCCCTTCAGCTTGGGGAAATAGATGCTGTATTTAGGAGTGAGTACATATTGCATTAGGCATGAGCACCTGACCCAGTGATGGTTCATCCATAGATGGATTTTAAACCCATAAGGCGGCTGGCACATTAGCTAAGCCAAGCAAACTAGTTCCCTCTGAATTTTGGATTAGAAAATAAGCAGAGTATTAGTTAACAGGCGGAGAAGAGGGCAGATGAAGAGAGAAGCAGAAACACTTGGGTCTGGTTAAGGATTAGCCCACGTTTTCTTAATGTCAGAGCTGCGGCTACAGATGCCCTCTCGTCTCTCTACCACTCTCCAATCCAGGGAAGACTGTCCAAGCTTCAATACTACTAACACCAGCAGCAGTACTGATAATGGTATCAGCAGCAATTGTGGCAGAGAGCATGATGTACTAGGCAGGAAACAGGTTGATGGGAATAGTCTACTCCAGTAAATGACAGAATTTCCAGGTGATAAAAAATCAGATCAGTAACCTAGACATGAGTGTTCATAACAGCTTTATAAGTAATAGCAATAATCTAGAAACCACTCAGATATCCTTCATTGGGTGAATGGCTGAACAAACTGTGGTACATACATAGAATATTACAAAACAAAAACAAAAACCTACTGATACGTGCAAAAAAAAAAAAAAAAAAAAATATATATATATATATATATATATATATATATATATATAGCATAAATCTCCAGGGAATTATACTAAGTAGAAAAGCCAATCTCAGCTGGGTGCAGCAACTCAGGCCTGTAATTCCAGCACTTTGGGAGGCCAAGGCAGGAGGATCACTTGAACCCAGGAGTTTGAGACCAGCCTGCGCATCACAAGCAGACCCCCATCTCTACCAAAAAAATAAATTAAAAAAGTGGCCAGTGTGGTGGTGTGAACCTGTGGTTCCAGATACTTCGAAGGCTGAGGCAGGAGGATCGCCTGAGACCAGGAGGTCCAGGCTGCAGTGAGCTGTGATCATGACACTGCACTCTAGCCTGAAAGATAGAGTGAGAACTTGTCTCAAAAAAAAAAAAAAAAAAAAAAAAAGCCAATCTCAGAAGAATGCATACTGTATGATTTAATCTATATAAAAATTTTTAAACAATAGTTAAAAAATGGAGAACAGATTAGTGGATGTCAGAGGACAGAGATGGTGAAGGGAGAGGAACCTCCTCCATCAGGAGGCAGGAGAGAATTCGGTATGGTTACAAAAGGGCAACACAAGGAATCCTTTTGCTGGACCTGTTCAGTATCTTGGCTGTGGTGGTGGATACACAAACCTAGATGTCATAAAATTGTGTAGAACTAAATACACACACAAATGAGTACAAGTAAAACTGGGAAATCTGACTAAAATCAAATCTTATCAATGCCAATATCCTGGCTGTGACATTGTGCTCCAGTTTTGCAAAATGTTAACCACTGGAGGAACTGGGAAACGAATACATAGGATCTCTCCCTATTATTTCTTACAATTGCATAAAGTCTATTTATCAATACAGATTTCAATTAAAAATGAAGGTGAGATAAAGATAATTTCATACCAAAAACATTTTAAAAGCAGATCAACTTTTGGTTAGTTTTATTATTGTCTTTAAATTTCCTTTAAATTTAAAGGACAATGCACCCTCTTATTGCTTATACCCAGGGAGGACCATTCTGACTACCCTCCTTGATACAACCCTGGGTAGAGACATAATGAAAGATAAAATGAGATGCCAGAACAGCCAAGCCATATTGCAGGGGGAAGGGTGTGCCATCAGGGAGCAGGTAGGTAACATATACGGTATTAGAAAAATCAGCTGCTGTGAATAGAATTAAGCTTTATTTTTTAAGCTTTGATGTCAGTATTAATAATTTGTACAACATTGGAAATTATGTTTTAAATTTGAAATTTAAAAACCAATAGAAACAGGAAAATTTTAGTTTTGCTTTTGTAATGTTCTAATCCTTTCATGTGAGTCTAACAACATTTTTCTTCAGGCCCAAGATGTCAATGTCAAGGTCTTTTATTTCTCTTTGTGATGTGCAGTAAAGAATTTAGCCTAGATTTCTTTAACTGGGAGCATTACATAGTTCTATTCAGTTCTTAGTTTTGTCCTGAAGAAACAGCTGTTCACAAATGTAGTTACTTCCAAACATGAATAAAAATTTGCGAAATGGCCCAGGATAACTTCTTCTGAGGCACTTCTAGCATTCTGATTGCTTGATGTCATCATCTTTAATTTTCAACACTGCATTTCATGAATTTTATCTGTTGCTCTTTATTCACTCTATCATTGGTGATAGAGTATGATGTATCTAAAATAATTAGAAAGCATGTTTTCAAATTCAGTTTTCAACTATCCACCATTTGAGGAACGTGGATCAATTTATCACTGTCAATCCTAGAAGGAGTTTCTAGGCCAGATTACTCCTCGAGGTTTTGTTTTGTTCTTTTTTAAAAACAATCCTCCAGCCAGTTTCACCAAACGTTAACATTTTGCCCTATTTATTTTTATTAATTTCTCTTTCTAAAATATAAGATAAACATTACAGATCCGGATGAAGATCTCTTCATGCCCCAATTTTCATTTCTAGCTGCTCTTTTCCAGAGGTGTTCACTGCCATCAATGTGATGCTTAGCATTCCTTTGCATGTTTTTTTACTATTACAATTTTGTATGTACCAAGAAAAAATGTATGGTATTGTTTGGTATGTTGCCATACTTCATAAAAAGAGTATTATTTTTATGTATTACTATGCATTGTATATCATTCTGCAACTTGTTTTTCTTACTGCACATTATAATTTAAAGATTTAGTCATGTTGATACATATACTCTATGTCATTCATTTTAACTGAGGTATAATATTCCAGTGCATCCATTCATCCATTCTCCTGCAGAGGGACATTTATGTTGCTTATTACTATTGACCATGCTGCACTAGTCATTTTTGGACAAGTCTTCTTGTGCACATATATGGATTTCTCTAGAGTACGTAGCTAGATATTGCTAAATCAACATCTATAGCTATCTCATTCTTTATTAAATGCAGTGTAATGCCAAAGTACCCTCTGAAGTTGTTGCATCATTTTACATTCCCTCTAGAAGGTACTATTTCTCCATATATTTACCAAAATGGTATCGCTATACTTTTTCATTGTTGCCAATTTGATAGGTATCTTGCTATACTTGCATTTCTCTGATTACTACTGTTACTAGTGAAGTTAAATATTTTTCATATATTTTGCTATGTGTTTTCCTTCTTTTTTCTTTGAAGCACATTTAGCAAATGTCAGATTGTGCTGAACAGGTTGGCAGGAGAGAGTGTTGATTGAACAAGCTTTGATTAATAATGCACTGACGGCACAGCCATGAGTAGGAAGGAACTGCCTGCGCAACACTCCCCAGGTTTGTATGACGACTGTGGTTCTTACTTCAGAGCCTATAATGTCAGAAGAGAAACATGTGTCCAGACATTTTTTTAAAAATTTATTTTATTTTTTATTATACTTTAAGTTCTGGGATACATGTGCAGAATGTGCAGGTTTGTTACATAGGTATACATGTGCCATGGTGGTTTGCTGCACCTATCAACCCGTCATCTACATTAGGTATTTCTCCTAATGCTATCCCTACCCTATCCCTCTACCTCCCGACAGGCCCCGGTGTATGATGTTCCCCTCCCTGTGCCCATATGTTCTCATTGTTCAACTCCCACTTTTGAGTGAGAACATGTGGTGTTTGGCCTCAGCCTCCCAAGTAGCTGTGATTATAGGCACCTGCCACCATGCCCTGCTAATTTTTGTATTTTTAGTAGAGACAGGGTTTCACCATGTTGGCCAGGCTGGTCTTGAACTTCTGACCTCAGGTGATCCGCCTGCCTTGGCCTCCTAAAGTGCTGGGATTACAGGCGTGAGCCACCACACCTGGCCACCATTATTACTATTACTATTATTATTATTATTATTATTATTATTTGAGATGGAGTCTCGCTCTGTTGCCCAGGCTGGAGTACAGTGGCACGATCTCAGCTCACTGCAACCTCTGCCTCCTAGGTTCAAGCAATAATTCTCCTGCCTCAGCCTCCTGAGTAGTGGGGATTACAGGCACGCACCACCATGCTGGGCTATTTTTTGTATTTTTAGTAGAGACAGTATTTCACCACGTTGGCCAGGCTGGTCTCAAACTCCTGACCTCAAGTGATCTGCCCCCCTCAGCCCCCCAAAGTGCTGGGATTACAGGTGTGAGTCATCAGGCCTGGCCAGATGGAGGCTTCTAAATGGCCATCTGACTCCACCTCAAACTCTATATATGCTGTATCTAAAAGGGCTTCCTGCACAAGCAATTTTTTTTTTACTTTATAAATAACTGTACTTCCTAATAGCATCACCAATTTGTTTTCCAAAGCAAACATTGTTGACATTTCAGTTCTTTTTTTTAGTTTATTATTTTTATTATTAAACACTTCCATGTTTCTATCATAGTTCTTATGATTTGTTTCATAATGGCACTTTAAGTTATACTCTGTCAACAGACATCTTTTGCATGTTAAATATGCAGTAATGGAATTCACTTGCTGTATAGTTAGAATGCTTTTAATTAACTTATTTGGAAGTCCAGAAATAAAACGTATTTCAGGTTGACTTAATCCTGTGGCCTAAGGTCTGTTTCTCTGTGATTGCTTCATTTGTGTCCCACCGTTTGTTGACTTTATCCTTAGCCTAGCCTACTCTGTTAGTTGACTTTATCCTTAGCCTGACTTTCATCATTGTGCAAAAATGGCTAAAGCAGATCCAGGCTTCCCATTCGTATACCATATTGAATAGAGGAAGAAAGAAAATATATTTGAATAGTTAAAAATAAGAAAATTTCTTTCCCTTAAACCTCTGCTAAGCATTCCTGTAGTGGATAGTGGCCTGCAATAAATCTCTTCTCCTGGTATTCATGCCCTTGTGTAGTCACTTTCTTCATTGACTCTGAACTTGGACATATGACTTGCTTTGGCCAATGGGACATATGATGAAAAAGCAAAAGTTTATTTACACATTGTATTTTTCTCTTTGTGTTCTTGCATCCTTGTCTCTTGGAATGCTCCTCCTTGGAATCTGTTAACCATACCGTAAAGAAGCTCAGGTTAGACTACTGAATGAAGAGAAGTCATCTGAAGATGGACTCCAAAGAATAAAAAGCCACCTTTGGAATTTCTACCTCCTGCCAAACTCCTAGCTAAATGCAGGCACATTAGTAACTCTGTTACACCATGTGGAGCAAAAGAATCTTCCAATTGACTTCTGCCAATCCATTACGTTTTGAGGTTGTTTGTAATACAGAAACAGGAAACAATTTCACAGACTTGCACTGGTAAAAATTAGGTCACTAGCTAGAAAGAATACAGGAAGAAAAAAAACAAAATTAAGCCACATGCCCAATATTGAGCCAATCTCTTAATCTGGAAATTCTATTCATTGACTTTCTTAAATTTGGGCTCCTGAATGATTCATTGTAGCAAGGATAGAATCACATTTAGACCAGAGAAGCATTAGTTTTCCCTAAAGTATATCAAAGATATGGGAGAGCATTAAATACTTAAACAAAAATCAGAGTACTTTTAATGAAAGGTAAGGGGAGTGTTGGATGCTGGCTAAACTATCAGCAATGTAGGCTGGGAGTGGTAGCTCATGCCTGTAATCCCAGCCCTTTGGGAGGCTGAGACTTGAGGATCACTTGGGGCCAGGAGCTCAAGACCAGTCTAGGCAACATAGTGAGACACGGTTTCTACAAAAATTTTAAAAGTTAGCTGGCTGTGGTGGTGTGCACCTGTAGTCCTAGCTACTAGGTAGGCTGAGGCAGTAGGATTTCTTGAGTCAGGAGTTTGAAGTTAGAGTGAATGCCACTACTGCACTGCAACCTGGGTGACAGAGTGACACACTGTCTCTTAAAAACAAAACAAAACAAAACAAAGAAATACTCTCTCACATTATTACTGAAATGTATAGCCATCTTGATCTAATTTGTTTTCCCTCTCGTGATAGGTGTACCAGTATAAGAAGTGTTTGACTTTCTCCTTAACTTTTGTATTGGTTTCCGATTGCCACTTAAACTTGGTGGTCTAAAACAACACAAATTTATTCACTTACAGTTCTGGAAGCCAGAAGTTCAAAATGGTCTTGCTGATCTAAAATCAAGGTATAAGCAGAGATGTGTCCTTTCTGGAGCTTCTAGGAGAGAATCCTTTTTCTTGCCTTTTCTACTTTCTAGAGGCTACTTAAATTCCTTGGCTAGTGATTCCTTCTAGCACCCTCAAAGGTAGCAGTGTAGTATCTTCAAATCCCGTTCCTTTCTGACCTCTACTTCCATCATTTCTGACTCTGAGCCTCTTGTTTTCATATTTCCCTTATTAGGAACCTCGTGATTATATTGGGCCCACCCCAGATATTGTCCCTATACTTAATCACACCCGCAAAATCCCTTTTGCCATGAACATATTGACAGGTTCTGAGGATTACAATGTGGACATCTTTGTGATGGTGGGGGGTGTATTACTCTGTCTACTACAATTTTATTATCACATGAGGCTCAATGTCAGTGGCCTCTCATTCTAGGTATCAGATAATAGGGAATAGTAAGGACTGTGATAAGTTGGATAGCACACAATTTAGAAACAAGGGCTCAGGGTTAATCTTCCAGTTTTTTCAAAAAATCCAGAAATATCAATTATGATGCACAATCTCTCAATTTCAAAATGTCCATATTTTAGAACATGGTGTTTGGGTTTAAGGAGGTCCAATAAATAGTACATCTCTTTCCTAGTTTAGTTCTGAATCAATTGGGAGACAAAGATAAAGATAGCTTCAAATAAAAATATTACCTTTCTGTTCCAGAATGGAACTTATCTCAGGGCAGCTAGTCTTTCTAATGTTAAACTCCAGAATTTGAATTATTGCCCAGTTGAAGGCAGAAATGTGCTCTTCTGGTGAACCAGCTACAAAGAAAAAGGGAAAAAGGAGCCATTTTACCTCTCATGGAAGGAGTGAGGAAATAAAGAAATATCAGGGGTTTTACATGAATTGATAAATCTGTACATAGAGAACGACCTGAAAGAAAACATCACAAGTTGGGGATTAAGCACTGTTCCTTTAATGCTTACCACTGAGTCATATTTTTTTACACACTCTGTAGCCCAACATTATACAGGCCAAAAGAAACATGTCTGTGGGTCACATGTAGCCCATGGGTCATTAATTTGTCGGCGTTTCATAGCTCCTGCAGATTTAGTCTTCTAGTAGCCCCTCTCACTCTACCCCAGCTCCCTCTATTGATTGGGCCATCTGGTCAGACATTGCACTTGTTCCACCAATGGTCAACCGACAAAGGGAAGGAAATGAAGCCAGCTATCATCTGGACTTGAGGCCCCATCAGAACGTCTGGGTGCAACTGCTATTGTAGCAAGCTTGGTAATGTAAACTAGGGAGTTTACATGGACAGAACTAATGTTCTATGAATCATTAGCATACTCTTTCTAGAGGGCAATTTGGCAGCATCTGTCAAATTTTTAAGTGCTTATGTTCCATGACCAGAGTATTAGAGATCTATACTACAGAAATAATAACATGGGTGAGAAAAAGAAAAAAAGCAAACAAGAATTTTCTTTGTAATAACAAATTTAAAAAATGAAAACAACTTTAAAGTGTCCACCAAAAGGGGAAGGGATAAATAAATAATGGAAAAGTAAAGATGAAATATCACTTTTTATTTTACGTATTATATGATTTGAAATAGTTAAACAATTATATATTAATTTTTAATACTTAATTTAAATTACACAATACATGATATTGTTTTTCAGCCAAAACATTATGATATAACAAAAGCCTAAAATGCCCCTTGCCCTTCATCTTGTCTTCTCTTTGTCCCCCACCTTCCCATGTACTCCCATGAGGTAAAATATACTGTCATTTTGATGTATAAGATTCCAGGCTTTTCTGCACATTTACATGAATAAATGAATGTATTTTTTTTTTGTAAATAATATATATGATTCTGCAGACTGCTCCTTTTATGGAACAGTATGCCTTGGGGATTTTTTTCATGTCAGTATATACAGACTCACCTTGTTGAGTTTAGCTGCCATATTGTATCTACAGTATGGATAGGACACAGTTTATTCATTTTCCTATTGATGAACATTTAGGTAGTTTCTACTGTTCCACTCTTACAAAACAATGCTGCTATGAATATCTTTGTACAAACTTCATTGGGTCCATGTGTCCACTTTAGAAGTGAGATTACTGGGTTATAGGATGTATACCTTTCAAATCTTAATAAATAGTGTTTCTTCTGTAATTTAAAAATAATACTTTAAGAAGTGAGAAAACAATATTCTTAAAAATAGCAAGTGGCTCTCTCATGTACAGATATACAATGTATAGATATATAGCTAAAGAGATCCTGTGCCAGCCCTTAAAATTATCATTCTAAAATGGAATTCATTGTGAATCACAGCTTACCCCCCAAAAAAGCACAACAGTCATACACACTGGGCCTACTGTTTTTGGCATGCTTGAGATATAATACCCGCCGTTCTCTTTACATATACTTATGGGTAGTGTGTGTGTGTGTGTGTTTGTGTGTGTGTGTGTACATGCGAGCATGTGTGTGTGTGTGTGTGTGTGTTTGTGTGTGTGTGTGTACATGCGAGCATGTGTGTGTGTGTGTGTCTCTGTGTGTGTGTGTTGGCACATGTGTGCTGCATAGAACTTGCAACAGGGTTTCTTCTAGATGACTCTTCTGAACAACAGCAATTTCTGTGGAAGTTGGAAGAAAATTGATGAATGTAAGAGATATCATGGAGTTGGAATCCCCTGGAAATCATGACTGGTAGGTCTAGGCGGCCAGGCACAGAGCAAAACTAAGGATGTCATGAAGTTTAGTTTCTTGTTTGCTGAGCTGAACGAGGTTTGTTGAACTATCTAAAACCACAGGGAGCACTGTTGACTGGGGTCAGCTTCGTCGATGCTCATAGCTTTGTCTCTCTGCTGCCAACAGCAGCATTTGGTAAGGTGTAAGAAGGCCTGCATTCTAGTCCTGGCTCTACCTCCAATTGGCTATGTGATCTTGAAGTAAGCATTTCACTGCACTTAATTCATCTATAAAATGAATAGGACCTTTTTCACCTTTAATATCATGGACTAACAACTCCAAAACAAGAATTGAACAGACATTTAGATATCTGTTACACATACCTAAATCTATACAAGCTTGCATCTAACAGATATAAAATGCTAAATTAATTCTTTTCATCTGTGCAGGATCTATTCTGGTATTTTTTCTTCAACAATACTTGTTGTAGGGTTTTGCAGAACTAAAATGGGACAAATAGAAGTGAATCCAAAGATGATGTAGATGCTTCCAACAAGTGAAAGCCTGAAGTGGGAAAATTTGGAATGCCCAGACTCATAGACTGGAAGGGGATAGAATGAGAAAGAATCATCATAAAGTTGTAGAATCCCAGACTTTAAGGTTGCCTATACAAACCTCCAAGCTTCAACAGATAGCAGTTCTACAAACACACCTGGCAGATGGCTATGAAAGGAGCTTGTTTGTGGTCTGGACTGGGGAGTGTGTTTTATAGCAAAAGGTAGCTGTCAGGGTAATGTCTTCCATTCAATTGGTCCCCTTTAATGCTGAACTCAGAGTAAGGCAGCACGGACATGTTTCATGAAAAAGAAACCTTGGGAGATCTTTATGCTAAAACACACACACACACACACACACACACACATATGCACTGCACACACATGTGTGGTTGGTACAGGCTTTGAAAGATATTACCTTGAAATTATTGTTTTGTTTATCTTCAAAGACTTTATCTCTTCATGCAGTTTAGCTGTGTGGCCACCAGGGGACAGAAGGATGCCATTGATTGTATTGTGAATGTAAGCCTCGAAGTTTGTGCTCTCCCTAAGATTCAAAATGATGGCTCTCTGCTCATTTTGACCCCCTACCCAAGATATATAGTGACAGATATCCAGCTTTTTCTATAAAACGAATGCCTTTGCTAAGCTGATTAAAATATGTCAAACTTTAAACTCATCATACTGGAACCACATTTCCTAGGCCCCTGAAAAACAGCAGCAGTCTCTGGTTTGTAGCAACTCTTTTTCAGAGAAATCACTGGAATTCCAATTCCTTCTGTTTTTTTAAGGTCTCTCAGCTGTGTCTCATTTGGATTCCTCAGTGGCCTTTCCAAGGCCTCTTCTGCCTAACTTCCCAAGACTCACTCTCCTTCGTTGGTCTCTTTCTACAAACGCAACATGGGGTTAGGTCAGTAATTCATGCAGTAAATATTTACTTTGTATTCACTGTGTGCCAAAACAGCCCAGGCTCTCAGGAAACAAATAAAACTTTTCTGTCCTACAGCTTACATTCTAGTGAAAAGGCAGACAATAAACAAATATCTTCAGATGGCAATAAGTGCTATAGAGAGGTAATAATAAGAAATAGGAGAGGGAGATTGGGAGTTATTCAAGGAGGGGATGGTGGCAGGGCTGCTATTTTAGATGGTACTGTCAGAGCGTATTTCTCTAATAAAGATGGCATTTCAGCTGTGACCTGAAGGAGGTGAGAGAGCAAGCCACATATTCCAGGAAGTTGGGGAGGGGCACAAATGTAAAGATCTTAAGGTGGCACTAGTTTCAGTATGTCTGAGGGGCAGCAAGGTGGCCAGTGTAGCTGGAGCTCAGTGAGAAATGGACAGAGTGATGGGAAATAAGATCAAATAGGTGACAAGGAATCTGATCTTGTAGGACCATATCTGTGAGATGATGCAGCTCTGACAGTTTTGAGCAGAGGATTGACATGGTCACTGTGGCTATAGTAAGAAGTGTGGGAGAAGGGATCATATTCTGGAAATGGCTTGAAGGGAAAGTTGACAGGATTTAATAATGAATTGTATGTGGTAAGTGTGAGAAAGAAGAGTCAGGGGTAGGCTAAATATTTGGCCTAAGCAAATGGAGTTTCTATTTACCAGGACAAGAAAGACTTGGGGACAGGCAGTGAGGTAAAAAAGAAAACTAGAATAGTGTGTGTGTGGTCCTGAAAGCCAGGTGAAGAAAGTTTTGCAAGGAGGAGAGAGTGATCATCTGTGTCCTACACTAATGAGGTGGATGGCATCCCTTCTGGCTGTAGCTATTGCTACAGGTGTTACTTGCCTCACAGACTCACTGACATTGCTGTGCTTTTCTGCCATGTCAGATACTTGCTGGATTGGGAAATGGTCCTCAAGTGTTAGAGACAATTCCACATGACTTCAAAACACGATGGTCCTCTATAGTCTGTTCTCAGTTCCCAGTTTCCTGGAGCTCAACTAGTTAACAGACACCTGAACTCTCATCCTGCATTAGGGGACAAAGGGACACACTACTCAGTGCTGCATTCAAAAAGCTCCTCTCCACCACACTCTGTTCAGCTTCCGGAGCAAAGTCTGTGAGAGGACCCCAGCTTTTTCCTTTTATAGTGGTTCTTTTCCACCTAGAATGCTGCCTGGGGTTGAGCGTCTACCTCAGCTCTCCCATACAAATCCTAGGGCGTCAAGCAATACTGCCTGTTTGATGGCCATTAAACCTTCATGTCCAATCTACGCAGATAATCCCAGGCACTCCAGGACTCACAGTGGCCCTAGACATACAAGCTGTACTGCACTAAATTAAAGAATCGTGCCATAAGCATTTTGCTGAGTAAATGGAATTACTAAAATAGAGACGTTATTCTCACCCAATTTTTAGCTGTTTGTTTAACATCATAACATAATTTTGCTTTTATATACTGTCACTAATTAAAATTTTAGGTTTGAAATTATCATTCTCTTCCAAGATCAGTTTTTGAGATAAACCCCTACCCCTTCTTCCCATCCCAGTCAATTTTATTATCTCCATTCATTTACCATGACTCTTCATAAATATCTTACGAAGGTATAGGGTAAGCTTAGGGGGAAACACGTTGTCCAGATTCAAGTCCTAACTGATTTGTTTCTTAGATGCATGACATTGGGAAAATTGCTTAATATCTCCATGACTCAGTTTTCTCTCCTAGAAAGCACAGATAATAATTGTTGTGAAGATTAAACAAGATGAAGTATGTAAAGTTCCAGGCACATTGTAGAAGCAAGAAGATGGAGTCCATCTTAGCTTGGGTCCATAAGAAAGAAAAATGTTGGCCCCAGTCAACATGCAATGATCACATAATGTAGCAATAAATAAGCTCTAGTTGCTTTAAGCCATTGAGATTTTGGGGGTTGTTACTTCAGCAGAACCAGGTGCTAAGTAAAACAGAAATTGATACAGTGGGTAGGGCATACTATAACAAAATCTAAAATGAGTGACTTTGACAGAGTGGTAGGTTGGTGGGTGTTAAGGAAACATATTGAAGACTGAAAAGATGAAGATCCCTGTTAAGCAGAGGCAAAGCATTTGTTATAAATGTTGCCTATAGTCACTTGGGAAGAAAATCATATGCCTATTGAATGTCTAGATTTGGAGGGAAAGATGGAAAACATAATGCTGGTAGTCTGTTGTTTGCTGTTAACTGAGAATTGACTGGCTTGACAGTAGAAGTGATGGAAACGTCTCAGTATCAACTAAAGTTTATGGACTTTGCACATAATGCTGTGACAGGTTGGAAGAGCTTTGAGATTGTCCCCTTGACAGTAGGTATGCTATCAAGAAATGAAGAAGTAAAGCAAAAGGAGTAAACTCAAGCCAAATCATGAAATCTCTTTTAAGCCACATTAAGGAGTTAAGTCTCTTTCTTGAAGCAGCAGGAAGCCTTCGAGGGTTTTTGAAACAGGGATGACATGAGTGGCCTGGAAATGAATTTCTTATCAAAATTTAGAAGAAGCTAACATCTTGTAAACAATATATGTGCACAAATCAGATCATGCATAATCTGAATTAAAATATTCAGAAACAACAAAGCATACATAATATAAATTAAAAATAAAAATTCCTTTTCACATAATGCAAATTCCTCTTATTTCCGCAGATTATCATATTAATACTTTGATGTGTGTCTTTCCAGACCTTTGATATGCACCCAAACACATGCGTGTGCATGTATGCCCCCATTCCCCCATGCATGCACACACACATAAACATAGAGTGTTGTTTTGTAACATGAATAGAGTCACACATATAGATCTAACTATATGACTATTTAACATGTGTTCCAGTGTGTGGATGCACTATAACTTCTTTTTTTTTAATTTTACTTTAAATTCTGGGATACACGTGCAGAAAGTGCAGGTTTGTTACGTAGGTATACATGTGCTATGGTGGTTTGCTGCACCTATCAACCTGTCATCTAGGTATTAAGCCCCGCATGCATTAGGCATTTGTCTTAATGCTCTTCCTCCCCTTGACAGGCCCCAGTGTGTGATGCTCCCTTCCCTGTGCCCATGTGTTCTCATTGTTCAACTCCTACTTACGAGTGAGAACATGTGGTGTTTGGTTTTCTGTTCCTGTGTTAGTTTGCTGAGAATGATGGCTTCCAGGTTCATCCATGTCCCTGCAAAGGACATGAACTCATTCTTTTTTATGGCTGCAGAGTATTCCATGGTGCATATGTGCCACATTTTCTTTATCCAGTCTGTCATTGATGGGCATTTGGGTTGGTTCTAAGTCTTTGCTATTGTAAACGGTGCTGCAGTAAACATACATTGCACTAGAAATTCTTACTGATGAACAATTAGAATGTTTCCAATGTTACATTAAATAACTGCACACATCTAGAGTAGTTGTAAAGCTGTCTCCAAACTGAGGTGTGCACGATGTATGACTCTATTTTTCTCTAACAAAGTGTAATTCTCTTTTAAGCACCTTCTATCATGTAGCAGGAAAACTAATCCCAGTCTTTTTAGGATTATGGACTTACTGTCACCCATGGAATTTGAGTCATGGTTCCAGAATCTTATATAAGTCAACAGGGTTGGGTGGGGCCCTTGGACATAGTGTCATCTGTCCATTTTTCCTATCAGATCCAGTGTCTTTCAGCTACTTCTGTGACACATCTGGGCATGTGAAATTATTTCTATGAAACTTCCTGTTGTCATATCTACATAAACAGATGACATATCCTTTTTCTCCCTCAGGTGTGGTCAATATTCCACCCATTCCATTGTGCTTTTATATTGTCATGGTTGATAACTTTACATTCTATTTTGTAATAGTCTAAGTCTTCTGTAATTTGTCTGTTAATTAATTTTAAAATTAGAAAATCAATACACATTTACATTATTATGAAAGACATCTTTTCAACATTGACCTGAGTGGTGTGCTAGGAGTATTTTTCTTTCTCTACGAATCTAATATCATGGCTATACCACTCAAAGGGAATATTCCTAGAGTGATGTTTGAATAGATTCTTTTTTAAAACTCCCACCAAATGCTTTCACCCTATGCTCAAGCTGTTCCTGTAGATCTTGTCGGAGCATTGTCCCCTGCTTCTGTCTGAAATAGTTGTTCTCAGAGCCAACTGTCCAGCCATAATCATAGAACATTCTTTGCTCTCCTGGGGTAAAGCCATTGCTTTTTAGGTCTTATTTCTTCATTCATTTTAGATTACTTCCTCGGTTTTCAAAAATACAACCTCAATGACTTCTCAAGAATGATGCAATTTTAGGTAAGGTTAATTTTAGTGTACCTTCTTTCCCTCTATGGTCAGAGCCCCATCTGTGTGGGGTTGCCCCTCTTCTTCCCGATTTGGATGTAATGTCCCAATGCAAGGTGTAAGGTCTAGTTCCTGACCTGTCACTGAGGCTGGATGATGTAACCTAGAAATGTATATGAGTGGGGGGTAAGAGTGTGTATTGTATCGTGGAGTTAATCTTGACCAACGAAAAACAGATAGGAAGGGTGCACCCTTGTACTGAGTACACACACATGCTGAGTATGGTTCTTTGGGGCTCATTGTGAATTGGTGGCTGTGTGGTGATGCTTCACATCTTCCCATGCCTCACTTACTGGGTTTCTCATGCTCACCACCTTAGGCTTATACCTCCCAAGCAAGATATAAGTATTTTAATCCCTGCCTGGAACTTTGCTTTTTAGCAGAGCGCCTAGGCTAAGCTAGCCAAGTATAGTATTCTAGGTTGAGGCTGGGCACGGTGGCTTACACCTGTAATCTCAGCACTCCGGGAGGCCGAGGTGGGCAGATCATGAGGTCAGGAGTTTGAGACCAGCCTGACCAACATGGTGAAACCCGTCTCTACTAAAAACACAAAAATTAGCTGGGCATGATGGCGGGTACCTGTAATCCCAGCTACTCGGGAGGCTGAGGCAGGAGAATCGTTTGAACCTGGGAAGTGGAGGTTGCAGTGAGCCGAGATTGCACATTGCACTCCAGCCTGGGCAAAAGGGCGAGACTCCATCTAAAAACAAAAAGACATCTAGGTTGAATATCATTTCCAGCAGAACTTTGAATTTCTATGAAACTTCCCATGGACATATGTACATAAACAGATGGCATATCATTTTTCTCTCTCAGATGTGGTCCCTGGTCCATGGGGCTTGGTCCATAGACTTCTAGTTTCCAGTGTTGCTGAAACAAGTTTGATTCTTGCTACTTTATGGGTTAGCTGTGTCTTGATTTGTTTTGTTTTGCTTTAATATTTCCTTTCTGGAAGCTGTTGCAAATTTACTTGAACCTCGATGTTCTGAAATTTTGTAATAATATGTCTAGACATAAGAAATTATTTTCAATGTGATGGCTACTCTGTGGACTCTATCCGTATGATGACTTGTATTATTTAGCTCAGATAAAGTATCTTATAATTTCTGACACTTTTCTCTCACGTGCTATTTCTATACTCTCTTTCTGAAACTTCCGTCAGTTGGATGACAGACTTCACTCTTCATTTCCATGTTTCACTCTTCCCCTTCTTTGTATCTGGTATTTCCATGCCTCTAATTTCTCTGGAATTCTTCAGGGAGATAGGCATCTTCCTGAGCCTTGTCCCTTCCTCAAATACTTCTAAGTTTGATTTCTTTCAAATTAATTCATAATTTACCACTTCTCTATCAATTATCCACCTTCTAGGAACATGGTAAAAATTTTTATTTCTTGATAGTCCTCTTCTATTCTCTTTACACAGGTTATATCATTATTATTTTTATTTTATTTTTTATTTTTTGAGACCGAGTCTCACTCCGTCACCCAGGCTGGAGTGCAGTGGCACGATCTCGGCTCACTGCAACCTCCGCCTCCCGGGTTCAAGAGATTATTCCTGCCTAAGCCTCCTGAGTAGCTGGGATTACATTTGCCCACCACCATGCCCACCTAATTTTTGTATTTTTAGTAGAGATGGTGTTTCACCATGTTGGCCAGGCTGGTCTTGAACTCCTGGCCTCAGGTGATACACCTGTCTCAGTCTCCCAAAGTGCTGGGATTGCAGGTGTGAGCCACTGCACCTGGCAACCATAATAATAATAACATGCTAATTAAAAGACATGCTAATTATTATTATTATTATTATTTGAGACGGAGTCTCACTCTGTTACCCAGGCTGGAGTGCAGTGGTGCGATACTGGCTCACTGCATCCTCCACCTCCCAGGTTCAAGCGATTCTCCTGCCCCAGCCTCCTGAGTAGCTGGGATTACAGGCGTGAGCCACATGCCCGGGAATTTTTGTATTTTGGGTAGAGACGGAGTTTCACCATGTTGGTCAGGCTGGTCTTCAACTCCTGACCTCGTGATCCCCCCACCTCGGCCTCCCAAAGTGTTGGGATTACAGGCGTGAGCCACTGCACCTGGCCCCATTATTATTTTTAAAATGCCATTTAAGAGTCTTCAGAGAGAGAGAGAGAAAGAAAATTGCTTAGGATCAATTCTTCATCCTGAACCAGAATTGTCTGAATTTTTATGATGTAGTTGAATCTGTGTTTTCCATTTAGCTTGTGGGTTTCAAGACTGCTTAACAGGGCTGTGTTTTTCCTGTATGTTAGACATGCTTTGGATTCATTCAGCCAGTTTAATATTTACCGAGTGATGGGTTTACGGTTTGTTGCCATCTTAAAGCAATAAACACCACCTGCAGCCGACCTTCATCTAACAGATCAAGACTTCCTCATTTCTGAAAATAACTGAGTTTTTAAATATCATTCAGAAAGCAGAATGTAAAACAGTTGCTTCTTAGTATAATCTGTATTTTTCATTTTCAGCTGAAGGTTTAAAAAATTATTTTTAGAAGAATACAACTTTATTTTAAGTTTTATTTTCTTAAAAAAGTTTTAATGCCTCAAATAAGATGTATTTTGATTTTCTTTCCCTCCCTTTTTAAAAGCAACCTAGTTCTTTATTTTTATCTTTAAATAAATTGTAAACAAATTTCTACCTTTTTTAGGCACAGTCTTCACAAATTCTTTCCTCCTTTCCTCTAAAACGTGGAGGTTCCTGCACTAGAAATGGAGACATATTAATAATACTTCAGCCATCCGAGAACACCATGAAATGAGTCATTCTCAATGGCTACACTTTTCTGATACCCTTTAGACTTAGGCAAAAATCCTATTTTGCATAAACATTTAGGCCGGCTTAACTTGAATTAACCCTTTTGTGAATAGACTGTTAACAATATCATTGCCAGATTGTAAACTCTAATTAATAGTCTCACTCCTTTAGGTTCTAGCCAGTACAATGACCAGAGAAAAATCTCAGTATACACAGCATTTGTTGAATAAACATGTGAAGTGAATGAATGAATAAATGCAGTACAATGATGCTCTTAGGTTCTATTGAGGCATATGGAGCTCCTTTTCTCTTACACTAACTGGCCCCAAGCTGCTATGCTTTTAAGTGTTTGAGTCTGCTTTGCAGTGTTTCTTTCTTTGCCCTTCCTTAGGTTCTCTGATGTCACTTGTTATCATTGTGTATGTACCTATCTCTAGAAGTCTTTCTCTCTTAACTTGCTACTTCTCATCAACTATGACTTTGGGACCAACATGACTAAGCTGGTTATGGCAAGTACACAACAACTCTGAGTGAATTTCTGACTGACTTCGCCACTGTTTAATGTACCGTTTGTGGATTTGAGCTCCTTTTTGGTTGCTCAGACATTGTCCTCACCCACTTACCCACAGTTCATACTTCTATTTCAGATAGTGAGATAGCCAGGTAGCTTATTTCTACATGAATGGAATGACGTGCTAGTTATTGGAGCAGAATTGAAATAAACTACCTGTACTTTCCAGATGGCAACACCTTTTATCTGAGCCCAGGGACTTTCACACTTCCAATATGACTCCACGTAATTCATGACAATTCAGAGGATATAGTATTTTACTCATAGCAAAGCTAATATATTATTCATGGCAATCCCCAAAAAAGGGCTATGTGGTATTAGCACAGATACAATCACCTACAGCTCTCACCCTGAACCCCCCTCTCTCTTTCAACAATTTTTGATGCCATTTGCATCAGCGGTTTTGTTATATAACAAACTACTCTGAAGTTAGTGGCTTAAAACAACAATCATTTAACATTTCTCATGCATCTACAGGACATCTGGGTGGTTCTGAGGATGTGAACTGAACTTACACATGTATCTACAGTCATCTGTGGATGCCCTGGGCAGTTTTGTTAGTCTTGGGCTCTCTCTCACATATCTGGGGTCTTAGGGCTGGGACTAAGTAGGCTGACTCTGCTCTGCCCCATAGGTTGCACCCTTGAGCGGGCTAGCCTGAGCATTCTGTATGGAAAAGGTAGAGAAGCAAAAGAGAGAAGAGAAGCACACTAGGTTTCCTGAGACCTAGACTCTGGAACTCACACGTCACTTTTGCCACATTCTATTGGTCAGTTCATGTTACGAGAATAGCCCAGATTCAAGGGATGAGCAAAAGGAGTCCTCATGATGGAAGGAATTACAAAGTCACACTGCAGAGGATGTGGATCCAGGGAGAAGTCGGAAATCTGAGCCAATTTGCAATCAATTCAAGCATTACTGTTTAAAAAAAAAAACAATAAAAAACACACTATTCATTATAATATTCCTTATCTTGTTTTTTCTATTAATATGGTTACCATTCATTTGTTTTACATTTTCCCCCGATTCCCATCCTCTCACCATTTGATAAACAATATCTTAAAGAGGAAACGAATTTCTCAAAATGCATTTTTATATTTACCAAAAGAAAAGGAAAGGAAAGTTTTGTGATT
Organism: Pan troglodytes; assembly: GCF_028858775.2. Taxonomy (NCBI): domain Eukaryota; kingdom Metazoa; phylum Chordata; class Mammalia; order Primates; family Hominidae; genus Pan; species Pan troglodytes. The sequence continues at coordinate 38,244,350 of NC_072421.2, read as the reverse complement.
ATTTTCTATAAAGGAAGGGCAAAAACTCATGTTCTTAAAGGCTGTTTTGCATCTGACTTTCTTTGTGAGTTGGGCATGGTCAAGCTTGCTGTTGCCTTCGATCTCAGTAAAGCCATAGGCATGTTTGTCCCAGCAGAATAAGCACTGGGTAACGAATGCAGCAGGAAGTTGATAACGCAGATGTGAGTGTGATATTTTAGCCGCGAGTTATGCAGAGCCCCCACCTGGAAAACAGGATAATCAGATAGCTGTGCTGATCTCCAATAGCTTGGTCTGGAATAACTCCCATGTTAATAGTGTGCCCTGATGGTTTTCAGCCAATGCAAGCACATTTGCTATTCCCAAGAGATGTTTAGGTAGCATAATTTTTTTTTCTTATCAATCGACATAAAGATTTCTAAGAATTGCCCTAGAATCTCTTGGAAATAACAAAGGCGTTTTCATTCCTTATGCCCTGACTTGCCCTCATCTGATCAGAAAAAGTGATGTTTAGTGTTTTCTATGAGCATAAGTAGGTTAGTGATTTTATTATCACTGAAAAGAGGAAGTGATATTTAGCAATCAAGGGATCTAACATAATGCTAAACTTGGTGATTTCTTTATAATCGAATGTAATTTTAAGATTTATGAAGATCTTTTGGACTTTATTTCTTATATAAATCAAGTTTGCTGTCTTTGGAGCAGTCCTCTATGAAGTAGGAAGAAAATACTTTGGGCTATTTTCAAAAGTCAGATAGGCACAGTCTTCATGTCATTAGTTCTTCAGAGTAAAATCTAGAAAATAAGCTCACAGTGGCCTCTGCTCATGTACAACCTTTCCTAGTATTTTTTAAATCCAAGAAGAAGTGTATTTCAGGATTTAGTTTCTTCTTATAATTTATAGCATCCCACTTCCTTGAAAATTATGAATCTATTAGCAATAAGTATTAACTGGAATATCCAATTACTTAGACTACCTCATTCCCCAACCACTACAACAAGATAATAAAGGCTACAAGTTTAAACGAATCTCAGGCCACTTGGTTGATCATTTTTCCAGGTTTTAAAAATCTCTAGTGGTCAGATTTCCTAGTCTCTGTCAACACTTTGTTTTTTGCCCAACTGCATTTACGGTTGAGAAATTTAGCTCCTTCCTCATGCAATCTTATTACACACACACACACACACACACACACACACACAACTATAGACAACAGCTGGCCATTCTCTGAAAGACAGAAACTGTTTATAAATAAAATAAATATAAATGAAAAAGTAGACTTAATAAATATTATTGAGTCACCATACAGCCTTCTTTTCTCCAAGCAAAATAATTCCATTTTTTGATAGGTTCTATTTTATCATAATTTAAAAGTAAAAATGAGCATGAATCAGATTAACCAGTGCTTCTAAACTAAGATACCAAGCTACTTAAATGGTACAAACTAGAGATTTATGTTACCACTGTTACCCAGCTATTCTTGGTACATAATTTGTACCTAGCATAATTGCTTTGAAAATATCCTTAGTTTTTGGCCGGGTGCGGTGACTCACGCCTGTAATCGCAGCACTTTGGGAGGCTGAGGCCGGTGGATCACCTGAGGTTGGGAGTTTGAGACCAGCCTGACCAACATGGAGAAACCCCGTCTCTACTAAAAATACAAAATTAGCCAGGCGCGGTAGCGCATGCCTGTAATCCCAACTACTCAGGAGGCTGAGGCAGGAGAATCACTTGAACCCGGGTGGCAGAGGTTGCGGTGAGCTGAGGTCGTGCCATTGCACTCCAGCCTGGGCAACAAGAGCAAAACTCCGTCTCAAACAAAGAGGAGAGAGAGAGAGAGAAAGAAAATATCCTTAATTTTTTATACCTAGTGTAATATGCTAGTGTAGTATAAAGGACATGGAGTTCGTCCCCAGAAAGATGTGGATTGAATGTTGACATAGTCACCCAATAGTTATGTGAACTTTTCCTTCTCATTCATCTTCGTTCAGACTGTTTTCTTATCAACAAAATTGGGATAAAACGGCTACCTTGTAGTGTTGCTGAGGGATTAAATAAAGTGTATGTAAAATGTTTGGCATAGTAGGAGGTGTTTACCAAATGTTGGCTATTTCTATTATTGCCATTTATTTTAGGTAATGTCCTTTCCCTCCATGGCAGCACCTGTTGACTCCCACAGGAACATGTCATGCCCACACCCCTATGCATTTCCTAAATAGTGGAGATCGTAACCGGTTGACTCATTTAGAACAAGGGCTATCACAGAAGCACGAGCATATATGCCCACAATTGCTCACAATTGCCCACAATTGTCCATATTGCCCACAATTGATGATACTCAATTGTGAAGTTAGAACATGAAAGTTCAGTAGACGTGGAACAAAGATGTCACACTGGGGCTTCTTCGTTTCTGAAATTCTGTCTATGACATTAAGTTGCCCTCCCTGTCCCTTATATTAGTGTTGTGAGGATCAACAGTATTCAGCACAGAACTTAGTCTTCAGCTTTCACTTCCCAATCCATAAACCATGAAGTGTTTGGCATATCATATACAGAAACACAGAGTGTCTCAACCCCACAGGGGTAGAGAAAATTGTTACTAGCTGAATTTACCCTTTAATACAAAGATCAGTAACACAGACACAAAGAAAGCTCATTCATTTTAATAGTTAAGCGCAGTTTTAAGAATTCCCCTAGGAATTATCTCCCAGGTCCCCCCCTAGAATTATTCACATACAAAGCCTGCAAGTATTCAAATTTCACAAACACAATTGCAAAAGCAGAAGAACTAAGAAAAGCCTTCATAGTCTTAAGATTAAAAACAATGCTTCATCATTCTTACAGTACCTGTTAATAAATGCTAAATACTAAGTGCTAAAAAAAAAAAAAAGCTAGGCTGGCAGCTGGCTGCTGGTGGCTGGCAGCTGGTGGCTTGAGAGAAGAATAAAAAAGGAAGCTTTTATAATGACAAGCACTCTTATATTCATTTTTTATCTCATAACTGGATAACACAGGGCAGATCTCTCTACTTTCATAACTTAGTTGGTTTTGAAGATAGAAAACCTTGGAGAAACATTCTCGGAGCAACAAATGAAGCTGGTTTTAATTATGCACATAGGTTAGAAAGGGCCAATATTCTCAGACTCCTTATAACTGAGGTACCCTCTCCAGTTCATACTTTGGTGTAAAGAATTGAAACAATAAACGGAGCCTGACGCATAGTAATAACACAATAAATACCTGTTGAATAGATGAATTGATACCTGAGGTGCAGTGTGAACAGGCTGGACCTAAGTGTCTCTAAGCAGAAACCATCCTGGTACATTTCAGAAAGGCTATATTCACACAGCAGGCCTTACTTGTCAGACCTACCCTCAGTGCCCTGAGGATTCTGGGAGACCAAAGGAATAGTAGTATGACAAAGAACAACTGAGTTCTTATTTAGTTCATCCTAGTCCCCTGAATAATCCCCCTCAGCATCAAAATTTGTGACCAGATTTTAAAAGATTCAATACCATAGATAATCAAAACAACATCAATATGTGTATACCTCCTTCAATTATATTCTATACATATAAAACTTTAAGAAATCTGGGGCAGGGAATGACCAATATGAAAGCCCCTTCCCCTCTCTCTCCCTTTTGCCTTTTTTATTTTCTCTCACTCTCCCATTCTCTTTTCTCCTTATTTCCTTTTCCTCCTAAACCAGTCTTCTGCCCTTCCCCCAGCTCTTTCTCCTTCTTCCTCATTACCAAATTTGAAGAGTTCTAAACATTTGTGGCTCCAAGGGGTGGGGCAAATAAAACTGGTTTTAGTTCCCAGAAATGGGAGCAGTTCTAAGAAAAAAAAGAAAACCCTGCTCTTGGCCACACTAACAGTGATTTAGAGACTCTCTCTTGAACATATATTCAGAACATACTATTGAGTGTGAATTTGATCTCTGTATAGAGATTTTTGTTTCTGGGTTGTTAATTTTAGGATGATGATGATGATATAATACAAATAAACCATTAGTCACATAGATGCGATCCATTTTGTGTGTGTATTTACGGAAAATAAGGGGTGGGTGTTATTTAAAACAAATGACCATATCAGATACATATTTGTCACAATTCCTAAGTTCAATATTCATAAGGGCTAGCTGGAGAAGACCACTTTGGGCAGGAAATTAGTCTGCATTTATTTTATAGCACAAGGAGCAGGACTAGATGAGCCAGAGTCATGGCAGGAGGTTAATTCTCCACCTCCAACCCTCTTTTTTCATGCTTCAAATAAGAATGTGCAGAACCCTTCCGGCCGTCCTATTGGTTAGTATCCTTAGCCTGTTCTTGACCCTAGGGAGAATCAGATTCCTTTGGTCTATAACAGTAATAGAAGTTATTTCTTTAGATAAATTTTGTTTAAGGCTTTAAATTAATTCTATCTTGGCATTGTGTGGTTCTAACTTCATTCATTCATTTAACAAAACTTACTTGAGTATCCGCTCTCTGCCAAGCACAGTGGTAAATGATGAGTATTACATTAACTCCAATCAATCCAATATTCTTTTGTAGAAAGAACATCTGACCCAGTTACCCTGCTGTATTAGTAAACTGGAGTATGCTCAGATGTCAATACTGTCACTACTAAGTGTTGAGACACTCTCAACACATATTATGTCCTAATGATCTGGAAAATTTCCTTCAGTATGATAATAATGATGGCAAAAATGACACAAAGTAGAAATATATAGCTACTCCTTGGTTTCCTTCTTCTTTTGGGGAATATAAAAACTGATTTTGAGGATTCTGAGGCAGCTCAGTATTGTGGAAAGAGTATCAAACCTGGAGTAAGATGGGCTAGATCTGGTCACAGTTTCATAATCTTAGGGAAGTTACTGAACCTTTTGATCCTTTCCCTTTGATTCTAAAATTGAGTCCAAGAATCTTTTCCCTAACTTCCACTGACGTTACTGAGAGGAAAAAAATGAAATAATGTTTGTAAAAATGCTCTCAAAACCATAGAGCTCCACATAAATGTAACTTATCACTATCAAACAATCTTTGACATTCCTTTAAGGGAAAACAATTACATTATAGTTTCTTTTTGTCCATTTTTAAGCAGGGGGTATTTATATTATCAATTAGCATTATTTGAGCATTTGGCAGCACAACCCACATTTATTTCCTCATGGAAGAGACAAGTTAGAAGTTTTCCTTGTTGAAAATGAAATGCACTCCCCGAGGGCCAGACTCAGAGTTGGAGATGCTTTGTTTACTCAGGGTTTCAGCCAAGGCTTCAGGTCCACAGAGGAAAACTCCTATTCTGGTACTTTTGGGAAAGAAAAAAAAAGACAATTTCAAGCTTTGGGATGAGGTGTCTACAAAGCAGGTAGGTGAATTTCCCATTAATTTGAGGCCCCAGGGCAGAGTCCCCTCTGCTCCTTTTTCTTTTCCACAAATAGCAAAGGGATCATATTGCTCAGAGGGAGTGTGGTTCAGCCTGTTTGTGTGAGCATCTGGATAGTTCAAAAGGTAGTTGACTTCCCTGGCAAAAGTAAAATCCAACCAAGGTTTTTGGAAACTTCTATCACAGAGAAAATGGTGGTGAATTCATGAGTCCGTGGGCTACTTTCCTTCAGGGCTCTGTGCCCCCTGGCATCTTGAAACTAGGAACAAGCCAACTATGCCAACCACTCGGTGTGGCTTCATTTCTCTAAATTTTAGAGTCTAAATCCCTGTTCAAAGTGTGGTTTCTGATCAGTAGCCTTGGCGTCAGCTTTTTAAAAAATGCAGATTACCTGGCCCTACCCCAAATCTTCTAAATCGGTATCTGCATTTTAAAGAGATCCCCAGGCACTTTGTATGCTCCTTACAGTGCAAAAAGCAATAGTCTAAAGGGTACACGTATGGTGATCTCTTGAGTTTCTTAGGTGTTCTAGCAAGATAAGGGATCCCCCTCAAGGTTTTATAATGACTAAAGTTTTAGTGAGAGCAGAAAGCACCTTGAGACATCTGTCAACTTAAGATTTTAGACCCAGAAGCTTTTAGAACTGAAAGTGGGGACAGTGTCTCCTTAACAATATGTATAAATTATATTGAATCTTTAAAAGAAGTAGATACACTAATGAAATTTAGGTGACTAAAGAAAAGAACTAAGCTGTGGCCCTACTTGGGACAGGCAGGTTGAGAAAGTCTGAGATGGGGACCTGGAAATATTTGTTTTTAATAAATCTCCAGGTAATTTGGTATAATTTAAATATCCTTCTTAAAGTTGAAGATATCTGGAATCTTCTGTTGGGCATGAATTCAACCTTTATATAGTAATATACATATTTGAGTTTCTAAAATATATAAGTTTAGATTTGTATAGGGGCTGCTGCTTTAGGCAGATGCAAGCCTCAAAAACATCTTGGTGACAGACTCCTTACTTAGGGTGTTGACTTGCAATTGTCTTGAATTCATTATCCCAGTTGGGCCGTCCATACAAAGTCTTTTGTTTCAGGCCTGTGATCACATCTTTCTCCTCATCATGGTGCACAGCAAAGTGATTGGCCTACAGGAAAGGACATGAATTCAGAAAAAAAAGAGACATGCTGTAAAAGCACATACAATGTATTTACATCCTTCACAAACTATTCTAACCAAGGCAGCCTGCTGGATGCTGAAAGGTAAACAAAGATAAATAAACTGGATCTCTCTCAAGCAATTTACAGTCTAGAAAGGGAGACTTCGAAGTATAAATATAAATAATCCCATATGTCGAACAGGGTATGATGTGTGTCATGAAGGAGGCACAAGCGTCCTAATGAGAACAAAGAAGGAAGTTGAAGTGGAAGAATAGGGGAAGGGTTAGGGCCGCATTATTTGAGTCAGGCATTGATGGATGAGTAGTGTCTCACTGTTTTTCTCCCTGCTCTATGTTTGACTTTTTCTCTTCACCCTAATATACTTCCACTCCTTTGGGAGAATTACTAAGAGATGTAACAATTTTAGACTAAAATGCAGCAATACTTTGGTAGCATAAGACATCAAATCAAGCCTAAAGCTAGTGCGTGTGTATGTGTGTGTGTGCACGCACGTATGTGTATATAGTCACATGCTGTTTTTCTGCTACCATTCTAGGAGGCTTCAGTTTGAGCAACAGGTATTTTTCATAAAAGTGGTTAATTAAATTTATTTTTAAAAAGCAAATCAGATTTGAAATTCACTAGATGGATGATGGGCATAGAGGAGGTTAAGAAAGGTGGGCACTCCAATTTAATAATTCTATAAAGATCAGTTTTGCAAAGCAAAATAATTACTTTTTCAATACAAATAAATATCTGATTTAAAAAAAAAACCTGTGCCTGGCTTTTAAAATAACAGAACAGTAAAGCAATTTATATACTATAGATTTTTTTCCTGAGTTTTATTTTTATCAAAGCATTTTTGTTTTGTTTTTAAATTGCAGAAGTGGCATTTTGAAACCACTTTTTATGGAGCAACAATTCTTATCGTTATGTTTCCCTAATCTATATTTGCTACAAGATTCCTTTAAGACTTGGAGAATCTGTGATAAACAATATGTCGAAACCCAAATGGGAATTCAGTCTTCACAGTGACAGGGTGCACATGGAAGATTCCCAGGGTTGTGGAGTCAATGTCTATGTATACCCAGTTGCTACAGTTTGAATGTATCCTCTCCAAAATTCAGATGTTGCCTATGTGATAGCATTAAGAAGTGGAGCCTTAAAAAGGTGATTAAGACATGAAGGATCATCCCTTATGAATGAGTTAAGGGCTTTGGAAAAGAGTCATCACACAGTATTTGACGAGCCTTCCCTTTTTCTTTCCACCATGTGAAAACACAGTATTTCTCCCACCCAGAAGATGTAGCCTTTGCCAGACAACCAAACTTGTTGGTGTCTTGATCTTGGACTTGCCAGCCTCCAGAACTTTGAGAAAATAAATTTCTGTTCTTTACAAACTACCCAGTCTCGGGTGTTTTGTTATAGCAGCACAAATGGACTCAGACACCAGCTGAGACACTGGACAGAAATATGCAGAGACTCTTGCCTTAGCTCCTCACTCATGGTGATAGCTTATGCTGCTTCCAGGCCAAGTCATTAATGTTTGCTTATTTACAAAGATGTTACCACTCCAGGAATCATTAACTTGTTTCAGGGTTTGTCAATTTCAGCACTGTTGATATTTGGGACTGTATAATTCTTTGTTGTGGGGGGCTGTCTTTTTAATTGTAGGATATTTACATTGCCAACTGTCTCTGGTGTGTGTCTTGGGGGGGAGCAGAGCAAAATTGTCCCAGTTGAGAACTATTGGCTACTTTATTATAGTGGTCTCCAAACATTTTTGAAAGAGCACTCTCATTGTACACACACATACATGCATATATATCACCTTCATTAGATATATAGTAATTTATTTATAAATGATAATCATGAACTACTGCAAGATGCTGAGAGGACAGGCTGTGGCACATTCTGTCTCTGTCACTTACTTGTTGGGTACTCTTAGGAAAATGACCTAACCTGGTCTGAGTTTTTTCATCTGTAAAGTGTGGATGATAATAGGAGCTACTTCATAGGGTTGGTGAGATGATAAAATTAGACAATCTATGTGAATAGATAAATAAGAATAATACCTGGCAATATATGTGCATAAGAATTATAAATGTAGTGAGTATATTATAAAACATACAAAAGCATATAAATTAAATGATTTTATAAATACATATATACATAGTACATATAAATATATATGATACATATATACATATTAAAAATATATATACAGAATCCTTTTTATGCTTATGTATGTTATATAAACAGATGCTCCTCAGCTTACAATGGTGTTATATCCTGATAAAACCATCACTAAATTGAAAATACCATAAGTCTAAAATGGGTTTAATACATCTAACTTAATAAACATCATAGTTAGTTTAGTCTAGACTACCTTAAATGTGCTCAGAACACTTATATTAGCCTACAATTGCACAAAATCATCTAACATGAACCCTATTTACAATAAAAGGTTTAAGACCACATGTAATTTATTGAATACAGTACTGAAGTATGGCTTGTACTGAAGTATGGCTTCTACTGAATGCATATTGCTTTCACTTCATTGTAAAGTTGAAAAATCATAAGTTGAACCATTATTAAGTTGGGGAGTGTCTGTTTTACACACACACACACACACACACACACACACAGAGAGAGAGAGAGAGAAAGAGAGAGACAGAGAGAGAGACAGAGAGAAAGAGAAAGCTAAATTTTCCCCAAAATAACCCTGTGCATCATCTCAATCACCTGGTTTCAGAGTGCCTGGTGGGAGAACTGCTCTAATAATGTCAAAGTGATGGCTTTTATTCCCTCACAGGCTCCTTGGCTTTGATTCTAATCTGAGCAGTGTAAATATAATGTGGCGATACTAAATGAGAGTGAATGGACTGGATCACCAAATCCACTAAACATACTTAGAAAAAATAGTACACAAGACACACCAATAACCAAGGGGAAGTTCGTAAGCCCTGTACACTATGGGAAGGACCTGAGCCTTGGAGTCTTGTCCTTACCTGAGACTCATCCCAGCCAGTGAGGTAGATGTTGTAGCTGAGGAAGCCGGCATTGTTCCTTTCCTGCATCTGGCTCTCCAGCAGTTGCAGCAGATCTGCAAACCACTCGAAGGCATGTGTGTCCCGGCACAGCCAGTAGAAGTAGATCTGAAAATGGGGTGGATCATGAAGCAGATTATATTTGGCAGGCCCTATCAGCATTACCATGTGGAATTCCACTTTCTGTCACCTAAACTTTTTCTTGATGCTCAGAATGCCTAGAAACATAGATTTTCAGAAGGCTCTGGACATTTCACAGGGTAGTTTACATGAACCTGCTCTGGCCTTCACTCTAGCAGGGCAGTAAATAAGTAACTTGACCTCAGAAATACACAGCTTAAGAAAAAACTATTAGCCCACCAAGTTTCCCTCTGAGTCTGCTCTTACTCTCCCAGAATCTCTGGCTTCCTTCGAACCTCTTCTCAGAAAGCCTGATGGAATCTAGACTAGCAGGGATTGCCACAGAAATTCTTCCCTGGCTGCTACTGCCAGACATTCATGAGTTCCGAGGGGAAAAATAAGGTTCTATGCACATCTCCTCCACATGGAAAAGAGGTACAGGGAGAATGAAAAGTCAAGGTAGGCTTAATGTCCCTATTAGAGTTTATCTTTACAGTTATTAGAATGGCCTGAGGTTTATTTAGGATACCCTTTATTACACAATAAAACCAAATTTATAGGTAACCAAAAAATCTCCTGTGAATTGATCCTGAGGAGATATTCATAAGTAGAGTTTCAGGTCTCCTCTCCTCCCTTTGCAAAAAAAGTATTGGGTGAGTGGAGGGGGTGGGGCGCGGCTGGAAATTGAATCAATCTCAGTATCTAACACAAGATGAAAGAAAAATTATTCAATATCCTCTCAATAGAACATGAAGAGATCATTTAAAGTCATCATTATAAAGCCTGTGAAGATGTTGAAAAACACTTTCTATAATGTTTTTTTAAAAGCAGGACATGAAATTATACATACTTAATATTTACAACCTTCTAAAAATATGTAAACATGGAAAATATTAGAAGAGAATATACAAAAATTACAGCTATTAATTTGGGGCTGTGAATACTTTCCCAACTTTCTTTCTTCTGAATTTCCAGCAACACTATACAAATACAATATATTCCCTTCACTAATAGGCCTACTTATCTAGAAGCACATTAGATTTAACAAATATTCTTTTGAAGAAAAGCCTTTCTCTCTGGAACCACCGGAAGCTTTTCTTCACTGCCCATGGTCTCTGCCAACCTTAGCCCTGAAAGCACTCTCAGGCCTCACATGGCAGAGTATGGTTACTGCTCTAAGGCCCTCCGATAAATGAAAGGACTTACCTTTTTGAGCTTCAGATTGGTGGCGTTATTGCAATATTTGTACCAGACTGACTTGAGAATGGATGCGAAGGGTGTGACCCCAATCCCTGCTCCCACTAACATCACCACCTCATAGCTGAACACATCTTCACTGGCAGTGCCAAAGGGCCCATCAACCGCTATCCTGAAGGGAAATGGGGAAGAGATAGTTACAGAGATGTCTTGCTCTTCAGAGTGAGATGGGGCACCCATAATTATTGGGGATGTGCAACATGTTAATTCAAATTGGAATAAAGTATCTATTGGGTGCTTCCTTCTGTGAAATAGCTTTCAATTAGCCAAACTTAGTGCCAACGTTGGGTTTGGAAGTAAAAAGAGAAATATTTGGCTAACCAAAAACATTCGGTAACTCAGAACAAGTTTTTTTTTTCTTTTTTTTTTTAATCTCCCCACCCCTCTTCACACACAACAACGCCCCCTCCACACACACCCTATGTCTTGCCAGGACATCCCACTCTTGAAATTCTTGCATACGGTGCACCCTGAAGTGAGGATTTGCTGCATCATTACATCTTGTAGATTTAATGTCTCCACTTTTCATTTATCTATTCATTGAGTTATTCAACAAACTCTCAAACCTTTCTTTAGCATCTACTAAGTGCCTTATAGCATGTTAGGCATGCAGGGAAAAGGAGGCAAAGGGGCTAATATATGGCATTTAACCTCAAATAAATTATGCCAATGAAAATTTAAGAATATTTTTGATACACTACAATTATATTTGTTAGGAAAGTTAATATAACTTGGCCTTGACCCTTACATATTTAAAGGAATTTGGGAGTATTTATTTCTAATATTTGATTCAAAGGTTTCATATTTCACATAAGATTTATGAAAATATGCATAAACAAACTACACATATGAAACGGTGACCACAGAAATAGCTACCTATATTCTTAGAACCTGTGTGTTTTGTTGGAGACTTAGTAAAACATGGAGGAAGAGGAGCTATTTAGTGCCATTTTTCCTGAACTCATATACGTTGGTAATATGTACTTTTTACTCACTTAGGTAGTTTCCACGCATCTTGAAACTCCTGCTTATCACAGCCACAAGCATTGAACAGCCCCTCTGTCCAGTCGCCAACGATGCGGATATGGATACTAAAGAAGTCTTCCTCAGGGGCGGATGTCAGTGTAAAAGGGTGCCACTCCAGCTTGGACACCTTTGGGCACTTGACAAAAATGTATTGTCCCACTTCCATTTTGAACCCCTTCTTCTTCATCTGTAGCTCGATGGTTTTGAAAGGGTGAGTGACCACCTATAGAATAAAACATACGTCTGGAAATGACATTTTTCCTAAATACTTGCCTTTTTAGTGTCCATATGGATAAAAAAAACTGAGCTAAATTGGCCCACTTAGATCTCTGCTTTAGGGACAACACAGGAGTTCCTCCAGCAGATGTGTCTGTCACAGGGAATTGCCCTCAGTTGTAGCCCATTACTAATGATGGGCTGATTAAGGGATACTAAGGCCTAGTCCCTTTTCCTTAACTTAGGTTAACTCCAAGGGGCCATCTCAATTTCCACACTCCCTGTAGTATCAGCTGAGGCCACAGTTACAACTAGAAAGAGGATCAGCTTTTCTCTCTCCCCATTCCTGCCTTTCTTACTTCCTTTCCAGGTTTATCTCTTATAGAATTCCTTAGAAACCTTCTGCATGCAGTTATTTCTCAGTCTTTACCAGGGAATCCAACATAAGAAATCAGCCTATTGTGATTTTTTTTTCCTCTCAGAAGTCAAAAAAGTGCTAAAAAATTTACAAAAACTGATGTTTCCTGCTCAGCCTTCCTATCCCCCAAGAGGATGGGAGAGGGCCTTAGTATTAGATTGGTGCAAAAGTTATTGCGGTTTTGCCATATTTTTAATGGCAAAAACCGCAATAACTTTTGCACCAACCTAATAGCTGGCCAGAAGAAGGAGATCCCATTGACTGGTTATGTAGCAACATTCCCCAAAACAAGACTAACTAAGTTGGTCTATCTTTGTCCTGAATCACACCTTGAATCTGCCTGATTCCATGCGTTATTTCTACATTTCTCCCTAGCTGGGGAGTACACCATCTTTTCTACCCACCCATTGCCATCCTCATCTGTCTACGTACACACGTTTATAACAGCTTTATTCATAATAGCAAAAAACAGGAAACAATCCAAATGTCCATCAACTATTGACTGGATAATTTTTTTAAAAAATGGAACACAGTGAAGAGCAATACAGAAAGTAATATACTGTTTCTTTGATGATTCCTAAGACTTCTAGAAGAACCTTATATGTATAATTAAAGACAAACCAAGGGACATCAAAGGAAAGAAAAATCAATAGAAATAAAATAGCAGCTTCCTAATGTTAACTGATATTGCTGGGCTTTTCTCGAACACGGAGTTGTGGAAGAGTGAAAAATTCTTTTTTAAAAAAATGTCAAACGTTTCCAGAACTTGTGATTTAAATGCATCTTACATGATAAAAACTATAACCAACTTCCCTTCTGTTCTGAAATAAGGAGTTGTAAAGCTTCATTTTGAAAACAGAAAATTAAAATTATGTTGAAAATTGTTTACCATGTTGCAATTTTGTGTTGTGGAAAAAATTTTTACCATATTACAATTTTGCTATCATAGGCACAAATGAGATGTAACTAAATAAGTGGACAGCATTCTCATTGGAATACTTTTGGATAACATCTTGTTTCTCATATTTATTTATATGAGAAGAAAACAAATATCTATTTTCTTCAAAGGAAAACAAGTTTTCCTTAAAAGTATGTTTAAGAAAAATACTTGTCTGACTCAGTCATCTCTAGTCTAGTAAGGGAAATTTTGCAGCAACTGTTTTTGCTGATCTGTGGGATTGTTCTTATAATGCAATATAAATATCACAAAAGGAGAACTGTTGTGGTTTCCTATATTTCAAGACTTCCAAAGCCAGCTGAACTAACTTTACTATGACCCACCATAGACAGCAAATGAGGAAAGATAGGGTGGAGGACAGGAAGAATTTGTGTGTTTTGCAAAAATAACCCACAGTAGGGTTTTGGCAAATACTTTTTGAACTGAGTTGAATTGAATTAAATTTTATTTGATAAAGATAGACTTTCCTAGTGTTTCCTGAAATTATAACAAGGAGTTCCATTTACATTTATTTAGTTGGATATTTATTTATTTTGTGATGAGAAACAGATTAGAGTTCAGGAAAAGCCACTCTAGACTTGGAATTAGGAGAGCAAATTTGAGAGGCAGCTTATTTACTAACTTGTTGAAATTTTGGGCACTTCAACTTTCCTATTAGATTATTACATACACAGCACAGAAAAGGTGGTAAAGACAACCTGAAAAACTAGCTCAGCCTCAATGAGACCTACCCTTAGATCTCTGGTTCTTTTGGCATCTGAAAATTTTAAGACTCAATTTATGCCCCTTTGAACTCACCTCTTTTTCTTTTCTGCTCTTAACTAACCAAATAATGCCTCTGTCACCTTCCCCTCCACAAACACACACACAGACACACAGACACACCCAGACACACAGACAGACACACACACACACACACACAATGGGTGGGGGAGATTGATGCCCAGAAAGAACTTGGCTTCATTTTAACATCAAAAATGGTAACTTGTAGTTTCCCCAGTTAAAGGCTCAAACATTTGATTATTGAGCTAAGTAAATTGAAATAAATTGTAGGTCTTCTCTCTGCTGTAACATCTGATCAATGATATAGAGGAGTTGGGAAGACTTGTCCATGATATAGTTAGACACTGACCACTAGTAATTACTAAACCAATCAGTACCTTGGTGATGACCACCTTCTGTTGAGATCGCCAAAACCGCACCAACCTCTCACAGAGATACAGAAACATGGGACCCACTATCCATTTCCAAGTCTGTAATCAGAGCAAAAATGAAAATGAGATACATTAAGTGGTAATAGATAACAAAATATTCAGAGGGAGAAAAATTTTAGAAGCCAAGTTAATCTTTGTAGGCTTGCTTAAATATTTGACATTAGATAAATAAATTTCTTCTACAATGGAATATATGAAAATATGTGAAACTAAGATAATTTTGAGCCAGTAAAAGTAAACATTCTCCTTAGTCACACTGGGGAACTGTACTGACAAGATAAAACTTTCCCAAGAGGAACTGCTCACAAGAATGGGATTTCCTCTCAGTGTTGCAACTACAGTTGCAGTAACCCTATAACAAAGCAAGGTTGGTTTCAGAATTAACATTTCTTTAAAGGATAACATTTCAGCAACACAATATTTTTAATGCAACACTGTGATTGCTTTCTCTTAGTTATGTAGTCACAGTGACAAATTTGCAAGATGACAAATTTTATGCAAGAGTTTGGCTGTTTCTCCAATATTCTGAGAAATTCTGGGAGTATGCAATGCCCTTGCTGAATGGAGACAAACCTAGAGCTTTTCAGACTTCTTTAGGTATCTCTTGGGTCAGAACATGCAGAACATGCAGTGTTTCTGAACACTGGAATTACTCTGTAGCATTATTGGCCGTATAAAAACATTGAGGTCAAACAGATCCATCCTGAAACTCAGACAATTGGATTTCTAGTTTAATACCTAAACTAGCAAAGAATTTTAGACAGCAATATTATCTAAAAAATGACTTTCCAGAATGTATTCTAAGGGGGAAAAAATAAGAGAGTGCTTCCGATAGTCTCACATATAATCTTTCTACTAGATTACTTTTATAGGAAACTTACTGTTGGAAATTGAGAGCACCTGAATCTCTCCATCTTCAGCCAAACTTGAAGAATATTTATTTGCCCCAAATATAAACAATGTTCTGTTGTTGGCCTTTGTTTTAATGGGATAGATATTTAAAACAGTCTCAAATCATCTATCTGTTTCCTGAGTGCTACCATGGAGCCCCACTGAATGGAGCCAGATTTGGATATTGCTGCTAGTATACCTAGAAATTCTTTGAGGTAGGTTTCTGCTAAGGTACTAGTACTCTGACTCCAGCTGTCATCGAGGAAATGTGCCTTCCCCTGCCCACAAGAGGATTGGCAATACAGTTCCCCTTTTATCCTTTCTATTGATGTCTGCATGTAGTGGAGCCAATTCACTGATATGTCTGGTTGCTTTCATTAATGGGAAAAGATGCTTAAAGATCCTACGTCTTCAGATAGGATGCTGTGTCTAGAGTAAGAGTGCTCCTATGCTAAGACAGTAGGAAAAAAGAAAGGAGAAAATGGAATGGAAAATTTGCCTTTATGTTATACTGTGCCTAAGGAAAAAAAAATAATCCTCTTCAGAAGCCCTGCACAAATGTTGATTTTTGCCTAGTTTTATACCAGTGGCTAGCACAATAACCAACAAAGTATACCGTCTGCCAATGGGGGAAATGATGTGAAGATTACAAGGCCCACATCTTTATGGAGCAGTGTTATGAGAATACACAAAATGGAACCCTTCAGAGCTCCCAATAGAAGGAAGAAAGTATTTCACCATGTATTTCCTTGGTCACCCTTGCCACACTTCTGCCCACCACATGATGCCATTGGATGTTGGTATGAACCTCGCCGTCCAGCCTCCTTTATGCCTCATAAACAGAAAACTTCTAATGCCTAAAGGTAGCCTTATGTACCACCTCATCAATTTCCTTTTCAAATCTGAAAGCTGTATAGAAAGTATTATGTGCTGGTATCTGAAGAGGCCCTTTGCTCCTTATAAGTGATTTATTTGAGCTATCCAACTCAGCTCAAGATGGAATCCCAAGTGTCCCCCTAAAAATCATTAGCTGGCGTCGTCATGAAGAAAAGAGATGGAACTTCTTGAACCAAAACAGCACTTCTAAAAACACTATTTTCCCAAGTTTTATATCAGGATGTTAATAACAGAACAATGCAAAGCTTAGTTTTCAAGAAACAATTCTATCCAATAAGTATAGCAGAGAAAAGTAGACACACGTTTTAGCTGTTCCATGACATTCGTAATGGACATCTATATACATGTATAACATCTGTACATGTTTCTTAGACACAGGTTAAAGATTGTCAGTAATGAAACTGTAATAACAACAATGAATTGTACATACCATAGGAGGGTTTCCAGCAAACTGAGGGATTGGGCATTCCTTTATTTTTCCCCATTCTGAGATTTTTTGTTCACAAACTGTTATATTATGCACAGCCAAACTCTCTGCGGTCTGCCCACGTACAATTCGTCTGGGTGAAAAATGTAAGTCCAGATCATTTAGTAATAGGAAATTAAATTGTTTTATTAAAAGATTCTGCATATATTTTAAGTGCTCTGATGTAGGCCCTGTACTTTTCACTTAAAAGCGATACCTTATTGCTCCCTCTGAATAGATGAAAGGAAAGAAAATGCATAATACTCAGCAACAGAAAAAATATATGTGCAATTACCAAAGGGATATTTACATGTAACATCATAGAGGGTAAGTGTTGGATCAAATTCTCTTAAGGGAGAATTTCTACTTCTGTCTCAAGTATCATTTTCATTTACAAACAAACAAAAGCAGAAACATTGCAAATCTAACAGAGTGACTGCTGGCCCCTACAGTGCCTTTGTGCAAATTAGAAAATGGTACCCTTCCTATGAAGATAGTCCTATAAGCAAAGGGCACAATCATCAAAGTGTGGGCTAACTTTATTGTCCTTGGCCAGGCACCCACTATAGTAGACAACCGAGACAGTCATATACAGTAGCCCTGAAGCTTACAAGAAGTGCCTTATTTGTGGGTTTGGAAATTATCTAAATCAAACCAAATTTTGAAACCAGTTTGAGATACTTAACTATATAGGGATTATAACATTCTCACAGACATCAACACTAATAGTGTGTACCTTGAATTGCTCAGAGCCCATTCATTTCAATTCAATAAATGCTAGTTGAGCAACTACCAAATCATAAGACAATTATTGGTGATAGAGAGATGAAGGCACAACGTTGAGTAGACTTCAAGGAATATAAATGAGAGCATCTTCAGAATATATAAGAAGAAAAGACACAGAAAACCCATTGTAAAGGTTTGTTTTGGAGACCTAAATTTTATTGTGTCATTTGGTGTATTCTGAGAATGTTTTAATTCAAGTTCATTAACCACTCCTTTCTATCCTTAGGTCTTGGGGAAGAGAATTATCATGTATTGAGCACCTATCATGTGCCAGGCTTGGGGAAAGTCATTTTACACAAATTATCTCAGTTAATCCTCATGACAAGCCTGAGAGGCAAGTATTATTACCCCCATTTTACATTAGAATGTAAATCAGAATGATTTAGTAACTCAAAGCAGAATGTTTTGGTGAAAACAATTCTGTTTTGTGTCAGACAGACTTGGGTTCAAATCTCATTTCTACCCCTTATTAGTTTGGTGGACTCAGGCAAATTATTTAACTTCTTCTGAGCCTCAGTTCCTTCAGCTGTAAAACAGATGTAATAGTACCTCATTAAAGGTTCATTATAATAAGCAATTTGCATGATGTATAAAAAATGCCAGACACAAAGTAAGAGTCCAAAAAATAACTATTAAAGTTCAAAATGCCTAAGTTCCCATGGGAAGTAAATGATAGGAAAATAATCTGATTTTCTCCTTCTCTTCTCAATGCCAGGACCAGGAGTCCAGAAACCTGCATTTTAAACCCAATTCAGCTGCTACGGAGCCATGAGACTGTGAGAAATCACCTAACCACTGTAAAGAGCAGATTCTCTTCAAGTGGAGAAGGAGATAAACATATCTCCTCTGTCTGCTTCAAAGGAAGATGAGTATCTGCGAAACCATACAAACAGAAAGTGGTGGAATTACTAAATTGGAGAGGGGAAGAAATTATTTCTCTTCTCTAGGATTACCTGAAACACTGGATTATGACTAAGTCCCATTTAAAGATATTTGAGTGCTTTAAGAGAGTCATCAGATTCTTGGTCTACATTGATTTCTCCATGCTTACAAAGAGTTTATCAGGGGTCACAGTCAGCAAGTAGTTTAAGAATGCAGTGCCCAATGCAGCTTTCCCCACCCTTCTCCTTTTTCACAGTCATGTCTTGGCCACCAACTGGGCTCTGGGCAGAGTGAGTCTTGAGCTTCTACTTCCTTCAACCCTAATTTCCTGGAGCCCTATACCCACCAGGGAACTTCCCCAGGCCTGCCTTTGTGTGCAGGTGGTATGAAACTGCACACAAAAGGAAACTTGGTATGAAAGAGGATTTCCAATCAGGCAAACTCTCCTAACCACATAGCCAGAAACTGTGTGTCTCTAAGAGAACATTTATCACAGCCTGCTTTAGACTGCCTGGCTCCAATCTCAGCTGGGCCACTTACCAGAGAGGTGGCTTAGGCTGCATATTTTAACATTTTAGCTCCAGGTTTCTTGTCTACAATTACTATCCCCAAGAAATGGTGATAGTGAGAAATCTATACATTTTGGGGGTTAAAAGAAATATATCATGTCAAACCCTTAGCACAGACCCTTAATAGAAGTTAGCTGCTACTTTCATTATATTAGAATGTTTGAAGGCAACAACCACATATTTTTCCTGCTTGTATTTCCATGTATGAGATAGGTCCTCATACATGGTAGACAACAAATAAATGACTGTGGGCTTAAATCAAAACTTATTGAACTATAACAAACCTCTTCAAATGATTAATCATTAACTCTTCTAGTTTGGAGGTTTGTTTAATTTACTAGTGATTAAACCATAGAGGATATCATTGCAGATATTCCAGATCCTACCAGTGCTCTCAATATGTTTTACACATTTGCAAAGATACTCAGACTTTGGTGTATTTTTCAAGCTTGCTATATATAACTTCACCATGAATAGGAATAGCAATTACATGGGTGCATGAAACAAAAATGCCAATGTTGAGTGGTTTCTACCAAACTGACCTCTGCTATCCTCTCACATTCCCTTAGCAGACAGGCTAACCACACACAGGCAAGGAGGTCACTGTGCCTCTAATGGAGCATCCTGCCTAGAAATTGAGGGACATGAAATCCTTGACTTCAGAATTTAAACACTCACTCAGCTCCATGGATGGCAAGGCCAATGAAGAAGATCACAAAGAGATGATGTGTGTACCAAAAGACTTCAAAGTAAGACCTCCGGATGGTTTTGGTGGAGGAAGTGATAATTAATATGAGGCACAGCGTGATGACAACTCCAGTGATGCCTGCCAACAGGGTCACAGCCAGGTACAGGCCTCCTTCAGGGTTCTGTAAAATATAAACACACACACACACACACACACACGTGCGCACGCACAATATTATAGGTTCTCAAATGAAGGACTATTATAAAGTGTCCAATGTATAGAACAATAGATATTTTCACCCCCTCTTTGAATAATCCTAATCATCCCTCACAGAGAGATATAGATTTGAAATAGATGTTTCTAAATTTTAAAATGTCTTACATGGTTAAGATGTCATAGGAAATGTGAACTGATGTACTTAGTTATTTCTAAGGGGGTAGAAAATAAAGGAAATCAATCAACTACAGGATGTCCTAAAAGTGTCTGAAGGCTCTTTCTCCCTTTGATTTTGAAAGGGCCACAGTGCTTAGTTTGCAAATATATTCTGGGAATGCTGAACATCATCAGCTGTGCTCCCCAGAAGCAGATCCTGAGATGAGACTTCATGGGCAAGTGACTTAGAAAACATGTGCTCCAAGAGAAACAGGTAAGAGAGTAGGGAATAGGATAGAAAAGACAAACAAGTCAAGCAAGGGGGTGAAATCAGGCAGTCTCACAGGGGATAGCTTCAGCCTGATCCTGCAAGGCAACTCTGGAGGGTAAGTTACAACTTAGAGTTTATCCTGTCTCAAGGCAAGGAAGCCAGGTTTCATAGTCTGCATCCACCAGTTATTGGCTAAGGGTTGCACAGGAACAGGTAACCATTCAGCCGCCCCCCACCAACCTTCCAAGACCTCTGAGCCTGTGAGCAAAGGGACTTTAGTAGCCCCAGGGCAGTCCTCTGAGGAGGAAACAGTTACAGGTTATTGAAAATGAAAACATTTAGAAGAGTAGGAGAGCATAGATACAGTAAAAGTGATCCAGGAACAACTGAATAGAGCATGATAGTGTAGATTTACCTAGTTATGTTAATGTTGCCACCCTCATATATCATTGGGCAAACAATGAATAATGTAAAAGAAAAATTACCCAATATATTGTAGAAAAAATCTGTTTTTTATGATGCTGTTTAATTCCCTCCCTAAGTATATCAGGCAAGTTTTTCTCATGTAAGTCTGAGGATAATAATTATTTTTTCCAAAACTAAGGATGTTTTCTAAACACAAGAAAACATTTTTAGAATTCAGTGCATATTAATGTGATTTAGTCATCTTCCCAAGTCATTGGGTGCATGAAGACTTGGAGCTTCTGTCTTTGAGTGTAGGAAGCTTCAACAACTGCTGGGATAGAAGTTCTTACTTCTGGATACCCTCCTGGCTACCCCTAGAGAAATGCTAAGTTACTCCCAGTGCACCTGTGCTTCTCAAGGAATGACAATCTGTAGACACAGGCCATCCCTCAGATGTTGTTGGTAAGAAAAGAAAAAGGCATCACACAACTGTCAGCTGGTGGCTGGCCTTACACTAATACTTAGGCCAAGATGTTCCCTACTTCACATAAATAATTTCACAAAACACCAGCTTCCGAGGAGGTCACTCTGTGACTGTGATGGAGTGAGATAAAAGCAAAACCACTCCAAAATCATGTCTGAGCCTAGACAATGACTACTGCTTCTTTGCCTATTATAGACTTAGTCCTATTCTGTTCCCTCTGCCTCCAAGAAAAAATAATTAAGATACCTTATCTGAGAACTACCCCCAATTCCTGACCATAACTGATCCAGAGAAAATCCTTGCATTCTTAAATCCTCCCCCAAACCATCTAACAGAATCCTAAATTCTAAATCCACTTTACATCCCCTTGAGATGCCCAGAGTTCCTCAAGGTGTGAGATTTCTTTTGCTGTAGCAAGTAATAAACCAAACCTTGTTCGACTAGATATGTGTTCCCAGCTTTCTTTGACTGGTGGGCATAGTCACAGGTAAGCCTGAGTTACTCCAGGCTTCACATGCACACATTCTCATGGATGAGCTTAAAGACCTGGAAAACATCTAGAGACCTCCACACATGAGGTGAGGAGTGTGGGAGACATTTTTTTCTATACTCCCATTATTGTAACCTACAGACGTGTCCCTCTGATGGTTAGCCAACTTTTTTTTTTTCTGGCAAAGTAGAGGTCTTCACTCACTGAAATCTAGTCCTCAATTGTAATGGCCTAGAGAATATCCAAATCAGATAATGAGAGGCTTACCTTTATTCTCTTTCGAGCAAAATTGAGATAACTTTCGTTTTGCCTGTCTCCAAGTTCAGAGAGTGCTACTGAATAAGGATCAGAATTATTGACTCGGGCATTCACACACCATTCCACATTAAATAGATGTGCAATGGTGTGAATCGCTGAAAAGGGCAGAGAAGAGAAACAAAGAGAGTGAAGAGTATGAACAAATTTATTGTAAGCTGGGTTTCTGGGACAGCCTCTGACTCTATGATAAGCCACAGGGAGACAAAGGGAGGCCCAGGACACTTATAAACAAGAACTGGGTCTCCAGAACCAAGGAGACAAGGCAATTCTAGTGGGTAAGATCCTCTCTAGTTGTGTAATTGTGGGAAAATGACTTAACTCTCTGGTCTTGGTTTCCTAATTTGTAAGATGAAGATGTTGAGCTATATGCTCCTAAAGACTCAACCAAGTTATAAGATTCTACACAATAGCCTTAGTTTCTGAAGGTGTTTAGATATGCTCTCAGTATCTCTCTCCATAATATATTTGGGCTCAAACAAGAAAACGCTCATGTAATGAATGCCTAATTGCTGGCCCATTAACCTGACTCTGAAATTACCTCCAGAGAGAGATGACAAATTTGATTGAATTGATACAAACCTATGGCCATAAGGTATGAATCTCTCTGTCTTAAAAATTGCATTCTTTATTAATAAACACTTACATAGGGCTTACTAGATGCCAAGTACTGTTATAAGTACTTCACAATTACTTAATCCTTACATTGACTCAGTGATGTAGGTACTATTAATATCAGCTCATCTTACAGATGAGGAAGCTGGGACATAGACTGCTTTAAAACCTTGTTCAAGGTCATCAAGCTAGGAAGCAGCAGAGTTAAGAATCAAATCCAGTACATCTGGCACGCAAATATGTGCTCTTAATCCGTACACTATGCCAGTTTCTAACAAGATTTTATCATATATTTCTTTTGAACTATTTATTTGCCGCTGCTAAAAAAGCCTGCCAGATCTACTAGTAGAAGAGAAACTCAGTTAAATGCCTGTAATCTAAGCCTATTTTACTCAGGCTAGGAACAGACTTTTTAAGGGCAGAGTACAAGTCTGCTTTATCACTGTGCTTATATATTCTCTGGCACATGAATGATTTGTTGAGTGAATTAGTGGAATTAGATAAGGGTCCCAAATACAGCCCTTCTTGCACTGACACTACCACCCTAATAATTTTAATAATAACATATAATATCTATATACACACATATATATCCATTGTATGGATACATGCAATAACAATAACAATAGTAATAATAATAATGAAGGTATTTAGCTGATAATGACCGTCTTGAGGGATTCTCAATTTATGGGCTATGGCTCCTGTATGTTTGCTGCAAAAAGTCCACAAATTCACACGTGCAACCAAGAACTTTTTTTAGAATAAATAAGTTTTCATGAGTGAATTAACATTTTTGACACTAGAAAGAATAGCAAAGGGTGAGGACACTAGGATTGACTTTTCTGATGGCATATTTTCATTTTTATAGGAAGATCCTGAAATAAAAATGCTTTAAAACCTAAAGGAATAAATCCTAATATTGAAGTGGCAGAAAGTGTGGTAAACACTTTTGAGCAAAACTCATGAAAAAAATACAACATATCCAACCACCACTTAATCTAACTATAAAACTGGTTGATCTCCTATATAAAAAGGTATCTATGAATAGAGGGAACTCCCTGGTTCCAAGTTTTCTTTAATAAACTTACCAGAGTGAAGTGCAATCATCCATGCCACCATTTTATGAAAAGTGAGATTCCTGTCCAGTTGTCTTCGAACTCTTGTTGAGCAGCACTTTGGATTAAGGGGGAAAGAATGGAATAGTAATTGTTAACAGGAAAGCTTGCTATGTGTCAAACATTTGATACATATTATCTCATTTAATTTTCATGACCACCCTGCAAACTATATCATTATATCTATTTGATAAAGGAGGAAACTGAGGTTCAGAGAGATGCAGTCATCTTCCTCAGGTCAAACAGCCAGTAAGTGACATGGCTGGCTTAACTGGTATGTTTTCTGTTCTCATACTGGTGACATAAAGTCTCCTCTGGAATCCATTGCTTAACTGTATAAAAATATAAACTTGTACAAAAAACATATCTAGCTACATAGTTTCTAGTTCTGATTAATTTACTCATTAAACAAAGGATGTAGAAATTAACATCACATACCTCATAGTCAAGTGGGGACACAGACAAGTGAACAGTTCTAGAACAAGTGAATAGTTTTCAAACAACACTGTTCTAGGACATACACACTATGAGAGGAGAAAGAAGGGTACACCTGCCCATGTAGGTGAACAACATCACAAGGGAGATCATCGACCAAATGCTAATAGCCAAAATAACAATAGCTAACATTTACCAAGAGCTTCTGCAACTGTTTTACATGCATTGACTAATTTAATTCTTACATTAATCTTTAATGTAATTGATGTAATATTTAATTTAATTTAATCTTTAATGTAATAATCAAATTAACTCTTTAATTCTTACGATAATGGTACAAGGGAGGTACCATTATTATTACTACATAACAGATGAGAAAACAAAGGGATAGAGAGTTTACCTGGCCTTAGGTCACACAGCTAATAAGTTGCAGAGCTGGGATTTAAACTCAGGCCATCTGATACTAGAGTTTATATAAACATTCTGATATTTCATACTTTACATGATTTCCTTTGGCATTAAAAATACTATTGTACTCAGTATTTTAGTGTATTTGACGAACCTACATATGTTAGAAAATGTGAGTTTGAATCTCAATTCGTGCCAATGCTCAAAGAAAGAAAAAAACTGATTTAAACTGATTTATGGTTGAATTAGAGCTTGGCTCTCCTGAAAACTGGCCAATGTCTTGCTCTGGTTGCATTGTTCCATAGTCTAAATGCACTGTCACAGAGATTCAGGGAACTTTAAGAACAAGAGAGTGAAGTACCAAAGAAAATTTATGTACTTAAAATATTTGGTTCTAAATGTTTTATTCAATTTAAATATAGGGGTGTTTAATATTTGGCTTACTTATTTTTAATAAAATACTCTGATTTTGTAGAAAATATAATTGCACAGAAAATTGTGCTTACTCCACCATCTATCTCTCAGTTAGCCATAACTAGGGAGGGCAGGAAGTTTAAACCATGAGGTCAGGTTCTTGAAATTACAGAAATAGTAGCAAGGAAGACATTGAGGATTCCAGAAAAAGGAAAAATAAAAAAATTATGCTTATTGAATTCCTTCTGTGAACTAGGTAGTTTACCCATAATCATTACTCATTTAATGCAACAAGGTAAATCTTAATGCCCTCATTTTACAGGTAAGAAAACTAAAGCTAAAATTGCACATTGACTGGGATCCAAGTCTATTTGTCTATAAAAGGTTAATGCCCTTTTCTACCAAACCAAATGCAGGAATATAGTCACTATTATTCTAAGTGCCTAAAAACCTGTGACAAGAATTTAAGTGTAAGTATTCTATCCGGAAGATGGTCATAGAAAACGAGGGTAGAAATGAGACTGGGAAGGAAATTAATGAAGAGTGCATTATTATATCAGCTACCATGATCATATCATATCATTGGGCTCGATCACACCAGGGAACTCTGGGAGACTGTGTAGAACTTATCCCAAAGGGTTTTTTATTCATTTACTTTGTTTGTTTCATTCTTTGGTTTTTACCTAACGGGTTAAGAAGCTTAGGTGTTCAACCACCAACTGCCATCCATGATTGGCTGAGGGCTGCTCTGAGGGATGCTCTCAGGACATCAATCACCTGGGATTTCAGGCTTGCCCCAGGAGAAAGCTGAAAGAAAATCCCCAGGCAGAGAGTGAATGATGCTTGCAAAGGGCAGTTGTCGCATGGATTGGAAGTGCCAGTGCTTAGGGAATATGGTGGAGCACCAATGCATCGGTTATAATTAAATGTTCACCAGTGGAGCTGAGCAATGACTCAGACTCTCAAAACAATGGTTTCCTATTTGAAATAAAAACTTGTAAAATACAAATTTTCAAACTTAATGTTTTTGAAATAAAAATTTATTTGTAAAATATATTTTACTGATCTGTTGTTGAAAAGTTGACCATCTTTGTTTTCTTATATAGCCGCCTTGTCTTTTGTGTTCATTACAAGTGCTGAAAATTATTTTCTACTTTGTATTCCTTAAAATTTTGAGGAAATAACTTTTTCCTGTTTCCCAATTGCCATGTTCCTTTATAGTTTATTTATTTATTTATTTATTTATTTATTTATTTATTTTCTTTCTTTCTTTCTTCCTTTCTTTCTTTCTCTTTCTTTCTTTCTTTCTTTCCTTCTTTCTTTCCTTCTTTCTTTCTTTGGCTTCTTAAATTTCAACTTAATTTCCTCTATAGTTTCTGAGAGTCCTTGTGGTAGACAGAATTCTAGAATGACCCCCAATGACTTATATAATCTCCTCCCCTTGAGTTTGGACCTGTGAAAATGATGAGACATCACTCTGTGATTTTGTTACATTATATGGCAAAAGGGATTTTGCAGAGGTAAAGTCCCAAGTTGACTTTAATAGGGAGATTATCTGGGCCAACAAACCCAATCACATGAACTCTTTAAATCTGGGTTTAGAAGTCAGAGATGGAGGAAGTCAGAGATTTGAAGCACTGCTGCTGGTTGGAAGGTGGAGGAGGGCATGTGGCAGGGAATGCTGGAACATCTAGGATTTGAGTGGCCCCTAGATGATCACCAGCAAGGAAACAGGGACCTCTAGTGCTACATCTGTAATGAACTGAATTCTGCCAACAAGAATGAGCTTGGAAGAGGGTTTTTACTTAGAGTTTCCAGGTGGGAATTCAGCCCAGAAAACACCTTGATTTCAGTCTTATGATACTCTGAGCAGAGAACCCAGCAACTGGGTGCTGGACTTGTGACCTACAGAACTGTAAACTAATAAACAGGGGTTGTTTTAAGTTATTGTGGTAATTTGTTACACAATAGATGATTGATACAGTCCTTACAGGAGTGGTGAAACTAGGTTGGAGTCCAAAGAATCAGAGAATGAGAATTAGTAGGGTTGGAAAGCAGTACTGAATTACACATTTCAGAGCAAGTTTTGTCTTCAGATATACCTATGTTGGGTCCCAGTCCTCCCACCTAGCCGTGTGACATCGAACAACATAGTCTCCAGTTTCCTCACCTGTATAATTATCATAGTTAGTCCTTCAAATCCCTATTGCATATATTCATTGACAGGTATTTAATCAATATTTGATGTTATTTAGTATCATTATTTAAGTTTTCAGTTAGTAAGGCTGCACTCCCCAGCTAGCAGGTAAGCTTCCTGTGTGAAAAACAGTATGTCATGTACTTAAAAAAATCTTTTAATCATTATTTGGCTGCATAAATGAAGTACATTTTCATGCCCTGGAACTGGAGATGATTATACTAAACCTATAGAGATGTATTTACCCCCAAGTCTATACTTGCCACACACTGTTCTTTTCTATTTGTTGACAAATCCTTTTGAAATTTTTTGGGGAAAATTCACTGGCTCCTGCACGCCGAATTTAAAGCAAACGAATATGGTTTTGTTGTGGAACATACACTGTCTTCATAGTCCTATCCTTATCATCATAATCACCATGGATCATAAAAAATGTAAAATAACATATGTTGATGCCCCCTGATAGCTTTAACTGTAGATCCTTAGAGAAAAATTAACTGAAAGCCAGAACAGTGGAGAGATGTGATTGGGAAATACATTGTCCATTCAATGATACTCTGTTTCATCTTAATAGGTAATTTTTAAAAAGCTAGTTAATGTAAAACACATATATTATATTGAAAGGAAAAAGTGAGATTACTAGTAACTAATGGATCAGTGGAGTGGGTCCAACCATCAGGGCACAAATCCCTAATTTTTCCCACCTACCCTCTTTGGTGTGGACAGGAATGGCAAACAAATCCAAAAAGAAGCCACAAGTCATGCTGATACTGGGCTTTTAAGAATACCATCTCCTCACCACTTCCTTAAAAAAGGAGGTGAGACAACCGGTTGGTGGCATAGGAAGGAAGGACTTTACTGTCTGTGACTGCCCATAATTTTTTGTTCCCCATCATCATGCAGATTGCATTTATATGCTTTGAGTTACTTCTAAATTATTGCCAGCCACTTCCCAATTATCCACGTTGCCATCATGCCCCATAGCTTCCTTACTAACTTACTTTACTTTCTGCCATTGACTTCTAAAGGGAAGCTTCTCTGTTACTGTCACCGGAAGCCTTGCCCGATTTCAATAAACTACCATTCTAATGCAAGGGAGATTATTGAGTCACTTCAGCAGATTTCTATGCTCTATTGAAACTGAGTAAGAAAAAAATATTTCAAGAAAATGGGAAGTGGAACTAAAAAGAAGTACATATTTTATGGGGTGTAACATTTTACAGAAACTCAAAAGCTCTACTTTTTGTACACTTGATCTCACCACACGCACCATCAATGTATCTGATTTAGATATTTATACGCAACTGGGAGAAATTACAAAATCCAACTTTGAATCTACAGAACTCAGGCAAGTAAGTTGACAGTAATATCCACACCTGCTGGCAGTAGAATATCTGATAAATATGAATAACACTACCTTATTTGCATAGCACTGTTTATAATTTGGAAATTCCATATTTATTCTCTGTCTCTCCTGTTAACACTCTAAGCTCCTTAAGCTCATGGCCTATCTATAACTTAATCTTTACTTACCACATGTCCCCAGTGCTTAGCACATAAATGGCACTCAACAAATATTTATTGACTGACAACTCACTAATTGACAGACTTAAACAATTAATATACTTTTAGACCAACATATGCCTTCTTACATTTGTGTTAGTTGACCTGTTTTTCAACTAAAAAAAAAAACTATGAGACAGAAAGCCCAAGAGACTAGTGCTAGACCACGTGATTAAAGATAGAGGCACAGTGAGTGCCTCTGAATCCCAGACTATATAAGGTAACAGATAAAACCTCACCCTCTCACCTTCCTGTTTCTTTCTGATCTTAAGACTAGGACTGCCATCCAGACAGAAATTAGTTTCTGCATGGCAAGTTGGGGGTTTTTAAGGCTTCCTCAGAGATTTTTGTATGCTGAGCTTCACCCATTCTCCATTTTTCTCAACAAAGCAGTCTGAGAGCCTTTACCCCTACCTTTCCTGGAGTGGTGGGGTGGGCAACCCTGGGGCTTTCTTTCTCTAGGTAACCAGAAGGATTACAAAGCAAAGTTTCAATGATTGAGACCTCTAGAAACTGAATGCAAGTTCGTGGTTATTTTGCTTATATAGTGTCCTACTATTGAGTCCTTGTATTTATAACATCCTTGTCATTTCTAGTCTAGGTTACTTGGCATGCTCAAACACTCATATATATAATGGCTTTCTAAGATCATAATACTGCAACAGCACAATTTCAAGAAGTTTTGGCAGCATGATTTAAAGTGAATGGGCTCTGGGGACACAATGACCTGGGTTTGAATGCCAACACTTCCATTTAATTTTGTTCCCACTTTACTGGTTTGATGTGCAGATTTCATGCGGTGAATTCCATTAAGCTTCAATGAGTGGCAGCTATATGATTTCCAACATTAGTTACAGCACACTCACTCATTTTAATCACAATCACAGAAGATGTTTTATTAGAAAAGTTCACATTTCAGGTTAGGAATCCCAGAAGAAAGTACATGCTTGATCTATAAAAGAAGGTTGCTTGCTGATAGTTTTAAAACATATTCTTTTATATAAAGATCTATGTAGTTATACAGCCAAGCTTCTCTGCAATTTGAAGGGCAGTCTCATTTCATCCCTGTCTTTAGAGACTCTCATGCAGATCTTCCCTCCTGGGTCACAGGAGGCATAAAAGCTGGCATTACAACATGTGCTGCTCATGGGACATGGTGCTCACCGGCAGTGAAATTTGGACTTGTGGAGTAACCAAGATTTCTTAACAGGCCATCTTGGTGAAAACATTGCCTGTTTCTCAGGCTTTACTTCCTCTAAATAGAAACTATTCTAATGGGGGTAGGGAGAATAAAAATGAATTGTGTCTCCTTAGAAACAAGGAACTCGCCAGGCAGGTGACTCATGCCTGTAATCCCCATATGTATGGAAGTCAAGGAGGGATGATCACTTGAGCCCAGGAGTTCCAGGCTGCAGTGAGCTATGATCGTACCACTGCACTCCAGCCTGGGTGATAGAGAACCCAACTCAAAAATAAGCTATAGTGCATGGGCTTCATTTAGCAAATGTTCACTGGGCACTTACGATATATTAAACGTTATACTTTACAATAGGTGGCTCATTAATAAAACTTTCAATTGAGTGTAATTTTACCTCTGTGGTTTCTTAAATTTGGAAGATTTTTTGGAAATCCTTGTAATCAATGTTTAATACCAAGTACTGTTGTTAGTTTTTGGTTTTGGTTAGCTCTCAGTTTGCAAGACAACATTGCGTAGCATAGAATTTATGGCTTAAGGAAAGGAACCTCATCACAGAATTTTTCAGAGGAAGATATCACGACTCTTTCTGGAACATCTTAAATTGGTTATCAACATTCTTCTTCTTTTTCTGAGGAAGCGAAGGTGTAACAGTTATTTCTGCCAACTTCTACTTTAGATTTGTGAGAGCCCAATTTTGGCAGTTGGTTTAAGATGAAATGGTATTTTGTAAATAGTTAAGTCATAAAATAAAAGCTAAATTATAGCCTCTAGTCCTATATTAGTAAATTGAATGTTATATGTTCTTAAAGAAAAAAATTCTCTGGATCAGCATGAATTTAGTGTAACTAGGAAAAATGAGGCAGAGTTCAAGGCAAGTTATGCTTGTTATTACAGTTTAGTTCACTGCCTCCTTCAAATATTCTGTAATTGCCAAATTAAGCATGAACTCCTCAACTATACATATGCAGTTCTAGTTTACCAGTAAAATCCTACCTCTTTTCTCCAGCCTTATGTCAGGCATCTGCCCTGTACAATCCCTACATTCCCACAAAAGTAGTTTGCTTTCTGCTCTCCTCCATAAATGATCTCTACTTAATAAGTATTTTTTTTCAAAAAGCTTACTATACCTTTTATTTTTTTAAAAAAACCCAGAAGCTACTAGTCATTAATGAACCACGGAATTGGTCCCACCAGGACACCAATCCCTACTTTTTCCCAGCTACCCTCTTTGGTGTGGTCACAGGTGGCAAAAAAATATTTATAATAATAATACAAAGAGAAGCCAAGGCTATGCCAATTCTTGGCCTTCAAGAATACGATTTCCTCACTATTTCCTGTGCTTCTGTCCATGCCATCTTCTCCACATAGAATGCCTTTCTCTCTCCTTTACACCTCTTAGAAGCTTATTTTTATATACTCATCTCTAATGTCACCTTCTCTAAAATGCCCTTCTTCATTCTCTGCCCCACCTGACACAACTTCTCTCTTGCTTCCCCATAGTATTTTATTTGTAAAGCTTTGTGGGACCCATCATATTTTGCTTTGTATAATATTTATTTGAGTACACTTGTAGATTTTAAGTTCCTTGTTTGTCATCTTTGTACAATAATACTAGTAAGAAATTTGTATACCATTTTATGGGTTACAGAGATTCTTCCTACTTATTTTTTCCCCCTTCTAGCACAGTACATTTAGTGGCTTACTAAATTGTTGAAGTGAGAGTCAAAGGAATTCTGGACATTTAGAAAGCTCTATGCTCCCCAGTTTCATGAAGCCAACACTTCTTGGTTACATTCATTATAGTGTGACTCTGTCCATTGACTCCATCTCCTTGAGATATTATCCACAGAAGATATTTCCTCTGACTTAAATTTTTTTGAATGACACTGAAAGATTAACTCCCAGATATCACATGTCAACTTCCTAAAGCTCTGTATATATGCATATCTATCATATATATATGTGTGTGTGTGTGTAAACGTGTACGTGTGTGCTACTTCATTGCTATTGTTGAGGTATAGGTGGTTTTGTGTGTTTTTTCAAAATTTGTTTTCCAAATAGTTGTCTTAGGGAGCTCCATCCCCAAATAGCACAGAAATATACTAGATAATGGCTTGGCTCATGAGTATTCTACAGAAGCTGGAATCCTCCCAAATCATTCATTTGTTTTTACCTAAAAAAGGGCATTTTGCTTGATGGCCTTTGAAAATTAGAGGAACTTAGTAAAACATTTTCTCTTACCGCACTGGAACCCCTGAGGAAGGACAGCAGATTTCGACAGACTGGCAAGAGAATCAGCATGCAGTTGAAATTCAGGCAGGCTGCAGGGGCCCTGGCCAGTGCCAGTGCTGACTAGAAGAGGCGGGAAAGGGAGCAGAGTGACTTTTTTGAGCACAGAATATGCCCTGTCCCCACCTCCCCAAGGTTCTTAGCATGAGGCCACACACCAGAGACACCAAGTGATCTGTACAGGAAGGTCCTTCAGAGCCAACGGTTTTCCTTTAGGGCTAGCTAGGACCCTTTGTTTTCATCTGAAATTGACCTTTTGCCCTAATTCAACATTTTATTATTAAAATGTTCAAACATAAAGACAAGTTAAAGGAAATTTACAATAAATACCTGTTTATTCATCTCCCAGATTATACCTTTTATGCTTGCTTTATCACATTCTATCTATCCATTCCTGTATCCATCCATCAACTCATCTAATTTTTGATGCATTTCAAAGTAAGTTACAGACAACAGTTCACTTTCACTTTAACACTTAAGGTGCATATCATTAACTAGAGTTAAGTATCAAGACTTTTAAAGATTTTAAATATTTTCTTAGCACTTAAATTGATCTTAACAGTATCTTAAATTGGTATGGTATAATGCTTTGGCATTATAATTATTATATTTGTAATGTCTAAAGAAGTTGCATATTTTGGCGGAAGAAAGCATCAATGTGAATAAGCTAACAACAATTATAATGATCTAGCATAATTATATGCTAAAATTATTTATTTATGATTTATAATACTTATAATAATTAATATTAAGCAATTAATTCATAGTTTCAGCATGATGTAACAGATGTCTTCTGGAGGCAAGAGGCCTGACAGTTCAAGGAAACTCAGAATACTAAAGGACCCAAGGAAACTGAAGGGCCTTCACTCTACTGGCCTAGTCAACAGATGTGGCCCTTGAGCAAGTTCCTCGAGTCTCTATATGTAGAGAGAGGTTTATTTTCTGAAGATCATTTCATAACATGTGATTAGGAGCAGAGCTCTTCATGCAAAAAAGTAGTAGGAATTAGATGACTTAGAAAATATGGAAAGTCCCACTTGTCCCACATGTGTCACTCCTGGATGGAAGGCTCCAACCTGCCCTTCCATTTCAGAGTGAGTATTAGATTTCTCCTTTAAGCTAAACAATGGCACATGGTTCTTGGTTGGCGAAGGATGCCACTGGGCCCCTCTGCCCCACTTTTGTTGGTCCCAGACTGGAAGGCTTTAAGTGACTGTTGCCCAGGAAGTTGCAATGGAGGGAGTGAGGCTAATGGTACTGTTTGGGTTGGTCAGAATATTTATTTAAAATGCTAACAGGAAGATGAACAAGAATGTCTGATGAGAAATGTGAACCAGCCAATATTGCATGGGATGGAATTTATACTTACCCCAAGAAGTTTTCTTGTGTAAAAGAACTTAGGTGGAATATCATAAACCCGGTAATAC
This sequence comes from Pan troglodytes, assembly GCF_028858775.2. NCBI lineage: Eukaryota > Metazoa > Chordata > Mammalia > Primates > Hominidae > Pan > Pan troglodytes. The sequence continues at coordinate 38,210,387 of NC_072421.2, read as the reverse complement.
CAGACAAAGAGGAAGACGTTCAACCCCAGCCAAACCAGCTGCACAAACAGAAATAATTGCATGAAGTTTCCGCATTTCCACAGTAGATTCCACACAAGACTGGAGTCAGATAAGGGTCAGGACTTCCCCAAGTCCAACTTTGACAAAGGTAGTGACAAAGCTGGATATAACCAGCTTAGAGCCAGCTCTTTCCTCAACAGTGTCACTACACTTGTCTATAATTAAAACCTCTCCACCCTGTGTTGTTCCCCATGATTGTTTTATGATTTGGCCAGTATACCAAATTATCAGTCTTACATTACCCCACTCCCTTTTTTTCCCCCTCTCTTTTGCTTAACCTTGGATAGGTAGCTGATAGCAGGCCACTCTACTTAAAATGAGAAAGGAAGGGAACATATTACTATTGCTTTCCCTCCACCAGTATGACACTGCGTTCTGTTCTCACAGGTGCTAATCACCTCCCTCTACCACACAGTAATCTAGCTAGTGAATTCTCATCAGCTAAAATGTCAAGCCTTCCGTTTTCCTTGATTAGTTTTACCTAATGCTTCAAGGAGAGAATATTGAGCATAGTGAGGGGCTTGGGATTTACAACAAAAACAGCTTTCTAGATCATGACAGTTCATTTTATCCTAAGCACTGACTGGATCAAGTGGTCACACTACCCAGTTCTCTACCTTCAGCTCCACAGTGATCTTTTCTCAACTATGCTTTGAAGCTATTATATGCCCTAGACACTTGATAATATTCTCTCTTTACAAAGAAAAAGGTGCTAAAGCAACTTCCCAATTTCCTGATCTTGTCATTCTTTCTTTACTCTGACTTTCCAAGCTGTGTTTTCACTTTCAAGTGCATGAGTATATAATTTAGAAGGAGGTCATTTCCTGGGAAAAATTGCGGCGAGAGCTAAAAGTTTAATTTGAACTTACTTTCTATAGAAATTATTTGCCCTTAAAAATGGTGATAAGAAGTTAAGTTTACAGCTTCGAATACTCGGAAGAATTCTCTGTTGCAGTAGAATGTTGGTTTGGCATAAACATTTTTTATAACAAAATATTTGTTGTTTTTATTTGTGCCGCTAGTTGCTTTCTATATTTAAAACTCAAAGACTCATTATTTTTCATGATAAATTTTTACAAAAGCTCCATTCATATTCCATTCATAATTGTACTTTTTAACATCTGTGTAATGCTTCTATTGGTTATTTAGAAAGGCTATTTAAAAATCGTATTTCTATCTACCCAATTTGTCCATTATTGCTTTGCTGATAACACCATTTTAAGAGAATAGTTGATTTTCTTTGTTTTAAAAAGTACAGAAATCATTCTGTCCACTTGTAAATTAGCTATATCTTTACTTACATAGTTTCTCCAGATAGATTATATTGATTTATATATATATATACAATTATATATAAATATACATACTACATATTTATGAATCTAGATGACTTATTTCAATTCTGTTCTTTTGAATTTTTATAAACCTTGTAAATAACTCGTTTAGATCTCTGAAAAAAGAAGGTACTTGCTTTTGAAAATAAATTTGAGAAGTTTTATTATATTTAGTGTAATTACTGAAATAAAGGCCTACTTCCCATACATGAGTCAATCTTATATTTTTTATTTAGAAAATGGTATAAAATTTCAATTTGTCATTTTTAAAGTAGTATAAACACATAGACATGTGCGTCTGAGTAAACATTACTAAACAACTCAGAATCAGAGATCATTAGCATGAAATATTTTCTACTCCTTCTGCGAAATGCTGGCTAATTTATTCCTCCTAGGAATTCAGAAGTAAGCTAGAAGTGAGCCCCCAGATATGTTCTTTCCATTAAGGAATTTGGAAGAATGGACTCAGTCTGTTTACAGATAGATATAGGTTCACATGGTAAATCAGTTTCAACACAATTCCTCAAATGAACAAAAAAGCTTTGGTCTATTTTAGTTCCAAGATAACCCCGAGAAGTCAGAGAATTTATAACTTATCTCTTGTTGGTACTTACAATGACAAAAATGGAGAGCCCCTCATTCACAGCCCAGTTCCCCATGGTGGCAGAGGTTGAATGTGTTGTGTTTGCCTTTCTTCTATACTATGCTTCTTCTTCCAATGAGGAAATGAAAACAGCAGCCCTGGGGCAATCGGTTTCCTTTTCTTTTATCAGAAATTGGCTAATAATCATTGGTCAACTGAAAAGCTTGCATCCATAACAAACTTAAATCTTTAAACCTCAACAACTACAAAAAAAGGGTCTATAATGATCCAGTCACAATTAAACATAGTGGAAAATGAAACCAATTTCTACAACTAAGAGATAAATAACAGTGCATTTTAAGGGATGTATTTTACACAGTGAAATAACTTTTTAACTAACCAGCTATTTGATCACAATTTTTAAGCCACTCAACTAGACATGACTTCTTTCTGGGTAAAACACATTAAACAGGTGTGATTTTGACAGGCTGGAACAGCATTCATAGCCTTGCTGAGAAAAGTAGTAACAATTGTAATGGTTGATATTTACAAGATGCTTAATATGTGCCAATTTTATGTGCTATATATGTCTATATATGTGTGTGTGTATGTTCATGTATAGCTATCATATATATATATATATATATATATATAATTTGAAACATACATATATAAATACAGATGCTTTGGCCAATGATGAACCACATGTATGACAGTGGTCCCATAAGATTATAATGGTGTTGGCCAGGCACGGTGGCTCACGCCTGTAATCCCAGCACTTTGAGAGGCTGAGGGGGGTGGATCACTTAAGGTCAGGAGTTTGGGACCAATCTGGCCAACATGGTGAAACCCCGTCTCTACTAAAAATACAAAAATTAGCTGGGCATGGTGGTGGGCACCTGTAGTCCCAGCTACTCAGGAGGCTGAGGCAGGAGAATCACTTGAACCTGGGAGTCAGGTTGCAGTGAGCCGAGATTGTGTCATTGCACTCCAGCCTGGGTGACAGAGCAAGACTCCATCTCTCTCTCTCTCTCTCTCTATATATATATATACACATATATATAATATAATATATAATATAATATATATATATACTTGTGTGTGTGTGCTGAAAAATTCCTACCGTCTAGTGACATTGTAGCATAACACATTACTCATGTGTTTGTGGCAATGCTGGTGTAAACAAACCTACTGAGCTGCCAGTTGTAAAAGTATAGCACATACAATTATGTACATTACATAGTACTTGATAGTAAAAATAGATGACTATGTTACTGGTTCATTTATTTACTAGACTATACTTTTAATCATTATTTTAGAGTATACTCCTACTTATAAAAAAGTTAACTGTAAAAGAATCTCAGGCAGGTCCTTCAGAAGGTATTCCAGAAGAATGCATTGCTGTCATAGATGACAGCTTCATGCATGTTAGTGCCCTTGAAGACTGTCCAGTGGGACAAAATGTGGAGGTGGAAGACAGTGATATTAATGATCCTGACTTTGTGTGGGCCTAGGCTAATGTGTATGTTTGTGTCTTAGCTTTTAACAAAAATGTTTTAAAGGTAAAAAATAAAAATAAAAAATTTAAAAACAGAATAAAGCTTCTAGAATATGGATATTAAAACATTTTTGTACAGCTGTAAAATTTTTTTTGTTTTAAGCTTAGGGTTATTACAAAAGAGTCAAGAAATTAAAAAAGCAAAAGTTTATAAATAAAAAGTTACAGTAAGCTAAATTTATTTCATTATTGAAAAAACAAAATGTTTTGCATATTTAGTATAGCATAAGTGTACAGTGTTCATAAAATCTATAGGAGTGTACAAAAATGTTCTAGGCCTTCCTATCCATTCACCACTCACTCACTGACACATAGAGTAACTTCTAGTTCTCCAAGCTCTACTCATGGTAAATGCCTTATACAGGTGTACCATTTTAAATCTTTTATACTTTATTTTTATTGTCTATTTTCTATGGTTAACTATGGTTAGATACCATTGTGTTAGAATTTCTGACAGTATTCAGTACAATAAAAAACGATAAGGTTTGTAGCCTAGCAGCCATAGGCTATACCATGTAGCCTAGGCGTGTAGTAGACTATACCATCAGGTTTGTGTAAATACACTCTATGATTTTCACACAACAACAAAATCACCTAAGGATACATTTCTCAGAACAAATCCCCCATAGTTAAGTGATATGACTGCATATATGTGTGTATTACACATATAGACACACATGCAAACACACACACATCAATTCATTTGATCCTCACAACTCAACCACTGTAAAGCAGATTCTATTATTATGATTATATTTACAGATAAGGAAACTGAGATCCAGAGCAGTTCAGTTACTTGGCCAAGTTCACATAACTAGCAAATAGTAGAGTTGGGATTTGAAACCCAAGAAATTTGGTTATACTTTTGACCAAGATACTAGAAAAAAGCCTTACTATGCCTACACTAAAAACCCTACATTAAATCACTCCACATACAACTATAGGAAATGAAAACATGACAAAATACAAGAAATATACCAAAATGTTTAGATGGCAATCATGTTTCCAGGCAAACATGACATCCTATATGCTAAGTGAGTAAACAGGGTCAGCACAAAGATATGTCAGATATGGTAGATGCCAAAAGCTAAATGTAGCATTATTTCCCTTGTTGGTACCCACTCTTCAAGACATGAAAGAGACAGGAAGGTAGGATAGTAACCCCATTATGAGATCAATATTGACTAATTGCACAAGGGTAGTTGTACAGCAGTTATAGCTAATATGGAGGTAAAAAAAAAGAAATGGGAGGAGTGAAAGGGAACAAAAGAAGGAAAAAAAAGACATAAGTACTCTTTTGATTGTTGTCTATGAACTACTTGGGAAGCTTCTGTAATTATGATAATTAGCAAAGTAGTAGTGTTTTTCACTTCTTAATATTCAAGGAAAGGTACTTTTTAGAATGCTATGGCTCTTAGACCATGTGTAAACCACATAAAGAGAAGTTAGTCTCGTGGTTCTGTTCCACACAGAGATGAATTCAAAGAAACACACTTAGACAATTAAAACATGTGCCAATTATTTGCCTCTTGCTCTCAGGTCTATTCCCCACTTTCCTTGCTCTACTGTGTTTCAGAGAAAATTGTATTGCCAGGCTCCTTGGCCCTCTGGCTTCTAGTATGTTTAGCTGAATTGGAGAATGGATAGCAGGAGATAAGCCATAGTGTTTCTTCCCTGAGCTTTCTGCTTTAAGTGGCATCCATGAAGGGGCTGCATCTGCACTGAGGCTCCAACTTTCACCAGTCAGCCTCTCCCCCTGTGGCATGAGCTAGTCCTAGCCATCACCACTGTAGCTCAAGATTCCGCCAAGTGGCCCTGGCTTCTGAACTCAAGTTACACCACCACCTCCTAGTTTCCCTCTAACCCCTAGGGTGGTAACCACTTCCTGTAGTTGTTCATCTTTATATTATGTTGCCTCTGCACCCCATGTTGGGATTCTCTACTTTTCCATAATCCATGTAACAAATTTCCTGGTATGAAATTCCCCCTGTTGAAATACAGTGGTTTCTGTTTTTTGACTGAAACAAAAAAGTTACTCATATCTGTACTTATTTTTTTCATGTAATCAAAGAAATGAGGCCTTTATACCCAAAGAAAAATAAAACATATTTAAAAATCCACTTTCTCTCCTCATCTCTGCCACTCTCAAACTCCTCTACAAAGATGACTGCTTCGCCATAAGCTCTTGGAACTCATCAGTCTTTTCCTCTGTACTTATCCCCACTGTTCTCTTTCTCTGCCTATTGGATCATCTTCCTTTATCCCACTTAAATTTTCAAGCCTTTCTCATACTTTTCCACCTGCCTCCTGAAGCCTGTGCTCTGCTGGGGAGGCAATGACAAAGGGATCATTAATCTGCATATACCAGGAAATAACATTCCCAGTTTCACATAAACTTATTTCTTGAACATTTTCCCACTCCCTTTCCTTCCCTCCATAATTTGAGAAGAAAATTCAAAAAAGAAAGAATCTTTTCCCTGAGTAATCAACCATTCCATTCTACTGATTTCCCCTCCCCCCCACCTTTATAAAAGTAATCACAGGGCTATGAGTAGCAATTTCTTGAGAACCTTAAGCACCTCAATCAGTTTTACAGTGGGAGAGAGAGAGATCAGTTGCAATGAAGAGTAAAGTCTTTCTTTTACAGAAAGTTACTAACTTCCCTTTTGAGAACACTGGCTAAGTAAAATGTAATGTGCACTGCTCTTAGAAAGGCAGGCAGAAAGTTTGATGAAAGAGTAACAGGTATTAGTTGAAAGGCATTGACTAGACATGGAGATGAAGAAAACTGAATCTGTATGCATTAGCTAACAGTTTATCTTCTCCCACCCTCATTGGCTTTCATTCTCTCCTAAGCTGTTAGTAGCAAACTAGACTGTGGTGAACATAAGGAAGTACTCACCATACCCATTATGCAGTAATGTCCAATATCCTCACGCTTGTGATTGAAATCCCAAACATCTCTGGTTGAGAAAAAAATGAGAGAAGAGAAGTAGACCCAAATCCAGAAAATTCCCTGATTTTGCAGTCTAAGATTTATTCTTGAAAGCTTAAATTAAAAATTATATTCCTCTGCAATAATCAAGTAGTCTATAGAGTTTAATCACCATTATTCTAGTTAATTAATTTGGCACTGTGAGAAACTGATATTAGATATGACACATATTTTCCCAATTTTTGCCTAATTATATCCAAGTTGATATAAAGAAAAGATTAATTTTAAAAAAACTCTATTTAAAGCATTGCCTTGTTTATTCTTTCACTGTGGATTGTAAAGCACAAATCTTTTTAGATTTTAGATTGATGCCTGGACTATCACATAGTCACAGGACATGTTTAGCAATTGATATGACCATGATGATGATGGTGATTGATTAAGAATTGTTAGAGAAAATGCAAACTTGCAAACACTGCTAGCTAAATCGAGGACTTTCTAGGGAACGCCCTAGAGGGAAGATTTGTTCACAGAGTTACGTGTACTATATTTGAAAAGTTTAACAGGAATATATAATAATATGTTCTTTTCTATTATTAGTTATTGATAACAGAATTTACATTGTGAGCAGGTTGAAAGTGGTAACAATCTGAGGTAACCTTCATATTACCATAATCAATAACATCATTCTTGTCTTTGAAAATATATGGATAATGAATGTATTACTTAAAATATTTTCAGGTTATTAAAATGTAGCTTCATACCTGAGAAATGATTATTTTTTCTATAAGCTTTTTACATTATGCATAACACTTTCATGTATATATGTTATTTTATCTTTATGACTGCCCAGTGATTGCCCAGTGGTCCACATTTTTTTTATTATACTTTAAGTTTTAGGGTACATGTGCACAAGGTGCAGGTTAGTTACATATGTATACATGTGCCATGTTGGTGTGCTGCACCCATTAACTCGTCATTTAACATTAGGTATATCTCCTAATGCTATCCCTCCCCGCTCCCCCAACTCCACAACAGTCCCCAGAGTGTGATGTTCCCCTTCCTGTGTCCATGTGTTCTCATTGTTCAGTTCCCACCTATGAGTGAGAACATGCGGTGTTTGGTTTTTTGTCCTTGGGATAGTTTGCTGAGAATGATGGTTTCCAGCTTCATCCACGTCCCTACAAAGGACACGAACTCATCCTTTTTTATAGCTGCATAGTATTCCATGGTGTATATGTGCCACATTTTCTTAATCCAGTCTATCATTGCTGGACATTTGAGTTGGTTCCAAGTCTTTGCTATTGTGAATAGTGCCGCAATAAACATACGTGTGCATGTGTCTTTATAGCAGCATGATTTATAAACCTCTGGTTATATATCCAGTAATGGGATTGCTGGGTCAAATGCTATTTCTAGTTCTAGATCCCTGAGGAATCGCCACACTGACTTCCACAATGGTTGAACTAGTTTACAGTCCCACCAACAGTGTAAAAGTGTTCCTATTTCTCCACATCCTCTCCAGCACCTGTTGTTTCCTGACTTTTTAATGATCACCATTCTAACTGGTGTGAGATGGTATCTCATTGTCGTTTTGATTTGCATTTCTCTGATGGCCAGTGATGATGGGCATTTTTTCATGTGTCTTTTGGCTGCATAAATGTCTTCCTTCGAGAAGTGTCTGTTCATATCCTTTGCCCACTTGTTGATGGGGTTGTTTGTTTTTTTTCTTGTAAATTTGTTTGAGTTCTTTGTAGATTCTGGATATTAGCCCTCTGTCAGATGAGTAGATTGCAAAAATTTTCTCCCATTCTGTAGGTTGCCTGTTCACTCTGATGGTAGTTTCTTTTGCTGTGCAGAAGCTCTTTAGTTTAATTAGATCCCATTTGTCAATTTTGGCTTCTGTTGCCATTGCTTTTGGTGTTTTAGACATGAGGTCCTTGCTCATGCCTATGTCCTGAATGGTATTGCCTGGGTTTTCTTCTAGGGTTTTTATGGTTTTAGGTCTAACATTTAAGTCTTTAATCCATCTTGAATTAATTTTTGTATAAGGTGTAAGGAAGGTATCCAGTTTCAGCTTTCTACATATCGCTAGCCAGTTTTCCCAGCACCATTTATTAAATAGGGAATTGTTTCCCCATTTCTTGTTTTTGTCAGGTTTGTCAAAGATCAGATGGTTGTAGATATGCAGTATTATTTCTGAGGGCTCTGTTCTGTGCCATTGGTCTATATCTCTGTTTTGGTACCAGTACCATGCTGTTTTGGTTATTGTACCCTTGTAGTATAGTATGAAATCAGGCAGCGTGATGCCTCCAGCTTTGTTCTTTTGGCTTAGGATTGACTTGGCAATGCGGGCTCTTTTTTGGTTCCATATGAACTTTAAAGTAGTTTTTTCCAATTCTGTGAAGAAAGTCATTGGTAGCTTGATAGGGATGGCATTGAATCTATAAATTACCTTGGGCAGTATGGCCATTTTCAAGATATTGATTCTTCCTATCCATGAGCATTGAATGTTCTTCCATTTGTTTGTATCCTCTTTTATTTCATTGAGCCATGGTTTGTAGTTCTCCTTGAAGAAGTCCTTCACATCCCTTGTAAGTTAGATTCCTAGGTATTTTATTCTCTTTGAAGCAACTGTGAATGGGAGTTCACTCATGATTTGGCTCTCTGTTTGTCTTTTATTGGTGTATAAGAATGCTTGTCATTTTTGTACATTGATTTTGTATCCTGAGACTTTGCTGAAGTTGCTTATCAGCTTAAGGAGATTTCGGGCTGAGAAGATGGGGTTTTCTAGATATATAATCATGTCATCTGCAAACAGGGACAATTTGACTTCCTCTTTTCCTAATTGAATACCCTTTATTTCCTTCTCCTGCCTAATTGCCCTGGCCAGAACTTCCAACACTATGTTGAATAGGAGTGGTGAGAGAGGGCATCCCTGCCTTGTGCCAGTTTTCAAAGGGAATGCTTCCAGTTTTTGCCCATTCAGTATGATATTGGCTGTGGGTTTGTCATAGATAGCTCTTATTATTTTGAGATAAATCTCATCAATACCTAATTTATTGAGAGTTTTTAGCATGAAGGTTGTTGAATTTTGTCAAAGGCCTTTTCTGCATCTGTTGAGATAATCATATGGTTTTTGTCGTTGGTTCTGTTTATATGCTGGATTACATTTATTGATTTGCATATGTTGAACCAGCCTTGCATCCCAGGGATGAAGCCCACTTGATCATGGTGGATAAGCTTTTTGATGTGCTGCTGGATTCGGTTTGTCAGTATTTTATTGAGGATTTTTGCATCAATGTTCATCAGGGATATTGGTCTAAAATTCTCTTTTTTTGTTGTGTCTCTGCCAGGCTTTGGTGTCAGGATGATGCTGGCCTCATAAAATGAGTTAGGGAGGATTCCCTCTTTTTCTATTGATTGGAATAGTTTCAGAAGGAATGGTACCAGTTCCTCCTTGTACCTCTGGTAGAATTCGGCTGTGAATCTATCTGGTCCTGGACTTTTTTTGGTTGGTAAGCTATTAATTATTGCCTCAATTTCAGAGCCTGTTATTGGTCTATTCAGAGATTCAGCTTCTTCCTGGTTTAGTCTTGGGAGGGTGTATGTGTCGAAGAATTTATCCATTTCCTCTAGATTTTCTAGTTTATTTGCATAGAGGTGTTTATAGTATTCTCTGATGGTAGTTTGTATTTCTGTGGGATCGGTGATAATATCCCCTTTATCATTTTTTATTGCATCTATTTGATTCTTCTCTCTTTTCTTCTTTATTAGTCTTGCTAGCAGCCTATCAATTTTGTTGATCTTTTCAAAAAACTAGCTCCTGGATTCATTGATTTTTTGAAGAGTTTTTTGTGTCTCTATTTCCTTCAGTTCTGCTCTGATCTTAGTTATTTCTTGCCTTCTGCTAGCTTTTGAATGTGTTTGCTCTTGCTTCTCTAGTTCTTTTAATTGTGATGTTAGGGTGTCAATTTTAGATCTTTCCTGCTTTCTCCTGTGGGCATTTAGTGCTATAAATTTCCCTCTACACACTGCTTTGAATGTGTCCCAGAGGTTCTGGTATGTTGTGTCTTTGTTCTCTTTGGTTTCAAAGAACATCTTTATTTCTGCCTTCATTTCGTTATGTACCCAGTAGTCATTCAGGAGCAGGTTGTTCAGTTTCCATGTGGTTGAGTGGTTTTCAGTGAGTTTCTTAATCCTGAGTTCTAGTTTGATTGCACTGTGGTCTGAGAGACAGTTTGTTATAATTTCTGTTCTTTTACATTTGCTGAGGAGTGCTTTACTTCCAACTATGTGGTCAATTTTGGCATAGGTGTGGTGTGGTGCTGAAAAGAATGTATATTCTGTTGATTTGGGGTGGAGAGTTCTGTAGATGTCTATTAGGTCCGCTCGGTGCAGAGCTGAGTTCAATTCCTGGATATCCTTGTTAACTTACTGTCTCGTTGATCTGTCTAATGTTGACAGTGGGGTGTTAAAGTCTCCCATTATTATTGTGTGGGAGTCTAAGTGTCTTTCTAGGTCTCTAAGGACTTGCTTTATGAATCTGGGTGCTCCTGTGTTGGGTGCATATACGTTTAGGATAGTTAGCTCTTCTTGTTGAATTGATCCCTTTACTATCATGTAATGCCCTTCTTTGTCTCTTTTGATCTTTGTAGGTTTAAAGTCTGTTTTATCAGAGACCAGGATTGCAACCCCTGCCCTTTTTTGTTTTCCATTTGCTTGGTAGATCTTCCTCCATCCCTTTATTTTGAGCCTATGTGTGTCTCCGCAAGTGAGATGGGTTTCCTGAATACAGCACACTGATGGGTCTTGACTCTTTATCTAATTTGCCAGTCTGTGTCTTTGAATTGGAGCATTTAGCCCATTTACATTTAGGGTTAATATTGTAATGTGTGAATTTGATCCTGTCATTATGATGTTAGCTGGCTATTTTGTTTGTTAGTTGATGCGGTTTCTTCCTAGCCTTGATGGTCTTTACAATTTGGCATGTTTTTGCAGTGGCTGGTACCGGTTGTTCCTTTCCATGTTGAGTGCTTCCTTCAGGAGCTCTTTTAGGGCAGGCCTGGTGGTGACAAAATCTCTCAGCATTTGCTTGTCTGTAAAGTATTTTATTTCTCCTTCACTTATGAAGCTTAGTTTGGCTGGATATGAAATTCTGGGTTGAAAATTCTTTTCTTTAAGAATGTTGAATATTGGCCCCCACTCTCTTCTGGCTTGTAGAGTTTCTGCCGAGAGATCCGCTGTTAGTCTGATGGGCTTCCCTTTGTGGGTAACCCGACCTTTCTCTCTGGCTACCCTTAACGTTTTTTCCTTCATTTCAACTTTGGTGAATCTGACAGTTACGTATCTTGGAGTTGCTCTTCTCGAGGAGTATCTTTGTGGGGTTCTCTGTATTTCCTGAATCTGAATGTTGGCCTGCCTTGCTAGATTGGGGAAGTTCTCCTGGATGATATCCTGCAGAGTGATTTCCAACTTGGTTCCATTCTCCCCGTCACTTTCAGGTACACCAATCAGACATAGATTTGGTCTTTTCACATAGTCCCATATTTCTTGGAGGCTTTGTTCATTTCTTTTTATTCTTTTTTCTCTAAACTTCCCTTCTCGCTTCATTTCATTCACTTCATGTTCCATCACTGATACCCTTTCTTCCAGTTGATCGCATCGGCTCCTGAGGCTTCTGCATTCTTCACTTAGTTCTCGAGCCTTGGTTTTCAGCTCCATCAGGTCCTTTAAGGACTTCTCTGCATTGGTTATTCTAGTTAGCAATTCGTCTAATTTTTTTTTCAAGGTTTTTAACTTCTTTGCCATGGGTTCGAACTTCCTCCTTTAGCTTGGAGTAGTTTGATCGTCTGAAGCCTTCTTCTCTCAACTCGTCAAAGTTATTCTCCATCCAGCTTTGTTCCATTGCTGGTGAGGAGCTGCATCCCTTTGGAGGGGGAGAGGCGCTCTGATTTTTAGAGTTTCCAGTTTTTCTGCTCTGTTTTTTCCCCATCTTTGTGGTTTTATCTACCTTTGGTCTTTGATGATGGTGACGTACAGATGGGGTTTTGGTGTGGATGTCCTTTCTGTTTGTTAGTTTTCCTTCTAACAGTCAGGACCCTGAGCTGCAGGTCTGTTGGAGTTTGCTGGAGGTCCCCTCCAGACCCTGTTTGCCTGGGTATCAGCAGCGGAGGCTGCAGAACAATGGATATTGGTGAGCAGCAAATGTTGCTGCCTGTTTGTTCCTCTGGAAGTTTTGTCCCAGAGGAGTAGCCGGCCGTGTAAGGTGTCAGTCTGCCCCTGCTGGGGGGTGCCTCCCAGTTAGGCTACTTGTGGGTCAGGGACCCACTTGAGGAGGCAGTCTGCCCGTTCTCAGATCTCAAATTCCATGCTGGGAGAACCACTACTCTCTTCAAAGCTGTCAGACAGGGACATTTAAGTCTGCAGAGGATTCTGCTGCCTTTTGTTTGGTTATGCCCTGCCCCCAGAGGTGGAGTCTACAGAGGCAGGCAGGCCTCCTTGAGCTGAGGTGGGCTCCACCCAGTTCAAGCTTCCTGGCCACTTTGTTTACCTACTCAAGCCTGGGCAATGGCGTGCGCCCCTCCCCCAGCCTCACTGCCGCCTTGCAGTTTGATCTCAGAGTGCTGTGCTAGCAATGAGCCAGGCTCTGTGGGCATAGGACCCTCTGAGCCAGATGCGGGATATAATCTCCTTGTGTGCCATTTGCTAAGACCATTGGAAAAGCGCAGTATTAGGGCGGGAGTGACCCGATCTTCCAGGTGCCATCTGTCACCCCTTTCTTTGACTAGGAAAGGGAATTCCCTGACCCCTTGTGCTTCCTTGGTGAGGCGATGCCTCGCCCTGCTTCGGCTCACGCTCGGTGCACTGCACCCACTGTCCTGCACCCACTTTCCGACAGTCCCCAGTGAGATGAACCCGGTAGCTTGGTTGGAAATGCAGAAATCATCCGTCTTCTGCATCGCTCACGCTGGGAGCTGTAGACTGGAGCTGTTCCTATTCGGCCATCTTGGCTCCACCCCAGTGGTCCACATTTTACTTAGGAAACTAAGTTTCAGAAAAGCTTGGTTGCTTTCTTGAGATTATAGCCAGTTAGTGAGAGAATGTGCTCTGGATCTTTTTACTTCAAATCAAATATAATTTTTTATTATAAACCTCAATATTATGCTTTCCATAGTAGGTTAAAACTCATAGTCAAAAAATTTCTGAAATGGAATAATACAGTAGTTGTAGACTGTCACAATAATAAAAATAAATTTCAACCACAAAATTATGTTCCTAATTACTTCAAGGTGCATGTATGAAATTGCTGATGAAAGACAGATGTGTTACTATGCCAAGGTTCTTAATGAGTTTTATTCCTTGTGCTAATGAAAAACGGATTTCTGTTCCCTTTATCTCTGCCATGTATCCTATTCTTTCCAGAACCATCATGCTCCCACTCTATATCCTTCTATGATTTGTGCAGCCCCACATTCCTTGCCTAAGGATGGCTACTGCGATGACTTCATTCCTCTGGACTCAGTGTTTGTCCCAGGGGTGGGCATTTAACCCAAGGAAGACCAATTAGTTTTTTGCATGGTGGGGTGGAGTTTTAGGAACTCTGGAGAAGAGAAAGTCAAGCTTTTCTCTCTTTGTGAATGATGTATGCCTGATGCTGCCATAGGCCTTTGGACCACCTTGTGCTAAATAGCTACATAAAAATTATGTCAACACAAACAAAATCATAATCAGTATTTAGGGAAGGATAGAGAAGTCTGGAGACAGATGTGATTACAGTGTTTGAATTATTGAGTCTGATCTGCCTGAGATACTTGGACCTCTCAATTATTCTTTTAGATTGGGTTTCCTGGGAAGCAGATTCTGAGATGGAGTTTAGTGTGCAGGAGTTTCATTAGGGAGTGTTCTTAGAGGTAAATATCTGTAAAAGGCAATGAAAAATAAGAAAGCAGAAGTGGGCAGAAGGAGCAGTTGAGTTATCATGTGGTCACAATAAGGCCTCAGCAATCCCACGAGGAGATCTGAAGCTGGGATGACCTTGAGTGATCTTGGGCAAGATCTTGGACCTGGTTGCCACATCACTGTATTTAACCTGGCTACAGAAGCCATAAATTCCCACCACTGCCACTTTCTGCTTAAGAAAAACAGTTCCAGTTGTATTTCTACTGCTTATATCAAGAAGGGTTCTCAGTAAATCATGGTATAAAGAAACTCACTTTTATTTCATCACCAGAATCTCAAGAGTTAATAAAAGTTGAAGAAGTTTGCTGGAATGGGATCCAAATGTTCTATCTCCTGTTTGAGAGAGAAAATAACAAAGTAGAAGAAGAGGTATTCGGGGAAGAAGGGTTAGTGTACTGACCTAGGCAATTAAAGGCATTAAGAATGTGGCTTTTACTGGCATTTCACTTAATAGAAAATGAAAATGTCTGGCGATGAAGATTTACATTTTACCCCTTTATGTTAAATATGACTTGTATACATTAATTCATCAGAATAAAGGAAAAATGAGGAAATCTCTAGTTATTGATTTGAACTAAAACTTTTCAGTATGCATCCTGTATTATATTGGCTTATTTCCTTGAAAAATCTTTTTTTACAAACAACTTGGTCTTATTAACAACAGCTGACATTTACAAAGCATTTTATACACACCACATGTCTTATGTGCTTTGTCTCATTTATTTTTCACAACCACCTTATGAGGTATGTAAAATTATCATATCCATTTGTAGTTGGATAAATATTACCCCCAACCAAAGATGTCTAGGTACTAATCTCTAGAACCTGTGGATATGTTACCTTATACGGTTAAAGGGACTTTGCAGGTGTAATTAAATTAAGGCTATTGAGAAAGAAAGTTTTTCATGGATTATCTGGGTGGGCCCAATGTAATTACAGGATCCTTATCCTGTAATCCCAGCTACTTGGGAGGCTGAGGCAAGAGAATTGCTTGAACCCGGGAGGCAGAAGTTTCAGTGAGCCGAGATCGCGCCATTGCACTCCATCCTGGGTGGCAAGATCAAAACTCTGTCTCGAAAAAAAAAAAAAGAAAAAAAAAAGAAAGAGAGAAAAAGAAAAAAGAAAATAGAAAAAAATAATCATATGGAGAGAGAGAGAATGACAATGTAAATGTGACAAAATGTTAATAGTTGATGAATCTGGATCAGGAGTACCTTGGATTTCTTTGTAATACCTTTATCTTCTGCATGAAATTATTTTAAAAGAAAATGGTTTGTAAAATCTAACACCTCAGAAGCTATCTTCAGTGTGTGCACATTTCTCTGGGAATTGGGGAATTAGTTTTGAGGAGAGGCTGCTCTTTTGGTAGGGCAGACACTTTGATGGACCTTTTGGGAATTGAAAGGCACTGCCTGGTCTAGGGGTTAGAGGTTGAGTCAGAGAAGAGTTAAACTGCTCAGTACAGTAAAATGAAAGGGTGATGTTCTTGGGTGGAGAAACTTACAGTGTTACCTGATGTGAGGCTTGCTCTGGAGTTTGTGGAAGAGAATGTCATGGTGGATAGAAGTGGTTCTCACAGAGATTAGGAATAGGTCACGGAATAAAACAGAATATCTGTCCCAAGAAATGATATGGCCGATAAGGGGCTTTCCTGTTCATGATGATGATCATGGAAAAAAGGGATACATGATCATTATTGCTGGTTTTCCTTTTCCTGTTTTATAGTCCCTTTCTGTTGTTTATATCTTCATAAAGCTAATTAACAAGCACAACACAACATCAACCTTGAATTAATGGTCATCTTGGGGGATAAGGCAGAAGCTAGTCCTAAATTGAAGTAGATTAGCTTCCTATCAACAACATTTACAGGCTTCTATTTAAAAACAAAATGAAACCAGATCCTTGTGGTGTGCACATGTCTTCCTAATCCCAGCCAAGCTCTTTCTTCCCTATCACAGCCTCAGCCATTTTGAGGCATCTCACTCCCTCACCTCAACCCACAACATCTGCTTCCCCTCATTTCTCTCCAGTAAGACCTTACTGAGGTTGCTGTCAACTTCCTATTGGTAAACCAGGGGTTATTCATCAGCCTGTTTTATAGTGGACATAAAAAAGTAAAGCAGATAATGAATATTTATTATACTTTAATATGAGATTATTCATTTGTGGCCATTTGGGAGATTTACAGAATTGCTTTCTGAGACTGAGTATCTCAGTAATTAAAGAATCCTAAGAAAGTCAATCAGCAAGACTGCAAATGAATCACAAGATTTTACTTTCTCACGGATGTGCAAAGACATCTGCACACTCTGAACTTGAAACTATAAGCATAAAGTGTGAATACTGCCCTCAGTTCAAGGAAATGAAGGTATTCAGACTCAAATCATATTTGTATATAATTCTGAGACTGCACCCATTTTCCTTGCTAAACTTCCCTGGCCTAAATGGATTAAATAAATATTTTGAACACAGGCAAACATTTTGGTGGAAGTGAAATCATAATTTTTTAAAAAAATTGATGACTATGGAGTAATTTAAAATTTTCTATTTGCTTTTGAAATTTAAATATCTATATCTATATATAATTGGATAAATATCAGTCCTGTAAGTGTGGTTCAGTTTTAAAAGTGCTGATTGGATTTAAAAATGAAACATGCCTGGCCAGATGTGGTGGCTCATGCCTGTAATCCCAGCACTTCGGCACGCTGAGGCTGGGGGATTGCTTGAGTCCAGGAGTTCGAGATCAGTCTGGGTAACACAGTGAGACCCCGTCTCTTCAAAATAAATAAATAAATAAATAATAAAAAATAAAAAAAAGTAGCTGGGTATGGTAGTGTGTGCCTGTAATCCCAGCTACTCAGGAGGCTGACGTGGGAGGACTGCTTGAGCCCAAGAGTTTGAGGCTGCAGTGAGCAGTGATCATGCCACTGCACTCCAGACTGGGTGACAGAGACCCTGTCTCAAAAGAAAAAAGAAAAAAGAAGAAAAGAAAAGAAAAAGAAAGAAAAGAAACATGCCCATCAAATTGGTGAAGTGTCCATGGATTTATGATACACATTTGACTATAGATCCCAAAACTCTCATGAAACAGCTAGCAATATGTCCCAATTATGAGCAATGCTTGGGTCTCAGGTGAATATATACAATTACTATGTTGATGAAATAGCTGAAATCAAAGAGGCATTATGAGCAATGCAACCCTAGAGTCAAAATGAGATTCCCTCTGGCTGTCTCCACTTCACATCTCCCCAGAATAGTTTAGTTTGTTAAATACCAGCATAGCAGGCATTGTCTTGACTATTCCAAATGTTTTATCATCTCCCTTCTTTTCTGTTGTCCTCAATATAAAGGATGAAAAACAAATAATAGCTCTTCCAAACTTCCTTGAAAGTAGCCTTCAATAATCTTCCAAAGGAGGGTAAAGCATTGTTGGGAACGGTTTTCATTTTATTAAAAAATAATAATAATAATGAAGTCAAGATGATGTCAGTAAAAAAGACAATGTAATTTGTCCCTTTCTCCTCACACCCATTTGTTGAAGACCTAATCCTCTGTGTCACTGTAATTGGAGACAGGATCTTTAAGGAGGTAATTAAGTTTAAATGAGGTCATAAAGGTGGAGTCCTAATCCAATAATCCTAATTTTTTGTTGTTTAAGCCACCAAGTCTCTGGTACTCTGTTATGGCAGCCTGAGCTGCCTAATAGTCATACAGGTGGGGTAAGGAAATCTAGCGGCCTGTATATCCCCAGAACCATTGAAAAATCTGTGAAAAAAGCAATCAGGATGAAACTTCTCAGGACCCTGGAAGATAATGAAAGGTTTACAGCAACTAAGTGAATGCTCAACCAGGAGAAAGCACAACATGATAGCTTTGTGGCATTTTACTTTTGTTCCACCCCACTCCTTCTCAGTGGGACAGTGATCTTTAGACAGAATTCTTCATTCTGATTGCGGGCACCTGGTTCTGAAGGGAGAAGAGCAGATATTGTTTCAACAGAGCAGAAAGTGTTTCAGCAGAGCAGAATAGTGTTTGTCTGTTTTGATCTGTTTGGGGGTTCCCTGAAGAACTGACACAAGGTGCTTAACTTTGTTTTACCTAATTTGGAGCTTTCTCAGGGTAGAGAAGTGGTTATGTGAAGGTCCTTCCTCAAAACTTTGAAAAGCAAGCCACTATCATCTAGGGCAATAAATAAATAAATAAAAACATTTGGAACAAACAAAGGACACAATAAAACTCTGGCAGGAAAATCTTTGGTGTGAGATTCCTTCG
This sequence comes from Pan troglodytes, assembly GCF_028858775.2. Lineage (NCBI taxonomy): Eukaryota > Metazoa > Chordata > Mammalia > Primates > Hominidae > Pan > Pan troglodytes. Next base: position 38,191,683 of record NC_072421.2, on the reverse strand, counting down.
GTGAATAAGGGCTTTGAAAAGCTTCCAGGTAGACTAGGAAAACTAAAGCCCACACACATGTCCTGGGCAAGATACATACTTGGAAAATAGCTAAGAAGAACTTAAACTTCTACCTCTGGCTGATTTCTAGGCTCAGAGAAAGCAGGAAGTGAGGGTAAAGGCAGAAGTATTGTCTTTATTGAATTTCTCTGTTTTATTTCTTTACTGTTTAAATTTTTTTAAATTTGTGAATTAGCTTCATTTTAGGTACCACTTTAAAAGTTATATGTAGGAAATGTATGTATAATATACTAGCAGGTATCTAAGAAAATTGGTTTAATCAAATCTTTATTTTTCTGACTGTGCCTTGTTTTATATATTTGCTTGGAAACAATAAAATACTTTATATACTTGTAGAAAACCTAATTTATATTCAAAGAGCAATCTTTAAAATTCAAAGCGAAATTAATGAACTTAACTATGTAACAAAACTCACTTTGAATAGAAAACCAAAAGATTTTCATGAGATTTTCATAAAGACCTTGCCATCAAGTACATTTTCTTTTGTTTTTGTCACAATAAAAGAAAGGACAAAACTGAGAGTGATATCCAGAGTCTTACTTTCTTCTAAATGTCATGAAGAGGCAGATCTAGCTATTCCTCTAATATTAGCTCAGATATTGAGAAAATATAGTCATAATTGTATCTCTTTGTTTCTAAATCAAGAGATAAATGGTGCTAGTGCTTTTGGTGCAAAGTTGCTAAAGGATTTAGGAGCCAAAGACAATCAGTCAAAGAAGGAATAGCCAAGAAAATTTAACTTAATTTTACAGTACTCAAGGAAAAGTCATGGGTGGAAACTGTTAGGTCAAGCTCTGAGGGAGAACAGTGAAAGATTAATGAGAAAAATATATGCCTTATTTCTCTCAGTGTTAGTGACTACATCTTTCTCAAAATTATATATTCTCTTCAATGCAGCATACTTTACTTTTATTTAAATTACTTAAATGAAGAGCTTTAATATTATAGAAAAAGCATAACTGAATGTGAAAGTCAGCTACACTCCTTTCAACTGAGTTAATCCATTAGTGGAAGTCTAGCTGCATAAACCAGGCACCACATCCAGGTGGTGGCATCAACAGCCACTTCATGTCTCCCATATCCACTGGTGGCACCTTCATGGATTTCTCAGCATGTTGCTTGTTTTAAGCAGGGCATTTAGTTGCAAACAACAGAAGCCAACTTTTGATTAACTCTGTCAAAACATAACTTATCAAAAAGCTACACAATGTCTTGATAGATTGACAGGAAGGTTGGAGAAACAGAAGGGGAAACAAGGCAAGAATAAAGGGAAGCCAAGGTGATGCCAAAGGAAAACATCTGGATCAGTGGCATCTACCACCAGCACTGGCAGTAGAATGGGATTCTAAACTCTCCTACTTCTCATCAATATATAAAGTCCTGGAAGCATCTCATTATGTTTCTGCTTTTGCTCCATCTGCCAAGAATCAAAGAGAATAAATATTTCAGCTTTTCGTCTTCTGTCACAGTGGTGGATTCTTCAAGCACAAGAAGGGGCTTTATAGGATGGGCAGCTAAGGATTGGGTAATTTATATCACAGCACCAGTGAGGAAAGTAAATGCTAGAGTTTTGGTCACACCCACACACATAATGCCTTTTCCAGTTAAGACAGTCTGTAGAAAGAATGCTGCAGAAATTTGTGCATCCATGAGACACAGATGCATAGGAAATCAAATTTTTATATTCTATTTCCAGAGATTCTACTACCTTTACCTATCTCCTCTCAGCTTTCTAATCCCTCAAGCAGTACATCTGCCCCTCTGAGAGAGGTTGAAAGGTGAGTGGGTTTCATCAATAAAATATAAATGGTATAGACAATGGTACATACACTAGTACATGTTTAATAACTGCATCTCTGGATTTAGAGAGGCAGCCCTGATTTGTAGAATTTGCCCATTTCTGTGGTGTAAATACTTCCACCATGGCAGATTTCAAAGATGGTTATATTTAATATCCAGTTTACAAAATTTCTGAAAGTTTAGCAATTAGCTTTCAAGACCAAGTATGCAATGGCTTTGGCATAACACTGAGTGGATAAGAGTGACATAAGGCCTAGCAGTTAAGAGGAAAAATAAACTTGCTAAAAGCATGTGTGAAAAGAAAAAGAAAAAATGGCCACTGTATTTCTAATATATATTTATCAATTTGGAAAAGAGAAAAGAGAGACAAGTAGGAAATTAGAGAGTCACAGTTTCAAGGCTCATCAACTGATAAGTTATAGGAAATGATGAACATAAACGTAGCCTAAAATAAGTGAGGTGAGAGAACTCCATGAAAACAAGCAGAGAAAATAATTGATCTACTGTTTTGGGTTAGAGAACTTATTTAAAGAGGCTTGAGAAAAAAGAGCACCTGGAACAAATCTTGAGGGTTAGATATATTTATCATTCATTGCTACAAAAATGTTGCATAGAAACTACTGCAGATCATCGTGGCTTAAAATATTAATCATGCATTATTGTTCTTGGGTCCATGAGTTGTCTAGGTAGTTCTCTTGGTCTTCACCAGGGTCACTTATATATCTGCACTCATCTTTGGGTTGGATAGGTGGCTCTGTTGATCTTGGCTGAACTCATTCATATGTTTGAAAGGCATCTGGTTCTTAGCTGGTTTAGGATGACTTCAGTTTTTCTTCATTGGTTCCTCTTATCCTTCCAGCAAGCTAACCCAGACTTACTCTCATGATGAGATAAAGATGCAACAGTGAGTGAGCCAAATCTTACAAAAGAGCAAGAAGAAATATATATGAGCTTTTCTTTTCTTTTCTTTCTTTTTCTTTTTCTTTTTTTTTTTTTTTTTTGAGACAGAGTCTCGCTGTGTTGCCCAGGCTGGAGTATAGTGGCAAAATTTTGGCTCACTGCAAACTCTGCCTCCCAGGCTCAAGCGATACTCATGCCTCAGCCTCCTGAGTAGCTGGGATTACAGATGTGAGCCACCACACCTGGCTAATTTTTATATTTTTAGTAGAAACCGAGTTTCAGTATGCTGGCCAGGCTGGTCCCAAACTCCTGGCCTCATGTGATCTGCCCACATTAGTCTCCCCAAGTGGGGGGATTACAGGTGTGAGCTTTTCAAACCTCTTCTTGCATCACATTTGCTAACATTTGATTGGCCAAAGCAAGTCACTTGGCCAATGACTCAGAGTGAGATGGTATCACAAAGCTGCAGCCGTAAAGTGTGGCTAGAGAAAAGCCATTACTTGATTTTATTACTACAATCAATCTACCATTCTAGGTATTATGGAAACAGTGGTAACCATGACAAACATGGTTTTCTCATTCTTCATGGAACTCATAGCCTAGTGGATGGTGCAGAAGTGTTCACAGGCAATTAATACACAGTGTAGTTAGTGGTGTAACATGAGAAGTTTATATTGTATTGGCTCCATATTTAGCAACCCATGACATCTTGTTTACACATTGCTTTCAATAGTATTCAAATCATCCTGTGTCTGAAGTTAAAAATGGCCTGGTCCAGTCCATTTTAATTCGGTCTACTAGAAGATTTATATGGCCCATGAAGTGTTTTAGTTTCTGGGGAGGGACAAAAAAGACAAAGATAAATAAGAGGCATTTCCTGCCCTCCGTGAAGTCAAGGTCTATCAGGAAATAAATTTTAGTCTTTATTTTCTTGGAGTTTGTGAAGTCCCCATTCCTCATTTCTTCTCTATAGTTTATGAAAGCTAGACCAGGAAAGGAATGGGGAAGCATTCCTACCAAAGTGTTATTGAGACAATTATCCATAGCTCAATGTGCTATTTGGCAATGAACCAAGAAAATCTCCCTTACTAATCTGGGAATGGAACCTATGTCCTCTGACTCATTCGTACTATTTCTATTAAGTAGGCGAAGCCAATCTGTTACATAATTACACTATGATGAACACCACTACATTTGGGGTATGGTTCCAACCACCAGTTAATAAATCCCATTTTTCAGAGAACACTGACACCCACATACCCACAGAAATCATGTTTGAACTGCATAACCTTATCCCAGGCCATAGCTGGTTGGTTAACTGGTTAACACTACCCTAAGCTGGGCAAACCAGATTATTTTACCTGGAATTTTTGGATACCCTATCTCTGTCCTTGTGAGTGACTGTAATACCTCAAGTGAGTAATACCTAAACTCATCTGGGGGACAACAGAATGGCCATAAGTTTCTATGTGACAAAGAGCAAAGAAAGCTTGTCTGCATCTAGAAAGACACGTAATGCTGATATACAAAGGGAAACAGCAATGAGGAATTGAAAGTCATGAAAGTATTTGAATTTCTGGTCCAATATGGCTTTATAATATGCCTTAGAGATATATATCTAGTACAAAACAAAGCCCATATCAAACCTCGGTGTACCACCATTACATTCATAATAAAATAAGATCATAATAAAATAAGATCCCATTAATTTGGAGGCCATTAAATCAAAGTTTTTAATGTAATTGTTCCATATTCAGCAACTCATGACATCTTATGTATACATAAGTTAAGTGGCACTTAACTAGATCTTGGAGACAAGGAATGATTTCCAAGGAAAACTGATAGCAAGGATGAGATCTGATGAATGAGTAGGATTAATGGCCAGAAAAGGCCATTTGGAAGAGTATTCTGCTATGGATTGAATTGTGTCCCCCCAATATATGTTGATGTCCTAAATACCAGTACCTTGGAATGTGACCTTATTTGGAAGTAAGATTGTTGCAGATATATTTAGTTAAGATAAGGTCATACTGGAGTAAAATGGACCCTTAATCCAACATGACTAGTGTCCTTATAAGAAGCGGATGTGAAGACATGAGGGAAGAAGATCATGTGATGATAGAGGCAGAGATTGAAGTGCTGCAGCTAGAAGGCAAAGAATGCCAAGGATTACTAGCAACCGCTTGAAGCTAGAAAGATGCAAGGATGAGTGTTGTTTCAGAGGGAGTGAGATCTTGCTGACATCTTGATTTCAGACCTCTAGACTCTAGAAATATGAGACAATAAATTTCTGTTGTTTAAAGCTACTACCCAGTTGGTGATACTTTATTATAGCAGCCCTAGAAAACTAATACATATCCCCTATAGAGAAAATGATATGTTTAAAGGCCTAGAAGTAAGAGAGAGAATGGCTCAGTTAAGGATATATAAATAGTTCACCATAGTTGAAATTTATAGGTGGAGAAATGAGGCTGGCTAGTTGAACAAACAGGAACAAGATTATGCAGAAGTTTGTAATTTAATCTAAAGATAAATATAAGCTTCATCAAATGGTTTAAGAAAGGAAATAAGGTAATCAGACTTGTGTTGTAGAAGAGCACAATGACTTCAGTAAGAAATAGATTGGAGGGGAGTAATGTAGCAGGAAAACAAGTTAAGAGGCTATAGAATTTGTCTAAGTGAGTATTACTGTATAAGAAAGTACCCCAAACTCAGTGGCTTAAAACAACATTTAAAGACGATTTCTCATGAGCATACAGATCAGATGATAGATGGCTAATCTAAACTTGGTTTGTCTGGGCATCTACAGAAAGCTGAGAGTCATATAGACTGGGTTTGGCTAAGATTGGCTTCACACTCTGTGTGTTTTATTTTTCTCCTGGGAAAAGTGAGCAAGCTTGGGCACATCCTTTGCATAGATATGGAAGAGGTTCAGGTGGGCAAGCCCAAGCAGACAAGAATTCTATCAAGCCTCTGCTAGTATCATGTCTGCTAACACTCCACTGGGCAAGACACACCACATGGCTGAGTTAAATTTCAAAGGACAGGAAAACACATTTTGTCTTTTGATTGAAGAAACTGTAAAGTCACATAGCAAAGGGTGTACATTTAGGGAAGGGTCAAAGATTGAGATCATTAATACAATCCATCTGTCGTGGGAAATTACCTTGATGCAATGGTAGCCTCCAAGTAAATCACCAGGCAAACTATCCCAGAGGTCACAAACCATTTACCAAGTAAATTTTAATGCACACAGCAATAATCAAAGGGAAAGAGATGAGATAGGTTCACACATGTAGGACAGTGTTCAAAAAAGCAGAACTACTTTACTTGAATCCTGGGGTATGGATTGGGCATTCATCCTTTCTCTCTGTTGCATCAGTCAGTCTTCCTTGCTAATGGTATGGTTATAAACACCAGAGTTGAGGTTTGAGTATGGGGTCCACAGAGGGAAGGGGCTTGGGAGCAGTGACATGCACTGTCCTCTGAGAGATGCTAAGACAAGTACACCTGGCTACAGTTGTGGCTTGCTAATAAGGCTGCTGAACAGCTAAAAGCTTAATTGTATTTCTTAGGCATAGGACACATGGGACCAAGATGGGTGTCACCAATGGGTGGCCAAATTAAGACTTCATAAATACAGAGTGCTTCACATTCCTGAAGTAAAAATGGTGTGCCCCCTGTACCTCATGTATATTTATCACATATATCAATAAGTATTAGTGTTTCCTTGATCTTTCCATCATTTTATATGTTCACACATATATGTTCTACTTACTTCACTTATCTTACATGCCTTCAAGATTAATAAGTTATTTATTGCTATGGGCTGAATTATGCCCTTCCAAAATTCATATGTTGAAGTCCTGATATCTAATATGACTGTATTTGGAGATAGGGCTTTTAGGAAGTAATTAAGATTAAATTAGTTCATAAGGTTTGAGCTCTAATATGATATAATTGGTGGTTGTATAAGAAAAGGAAAAGTGAGAGAAATCCTTTCTTCACATTGAGCACACACAAACTGAGGAAAGGTCATGGGAGGACACAGCAATAAGGCAGTCAATAGCAAGCCCAGAAGAGGGCACTCACAGAACCTGCCCATGCTGGCACCCTAATCTTGATGTCTAGCTCCCAGAGCTGTGAGAAATAAATTTCTGTTTTGAAGCAATATAGTCCATGGTATTTTGTTATGGCAGTCAGACCTGACTACAACAGTCATCTTTGCCTAGCACATTGTATGAATTTCATTCATCCCATTTATTTTCTTGTCTTTTACAGCATAATTGAATATTCTGAAAGAATATAGCAAATACACATTACACCACCACATGGAGAGATATTAGTGATGTGAATTAGATGAGAATACAGAGAATGGCAAGAAAGAGAAATGGAAAGACTCAAAAGTAATATTTCCATGAATTGTTGACTGAATAATAAGCTAAAATGGGGCTGAGAGGCAGGAAGGGGCCAAGGCTGGCCTCAGGTTTCTGGCTTGGGAATCTGAGTTAATGATAATGTCATCCCCTGGAAAAAATGCACAGCAAGAATAACCATTATGTGGAGAAAGAGAATGAATACAGCTTTTCACAGGATTGAGTTTAGATGAGTTGGGCAGGGACCATCTCTAAGTGGGACATATTGGCTGGTTAGTTGGATGCATAAAGGTGGAGTCCAATAACGACATCTGGCCTGGAGACATAGGTATGGGTGTCATGGATAAGGATAAGGTAAACAAAGTCACAAGAGAGTGCAGCAGTTAGAAAGGAGGATGCCCCAAAGAAGAACGCTGCTTGGAGATCTTGGTTTGAAGGACAGCAGAAGAAGAGGGGTCTGAAATAGAGAAGAGAAAAGGCAGGCAGGGAAGAGAATGCAAATCTGCAACTATGGGGCTTGGCAACTACTGGAGTCTCAGGTACTACACATTTGATGCCAAGAGTGTAAATAAAAATGGGCTGATGAGTGACCCTTGGTTTAACAATAAGAAGTTGACAGTGACCCCAGTAAGGGGCCTACTGGAAAACAATGAGGGAAGCCAGATGTTGTGGGTTGAGGTGAGGTAGTGAGACACCTCAAAATGTCTGAGGCTGTGATAAGAATGAGAGGGCTTGGCTACAATTGGGAAAACATGTGAACACCAGGAGGACCTAGTTTTATTATTTTAAAAAATATAGGAGCTTGTAAATATTGAGAAAGAGTCGCAACAAAGGGACAGGCTAACCATGGAAGATTTTGGATGGGGTGAGATTTCTGAGCCCAAGGCAGGAAGGAAATGGAATTTGCTTTAGACAGGAGGGGCCTCCTCTCTGTAAAAAGAGGGAAGGAGCAGAGTGCAGATGCAGGAGGATTTGTAGGGCTGGGGACAGCAGGGTGGGGGACTTCCTCTTTGTGGTTTCCATTTCCTTTGTGAAAGAGAGGGCAAGGTTATCTGTTGAAAGTGAGGTAGTGGGTAGACATTTCAGGAAACAGAAGACAGTTTTCAATGTTGTATCTTTTGTTCAGAAAGGAGACTTGACTGTAGAAATACAAAATGATTTCCAGGCCCAGATAAGGGCCCAGTTGAGCCTGGAGCTCATAAATCAGTAATGGTAGGAGTCTGTGGGTAGCTTTTCTAGCTTTTCTTACCCACCCACGAGCAAGTATAGAGGACAATTGAGTTGATCAGGGTTGGTTTTTGCCTGCAGGTGGTACAGAAGGGCACTGCATGAGAGAATTCAGGATTTGTGCAAGAAAATGGCAGAAGTGAACTGAGTCTAAGATGAGTAGAATGCCAAGAAGTGAACACAAGGTGGGAGCAAAGTCAAAGAGTCAAAAAGAACTCAAAGTTTGATGAGGTTGAAGGACAGTCATCTTGGGTGTGAGTGAATTAGGAAGCCAGGGAACAGGAGGTTGTAGTCAGAGGATGGGTGTATGAGATGCAGATTTCAGAAGCAGTCCACTTCTGAGAGATGACAGGGTTCAGAGTGTGGCTATGGGAGTCCATGGAGGTGAAGATCTCTGAATGAGGAAGTCAAGGATGACTGAGGCAGGGTATTGGATCCACTGAAGTCACCCAGAAAGATGGCAAATGTTAGCGAGGAGAGGCAGGCTGCAATGCAGTGCCCGAGTTCTCAATAAAGCAACTCATGTGAGGACACAGCAGTACATGGACCACCCCCATTACAAAGGAGGGGCAGAGGGAATTAGAGCCAAGAGGCCCACACCTCAGTGGGGCACAGGGATCTGCATGCAGTGGAAGGATTGAAAGTATAGAAATGTCAACGAGGAGCTAGGAAAAAAACAACTCTCATAGCCTAGTCCACTCTCATAGCATGGCATGTAGAGTAGTTGGAGAGCCAACTGCTGTAGCTTAGCTGTCTGTAGGCCATGGGGTCTTCTGGAGGAAAGAAGGCCATGAAGTTGTGGAGATGTTCAGAGAATAGTTGAGGGTGTAGGGGAGGTTATTAACCATGGGAGGAGAAGTACAGATGTCCAGTGGGAAGGTTTTGTAGGGGATGGGGATGACCAGGTTGTTGCCCAGATGAATTAAGAGAATGTAGAAGATATGGGAGAATTGGAAGAGCTGTCCTCGCTTGATCCTGTTCCCTCAAATATATTTCAAGAGTTTCTTGGTTCGAGACAAGAGTCCCTCAAATACATTTAAAGAGTTTCTTGGTTCCTTTTATTTAGATGAACCACACTCAACCTTTTCCAAACTTCCCAGGTGGCTCAGTAGCCAAATACCTCCCCACCCTGTTTGCCCTTCTTTTCTTGCAAAGTGGTTTCATGATAAACTTACATAGAATTTGTTCAAATCCTGACCACTGCACTAACAAGCTATAAGACCTTGAGCAACCTATTTGACCTCTTTTAGCCCCAGTCTCCTCATCTGTACAATGGGAGGTGGGTATTAATACCATCTTCATTGGGTTGGTGGGAGGACTAAGTGTACACAGTGCACATAGTCTGATGCTCCACATGTGGTAGCTGCACAATGCATGGGTTTTGTCTTCCTCTTTAAATGTGGTATGCAGAATTGAGAAAAATGTTCTAAGTGCAATCTGACTGGTCAAGAGTGAAGGGGGATCTTGACTTCCTATGTTATGGAGACCACACATCTATGGTGTAACCTCAGACTGATTGTGCTACCCTTTTAAAGACTTGCCTCACATTATTGGCTCATACAGAAGTGTGCAATCAACTACAACCACCAGAACTTTTAAAAATGTATTTGCAGCAATTGAGTTGGGGTAGCTGATAAGACATTATCAGGCCAACTATACACGAATTAAGAAATCTAATGGGAGGAAATGTTGTTGCATTAGTTTGACAGGGCTTCCATAACAAAGTACCTCAGCCTGGATGTTTTAAACAACAGAAATTTATTTTCTCACAGTTTTAGAAGCTACAAATTCAAGATCAAGGTTTCAGCATGTTTGGTTTCCTTCTGGGGCCCCTTTGCTTGGCTTGTAGATGGTCATCCTCTTCCTTTATCTTAATATGGTCTTTCCTCTGTGTGGTCTTTCCTCTGTGTGTACACGCCTGTGCCCCAACTTCCTCCTCTTATAAGGTCATATTAGTTTAGAGCTCACCTTCTGACTTCCTTTTAATTTAAATGCCTCTTTATAGATTCTATCACCAAATTAAGTCACATTCAGAGGTCCTAGGGGCTAAGACTTCAATATATAAATTTCGAAGGGGACACAATTCAGCCCGTAACAAAATAGTGAGGCTCTCTTATTTCTATAAAATACTTCCAGTTTCATCCCTGTTGTTTCAATGACAGGATTTCATTCTTTTTATGGCTGAATAGTATTCCATTGTGTATATATACCACAATGGAATGAGAATTTTATTTTCAAACACCTTCTTGTCACATTTTAATATATATTAGAAACACACAAAAAATGCTGAGAGAGAATATAAATTAAGTTTGATTAACACATAATAAGGGATGGGTGCTCTTCATATGAAAGAGAAAAATCTCTGAAAAAGTATTCACTGAGTGAAGAAGTAAATAATGCATCCCCTTTACCACAGATAAAATGTACAACTGTCAAGTCTAAGGGACAAAACGAGGCAAAATAAAAAAAAATCATGTGGGAAGTTTATCTTTTTCTATATTTCAGAACATGGAGGAACACATGGCTGATGTCTGGCCATATGTTCCTCCTTGGAAACATGGGCATAAATGTTTCTTTAGAGTTTTAGCTATGGAAGAAGCCCTGGAAAGAATGGCTAGTCTGTTGCTGCTGCTGCCCTGCAGATACGTTCTTGGAGTTCCTGTTAAGAATTGTTGGGTAGACTGCACTAAATTATCCAAATTCTCTTGCCCAGTTCTTATGTGAAGGAGGTCACACAATTTCAAGATGACCACATAGGTATGGAAAGAGGAACCAATATTCCTCGAACATCACCTACTAGTAGGTTCTGTGATAGGTGGTTTGCATTCATTAATTTAATAAAGTATTCACATCAAGAAAAATGCCCAAATAATCTGATTTTAAAATGGGCAAGAGATCTTGATAGAGTTTGGATGTTATCCCAGCCCAAATCTCATGTCAAAATGTAATCTCCAATGTTGGAGGTGGGGTCTGGTGGGAGATGATTGGATCATGGGGATGGATTTCTCATGAATGGTTTAGTACCATCCCCTTTGTACTGTCCTGGTGATAGTGAGTGAGTTCTCACGAGATCTGGGCATTTAAAAATGTATGGAACCTCCCCCGTCCCTCTTTTGCTCCTGCTCTGGCCATGTGATGTGTCTGCTCCCCCTTCGCCTTCTGCCATGATTGTAAATTTCCTGAGGCATGCCCAGAAGTCAAGCAGATGTCAGCATCATGCTTCCTGTACAGCCTGCAGAACCATGAGCCAATTAAATCTCTTTTCTTTATAAATTACTCAGCCTCAGGTATTTCTTTATAGCAATGCTGGAATGGACTAATACAGTTCTGAATAGACATTTCTCAAAAGAAGACATACAAGTGGTAAACAGGTATATGAAAAATGCTCACCATCACTAATCATTAGAAAAATGCAAATCAAAACCACAATGAGCTATCACCTCACCCCAGATAAAATGGCTTTAATCAAAAAGACAAAAAATAGTAGATAATGGTAAGGATGTAGAGAAAGGGGAATGATTGTACACTGTTGGTGGGAATGTAAAGTAGTACAACCACTATAGAGAACAGTATGGAGATTCCTCAAAAAAACAAAAAATAGAAGTACCATATGATCCAGGAATCCCATCACTGGGTATATATCCAAAATAAAGCAAGTCAGTATTGAAGAGATGGCTGCACTACTGTGTTTACTGTAGCACTATTCACAATAGCCAATAGCCAAGATAAGAATTAACTTAAGTTCCATCAATGGATGAATAGAAAATGAAAATGTGGTATATATACACAATGGAATATTATTCAGCCATAAAAAGAATGAAATCCTGTCATTGAAACAACATGGATGAAACTGAAAGTATTTTATAGAAATAAGAGAGCCTCACTATTTTGACTGATGGAAACTATTAATACAACATTCAATTTGCAGAGTTAATACAAGAAAAAATGTTACCCGAAAACTGAGTTATATGGGCCTCTCCATAGTTATTATCCTCTGTGAACACTGTTATTGGCTTCTTTCACCATGAATTAGCTATGTGTGACTTTTATATAAAGTAAAATTTATTTAAATTGAGCCATTCTGCATGTACTATTTTGTGGTTGGCTTCATTCATCCATCCATGTTGTGGTGAGAAGCAGTGATTAATTTATCTTCATAATAGCATAGTATTTCATTTGTATGAATATACACATGCAATTATTTTTCTATTAATGGCATTTGGGTTTCTTCTGTTGGGACATTTATTAAAAATACTGTTATGAATGTTCTTGAAAATGCATTTTGGTAAATATATATGCACATTTCTTATGAGTACATAGAGGTAAAGCTACTAGATCATAAGATTACATTGATTTAACTTTAGTATAGGATGCCAAATAGTTTATGAAGTAGTTATGGTACCAATTTACACTCTGACCAGCTGTAGCAAAACTTACTTATTTTAGGGAAGAGCATATATAATATTGGTGTAATTTCATGCGTTCCTTAAATATTTGAACGAATTCGCTGGTAAAGCCAAATGCACTTGGAGTTTGTTATGAGAGTAGGTTTTGAATTACAGCCTCAATTTCTTTATAACAGAAAGAACAATTCTAATTTTTATTTATTAAATGATTTTTCCATTTATCATTTTGATACTGATAGTTAATTTAATTCTATTCTCTGCGAAGACCATAATCTCCTTTAAAATGTTCTGAAACTTGTTTCATTGTTCATAATATGGTTAACATTGGTAACTTTCTAAGTACACCTGAGAAGACTATATATTGTAATTATACAGTACATTGTTCTACATACATCAATTAGGTCAAGTTCATTAATGGTATTCTTTAATCCTAATCAAAACCCCAGCAGTGTTTGTTTATTTATCCACAAAAATCTGACTCTAAGCAGGGAAAAACAAAAAAGGCCACACCCATCTCAATGTATATTATTACTCTTAGGACCTGGGCCTCAAAAGTCCTGACTTCTTTTATTGCCTCTTGATGTTCTTTGCATTTTATGTAGCTTTTATAGCTGTTTGCAGTGGGAGGGTTGTTGTGATATAAGCTGCTCTACCAGAACTGAAAATGGAAGTCCTTCCCCGACCACCGTATTTTTATTGTTGGTATTATTATTTCTAATGGAATGAATGAATTTTCTTAAAATAGTACAAAAGAAATATATTCATGGGATTTAAAAAATCTTTTCTTTTTTCATGTTGCTTGAATTTATTGTTATTTAACTAGTGTGTTTCTAGAAGACAGAATGTATAATAAATATAAATCAAAGCTCTTTCAATGCAATGGGTATTATTTACATGTGGAGAAGGGCAGCATTTACCTCAAATCATTATGTTTATGTTTCCAAAGGGCTTGCCCAACTACAGGCAGAGTAAATTGTTTCTGTTTGGGAGACATGTTGCTCAGGCCTAAGGCAAAGTTAAGCAAGTCTCATTGAACATAGGAATCTCATACGCACAATACTCAGGGAGGCTGAGGCGGGAGAATTGTTCGAACCCTGGAGGCAGAGGTTGCAGTGAGCTGAGATCGCACCATTGCACTCCAGCCTGGGTAACAGGGTGAGACTCCATCTCAAAAAAAAAAAAAAAAAAAAATTCTAGGTTGAATACCACTTCCAGCAGAACTTTGAGTTTCTATGAAATTTCCCATGGTCATATGTACATAAAGAGACGGCATATGCTTTTTCTCTCTCAGGTGTGGTCCCTGGTCCATGGGCCTTGGTCCATGGTCTTCTAGTTTCCAGTGTTGCTGAAACAAGTTTGATTCTTGCTACTTTATGGGTTACCTGTGTTTTGATTTGTTTTGTTTTGCTTTAATATTTCCCTTCTGGAGGCTGTTGCAAATTTACTTGAACCTCCATGTTCTGAAATTTTGTAATAATATGTCTAGACATAAGAAATTATTTTCAAGGTGATGGCTACTCTGTGGACTCTATCCATATGATGACTTGTATTATTTGGCTCAGATAAAGTATCTTATAATTTCTGGCACTTTTCTCTCATGTGCTATTTCTATACTCTCTTTCTGAAACTTCCATCCGTTGGATGACAGACTTGACTCTTTTAATTCCTATGTTTCACTCTTCCCCTTCTTTGTGTCTGGTATTTCCATGCCTCTAGTTTCTCTGGAATTCTTCAGGGTAGGTAGGAATCTTCCTGAGCGTTGTCCCCTTCCTCGCATATGTCTAAGTTTGATTTATTTCAGCCTAGTTCATGATTTACCACTTCTCTATCAAAAAATTAAATGGTACCAGCTCCTCTTTGTAGCTCTGGTAGAATTTGGCTGTGAATCCAACTGGTCCTGGGCCTTTTTTGGTTGGTAGGCTATTAATTACTGCCTCAATTCCAGAACTTGTTATTGGTCTATTCAAGGATTTGACTTCTTCCTGGTTTAGTCTTGGGAGGGTGTATGTGTCTAGGAATTTATCCATTTCTTCTAGATTTTCTAGCTTATTTGTGTAGAGGTGTTTATACTATTCTCCGATGGTAGTTTGTATTTCTGTGGGGTCAGTGGTGATATCTCCTTTATCATTTTTTATTGTGTCTATTTGATTCTTCTTTCTTTTCTTCTTTATTAGTCTGGCTAGCGGTCTATCTATTTTGTTAATCTTTGCAAAAAACCAGCTCCTGGATTCATTGATTTTTTTGAAGGGTTTTTCATTCTATCTCCTTCAGTTCTGTTCTGATCTTAGTTATTTCTTGCCTTCTGCTAGCTTTTGAATTTGTTTGCTCTTGTTTCTCTAGTTCTTTTTTTTCTTTTCTTGTTTTTTTTTTTTTTTTTTTTTTTTTTTTTTTTTTTTTTTTTTTTTTTACTGAGTTTTGCTCTTATTGCCCAGGCTGGAGTGCAATGGCGCGATCTTGGCTCACCGCAAACTCCGCCTACAGGTTCAAGCAATTCTTCTGCCTCAGTCTCCCGAGTAGCTGGGATTACAGGCATGCACCACCACGCCTGGCTAATTTTGTATTTTCAGTACAGACGGGGTTTCTCCATGTTGGTCAGGCTGGTCTCAAACTCCTGACCTCAGGTGATCTGCCGGCCTCGGCCTCCCAAAGTGCTGGGATTACAGGTGTGAGTCACCATGCCCAGCCCCTCTGGTTCTTTTAATTGTGATGTTAGGGTGTTGATTTTAGATCTCTCCTGCTTTCTCCTATGGGCATTTAGTGCTATAAATTCTGGAAAAATAAAAAAGGGGAACTTTCCTTTCGGTAAAGTTGAGATTTGGGTTCGCAGCAGTTTACTTTTTTTTTTTTTTTTTTTTTGAGGCAGGTTCTCACTCTGTTGCACAGGCTGGAATGCAGTGGCGTGATTTCGGTTCACTGCAACCTGTCTCCAGGGTTCAAGCGATTCTTGTGCCTCAGCCTCCCACGTAGCTGGGACTACAGGCGCATGCCACCATGCCCAGCTAATTTTTGTGCTCTTTTTTTTTTTTTTTTAGTAGAGACGGGGTTTCACCATGTTGCCCAGGCTGGTCTTGAACTCCTGAGCTCAAGTGATCCACCCACCTTGGCCTCCCAAAGTGCTGGGATTACAGGCATGAGCCACCACACCTGGCCAGTTTACAAACATTTTTGACCACAGCCACAGTAAGAACACATTTTATATTGTGACTCGGTGTACTCATAACTGTGTAGAATGGAAACAAAAATTCTCCCAAAGGTTACTTGACTCAACATGAGGAGTGCTGTAGGATATCTCATTTGTATTTGATTCTTGTATATTTCCTTTTTAAAAATGTTTGGTTGAGATTCACTAAATTTATATGAGGATCCATTAATAGTTTGTAACCCACAGGTGGAAGACTTCTGGAACATAAGTTACAAAAGATATAGCAACACTAGGCTAGTAGGGCCCTTCCAGAACAAGCCTTCCACAGTTTCCATGGCTACTCATTTTTCAGGTCAATGAAATTAGTGATGCAGTCAACCAAAACTATCACGGCAATCTGCCCCTCTCTTTCTTCTTCATCAGACCTGGGAATGCACCACATAATGAAAGCAACAGGAATGTGACATCTCTCGACAGTGCTCTCACAGAGAAACCAGGCCAGTTTTTGCAAGGAATGGTTTGTTCATATACCTCACCCAGGCTGCAGAAGACCTGACCCCTTCCCTCACCTCAACAGCCACTCAGATGAGAATTTATTTCTTTATGGGTCCTTTGAGGAGTTGCCCTCCCCCAGGGTGTGGAGAATTACTGATGACTCAGAGACGCCAAACACCAGCTCTGAATCAGGGGACATGCCACCTCTAAGCCTCCCTTCGGGTTTCCCCACATGCCACAAGTCCACCAGGCTCCTGCAGCCCTGCTGGCGGTGTGAGGTCCCTCGTCTTAAGCCCAGCTACCCTTTGCCACTGGGCTGATTGCCTACCTGGGTACTATAGGGCCTCTTTCCCATAATGCTGGAGATGGGACCCTGAACTAAAGGACCACAGCCTTTCCAGAGCAGCAGATAGGTTGCCAAGTCTGATCTGCAGAGCTATGAGTGGGGGGTGGCAAAGGGAAATTGTGGGTGTGGGTGGACATGGGGGTGATGGCGTTGCTCCACTTTTAGCAGCTGAAGGGAGAACATGTGGTGGCTTGGAGTACCTCAAAAGAGTGGGAGGTTAAGAGTAAGGTTTTGAAAGTCAGATGGTTTCAACTCAATGTTGGTTCTTCCCCTTATTGTCTGTGTGACTTTGCCGTTGACCAATTTTTTAACCTAGTCTGTGGTCTCCACTTGTGTAACTTCTACTTTTCATCTTGTTTTGAAGAATACATGTGATAATGCATATGAATCATGAATTGCCTCACATATAGCATGGGCTCATTAATAGTAGCTGCTATTATTAATGCATTGTTGTTGTTATCATACTGGAGAAGAGAAAAAGGTGGAAAGACTTAGCCAGTGGCCCCTGGAATGCAGCTAAATGCAGGATGTAATGCCTGGGAACTGCACATATAGTGTACCCTATTACAGAAACTTGCCCTTCCTGGTTTGGCAGAGTGTGTCATGCTTGCCTGTTAGGAGGAGAAGCTTCTTGAGTAGCTGTGCTCAGAAGGACTCTGAAGCCATGGCAAGTCCCAGTGTGGCAACAGAGCCTCACACTGAGCATCTCGGCCTGTCATGGGTTTGGAGTGGTGAACATGGGCAGGCCAGCTGAGTATCTGTCTTCCCTTCCCCTTTAGGACTTAATATTTCGTGATTTAGTCATAATTTTTCAGGCTTTTCAAGATGGCTTGTTTTAAATGCATTATTTCTCATTGGGACTTTCAGGGGGTGATACGTAAGCCTCACCTACATTCCTGAAAGGCCACATTCTACAAGGCACATATTTGAGGAGGCTGTTAGGTGCATAATAGAGATGGGTCTAGCATTGGAGGGGAACAGAAGTGGTGGGAAAGAAACAACAAGTCACAGAATAAGAAATATAAAAGGGAGAAAATTAGAACACATGCAGCGTAAAACAGCAAGCTAAAACTCCTGCTAGGCCCTGATGCTAAGGCAGGGTCAATATTCTGTACCTCGATGAGCAAGCACTGCCACCTGCTGGCCAAGGGGAATGTGACTGCCAAGGGATTCCTTTGGAAATGGCATACATGCATACATCATTTTGTTGTGCTTTGAACATAATTGCATTTCTTTTTTTTTTTTTTTTTACAAATTGAAGGTTTGTGGCAGCTCTATCTCAATCAAGTCTATCGGCACCATTTTTCCAACAGCATGTGCTCACTTTGTGTCTCTGCTACATTTTGGTAATTCTCTGAAATGTTTTAAAGAAATGAAAAATTTCAAACTTTTTCACTATTATTGTATTTGTTATGATGATCTGTGATCAGTGATCTTTGATGTTACTATCGGAATTCTTCCACAAACCACACCCATATAAGACAGCAAATTTAATGGATAAACGTGTGTGCGTTCTGACTGTTCCACAAACTGACAGTTCCCCCATCTGTCTCCCACTCCTCAGCCCTTCCTATCCCTGAGACACAGCAATATTAAATTAGGCCAACTAATAACCCTACAGTGGCCTCTAAGTTTTCAAGTGAAAGGAAGAGTTACACATGTACACTTTCAACCAAAAGCTAGAAATGATTAAGTTTAGTGAAGAAGGCATGTTGAAAGCTGAGAGAGGCAAAAAACCAGACCTCTTGTGCCAAACAGCCAAGTTTTGAATGCAAAGGAAAAGTTCTTGAAGGAAATTAGAAGTGCCACTCCAGTCAACATAGAAATGACAAAAAGGAAAACAGCTTTATTTCTGATATGGAGAAAGTTTTAATAGTCGAGATAGAAGATCAAACCAGCCACAACATTCCCTTAAGCCAAAGCCTAATCCAGAGCAAGGCCCTAGCTCTTCAATTCTGTGAAGGATAAGAGAGGTGAGGAAGCTGCAGAAACAAAGTTGGAAGCTAGCAGAGGTTGGTTCATGAGGTTTAAAGAAAGAAGCTGTTTCCATAACATAAAAATGCAAGGTGAAGCAGCAAGTGCAGGTGGAGAAGCTGCAAAAAGTCACCCAGAAGATTCAGCTAAGATCATTGAAGAAGGTGGCTACACTAAACAACATATTTTCAATGTAGACAAACAGCCTTGTATTGGAAGAAGATGCATCTAGGACTTTCATAGCCAAAGAGGAGAAGACAATGCCTGGCTTCGAAACTTCAAAAGACACTGACTGTCTTGCTAGGGGCTAATGCTGCTGGTAACTTTAAACTGAAGACAATGCTCATTTACCATTCCAAAACTCCTAGGGCCAATATGAATTATGCCAAATGTACTCTGCCTGTGCTCTTGAAATGAAGCACATTTCTAGATGAAAGCACATCTGTGTACAACATGGTTTACTGAATAAGCCCACATAAACCTACTGTAGAGAAAAAAAATCCTTTCAAAATATTACTGCTCATTGACATTGCACCTGGTCAACCAAGAACTCTGATGGAAATGTGCATGGTGATGAATGTTGTTTTCATGTCTGCTAACATAGCATCCTTTCTGCAGCCCATGGATCAAAGAGTTGTTTAAACTTTCAAGTGTTATTATGTAAGAAATACATTTTGTAAGGCTATAGCTGCCATACACAGTGATTAGTCTGATGGATTTAGGTAAAGGAAATTGAAAACCTTCTGAAAAAAGTTACCATTTAAGATGACATTAAGAACATTCATGATTCATGGGAGAAAGTCAGAAATATCAACATTAACAGGAGTTTGGAATAAGTTAATTCTAATCCTCAGGGATAGCTTTGAAGGATACAAAACTTCAATGGAGGAAGCAACTGCAGATGTGGTAGAAATAGCAAGAGAGCTAGAATTAGAAGTGGAGTATAAAGAAGTGACTGAATTGCTGCAATTTCATTTTTTGTTTTTAATTTTTGTAAGTATATAATAGGTGTATACATTCATGGGTCACATAAGATATTCTGATACAGGCATGCAATGCATAATAATCACATCCAGGTAAATGGGGTATTCATCACCTCAAGCATTTATCCTTTGTGTTACAAACAAATTACACTCTTCATTATTTTAAAATGTACAACTAAATTATTTTTGACTATAGTCACTTTGTGGTGCTGGCAAATACTAGGTCTTATTCATCCTTTCTAACTATGTTTTTGTACCACTTAACAATCCCCACTTCTTCCTGACCACACCCTCTCTGCCTCCAACCAATACCCTTCTCATCTTCTGGTAACCATCATTCTACTCTCCATATCCATGAGTTTAGTTGTTTTAATTTTTAGCTCTCACAAATAAGGAAGAACATGCAAAGTTTGTCTTTCTGTGGTTGGCTTATTTCACTTAACATAATGATCTCCAGTTCCACACATGTTGTTGCAAATGACAGGATCTCATCCCTTTTTATGCCTGGATAGTACTCCAGTGCGTATATGTACCACATTTTCTTTCTTTTCTTTAAGCTGAAAGCAATGATCATTTATCATTCCAAACTCCTAGGGCCCATAAGAATTATGCCAAATCTACTCTGCCTGTGCTCCAGAAATGAAACAACAAAGCCTAGATGGCAGCACATCTGCTTAGAGCATGATTTACTGAATATTTTAAGCCCACTTAAACCTACTGTAAAGAAAACTAGGTTCTCCATATTGGTTGTACCAATTTACATTCCCACCAACTGCATATGAGACTTCCCTTTTCTCTACATTCTTGCCAGCATTTGTTATTGCCTGTCTTTTGGATAAAAGCTATTTTAGGCAGGGCATGGTGGCTCATGCCTGTAATCCCAGCACTTTGGGAGGCCGAGGCGGGCGGATCACAAGGTCAGGAGATAAAGACCATCCTGGCTAACACGGTGAAACCCCATCTCTACTAAAAATACAAAAAATTAGCCGGGAGTGGTGGCGGGCGCCTGTAGTCCCAGCTACTTGGGAGGCTGAGGCAGGAGAATGGCGTGAACCCGGGAGGCGGAGCTTGCAGTGAGCCTAGATCGGGTCACTGCACTCCAGCCTGGGCAACAGAGCGAGACTCTGTCTCAAAAAAAAAATGCTATTTTAACTGGGGTGAGATAATATCTCATTGTAGTTTTAATTTGCATTTCTCTGATGATCAATGATGTTGAGCACCTTTTCATATGTCTGCTTGCAATTTGTATGTCTTATCTTTTGCCAAATGTTTATTAAGATCCTTTGCCCTTTTTAAAATCAGATTATAAAATTTTTTTCCTAAAGAGTTGTTTGAGCTCCTTATATATTCTGGTTACTAATCTCTTGTCAGATGGGTAGATTGTAAATATTTTCTTCCATTTTGTGGGTTGTCTCTTTACTTTGTTGATCGTTTAATTTGCTGTGCAGAAGCTTTTTAACTTGATGAGATCCCATTTGTCCATATTTGCTTTGGTTGCCTGTGCTTGTCGGGTGTTTTTCAAGAAATCTTTGCCCACTCTAGTGTCCTGAAGAGTTTCCCCAATGTTTTCTTTTAGTAGCTTCATAGTTTGAGGTCTTAGATTTAAGACTTTTATCCATTTTGATTTGATTTTTATACATAGTGAGAGATGGGAGTCTAGTTTCATTCTTCTGCACATGGATGTAGAATCATCCCAGCACCATTTATTGAAGAGGCTGTCTTTTCCTGTGTATGTTCTTGGCACCTTTGTCAAAAATGAGTTCACTGTGGGTGTGTGGATTTGTTTCTGGATTCTCTATTCTGTTCCACTGATCCATGTGTCTGTTTTTACGCCACTACTGTGCCCTTTGGGTTACTATATCTCTGCAGTGTAATTCAAAGTTAGGTGATGAGATTCCTCCGGTTTTATTTTTCCTTAGGATAGCTTTGGCTATTCTGGGTCTTTTTGTGTTCCATATAAATTTTGGACTGTTTTTTCTATTTATTTGAAGAATGTCATTGGTATTGTGATAGGGATTACATTAAATGTGTAGATTTCTTTGGGTAGTGTGGACATTTTAACAATATTGATTCTTCCAATCCATAAACATGGAATGTCTTTCCATTTTTTGCATCTTCTTCAATTTCTTGCATCAATGTTTTATAGTTTTCTTTATAGAGATCATTCACTTTTTTGCTATATTCCTATGTATTTTATTTTATTTGTAGCTATTGTAAATGAGATTATTTCTTTTTCAGATTGTTCACTGTTGGCATATAGAAATACTACTGAGTTTTGTATGTTGATTTTGTGTTCTGCAACTTTACAGAATTTGTTTATTGGTTCTAATAGTTTTTTTGGTGGAGTCTTTAAGTTTTTCCAAATATAAAATCATATTATCTACATACAAGGATAATTTGACTTCTCCCTTTCCATTTGGGTGCCCTTCATTTCTTTCTCTTGTCTGTTTGCTCTAGCTAGGATTTACAGAACAGTGGTGAAAGTGGGCATCCTTATCGTGTTATAGATCTTCGAGGAAATGCCTGTAGTTTTTCTCCATTTAATATGATACCAACTACAGGTCTGTCATATATGGCTTTTGTTATGTTGAGGTATGTTCCTTCTATACTCAGATTTTTCAGGGTTTTTATCATGAAGAGATGTTCAGTTTTGTCAAATGATTTTTCAGCATCAATTTTAATGATCATGCAGTTTTTGCCTTCCATTCCGTTGATATACTGTATCACATTAATCTATTTCCATACGTAGAACCATGCTTGCATCCCTGGGATAAATCTCACTTGGTCATGATGAATAATCTCTTTAATGTGCTCTTGAAATCAGTTTGCTACTATTTTATTGAGGATTTTTGCATCGATATTCATCAGTGATACTGGCCTGGAGTTTTCTTTTTTTCTTTTTTTGATGTGTCTTTGTCTGGTTTTGGTATCAGGGTAATACTGGCCTCGTAAAATGAGTTCAGAAGTATTCCCTCCTCCTCTATTTTTAAAAATAGTTTGTGTAGAATTGGTATTAGTTGTTAAAATGTTTGGTAGAATTCAGCAGTGAAGCCATTGGGTTCTGTGCTTTTCTATGCTGGGAGACTTTTTATTATGGCTTCAATCTTGTTACTTGCTATCAGTCTGTTCAGGTTTTGCATTTCTTCATGGTTCAATTTTGGTAGGTTGTATGTATCTAGGAATTTATGGAATTTATCTAGTTCTTCTAGATTTTCCAATTCATTGGCATATACTTGCTCATACTAGCCACTAATAATCCTTTAGATTTTGGCAGTATCAGTTGTAATGTCTCCTTTTTCATCTCAGCTCTTATTTATTTGGGTCTTCTCTTAGTTAATCTGGCTAAAGTTTTGTCAATTTTATCTTTTCAAAAAACAAACTTTTTGTTTCATTGGTATTTTGTATTGTTTTCCTCATTTCAAATTCATTTATTTCTGCTCTGATCTTTATAATTTTTTTCTTCTACTAATTTTGGGTTTGGTTTGCTCTTGCTTTTCTAGTTATTTAGATGCATCATTAGGTTGTTTATTTAAACTAACCCTTATTTTTTAATGTAGGCGGTTAATGCTATTATTATCTTTCCTCATAGTACCACTTTTACTGTGTCCCATAGGTTTTGGTATGTTGTGTTTCCATTATTATTTGTTTCAAGAAACTTTTCAATTTCCTTCTTAATTTATTCAGTTGCCCACTACTCATTCAGGACCATATTGTTTAATTTACAGGGGTTTGTGTAGTTTCCAAAATTCCTCTCGTTATTGATTTTTACTTTTATTTCATTGTGGTCAGAGAAGATGCTTAATATTATTTTAATTTTTTAAAATGTTTAAAGACTTGTTTGTGACCTAACATATGGTCTAACCTTGAGAAAGATCCATGTGCTGAGGAAAAGAATGTGTATTCTGCAGCCATTGGATGAAATGTTCTGTAAATATCTATTAAGTCGATTTAATCTATAGTACAGATTAAGCCTGATGTTTCTTTGTTGACTTTTTTTGTCTTGGAGGTCTCTACAATGCTGAAAGTGGGGTGTTGAAGTTTCCAGGTATTATTGTATTGGGGTTTCTCTCTCTTTAGCTCTAATAATATTTACTTTATATATCTGCGTGCTCCAGTGTTGGGTGCATATGTATTTATAATTGTTATATCCTCTTGCTGAATTGACCACTTTATCATTACATAGTAACCTTCTTTGTCTCTTCTTATACTTTTGGTCTTGAAATCTATTTTGTCTGATGTAAGTATAGCTACTCCTACTCTTTTTTTTTGGTTTCTATTGAAATGGAATGTCTTTTTCCATCCCTTTATTTTCAATGTATGTGTTTCTTTATAGGTGAAGTGTGTTTCTTATAGGCAAAAGATCACTGGATCTTTTTTTTTTAATCAATTCAGCCATTCTATGTCTTTTAATTGGAGAGTTTAGTCCATTTACACTCAATGTTATTATTGATAGGTAAGGAGTCACTCCTGCTATTTTGTTATTTATTTTCTAGTTATTTTGTGGTCTTCTCTTCCTTCTTTATTTCCTTCCTGTCTTCCTTTTAGTGAAGATGGTTTTCTCCTGTAATATGAATTAATTTCTTGCTTTTTTATTTTTTGTGTATCTCTCACTTAGCAGATCAAAAGCAAGTCTTAGAGGGCTGAGGCCACAGTGCCCCCACAGTGCAGAGAGGACACTGCTTCAACCTGGGATGCCTGGCACTGGAGGCTTGCTGGCCTAGAGCAAGGAGGCTATGAAGTAGAGCAAGAGGCATTAGGCATCCATAGACTGTGGGAAGAGGGAGGCTGGTACTGAGGCCCCTGTATCCTGACAGCCTCCTCCACAACTAAGCCTGGGAAGGACACAGTAAATTGGTTGAGGCAATACCAGAGGCTCAGGGGTTTCTCTGTCTCTTCCCATTGGGCACTGTCTGAGGGTCCCTTGTCTGGGGTGCTGTCTGATCCCACATTCCCAAGCAGGAGAGCTGTGGTCATGCTGACAGAGGGCAGAAAGTGGCCCTTTGGTGAGGCAATGTGGAACCCAGGAGCACAGCCTCATCCATGGGAGGGTGGGATGTGAAGCTGAGGGATGAGAGCCTTCCATGGTGCCCCTGTGTAGAACTGCCCAGTCCAGGCCCTTGGAAGAGGCCATGGTGTGGACTCCTGGGCCGCAGCTCACAGTAGACCAAGCCAAGCCAAGGCCTGGAAGCAAGCAGAGGACAGGCCCTGACAGCTGAAGAGCTCAGCAGCAGAGTCCAGCAGAACTCAGAGGAACCCATGTGAGCAAACTCGGGCCTGACCCAGCCCTGGGCCCAGCCTCAGGCCAGTAGGTCCTGGTACCCCTCTGCCAGGAGGTGGCACGCAGTGTCTCTCCCATACACCTGGGTGCTGCCATCTCAGGGAAGGAGAAGGGCAGGGGAGGCATCCTGAAAAACAGAGTGCTTAATTCATAGACGTGCAGTCACTCCAAAGAGACAGACGCACCTGGTGAGCAGAGATGGGGACACTGGGCTTAGCAAGGCTGGTTCCTCACCCCGCACCTTTTTTGGTACCCAATTCGGGCAGGAAATCACAAGGAAGTTCAAATCCATCTAGGATATAAAGAAGCTACATTTACCTGAACATCTGAACACAGTGTGAGGAAATCAGTGATTCTGTTACTTTTAGATACTTATATCTGATGACTGATTCACTGTTGTAAGCCCCAGACACCTACTTTTGCTTATAAAGAAAGATTTCTGGAATACTGGAGAGCCCAGATGCAAACCCTGATGCTTGGGTCCCATGCCCAGAGATACTGATTTAATTGGCCTGAGGTGTGGCCTGGCAGCAGCATTTTCAACGACCCCATCCTCTCCAGGTGATTCCAATGGGAAGCCATGTTTGGAAACCACTTAATAGAAAACATCTAGGCCAGGCATGGTGGCTCACACCTGTAATCCCTGCACTTTGGGAGGCTGAGGTGGGCGGATCATTTGAGGTAAGGAGATCGAGACCAGCCTGGCCAACATGGTGAAACCCCTGTGTCTACTAAAAATACAAAACAAATTAACAGGGTGTGGTGGCAGGTGCCTGTAGTCCCAGCTTCTTAGGGGGTTGAGGCAGGAGAATCACTTGAACCCGGGAAGTGGAGGTTGCAGTGAGCTGAGATCGAGCCACTGCACTGCAGCCTGGGCAACAGAGCAAGACTCTGTCTCAAAAAAAAAAAAAAAAAAAAGAAGAACAAGAAGAAGAAAGAAAGAAAAAGAAAACATCTCCTCATTGCTCAGGACACTCTCTGAGCACATAAATAATACATTAGAGTGAGACATCCTTGTTTTTATTGTAAACACACTTCTCCTGACATGAAAAAAGGGAAATGCCATCCAAGGAACAGATCTTGGCTAATCTGGCATTTTTCTGGTGTACACTTAGTGTACATATCTGTAAAATGTCTTGTCCACTGTAACACAAACCAGATATGGGAGCTACAGGGGAAATTTTAAATTTCTTAGTAACCACAGTAGAAAGAAGTGAAATTAATTTTAATAGTATCTTTCATTTAGCCTCATATATCCAAAATATTATCTTTTCAACATGGTATCAAATGTAGAAATTATTAAGATATTTTGAATTTTTATACTAAATCTTCAAAATCTCATGTGGGTTTTACACTTAGAGCTCATTTCAATTTGGAATAACCACATCCCACTTGCTCAGTAGTCACATGTGGCTAGTTGCTGCCATACTGGACATCGCTGGTGTTAATATTGTGGAATTAGTATTAGATGTTGAACTGAGTGCTTTTAAAGAGATGGCATTCTAGCATCAAATTTATTTTCCTTTGGAAATATGCAGATGATACCAGGGCTCCAAGAACATAATATTTGTTTTCTCCTATTACCCCAACGCTCTGTCTGGATATAAATTGTCCTGCTGTACCCTGTTAGCTCTTTAGGGCTTAATAGAAAGCTTGCTTTTCTTTTTCCTTTGGAACCAGTTCTCCAGAGAAAGTACACAATAAATTCAGTTTGAGGGGTGGGAAATGAAATGTAAAGCAATACCAAAGAATTCTAAGACCTAGAAAATAAGGTCAACATTCAGGCAGAAGGATTAGGACTTTTTCTCTGTAACTCACGGTACTGGAGGAAATGTGTGACCCTGGCGGCTGAAAAAGACCACTTTGCCTCCTTCCGGAACTCTTGGGACCTTCTCCATCTTTCAAGAAGGAGAAGCTCAGATTCAGTTTTGTATACGTGATACCTGGAGGTCAGGTTACTATGCTTCAATAATGTGAAGACAAGCATGAAGATGGAGGAACAGGTTGAAGGTGACAGGAAAGATGGAAAGCCTCTGGGGCCCAAGGATAGTTTGCCTGCCAGAATCTAGAATCACCTCTTTCCAAACTGCTTGTTAATATAGATAACAAAATCCTATTGTTTAAGCCACTTTTAACCAGGTGTTCTACAAATTGTAGCTGAAAGCAACCTGATATTATTTATAATAAGGCTAAGGAAGTAAACTGGGAGGTGAATTGAAGACTGTAGAAATCATATTATTTTGATGGATATTATGATAGTAATATACATTTAGTAATAATTTGAAATGATAGAAGCATTTCACCTTGATTACATACTTCCTGTGAAGGTAGATAATGTACTTTTTTAAGGTAGGACATTTACAGTGCACTTTTAAAATAAAAATATTTCCTGATCTCTTGAATCAAGCTGTAAATGAGAGAAGCCGCATGATGTGTGGGTGATCTATCCTCATTTTAAAAGGAAAAGACTATACCATAAGTCCATAGGAGAAAATATTTCAGCAGAAGAAAAAAACTTCCCAGGGTAATAGATCCCAATAACCTCAATTACAAAAGACATACTTTAAGGTCACCCTCCACATAACAGTGGTTGAATTTTTAATATTTGTTCATCGTGGGAGCTGGGAGAATAATGACAAAATTACTTTGACTACAGTGACACTTCTAATCAGTCCTGTCCTATCACTCACAACAGCATTCCCATTGGTTTGAAAAAGAATTGCACAAGTGTGTGCCAGATATCTGTAGTAGTGGAGAGGATCACAATACCTCTGATTCTTGGAGGCCTGCAGCCCTACAGCCAGGCACCATTTTTCTAGAAAATTCTGCCAATCCAATTAAGAAGGTCACCTTGTTAGGGGAAGATGACAAAAGGGAATCATTCTCCTCCCTGCTAGGGTGGCGGTGGGTGTGGTGTTGCAGCACGATTCCAAAATAGAATTTCAAAATCCTGTTTTATTTCTTGAGTGCTATCACCCCTGAAAACCTAACTCATTAACTGTAGAGTTTAGGTAATTAAGATAGGAAGCAAACTGATAAGAAATTAAACCAGTATGCATAATGTATATGTCTAAGGGAGATGGTATTTCCACGGCTTTAGGAAGCAGGCTAATCAGGTTTCAATCAGGAACTCATCATTCAGAGATAGAAAATTAATTCAGGATAGGAGGCAGGGAGGGAGTGAAAGCACAGGCAGAACCTCAAAATTGATTTAGCTAAATCTATCCTTCTTGGGAGGAGGCAAACCCTCCACTCCCTCACACAAAGGTGCATGCTACAGCAGAGTCTGAGTGTTAAGTTTTCTGATAACCTGCAGCAGAGAGACACGGCTGCATGCTGCTGTAACACTCTTTAAAGATGCTCTGGATTCTAAAACCTGCTTAAACCAAGTATTCTAGATCTCCTTGGCCTAATAATTTCCAGAGAAACAACCATGCAGAGAGGGTGATAAGATGTTAGGTCATTCCCTAGAGCAGGCTTCTGTGGCAGACTCAACTTCTTAGCATATTTGAGGTCTACTCTGACAGGGGGTGTGTGTGTGTGTGTGTGTGTGTGTGTGTGTGTGTGTGTTTGTGTGTGTGTGTGTGTGTTGGGAAAGGAGAGACTGGGATGCTTCTGAATTTCCAGCTCTGTACAAATCTCTGCTGCTATAAAGTGCCTTTTCCTGAAAAAGAGGAAATGCTCAAAATGTTATTCATTTAATTAAAATGTATAGTTGAGATTTCTGAGCTCTTTCCCAGTTGGAGAGATGTTCATAGAAAATATAGTCTCCTGGAAGAGGGACACCCAGAGAAAAATGGTCATAGCAGAATAATATCTACTTAACTCACCTCATTCCTAATCTTTTAAAATTTGGGCCCAAACACTGTAAAATAGAGTTATAACAGCAGGGCAGAGGATGGGAGTGAACTATAGATTCAAATATTAAACAGCAAACACTTGAAGCCTAAAATGGATGTTCATGAAAAAGAATTACCCAGCTTGCCAATAAACATCTCAAATTTCCAGTTTTTAAGCTATTAGTTAGTACTGATAGCATCTACATATTTTCTTCAAATAACTTTTCAACGTCTGCTGTAGATCTCCCATTATTCATAGAAAAGTTAAAACTTACTCATAGTTTTAAATAAAGACAACCCCACAGAAAAGAACTGAGTTGATTCACATGGTTTTCACAAGCTTTGTGAAAGCAAATAAAGTGACTGGCACAATTGTTAACTGGAGTATGGATATTAGATTAGATATTAGTATTGTGTCAATATTAAATTTCCTGAATTTGATAACTATAGTGTGGCTCTGTAAGAGAATACCTTTACTCACAGGAAAAACACATCATAGTATTTAGGAATAAAGGGGTGTAACGTTGGCAGTGTAATCTCAAAGGGTTTACAAGAAAGAGAGAGAAAGTGACAATGATAACGGGCATGGAAAAATATTAATAATAGGTGAGTCTGGGTAAAGGGTATAAAGAAATTCCTTGCACTATTCTTCAGGCTTTTCTATTAGTTTAAAATTATTTCAAAATAAAACATTAACAAACACCAAATTAAATAATTTTATATTGACCTACTTGAATGCTATAATTGTTAATATTCAGTTTTTTTAACATGAAAATATTTATTTTAAAAGACTTCTGCACAGCAAAGGAAAAACATCTACATATTGGAGAAAATATTTGCAAACCATATATCTGAAAATCTCCAAAACATGTAAGAAACTCCTACAACTCAATAAAAGAAAGCGTTTAATAACCCAATTAAAAGATGGGCAAAGGGCTGGAATAGACCTTTTTCCAAAGAGAACATACAAATGGAAAACTGGTATATGAAAAGGTGCTCAACATCCCCAATCATCAGGAAACTAGAAATTAAAACCACAGTGAAATATCACCTCACACCTATTAGGATGGCTACTATCCAAAAAAACAAAAAATTAAATGTAAGTAAGGATTTGGAGAAATTAGAACACTTGTATACTGTTGATAGGAATGTAAAATAGTACAGCCAATAGGGGCAACAGTATGAAGGCTCCTCAAAAAATTAAAAAAATAAAACTTCCGTATGATCCAACAGCCCCACTTCTGGGTATGTATCCAAAATAACTGAAATCAGGATCTTGAAGAGATATCTGCACTCCAGTGTTCATTGAACCATTATTTACAATAGCCAAGATATGAAAATAACCTAAATGTCCATTGATAGATAAATGGATAAAGAATATATGGCATATTCCTAAATACCACTCAGCTTTAAAAAAAGGATACCTTGCCATTTGTGACAACATGGAAGAATCTGGAGGATATTATGCTAAGTGAAATAAGCTAGACACAGAAGGACAAATACTAAATGATTCCACCTAGATGGGGTGTCTAAAATA
Source organism: Pan troglodytes (assembly GCF_028858775.2). Taxonomy (NCBI): domain Eukaryota; kingdom Metazoa; phylum Chordata; class Mammalia; order Primates; family Hominidae; genus Pan; species Pan troglodytes. The sequence goes on along the minus strand of NC_072421.2, from coordinate 38,161,320 downwards.
GCAAAACTCATAGAAGCAGAGGATAGAATGGCAATTGCCAGGGCCTGGGGGGTAGGGGAAATGGGAAGTTGTTGTTCAATGGATATAAAGTTTCAGTTACGTTAGATGAGTAAGTTATAGAGATCTGTTGTACAACATAGTACTTATAGTTGTCGATAGTGTATTGTGAATTTAAAATATTAAGAGCATAGATCTCATGTTAAGTGTCTTACAAAGACAAAACAAAACAAAAACAAAGAGGGACAAGGAAACTTTTAGAAGTGATGAATATGTCTATTACCTTGATTGTGGTGATGGTTTCATGAGTGTTTGCATATGTACACATTCATCAAATTGTATACATTAAATATGTGCAGTTTTTTGTATGTCAATTGTGCCTCAATAAAGCTGTTTTTAAAGAGATTTATCCTATAGCTAAGTCTTTGCAAATTCCAAGGCCACCTTCAGAAGCAAAGGAATTATTGAAACAGTCCATGTCTCTCTCATGCTCTGAAATGATCCCTTTAATGACTGATGTTTTTCCCAACCATTTACATTTGATTATGTATGTTAATACCAAGCCATTTCTTTGGTGTTTTATATTTCTGAATCAGTATATATTTATGTTTGTCTAGAAGAGATGTGTATTGCCTCTCTTTTTTGTATTGTGCATGGCAACTGATGGACAACTGAACAGAATCTTAGTATCCAGCAGTGTAATTTTAACAAGTGGAGTAAATGTCTATAAAACAATCAGAGGGGTTTTCATGGACTGTTGTTGTTCTGCAAGGCTGAATCTTAGCACTCTCAAATTTCTCAGCCTACAGAAGTAATTTCCAGGTGAGTTTATAAAACTATAATCAGTTACAATGAAACAATTTTAAAATTTCTGTTTTAAAAATAGTCCCTGAAGTAAAAAGGCCATGTAAGAATTGTATAAAGAATGAAATACAAGGAGAAATTGAAAAATTAATTTATTATATGAAGAAACAGGACAATATTTATTAGCATCAACGACTGCAGAGAAGCAGTCAACGAAAGCTCATATCCACAATGCATTGACTGGTAAGTACTGGCACATACACTCATAACCATAGCACTAATGTTTTAAGGTGGTTTCCAAAGAAATGCTGTATTTGACAATCAATTTTAATATATATTTTCCCATTTACAAGGCTGAAAAGATTAAACTCACATCCAAATAATGCCTTGAATCAGCATTCAAGTTGTAAAGCACAATTATCAAAAGATGTTGCTATATCCTTTATCGAAAACTATACTAAAATGATAAATTCATTTGCCACCAGAAAGTACTTTCTCAGATTCAGTGGGTCTTTTTCTTCCAAGTGCCATGTGTTTGGGTGCTATTTTTGTAAGCAACTGGTGGTAAGAGAAAGGGCACCTGTCGAGAAGACCAAAGATTCGCATATCCACTCAGGAACTCATATGAATGACACTACTTATTTCTTTTCAAACAGTAAAAAAATAAAAATAACCTGCTTATGGATTTGAATAATAACTCTATAAATATGCATAGCACTTAAAAACATTTTCAAAGCATTTTCACATCTATTATTTAATTTGATCTTTCTGATAACCTTGTGAGGTAGGTTGGAAAAGGGTATTATGGGGAAACTGAGGCATAGAGCAATTAAGTTGTAGTGCTGGACAGGGAAGTGTCAATCTCTACACTGGGCTGTCTCCAGCAATGAGAGGAAGTCTAAACATGTTTGATGAACTTACTTCAATATATTTTGAAGACATACTTCACCCCCATCCAGCCAAATGATAGCAATTCAGTTGGAGCAACTATCCTGACAAGTTATGGGATGTAATTAATTAGACAAAGCACCAAGAAATTTAAAAATTGAAATTATAACTGAAAAACACATTTGAACTCCAAACACATGAGAAAAGTTTCTGGTTTGTTTTATGCCAATAGGACAACCTAGCTCTGCAGTGTGAACTGTAATTTTGCCAATTCAGTAATATAAATAATTTAAAAACAAAAATTATCAGTTCACCATGGCTTATGTTTTCACCACACAGAAAGAAAGTACTGACACCCCTTCCTGAAAGTGAATGGACATACATGTGCCCAAAGCTGGGATACCTGTATATTAAGGGTTAAAACTTACAAAATACCCAAATGAGTTACCAAATCTCTGTCCTTATAAATGTGTGAAGTGGGCTTTGGGTGTCGGACAAACCAGCACTGTTAGTTTGGTTTGGGATCACTCAAGTTGGTCACCTATCTTCTAAATTAAAGTGATTTAGAATGTATTTGAAGGTTAAGATTTTGTAATGGTTTTTGAGACAAGCTTCCAAACCAAGGCTGGAAAAAACCAGTCTCTCCATCCTTGTCTAATTCCTAACATGCCTAGTCAGTGGCAGGCTGGTGGCTACTCCCACACCTCACTCCCAAGGCCTGAGCTGAAGGCATTTCAGGTGAAAAGGGAGCACTATTGCCCCTACCATTTGCCACTGCAGAGCCTCAAGGCAAGAATCTCTTTCTCACAAAAAGCTTGAAAATATTTGGTGTCAATGAACACAAGTAACTGGTGTGATACAAATATACACTTGGAATGACTAAAGAATGGCCTTACAGCTCTCCTAATCATTATAGAGCCCTTTTGTTAATTAGGAAAAAACAAAAAATGATGTATTAACATGGTAGCTTTATTTTATTCAAAGTCATATATTTTCAAGGGTGTTTTATGTAATACGATTGTGTATCTATGCACATATGTGATTACATGAAGAGTGCATGGAAGTATATGTTGTATGAAGTATTATTTTGATTATATATGCTCACTATTTTAGGCCTATTAAGAATAGTGCAAGTGGTAAGTGATGTGTTGGGATGGAGAACATAGTCTTGAGTGTTATTCTTATTTGGTTAAAAATAGACAAAAAATGATCTACTGCCTGGACACCCCCACAAAGTTAAACCACAAATATTGATAAATCAAAAACATTTCAAATGAGAAAAACCAAAATTGAGGCTCTATAATTTAGGAGCTTATTGATGTATTTCTATGAACTCTATAAATATTAAACAGTATGGATGCCTTGTGAAAGAATATATACTGCTTTCTTGACCTCTGAATGTAGTGGAAACTGATTATCAAATTGCATTTTCTCCTGTGTGCATGAAATTACTTAAAAATTTGACACCAAGAGGAATTAAAAATGAAAATTATCCGAAGTGCAATGGCCAGATAAATACGTTTTGTAGGTTAACAGAGAAGTGGATCCCTATTCCATATGGTAAAATCGAGTCCATAGAGTCCCTTTTGTAAATTTCTCAGACTTTAATATTCATTCTAAATTGGTGTGATCTTTATGGTCACCTCTTTTCAAGTATTTCGCTTTCAAGATTTTAATGGTAGAAATAATGGCACTAGATCTAGGCATTTTTCCAAGATAATTGAGGATATGCTACCCAATCCTCTTTTATGAAACAAATAGGGTCTCCGATTAAAGGAAAAATTATATAGAACATTAAAGGGTGTCAGAGGATACAACTGGAGATCTTTATCAAATTAACTCACAATTATGCCAAGTCAAATTGCATTCCATGAAAGACAAAAATTTTCTGGTCATTCCGTCTTTATAATTTAGAAAAAGTTTCTGAAGTCAATCTCTAATTACAAGTGGTAGTGAGGAAAACTCTCTTCCTTGAAATAATGAAAACGAAAATTCCCTATATACCTGAACTGGGTGAGAGATTTCTGTGGGGTTTTCTAAAAAACCCTTAAGTTAACCAAGGTAACTCTTCTAAAATGGTCCTGACAGGCAAAGGAATGGGGAGGCAGGAGTAAGATGGTAAGAATTCTACTTATACAAGCCGCCATCATTTTGATGTTTTAACACCCCTCCTGATCCAGAATTTCATCAACTTATCAAAGAATCACAACTTTCCTAAAATTCCAGGGCTTTCATGGCCAAATTTATCACTCATTTCTGCATCCATGGATGCTAAGGAACAAAGTCTCCAAATCTAGGCCCTTGAATCAATTAGAGACAGCATGCCAGGGTGGCTACAGTTGGCTATGTACAAAAAAGCCCTAATGAGATGAAAATGAAACCTCTGTCTATTCAAAAACCAAACTTGAACAGCCCTCCCTGAAAGCTCTGACAGGAATGACGTTGCTGATGGCAAAACCCTAGTAATCTTTTTTGGTCACCAGGACAGCTCTTGGGTGAAAACTATGTTCAGGGATCATAAAACTTCAGGTTACCCAAACCAGCAGTCTGGAAAACTAGAGAACAGGTAAGCCCCTCTCCTCATTCAACCTAATGAATCTAACCAGTACAACTCAGATTTCAGGGGTAACTTGTCAGTGAAAAGGCCAGTAATGCCTAGAAGAACACAACATGGTTACCTGTGAACTGTGATGCCTTGGGTTGCCCCTTCAACACTCAGAGGTTTTCCTGGCTTCTTCCCATACAGTTCTACATACCCAAGAGCTCTATAAAGAGGAGCAGCTCACAAGGAGTTAACAGCTAACTTCCTGCCTTGTTCCCTGTGTAGGGCTCATTATTTGTATGAATAACGAGTATCAAACCCAGAAAATAATATGCCTGTGCTCTGAGACCTTGGGTCCCATTAAGCAGAGCAGAGATCTTCAGCATTCAAGAACTGACCAGGCTCAGGACTTGTTTTACTGCTAGAAGGTGTCTCATCTCTATCTCTGGATGACTGTAGATCTTCCTTTCCTATCGGCTCACAGGGTTTTTGCTGCCTGCAGGCCCAGCAAAAACACCTGAGCCACCTCTGAAAGCCTTCAGAAACACTGGAAGAAAAGAGCTTTTTGCAAGGGTGGAAGAACTGATAGAATACAAGCATGAAGAGAATGGCTGTGCAGTACCCAATGAGCAGCTGCAGGACCAACAGAGGTGCACACACATACATATAGATGTCAGTCTTGAAAAGATACCACAGGAGGAGGAGGATGGCATTCTCGATGAATCTTATCATGTAATACACCAGTAGCTGGTACCAATTATGGGACTTGCTGATGAGGTCAGGGCTGTCAATTTTCAGCTGTACAGCAGACCAGCAGAACATGTTGATACCAGTATAGAGTAAAGTTAGAAAGCATAGTACAATGGTGGTGCCCACCCGACTGAGGGCCTTCTCTATGTTCTCAGGGAATGGGGAACCACTGCACCAGAAGAGGATCCAGGGGTACAAGAAGAAACTGAAGAAGTTGATGAGTATTATAACCACCACCCAGGTCTTCAGGACGGAGGTAAAGAGGACCAGGACTACAACTCGAGTGGCAATCTCAAAGCTCCTCCACAGGAAGATACAGACATAGGCCAGAGGCTTCACTTTGACTTCATACTCATCGTACTTGATTTTGATGGCTAGGATGTTGCAGCGCAAGGCTCCATACACAATGGACAACAGGGATATGGTCATGAGGAGACCTGGGGAGAAAAGAGAGAGTATCATCAAGTCTCACCTCCACTAGGAATCTTGCTGCAGCAGACACTCTGTCAGCACCCCACCCGCATTCCTTGGACTCTTCTGTTTTATGTGCACAGCCTGACTTCCAGTTGTTAGCATCTGCCCACTGTGCTTGAGTATGTTTTCCAGAACTGCAGAAAGCTGCTGCATCCAGGTGCCTGTCAGGCTGAAGTGCCAAGAATTAATACTCCCGAGAGCGCCCTCAATGCCCCAATTCCAGCCCAGATTAGGAGCTGGAATACAAGTACTATGGCTTCCCCATCCATTAGAGAGAATATCTCTGAGGCATGTGTTCTATGACATTTCCTAGTATTTGCTCTTTGGATTAACTTCTAGTCACGCATGGTGATAGTTGTCTAATAGTTGTCTCCCTTTATTGGCTGCCTTCCTTTCCCTGCCTCATTTCTCTTCTCCCACACTCCTTACATCTTCCTCCCAAAATATATGCACTCAAATTCTTCTCGTAGGGCCTGCTTCAGGGTAACTCACACTAAAATACATTCCTGACCTCATCTGGGCCTGTCTGAATATGTAGAGTCCTTTACATGGTGTGTTTTGTTTCCTCAATTGGCTTCTAAGCTTCTGGGGAATCAAGACCGACCAACCAAATCTGATATTTCCTTTTGATGTCCCTCAGCACATACCAGCAGTAGATATACAAACAGTAATAAGTTGCTCAGTATGTTCCTCTATATCTGCAGGATCTTTTAAACTGATGGACTGACTATAGAATACTCACTGTGGTTGCATTCTTAAATTCTGTGGGGAGCTGAAGAAACGAGAACTTCACTGTTACTGAGAGTCTATCTGTCTTGGGCTGAAAGTCCTTAGTGTTTCAAGAAGTTTCAACTCTGTTTATTTCTTAAAATGACTTATGGGTAATGGGTTTATCCAGTTTATAATAGAAGCAGAAGTTTGGGGAGACAAGATGTAGCTCATTTAAATGAAATGTGGTATTACATTCCAGAGCACAGCACTGTTGGCCTTGAGTTGTACTATCTAAGATATATGATGCCAACCCATAAGTAGACTGTGGACAAAACTGAAATATAATCACTTACTACAGGCTGCCAACATCTCTAAATACTGGCACAAGGAAGGATGGGAAGCAGGGCTATGAGTTAGGAACCGACAGCCTGGCTCTCGTTTTTTTCTTGTCTCACCAGTTTACACTGAAAAAATGGCAACCTCTCTGGGTTCTGTTTTCTCACCCATAAAATTGAGATAATACCCTTCCATGCCTGCTGCTTCATTTTTTAAAGATATCTTGAAATGTTTATTTATTCATTTTAATAAACTTTATTTTTTAGAGTAGTTTTAGGTTCACAGTAAAGTTGAGCAGAAGGTACAGAGATTTCCCATATATTCCCTGACCCCACACAAGCATTATCAACAACCCCCATTATCAACATCCCCCACCAGAGTGGTACATTTTTTTACAACTGATGAACCTATACTGACAGATCATTATCATCCAAAGTTTACATTTACATTAGGGCTCACTCTTGGCATTGTACATCCTATGGGTGCATTGGACATTACACATTGGACAAATGTATAATGACATGTAGCCACCATTACAGTATCATACAGAGTAGTTTCACTGTGTAAAAATCCTCTGTTCTCCACCTATTCATCCCTCCCTAGTCTCCAGCTCCTGGAAACCACTGATCTTTTTATTGTCTCCATAGTTTTACGTTTTCCAGAATGTTATATAGTTGGAATCATACAGTATGTGGCCTTCTTAGATTGACTTTTTTCACTTAGTAACATACATTTAAGTTTTCTTCACCATATCTCCTCATGACTTGGCAGCCAATTTCTTTTTAGTGCTGAATAATAGTCCATTATCTGGATGTACCACAATTTATTTATCCATTCACTTGTTAAAGGACATCTTGGTTGCTTCTAGGTTTTGACAGTTATGAATAAATTTGTTATAAACATCCATATGTAGATTTTTGGAGGGGCATAAGTTTTCAACTCCTTAGGGTAAATACCAATGGGTGTGATTTGTTTGCTGGATCGCCGGGTAAGAGCATGTGTAATTTTATAAGAAACCTCCCAACTGTATTCCAAAATGACTGTACCATTTTGCATTCTCAACAGCTATGAATGAGAGTTCCTGTCGCTCCACATCCCCACCAGTATTTTCTGTAGTCAGTGTTCTGGATTTTTGCCATATATTTAAAGTGTACAACATAATATTTTGTTATACATATATACTGTAAAATGATGACTATAGTCAAGCTAATATATCTATCACCTCACATAGTTACCTTTTCTGTGTGAGAACACTTAGCAAATTTCAGGTATTATTAACCTGAAATTAATGTCACCATGCTGTACATTAGATCTCTAGAACTTATTTATCTGACATAACTGAAACTTTGTATCCTTTGACCATCATCACCCTATTTCCCAGAGCCATTCCTGCCCCTAGTAACTACCATTCGATTCTCTGGTTCTATCAATTTGACTTTTTTAGATTACACATATAAATGAGATCATGCAGTATATTTCTTTCTGTGTCTAGCTTATCTCACTTAGCATAATATCTTCCAGGTTCATTCACGTTGTTGAGAAATGGCAAAATTTCCTTATTTTTCAAGCCTAAATGATATTCCATTCCAATAGGTATATAGTGGTACCTCATTATTGTTTTAATTTGTATTTCCCTGATAACATATAATGTGGAGTATATTTTCATATGCTTATTTGCCATCTTGTCCATCTTTGGCAAGGTGTCTGTTAAGGTCTTTGGCCCGTTTTTTTTTTTTTTTACCTGATTGTTTGTTTTCTTATTGTTGAGTTTTAAGGGTTCTTTGTACATTTTGCATAAAAGCCCTTTATCAGATAAGTCTTTTGCAAATATATTTTTTCAGTCTGTGGTTTGTCTTTTTATTCTCTTGAGAGCGTCTTCTGCAGAGCAGGAATTTTTAATTTTAATGAAGTTCAGATTATTAGTTCTTTCTTTTATGGATCATGCCTTTGGTGTTGTATCTACAAAGCAATCATCAAATCCAAAGTCACCTAGATTTTCTCCTATGTTATCTTCTAGGAATTTTATAGTTTTGTATTCTGTATTTAGGTCTGTGAGCCATTTCAGGTTAATTTTTTGTGAAGGGTGTAAGGTCTGTGTCTAGAGTTTTAAAAATTATCATTTCTCCATTGTATTGTTTTTGTTCTTTTGTCAAAGATCAGTTGACTGTTTTTATGTGGGTCTATTTCTAGGCTCTCTATTCTGTTCCATTGATCTATTTGTCTGTTCTTTTGCCACTACTACACTGTCTTGATTGTTGTAGCTTTATCCATGCTTGATTCTTAAAATTCAATTCTATGTAATTCTGTCCATGTAACATAATTGTCTCTATCTAAATGTATAATTTAAAATGTATAGGAATAAAGGTTTTTCTTATTTACGAATAAATGGAAAAACATCTATAATTAGACATAAAAACTCTGAAGCTTTGGTATTTATTTGCCTGGGAGAGAAGCTCACTCTTACTCAAAGCATCAGTTTTTCTCATAGTCTTTTGGCACTGAGTTTAATTAATGATGTCATTCACTGGAAAGACTGGAATCTACTAATCAAATTTAAAAGGTAGAAACACCATTACCTGAGTTGACCGGGAAGTAATTGCACTAAGTTATTTTTCCTGAGAGGCTAATTCAATGGAGCATTGTAAAGCAGAACATATTAGTGATATACTTTGTATATTACTTATACATGTATGTGTGGTTACAAATTTCCAAACTCTAAGGATCCATTATTAAATCATTTTTTCATAGTCCTTATGTTTTCTCCAGTATAAGAAAAATATTTTAAGTGCAGAAGATGAGCTAAGCATAAATTATTACAATCTAAGGTAAGTAGTCACACATATACAGTATTTATATTGTTATATTTATGGTATTTTAACTCCAAAATATTTATTGCTTTAAGCAATACTATGGCCCACATAATTTTTTCTAGTATCTATCCATTTTTCTCTTGTTCAGTCAATTATTTCCAAATTACATCTTTTTCTCTATCAAGAGAATTAGGCAATTATTACCCAGTTGGTGTCTAGTAGTAATCAACCACAGAAACCTTCTGAGAATGCATAAAAAATATTTTGAAATCATTGGCTTTAATCATCATTGCTACTGTTGGGTGCTCACTACAAAATGTCACAGATAGAAATGGGGTCAGGGAGGGAGACACATTTGGGAGACAAGAAGCTTGTACAAAATGATTCCAATGTACATTTCCAGCTCTATAATTAAGCTGTCATCTAATGAACGACGAGGATGATGCTCATGCAAATACCTACTGATTCAGACTTAAATGGAGAAAAGTTCCCTGACAATATTTCCCAACCTTATCTTCACAGAGCCAACACAAAAGGGGATAAATTGGCAGTACTGCCTATTTAAGTGGCATTTCACAGAAGTCTAACATCCCCTAGTAATTCTAATCTCATTTCCTAGGGGTGTGTATGGATGGAGGCATTTTGCTGTTTTCATTATTATTAGAAGGGAAGACATTACTTTAGGTAAAGCTAAAAGGAAGGCTTTGGCAATATTTCAAACCCTTGGCATACTTCTAAAGCTTCCTCCTACCCAATTCCAGCCAAATGAACTCTTTCCAGATGAACCTTCCTAATTCACAGAGAAATTAATTGTCACTAGGCATGGATTTGTTCATTTCCTGACTTGCCACCAAAAACTTAATCTCTATGTAAAGTTATGGAGAATATTTTCTTCCCCAGAATTCCTCTTAGGAAAGCAATTCTATTTATAGTACAAGGGAACAGTTTGTCTGTTGCTTTAGAGAAATAACAGAGTCTGGCTGTAAGATGGAGGATGGTAGATGGTTGTTTTCTGTATTATGATTACTCTCTGTAGACATTGAATCTTCAGTAAAATGACTGAACTCATGAAATGCTTTTATGGAATAGACTTTTCAAAAAAATTAGTGAATGACTTCAAAGAGGTAACTGGCGAAGCCAAAGGGGATATGGAGTGCAGTGGCAGAGGGAAACTGGAGGAAGTTAGCAAAGCAAGCTTCTGAAAATCAGAATTTTCAACAGATTTCTGAGAGACAGTAATTTTTATCTGTTTTCTTTCAACTCAGTGAACAAAGAGTCTTTCTTACGATCTGGAGCCAGGATCTCCCCACCTGCACTACACTCTATCACTTGCCTCCTCAAAAACTTTGCTGTATCAATTATCATCTTTCCCTTCTAAATTTTCAACTACTCTCTTAATCCTGACTCTTTTCCCCTAGTGTATGAATCTGCCTATGTCAGCTGCATCTTAAAAAAACATCCTTCATTGGTAAAAACACATAATTGTTGAAGACGTGATAGATGCATGGGGGTTCATTATAACATCCTCTCAATCTTTTTGTATGTTGAAAAATTTCTATAATAATGAAGCTATAATTCACAAACATTTAAAGTGAACAATTTAATGATTTTTAAATATTCGCATATAAGTGCAACCATCACCAGTCAATTTTAAAAAGTTTTCATCACCTCAAAAAGAAACCCCATATACTTTAGCTATCAATTTTGCCCCCACTGGTCCTAAGAAACCACTGATACACTTTTTATCTTTAAAATTTTCCCTATTCTGGACTTTCATATGAATAACATAATAGAATATGTGGTATTGGGTGACTGGTTTCTTTCACTCACCATAAGGTTTCTAAGGTTCATCCATGTTGTAGCATGTATCAGTACTTCATTCCTTTTTATGGCCAAATAATATTCCATTGTATGGATATACAAGACATGGTCCATTCATCAGTTGATAAACATTTGGATAGTTTCTACCTTTTGGCTATTGTGAATAGTGCTGTTATGAACATTCATGTGCAAATTTTTGTGTGAACATATATTTTCTTTTCTCTTGAGTTTATAGAAGTGGAGTTGCTAGGTAATATGGTAACGTAATGTTTAATTGTCGAAGGAACTGCCATAGTGTTTTCCAAAGTAGGTTGCACCATTTCATATTTCAACCATTAGTCTATGAGGATTCCAATTTTTCCACATCTTCATCAACATTTCTTGTTATCTAACTTTTTTATTCTAGCCATTCTAATGGGTGTGAAATTGTATCTTGCGATTTTGATTCGCATTTCCCTGATGACTAATAATTTCCAGCCTATTTTCATGTGGGTATTGGCCATTTGTATATATTTTGTGGTGGCTTTTCATTCTTAACTATGAATCAAACTTATAATAGATTTCACATTGTCCTATAGGTATCCCAAAAAGTGTGTCAGAATTCAAAGGCCAGATCTGCATAGACCAAATATATATTATAGAATAAAATGTTAAAAATGCTCAACATCACTAATCATCAGAAAATGCAAATTAATGCCATAATGAGATATCATTTTATACCAGTCAGAATGGCTATTATAAAAAAGTAATAAAAATAACAGATGTTGGCAAGGATGGGAGAAAAGGGAACACTTATACACTGTTGGTGGGAGTGTAAAATGAATAGAAGATCTATGTAAAACAGTGTGAAGATTTCTCAAAGAACTAAATATAGAACTACCATTTAATCAAGAAATCCTACTACTGGGCATCTACCCAAAGAAAAATAAACCATATTAAAATGATACCTGCACTCATATGTTTATCGTAGCACTATTTACAATAGTAAAGATATGGAATCAAACTATGTGTCTGTCAATGGATGACTGTATAAAGAAAATGCGATATATAATGGAATACTACTCAGTCATAAAAAGAGAATGAAATGTCTTTTGCAGTAACATGGATGGAACCAGAGGCCATTATCCTAGGTGAACCAATTCAGAAGAGTCAAATACCATATATTCTCACTTAGTGGGAGCTAAATAATGTGTACACATGGACATACAGTGTGAAATGATAGACACTGGAGACTTGGGAGGGTGGTAAAGGATAAGAAATTACTTAATGTACAATGTACATTATTTGGGTGATGGAAGAAGAAGTAGAAGCCCAGACTTCACCACTATGCAATAAATTCATGTAACAAAACTATTTGTACCTCTGAAATTCATAAGATAGAAAAAAGGAAAAGAGAAAAAGGATAAAACAGTAATTAGCCTTGTGGCCATCAACAAACATTTAAAATGACAAAAAAGTCCAATTTTATTTTCTCATGCTTTTTGAATTCCCTAAAAAAGGCATCAAAAAGCAAAAGATTTCCATACTAGCATGGCAGATTAGCTTGTTTAATCCATTATTTCTGTCAAGAACAACTAGGCAAACATCTGTTCAAAGGCATCAGAGATCTTCCAAAGCAGTGAGTACTCCTGGGGCTAAGACTTTTGAAAGAAAAAAAAAATCTCTCGAGAAAATTCTGAAGCTGCCTTTTCCCTCAAGACATTTTCCCAAATGAAAGTGAGTACTAAGAAACAAATAATATGAATACAACTTATAGAAATCTCTCAAAGCTGGTGGGTATGGGAGCAAATATTGGCATTCAGGCCCCATAACGATCCTGGTGTACACCCAAAGCTTTCTAGTAGAAACTCAAAGGACATCAGGAGTAAGGATGACTGGAAAGAGATTAAGCCCTCCCAAAGATTGATATAGATTTCAACCATCTCAAGTCATGACTGAGTCAAGTTGATCTGCATCTAGTCCATCTGACTGCTATAAACAAAAGCAAAATCTTCCTGGAGAAAGATAGTTCATGCAGAGCCTCAAATTTTCTCTAGTTTTTTTCTTACAAATACCTGGCATTAAATTAAAAATAACATGGTATGCCAACAACAAAAAATGGCCAAAATCCAAAAATAATAATAGATAATAAAAATAGACCTGTAGGAGATACAGATTTTGTAATAATCTGACATGGACTTAAAATAACTATAATTTATATGATTTTAAAATTGTGTGACAAAATTGGGAACTTATCAGAGACTGGAAACTATTTTAAAAACTCAAATGACAATTCTAGAACTAAAAAAATACCATAATTACAATTAAGAAATCAACAGATAGGTTTAATAGCAGATTAGATACAGCTATAAAGATAATTAGTACTCACTAGAAGGTAGGTCAGAAGAAAACACTCAAATGGAGAAAGAAAAAGCATGAAAAACTTATAGTAGAGTGAAAATGTCCCAGATAGAGAAAAAGAGAGAGAGAAAGAGAGAAAGAGAGAGAAAAGAATGGCTCTGACGTAATATGTGAAGCAATGAAGCCTGAGAATTTTCTCGAACTGCTAAAATATCAAACCACAGATTGAGGAAATGCTACAAAACTCAAGTAGGTAAATATGAAGAAAACCACAACTAAGCATATCATGTTAAAATTGCTGAACACCAAAGTCAAAGAGAAAGTCTTTAAAAGCAGTCAGAAAGTATAAGTAGACAGATGAACTTCAAACGAGTAACAATAATGACAGAGGACAGTAGCATCTCAACAGAAATAATGGAAGCTGGAAGATGAATGATAATCTAAAAGTAGGAAGTAACACAGTCCCAAAGATGAAGGGAAAAGAAATACATTTTCTGTCAAAACAAAAATGAGGAGAGGGAATTTGTTGCCAGCAGATCTGCACTAAAGGAGAGATGTTAAAAGTAGTATTTCAGGCCCACAAGAAATGATCCTATGTGGAAGCATGGAGATACAAGAAGGTATGAACAAGGACCAAAAGGGTAAATACAACTCAGTTTTGTAATGAGCGAAAATACCTGAACAGTCATTTCACACGTGTGTATACATGCACATACACACACACAAACACACCCCTAAAATGGCCACTAAAGACATGAAAAGAAAATTAGTTCATTAGTCATAAATGCAAATTCAAACTACAATGAGATACTACACATCTACTCCATCACAAAAAGTAAAACCAAGTGCTGGCAAGGATATGGAGCAACTGGAACTCTCATACACTGCTTATGGGAGTGTAAAATGGTAAAACTGCCTTTGCAGTCTCTACTGAAGCTAAACATTGACATTGCTTTCAGCCCAGCAGTTCTACTCCTGCATATACATGCAACAGAACTGCATATATATGTGTACTAAAAGGCCCGCACAAGGATATTTATAGAAGCATTATTTGTCATAGTCACAATCTGGAAATAACCTAAATATTAATCAAAAGCAGACTGTATCAATACATTGCGGTATATTCATACAATGGAATCCTATACAGCAATGCTAAGGAACAAACTTCTGTTACAAACTGCAATATGGATAACTTTCATGAATACAGTGTGAGTGAAAGAAACCAGAACCCTGATTCCATTTACATAAAATTTTAAAACCCAGGAAAAAATAATCTGTGGTGTGAGAAGTCGGCTTTCTGCTTAGTGGTTACCTTTGGGGGAGGTGGGTGAGGAAAGTGACTGAAAAGAAACATAAGGAGTCTTTTGGGGATTCTGATACTCTTTTGTTTCTCACCTTGGATACAGAACTACATGAGTAAGTTTACTTTGTGATAAATCAAGATTTGCCCTTATGATGAGTATAGTTTCCTGTGTGTACTTTATACTTCAATAATATGTATTTGAAAAAACTAGGTACACTATTACTATACTTAGTAGGCACTCAATAAATGTTTATTAGATTATAATTTTTAAAGGCAAAAAGGACTATCATTTCATTGTTATAATGAAGTTGTTTCAGAGATATTTTTCCCTACCCTGGCAAAATGCCAAGTAGAAAATAGACATGACATAAACCCCTATTTAGATTACTATAGCAAAACTCATTCTGCAGATATAACCAGTATGATACCCTAGTACTGTTAAAAGAAAATTCTTAAAGTCTTAGTGACTAAGATCTCACTGTTACCAAAATCTCTCTTGAACGTCTGCCAGTTTACCAGATGTTTAGTCAAAAATTGAGGACTTTTCCTTCAATACATATTTATATCTTGTTTTGTTCTCAGAATTGTGAGAACAAATACTATGGCCCATCACTCACAACCCACATGATGTGATTATAACTGTATACTCTATAATCCTTAGAGATCCTGAGTGATTTTGTTCTTTTCTCCCAGCTGTATTTCGATTTCTTGGGTAAGTACCTGGATGACAAGATCTCCTCCAGCTCATCTTTCTTATGCAAAGTTATTGCACTCTTAATTCATGACAATGGACTATTGTAAGAATTTTACAGGTATGAATCACTTAATTCTAACAACAATCCTATAAAGTAGATACTGTTATTATCCTCATAATAGAGATGAGAAAGTAGAGACATAGAGATGTTAAGTAACTTTCCAGAGATCACTCAGCTAATAGAACAGGAATTCCAACCTAAGTAGTCTTGCTCCAGAATCGTAGCCTTAACCAGTAGGCTCTTCTGCCTAAATAAATATAATTAGTCTATTTCCCTAGCAGTGGTCTCAGCTCCACATTTTATCTCTTTTATCACTTGATGGCAGGAAGGAGTCTGCTACCCTTAAAACTGCCCAGGACTCTAAGGAGTCTGGAGAATCCACCAAGCGTACTTTGAGGATTTGTCCAATTCTTCCTTGCTTCCACTGAGCCCAAATTTCACGTCTGTCTTCTATTATGTGAATATTTCATATGTAAAGACCTTCTGAAATCATGCTGGTCAGGCACCCGGGAATGGGTAAGCCTCACTATGCTAAGCTGGTTTCTGAGAATTGCCTCTCAAGGAATAACCAATGATCAGAGAGAAGTGGGGCAGAAGCAGATCCCTCTATCTTCCCTAGCAACTTGTCCTCCTTCCTTATCATCCTGCCTCAGGCAGAGAAAAGGGACATCAGTGAGTTGAGTTACACCAAAAAAACAAACAAACAAAAAATAAAACTCTTCCTTTAGATAGCCAGATCAAGGAAGTAAGATCCTAGACTCATGTATGGGGCCCTCTATCAGCAAAATGGTAGCAGCAAAATGGTATCTAACAGCAAAATGGTAGCAAGACCACTCAGAATCCCAAGATAGAGTTTCTCTATTCTACTGCAGATTTTCAGGTAGGGCAAGGCATCACAAATCCTCTTAAAATGTAGCTACTCATGTACAGTGAACCTTGTAAATAATTCAGCATGGCCATTAGATCCTCCATGACTGAAGCAATTTCTTGTATTTTTCCCTTTGCCAACCCTTGAACCACAGACACTGACAAATATTTGCATGCACATTCTTACCTCCACTAATCTTTTCAACTACCACAATAATCCTCAGTGTACTTTTCCTCCCAATCTATCTTCCCTTCCCTCTTTTCAAATACTTTATTTTTTGTTCTTCTTATTTTATGGTCATGTTTGGTATGTGTCCATGGTTGTAAACAACATGAAAGCCTTTTAGAAACAGGTAGGATATAAAGAATAAACAATAAATGGTTTGGACCTTGTGAGGATATCACTTCTTCTGTGTGTGATTACACCTGCTCAGTGCCTCTAATTCTATGCAGCACTACCAAGACCTACTTACTTTACAGAGATGTGGGTGAGGAATCAGAAGGTCTATACTGGATATTGGATTATTCAAATAGCTATATAAGCAGCAGTTACACGTTTCCCTAAACTCAGGCACAGCCTTGACAAGACACCCTCGTGTGGAGGTGGGTAGGAGGCATATGTCTTCCCGCTGTGTACCACTAAGTAACTTCCATTGACTTGTGGTCACAAACTCCAGGAAAAAATCAGAGCCGACATCATGCCAAAGCCAAACCTAAGCGAAAACTCTTGGTGGGTGGATGGAAGCATTCTCCCCCCTGGCCCATTTGGAGGTGGGTTTAATTTAGGAGGAATGAATATGAACCCACCTTCAAGTCTTGCAGACTTAATATAATCTTATAATAGGCATACACCATTACACAATCATATGGACCATTGTTTAGGTTGCTATAGCAGCTATGTATACTATACTGACTATAGCTGAAAATGACCTCTGGTGCAGAAAACCATTAAATGGAATTGTTGTTAGAAATGTAAGCCAATAAAGTGAAAAAAGTACCAGGGCATCCAATCTACTATCAGATATATACAAGTTATTTCTTTCTTGGATTTGCAATATGTGACACAGACCATAGATGGCCTGCAAAATCTAAAATATTTTTCTTCTATACCTTTACAGAAAAAGGTTGGCCACCCTGCAATAGAACACTTTTCTGCCACAAAAATGAATAAACTAAGTTTACATTCATCAATGTGTATAGTTCTCAAAAATATAATATTGACTGAAAAAAATGCAAGTTTCAGAATGTTATTTGCAGTGTGATAAAGTTTAAAGACCTACAAAATCAATATATCCTATTTATGGATACTGTGCCTATGCAGCAAAGTTATAAATCATGCACAAGAATGATAAACTCTGAAATCATGACAAGGAAGACTCACAGGGTGCCCCAACTATACTATAAATTTTATTGCTTAGAAAGGAAAAAAATATATACCTAAAGCAAATATGTCATGTAAAGATTTGATAAAGCAAAGAGGACTATATATATACACACACACACATATTTGTATATATTTGGAAATATATATATACACACACACACGTATACATGTATATATTTGGAAATATATATACACATATATGTATATATTTGGAGATATATATATATATATATATACACACACTATATACCTATATAATGCTTTTCTAGAGAATCCTAACACACCAACAGGGCTGTAGACGATTGAGCAACAATAAATGTGTTATTTAAACCATTAAGTCTTTGGTGGTTTGTTTTTCAGCAATAGCTAGCTGATACAGCAGAGACCTCTCACCCCCTTTCCAGGCATATGGCACCACAGTCTTTATTCACTCCAGGCTATTCCCTCAAGTCTCCCTCCTTCAGGAATCTACAAATGAAAAGCAGGCCTCAGTCGCTATGCTTATAAATACTCCTAAACTCCAGGGTACACACAACAAGCTATCTCTAAGGGAGGTGAGCAACTGTTAGATAGGCCTATGGGTTCCTAGCTTCATAAGCCAGGGAGTGGCTTGGCTACCCTGTTGCTAGCACCCATCCTCTTGAAATTCTATTTTAAGTGGCTTCTGGAAGGGAGGAAGTAACCTCTCACCATAAAGAAGTTACAGAAGATCCTATTCTCTTCTGCCCTTTCTCCCCAGGTAAGTCCTTTTAGAATTGGAAGGTAGGGGTATGTGAGGTTGACTGTGGTAGTGTTAGTTTGTCACTCTCAGAAAATCCTGAAAGAAGAAGACTGGCCAGTCCTTAGTGGCTTTTTTTTTCTGAATGTAATATATTCAGCACATGGGCCAGATGTCATTTCTGGAGGAAAAGGAAAAGTCCCACTTAATTTCTTATTATATAAGAAATAATTTCTAACAAGGAGTACTTCACCAATAGAAGTGTCTTTTGAATACTGACAGCTCCACTGCTGAATATAATCAAGCAGAGGCTGGTGGAATACCTTTCAGGGATACTGAATAAGTGGTTTCTACAGAGTGTGCAAAATCAAACATGATGATCTCTTAGGTCCCTTCTACCTCTAACATTCTCCAACTCCATGAGAAGCACTGTTGGTTAAAACAACTAACATTGGGTCAACTGTCCAAAAACTGGGTCTTTGTCTTGGCTTTGGGCCCTTAAACTTCCTAAACCTCAGTGTTGCAGATACTGTGGGTCTCCAACTTAATTGGTATCCTTCCTCTCTTCTTCCTTAAAGGCAGAACTCTAATTCTGATTAGGTACTGCTCACCCTTCCACGTGTTTAAGGAAGATGATCCCAGGTTTGACCACTGGAGTAAATAAAGATTAGTATAGACCAGTCTCCTAACTTATTCTCTGTCACAGACAAATACAAAAATTATACTATTTGTAATTAGTATTCATTGGGTTAAGAGGATGAAGCTGGTCTATCCATTCCAGGCCTTGCCCAGCTGTTCTGTAGGGTCAAGGATATCTACACCTCAGAGAAATCTGTAACTTCGTTTTCTATTCCTGTACCTAGAGATTGGTTTGGCATGGACATGTGACCCAATCTTGGCCAACGGAAACTGAATAGAATTATGTTAAAAAAAAGAGGCATTCTTCCTCAGTAAAAAGAAGTACACAGGAAGAAACCTCCCTCTTCATCATGTCTGCATGTAATGTCTAGACCTAAAACTACCTGTAGGTGTGTTAAAACATGGCTCCTGAAGTCCTATGAAATACCACCTATCAACAAGTAGGGTCTATGCCTTCTCTTCTTGAATCTGAGATCATGTGACTCCTAATAGGATCAAGCAAAAATGATTCTGGTTTCCAGGACAACATATTAAGACACTGAAAACTTCTCCTTCATGTCTCTTGGAATCCTCACTCTTAAGATCTAGCTTCCATGTTGTAAAAAAGCCAAGAGAAGTCCACATGGAAAACAACCAAGGCCTCCAGCCCTCAGTCCCAGCTAAGCAACCAGTATTAAACAGTACCAAATTGCCAGCCCCTAGTCAAGCTGCCTCAGCTGATGCCACATGGCACAAGGTAAGCCCTGCAGATACCTACACAAATTACAAAATCATAAGGAAAAGAAACGACTGCTATTACTTTAAGTCACTAAGTTTTATGGTGGTTTGTTATGCAGAAATACATAATGGATACATGGTCCTCTTGCAATCATCAGGGGAGACACCAATAAGAAGCCAAGGAAGACAGATAAAAAGATGGAAAGTGCCTGGATCCTCGACACTGTTGTGCTAGTAAGTTAGTCAACCATAGGATCACTCTGCCTCTGAACTTATTATATGAAGTAATACATTTTTACAATTTTAAATTGCTTTTAGTTGCATATTCTAACACTTGCAATGAAAACATCTCAAATGATACCCTCACTTTTTTTGTCTATGAAACTGAGATTAAACTTCCCTGCCTAACTCATATTCACTGACCTTACATTGAGTGGTCATATGTGCCAGAACTGGGCATGCACAAACGAGCAAAACAAAGACCCACAGCCACCCAGAGTAGCCCATGATGAATCACTCTCTCCGTTGCAACAAAAACTTACACTCATTGTGAAAGCATGAAAAACACAGATAAATGGAAAGAAAAAAAGTACCCCATATTCTCGCTATCTCAGGACAACTAATTGATATTCCAGTGTATTTCCCTTCATACTTTCTGAAATTTTGTGTTTTGTGTGTATGTGTGTGAGTACACACATGCAAAAAACAGATGATGTTGTGCCAAAAGTTTATAAGCTTATATCATGTAAAGTACCACATACAAACATAAAAAGCTATCCCTTCAACTCCCTCCTCACAATATTCCTCTAAGAATATATGAATTAAAGCTATTATCATTAGATTAGTTCATAAAATACAGTTGGTCCAGAAAACAGCAAAAAATTAAGTAAGGTTTTTTCAGAATCTAGTCAACGTGTCTGGCCAAAGTAGATCTCTGGGCAGCGACCTGATCAAATAGAAGATGATTGCATCAGGTTATCAAAGTTCAGAGAACTGTAGTATAAAATTAGACCTATGAATCCTAGCCTATTCAGCCTGCCCCCAAATACAGCAGAAGTGAAATTGCAGGATTGAGTTATTAAGAGTGCTTTCCTAGGAATCCAAGAGTCAATAAACACCTCTGAAATCACTAATTCAAACACCCTATCGTGACCACCACCTTCTATCCATCTGACTTGCTTGCCTAAGAGCTACTACAATTGTTTTTTTTTTAATTTTTACCAAACCCTCCAGTGAAATAAATCCTCTATTTTCCCACTTCTAGCTAAGAATACTTGGTGTAAAACTTCATTCATTCTCTTGCACAAACCTCAAACATGCTTACCCTTCAATTCTGTCACATCATCTGTGACAGAAATTGTCCCTGGATGAACCTAGCTGTCTTTTTCACAGCTGCATATGCCTAGACAACTGTGATTCAAATTATCATCTCTATTTAGATGACTACTCTCAAACTGAAGAGCTTGAGGCAAGCATCCGGGTGCAGGTGGTTCATTTGGGAGGTAAGCCTAGAAAGCAGAATTGAAGGAGTTGGGTGGGAAGTGGGAGAGGGGAGGAAACAAGGCTAATCAAGACTACATTTTTAAACTGGTTACCACTGTAGCAAATGGGGCTCATTCCCACTGGAGATCCACAAAGTACTGTGTAAATTGTACCCCAAATTATCCATCTAAAGGACAGAGAGGCTGAAGTCTTATCCATCAACTACCATCTCCCTTAGTTTGGGGATGGCCCCATGGGCATTACCTTACCCACACTTCTCATCAGTACCTGAGCTGCATTCCCTGCCAGAGGAGAAAGACCTGAGGCACAAAGGAAGAGAAACACTGCAGTGTGTGCTGCGACACATGCTCGAGATAGGATATTGGCAACGTGCACAGAATCTTTCACCACAGCTGCATGGACATACGGCTCAGAGCATCCAAAGCCTGCTATCAGCCTATGTAGCTCTCCAGGCTACACGGCCATTCCTGCCTCCATACTAAATCTTAAAAATCTTTTATGGTATGTCTTCTTTTAGATGCCCCACAGACACCTCCAACTAAAAATGACAGAAACTGAGAGTCAGAAACACGTCCATGGATTTAAACTTTTTGAGAGAATTTGCTGATGGCAACAGTATGGGGCTTCCTCAACTGAGTGGTTTTGCCGAAGGATGAGGCTGTGAGGACCCCTGCCAGGCTCTGGAACCCAGGCATCAGCAATTCTTCTTGAATTGGGACATGTCAATTAGACTGACTGTCCCACCCCTAAATAATCGGTGGCACTCAGGCCTGTGCACCGGCATTTCCACATTCTGTGGGGCGATGTAACTCCTGTTGTTGTTGCTGGTCTTATTATTTTTCAACTCCAGGATATAGGCTATCTGACAAGTCACCGATACATACTGCAAAATGCATTGTTCAATACAGGTTCAACTGTCTTCCCTCTCAAAATGTCATACAAGAAGTTTTGTTTCCAATTACATACTTATTTTGATATCTCTAAACAATCCTTTGTTGGTTCTCTTTTATTTAATTTATTTATTTATTTTGTATTTTTAGTAGAGACGGAGGTTTCACCATGTTAGCCAGGCTGGTCTCGAACTCCTGACCTCAGGTAATCCACCCACCTCAGCCTCCCAGAGTGCTGAGATTACAGGTGTGAGCCACCACGCCCGGCCATAACATCTGTTCATCTCCTTACAAGTAAACAACAGGTTCACATCTGTATGAGCAACATAATTTTACCCTTTTGAAAAATATATTTTAACAACTTTGGAAGTCATAATGAGATGTCCAATAGATTCACCTGTAAGAGTCAGGTAAACATTGCTGACAAGGAAGTGCACCTCATGAGCAGTTAAAGCCTAGGCATGTCCTTTCTTCGCTCTCATAGGTGAATCCAGAGCACCAGTAGAGCTTTGTTGACACCCTCGATTTCTCATTTGAAATCCTCTCTCTACAAATTTTGTGTTTCTGTTTTGTTCTGGTTCACTTAAAGCCATTAAGTTACTCCCCCTTATTGAGAGAAATGGTTTGAAATCCAATTTTAAGGTCTAACAATCTGGAGATCTAAGTGCATCCATGGTTTACAGAAATCTAGTCCCTATTGGGTGACAGGCAACAGAAAGTCTGGTTTGTCATCCTTTTTGTTAGTTTATTTTTCTAAGCTCAAATCACTTAAGAATTTCATGCCCTTTGAGAGGAAAAGAGCTATTAAAATCTGGACTGAGGAGATTTTCTGATTTTGTGTTCACTCTTGATCCATGCCTGAAATTGAAGAATTGGAGCTACAAACTCTATTTCTCTCTATCTGTATGTCTATATGTCTGTAATATCCTCACCTCTGATTGTACGAGTGTGTAATGTTTTCCTACCTATGCACAGTATTAATATATTAGATTATAAAGTCTCCCAAATTAAAAGAGTTCTATTCTGATTGGCATATCCAGAAAAATAACTGCTTATATAAATTGAATATAACTAGAATTTCCTAAAATACGGAAATTGTACTATTGATTTTTAAATGTGCTAGTTTAAAAAATGTATTATCCTAGAAACCAACTCAAAACCATTTTAAGAATTCAGACTTCTATAATTTATGTAACTCTTTGGCAAATAAGACTAGTTTAAGACTTTGAGTTTAATGTAAACATCTCTGATTTATCAGTGTCATATTTAATACAAGCATATATTTTTATACTCTTCAGTATGTTTCTCCTAAACTTATACAGCTTTTTGATCAAATGAGCTAGAATTATTCCTGTTAAATATTTAAAATTATTTAAAAACTTAAATCTATTTTTAAGCAACTTGAATCATTGTTCTGATAAATTTATAGTTCCATAGTAATGAGGTTGTGTAGTATGTTACCCTGAAGAGCATTTCCAAAATCTTTAGATAACTGAAGATCTTGGCCATTCATTGGCTTTCTAGATCATTTCTAAGTAAGACAGAATACTGAAAAATTTATTAGTAAGCACAGTTTTCATTTATACACTATTGCTTGTTATTTGTACATGCTACAAAGAGGCTCTATCTTTGGGTCTGTAAATGAACATGTTCATTTCTGCCACACTGTGGAATTAAATAAGGGAAGTATGTGGCTGGATAAAGCTCAGTGAAGTATATTCATGAGATTGGCTAGGCTGCTAAAATGACAGAAATTCACAATTATCTACTCCCTCATTTTCTTTGTGAAATACAAGGGGCTGCTTAAAAGTTATAATTAATACATGTGAATGAGATTACTAGGAATCTCAAGATAATGAAATTTTTATTATGGGCAAAAAAGTATATTTCTGTTCTAAAGAAAAATGACTTGTTCCAGGATAGGAATGAGGAAGAATGGTGAAGGATAAAACCTGAATGAATAAAGAAAGTTGTAGGAGGTTTGCAGAAAGAGTCTGGAAAGGAACACAATTTTGTGTTAACATTTTGCCAAATCTGGCTCAGTATTGATGGGTTTATTTGTGAGACTGTCAAAAGTAAATAGTGGGTTATTTAGAAGCAAATATTTCATTGAAACAAATCTAGAATTAGTTTTTCTGTGAAAATGAGTTTTCTTGGAGTACTGGTCTGTTCTTAATAAGAGGTTGTAAAAGATTACTTTTGGCGTAAATTTGTTTCCTATGACTGCCATAACATATTACCACAAACACAGTGGCTTAAAACAACAAATGTTTGTTGTCTTACAGTTCTGGAGATCAGAAGTCTGAAATCAGTTTGGCTGGGCTGAAGTCAAGGTGTCAACAGGGGCATGTTTCCTCCAGAAGATCAAGGAGAGAATCCATTTTCTTGCCTTTTCCAGCTTCTACAACTGCATTCCTTGGCTCCTGCCTCTTCCCTCCATCTTCAAAGCCAGCAGTGCAGCATCTTGTTTCACTCCTCACATTGTCTTCTTCCTCCATGATCAAGCCTGCTGCTGCCTCTCCCTTATAAGAACATTTGCCCTCTCCCTCTCCCTCTCCCTCTCCCCACGGTCTCCCTCTCCCTCTCTTTCCACAGTCTCCCTCTGATGCCGAGCCGAAGCTGGACTGTACTGCTGCCATCTCGGCTCACTGCAACCTCCCTGCCTGATTCTACTGCCTCAGCCTGCCGAGTGCCTGAGATTGCAGGCGCGCGCCGCCACGCCTGGCTGGTTTTCGTATTTTTTTGGTGGAGACGGGGTTTCGCTGTGTTGGCCGGGCTGGTCTCCAGCTCCTAACCGCGAGTGATCCGCCAGCCTCGGCCACCCGAGGTGCCGGGATTGCAGACGGAGTCTCGTTCACTCAGTGCTCAATGGTGCCCAGGCTGGAGTGCAGTGGCGTGATCTTGGCTCGCTACAACCTCCACCTCCCAGCCGCCTGCCTTGGCCTCCCAAAGTGCCGAGATTGCAGCCTCTGCCCGGCCGCCACCCCTTCTGGGAAGTGAGGAGCGTCTCTGCCTGGCCGCCCATCGTCTGGGATGTGAGGAGCCCCTCTGCCTGGCTGCCCACTCTGAGAAGTGAGGAGCGCCTCTTCCCGGCCGCCATCCCATCTAGGAAGTGAGGAGCGTCTCTGCCCGGCCGCCCATTGTCTGAGATGTGGGGAGCGCCTCTGCCCCACCGCCCCATCTGGGATGTGAGGAGCGCCTCTGCCCGGCCGTGACCCCGTCTGAGAAGTGAGGAGCCCCTCCGCCCGGCAGCCGCCCCATCTGAGAAGTGAGGAGCCCTTCTGCCTGGCAGCCGCCCCGTCTGAGAAGTGAGGAGCCCCTCCACCCGCAGCCACCCCATCTGGGAAGTGAGGAGCGTCTCCGCCCGGCAGCCACCCCGTCCGGGAGGGAGGTGGGGGGCAGCCCCCACCCGGCCAGCCGCCCCATCTGGGAGGGAGGTGGGGGGCAGCCCCCACCCAGCCAGCCGGCCCGTCCGGGAGGGAGGTGGGGGGTCAGCCCCCGCCCGGCCAGCCGCCCCGTCTGGGAGGGAGGTGGGGGATCAGCCCCCACCCGGCCAGCTGCCCCGTCCGGGAGGGAGGTGGGGGGTCAGCCCCCGCCCGGCCAGCCGCCCCGTCCGGGAGGTGGGGGTCACCTCTGCCCGGCCGCCCCTTCTGGCAAGTGAGGAGCCCCTCTGCCCGGCCACCACACCGTCTGGGAGGTGTACCCAACAGCTCATTGAGAATGGGCCATGATGACAATGGCGGTTTTGTGGAATAGAAAAGGGGGAAAGGTGGGGAAAAGATAGAGAAATCGGATGGGTGCTATGTCTGTGTAGAAAGAAGTAGACATGGGAGACTTCATTTTGTTCTGTACTAAGAAAAATTCTTCTGCCTTGGGATGCTGTTGATCTATGACCTTACCTCCAACCCTGTGCTCTCTGAAACATGTGCTGTGTCCACTCAGGGTTAAATGGATTAAGGGGGGTGCAAGATGTGCTTTGTTAAACAGATGCTTGAAGGCAGCATGCTCGTTAAGAGTCATCACCACTCCCTAATCTCAAGTACCCAGGGACACAAACACTGCGGAAGGCCGCAGGGTCCTCTGCCTAGGAAAACCAGAGACCTTTGTTCACTTGTTTATCTGCTGACCTTCCCTCCACTATTGTCCTATGACCCTGCCAAATCCCCCTCTGCGAGAAACACCCAAGAATGATCAATAAAAATAAAATAAAATAAAATAAATAAATTAATTAATTAATTTTAAAAAAAAAGAACATTTGTCCTGGGCCCACCTGCACGACCTACAATACAATAATCTCCCAACCTCAATCTCTTTATCTGCAAAGTTCCCTTTGCAGATATAAAGTGACATACACAGGTTTCAGGGAGTAGAACCTGAATATCTTTGGGGTCATAATTTAGCCTAAAATATTACCTATGTAATCCTATCCTAAAAGTAGGGATTTGGCATCTTACCACAATAACACTTTTTTTCCCTGACTTTATCATGCCCTTGATTATTCTCTTCAAAAACAAAAAAAAATTTGCATGAAGAATGTGTCAAGGTCTTTTGGATGTTTATCTAAACATTGTACTGTCACTTTAATTAATAGATAGCCAAGCTACAACCATTCATGTACTCAGTGACTCATGATCCTAACTTAATTCTTAAATCTTCTAGCAATTTTGCCTTTCAAAATAAAATTCAAAATTTTAAATGAAATAAAATGAAACTCTATAAATCTTTTACACTTAGACTTATCTTTGAGATTTCCAACAGAGTACCTAGAAAATAGGAAAGATTTGTTCTTTCACCTTATAAAAAGACAGATATTAGATAAAATTAGCTTTGTTGCTGTTAGTATTGATGAGTTGCATGGAAAAAAATAAAATCAAAAGAGGTGTTCTTCAGCCTGGGCAACATAAGTTAGATCCTGTCTCAAAAAAAAAAAAAAAAAAAAATCAGCCAGGCATGGTAGTGTGCACCTGTATTCCCACCTACTTGGGAGGCTCAGTGGGGAGGATGGCTTGAGCCCAGGAGTTTGAGGCTACGGTGAGCCATGATTGCACCACTGCACTCCATCCTGGGTGACAGAGTGAGACCCTGTCTCAAAAAAAAAAAAGAAAGAAAGAAAGAAAGAAAAATAAAAATAAAAAAAGAAAAGAGGTACTCAGCCTTCCCTAGATTAAAACTGAATATGAAATATATTATTAGTATAAATATTTCAGAAGTTCTAGATTGTATGAGAAGTTCCTAGAGATTTGTCAGTGCCCCCACTGTCCATAGTATGTTTCTAATGATCATAGTCCTGCTGGTGCTTTCCTTCATAATATTAGGCAATAAAATTATAGTGTTAACAGTCATCATTTCAGTAGATTTCTAAAACTATCTAGTCACAACTTTCTCTTTCAAGTTATTTTTTTTTTTTGAGACAGAGTCTCGCTCTTTCACCCAGGCTGGAGTCCAGTGGCGCAAGCTCGGCTCACTGCAAGCTCCGCCTCCCGGGTTCACGCCATTCTCCTGCCTCAGCCTCCCAAGTAGCTGGGACTACAGGCGCCCGCCACCACGCCCGGCTAATTTTTTTTTTGTATTTTTAGTAGAGACGGGGTTTCACCATGTTAGCCAGGATGGTCTCGATCTCCTGACCTCGTGATCCGCCCGCCTTGGCCTCCCAAAGTGCTGGGATTACAGGCATGAGCTACCACGCCGGCTTCTCCTTTAAGTTTTATGAAGCATCTTCCCTCATGGCTTTTTAAATTGAGGATACACATCAAATCTTTTTATGGAGGTATAGTAAAATACAGATGTCTAGAATCTACTGTAGACTTACTTCAAAATAGGATTAATCATTATGCTTACATATGTTTTGTTCAAAACTTTTTTACATTGGCTTTATTATCTTATTTTGTATGTCACAATTTCTTCTTCAGCTGTATTATGTTTGTTATGTACTTCCACTAGACTTTTCACTTTATCACAAGTCATAAGTGAACCACAGGCACTTTAAGTGTCTATCATCTCCAGATACTTTTTTTCTTTTGAGACGGAGTTTCATTCTTGTTGCCCAGGCTGGAGTGCAATGGCACGACCTCGGCCCACTGCCACCTCCACCTCCAGGGTTCAAGCGATTCTCCTGCCTCAGCCTCCCAAGTAGCTGAGATTACAGGCATGCACCACCAAGCCCAGCTAATTTTGTATTTTTAGTAGAGACAGGGTTTCATCATGTTGGTCAAGCTGGTCTTGAACTCCTGACCTCAGGCTATCCACCTGCCTTGGCCTCCCAAAGTGCTGGGATTACAGGCATGAGCCACCACGCCCGGCTGATACTTTTTTTTTTAAGAATTGTGGTCTCATTTTGTGGCCCAGGCTAGAGTGCGGTGGTGCAATCATAGCTCACTGCAGCTCAGAACTCCTTGGCTCAAGAGATTCTCCCAGCTCAGCTTCCCATGTAGCTGAGACTACAGTTATATACCACCACATCCAGCTAATTTTTAAAATATTTTTGTAGAGACGGAGGTCTCACTATGTTGCCCAGGGTGGTCTTGAACTCCTGGCCTCAAAAGTTCCTCTTGCCTCAGCCTTCTAAGTTGCTGGGATTACAGGCATGAGCCAGCATGCCTGGCTCTCCAGATAGTTTTTTATTTACACTGATGTTTCCCTAATGACCCTACAATCAGCTACAGGAGGGAGATTTTGTCTTCAGCAAAGAAGGATTGTCTTAGAGCACCATGAAAAACGTCACTACCTCAGGTACTTCAAAGACTAGGCTCCTGAACACAGGCTTCTCATGACATCACATCACCACATTTAAGATAATGGTTAGTGGACAGAGTCAGAATTTCCAGAACACCTTAACTGAGACAAATTTGTGTTCATAACACAGTTTAATACAATGTCCAGTGGAACAAAATCTAAGTTTGCAAAGTCCAAAGACCTATACTATAAAATCAGCACTTTTCTCCTGACCTGTCTGGCCTTACCCAAATAAAGCACAAGTGAATATTCTTGGGAGTGAGTTATTGAGTGCTTCCCAAGAAATCCAAGAGACCCTAACACCTTGGTATTGAAGACTTTAGCTTCTTTTTCTCAGAGGAGAACATTAAACACTTTCTCTTTTGAGACCCCTTTTTCAGGATACAATAGAGGAAAGAGCCCCAATAACAGGTAAGGAAGGCCAGGCCATCATTCTACTGCGCTGCCCACTCACCATGTGACTTTATAAGAGCTGATTACTATCACTGGGCCTCAGTGGCCTCAGCTGTAAAATGGAGACCCTAAAAGAATTGTGTACTCTGAACCCTATTTACCCATTTTCCATAGAACTATTTTGTTAAGAAAAGAGCACAGTCATAATTACACATCTCTAGCTGAGTTTTGAAACAATTTTTCCATTTTTCTCACTGGAAACTGATGGGTCCCCAAGTAAACTACACTGTAGGAGACCAGAACCCAGTTCTGCCTCTCCTTTCATGAAGACTCCCTTTCACAGTTGCCTTGGTGAATTCTTTTTATCCTACAGTTCAGAACTCAACAATCTCACATCTGCCACATCTAACATGCCCCACTGATGCTAATTGGTTTCCTTAATATCTTTTGCTTTAACAGAAGTAGTTCAGCAACATCTTCACCAGTATTATTATATCCTAAATATAAGAAGGATAAATCTGTTTTCATGACGACTCTGAAGGAGAAACAATACCAACTGTAGGTCCTGTTTACTGCTTTTCATTAGATTTAAAATCTAAATCTAAATCTAAAAAGTTTGAGGACTGGTACAATGAAATATCTGTTACCAGTCAGTTATGATAAGTATGGACATTGAGAGCTGGCATTTAGGAATCTGTATAGCATCTGATTTAGCCACAATATTTAAATTAGTGGGCTCACTTTTTGAACAAGGTATATACCAGTGCAGTTGTTAAACTCGAATGACAAGTCAAATATGAGTGGCATACTAGTAATACAACCACATATCAGTTCACAATTTACTGGAACAAGAAAAACAAGGAAGTTTGCTACTACTGGTCCTACCCCAATGATATTTTGAGAAGCAATGCACAATATACTACTTCATTAAATGAGATTGATTGTTCTGAGTACTGTGGACTTAGAATTAACTTGTAGTGAGAGTAACAAACTCAAGTATCTCTATTAATCAGACAACTACTATAAATTAATGAAGTGAATCAGATATGGGACTTTATAGGGAAGAGTGTGGAAGGAATGTGGCAAACCAGAGGCCCAGTCTTCATGGTGCAGTAGCTAGTCATCTCTATGTGACTGTAATCATGTGTACCCTCCTTTTTACTTCTCAAGAGAGCCAGAAATCCAGACTTTCAGGTAAAATGTTATTGATTTTCAAATGCTACCAGCTCATTAATTTTCTTTTAAGATGTCTGCTTAGAACTAGCAAACCTATCTGCCATCCAGATTGAGTTGTAAGATGCCACTTTGTAGACTGTGCTTTAGGAAATAATATATTAGAGATTAGTACTGTCAGGGTTGTCCTTAGGGCCATGTGGAAGATGTGCTTATCTAAATCCCAGAAGTCTTTCTTGCCATATCATGTCCACTGAACCTCATATTTCCAGGCACCTCATTGTCAAGCTGCCCACCCCACCACTGCATGATTCCTTATGGAGCGCCGTGGAGCACTCCCAGCCTTAGCCCAGCTGCTCGCTTCCTCTTCTGTGCATTTGAGCTGCAAGCAGGCCTCTCTCCAGCAGCTTCAGGTGGGGAGTCTCCTTCAGCTCATCACTTCATGGCAAAAGCAGCACCCCCTCCCCTGGCCGAAGTGAAACATCTTTGTGTCCAGGACATGGGTTTCTCACAGCCCAGTTTTTAAACACATAACCGCTATTTCCTTCATTCTCAGGACACTCCTGTGAATTAGCCAAAGGCCAAGCTGGGTCCTTCTGCTTAGACAGAGGCAGAGAGAGGGCGAGTCACAAGGCAGGAGGAGAAAAAGGGACACCAGAGTGGGGACTGCCTGGCTCGTGTCCCTCTTCCGCTGTCTCCTTCCTCTGCTGGGCACTCTCCTGTCTCTCCACAGGGCTCAGCAGGATGTCGCTCTCACAGCCAGTGGCCCAAGTGCCCAACAGTAACCTGAGAACCAGACCCAGATGTACCCTGGGGAAGCCTGCCTGCGTGTCTGGGGTTAGGGGAGGAGACAGATGCAGCTGCTTATTAAGGGCCGCACTGTGCATATCCAAAGTGGACTCAATCTTTGGGAAAACTAAAGATAGAGGGACTCTCTGCCATTTTACACATGAGCAAACCTGCCCAGCAGGAGTAAATGAAAGTCCAAGATCACATGGCCAGAAAGTGGTGAACTAGGATCTCAAACCCAGGTTGTCTGATCTGTTATTGAATCTGGCTGGGCAGCCTCTGGCCAACAGGCAGCAGAATGTGGCCACAGAGGATCCAAGGAACAGGTGAAAACCTAAAATATGGACATTCACAGGCAAGGGGACAGATTGCTACAACACTTGATGTGACACCTTTTTTAAACAGTACAGAGCACAAGTTTTTAAAAGTACAGTACATGCTTTAGAGGCCATCACTCAAGACAGAATTACATAGGTTATTTCTATACCTTTTGAACCTGTTTTTGGCCATTGATAACTCTATGCTGTTCTATGAAATACATGATCATACACAGATTATTTTTTCTGGGAATGCGATTGATAATTGTGTTTATAATGGAATACATTTACAAATAAGTTTTGTAATATTTTGTAACCATTAAGAACTGATTGGATTGCATGTCCTAGGCCAGAGAGCTTTTATATAATGTTACTACTTAATTTAACAGTGTCCACAAGAGGACAGAAGAATACATTCCAAACAATGTGTCATAGTACCAGTTACTAATCCCTGTCTCAAGTCCTCTTTTGGAATGAGGCAGGGTACAAATAAATAAATAAAATAACATGACCATAACATTTTTTTTTGCATTTTTTCCTTATGTTTTCCCCATCACTCCTCAATCTCCATGTAAAGCCTGTCCCATGAAGTTCATGCCAGCTAGTATGCAGTGTGCCCCCTCTCCACCCATCCCTGTGGCTACTGCCCTCTGACTTCAGACCTTTGCTATTCTGAATAAAGCCTCCCGCACCTCAGTCAGAGTCTGCAGCTCCACCCTAGGTCCCAGCATCAGGTTAGGAATTTATCAAGCCTAGGAGGCTCCCAGCAACTACCTGGCCTCACAAGGCCTTCCAGTTCAAAGCCAATGAGGAAGTCTCTATATCTTTATCCCCAGTCAGCTCCTCCCGCCAGGGCCAGTGCTCTCACCAACCACTGGAAACTGCCCCTTCTAAAATCACTGATTCAAACACCCCACACTGGCAACACCTTCCACCCATTCAGCTCTCTATGGGATAGCTTCTCCTGGATGTCTCAAGGACACCTCCAACCCAAAATGAGAGAACCTGAGAGAAGTCAGGGGCACTGTCATTAAAGACTTTAATAGCATGGGCTGATGGCAGCAGCCTGGGGTCTCTCATCTATGGGAATTTTTGAGGCTGGATGAAATTGTTGATGAAGTCCTGCCAGGTTCTCAGACCCAAGCATCCCTCCTTCTCGGGCTGGGGCACCTCATCAACCTGATGGTAGGTACATCCTCCAAGAGGCATCTGAGCTGCTTATCCTTGTGCATGGCCCTCTCTATGTGTTCTGGTGTGATGCGCACCCTGCAACTGTTCTGGGCCTTCTTGCCTGCCTGCTCCAGGATGTTGGCCATCAGATACTAGAGAATAACAACCAGGAAAACAGGTGTGGATGAGCTCAGGCACTGGGCATACTGACCTCGCAGAAAGCCGTCCATGTGGCTAACAGGAAACTGCAGCTAGGCTTTTGTGGAGCAGGGAGCCTCCTTTCTAAGGCTCCTTTTTGCCCTCACATGGTCTTGGTGAGTTTTGGTTTGATCAGCCCTCGTCGATTTTCCCACTAGCCTGAGCCTCTCCAGGTACCAGTGCTTATTCCCGCCCACTGTGCTCCAGGCCTTCCTTGGTCAGGGAGCTGCCTTCAAGACAACCTCAACTTTGTGATATTATTGGTGTTCACTGAGCCCTGATCAAGCCCGGCCTCGAAATGTCTCTGACAGGAACCTGCTCACCCTAATAACTGGACCGTCTTTTTGAGGAAAGTCTAACTTTGTACTTGACTTAAACATTCTAGCAACAACAAAAAAAATGTGTTTCAATCAAAACATTGTCCTGTCTTCAGTATACCAATCCAGGTTCTCTGATTCTAGCTTTGTATTGCCAGTGAGCTCATTTACATTCTCCTGTAAGCTATAAGTCACTAACAGACATGCTCAATGTCTTGTACAGTAGAGGTTCAAATGTCACCCCCCATGCTGTAATAAAACCAGTTTTACTTCCATTTACATATTCATTTTGATATCTCTAGTCAATATTCCTATGTCTGTCCTTTGGGTTATCTTATAAGCTGGTCCGAAGAGAACATCTGCTTGTTCTCTCATGAGTTAAATAGAATCTTTAAAATGTATTCATTTCTTTAAGTCTGGAACTGAAAGTAAAATATACCTCGCAAACCTGTCACTACCAAGACAAATGGAGATCCATGGCTACAACAGTCCATATCAGGAACTGGGAATTATTCTTGACATCTCTCACTGCCTCACCTTCATATCCAATCAATCATCACATTGTTCTGCTTACGCATTCTTAATATTGCTCCAATAATCCACTCTGACTATTCCAGT
Source organism: Pan troglodytes (assembly GCF_028858775.2). Lineage (NCBI taxonomy): Eukaryota > Metazoa > Chordata > Mammalia > Primates > Hominidae > Pan > Pan troglodytes. Next base: position 38,127,364 of record NC_072421.2, on the reverse strand, counting down.
CCGGGCCATTATTCTCACCTTGACAACTATAGTAGCCCACTTCCCAGCCTCTCCATTTCTTTCTTCACTCTCTTCAAATACATTTTGCAGAGTAATCAGTTTCTAAAACTAAATTTGATCATGACACTTGTTGCTTAAAACTCATCAGTGCCTTCCCATTGCCTCTGGAATAAAGCTTGAAATCCTAGGATGCTCTTTCCTGATTTTTCTTCACCTGGCTTCTTTTCTTCATCTAGCAGTTTTCAGTTTAAATCTAAGTTTTGGAAACATTTGCTTCATTTCCCAGACTCGGTTAGACAACCCCCAATATACCCTCAGAGAGGCTACTTATCTTTCACTTTGCACGATTTACCTTAAATAAAATATGCATTTGATTAATAATTTGTGTGATGTTTATATATCCTATTTGAAGATGATTGGGGCCTGCCTACCTTATTCACCACTTTATCCTCAGAGACCAGCACAGGGTCTGAAACACAGAACATACCCAAGAAATACTCATTGAGTCCATAAATAAAGTCACACAAATCTAACCTCAAATTCTGGCTCCTCTATCTGACTATGAGTACAATTTTCCTTCTCTTTTTTTTTTTTTTTTTTTTTTGAGGCAAGGTCCTCCCAGGCTCAAGCAATCCTCCCGCCTTATCCTCCCAAGTAGCTGGGACCACAGGCATGCACCACCACTCCCGGCTAATTTTTGTATTTTTTGTAGAGATGGGGTCTCGCCATGTTGCTCAGGGTGGTCTCAAACTCCTGGGGTCAAGCGATTTGCCCACCTTGGCTTCCTAAAGTGCTAGGATCACAGGTGTGAGCCACTGTGTCTGGCTCAATTTCCCTCTTGACTAAGATGGAGATAATATTATCTACCTCAGGGACACTGAAAATGAAACACAAGGATGCCTATCACAGTGCCTGGCACAAATCAAGGGTTCATGAAACAGCCATTTTTACTACCAACATTACCACCTTGAGTAGAATAGAGAAGGGTACTGTGAGGGCCAGGCAAGCCAAATGGCAGGCTGCAGGGGCCTTCACAAAGCACAGTAACATTGGTATGCTCACTTAGGCTTCAACCCAACCCATCCTCCAAGATCTGGAGACTTGAGCAAGCCCTTGCTGAGAACTGATTAGACTCAGGGAATCTCAGGATATCCAAATTCACCCAAGACTGAAGCTCACAGACACAGTGTCCGTTATTCACTGACTATGAGAAAGAAAACTTCCCAATAGCATATGATTCCACTGATATGAAAGATTCATAATAGTCAAATCCATAGAGACAGGAAGTAGATTAGTAGGCTGCCAGGGGCTAGGGGCAGGGGAAATGAAGAGTGACTGTTAATGAACAGGGGACTTATTTTTGGTGTGATGAAAATGTTCTAAAACTAGACAGTGGTGATGATTGTATAACATTGTCAATATATTGAAACCTACTGAATTGTACACCCAAAGTAGTGAAATTTATGTTATATGAATTATATTGCAATTGAAGAAAAACAATAACTCTCCAGTGACCATGTAGCTGGCTCTCCCTTCTCTCCCTCATGGCAAACTCTGCTAATGCCAAATCCATCAATGTTTGCTCAATGAGCACAGAATCAGAGAGAGAGGAGAGAGTTAAAGAATTTGAATGCTGAATAGGGTCATGTTGTGATGGACTCTATGTCCTTCTGTCAAGAGGGACACATTTCTATTCGTCTGGACTGCATTTAGATGATGTGGCAGACACTGTCAGTTGCCTATTCATTTTCCATTCCTCTCACTATCTTAAGAGAACATGGTTTTGTTATGGGTGGCAATGGGCCCAACCACACGCAGGCCATGACTAGTCTAATCCAATGTTCTCAAACTTTGCTGATAATAAAATCACCTGGAACCCTTGTTTAAATAACAAAAGGGAAATAAAAAGAAAAGACATAACCTTGGCTCCCATCCCAGACACAGCAAATCACAATTTCCAGAGATGAATCCTGGTAATCTATATATTTAACAAGCCCCCAGGTAACTCTAATCATCATCATCAGGGAAGTTTGAGGAATACTAGTAAGCCATTGGTGGCAAACATTCCTAGACCTGGCTTTCCTAGCATCCCTTTAAGCTAAATGACTGATCAGTTCTGGTCACAGACCTAAAGTCATTTCTGTTAGGGAGATTTCTGGAAAAGCTATAGTTTTTAATAAAAGGAGGAAGACAAAGTAAAGTCTATTAGGGAGATTTATGAAAAAGCTATATTCATTAATAAAAAGAGAAATATATCTACCCTTCCTTCTTCAGCCCTTCTTCCTATTTTGAATGTAGCTATGATGGTTGGAACTGCAGTAGCAACCCAAGCAAAAGGCCAATGGATTGGCAGGGACATCAACTTTGCCACTATTGAGCAGCTGAAATACTGTCAGCAACTGTCTACTTCCAATTTCCAGTTAGATAAGAAAAATAAACTCTAGGTTAACTTTACAGTTAGGTGTTTGTTCCTTGCACCAAATGCATTTCTAACCACATGACAGACACTACCAACATTTGCCTTTGTGGCACACCCTAGACCATGCTCCATTCATAAGGGTCTTACCCTTTCCGGGTGAGATATTCCCTCCTTATATATGTTAAGGCAGCGATTGGGGTTAGTCAAGACCTGCATAAATGGCAGCCAACTATCTTTTTAACAAGACCATGCCCACTTCCTTTTTCCATATCTATTTGATTTATCATTTAACTCTCAGAGGACTTCTGTTTTTCCAAGTTCTTTTGGGACATTTCAGATATCCCTTGTGACACTGACATTTTACAAGACAGATTTTATTTTTCCTGAACAGAATTATGTCTGAAAAATTATAACAAGGGTTGGCAAACTTTCTTTGTAAAAAGTTAGTAAATATTTTAGGCTTTGTGGGCCACATTATGTTTATTGCAACTACTCGACTCTGTTGTTTTAGTCCCAAAACAGTCACAGACAATACATAAATGAAAGAGCAGGGCTGCATTCCAATAGAACTTTATTGACAAAAACGGGCAGTGCCCAGATTAGGCCCATGGGATGTAGTTTGCCAACCCTTCAACTGTGAGACAATCTTCACTAAAAAAACTTGAGGAAAAAAATTGGATCTACCTCTAAAAATCAAATAGGCTATCATCACATCTGATTTCTTGCTGTATCCCTGCCACTTGGAAAAACAATAAACTGGGAAAAAGAGTATAGTGGCATGCAGCTTGGTCAAGACCCATTCCAGTTATAATTCCTTAGAGAACACGGATGTTGCTATATTTATTGAGCTTTTACTCCCTACCAGGTGTTGCGGAAAGTATTTACATATAAATGTTGATCCACTAAGGTTCAAGATCTCTACTTAAGATCCTGACTCATATTTTAAGAATCATAATCAGGCAACCTGGATAAGGGAGATGGCTCTAACATGTAAGTATCCTGTGACTCTGACATGAATTATTACCAGCCAGTCTAAAACATAGGCAGAAAGAGGATAAAACTGAGTGAAGTAAAATAAATAAGAGTCTTTCTTATCTTCAATGTTTTCTTAAACATGTATTTTTTCAACTTACGGCTTTTAAATCATTTTGTATACCGATAATAAAACTTACCATAATGGTTTTCGTTTACCCATAATATTAATACTTGGGAGGGGGTTGTTTCCACTTCTCATTTGTAGGCTTTTCATTAAAATCTTGACTCTGATGCAAATAGTGTTTTTTTTTTAACTTAACCAAAATCTGCTCTTAATTTGATGATGTGAGAATAGCCTAAAGGCAGAATATTGTCTTGACTTATAAACTGATATACCTATTACAAGTCTAAGAAGACAGGAAAGTGGCCTTGTTCCATTATTCACCACAAAGTTGTTAAGCCAACTGTCTCAACTAGTTTAGAACTAGCACTGAAAGACAGAGTGAAATCCCAAGAGAAGCAGCCTCCAGTAGCTGTGTTTTCAGCCTCTGGTAAACTATATTTTCTAAAAATGGCCACAGTGGTATTTTTGGTCCCAGGTGATCTTCTAGAACTCTACCATTCCACAACAAGAGTCAGAGTTTGCTTCCCTCTCCTCTCCCTTGAATCTGGGCAGAACTCTGTAAGTATTTCAACAATGAGAAGGAAGCAGAAGTGATGTCCCACAACTCCCAAGCCTGGATCACAAAAGCTGATGTGGCTTCCATCTGGCCTTCCCTCCTTCTTAGAACACTCACCCTTGGAAGCAGCTACCATGCTCTAAGGAAGCCCAAACTCACCCACACAGAGAAATCAAATGGAGAAGATCTGAAACTCCCAGCAACAGCCAATATCAAAACATGTGAACAACAAGACATGTGAGTGAAGGGGCCTTGAATAGATTCTAGCCCCCTACCTTTGAGCCACCCTAGCTGATCCATAGTGGATCACAGATTAGGTAACCCTTTTGAGCCCTGCCTAGAATGCAGAGTCATAAGCAAAATAAACGTTGTTATTTTAATTGAGTTTTGAGCATAGTAACTAGAACACAGATTCAGAATTAAGTGCACTTAAGAACAAATTTCCTTTGAAACAAAATAAACTGCATATTTTGCTTCTCATTTTGATCCCCAAATGCAGGCAGAAATAAAAAATACACATACTTCTTCCAACAGTGACGTCCTGCTGCATGACACTTATGTACAGCTGTAGGGTCAGCTGGGGGGCTGAGCCCAAGAAAGCCTGGATCACCGACGCCCGGCTGAACGCTGATCGGTGGGTGATTAGTTTGCCTTCTGCCTGGCCCACCTCCTTCTCAATCTCCTCTGAGAGGCCATTTTTTGGCATTTGCCTCTTCTTGGTGATACTGACATAAGGCTCTTCATTGTTGCCTGACTGAAAGTAGATGCAGAAGACTTCAAAACACCTGAAAACAAATCAGGAAATCATAATAATTAGAGACAGACAGGATTCTGACTTTCCATGCTCATCCTACTTACCTTTAGCCTGATTCTTAAAGCCTTGACTTGGCTACTCTGAACTATAGTCACTCTTCTAAATCAACTACTCTGAGGACCAGTTCTCAGTATGCAGTCCTCTTGATGCTTTCCAGCAGGCCAATGGGAATTGAATGAGAACCAAATGAAGAGGTAATACCAAAGGCCACTGAAGCAAGGAAATCTCTTAGAGAATGGAAAGTGGTTCCGGCTCCAGAGCCACAGAAAAAATGTGGTTTCCCTTCCTGACACAAACTAGCTGTGTAGCCATAGCCGAGTCACCTACTATCCCCACCCCAGCACATTCCCTCCACTATAAAGCAGATATAATACCCACTTTGTCATATTGCTGTGAAAAATGGTGATTATATAGTGTGACTGCATGCATGCATGCACGCACACATGTGTGTGTTCCACATCCAAAAGATGCCCCAAACCACCCCAGTTAAAGCAGAAGCTATGGCTCGGAAATCCTCCAGCACAGGGCAGCTTGCCATCTAGCATTTCACTGGGAGACCACAACATGTTACCTATCTCTGTTTTCATTAAGTCCTTACAGGACGGGACTAAAGTCAGTCCCAGACTTAATCAGTGACTTTTCCAGACTGAGAGAATACCTGGCTTTTAAAATTTGGATTTTCTCTCTAGGTAAAAATATGGATGCTGAAGTGGGAAGAATACTGATGTCTGTGATTAACTTTGAAGTACATACACACACACACACACACACACACACACACGAATTGATAGATGGATAAATATGTGAAACAAAATGTTAATTGTAGAATCTAGGTGGTGAGTACTTGGGTGTTCACTATAGAATTCCTTAAACTTGTCTTCTGTGTGTTTGAAAATTTTCATAATAAAATGCTGGTTAAAAATGTGTTTTCCCTAGGAGTAAGAAAAATATTCATGGCTGTAGGTTTGTAACTTGTTAAAGGACTTTTTGTCCCTCCTCTAACATGCACTTTTATAACAACCTTATGATGCTGCCAGAAGATTTTAATGGCTTAATCTATTTCATTGAATGTTTATGTTATAATGTTAACTTTATACTCTCATCCTGAGGTGACTACGGCAACTGGAATGTATTTATAATTTGAAATAATAAAATAAAGCTTGATGTAAGAGAGGAAATGCAGGAACCTTTCTGGTGAGCTCAAAGTGGACATATTTTGTGATTAATACCATTGTTCATTTGTTGCTAGGAGAAAGAAGGTGTATGTGGGTGTGTGTGTGGGGGGGGTTGATTTGTGTATGACATTTTGTCCCATGGGGTCAAGAACACTTTAATATGTTATATGAAAACAATGTAAAACCACACAGGCCAGTTTTTTCAGTTGGAAATAATGTCAATGAAGTTCAGGCCATGAGTTCAATCCCAAGCACGTCCAACTGAATTTTCTCTGAAGGAAAACTCAAATTAATGACTGAGGACTGTATGAGGCCTAGCAACTTTACACTGTTGGACCACTGATCACATCAAAGATTAGAAAACAGAATGAACTGGCCGGGGGCAGTGGCTCATGCCTGTAATCCCAGCACTTTGGGAGGCTGAGGCAGGCGGATCACCTGAGGTCAGGAGTTTGATATCAGTCTGGCCAACATGGTGAAACCACATCTCTACTAAAAATTAAAAAATTAGCCAGGCATGGTGGTGCACCCTTGTAGTCTCACCTACTCAGGAGGCTGAGGCAGGAGAATTGCTTGAACACAAGAGGCGAAGATTGCACCACTGCACTCCAGCCTGGGTGACAGAGCGAGACTCTGTCTCAAAAAAACAAACCAAAACAAAACAAAAACAGAATAAACTGATAATCATCTTTATTCTCAAATATGAGATGAATGCGGGTGTGGTTTACTAAGTGCTGTGGGGAATGCAGACAGCTGGATACCCCTGCCTCATTTGGGGGCACTCACAATCTAAATGGGATAGTGGGACATATGCACAATAATAATAATAATAAACAAAAATTAATATTTATATAGCACTTTTAGTTATGACATGTTATCACGTATGATCTCACTTAGAAGAAAACGTATTGCAACAATTTAAATCATAGCATTATGTATAATAGCAAAATGCTGGGAATACTCTAAAGGTCCCAAAAATGAAAGAATAATTAAATAAATCCTAATATATCAATTCAATGAAACATTATACATTCCTTAACATCAATGGTATAGAAGTACATATACCAATATATAAATTTTTTTTAAAAGACAGTCTCACTCTCTCACCAACGTTGGAGGGCAGTGGTGTGATCATAGCTCACTGCAGCCTCCAACTGCTGGCCTCAAGGGACCCTCACTCCTGAGCCTCCTAAGTAGCTGGGACTCCAGATGCATGCCACTGTGCCCAGCTAATTTTATTTTTTGTGAGGAAACAGTCTCACTATGTTGACCAGGCTACGTATTTTTACCATATTTGGTATGTGAAAGAAGCAAATTACAATAGAATCATATATTTTAAATTCCATTTTTTGTAAAAAGAAAATCACATATATAAAAAATATATACAGATTACACACACATGCCCACACATACATATAAACAGTGAAATGTTTGAGCTGGCTCATACTGACTCAAGAGAGCAGACTGTTAAAATAGGAATTTTGTTGTTAAACAACTGGTAGCTTGATCAATCATGATGAGAATATACGCATTTGAGAAATCAGCAAACACTGAAAATCAGGGCTTGTTTTCCCCAACAGTTTACTAGCATACCATTATAAAAATATTAGTAAAGATATACAACAAAAACATTAGGAATTGTTCTGTCTGAGCAGTCAAATGAGAGCTTTTATTTTCCTCATTGTGCAAATCTGTTTTCTGCTCTTCTGTCATTTCAAAAAAAGTTTTACTTGCATAATAAAATCAAGCTTAGAGTTTTGAAAGACTAAAACATACAAATTAAATACCAGCATATGCTAAGAACTGAATGAACGAAATGAGGGTTCAGAGGAGAAAGTAATTTTCTTGATGCCAAGGAAGGGGCTATATGAAACTGGAAGCTTTCTGCAGAATTGTAGACAAAGTAAAACTTCCATGATCATTTGATGGAAATGAAAGAAGGTCCTAAAGCTCAGGCGGAACCTCTTGTAAGCCACTGTTTTTTCCCAGGTGATACATTTGTATTAGCATAGAGTTTTACATGTAGTCATAGGTGTTTAATACATTTGTAAAAGGCCCCAAGACCTCCTGCCACTGTTGGTTAGGAAAACTGATAAGAAACAAACTACTATTCTTGGAATTCTGCAAGACTCATCTAATTACTCAAAATCTGTTCTTATTTTTTGGTTTTTTATTTGTTTGTTGCTTGAGAGGTCTAAATAAAGCCAGAAATTAGATACTTTTATCAAAACTGAATACTCAAGGTAGTTTTTCAGTATCATCTACACCAAGGGACAGCAAATTTTCTGTGAAGTATTTATAAAAAAGTAAATATTTTATGATTCACAGGCCATGGTCTCTGTTGCAACTGCTCAAGTCTGTCTCTGCAATGTGAAAGCAGTTGTAGCCAATACATAAACCAGTGAGCAACGCTGTGTTCCAATAAAACTTTACCTACTAAAACAGGTGATGGGGGTATTAGGCCTGTGGGGTACAGTTTGCTAACCCCAATGTAGATAATCAGTAGGTTGATCCTTATTTTTTACTTTATCCCATTTTCAAGCATCATATATACCATTTTTCAAGTATCATAGCAGAAGGAGCTTATTCCTTAGCTGAAATCATGCATGCTGATGTCAGCATAAATAATCTGTGGTACCAGAGACCCTAATTAAAATACTTTTTCCAAAGAAATACTATAATTTCCAATAAGCCACATTATCTTCACATGACACACATGCTCTGTAAGCCTACACAAAACCCAAATTGGTTAAATAGAAAATGCTGCAAAACCTTTGAAAAGCCACTTGCTTAATCTCACTGAACCTCAATTCCTGGACTGTAAAAATAAGATAATGACAGTTAACTCACAGGGTTTTACCATGGATGAAATTAAATACTGTATGTAAAAGCACCTTGCAAATGAAAAAAAAATTCTCTTCAAATGTAGACTATTAATATTTTAAATTCTTTATAAAGTTTAATATAGAAAGATATACTATGGTGAATCATTTTGCAATGTTCTGGAAAGGTTTCGGGAACTTCTTAGCCTTTATTTTATAAGCTCAGATTTTTCATGTACCATTTTTTCCTCACTATACCAGTAATAAAAAAGAAATGAGGGGAATTCCTTGAAATTGTAACTCATTTATATTTATTCCTCCCAATTAATTTATAAAAATTAGCATAAATGTAAAAGAATGATAAACAGAATTTTAAAAATGTTTTTGTGTTTTAGGTAAGAGATCTTTTCCCTGCTCTGGTTTGCTAGAGTATCTATTATAATGCGCAATAAGATTTTCCTTAAAATTATAAATAAATTCAAGGCATTATCCAAAGTTCGTATCATTCGAACTCAGGCTTAATGTGAAAACAATCATAAAAACTGTAACTACCATTTTAAATACAAGACTGATACAAATGAAATATGGTGCTCTCCCTATGCCTCCCTAAAGGAAAGAAGGAGCAAAGCCTAGTTAGTAGTATTTAGCCCAGAATCATTAGTGTAATGTATTGCAGTTTAACTGGGCCATCGTGCTGCATGAACTCAAACGCAGCATCTACCTAGCAAAAACACGAGTTTGGCTAGTACTCATCCAAAGGCAAGAAGAGTTAAACTGTCAAAAAACAATTTAGAAATATTATTAAATCCAATCCATAAGGAAGGGGGTAAGAATCACCATGCCTCTCCTTTGTTTGAGGGAAATAATTTTTATCTTTATGTAAAGTTGATGTCTTAGAGTTAAAATAGAATCAAACAGTCAGCAGGAAGAAATTCCAGTAAGATATTAAGTCAGGCTAATACGCAAGAACAAACTGCTTTTCTTTTAATCTGGAAGCTAAGAGACTTGGAACCACATTTTGTATCTCAGCTCTAAGGTCATGGGTCCAATATCTCCTTGAAATAAATCAGCTGCATTAGAATCAGTGACTCCTTGTTGATGGAAGGGGTTTGCCTGTTGTTTTGTTTTTTATCTTTTATTTTGTTTTTGCTCCAAGAAGACAATGGCCCATTCAGAACTTTCTGGAAATAGGTCTTTTTATAGTGTTGAAACTTTATATATAGCTGAGAAGTTATCTCTTCAAAGCACCAAAAGTTTTCTTTCCTTAATAAAGTTAAAATATTTTTACCGTAAAAACTGAAAAATATAGAAAAGTCGATAATTGTTTTATTATATAGCTTTATATATTTTCCAGGATATTATCACTCATAACCCCACTATTCAGAAATTATTATTCTTAACATCTTGGTATGTTTCCTTGAGTTCAGGTTTATACTTGTCATCCTGTTTTTATATATATTATGTCATTAGCTTTGTCTTGGGTTACTCTTCGTGTTTAGAAACACTTTAAATGGCAGCAATGATAGGGTATTATCATTTATTGGATTGCCAAGATGACCAAACTTTTTCTTAATTTAAAATGCAACTACTAATAGAATGTACTACACAGTCCTCTGCTTTCTTCCACTGAGCATAGGGAATATAATTAGCTCTTTTTAAGGAGGCTTGAGAACATAGTCTGAGGCCTCATTTCTTCACCTACAAAATGGGGACAATTACGTCTATGTCATGGTGAGGATTCAATGAATTGAGGCATGTAAGTACATATCAAACCATCTAGCACAAGAAACTTTTGAGAAATGTCAGTTCCCCTTTTTCCTGTTACTCCACTTAAACATTATCTGTTTTCTTCTCACAGATAATGTTAAGAAATGATAAGGCCGGGCACGGTGGCTCACGCTTGTGGTCCCAGCACTTTGGGAGGCCGAGGCGGGCGGATCACGAGGTCAAGAGATTGAGACCATCCTGGCTGGCACGGTGAAACCCCGTCTCTACTAAAAATACAAAAAAATAAAATTAGCCGGGCGTGGTGGCAGGCGCCTGTAGTCCCAGCTACTCAGGAGGCTGAGGCAGAAGAATGGCGTGAACCTGGGAAGCAGAGCTTGCAGTGAGCTGAGATCGCGCCACTGCACTCCAGCCTGGGCGACAGAGCAAGACTCCGTCTCAAAAAAAAAAAGAAAGGAAGGAAGGAAGGAAGGAAGGAAGGAAGGAAGGAAGGAAGGAAGGAAGGAAGGGAAGGAAGGAAATGATAAGTGCCCTGCCCAAAGTCAGATCACGCTTATTTTACTGAGCGAGAATACAGTCCAGACCACAGGGCTTACCTGGCTAGGAAGGACTAACTCTCTCCTCACTAAATGGCTCCAGGTTGCAGGACTTTTAAAATTCCCCTCCCTCCCTTTCTTTTTCCCCAGACTCTTCCCCAGCTATCAAGAAGTCAGCAGCAACCTCCCACTCCTGCCAGTGTACCTGTTTATTTTCCTTTCTAGGATTCTGCAGCTTCTGGAGGCTGAGAAATTTGTTCACCAAGTTTGCTGTGACTGTGTGCAAACTACAAGTCAGTAGTTTGTGTGTCAGCTGGAACAGTTTTCTTTAATATGAGGTGCAAAAATTTTATGGCCAGGCGTGGTAGCTCATGCCTGTAATTCCAGCACTTTGGGAGGCCTGGGCAGGAGGATCATTTCAGCTCAGGAGTTCCACACCATCCTGGGCAACATAGAGAGAACTTTAGGAGGCCCAGACAGGAGGATCACTGGAACTCAAGAGCTCGGGACCAGCCTGGGCAACATAGGGAGACTCTGTCTCTACAAAAAATACAAAAAAAAAAAAAAGAAAGAAAAAAGAACATTAGCCAGGCATGATGGCGCTTGCCTGCAGTCCTAGCTACTCTGGAGACTGAGGCAGGAGTATCACTTGCGCCCAGGAGGTGGAGGATGCAATGAGCTATGATCTTGCTACTGCACTCCAGCCTGGCTGATAAAGCAAGACCTTGTCTCAAAAAAAAAAAAACAACTATAACTTTGTAAAATTTATCTTGCTCCTCAATGTGTGTGTGTGCGTGTGTGTGTGTGTGTGTGTGTGTGTGTAAGAGAGAGAGAGAAAGACAGAGAGAGAGAGAGAGAGATTTCCTGGTAGGGCTAGCTGAATTTTCTGGCAGCTGAGGTGTCTCTCTGGCCTTTCCATCTCTTCAAATTCCTCTGTCGCCTATGTCTAAAATTCAGTATTATAAACTTATTTCTAATCCAAATGGACGGTCTTTGTTTTGCTTTTCCTATAGTGATGAAAGGTACTAAAACAACACATTTTAAACTCCTTAGATAAGCCAGTCTGTTTTATTACCATGTATTTCTACTTGCTTTGTGTTAATAAAAATTAATTTCCAGAAATGTCACCAACAGTTTTTCTTTACTTAACACACAGCAAGTTTTGTTTTCATGGTGCATTGTGTACCAGCTTTAATGGCTACGTTTACAAGTTTGCCAGGGCCGGAAGACATTTCTAGAACCCCATATGTTTCCATATCCCATAATATTCGTAACGCCACCAAGAGAAAAGAATGGTGCATGGATTTCTTGACTTCCCTATGAGAATTAAATACTGTTAAAGCTTTTAGAACAGTGCTTGGCATACAGTAAGCTCCATGTGTTTGATAAATTAAAATTAAGTCACCTGTACATGCTGTCCCCGTAACCACAGCTTAGAACAAACTTCCCAAGGGTTTGTGACAACACAAGCCAATCCTGTCAGAGCCTACTTGACCCCAGAGAAACCAATGTCTTTAATGAGGTTGAACCACAAGAAACTGCCATTTTTGTTGGTCAATTTCAGTTGAATGTTGGCTATTTCATTTGACGGAACCTAACAGGAATTCAGTGTGCCCCAACTTTATAACCATTATGCCATGATTCGTCGTATTCCTGACTGGAATAATGGGGCTGAGGGGCATGGCGGACCGGCTTGGGGCCCAGCCACCTGTCTCCACAGGAAAACCGCCTCCCTCCACTCGAGCAGGTGGGGAGATCAGGCTACAGGACCGAGGCTGCGGCCTGGGGCTGGCTCTGGGCTTCTGCACGCACCTGAAAAGGGGCCCAAGTTGCAGCAGGTGCAGCAGCAGTACGAGCGGGCGGTCGCGGCTGAGGTCGCGGTGTACGAAGAGAAGCGTGAGCTGCACGAGCGCGCAAGGCAGTAGCGAGAAAAGCAACGTCAGCGCCTGCCACATGCGGTCCCCGCCCGAGCGGTAGGTGCTGCTCAGGCTGAGCGCCGCCGTTGTCTCGGCCACGAACAGGAACACGGACGCCAGCACCGAGGCCGGGAATTTCATCTCCGCGCGTCAGCGGCGCTCACCGGGGACGGACGCAGTGGCGGCGGCTGTGTGGCTGTGGCGGCGGCGGCCGTTGCCCGAGGGGCTCCCAGCATGCCTAGCCCCAAACCGCTCCCGCGCTCTGCGCAGCCCGCCGAGGGCACGCGGGCCCGGCCGACCGGCCTGGGCTCTGGAACTGGACCTGGTGGGGGCGGCCGACCTGGCTGGGGTGGGGTGGGGTGGGGCGAGCTACGCAGCCCCGCCGGGACACGCCCACGCGCTCCGTGCGCCGCCCGCTCGCTCGCTCGCCAGTGCCGGCTGCGTCTCTGTGGTGACCGTCCCCTGGCGGGCCGCGAACCCGCGGCCTACGACGGCTCAGGCCATGGAGCGGGAGCTCAAAAGGATGCAGTTCGCCCTGCGGGCGTCGCGCGCAGCCTCTGGGTCCTAGAGTCCCTTGGGTCCTATCTTGGGAAACCGTTCACATCCCTTTGAAAAACTGCAACCACCCGGGCCCAGAATTGGAGTCCGGGCGCCTTTCTAGCCCAGTCTATTTTCTGGGCCGAGGAAACGCGTGATTCTTCAAAGGGCCAGCATTTCTGGCCTTTTAAAAATAACCAGACCACACATAGGCTTTTCAAAGTGCAAGTATATTGTCATGCACCCACCACCAAGTGGGAAAAGATTTCACTTTTCACTGTGCCATGTGAGCATGTCCCTTTGTCTTCCAAATACAGTGGTCTGAAGCATTGCTTCCAGTGGTGAAAAGGCGTCAAAGACCGTCTCTAGGAACCTGTCCTTACCTCCCAGAAAAACTGCCTACAAAATGTATTCCTCTGTAACTGTAAGTAATTCAGGGCAAAGATCAGGGCCTAATAAGGAAGTAGTTTTTTTATTCCAAGACAGACCTCTGCTTATTGGTGTGCCAATACCAAGACTAACACAACTCCTTTTAGCCCATTGAACTTTCCACCATCTTCTTGATATCAGGATGTACTCAGTCCACCCCCGTCCCTCAGACCTCGATCAAGTCACTAAATCTTTCTAAAACTCAGGTTCCATAAAGGGATTAGACTTAAATAATTATAAGATCTCTTCCCCTGTTGAAATTGGGTGATTTCAATCTTCAGGCATCTCTGGCATTTTTCTATTTAGGAAAATAATGTAAACACAAATAGAATATAAAGATTCAAAAGGAATCAAACCAAAAAAAAGGTACAGGGAGAGAACGTGGTGGGCTGTTTTTCTGTTTTTTATGTGGCATGAGAAAATCCATTTATGAGTTAAGGGGCAGATTCAGCCAGCAGCTGAGAGGTAGCAGGCCCTTTCCCTAAAAGGATTACTAATGTCTATTTATAGAACCCAGAAGGCCACCATGTCCTGGGCCAAGATACATACACTGCCACAAATACAGAATCAGCAGCAACACTCCACAGAGTATTTGTGTAATGTTTTACTTGACATCATGGTTAGCTTTAAAGGAAAAATTGGTAGCTTAGAATTATTAATCAGGACACTGAATATTTAGCATTAGATTTTATTTTAAGGCAAAGGATTATCACAGGTTTTACATTAAGTGTACTGTACATAAATGTATTATGAGGAGGGGCAATAAGCCAATAAATAACATCGCTTTAAACACTATAAAGTCCAGTTTATAGCGAATTATTTTCTACAGTACAAAACGAATACAGAAAACACATTTGGAAAGATCACAGTGTTTAGAACATTGTAACAGCAGTTGTAAAAACCATAAAGTGCATCTCTAAGCTTCTGACTCTATCTTGCTTATAAAGAGATTTCATTATACCATGCAGTGGGCTGTGAGCAAACTCCCACATGAAAGGGAAGCAATATCAACTGACTAGTACTATCCCCTGCAGAACAACCAATAACAAAAGCTAAATTCTGATGAGCATTTGCAAGTTGATCCTTCTTAGTCTGCACACCAGCTAACTTGCTCCAGTGATCACATCTTTCTGTATTATCATTTGCCATTTTGTCCTTGAAAATAATATATACCTTATAGCTTATGATTGCTAATTTCCCTGTCAGACACCTCAATGGGTTTTGACTAAAGATTAATGTCATGTATTGCATTATACTTTTTCACTAGGACCAAAATACCCATTATTTTTTAAAATATTATGTACATAATAATAGACTTATAGAAAGTGATGTTTTGGTATATTAATATGTAACATACCAGAATACTTGAGAATTTGGTTTTATTATAAAATACAGTAGTATGACATTTTGTGATATAGTAAAATATCTGGCAAAATATTCTACTCTAAATTTAGACCTAATTGCTGCAGATGTCTTTGAAAGAGCCTCAAAGTGCCCCTAAGGAAATATAACAATTAGCAAGAGGTCATATAACCTGTTATGGCAAAGACATTTTTAAAAAGCCTTTCATTTTGTGTCCGAGTCTTTCAAAATTTTACTTGTATACAACAGATAAGTGCTGTTTGATTTAGTGCTAATGGAAATTAGTAGGATTTTAAAGTAGTAACAACCAATCACTATTATTTGTTTTTTTTTTATAATTTTATGTTTTTAACTCTGCATTTGTGCCAAGGCAAATATATTGCAAAGAGTACAATTTTATTAATAATACTAATTCTTTGATCAGTTCCTCAAAATTCAGTAGTACTTTAAATAATAGTAGTTATTCATTCCTAGATACAATTTGAAATAAGCAGTTATACTATATTGACAGAGTATTTCTTTGTACCTCCCCATAAGTAAGAAATTGCCCTAATGTGCAGTTTGTGAAATGTATCATTAGGAAGGTGAGCTTTGTTTTTTTCAATGATACAATTATATTTCTGTAAGTATTGTGATTTATGCCAAAAAAGCTTTTTGGAGCAGTAAATTCTATTCGCTAGGAAATACACATTCCAAAACTAACATGTGGTGCTTGACCCAGTATATATTCCCCAGTATATGGCTTTGCAAAGTGCTCCCCCTAATAATTTGATTCTACGAAATCCATCTTTTAATGTTTGTTAATTTAGAGCCATTGGATTAAAGATATTAAAATTCAGACTTCCAAGAAGAGTTCCCCCAGATGTTCAAAGTTGAGAAAGCTGTACCTTTTCAAAGATTGGGCCGTCCTTCCTTAACAGATTCTAAAACCAAACTTCTGCACTTAGAATATTCCATTTCTACTGCTAGAGAGTCTATGCGCAACTCATGTTACATTTTGCATTTTCAAGAACATAGGGATTCTACTGCTGCTACAGTATTCAAAAGACATCTTTAATATTGAAATAGCAAAGTCCTAAAAAACAAAGACAAAATGGATGATCTAAATCAATCCACATGTTTGAATATATCCACATATAAGGGTTACCACATTCAATATGAACCAAATTCAGCAGCAGAATTAATTATATTGGTAACTGCCACTTAAGCATAGATTTTAAAATGAAACTTATGGGGACAACGTCAGAGACCCCACTAAAACCAAGTTGCAAAAAGATCACTTGTTAAAGACTGACAGTAGTCAATTATAGTCTGTATCTTTAAAACTGACTGCTATGTCACAGCTACTTCATACATATTACTAGAACAGTACACATTAAAGCATGTACATTGTCACCACACACAAAATATAAAAATAAAACATCAGCAAGAATTGCATTACTCTACTTAAGAAACTGTATGTATTTGGTGTTTACACATATACACATTCACATATCCCCCACCACACCCCCACATCTTTTTAGAGTGTTCACCGTTTCTGAAAGAATAAGAGGAAGGTATATATTTTGGTACTTTCTGAAGATCTATGTCCAAGTGCAAGACTTTAAAGCCATCTGTTGGTTTCAATTTAGGAGGTGGTTGTTCTAGAACAAAAGAGATATTGTGGCTCTCGGGTGATTCTGAATACAAAGATAAATAGAAATGGGCCCCAAAAGGAGTGGAGAAAGAGAGGAAAACACAAAGTTTTTCTTATGGAGAGACACTTGTGGCAATTTCTAGGTTTCTTATAGACACAGAACTCAACAACTAAACAACGTCAAACAGGTTTTTTTACCCAGGAGAGTTTACTCAATCTTTAATATGTTAATGTACCATGTAATCTTCAAAAGGGGGTAAAATAATAAAACTTTCCTAACTTATTTAATCACAGAATAAATTTTTCCACAGGGCAGCTCATGGTACTGCTGGGCTGCATTTGGGGAAATATTGCAGCTCTCGTGTAATAGGCAGGTTCTGTTTACATTTTCTCCCATAACAACAAAGGAAGGTAGGAAGACTTTATCAATACTAGGAAACAGGAATGGGACTGTCCAATACAATAGCCAACTCACATGCAGCTCTTATACACTTGAAATGTGGCTACTTCGAGACTGGAGATGTATAGTAAGTATAAAATACACACTGGAGTTTGAAGACTCAGTACAAAAATGTAAAATAGCTCATTCATGTTTTTATATTGATTGCATATTGAAATGCTATCATTTTGGATATATAAGGCTAAGTCAAATACATTATTAAAATTAATTTCATCTTTTTCTTTTACCTTTTTGGTAGCTACTAGAAAATTTGAAAATTGCATATGTGGTTTGCATTCGTGGCTCACATCACAATTCTAGCAGACACTGCTGCTGTATTTGTGAAACTCATGGCTGTTATCTTCTACAGATGGTTACTAATGGCTTCAACCTAGCAGAAGTTTTAATAAGCTTAGTCAAGCTTAATAAATAAGTTTAATAAACTTAATCAACTTAGCTTGAACATATCCTTTCACTGAGATCTATCTAATAGCTAAATGTTGGCTTTTGATTCATGTGCGATATTGACTCTCCTTAAGTCAGTCTCATTCTTTTTCACTCAACTACTTACACACGCACACACACACTCGCACACAGAGGGGTAAACTTTTTCCTACAGGGACTAAGAAAAACCAAAAGGGAAGCAAACAGGAAGACTTTGCAAACTGTTTTCATAACCCTGGGTAGTTAAGCCTTATGTATCTTTACCCCCTTCTCCCTCTTCTTCCTCAGTATTGGACAGGGAGAAGAAAGACAAAAAAAGAGAGAGGATAGTCTGTTCTTTTAATCCACATAACTCACCAAACCCTGCAAGAACAAAAACATGGGTGATTCGGTTATTCTAATTAATTTTTTCAAATTCAGTTCAGAGGGGGTAATTAGCAGGTGCACAAAGGCAAAAGAAGATTCTGGGAATTCTGCAGATAAGTGACTTTGCCATTTGTGGAAGAGTCTAGATAAAAATGACAAGTTTCAATGATTCAAGAAAACAAAAACAAAACAAAACAAAAAACTCTAAAGGCATCATCCACCAGGCCTCGATTCATTGGTACTTTCAATTAAAGAAACAAGAAGAGAGATCACACCTCCAGTATGAGATTTATGATAATGGATGAGGGTAAAACATTTAATGTAGCATCAACATTTTTGTAACATTAAAAATAAAATTACCAGGTTTATTTATGGAGGGGAAGCAGGATAAATGCCACCACCACCCTATTCTCATGAATAGCCACACTCACTTGTGATCTGACTACTAGCCCAACTTCTGTTGCTGCTGACCTTGAGGTTGTCTGCCCTTCTGTCCAAAGGGTAATCCAGCTGTACTGAGGCTGGAACTCTTAGCTAAGAACAGACATGGATGGAAGAGATAAGGAGAAAATCTGCCCTCCCAGGCGAAAGGAGGTCACATGATAGAGCAGATGCAGGAAAAAACATATCACAATGAACTATAATATTTAAAGAGGAGAAGAAGGAGAAGTTGGTGAATCAGGGGTGGTCCTGGGTTAGAGGTCCCAGAAAGCAATAAAACTCATGGGTAAGAATGGACTGGTTCTTTATAGTGTTAAACATGCGTCCACAACTCACTTTGAGATACTGAGCTTCAGCAAGCTTCCCCTCACCCACCCCTTTGCCTGCCTTCTCATTTGCTTTCCTTGCCAAATTTATACCAATATTACACGGGCTCAGCAAATTTGAGGCTCAGTCATTTAGCTATTAATTTGGGACAGTGCTGAATAAATAGCCCAGGTCCCCAAAGGAAGGCCTAATATGCAATTGAGAGTATATTTTGATCACTATATGTCACGTGGTTCTGAGACTTGAATTAAAGTGCAGATCAAACTCACCCCAGAATTACTTTATTTTCCAGTTCATTTTCTCTCTATAGACCTGGCTTGCCTGCTCCTTTTCTTGAGTTATTGGCACTGTAATCCTTTGTTCTCAGCAAGCAAAATAAATATTTGCATTAAAAGGAGCTCCTGAGCTAAATCAGTCTATTCCCATGTAGTAAGTCTTGGTGAATCAGAACCTTCTGAGGCAAAGTGCTGTGCTCAGGACTGGTGGTAGAATATAAAAAAATGTACACTTGGTTTTTATCCATCTAGTGACCCAGACCTCAAGCACTACATCCACATATAGAGATTCTATTTGGTTGAAATTCTTATTGGAAGTCATAACTGGCCATGATTTTTCTATGTATATAGTGGGTAAAATATAACATCCCTTTTAAATATATAAAGGATCTGCACATTAAAAAACTCACTTATATCCATTTTATCATTGACAACTTTTATAACAACCCTGTGAAGTAGATAGGGTGATTATTATTATTACTACAGTGGCCCCTAAAAGTGGCAGAGCAAGACTTTGAGATTTTCAGCACAGGGCTCTTTGCACCACTAATGGTTTTCCTTTTAATTGTGTGTTCATTTAACATGGCTAGAAATCACAAACCCATTTGTTTCATTGAAGTTACTGAGGTTCGCTCTTTCAAATTTGAAACAATTTCAGTATTACCATGATTAAAATCTTAATATGTCAAAAAAGTTAAAGAAATAAGCTGCCACTGGAAGAGATGCAATTTAGCACAGACCAAGAAAATGACTGTTTCTCGAGTTATCAGTAAGCAAATACTGTTATCTTAATAGCATAGTCAACTACCTAAAGAAGCACAGGGAAATATACTCTAGCAAACCCCTGTTCTACTCAGTTATCAAGTTACAAGTGGAAGTAAAAGACTACAAACTGATGACTGAAACAGGCTTGGGCAAAATAAAAATGTATAATATTCTGGGGTGTGTGTGGAAGAGATGGTATGTAATTACATTAATGAAACAAAATACACAGAGTTGTAATGGTTTCCAAAATGTCTTGCTATCAAAGTATAATGCAGTCTCCCCATTACTGAGAGACTATTTCAATGTATCCTCAAACATTTCCACTATTGCCTTCAGGGTTTATAATTGCTCATGCTGTGTATAGTAAATAATATTAAAGTTATACTAGTGGTGGTGAAAATGCCCCTGTAGCCTTTAAGAGACAACAGCCTTAAGTACTACATTAAAAATGCTACCACAGAGAAGGGGGGCAAGTTGGATAATTAAATAAGAAGTAACATGCCACACTTTCCTACAGCAAAATGTAAGAATCGTTTTCCCCTTCTCGGAAAAATAATATAGAAGAGGACCTTCCAAAATCTATAATTCTTTCAGGAAAATGAAAAGTTTCATCAACATGTTTAAGTGCTAAACAAGCCTATTGTTGTTTCTAATTTACCGAAATGTCATTTCATAAGGACAATACTCAAACATGGTCTTTGCTTAGATTTGACACACAAATCAAAATGGTTAGCACATCATCATCAGACCTATCAGAACTTAAAAGGGCAGATAGGCCCGAAAGTGGTCTTGTTTTTCTGAAGTTACTAGAAATGGAACTGATATGATAATGAACTAGAGTATCAGTTCTGAGTGCTTTAGGTTTCAGGTCTCAAGGATGAATTGTGAAAGGAACAGCAAATGGAAACAGAAGGTAGCTTTGAGGGAAAGTTTATTTTGTTCACTATTGTATCCCCAGATTCTAGTCTAGAATACTGAATAAATAAACTTAGAAAGTGAAACCCTGGGTTTGAATCCTTGTTTTGTCCTTTTCTAGCTGTAAGACTTTGGAGCATTTACCAAACACATCTTGAGGGGTTCTTGGACGACAAAAACTGCATGTGTTCCATAAAGCTCTGTATATAGGATGGTTATTATATTCAGCCTATATGAAAGAACTTCTGGACCCAATGTGGGGAGTCATCTGAAAGCTGCTATTTATGTGGTATCACCCCAAACTGAGCATTTTCACTGATGAACAACTGAGGCCAATTTGATATGGTTATATCTGAGGATGTAAAAATGAAACAGGAAGCTGAAAAGATGTATGCATTTCAAAATCATTTTGTCCTACTTTATTGCAATGAGTGCAAACACACACAGTCATAAAATACACAAAGATAGTTGTTACCTTTCTTTGGTCAGATTCTTTGAGAATGTTATGAATGCTAGAGATCCTTGTCCCCTCAAAATGAGCACACACACACACACAAACAAACTTGTCCATACACATACACACACCAACATACTTGTAGGTTTGCTTTTTAGGCAACAGAGCATTCCCTAACTCGTTCCAAAGTCTATGATTCAAGTTAAGAATTACTGAAATAAAGAATAAGTATTTGGATTTACATGGGAATAGATATGGAATACACACCATACACACACACACACACACACACATATAATATATCCAAATATTTAATGACTATTTAAATAAGTCTTATACCGTACACAGTTTCCTACTCAATCTGATAAATGCAATTGCCACTGACAAAATTCTAGGAAAAGGATCAACTTATGCTCTGCATAATGAAGTGACAGATGTTCCTACAGTGTTCTGCAAACCACTATTTACTTGAAGCAGTTTCACACCTTCTATGTGTTTACAGCAGGGTTGAATTTGATATGACAACTTGGCTCAATGAGTATTACAGCCAATTTCTAGTGGACCCTGTATCTTGGAAGGTAAGGTAACCAACCACAGAATTCACTCATCTCTTCATTTAATAGTATAAAATGGAGCAAAATTATTTCCACAATCACTGGTGACTTCCTCAGCCTGTCTGCCTGTCCCAAACAAAGGCAGAAATGACATGTCTTTGTAGTGGTTCCCCTGATCTTTGAAATTAGTGATATTTACCAAGAGCATATTTTATAGTTCAGCTAATAGCTCCATCAAGATTATGTACATAAAGGCATTTTTAAAATTACTAACAATAGACAATACACAGTTCACACTTCCTATGGAGAAAAACACTTTACAGCAACACTTGCTATAGTATAAGTTTACTAGCTTATAAATTTTGCTATTCTAATTGAGCTTTGAGGAAAAAAAAGGAACCAGGAAAAGAGATGTTCTAAGGCCTAAGGAAACTTCAAATTTTAGTATCTGAACTAAGCTATGATATGATTTCTTTAAATTGCCCAGGGTAATGAAAAAAATAGAGATTCATATGCAAATATCTTTACTCAGTAAAAACCATAAATTTCAATAAGTATAAGCACAGGACAACCAAGAGTTTATTTTTGTACTTCAGCAACCTGACAATTCATTCCTAATAGCAGTTTTCAGCTGGGCAATTATTTTAATTTTTTATTGTCTTTATTTCTGAATTTAAGGGTAGAGGGCACACACAAATGGTCAAATTCTCATTCATATTGCAAAGGTATTAGTGTATTTTTTGTCATAGTCTACACTTGCAGTTTGGTTTTCTATGTCATAACTGAAAAACAGATCATTTCTCTTTCCCCTTTTCCTATGATCCCTTGTTTCACATCTATTCCCTGACACATTAAATCTCTGCAGTTTTAATATGAATTGTGGTATCTTTATTTTGCAGATCCTTTCTCAAATCTGGCATCATGTTGCCTTCACCTGCCTGATTCCTTCCTTCTGGTGGCAATGTTAAGGCTCATGGTTGCGATACCATTGAATGTGGCTTATGTGGAAACTGCCTCGGCTTGGCTCAGGGGATCTCTGCAGGGCCACAGTGGAAGATAGAGCCTTCTAAACAAAGACGCTGAAGAGTGGGAATTCAGCCTGATTGGGCTGCAGCAGGTCAATCAGAAAGCACACTGTCCCAGAGAAGCCTTCATACAAGCTGTATATACTTTCAAGGACCCGAGAACCGGCCTTGAATTCCTCGGTAAATAAGAATTGAGCAAACCTAAGAGAAGAAGAAAATATGAACAGTTTAACATGAGTGTTTCCATATTATGGACCTTGGGTTGCTTCTTCCTCTTCTATTAAAGTTTTAGCATAATTTTCTTTCCAGAATTATATAATTAAGTATTTTAAGAAACACATTTTCTCTGTTAAAGAAGAAGATCCATTATATAACTGTGTATGTTTCACAACAAATTATGCTGGCAAGCAAATCCAACTATTCTTAGAGTTTGCAAAGCAAAGCAGTTTGGAATTTTCAAGGATTTCATTCTTTCTGTCATCCAGTAATTAAAGTAAAAAAAGACAGACAAATTGCTCTACTTTTATTTATCTTGAAAAGAAGCAAAGTGATACGTGACTGTTCCTTTAAAAAAGTAAATATGCTGTGTTTCTGCAGACATTACCTCTAAGCTGGGTTTTTGTTTATATATGACAAAAAGCACAGACTGTAAAAATAAATGGGCAAGATTTTATACAATCTGTGCTGTGAGCAAACAAGGGAATAAGATGAATAGGAAAAGGCAGCAACCTTTCACAATGATAACATCATATAGCAAACGCAGCTACAAGACAGATTATTTTTGAGACATTCGCCTTAAATTAAATCACAGGCCTCTAAATTCCCTATGAAAGACCTTTTTTCTTTTACCCATATTTGCCACAAATATTATTCAGATTATTTTTAACAAGTAACATTTTTACAGTAGTTTACAGCTTCCAAAGTGCCATTACCTACATCATCTTTTTTTACTGACTTGCTCTACTCATTCCCATCAAGAACACAAATAATCACCAATTCAGAGGCTGGAGTTCACAGCTTGGCAAGGCCCAAGTGCTGATACTGTCATAAATTTAGGTTACTGCTACTACATAGGGGGTCTTACAAAGGGTAATTATTTATTTGATTTTTTTAGGGCTCTTAGAATTACATACGGCAACTTAAAATAAATTAGCAGAAAACAGATTGTAATTATATTTGTTACAATTTTTCTATAACTGTTTTCCTGAATATGAAACAATTTTAAAATGGAATTTAAAATTTTAAACAGTAGACTATTAATGCATCGTAAGAGTTACTTCTAAATTTGTAATAATATAGCCAGCATCATGATATAGCTTCAGTTGGGCTCCTCAGAAAAAAAGTTTTCAAGTGTATAAAATAAGCCACACAGGATTCCAAAGGAAAATAATTATATTAAAACACAACAAAAATTTTAAAGCCAAATTTGTGATATAATAACATATGTATTATTTGCTAACACATTAAATGCCAAGGTACAATAGTAGATTTAGTAACTGCTAGCATTTCTGCATATTGTAAAATGAAGATTTTACAATATCTGCAACAAGAGTAATATGACATGAGAATATCTATGAATTCTATTGTTTGCAAAGTCACAGCTACTAATACTTCTGTGACTTATTACCTACATTCAGAAAAGAAGGAAATGTTACATTTAAGTTTGAGACACAATCTCTTTGTCAAGCAAACTCACAAATCCTAGATTAAGAACCCCTGGTATAGTAGAAAGAGCAAGGGCTTTGGAAGTGAGATACACAGATTTCATAATTTCATGTTGTATGACCTTTGGCAAATTTCTCAATTTGACTTTAAAATGGTGAAGTTGCAGAACTGGATAGTGTTATATGTAAAGATAAAGGATATTATATATCAGGTTCTGAGAATATAGCAAGCATTCAATAAATAGAAAATATTACTTTTTACATAAACATATAATAAAAGAAGATTTATAAAACAAAAAGATGATTTGTAAAATCATAGTATAAAAGAAACCCACAATGTTGCTAGCTCTTCTTCTGACCTTTCCCCCATGCACTCATTTATTTGTTGCATTATTACGTGTTATTAAAGTATATATGATTTGGTATCCTGTATTTTTTTCACTTAAAAATATGCTAAATATTTTTCTATGCTTTTCACAATAATTTCTAAATGATACATAGCAACTTAAAATAGTACCAGCAATGTCTGAGAGTAGCAGTTTCATTGTATTCTGACCTGTATTTTGTGTTATTATTTGTGAAAAATGTTTCAAAAATCTATCCAGTGGTGCAAAATTAAACGAATTTTTTTTCTAAAACGTTCTCAGTCAAAATAGAAGTCAGCATGCTAATTACAGGACTAAAAAGAATAGAAGACACAATAAAATATGAAAACATTTCATATCAAAACCCATTGATTATGACCAAAACTGAATGCAGAAGAAAATTCACAGATCTGTGAGTTACCATTATTATTAATAAAATGATGGAATGCTTTCTAATTCAGCATGTATAAACTCTAGAACATAACAAAATAAAAGGAAGTAAAAGTGGAAAACAAAAGAGAAAAACAAAAAAAATTAATAAGCAAAACCAGGAGCCAGTTCCTTGAAAGGATTAACAAGACAGAAAAAACACTGGTGCAGCTCACCAGGAAGGAAAAGCATTAGAAATCACAAAGGGCACATAGCCACAGATATAGGAAATTAAAAATATTATGGAACTATATGATTAGAACTCTATGTCAAATATTTGAAAATTCATAAGAACTAGATGGTCTTATAGAAATATATGCACTACCAAAAAGAAGAGGTAGAAAACCCGAGTGACTGAATAAGCATAAAAGAAAATTAAGAAGTTGTCAAATATTTTTATGCAGCCATAAAATCCAACTGTATGTTAAAAAATAATAGGTGACAACCAAGTAATATTCATTTTAGGGAGGTACATATTTTTTAACATGCAATTGTTAAAGTATGCCCCTAGCCAACAGACAAAATGGGCTCCCCATGGCAAACCGAGGTGCTCCAAGTTAAAACAGAACCAGGCAGCTATGGCTGGATGAGGGAGTGATCATGTACTCTGTGTTCTGAGAAAGACGTTGTAAAAGCATCACAGGACCTTTCTCCAAACCAGTTCCTGTTGTGAGTGCCAAGATATGCCAGCCCTCCACCCGCCATTTGGAAGAAACAGGTGACAAAGACTTCTGGTTTTGAGCTTGGAAAGCAACTAATCAGATCACACCTAAGCCAAACAATCAGAGTCACCTGCCATGGCCAATCAGGGCTCAGCTGCACTGACCAATCGGAACTGAGATTCAATCCTTCATTTGCATAAAAAGACCTGACCCTGGGCAGGCAACTTTGCTATAAAACCCAGCCCTGAAAGGCTGCTTCATTTTACACTGCAGGCTGTGTATCCTCTGTTTGCAAACTGTTCACTGGAATAGTCTCTTTCCTACACATTCCGTTTCAGAGAACTTTTGTTCACACAATGCCCAAACAATACTCAGATATTACCTCCACATTTCCAGTCTTCTACCTGTTAGTGAGAAATGTAAGTTGTCTAAAGAGACCTGGACCCTAAATCTTATAACCAAGACTCTGTAAGCTAGGACTGGCCTGCCAGAAAATACTTAATGGGTACAAAGTTCATTGAGTGATGGATACCCTAAAGCCCTGAATTCACCACTATGTAATCTATCCAAATAACAAAATTACACTTGAATCCCATACATTTACACAAATTTTAAAAAATTAAAATATTAAAAATTACAAAATAGAAAATAGAGGGGTTGTTCTGATCCCTTTTAATACACTTTATAGGGAATAAATGAATTTCATTCATTTCTGATGAAATTTAGCCCAAAGGTGAAATCCCACTAGCCTAGATGATATCCAAAATTACTTTCTTTTTCTATATTTGGGAAACAACAGGTCTGGCTTCCACCTAAAGAGATTAAGAAACCATGAATCAATTATATTAACAGATTTCCTAAACAACAGAGCTTCAAATCAAAGACTTACATAAGTTAGTATTTGCCCTTCAGTGCATTCATGTAAATATCACAAAAAATAATTTATGTTTTCTAAACATTAAATATTAGATAAGTTGACTTGGGAGGGCCTTTCTGAGAAAATGACTTTTGAGTGAAAGTCTGACTGAAATGGGGGAGCTAGGAGATATACGTAGAAAGTGAGCATTACAGGTGGAGGGAACCAAAACTTCCAAGGTCTTGAGGTGGAGTGTACCTGGCATCCTAATGGAATTACAAGGAAGCCACAGTGGTAGACAGAACCAGGAGGAAGAAGAGTAGGGAATGAGATTAGAGAGGTAATGGGAGGCTAGATCATGTAGGACCTTTCATTCGTAGGAAAGACTGGCTTTTACTCTGAATCATATGGGAAGCCGTTGGATTACACTGAACAGAGAAGTGTTATAATCTAACACTTATAATCTAATGTTTATAATGATAAACATTATAAGAAGTGAATATAAAAGACCACGGTAAAACATAGGAGCATTCCTAGTAAAATCAGCATAAAAGCAAGGGTGTTTACTATCCCTCTTATTATTGAACATTGTTATAGGGTTGCATTGTTATAGAGAAGAACCATGTAGTGGAAAAAAAATACCATGCACATGAGAAAGGAAGTAACAGAATCATAGTTATTTGCAGATATGTGTGTATCTATTTAGAAAACCCAATAGAATCAATAAAAAACTAATAGAAACAGTAATGGAGTTCATTAAGGCAGCTATATTATTATGATATTTATGAAAAGAAAAATACTTATAAGATACAATCTATATTTATATGAAAAATTACATATTAGAATTGATAAACTTCAGTGATGTGTGTTTTAAAAGCTTCCATAAATACCAGTAATAAATGATATGAAAATATAATGAAGGAAAAGAGTCCACTCACAATAAACCTAGAAACATAAAATACCCAGGAATAAAATTAACAAAAAACATACAAGATCTCCTTCATAAGATCAAAACTTTACCAATGACATTTGTTTAAACTTAAATAAATGGAAAGGTATACCATGTTTCTGGATGGAAAAATTCAATATTCTAAAGATGCTGATTCTCATTAAGTAAACTGTAAATTCAATGAAATTCCAATCAAATTTCTGTGAGCTTTTTAAAAAATATGACAAATTGACTCTAAAATACAATTAAAAGAATAAATAAGAGAATGACAGGTGGAATATGGGGAAAGTATGGAACTCATATATTTATATAAATTCAGTTTATAAAAAAATGGAATTTCAAATCATGGGGGTAACTGGTCAACAGATGCTATTAGAATTTTTTTTAATAAACAAAAATAAATACCTATCTGAGACCATTTAAAAAGTAATTTCTAGCAGAATCAAAAATTTTAATGTTAAAATAAAATCATAAAATTATTACAAGCCCATGTAAATTAATAGTTTTCTAATCCTGAAGTGGGAAGGGTCTTTTTAAGCGTAACAGAAAATCTAGACATTTTAAAGAAAAGATTGAAAACTTTGACAAGAAAAATACTTAAAACTTTGGTATGACAAAGGCTATGAACAAAATTAAAAGAGAAATGGCAAAGCAGGAAGGTATTTACAGCATACATTGACAAAGAGTTACAATTCTGAATAGAAGCATCACAACAGGAAAAAAATGGGCAAAGGATAAAGACAGGCTATTTATAGACCAAGAAATACCTATGGATCTAATGACTTCAATTCTAAAATTTCTGACAAGTGCTTTCACAAGTGCACAGAAATGTATGTATTGGATATTTGGGGAAATTTTGTTTGTGTTAGTAAAGATTACACAAATGTCAAGTGTCCATTATTTAAGGATTGGTTAATTATCATACATGCATAGTGAATAACTATATAGCCATTTTAAAAAATGAGATAGATTCATACAAAATGAAATAAAGAATGTCCCTTAAAAATTGTTCATTTAAAATTATAAGCTGCAAACATAGCGGGGAGGTGGTGGGCTCACACCTGTAATCCCAGCACTTTGGAAGGCCAAGGCAGGAGGATAGCTTGAGGCCAGGTGTTCAATGCCAGCCTGGGCAACATAGCAAGATCCTGTTTCTACATACAAAAAATTAATAGTTGTTGTTTTAGTCCATTCTTGCACTGCTATAAAGAAATACCTGAGACTGGGTAATTCACAGAGAAAAGAGGTTTAATTGGCTCATAGTTCTGCAGGCTGTACAGGAATCAAAGCAGCTTCTGCTTCTGGGGAGGCCTCAGGAAGCTTCCAATCATGGTAGGAAGTGAAGGAGAAGCAGACACATCTTACATGGCCAGAGCAGGAGCAAGAGGGGAGGGGGAAGTGCTATGCACTTTTAAACAACAAGATCTCTTGAGAACTCTATCACTATACAGTACCAAGAGGGGATGCTGCCAAAACATTCATGAGAACTCTGTCCCCAGGATCCAATCACCTACCTGGCCCCACCTCCAACACTGGGGATTACAATTCGACATGAGATTTGGTAGGGACACAGATCCAAACCATATCAGCCACATATGGTGGCATGAACCTGTAGCCCTAGCTACTCAGGAGGCTGAGCTGTGCCCACGAGTTGCAGGCTACAGTGAGCCATAAATCACACCACTGCACTCCAGCCTGAGTGAGACCCTGTCTCAAATAAATAAATAAATAAATAAAATTATAAGCTACAAACAGTGTGTATAGAACTATTATACATATATAGTAGTAGGAGCTCATTAAAATATACATGTACACATATACATTTATGTGAACATACATTTACACATAAAGGTCTGGAATTATAAAACTCAAATTTATACTAATAACAATGAACACTTACATTGCAGTTACTATATGCCAAGCATTATTTCTAAATGATTTTTCATACATTAACTTGTTTAAACTACCAAACATCCCTATGAGGTAGGCACTATTTTCCATATTTTATGAATGAATAAATGGAGAATCACTTGTTAAAATGAGCTAAGTGACTTGTTAAAGGTTGTGTGACCTTGTTAAAGATCACTTAACAGTCACTTAGCTCATTTTAATACGTGATTTGTTAAATGTCACACAATCAATTTGATAATTATCAGCTGTACACTTTCAGTGGGAATCTTCGCAACAGTACAGGGGCTACTCTAGCACCCCCTCCCACCTCTGCCAAGTGACAGCTCAGATTCATGGGAACCAGACTACATGGGTGGGTATGAGAGAACACTCTGGCTTAGAAGACCTAAGTGCCACAAAGGAAAACAATATCTTTTGTAACCATTCATGGTTATGGACAGCTTCTAAGTCCCTTCAAAATGAATGCCACTTTCATGCCACTCTGCATTCAGGGAAGCCCCTACTTGTGCTTTCTATCAGATTATTTAGAGTTCATTTATGGTCCTCCTGGCCCAGTTTACCCAGCTTACCAGTCAGAGGTAATATCTATTAAAAGCAATGTTGTCTGGTATACAGCAGATGTTCCATCTTTATCAAGTTTACGGGGAATGAACTACAGAGGAAAATTTTATATTGTCAAAATTACAAATATATATATATTTATGTATATAACTAGGATATATATATATATATATATATATATATATATATATTCCAGCAATTTCATTTCTAGAAATTTATCTTTCAGATATACCTATACATGTGCAAAATGATATATGCACAAGATTAGTCATCATAGCATTATTTGTAGTACACAATATTAGAAATAACCTAAATATCCCCCTAATATACACACACACACACACACACACACACATATATATGTATTATAGTTTAGATATTTGACCCTTCAAATCTCATGTTGAAATTTGATCCCCAGTATTGGAGGTGGGACCTAGTGGGAGGTGGTTGGGTCATAGAGGCAGATTGCTCATGAACAGATTGATGCCATCCTCTGGTAATTAGTGAGCTCTCATTCTATTTGCTCCCAAGAGATGACTGTTAAAAAGAGCCTGGCACTTTCCTCCTCTCTCCCTTCTTCTCTCCCCATGTGATGTCTGTTTTCCTTCCCCTTCTGCCATGAGTAGAAGCTTCCTGAAGCTTTCACCAAAAGCAGATGCTAGTGATGCTTCTTGTAGAGCCTGCAGAATCATGAGCCAGAGGAAACTTTTTCTTGATAAATTACCCACCCTCAAGTATTCCTTTATAGCAACTCAAATGGATTAAGACATTTACTTATACACTATGTACATAGAATATCTTTGGGAAGATAACCAAGAAACTGTTTCTAGGGAAGTCAACTGCATGGCTACAAGGCACAGTTGATGTATTTATTTTTATGCTTTTCAAACCATGTGACTATATCACTAATTCAGAAAAATAATTAGATTAAAATTTTGGAAAAAAAAAAAAGACCCATAAAGAACAGCTGACCTTTGAGCTCGGTAGATGTATTTAGAGTTTCCCGTGAGCCGGTACAGCAGCAGGAAGACATAGGCACTGCCGGCTACTCCATGGCAAATCCCAGGCCCCTTCTTTAGCAGGCCTTTCTGCCATGTGAGTTCCCCACACCGAATACATGTGTCCAGGTACTGCGGTTTCTTGGAAACCAGATAAGCTTTGGCAAACAGATAGGCAATTCCTGTGAAAACATCAAAGATATTAGAGGTGACTTTCAGGACTTAATACTTTGGAGCAGAACTTCTAGAACAATAAAAAGCTCATGAATCACCTGAGTACTGGTAAAACACAGATTCTAATATTGTAGTTCTGATGTGGGGCCTGAGATACTGCATTTCTAACAAGCATCCTTCTAAAGACCACACTTTGAGTAGGAAGGTGCTAGAATGTTCTATAAGAGAATCTTATTTTCCCAGTGAGATTTTAATTTGTTTTAATTGTATTGTGGGGTTGGCCCCGGGAGAAAGAGCAACATTTTTATTGACGTACATAGATGGATAAAATCTAAAATTTAATTTACAAATGGGTTAATATTTAATGACGCATACTCTAGTAAGCATTATGTATATTTGGTTATTTGAAATGGCTAAATATTTGTATTGTAATGAATTTGTAGTTTAAAATTTGTAATGTTTAAGTACTTATAACTATACACATTTTCTTAAGAGCAAAACTGGGAGTTTTTCCAAGAAAAACAATGCTCCAGAAGGACCTTGCCAAGACTTCTACTTTAGCTGTGAAGTGAGTCCTTCCCACCCTGATTGTTCCAAGGAAAGAACTGTTCCTTCAAAGCTCTTCAACAAAAGTAGTATCAATTACAAGAGAAACAAGAGAAGCAACAGCTATTAATAGAAATGATTTTCCCCAAGTTCTGGGTGTTCATATTCAGTGAGGAGGTTGGTATCACAAGATCACATTCTCTCCTGCATAGCCTACCTTTCTCCTATATAAAAAGTGTGAAAGACTGAAATATAGCTGGTATCCTGACTACCTCATCAATCAGGGTTATCATTGCCTTTCCTTGCTTTGACTAGGCTATTTTACAACTCTGTAGAGATAGAAATTGTCTTGTAGAAAACTGATAGTAATATAAATATTTTCTGTCCCTAGAAACTCACATTCTGTCTGGTAGAGGTTGACTTCCCTCTGCCTCTGTGGAAGAAGCCAGTTTTGCATCTATTAAGCAAATTTATTTCAGCATTCCTAATGGCCTATATAAATATGTCTACTCTTTGGATTTCCCTTTGAAACAGTTGTAACATCTTTCTGGTTCCCTCACTAAATAATGAGCTCAGTAAAATGGTTCATACATATTCTTTTTATATTTGTATGAGAGTCATGATTTCATACTCTTTTTAAGTGTATCCTTTAATATACCCTGTGGTTAATACTTACAAAGCAACAAGCTCTTTGTTCAGTCAATGCTTTCCAGTCAACTACTGACAATGTTTACCTACAGCATTCTCCCACCTCAGTTTTAGGAACAAAGTATCTTGCACAAACTAAAGGATGATATTAAAAGAACTGAACTTATTTAATCATACATTAATTCATTCATTGCATCCATTCATTTGAGAGTAGTCATTGATTATGTACTGTACGCACAGCCCTAGGCAAGGCTGGAATCATGGGCATGCCACCTGTGCAGGCCTACAGCCCATACTCCTTAAAAGGGTTCCATGTTGAGTTTAATGCTCTGCTATTACCACCTTGAAATTCTTAATAATTTTTCTAAAAATAACTTGCGTTTTCATTTTGCTATGGGCCTCCCAAATTATATAGTCAGTTCCAGCCCTGGGTGATATTAAATAAATGCTAAACATGACTCCTACCCTTCAGGAAGGCACTCTCTAAAAAGGGAGATAAAAATATATGCATATGACTGATACATAATAGGATATATATTTCATGATGCTGCTGGAACATAAAATAAATGGTTCTCTCAATAATACTAGTAGAATCAGAAAGGTGGAAGTTCCCTACGGAGATAGTTAGATGAGGCCTTAAATGGAAGGAGCACTTTTTCAGAACTTTGAAGGATACATAGAGAATTCCAGGCCCAAGATGAAGCAGGGAGGGCATTCTATCTAGCACTAAGATTAGCAAGGGCAAAGACATGGAGGCAGGAAGAAGCCACATGAAGGCTAGTGGGGCAATGTTCTAACCAACAGACCAGTGGGGAAGAAGGCTAGACTGGGTTCTGATTATGGATGGTTTTACAAATCTAATTAGATAGCTTGGACTGTACTCTGTGGTCATCAGGGAATCAATGGAAGTGTTTTTGCTTTGGATTGGTTGACTTTTATTTTTTATATGACAATGTGATTATTATGGACAAAATGTCCCAATTTTAGTGGTATCAGGAGAGACCTAAAGAAGGGTAACAGGGTAGCTGTGAGCTGGTTATGTTAGCAGAAAGACAAAAATGAAGCCAATGACGTGTATGTTCATCACAGCACTATTCACAGTAGCAAACACATGGAGTCAACCTAGATGCCCATCAGTGGTGGAATGGATAAATAAAATGTGGTACATACACACCATGGAATACTATGCAGCCATAAAAAAGAGATCATGTCCAGGAATATGGATGGCGCTGGAGGCCATTATCCTTAGGAAACGAATGCAGGAACAGAAAACCAAGCACCACATGTTCTCACTTATAAGTGGGAGCTAAATGATGAGAACACATGGACACAAAGATAGGAACAACAGACACCAGGGCCTACTTGAGGAGGGAGGGTAGGAAGAGGGTAAGGGTTGAAAAACTACCTATTTGGTACTATGCTCACTACCTGCATGACAAAATCCTTTGTACGCCAAACCCCAGTGACATGCAATTTACCCATGTAACAAACCAGCACATGTACCCTCTGAATCAAAGTAAAAGTGGAGAAAATAAAAAATAATAAAGTGGTTAATTGTATATTATGTAAATTTCACCTCAATAAAAAAAAAGAAACAAAAAAAGCTTCTCTAAAAAAATAGAAAGTCAATGAAAGAGACATTTCACAGAACTTGTAAGTGTTTCTATATTAATTGGGCATCTGCTATATGCCAGGCACAGTAGCAGGTGCTAAGCTTTTAAAAAGCATCTATCTTCATGGTGTTTTTCAGCTTAACTGGAAGTATTAATTAGACTATGTGAGGGGAAATAGAAGTCTCATGGAAGCACACAGGAGGGCCCCTAGCACACACTTGGTAGAAGGAAATGACTACTAGAGGGGTGACACCATCTAACCTGATTATTGGGGGTTGATAAGGAATTAGCAAGGTGTACTGGATGCTGTTGATGACCTGCATGGATCAGCTTTACCTTGCCAGCAAGTGCCTCATTTCCCAGTTCCTGTGAAAGTTGGCAACTAACAAAGCTCACTGCTGCATCTTCTTGAGAGATTTGCCCTCAGACAAATGAGAGGCTATGCTATGCAGCCACCCCTCACAGGGATGACACAGGGATACAAAATATCGACTTCCTTGCCTCAAGAGAGACCCAGCTTCTTTATGTAATCTGTGTTTCTTAGCTTCTCCTCAGACTCAGGGTGAAGCTAGTCTCCAGGTAAGACATGCTCCTCTTTGGCCTGTTCTGCTTCCCTGCTCCCTTACAGGTTCCTCTTGATACCAAGCTCTAATTCTAGACCCTGAGGAAAGAGCTTGGTGAAGAAGGAGGGTATTACAGCCAATCAAAGGAAGGTGGGTGGGAAGGCCCTGCTCTTGCTGGCCTCTCTCAGGCTCTAGGTGTCCTTCTTAGATGATTGCTTTAGCCTCCTGTCCCCAGGTCTGCCATGCCTTAAATTCATTCTGTGGCAGAGTGAATGACCTTTCTAGGACCGTAATCTGACCATGACATTCCCCTGCTTAAACTACTAAATGACTCCCTATTACCCAGATGCCTTAGCATGACACAGAAAGCCCCTTGTGACTGAGCTCCTTTTCTATTTTCCCACCTCTTTTCCTCCATTCCCTTCTTGAAACTTTTCACTTCAGTAGAACCAAACCACCTACAGTGCTTCCATGCTTCTTACTACCAATGTGGTTCACTTTTCTTGGAACAAGCTTTGTACCTTTCTTGATCTGGCTAACTTACCTTAGGCATCACAACCTCCAGGAAGCCTTCCCTGGACCTGAAGGCAGCATGAGGAACCCCTCTGAGATTTCACTGATCCTATACAAACTTTAGCACTTACACAGAACCCAGTTAAAATTATCTATTTCCATGGCTGCCTCCCCTGATACAGTGCAAACTACTCAAGAGCAGAAACTGTATGTTGTTCACTTTTGTTCCACTAGTGTGTGGCATGGTGTCTGGCAAATGCCAAGAACCTCATACATGTCTGTTGACCATAAAGTGGCCCATTTCTCAACCCAGCACAGGCTGATACTGGGGTATAGATGAGAGATGTAGAAGGAAGAAGGGTGAGATGGTCTAATTGCTATACCAGGCCATGAGCCCCAGACCGCTTAAAAGGTATTGATCCTGTGGTTCTGGCCAGGGTGAAAGAGCCTCTTCCTGCATCCTGGATCACAGAATGTTACATGGAAGTGACCTCGTAAAACTTCTAAACCAAAATTTAGTAAACCTGTTGGCTCCTAACCCAGCATAATGGAAGCCACAATGAGGCTGCTTAATTAAAAAAAAAAAAAAAAGGAATGGGGGGTTTCTTTGCTTTTGATAGGAACCAGGAGCCACATCATTTCATCATAGGAACACTAATTATTGTGCATTGATAAGAAGCCTGAGTCAGCAATGATGTATGACTTTGCCAAATGCAACTGGGAAAAGGAATTAATTATTACTTAATAAATATGTTTTGAGAGACTAAACTTTTGAAAATACGGGATCTAATAGGACCTTGTGACAGCCACACTTGGCACGTATAGCTTCAACACACTGGAGAATCACCACTGAGGTCCATTCTGGGTTGTGTAATTCCGCTGAGGCATGCATTGTACAATGCGCACTACAGAGCTTAATGACCAATGATATCTGCACTGCAAAAGCCTTGTTGTTCTTTATTCAAAGTCACCTACCCAAGAGCTTTTATGAAATGAGTTTTTAAAAAAAAATACCCACTCCTGTACTTCATGCAGAGTCAAGGAAATGCATTGTCAGTGTTACTACAGCAATGATGTAACCTAATGCGGTTGAGAGTTTCTTTTAGCCACAGCATTTGTTTTAATGATTTTGTAAATGACTTTGGTCTTGTATTTCAGAATTGTCAAGGTTATGAAGGGGTCACATTAATCTTCCTGTAATACTTTACTGCACTTATTGAGAAAAAAGCTATATGCCACACAAGGTATTTAAAAATGTCTTGTTCACAAAGCTCTTGAGGAACAGCCCTCAGGAATGGCAAGGGACCAAAGTATAAAAGGCGGTCTGTGGTGATAAAAAGATTGAGTTCCACTACTCAGTCTCAAAGTGCTCATTTCACAGATACAGAGACAAAGGCACAAAAGAAACAAAGTCACCCTTTCTTAAGGTCAGTAAACTGGTTAGTGTTGGAGCTGAAATTAGAAGCTGGAGTTATTAACTTAAAGAACTATTTCTACACTGCATAAATGATAACTAGGCTTGTCACCTGTGGAGGTGGGTTGAAGGAGCATCAATAGGAAACAATTATAGGAACAGATAAGGTATCATTAATGAAGCTCCACGTTGTGAATTATTTCTGGCAGGTTTTTAATCACAGAATTAGTCTGCTGCCTCAAACCATCTGCACTGTTCATGAATCTACTCTCAAAAATGTTTTCCTTAAATAAATGAAAATTATTTTATAGTTCGTTTCCTGCATAGAATTTTTGGAGATGTTGCCAACCTCTGCAAAATCTTGGTGGTCTTTGGACTGCACTGATTAGACTTATAATCAATCTTGATGCTGTTTTTAGAGCATCTCTTCAAAGAAAGACCAATACCCTTGAGGTGGGGATAGGGGTTGGTAAAATAATGGGCCCCACTTAGTTTTTTATTCATTTTTGAATTGGTTTATTTTTGGTAGTCCAGTGAATACGTGGACTGAATAATTTTTCTTTAAAACTTATGTTTAATCTTCTCTAGATACTGAACATGAATGATAAAGGAGGATATAGTCTCCAAAGTGATGAATCCTATGCTGCACTGTTACGGTAAATGATTTACAAAGACAGATGGTATTTAGTATACAGAAACGATGGAATAATTGCCCTGCAAGACACCCACATCAATTAACTGACCCAGTCATTCATTTTAGTAGATTATCTTCCCACTTTTTTCAGGACTTTTACTAGCACATTGAATCCTTTTAAGATATTCTGTGTTTAAATTGGGATGTCTCCAAAATTCAAGGATCCTTGCTGGTATGCTTGGAGGATATCCAGAGACCATCACTGAGAATAATTAAAATAAATGAGAAATGGAAGGATTGAGCCTAACAAGAAGGAATATCATTTCCAGCATGGTAAATAACTTGTTTTCCCCGCCCCCCCCACCAAAAAGGTCAAATTAAAAAGAAATGGGCTCAAATCATAATTGGCAGAAGTTAGCCTGGACATAACACACAATGCATGGATACTGGTACAAGCACACATTTTGAACTTCCTTCCATAGGTAAATGTAGCAGGCAGAAAAAATATGACCAATACACTGCGACTTACATTATTCATCAACTCAAGACTATACTTTCAAGGATTATTATTCATCAACTCAAACTGTACCCCCCAAAATGAAATTATAGTTGGATTAAAGACCATTAATTAATGGGAGAAAAAGGTAATGAAACTCAGGTAAAAAAGTACAGAGAAATCAAATATATTTTAAAACTGTGCTTGTGGGATTGAAGCATGGCCTTGAAAATTAAATCGACTCAGAATCTAAGAATTTTGTATTATTTTGGTATTTTAAATCTCTCCCCGGCCATCTAACCAATATTAATTAATTTATTTGAATTTAACTTTTTTTCAAATTACCCCTTCTGTGAAGGCTTAATTAGCAGTGTGATGGAATTTTTTAAAAGTGGGAAAAAGATAGGGTTTGCTAAATTTCTAGCCTCAATTCCACAGAGTTTACTGGGGATGGCTATTCATGTTTCTAGACATTTTGTTTGGTACTGATAGAAATTCTCATTTGAAGAAGTTGTAGAACAGTGCATCCCAACCTTTAAAGTGCATACGATTTGTCTAAGGATACTGTTAAAATGTAGATTTTGATTCAGTGGGTCTAGGGTGGGGCCTGAGATTCTGGATTTTTATCAAGCTCTCAGTTGCTCATGCTACTGGTTCCAGGGGCCACATTTTGAATTGCCAGGCTCCAGATCTGCACTATCCAATGTAGCTACTGAGCACTTGAAATGTGGCTAGTCGAAATTGACATTTGACATAAGTATAAAGTATATGCTGGATTTCAAGGACTGAGTACTTTTTAAAATGTGAAATATCTCAATTTTCAAATCAGATATACATGGAGATGGTAATATTGGGGGTACACTGGGAACTATAATATATATTATTAAAATTAATTTGCCTGATTTTACTTTTTTAATGAGGTTACTAAAAATGAAAATTACATATGTGGCTCATATTATACTTCTATTGGACAATGTTAGTTTAACTTTATCAACAAATAGATATAGATCATATATTTTAAAATGTAGAGGACCATTTTCAGAAGTTGTTTACTGATCAGGACATTTGGCTTTGAAAAATCTCATCTTGACCCTTTTATCTCACATAGTAATGACATAAGATCAGCTATCCTCACTTCTCAGAAAAGGAACCACCCTGTGGCTAACCTAGACGAAAGGCAATATTTTTAGATAACAGAGTGTGTGAGACCTGGAGCGCCATGGCACCAGTGCACCAGCTCATTCTCTCTCTCGATGGTCTCGCCGAGCTCAGGTGGCCAGTTGCAGTTTTGTTCCTGTTCCATGAGAAAGTCCACGCTCTGCCATACCAATTCCCGATCTGAGGGCTTGAGATGCTCATGGTAAGAAAGAAGCATCTGAAGAATAGACGACAAGCCGTGAGCTGCCCCTGTATTAACAAACAAGGCATAAAATTCACACAATTGGGAGGACAGCTAGTTTGATTTAGTGAAAAGATCAACAGGATAAAAAACAATAAAGCCAATATTACTTGAAAGCTCATATAGCAATGTGATAACTAAGTTGCCTAAGAACTAGGCTTCTAGCAAACTATAGCCTGCAGGCCAAATATGGCTCACTGCCAGTTTTTCTAAATAAAGTTTTATTAAAGAATAGCCATGCTCATTCATTTGCATATTTTCTATTGCTGCTTTCTGGCTACAACAGCAGTGTTGTATTTGTGACAGAGACCATATGGCCCAGAAAGCTGAAAATATTTACTGTCTCTAGCCCTTTACAGAAAAAATTTGCTGACCAAACTCTGTTTTAGAGAAGAGATCTTTTAAAACTTTGTAATTGAAATATCAGTAGCTTTCATGAAAATGCTCCTAAAATGCTTGAAAATAATTTGGTCTAGGTATCCTAAACATTTATTTTTTTATTCATTCAACACACAAGTATTAAGCATCTACTCTGTACAAGATACCGTTCTAGGTACAGAGGATAGATCACTGCACAAAACAGACTAAATCCCTCTTTTGTAATGTTAACACTAGTTATTGATATTCATTTACTTAATCCTTTACATTTAGCACTTGCATATTAGGCACTGTCTAACCCTGGTTATACAGATAAACATGATTTGGTCGATACATTTGAAGACCTCCCCATCCAGTCCAATGAAACAGCCAGATTTGTAAAGAAATAATTAGAACATGACATGATAAGTGTTCTATGAGCAATGTGTACCAGGAGTATGATGGTTAATTGTGTGTGTCAACTTGACTTGGCCATGGAGTGTCCAGATATTTGGTTAAATGTCACTTCTGGGTGTGTCTGTGAGGGTGTTTCTGGATAAAAATAACATTTGAACCTGTTCACTGAGCTAAGCACATTGCTCTCTCCAATGTGGGTGGACCTCATCCAATTCACTGAAGGCCTGAATAGAATAAAGAGTCTGAGTAAGAAATAATTAGTTTGTCCTGCCTGACTGTCTTTGAACTGGGACATTGGCCTTCTCCTGCCTTCAGATTTGGACTCAAACTGGAACTTACATTATTGGCTTTCCTGGATCTGGCTTTCTCAGCCTCCATAATCATGTGAGCCAATTCCTTATAATAAATCATTTAGTTATATAAGAAATCATATTCTGTTTGTCTAGAGAACCATGACTACTACAAGGACTAATAGAAGGAATGGAGGAGAGCTTAACTTGGCCTCAGAGGTGGAGGGGATGCTGAAGGTTCCATACAGACAGTGTCATCTGAGCAAAGTCTTGAGAATTCCTCAGAGAATTCTGAACTAGCAATGGGTATTGAACTAGCAAAGGCCTGAACCTGCCTTTGGAAAAGAAGTTAGCTTAACAAAGGTAAAAGTCCAGTCCCTCTAGGAGTTTTCACTCATTCCCAGTTAGTAGAATCCCGATTAGTGGGCAGTACTAGGGTCAATATATTCTGATGGCTTGCTCTTTAAACTCAACTCTATAACTTTAAAGCTTTCTTTTTGCATTCAGGGATCTTTCACTTTGCCATACTCAGAACTCTTGACTCCCTGGAAACAGCTTTACAGTTTGTATTCAGTCAAAATTTCTATTGCTCTTAAAATCTGATCATGAAATTTGAAAATATCTTTATTTTGCTGGATTCGAAATTGTTGGGAAAAAAAGCTTGCTTTTCAGGAAAATATTTATGCACTAGATAGAAATCTAGTTTAAGCTATATATATGTAGAAAGCCAGAATGTTAATTTCTGTAACGAAAACCTGAAAAATATTGGGAGGCTAAGGTGGTAGGATCACTTGAGCCAGGAATTCAAGGCCAGCCTGGGCAACATAACAAGACCCTGTCTCTATAAAAAAAAAAAAAAATTAAAGATAAAAATTTGACCAGGCATACTGAAGCATACCTGTAGTCCTAGCTACTTGGAAGGCTGAGGCAGGAGGATCAACTGAGCTCAGGAGGTCGAGGTTGCGTGAGCTATGATCACACCATTGCACTCCAGCCTGGGTGACAGAGCAAGACCTTGTCTCAAAAAATAAAACCAGAAAAATGAATGGAATAGATTAGGGGACTATAGCAGACACTGTCAGTGCCCTGGCTCATCACCTCATCTACACTCACCATTCAGATGCATCTTTGCTCCCGCTTCATATCTCAAGCATCTATCATTTTGCCTGAGGCTTTCTCTGGCCACAGGAGTATGCCCTGCCCAAAGGGGCAGGACAGAATTGCTAGGGAATTAATACCTCTAGGAGCAGCCAATCAATAAAGCAGAGAGTTGGTGGATGAATACCCCAGCTTCCTCACCCCTTGGGTGAAATGATTCTGAGACGTGTTCTATAAAGTCTCTAAGATTCCCTAGGGGAACTGAGCCTCAGTTGTCCACAGTTGCTCATTATTACACACTCAATTAGCTTCTTTCTCTTTCTTGTCTCATTTCTCCACACCTCTATCAACATTTTCTGAAATTACCTTTCAAATAAACCTTTTACACCCAAATCCTTGTCTCAGCATTTGATTTTGGGGAAACTTAAACAGACATAAAATTTCTTTGAGAAAACTCATTGAAGTTGTTTATTAGCTATTCATTCATTCATTTGGGTTCCCTAATT
Organism: Pan troglodytes; assembly: GCF_028858775.2. Taxonomy (NCBI): domain Eukaryota; kingdom Metazoa; phylum Chordata; class Mammalia; order Primates; family Hominidae; genus Pan; species Pan troglodytes. The sequence continues at coordinate 38,085,270 of NC_072421.2, read as the reverse complement.
ATGTGCAAGCTCTGTGGTGAAGGTCTAGGAATCATGAAGATAAATGAGAGAAAGTTCCCATCCTGAAGGTGTACAAAGCCTGCTCAGGCAGTTAGGCAGGTAAGCCACTAATTACAGTGTAATAAGGGCTCCAATAGAAGTATACGCAGGATGACAGCATGTTACCCAGTTTTGCTTTGGGAGAAAACCTGAAACTTGTGAATCTTTCTCCAGAGAGGATTCAACAACCCTTTTTCCAAAAGCACGGAACATTTTTCAGCAGATTAATGATGTTTGAGCAGTCTTGAAATCTGGGTATAATTATTACAGATAGATAAAGGGGTTGGGGGAAGTAGGGCATTCTAGGCAAAAGGAACATGGACAAAGGTGGAAAGAGAACACTGCATGTGGGAGACTATGCTGGACAGAACCTGGAGGGTAAAGATAAAGTTTGAGTCTAGAGAAAGAGGCAGGTGGTCCATAAAGGGCCTTGCAAATCTTGCTCAGTAGTAATGGTAAGCCACTGAAGGACTCAAAAGAAGAGTAACTAATTTCCCTTTTTTTTTTTTTTTTTTTTTTGCATGGCCCAGAGCTCACCATTAGCCATTACAATTCAATAGTCTGTTATAAACACACTACTATTAAAAACTTTAAAATGTTAGTGGCTGAATCCTACTTCCCTATGCAGAGGCACTATTTTCAATCGTGTGTGAAAAGTTTTCACAATGTTTCAGCAAAATCAGGCCAATGAGCTTACAATCTAGAATAAAGATATTAGTCTTTAGTGAAAGTAATTGTTAAAATAGCTACATTTCTGTCAGGTAGACTACGAAAACAAATATTAACTTGTGATTTGTGTTATGTATCAGTATAGGTTTTTAAAGAAAATTTTAAAGTATTTCTTATTAAATGAATAGTAATGACCTTTGGCAAAAACAAAATCTTCCAGCCTTTATTTGGTATTATATTAGAGACTTTCCCCATCCTACAGGCCCATGCAAACACCTTCACTTACCCAAGTATTCGGTTCCATAGTAAGAATACATCAGGGGGAATGGTTTCCTCTTCTTTATGGCATACTGCTTCCCAGAGTCCAGAATTGCCTGACAAATTGACTTGATCTGTGCTGGAGTCAGCACCTGAATAAGGAAATCCAGAAGTAGAAGTCAAAGCAGGATCTCCTTTTTCCTTAGACACTGAATTTTCTTGCTTAAGAAGTCTAGCATCATATCCACAGAATCCTGTACTATATGTAAATAAACTTAGTCAACGAAAATTTATTCTTTTTTTTTTACCACTGATTCTTCCTTTGTTGTCAAGTTGTCAAACCTACCCTCTTTAGAAAACTTGCCATTTCGGTGGAAAACACACATCTTTACAGCTATAGGTTGCTATAAAATACAAAGACTACCTTATGGCTGTCATATCATTAATCCTTGTCACAGGAACAAGGATTTGCTCAGAAAAGAACAAATAGTGGTCCTAACTGATTATGCTTAACAAAGCTGTTACTCCTGGTGTACAGTGTAGGTCTGGCCCAAACATCGGACCTTCAATTTGTGTTATTTAGACTGTGCTTATAAAGACTGTACTTATAAAGCCATGATTCTGTGATAAGCTGCAGTATGACGGACTCACTGTAGGCATTTGTACTACCTGAATGAAACCAAAGTCCAATAGTGTCAACACAAAATAACTTCTAATATCAAAATGACTCTGAATAGAGAATGGCCAAAATGTAATGACTTGCAGTCTTCCATGTTTTATTCAATCTGTCCACAGTCGGTTTTAGGACTATACAGATTAAACGGTTCTCAAGCCTTCAAAGCATCATTGCATTTATTAAGATTCTGCTCAGGTTAGCCATATGTTTTGCATCCTGCCCTTCCTGGGACAAATTAGATGTTCCCTTTGGCACACTCCCTTTATGACAGTGACATTTGCTCTGCTGCACAGCACTGTTGTGTTAGATCTCTCTCTGTTGTGTTAGAGCTGTCTCTTTCTCTCTCACTAGACTATCAGTTCTTTGAGAGCAAACACTGTGGCACCTCATAATTTTGGTATCCTTGGTGCCTAACACAGAATCTGAGGGGGGTCCTTCACAACCGATGAGTGAGTAAATAAGTGACAGTTTAACTGGTATGAAATTCAGAGCCCTCCCTCCCTTCATTCTTTATTCGCTTCCTCTGTCCCTCTCTTTCCCTCCGCTCCATGATTGTTTCTTAAGCCCCTACTACATTCCAGGCAAGACTGTTCTGGATGCTGGAGATATGACAGTGAGCAAGATAGACAGAACCTGTGCTCTCATGAAGCCAATCTTCCCAAAAAGTAGACCTGCACAGGAAACGTACTGGTCAGATTAACCAAAACTAAAAAACATCTAAGTTTAGTCTGATTGAATGAATCTGGGATCAATAAAAAGTCTGTTGGATTTTGGCCTCTCTCCTAAAACTGACCCATTTAATTTTCCTACCCAATATCCAGCATTAGACCAGCCAATTCCTTTTGAAATAAGTTTCTAATGATTTATTCATAAATTGCTCCTCTGATTTACCTGGTATTAGAAGGAAAAAATATAATCCAGCTTTGGTTTCCCAAAATCTAGCATTTAATTTGGAAAAATAATTACTTCATGAGGATACCATTCATTAATTAATTCTGCCAATTAACATTTATTGAGCTACTATTCCAGTAAGGTCCCACACTAGGTGTTGTGGAGAAATTTGAGAAACCATGAGACATATTTTTTCCCTACAGGCAAGTTACCATCCAGCACTGGAGATGAGATATAGACAAGAGTCTACAATAGAGCAACTAAAGCTCATGAGTCTAGAGATAGAAAGAAACAGTAACACAGAGTAGGTAAGATGGACTCGTCTTCAGTAAGACTACATTCTCTTTTTTTTTTTTTCTATTTGCTGAAATAATGATGCCATGGCTTTCAACTTAAATTTCCCTTCTATTAACCACTCTCTCTGTCTCTTAAGTGTACTCCTCCTAACATTCCTCAAGACCCTATCTTCCTATGCTGCATCCCCACTGTCCTATCATATCAGCCCCAAGTCTTCTTTCCTTAGCTTAATAGCAAATTTCTCCTAAATGATTAAATACAACCATTCAAATTGCTACCATAATTTTCATTTGGTATTGAAAACATTTACTCTTTGTGCCTTTATCAGTGCCAACTGATCTTAAGTTTAGTCTTACACTACTTAAAATCTTGCATCATCATTTGTCTCAGATCAACCCCTCTTTCTCAGAAACCTGCTGAAAGCCCCGAAGGGCATGCACTTAATTGGACTCTATCCTGATTGAATCCCATAGTCTTCTGGGAATATATCTGGCTCTGCTCAATATTGATTTTGAATCCATATGACAGAGGAAGTTTTTGTGGTAGGAAACAGTCACTGAATTTTCAGGGATGTATTCATTTGCACTACTAAAATTTTTCCTGTTTGACTTTCAAGCCTATAACTGAAAATTGGCTTATTTCCCCAGCTGAACATTTATTCATATGTTGTGTGTGTGTGTGCATGTCTGTGTATGTGTGTGTTTGCCTGCTTATTTTTATCCCAAAAAAGAATCAACTTATGCTATATGTGGTGCCCTCCCCCTTTCTTTCTATCCCGAATCCACAGCTTAGAATAGGGAATGAGTTTATAAAATATTATTTCAAAACCTCCCATGGTCATGTATCATGTCTGGGTGGTTTCCTCTTATCTCTCAGAAACACTGTGAAAAACAAAGAGAAACCGGCGCTTGTTCGGCTGGATAGAGACCAGTTATGCATGCAGTTCTTTATCTCTGGGAACAGACAAGACCTACCCTCAGTTTATTGATCAGCAAATAAAAACTAAAAACAGAGCTCATTAAAAGCCTGTGTGTGGGGAACGCTGAGGAAGAGTATTTTTCGCCCCTGAACAAACAGTACAGAAAGAAGAAGGGAGTTGAGATTCTGGGGTAAGGGCTTGAGCTTGTTCTCCTGTGTCTGCTTTCTCAAAGATCCCTCCACTCTCTGCCCCTAGTACACAGGAGCACAAGCATGAGCACACCCACTGCCTCCAAAGATGGCCTCTGTGCTTTTGAGACACTCTGAGATCCTGGGAATGAGGGAGCAGCATTTCCGGTGGGGGAACAAAAATGACTAGGAATGGCAGAGCGGGGCTCCCTGGCCATCAGGCCTTCACCAAACAAACCCAAATTATTCCCTCTCCTGTAGTTGTAGCCCCTAAGATCAATGCATTTGTTGATACTTTGGATGGAATACAGTCTTTTCTTTTTACATTGAATTAAAATAAATTAAGATATCTCAAAAATACAAAGCAAATCTGAGGTGGTTTGGTTTAAACCGTTTTGTTTAGTTTAACTGATTCACTTTACTGACCTTGTGAAATATTCCTATTGGTTTGGCCTCTGAGTATGAAGAGACAAGAGGGCAATAAAGCTCATACTATATTTCTTGGCCCTGCCTGAAAGTCATGCTATGACTGAACTACCTCCATGCAGAGGAGAGATGACTTTCTTAAAAAAAAAAAGTGAATAAAAAGGACCAAACCACAGAATGCTGGCCTCACCACTGACTCCTTCCCAAGGCAAGAGTCCTACCTACAGGAAGTGGCAGTCTTTGCTAGCTGTATTTCTTTTTCTAGGCCTCAAACACCTCCTGCCCCTCCCCCATCAGCACTGATTGAATATGCGAATAGCAACTAAGTCTTGGGTGTGCCAGTGTCCTAAGGCATACAATGCCAATCAAATTCCTTCTCTCAACAATTTGAAATGCATGTTCAAAAAAAAAAAAAAAATGAAGCTGTCAGCAATCCCAGCTGCTGCTGAAGACAGGTCAGGAATGGGTCCATGCATAAACTGAGGTCAACAGGGAGTAAGCAGGGGCTGTGATGGAGAAAAACAGAATAAACCACCCAGCAGTGAGAGTGAAAGGAGACTGACTAGCAGTGAGAGTGAAAGGAGACTGACCAAACACCACATGTTCTCACTCATAGGTGGGAACTGAACAATGAGAACACTTGGACACAGGAAGGGGAACATCACACACTGGGGCCTGTCGTGGGGTGGGGGGAGGGGGGAGGGATAGCATTAGGAGATATACCTAATGTAAATGACGAGTTAATGGGTGCAGCACACCAGCATGGCACATGTATACATATGTAACAAACCTGCACATTGTGCACATGTACCCTAGAACTTAAAGTATAAAAAAAAAAAACTTGCAAAAAACAGAAAAAGAAAGTTTATTATATCAGTAAAGAGGGATTAGGAAAAAGGACACAAATAAAAAGAATGTGAGTGTGCATATTCACATTATTTCTATTTTCTAATATTGGTAAGTCTTTTAATTAGTTAAAAAACATAAACTTAACTATAAAGAATAACAAAATTGCCAACTCTAAAGACTTTAAAAAGTCATAAAATGAAACAAATTTAACTGCATGTCAAGTTAAAGGCATAACCGCACAGATAAAATAATTAATTTTTTAAATAATGGTTTTTTTCATTGTGGAAGACAGTGTGGCGATTCCTTAAAGATCTAGAACTAGAAATACCATTTGACCCAGCCATCCCATTACTGGGTATATACCCAAAGGATTATAAATCATGCTGCTGTAAAGACACATGCACATGTATGTTTCTTGCTGCACTATTCACAATAGTAAAGACTTGGAACCAACCCAAATGTCCATCAATGATAGACTGGATTAAGAAAATGTGGCACAGATACACCATGGAATACTATGCAGCCATAAAAAAGGATGAGTTCTTGTCCTTTGTAGGGCCATGGATGAAGCTGGAAACCATCATTCTGAGCAAACTATCTCAAGGACAGAAAACCAAACACCACATGTTCTCACTCATAGGTGGAAATTGAACAATGAGAACACTTGGACACAAGGTGGGGAACATCACACACTGGGGCCTGTCGTGGGGTGGGGGGAGGGAGGAGGGATAGCATTAGGAGATATAAATGACAAGTTAATGGGTGCAGCACACCAACATGGCACATGTATACATGTGTAACAAACCTGCACATTGTGCACATGTACCCTAGAACTTAAAGTATAATAATAAAAAAAAAAGAGAAAAAAAAAGAGAGTGAAAGGAGACTGCAGCAGATATGCTAAAAGAAACAATGATACCAAGAGAGAAAGTTAAAGAAAAGTAGCTCGTCCTTATAGCTCCCTCTTCCTAACAGTTTAGGGCTACTCCCTTTAGGGCTTCCTACCAATTTTCCATACAATACCCACCCCCATACTCCGCCCTTTCTTTTTAGTCATTTGAGAGTCTCAGTTTCTTGCAAAAAGAGCCTAACTAGAATAGACATGAATATAAAGCCAAACCTTTCATTTGTCACTTCATCCCTCACATAAACACATCAGTTTTCCTACCTACCATACTAGATCCTTTCACTCAAAATAACAAAGATACCTGCATCTATGGTGCATGATAAGGTACATGCTAAGACTCTTCTGGGCATGGGACCCGGTATTGGGACTTTTTTTTTTTTTTCTCCCTGAGATGGAGTTTCACTCAGTCACCCAGGCTGGAGTGCAGTGGCACGATCTTGGCTCACTGCAACCTCCGCCTCCTGGATTAAAGCAATTCTTCTGCCTCAGCCTCCCGAGTCACTGGGATTACAGGTGCCCACCACCACACCTGGCTAATTTTTTGTGTTTTTAGCAGAGACGGGGTTTCACCATGTTGGCCAGGCTGGTCTCGAATTCCTGACCTCGGGCGATCTGCCCACCTTGGCCTCCCAAAGTGGTGGGATTACAGGCGTGAACCACCGCACCCGGCCGGGATCTTTTTTAAGCTCCCCAGTGGATTACAAAGAGTGGTCAAGGTTGAGAACTACTGCCATAAAATACTAAGTGAATGCAAAAATAGTTTTTAAAACCAAAGTAATAATAATATAATACAATATAATAATAATGATGAAGACGAGGGCTAAAGGGAAAACTAGCAAAAGAACTCCCAGGTATAAAGAAATGGCTTTGGTCTGAGTCATGGAGGACTCAGAATTATCTGTCCAGTCTTAAATTATCTGTCCTCAAACTTCTGTCAATAGCCCATTTGAGACCTCTGATATCTCTAAGAGGTATCTGCTCCTCAAAGTGTGGTCCATGGACCAGCAGTAAAGGTATCCTGATAGAAATTCAAATTCCCAGGCCCCAGCCCAGACCCAGTGAATTAGAAACTGAATTTTATTTGTTTTAATTTATTTTTTATTGTTTTATTTTACTTTAAGTTCTGGGATACATGTGCAGAATGTGCAGGTTTGTTACATAGGTATACGTGTGTCATGGTGGTTTGCTGTACCTATTGACCTGTCCTCTAAGTTCCCTCCCCATGCCCCCCATCCCCCAACAGGACCTGGTGTGTGTTGTTCCTCTCCCTGTGTCCATGTGTTCTCATTGTTCAACTCCCACTTATGAGTGAGAACATGCAGTGTTTGGTTTTCTGTTCCTGTGTTAGTTTGCTGAGGATGATGGCTGCCAGCTTCATTCATGTCCCTGCAAAGGACATGATCTCATTCCTTTTTATGGCTGCATAGTATTCCGTGGTATATATGTGCTACATTTTCTTCTTGTTTCATTTTTTATTATTATTATTATTTTTTTTTATTATACTTTAAGTTTTAGGGTACATGTGCACATTGTGCAGGTTAGTTACATATGTATACATGTGCCATGCTGGTGCGCTGCACCCACTAACTCATCATCTAGCATTAGGTATATCTCCCAATGCTATCCCTCCCCCCTCCCCCCTCCCCACCACAGTCCCCAGAGTATGATGTTCCCCTTCCTGTGTCCATGTGATCTCATTGTTCAATTCCCACCTATGAGTGAGAATATGCGGTGTTTGGTTTTTTGTTCTTGCGATAGTTTACTGAGAATGATGGTTTCCAATTTCATCCATGTCCCTACAAAGGATATGAACTCATCATTTTTTATGGCTGCATAGTATTCCATGGTGTATATGTGCCACATTTTCTTAATCCAGTCTATCATTGTTGGACATTTGGGTTGGTTCCAAGTCTTTGCTATTGTGAATAATGCCGCAATAAACATACGTGTGCATGTGTCTTTATAGCAGCATGATTTATAGTCATTTGGGTATATACCCAGTAATGGGATGGCTGGGTCAAATGGTATTTCTAGTTCTAGATCCCTGAGGAATCGCCACACTGACTTCCACAATGGTTGAACTAGTTTACAGTCCCACCAACAGTGTAAAAGTGTTCCTATTTCTCCACATCCTCTCCAGCACCTGTTGTTTCCTGACTTTTTAATGATTGCCATTCTAACTGGTGTGAGATGGTATCTCATTGTGGTTTTGATTTGCATTTCTCTGATGGCCAGTGATGATGAGCATTTTTTCATGTGTTTTTTGGCTGCATAAATGTCTTCTTTTGAGAAGTGCCTGTTCATGTCCTTCGCCCACTTTTTGATGGGGTTGTTTGTTTTTTTCTTGTAAATTTGTTTGAGTTCACTGTAGATTCTGGATATTAGCCCTTTGTCAGATGAGTAGGTTGCGAAAATTTTCTCCCATGTTGTAGGTTGCCTATTCACTCTGATGGTAGTTTCTTTTGCTGTGCAGAAGCTCTTTAGTTTAATTAGATCCCATTTGTCAATTTTGGCTTTTGTTGCCATTGCTTTTGGTGTTTTGGACATGAAGTCCTTGCCCACGCCTATGTCCTGAATGGTAATGCCTAGGTTTTCTTCTAGGGTTTTTATGGTTTTAGGTCTAACGTTTAAATCTTTAATCCATCTTGAATTGATTTTTGTATAAGGTGTAAGGAAGGGATCCAGTTTCAGCTTTCTACATATGGCTAGCCAGTTTTCCCAGCACCATTTATTAAATAGGGAATCCTTTCCCCATTGCTTGTTTTTCTCAGGTTTGTCAAAGATCAGATAGTTGTAGGTAAGCGGCGTTATTTCTGAGGGCTCTGTTCTGTTCCATTGATCTATATTTCTGTTTTGGTACCAGTACCATGCTGTTTTGGTTACTGTGCTACATTTTCTTTATCCAGTCTATCATTGATGGGCATTTGGGTTGCTTCCATGACTTTGCTGTTGTAAATAGTGCTGTAATAAACATACACGTGCATGTGTCTTTATAGTAGAATAATTTATATTCCTTTGGGTATATACCCAGTAATGGGATTACTGGGTCAAATGGTATTTCTGGTTCTAGATCCCTGAGGAATCACCATACTATCTTACGCAATGGTTGAACTAATTTACACTCCCACCAACAGCGTAAAAGTCTTCCTATTTCTCCACAGCCTCACCAGCATCTATTGTTTCTTGACTTTTTAATAATCGTCATTCTGACTGGCATGAGATGGTGTCTCATTGTGGTTTTGATTTGCATTTCTCTAATGATCAGTGATGTTGAAATTTTTTTCATGTTTTTTGGCCATGTAAATGTCTTCTTTTGAGAAGTGTCTGTTCATATCTTTGCCCACTTTTTGTAGGGTTGTTTTTTTCTTGTAAATTTGTTTAAGTTCCTTGTAAATTCTGGATATTAGACCTTTGTCAGATGAGTAGATTGCAAAAATTTTCTCCCATTCTGTATGTCACCTGTTCACTCTGATGATAGTTTCTTTTGCTGTGCAGAAGCTCTTTAGTTTAATTAGATCCCATTTGTCAATTTTGGCTTTTGTTGCCATTGCTTTTGGCGTTTTCGTCATGACGTCTTTGCCCATGCCTATGTCATGAATGGTATTGTCTAGGTTTTCTTCTAGGGTTTTTATGGTTTTGGGTTTTACATTTAAGTCTTTAATCCATCTTGAGTTAATTTTTGTATAAGGTGTAAGGAAGGGGTACAGTTTCCATTTTCTGCACATGGCTAGCCAAGAAACTGAATTTTAAAAAGATCACCAGATGGTAGCATATGCCCATGAAAGTTTGAGAAGCACTGGCTTAAGATACATTAGCTATAAATTATTTAAATTTCCCAATATTAGGTTAGGTCCTGACAACACTGTATATCTGGAGTATATAAATCTGGCTTTCCACAGATTATTTTTTCTAACTATGACTATCGTGGCTTTGGTTTCTATATAAAGGAAAGGTTGATTTTTTAAAAAAGACAAGTTTTTGTAAAACTGCTGTTGAAGATATTGTTCACAGTTTTCTAACGCCTCTGTATGAAGGCCCAAGTGATAAGCTACCCTCATAGCCCACCTAACAAAGTGAAGTGAGAGTTTGTCTTAGTCTTGAGGGCCAAAAGGCAGAGTTAATTCCTGTGCTTAGTGCAGAAACTTCCTTTACCCTAGGGGTTTTGCTATAAACATTTTACCTCTTAAACCTTAATCCATGTTGAATGGTTAATGGTTTCACTGTATTTGTGAATTTTTGTTGTAAACCACCCCAAACACGTTTTTGGAAGTGGGTAGAGCCCAAGGAAACATTTTTACAATATACGGAATATGCGTCTTAAGGTGACAATGAATTATTAGTGCAGAAGTACAGTTCTAAGTCTGACCTGACAGGCAATCCTTACAGAATCTGAAACAACTGTAAGGAGGTGCTAGACTTCCCACCCTAGGCCTTGCTCAAGCACCACCAACATTATCATGCAAGAGTCCAAAATGCCCTGAGTGCCCATCTGCATAGAATGCAGGGTCACTCTGATATCATAGCAAACATATATGTAACAGAGTAAGAATCTGATATTAACTTAATGTTTTCGCCCAGCAATTTATTTCACCCAATCCTTTGCCTCATCATCCTGTTGGTAGGATAGGCTTCTGCCTAGAGAAAGAAGCCATCTGACTACCCAATAAACATCAAAATGACTTTTTTGTATGTCTTTTTTTAAAGTTAGAGCTACTGGAATGAGACAAATGACTTTTGATATGCATGAACAATAAAGAAAAAAGTTTTTGGGTTGTTAGATCCTGGGTTTTTTTTTTTTTTTTTTTTTTTGATGAAGTCTTGCTCTGTCGCCCAGGCTGGAGTGCAGTGGCATGATCTCAGCTCACTACAAGCTCTGCCTCCCAGGTTCATGCCATTCTCCTGCCTCAGCCTCCCAAGTAGCTGGGACTACAGGCGCCCGCCACCACGCCTGGCTAATTTTTTGTATTTTTAGTAGAGATGGGGTTGCACCCTGTTAGCCAGGATGGTCTCGATTTCCTGACCTCGTGATCTGCCCGCCTCGGCCTCCCAAAGTGCTGGGATTACAGGTGTGAGCCACCACACCCAGCCTCCTGGGTATTTTTAATACTTAAAATTGATACCATAAAACAATGGATTTGAAGGATAGTTCCGAGTAAACTCAGGATGGAGATACAAGCTTTTCAAGGTGGGATGAGTTGACATAGAAAAGAAACCAGAAGTTGAAAGTCAGTGTGAGTGTGGTGTTCCTGCTTTCCTACCTCCATCCCATCATGCCAAGCCTTAGGAGTCTTACAACAGGCCTCCAGACAGGTTTGAGGATCTACAGTTTGTTAGGATATGTGCCTCCCTTTTGCCTGGAACTCAAGAAGGTGGCAGCCTCAGAGGTGTGTCTCTTGCTTCAGGGTCTGGGACCAGCAAAAGAGATACCACCACGTGGCCTGTCCCACATGAAACAGCAGAAAATGATCCTGAGTTTCCTACGGGCACCAGAACAGAGTAGTAAAACATCTCATCTCCAAAATTAAACTTATTTTTTAAAATTCCCAGTCCAAATTATTTCAAATTAAAAAGTTAGAGAAATTGTTTATACAAAGTCAATATTCACAAGTGGTTAAATTTTTACTTCCTATATCTCTTTGGGGTTGTAGTTCACTTGGAATCTACTAGGTTACAAGAAAGAGCCAGGCCTTTCAGGAAATCTCTGTAGCAGATAAAGATTTACTTAAGGTATTGAGAAGACAGAAACTTGGAGGAGCTTCTTTGAGGAAGAACATCATGAGCACTCTTACAGTGCATAGTGACCTCCAGAGAACATCATGAGCAGAAAAGGTGTTGAGCAAGCTTAAAGATACAAAATAGGGCTAAAGAAAAACCTTCAAGTAGGAAACTGATCTTGACAAACTGAATAATTCATGAGTACTATGTGCAAAGCCTATGCTAGGTTGGAGAAACATGGAATCTTAATAATGAGACTAAGTAGACATGCAAAACATTTAAATAATGAAATATTCAGCATTCATTTAAATCCTAAAAGTAGTACCGTAAAGGAGTAACGTGAATGGAGTAAATATTGGCTTCACAGAGGAAGAGGAATATGAGCTGAGCTTTGAAGGACAAGTAAGAAGTGGGTAAATGAAAGCATGGGGAAGAGAGCATTTTTAACCTATTGGATGATGGGGAGAGTCCTGTGTATTGGGGCAATGCTTCAAAAACCTCAAGGTGCACACATATTACTTGGGGCTCTTGATAAAAAACAAAGATTCTAATTCGGTAGGTCTAGGATGGGGCCAGGATTCTGTTACTAACAAGCTCCTTGTTACAACAGTAGTGATGCTGAGGCTGACACTGCTGGTTCATCAACCACACTTGAAGTAGCAAAGGATTATGAAAATAGAGAGGCTGGTTGCAGCAGAGGATTTCTTTTGGAAAAGGTGAGAAGTTAGACTGAAGGAACAATAGAAGTTCCCAACGACATTCAAGGCAGCGAGAGGAAGCATCAAGCAAAAGTGTTGCATATTATCATTTAAATGATTAGATTACCCAGAAAAGGGACACAGCAACGATAAGAAATTCTCTTCCAATATTCTGCATGTAAGACAGACATGTCCATATTTGCATGCTCCACTGAGGAGCTCTTTTAGCCAGTGTGGCCAGGTTTGTTATTTTCTTAACTGGTCTCTAAATGGGGCATGTGTGCTGGTGCAGAATGAGCGAGTCCCTTCCAACTGGTTTTCCTGATGCTCCCTGATCATTATTATGCTGGGCTATGAGGAATAGGAAGCAGGTTGCTCTAGTTGATGATTATCCTCCAGTCATTAAGGGGATTCAGCATGGAATTTCAGTTATAAACATTTGGTCCCAGGTACCATTTCACAGTTGTTTCTTTTCCCTTCTCATGTGAAGAAAAACAAACCCAGAAAACACTAGAAACCAGAAAAGAAAAACAGGTTTTACCCCATTCTTACAGCCTGACTGCTGGCTTTAAAGATTTATTAGAAGTAGCTGGTAACCCAGTCTGCACCAACTGTCACTAGATGATTTTATTCTCTTTCCTCTAAGACACTAAATGTCTCAGAGCACAAGCTTCCTTATCTACAAAAACAGGATTACGTTTGCCCCACCTATCTCCTCAGGTAATAATGAGACTCTTATGAAAAAGCAGTTCCCAACGTTTGACTGCATACTGCAATCACCTGGGGAGCTTTTAAAAATCCCAATGCCCTGTCCACACCCCACACTGATTACATCAGACTCTCTGGGCCTGGGACCCAGGGATGAGTATCCTTTTTAAGCTCTCCACGTTATTACAAAGAGTGTCAAGGTTGAGAACTGCTGACATGAAATACTGAATGAATGCAAAAGTAGTTTTAAAAAGCAAAGTAATAATACTATGATTATGATAATGAAGAAGAGGAGGGCTACAGGGAAAATATGGAAAAGACCTCCTGAGTATAGAGAAATGCCTTTGGTCTGAGTCATGGAGGAATGGAAGGAGAAACCTGATGTGCACATGAATGAACATGCTGGGTCAGGCCAGAAGTCTACTAAATGCCATCCAGTGTTTCCAACACAGGCACCAATGCACATTGTGGGAAGCTAATGAGGAAACCACAGAACACAGCAGACAGTGCACTGGACTAGGAATCAGGAGATCAGGGCTTGAGGCTCCTTTGGCACCATACCCATGGTTAAGTCATCAGACCCCCATTTCTTCATCTAAAATAAAGGGGCTGGACTAGTATCTATTCACTGGCCACAGCTTCTCAAATGTTAGTGTTCCTAAAAACCATCTAGCGATCCTGCTAAAACACAGCTTCCCAGGCCTCACCCTCAGAGATTCTGACTCAGTAGCTGTGGAGTGGGGCCTGAGGTCTTGCATTTCTAACAAGATCTTGGGTGATGGTGATGCTCCTGGCCAGAAAAGCACCTCTTGAGTAGCACTGTACTAGGTGACATCTAAGGTGCTTCTAGGTTCCAAGCTCTATGGTTCTCCAAAGCATTGGAGGAATCTGGTTTTTGAACATAAAAAGGAGAATAGCATGGTGATAAACAGGGACTTGGGGGTAAGATACACCTGAGTTCCAAACTTAGCTTTACCACTTTCTAGTAGTGTGAATTTGTGAGTTACTTATTCTTTCTTAGCCTCATTCTTCTCATTTGTAAAAAGTAGTGATAATAAGATCTACGTCACTGGGTTGCTGTAAGGGTTTCATATAAGATACTTAGCACGGTTCCTAGCATAAAGCACATGCACAATGCCTGCAAGCTATAGTGAAAAGGGACATCTGAAGTCCAATAGTGACTGAACTCCAGGCCTTGGAGGTTTGAGCTCAGCATACTTCTCATAAAATAACCATGCTGTTGCCTACTTCCTATACCTCATCTTCCACCCAAGGACCAGCTTATGTCAGCCTGCATTCCTAAATTGTTCTAACTTATAATTCATAAATTAGCAATGTATGACCCTTCATGTCTGTGTATTTACTTTTATCATCACCACACTTGCAGCCTTCTCTGTCCCACTTTTCCCAAAATGACATTCCTTTGCTCTTTCAAAATGTCTCCCAAGTTTATCTGGTTTCTAGATACGAACTAACTATATAACTTCAGACAAATCATGCAACTTCTCTGGACCTCAGTTCCTCATCTGGAAAAATAAGAAGTCAGGCTGAGGCAGTCTTTAATGTGTCTTTCACATATAGCATTTTATGATTCAAGTCTTTATGACATTTATAAATCTATATACTGTATATAGATTTGGGCTGTAATTCCTTAATGTGAACATGATAGTATGTTTCAGCAGTTTAATTTCTTACAGAAAAGGCAAAAAGTCTTTTGTGGTGAAACTAGAACACAGGTTCAACTTGTCCTATTCTAGGCATTTTATTTTATCAATATGTCTATTTTCTTATGTACTTTCTTCCTAATAGGAAGCTTAAAGGACTAGAACACTTTGTAGCTTCCTGGCATCAGTTACTTGAATTATCTGCAGTTGTCAGTCTCCTGATGTACCCAAAGTGAATGACGACATTATTAAGGCTGAATGCTTTGTTGACTATTTCACATCATACCTTTCTCTAAGCCACTGTTAAATGAGTATGTCATTACAGTATTCTCAAACCATGGTTCAAAATGTTCAAGTGCCTGTTTGGTACATGATAATGTACTAGAGAGTATAGAAATATAGGGATGAATAGTTGCTTATTGTCAAATATACAGTAAATGCCCTTCCTATTTTGAAAGGCCAATTCTGAATTCATAGTGGCTTACACTATTAGTTAGCGACATCTCTTTTCCCTTTATTTCTTGCTAACTGAATATCAGTTTTATTAGGCTGGCAATTGTGTCTAGCCCTAAGTGACAGTAATTAGCCTTAGCCAAACATATAAATCCCATTGTCCCTTGCCAAGTACCCTGCATTCCTTGTAGCTAGGGTTGGCTATGTGGCCTCACTTGATCAATGGAGGAATCTGCAGGAGCTTCATGGAAAGCTTTTTGTTTCATAATACATGGAAATAAAATGGACATACATGGCTATTATCTTCCTTTCCTTTTTTTTTGGCTGCCTTGAATGTATATGTGAGGCCTGAAGTAGTAGCAGCCAATTTGCATTCTGCAGCTATGAGCACATGAATGAAAGGCCAACATTCTGAGAATGATGGAGGAGAAAGAAAAATTCTGGGATTTTTGGACATTATTGAGCATCTGTACCACAACCAGGACCACCTATATCCAAACTTTTGTTATAAGAGAAAATCTAATCCCTTTTTAAAAAGTCACTGTTCATTGGGTTACTTACAGCCAAGCCCACATAAACTGGGCAGCCATAAAGTGCCAATCTAACAACATTGCTAGCCTTCACTACCCTGCAAAACAATTTTTGCCCACGTGCACCTCTGTTGCCACAGAAATCTCTAACTCTAAAGCTCTTTAAAGTGGGGCTGACTGCCTGAGTAGGCAAATTTAAATGCAGTTTCCAGTTCTGACTGCACTCACAAGGTTGCAATTGATTTTTCTCGTTAAGTGCTATCCTAGAGCCCAGGGACAAAGAGTAGAAAACACTCTTTGCTGCCATTGCCCTGGGTGACCTCCCTATTTCTTCCACTTATCCAGCTTCAGGTCAGGGGCAATGGACACCCTCCAATCCGTCACCATGACAGTAGATCCTCAAATCCTTAAAAGTCACTTTGGGAAGACAAAGAGGAGGCCTGTGGGAGCTTCAGCACCAAGTGCTATGAAGCAATTATCTTCTTTTCCAGGAGCCACAGTTCCCTCCACTCAAGTGACTCTATTATGTACTACCTATTTTGTCATCATCTCAGAGAGGTATTCACAAAAATGGTCCTGGTTGAACAATATCTGAACAATTTGTGACATTTTAAGGCTTAATAGCTCTTTCACCTAGATGCTTTCAACAGAACAAGCTGAAAAGATATCTTTTCCCATGTTCTTTGACATGGGCCTGTAGGATTGATGGATGCCCTGAAGGTCATAATTGCAGAAGGGAAGGCAGAGATACTTTAAAATTGCTTAGATCTTTCTTCCTTTTTCCTTTAGTACCTTAAAATACATTTTAATAAATGTATTCCTTGGATGTAGAGGAAGCAGTGTGATATAGTGCTGGTTGGGCCATGAATGGTACCTTTTCTGTGTATAACATGAAACCTAAAGCTACGGGGTATGTGGGGGGGTCTGGTAACCATGGTTGGAAAATTCAGAACTTCTAGCTTTGTCGTAATATGGCCCTGAGTCAGTGATTTAACCTCTCTGGCTTCACTGTATTCATCTGCAAAATGAAGTAACTTCCCAGGTCCTTTCTGGGAAATATATTTTATATATATATATATATATATATATATATATATATATATATATATATGAAATAAAATGGACATATATGTTTCCATCCTTCTCCCCTTATTCATTTATGTACTGTAGGGAATCCATCCTCTGTGTGATCATGTCCAAAGCAGCAGTTTTGTTATGTTGACATTTTCTGGTATTTTAAAGGGAAAATATTTCTGGTTTCTCTTTTTCTGGCTTCTTTTAATAATTTTAACCAGTAATCTTTAGGAGAGCTAGAATATAAAATTCAGATAGAATAATTTTCTATGTAAATGGCATATCTAAAATGGATATTTGAGGTGACCAGAGCATGAAGGTGTGATCAAGGGAGTTGCCACCACCATCTGCATCCCCTAACTACCAGGAACAAAAGTGACACCATGGCCAGATTCAATTTTTGTTTTATGCCTAGTGGAAGGAGAAAGGAATAGAGGACTTCAGGGGGAGCTGGCTCTATGGCTGAAGAGGAGAGAAGGTAAATTGACACCCTTACTCTGTTAAGGGTAAGAAGTTCCCCAAAGTCTCTTCCTTAGATTTAATCTTTGACAAGTTTCAAATGGTCACTGTCAAATGAATGCAGCTGGGGAGCCTACTGGCCCTGGAATGGCTGAGATGA
Source organism: Pan troglodytes (assembly GCF_028858775.2). Taxonomy (NCBI): domain Eukaryota; kingdom Metazoa; phylum Chordata; class Mammalia; order Primates; family Hominidae; genus Pan; species Pan troglodytes. The sequence goes on along the minus strand of NC_072421.2, from coordinate 38,067,690 downwards.
GCAACTGAGATGTGTAACCAGTAGTAGGCAAAGCAGGATTTATAACCTTGTAAGTTAGTAACTAAGGTCTTTGTCTTAGACAAAGATTTATTCTATGATAATTATTGAGCCCTGCTATGGCTTACTAGGAGAACATCAGTGAGCAAAATAGAGAAAAGTCTCTGCCACTATGGAGATTACATTTGATACGGTTTGGCTCTGTGTTCCCACCCAAAACTCATCTCAAATCGTAATCCTCACATGTCGGGGGAAGGGCCTTGTGGGAGGTGATTGAATCATGGGGGCGGGCTTCCCCATTGCTGTTCTCAGATCTCAGTTTTCAGGAGATCTGATGGTTTAAAAGTGTGGTACTTCCCTCTTTGTGCTCTCTCTCCTGCCGCCATGTAAATAAGTGCCTACTTCCCCTTCCACCATGATTGTAAGTTTCCTGAGGCCTCCCCAGCCATGTGCAACTGTGAGTCAATTAAAGCTCTTTTCTTTATAAATTACACAGTCTCAAATAGTTCTTTATAGCAGTGTGAAAACAGCCTAATATAACATACTAGTGGGGTAGTCTGAATAAACTCATATCATGCTCCATGTTTTATTTCGCCAAATGTGTCTTATTCTGCCACTGTCCATAATTTGTTATTATTTTAATGAGGGCATGTTTATAAAGTAATCAATATTAAGTGAATCGTGTACCATCATCTTGTGTTGCCTGGGGAAAGTTTAACAGGAGATAAAACTCATTCATAGTCTCCAATGTGAATTCAACTGAAGGCAATCGCCAAAATTGTAAGGATGGACATATGAAAGAAATGGCCAGCTGCTATAGCACATAATTACATGGTGAGTTAAAACAAAACAAAACAAAACAAAACAAAACAAAACAAACAAACAGAGATCTCAATCTAGACCAAGACTTTGGGGGAAGTGAGAGAGAAGAATCAGACACTCATTTTTTTAAAAAAGCTCCATGTGTGATGCTGGGACACAGACACTGCTTTACAGGGCTTTGCATAGCAAATCCAGCATTATTTAGTATTGCAAATAGCACAGGTGGTTAGAACAAGCAACTGAGCTTAATCTCATGTGGTTCATGTAGCATAGCTGGATATTTTCCTAGTCACAGACTAGACTTTTAATTATAAGCTTAATGCCAGGTACCCTCACTATAAGTTTGCCTCATTAGTTGTAAAACAAAATACTACTGACCATTTACCACTTTTTAAATAAACCAAAGCAGGCTTCCCCATGATACTGAGTAGCCTCATGTTTAATATGTAAAGAGAACATGTTCACTAGATATGTAATTGGTCATGAAGCAGTACTTTAAAAATATGGTCTCTCAATTACAATGTGAAGGAACGACTCAAGACAGAATTTACCTACATACATGCATGTTATATATATATATAATATACATATACACACACATATACATGTATGTATATATATGTATGTGTGTATATGTATGTAGGTACACACATACATATATATACATACATGTATATATGTGTGTATATGTATGTATATATGGATATATATATATAATACAGATATCTATTACAGTGCATCAATGTCCAAGGGAAATAAATGCCTAGGCCCATTTGTATAAGAATGTGTACAGCAGCTTTATCCATAAGAGTTAAAATCTGGAAACTTCCTAAATATACGTCAACAGAATGAATAAATAAATGATGGTATATTCATACAATGGACTATTACTTAAGAATAAAAAGAGAACCAATTACTGATACATGCAGCAACATGGCTGGATGTCATGAACAATGAAAAGAAGAGGTGAGACACAAAAGAGTATTTGCTGTATGATTCCATCTCTATGAAGTTCAAAATCAAAGTATGGTGATAGAGGTCAGAAAAGTGGTTACCTACCTGTTTGGGGGTTTGGGTGTGTGTGTGTGGGGTGAATGATACTCATTGGGATAAAGGAACCTTCTAGATTGATGGAAATGCTCTGTATATTGATCTGGTTAATAGATGTATGAAATGCACAGTTAATTCACTGAGTTATACCCTTAAGATTTGTACATTTTGCTATACGTAAACTATACTTCAATTTTTTTTATAAAAAAGCAAAAATAAATCAGGGTATTGAACAGCATATCTGTTATATGGTAGAATGAATAGTTTAGCTGTCTGTTAATACATTTTGTCTGAATGTCAAGGCCCTTTGGTTGTAAGTAGAAGGCACCAACTTTACTAGGTGTCCTGAAGTAGGGTCTTCCTAAGACTATCGGAAATAGAAAAAAGTACACACCCTACTGGGAAGAGGAATTACATAAAAGAGCACATTACCTCCAGGCTGATACACCCTCATGCCAGGGGTTGGTGACCAGAACACCATGACTGGATTTCACTTCCCCTGCCCTTTTGACCAGGTGCCTTTATACAGGGCACAACCTTGCCTGTCCCCCTATCTGGAAGAAAGCTAAGTCAGCTCCTGAAACCTGAGGGCAGCTAGGACCAAGAAGGAACCAATGCTTGGACCCAGAAATCCTCCAGGCTGTAGCCAGTGTTCTCTCTCTTGGTGACATGGGTCTCTGCCTCTCTTTCACTTTCTACAAGTCTTCTTTCTCTGCTTTTCTGTGGCTGAAGGTGACCTCCCATCATATTATCTCTCTCTTTCTTTCTCTCTCTCTCTCTCATTCCAAGTTTAAACATATCCCTAAGTTTTAGTCACATTACAGGATCAAATAGAGTTACTGAAACCCAATTTTAAATTCCTGGGAGAATCTGATACATTCAGCCTCATTCAGGTTCAGCCTCATTCAGGTGTGTTTACACAATGGCATCCACTCTAGCTGAAGGAGCAGGGCCAACTAATTGAAGATGGCTGCAATGATCCACCGAGAGGAGAAGTAGCACGAAACTTCACAGAGAAATGGAGTTATTCTGAGCTAGGCAGACATTCCCAGAAGGGTCTACTCTATTTGTATCAGGAATGTATTTAACTTAAATGAATAGAAAATCTCACTTCTAGTGGCTTAATCAAACAACAGGTCATTTTTCTCATGTAACAAAAAGTCTGAAATTGGCTGACTGCTGATATTGCTTAGTGACTTGTGATGTCAGAGCCAGGATGACACAATTTGCACTTCCTTACTTCATGGTGGACTATAGGCACAAAATGGCTGCTGCCAACTCCAGACACCATGTTTACATTCAAGGTGGGAAGAAATGGGAGGAAGGGGCCACGCGCATGTATTCTCTTTTATCAGGAAACCAAAAGGTTTCCCAGAATACCCTAGCATATTTACACTGACATGTCATTAGCTAGTATTATATGACATGGCAAACCTGACAGAAAGAAAAGCTGAAAAATCAAGCAATTATTGGCAAAAATCGCTATGTCAAATAAAAGTAGGGTTATATTAGTAAGGACAATGTGGCAAAAAGAGCTCTGGTCGGCAATAGTGTCTGTCACCACACTGAACTATAGGAATCCATATTGTCTGAAAATTTATGTTAGCTATTCATGATCATGTCTGAACACAGATGATGGAAGGCACACTTAATTCCTTTTTCAAAAATGCACTGCTTCTTGCCACACACTATGCCACTATATATTCAATTTTGCGCTCCACCACCTAGGATCCTTTGGCTAGGATTTGCATTCTATTTCCAAAGCTGTTGTGGAGATAATTGGTCAAGGCTGCTTTCTCAGCTCCGAATATGACTGTCTAATCACTCCACAAAGGCCTTTTCTAAACCAAAAGTAATATAGAACTGTAGAAAGCATGCTTAGAGGATGCTTGACTTTCTCTAAATATACTACTTCAGAAGTGATCTAAAGATAACTATTATTTCAATATATGCAAATAGATAATATTCCATTTAAAATCTGTTCCTTACTGTGAAACAGGTGCAAGAGATGAAGAGAGTGTTTAAGTAACCAAGTGCAAACAGTCTTCACCTTTAAAAGGAATAGACAGGACTAGATGGCTTCTAGGCACCCCCCATGCTTGATATTATACTTTCTAAATGGACTGCAATCACAGTCACTCCACATCATGAGGGACATTTCTAAGAATTGTCTAGATTAGCATTGTTTTTCAATTGAGAGTCAATGTATTCTACGAGGTGAGAAAAATGTCATGGAAGAGGACAGACTGTACTTACCCATATAATAAGTGAAGAAATTCAAATTTCTAGCTGACTTTCATATAAGATTGTCATGAAAGACAATTATCTAAGCTTTTTAAAAAGTTATTTTTTCTAACAGATGCTGGTGAGGTTGCAGAGAAAGGGGAATGCTTATACATGGCTTGTAGGAATGTAAATTACTTCAGCCACTGTGGAAAGCAGTTTGGTGACTTCTCAGAGAACTTAAAACGAACCACCATTTGACCCAGCAAGTCCATTATTGGGTATATACCCAAAGGAATAGATATCATTCTATCATAAAGACACATGCACATGTATGTCCATCACAGCACTATTCACAATAGCAAACACATGGAATCAAACTAAATGCCCATCAATGGTAGACTGGATAAAGGAAATGTAGTACATATACACCATGGAATACTATGCAGCCATGAAAAGAATGAGATCATGTCCTTTTCAGCAGCATGAATGGAGCTGGAGGCTCTATCCATTATTCTAAGTGAACTAGCACAGGAACAGAAAACCAAATACTGCATATTCTCACTTATAAGTGGGAGCTAAACATTGAGTACACATGGATGCAAAGAAAGAAACAACAGACACTGGGGCCTACTTGAGGGTGGGGGAGGGAGAAGAGTGAGGATCAAAAACCTACCTATTGAATACTATTGCTTATTACCTGGGTGATGAAATAATCTGTACACCAAACCCCCCGTGACACACAATTTACCTATGTAGCAAACCTACACATGTACCCTTGAAGCTAAAAGTTAAAAAAAAATTAATTAAGTAATAACTATACATATTCATAGGGTACATAGTGATGTGTTTATATATATATATTATAGTTATCAGATCAGGGTAATTAGCATCCATCATCTCAAACATTTGTGATTTCTTTTGTTGGGAATGTTCGAGATCCTCTTTCTAGCTATCTCAAACTATATAACAAAAAAGTTGATCTCATAAAAATAAAAAGTAGAACAGAGGATACTAGAGGTTGGAAAGGGGAAGGGGAAGGTGGGGATAGGGACAGGTGTGTTAAATGATACAAAAAGACTATGCTTACCTATGGTTTTTAATGTTTAAATATTTTATTATACACATTTAAGGACAAAATTTGGGGGGAGAATATGTTAATTGTGTGTGGGGAAATGTTTAGATATTTGTTTACAGAATATATATTCATGTTACAGCATATTTATCATTATTTGTTAATTTTGTCCTTACTTCATCTCATATTCTAACTTAAAAGTGTAAGAAAGAGAACAAACTTTGGGTATCCATTCAAAAATCAACAGGAAAAGGAATCTTAAATGTCTGCAAGTGGAAACTATATTCATTATCTTTGGGCAAGTTACTTTAGCTGTCTGGATGTCAGTTTTCTCATTCATGAAACGGATCTTAAAAGTCTTTTCTTGCTCTAAAGTTCCAGGTTTCTATTATCTCTGTCAAAGAAGTCTGTCCAGATCAGAATTGTTCCGGTGGCATCAAGTTTTCACTTCCAGTTTTCAAGGTTTCCATGCTGCCCTGAGTCTTATGTCGCTCTTTTTTTTAATTCTGTGAGGTTTCCCAGTATCTAGTAATAACATCCCTTTGAATTTATTTTTATTCCTATAATTTTTGTATATAATTCCATAGAGTTTTAAGAATAGTACAAAAATTCTCATATACCATTTACCCATGGTAATATTCTGTTCACATTTTGCCACATTTGCTCAATCATTCTATTTGGGGAGGAAAGGTGTTTTGGAGTAAGTTGCAGACATGATGCCTCTTTATCCAGAAATACTTCAGTATATATTTCCTATAAACATGGACATTCTCCTACCTAACTACAGTGCAATTATCAAAATCAGTAAATCTAATACTTATGCAATACTATTATCTAATCTAGTCTATATTTAAATTTTTCCAATAATCCCAATAATATCTCTTACAGCTATTTTATTTTCTGTCACAGGAACCAATCCAAAATCACACATTACGAAGGGGGCAGCCAAGATGGCTGAACAGGAACAGCTCCAGTCTACAGCTCCCAGCACGAGCGACACAGAAGATGGGTGATTTCTGCATTTCCATCGGAGGTACTGGGTTCATCTCACTAGGGAGTGCCAGACAGTGGGTGCAGGACAGTGGGTGCAGCACACCGTGCGCGAGCCGAAGCAGGGCAAGGCATTGCCTCACTCGTGAAGCGCAAGGGGTCAGGGAGTTCCCTTTCCTAGTCAAAGAAAGGGGTAACAGACAGCACCTGGAAAATCGGAAAATTGGGTCACTCCCACCCTAATACTGTGCTTTTCCAACGGGCTTAAAAAACGGCACACAAGGAGATTATATCCTGCACCTGTCTCGGAGGGTCCTACGTCCACGGAGTCTTGCTGATTGCTAGCACAGCAGTCTGAGATCAAACTGCAAGGCGGCAGCGAGGCTGGGGGAGGGGCGCCCGCCATTGCCCAGGCTTGCTTAGGTAAACAAAGGAGCCCGGAAGCTCGAACTGGGTGGAGCCCACCACAGCTCAAGGAGGCCTGCCTGCCTCTGTAGGCTCCACCTCTGGGGGCAGGGTACAGAAAAACAAAAAGATAGCAGTAACCTCTGCAGACTTAAATGTCCCTGTCTGACAGCTTTGAAGAGAGCAGTGGTTCTCCCAGCACACAGCTAGAGATCTGAGAATGGGCAGACTGCCTCCTCAAGTGGGTCCCTGACCCCTGACCCCCGAGCAGCCTAACTGGGAGGCACCCCCCAGCAGGGGTAGACTGACCCCTCACACGGCCGGGTACGCCTCTGAGACAAAACTTCAGGAGGAACGATCAGACAGCAGCATTCGCGGTTCACGAAAATCCGCTGTTCTGCAGCCACCGCTGCTGATACCCAGGCAAACAGGGTCTGGAGTGGACCTCTAGCAAACTCCAACAGACCTGCAGCTGAGGGTCCTGTCTGTTAGAAGGAAAACTAACAAACAGAAAGGACATCCACACCAAAAACCCATCTGTACATCACCATCATCAAAGACCAAAAGTAGATAAAACCACAAAGATGGGGAAAAAACAGAGCAGAAAAACTAGAAACTCTAAAAAGCAGAGTGCCTCTCCTCCACCAAAGGAACGCAGTTCCTCACCAGCAATGGAACAAAGCTGGACGGAGAATGACTTTGACGAGTTGAGAGAAGAAGACTTCAGATGATCAAACTACCCCGAGCTACAGGAAGAAATTCAAACCAAGGGCAAAGACGTTAAAAACTTTGAAAAAAATTTAGACGAATGTATAACTAGAATAACCGGAGCTGAAAGCCAAGGCTCGAGAACTACGTGAAGAATGCAGAAGCCTCAGGAGCCAATGCGATCAACTGGAAGAAAGGGTATCAGTGATGGAAGATGAAATGAATGAAATGAAGTGAGAAGGGAAGTTTAGAGAAAAAAGAATAAAAAAAAACGAACAAAGCCTCCAAGAAATATGGGACTATGTGAAAAGACCAAATCTACATCTGATTGGTGTACCTGAAAGTGATGGGGAGAATGAAACCAAGTTGGAAAACACTCTGCAGGATATTATCCAGGAGAACTTCCCCAATCTAGCAAGGCAGGCCAACATTCAGATTCAGAAAATACAGAGAATGCCACAAAGATACTCCTCGAGAAGAGCAACTCCAAGACACATAATTGTCAGATTCACCAAAGTTGAAACGAAGGAAAAAATGTTAAGGGCAGCCAGAGAGAAAGGTCGGGTTACCCACAAAGGGAAGCCCATCAAACTAACAGCTGATCTCTCGGCAGAAACTCTACAAGCCAGAAGAGAGTGGGGGCCAATATTCAACATTCTTAAAGAAAAGAATTTTCAACCCAGAATTTCCTATCCAGCCAAACTAAGCTTCATAAGTGAAGGAGAAAGAAAATACTTTACAGACAAGCAAATGCTGAGAGATTTTGTCACCACCAGGCCTGCCCTAAAAGAGCTCCTGAAGGAAGCACTAAACATGGAAAGGAACAACCGGTACCAGCCACTGCAAAATCATGCCAAATTGTAAAGACCATCGACACTAGGAAGAAACTGCATCAACTAACGAGCAAAATAACCAGCTAACATCATAATGACAGGATCAAATTCACACATAACAATATTAACTTTAAATGTAAATGGACTAAATGCTCCAATTAAAAGACACAGACTGGCAAATTGGATAAAGAGTCAAGACCCATCAGTGTGCTGTATTCAGGAAACCCATCTCACGTGCAGAGACACATATAGGCTCAAAATAAAAGGATGGAGGAAGATCTACCAAGCAAATGGAAAACAAAAAAAGGCAGGGGTTGCAATCCTAGTCTCTGATAAAACAGACTTTAAACCAACAAAGATCAAAAGAGACAAAGAAGGGCATTACATAATGGTAAAGGGATCAATTCAACAAGAAGAGCTAACTATCCTAAATATATATGCACCCAATACAGGAGCACCCAGATTCATAAAGCAAGTCCTGAGTGACCTACAAAGAGACTTACACTCCCACACAATAATAACGGTACACTTTAACACCCCACTATCAACATTAGACAGATCAATGAGACAGAAAGTCAACAAGGATACCCAGGAATTGAACTCCGCTCTGCACCAAGCGGACCTAATAGACATCTACAGAACTCTCCACCCCAAATCAACAGAGTATACATTTTTTTCAGCACCACACCACACCTATGCCAAAATTGACCACATACTTGGAAGTAAAGCTCTCCTCAGCAAATGTAAAAGAACAGAAATTATAACAAACTGTCTCTCAGACCACAGTGCAATCAAACTAGAACTCAGGATTAAGAAACTCACTCAAAACTGCTCAACTACATGAAAACTGAACAACCTGCTCCTGAATGACTACTGGGTACATAACAAAATGAAGGCAGAAATAAAGATATTCTTTGAAACCAATGAGAACAAAGACACAACATACCAGAATCTCTGGGACACATTCAAAGCAGTGTGTAGAGGGAAATTTAGAGGACTAAATGCCCACAAGAGAAAGCAGGAAAGATCCAAAATTGACACCCTACCATCACAATAAAAAGAACTAGAAAAGCAAGAGCAAACACATTCAAAAGCTAGCAGAAGGCAAGAAATAACTAAAATCAGAGCAGAACTGAAGGAAATAGAGACACAGAAAACCCTTCAAAAAATTAATGAATCCAGGAGCTGGTTTTTTGAAAGGATCAACAAAATTGATAGACTGCTAGCAAGACTAATAAAGAAGAAAAGAGAGAAGAATCAGATAGATGCAATAAAAAATGGTATAGGGGATATCACCACCAATCCCACAGAAATACAAACTACCATCAGATAATACTATAAACACCTCTACGCAAATAAACTACAAAATCTAGAAGAAATGGATAAATTTCTCAACACATACACCCTCGCAACAATAAACCAGGAAGAAGTTGAATCTCTGAATATAACAATAACAGGATCTGAAATTGTGGCAACAATCAATAGCTTACCAACCAAAAAGAGTCCAGGACCAGATGGATTCACAGCCGAATTCTACCAGAGGTACAAGGAGGAACTGGTACCATTCCTTCTGAAACTATTCCAATCAATAGAAAAAGAGGGAATCCTCCCTAACTCATTTTATGAGGCCAGCATCATCCTGATACCAAAGCCGGGCAGAGACACAACCAAAAAAGATAATTTTAGACCAATATCCTTGATGAACATTGATGCAAAAATCCTCAATAAAATACTGGCAAACCGAATCCAGCAGCACATCAAAAAGCTTATCCACCATGATCAAGTGGGCTTCATCCCTGGGATGCAAGGCTGGTTCAATATACGCAAATCAATAAATGTAATCCAGCATGTAAACAGAACCAAAGACAAAAACCACATGATTATCTCAATAGATGCAGAAAAGGCCTTTGACAAAATTCAACAACGCTTCATGCTAAAAACTCTCAATAAATTAGGTATTGATGGGACGTATCTCAAAATAAGAAGAGCTATCTATGACAAACCTACAGCCAATATCATACTGAATGGGCAAAAACTGGAAGCATTCCCTTTGAAAACTGGCACAAGACAGGGATGCCCTCTCTCACCACTCCTATTCAACATAGTGTTGGAAGTTCTGGCCAGGGCAATTAGGCAGGAGAAGGAAATAAAGGGTATTCAATTAGGAAAAGAGGAAGTCAAATTGTCCCTGTTTGCAGATGACATGATTGTATATCTAGAAAACCCCATCGTCTCAGCCCAAAATCTCCTTAAGCTGATAAGCAACTTCAGCAAAGTCTCAAGATACAAAATCAATGTACAAATATCACAAGCATTCTTATATACCAATAACAGGCAAACAGAAAGCCAAATCATGAGTGAACTCCCATTCACAATTGCTTCAAAGAGAATAAAATACCTAGGAATCCAACTTACAAGGGATGTGAAGGACCTCTTCAAGGAGAACTACAAACCACTGCACAATGAAATAAAAGAGGATACAAACAAATGGAAGAACATTCCATGCTCATGGGTAGGAAGAATCAATATGGTGAAAATGGCCATACTGCCCAAGGTAATTTATAGATTCAATGCCATCCCCATCAAGCTACCAATGACTTTATTCACAGAATTGGAAAAAACTACTTTAAAGTTCATATGGAACCAAAAAAGAGCCCGCATCACCAAGTCAATCCTAAGCCAAAAGAACAAAGCTGGAGGCATCACACTACCTGACTTCAAACTATACTACAAGGCTACAGTAACCAAAACAGCATGGTACTGGTACCAAAACAGAGATCTAGATCAATGGAACAGAACAGAGCCCTCAGAAATAACACCACATATCTACAACTATCTGATCTTTGACAAATCTGACAAAAATAAGCAATGGGGAAAGGATTCCCTATTTAATAAATGGTGCTGTGAAAACTGGCTAGCCATATGTAGAAAGCTGAAACTGGATCCCTTCCTTACACCTTATACAAAAATCAATTCAAGATGGATTAAAGACTTAAACGTTAGACCTAAAACCATAAAAACCCTAGAAGAAAACCTAGGCATTACCATTCAGGACACAGGCAGGGGCAAGGACTTCATGTCTAAAACACCAAAAGCAATGGCAACAAAAGTCAAAATTGACAAATGGGATCTAATTAAACTAGAGAGCTTCTTCACAGCAAAAGAAACTACCAACAGAGTGAACAGGCAACCTACAAAATGGGAGAAAATTTTCGCAACCTACTCATCTGACAAAGGACTAATATCCAGAATCTACAGTGAACTCAAACAAATTTACAAGAAAAAAACAAACAACCCCATCAAAAAGTGGGCAAAGGACATGAACAGACACTTCTCAAAAGAAGACATTTATGCAGCCAAAAAACACATGAAAAAATGCCCATCATCACTGGCCATCAGAGAAATGCAAATCAAAACCACAATGAGATACCATCTCACACCAGTTAGAATGGCAATCATTAAAAAGTCAGGAAACAACAGGTGCTGGAGAGGATGTGGAGAAATAGGAACACTTTTCACTGTTGGTGGGACTGTAAACTAGTTCAACCATTGTGGAAGTCAGTGTGGCGATTCCTCAGGGATCTAGAACTAGAAATACCATTTGACCCAGCCATCCCATTACTGGGCATACACCCAAAGGACTATAAATCATGCTGCTATAAAGACACATGCACACGTATGTTTATTGCGGCACTATTCACAATAGCAAAGACTTGGAACCAACCCAAATGTCCAACAATGATAGACTGGATTAAGAAAATGTGGTACATATACACCATGGAATACTATGCAGCCATAAAAAATGATGAGTTCATGTCCTTTGTAGGGACATGGATGAAATTAGAAATCATCATTCTCAGTAAACTATCGCAGGGACAAAAAACCAAACACCGCATGTTCTCACTCATAGGTGGGAATTGAACAATGAGAACACATGGACACAGGAAAGGGAACATCACACTCTGGGGACTGTTGTGGGGTGGGGGGAGGGGCGAGGGATAGCATTAGGAGATATACCTAATGCTAAATGACGAGTTAATGGGTGCAGCACACCAGCATGGCACATGTATACATATGTAACTAACCTGCACATTGTGCACATGTACCCTAAATCTTAAAGTATAATAATAATAAAAAAAAACAACATAAAGTTGAAAAAAAATCACACATTACATTTAATTGTCACTTCCCTTTATACTTCATTAATGTAGGATAGTTCCGAGCCTTTCTCTTTCTTGACAGAAATTTTCGAAGAGTGCAGGCAATTTATTTTACAAGATGTCCCTCAATTTGGATGTGTATGATGTTCCTCATGATTAAAGTTACCTTACGCATTTGGGGCAGGAAAATCTCAAAAGTGATGTCCTGTCCTTTGCAGAACATCATATTTAGAGAGACATGATATTTGACCCATACTGGTTCCCCCTCTTTTAAAATTATGTTATTTCAAGTTGAATTTCTATTGCCTAAGATTGAAAAAGTTATGACTAATTTAAGGATTTAGCTGTTAAAGACCCACAGGCTCTTTTAACACTATCTCAACAGTAAGGTGTGGTTACATTAAGCCTGGTTACATTCAAGCTGGGA